>NC_003075.7:7734070-8984070 GCF_000001735.4 Arabidopsis thaliana | reverse complement strand
TCTAATGTTCTGCTTCTTTGGCATTATCATCAGTCGATAGAGCTTCCACTTTCTCTTCTGTCACCTCACTTCTCTTATCAATTTGCTCTTTTGAATCTTGTAGCTGCAAAGCACAAAACAGATAATCGTGGAGGAGAACCATAGATTAGTTTCTGCAAGTCTAAAAACCGGTCTTTTCTTTGGGTTATAATATTGAAAATACTTTTAGGAAGAAGAGTGTATCACGAGAGACTCACGCCTAAGCTTTTCAGGCTAGCGGAAACATCATCTTGCTGTTGATTCAAGGTAGTTTTCAGATCTTTGAATTCCTAGTTTTTATGGAGACAAAACGAATCAAACATGTATCATGAATAGAAACCGTTTAAATATTCATGTGGCTGCTGGCTCAATATACATACATACCTCACGAAGCTGCTCAACTTCAAGATTCAGAGTCTTCTTTAGCCCAGAGAGCTCCTGTAAAAAACCAAGGAAGAGTATACATCGAATGTCAAAACAGTTCAAACTGATCCCGGCTAAAACAGCAATTCTCTTGCTTGATACCACAAAATGGATAAAGAGGACTAGATATGGAACTCACCTCACGGTAGACTTTAACTTGAGTGTCCAATTTACCTCTCCAACTTTGCAAGTCCTGCGACGATAAGATATAAAGATTGGTTTGTTTTAAAAAGACAACAGATGTTCTAAAACAACATGACAATGTCAGAGATGAGAATGAAAGTGTTAAAACCTGTTTCAGATTCTGGATCCTGTTTAGTAACTCAGCCCTTGATTCATTCAATTCCTACATAAAACGAAATCAAGACTTGAGAAAAACCGCTTGATCAGAAGATTTGACTAAAAACACTAATAGTATCTAACAACACAGCGACGTACCGTGAGCTTCGAATCAACAGGATTGGTATTATCTTTCTTCTGCAGCAGAAAGAACAACCAAGATCAACATCAATTTCAATTTAACCACTTAAAAACAATTCCACAGGGAAACAGATATTATAACTCTTAAGCTGTACAAACCAAAATCATAAGCCTGTTATATATATATATATAAACAAGAAAAGTATGCTTTAAGACCAATGTGAGATTGTTGTTAATTGCACAGAACTAAAGATATACTACACAGTAATGGCTCACGATCCAAATCTGACTTCAAATCTAAAGAGATACTACACAGTGATAGCCCAAGATCCACCAAAGGTAAAAAGCTTTGCATGTGAATCAACTCAACATCAATGTAATCAGAATCTGAAATTGTTAAATCCGTGGAACGATAAATTCAGACAATTCCAACAAAAACATAAAAATACACAGTAATAAGAGTAAAATTTCAGGCAAAAATCGGAAGAAACGAAACCTTCTTCTATACTATACCACTTGAATTCGAATCGAGAATACAGAACACAATGATATGTTCGAAGTTGCAGACAAAACACAGATCTAGGTCCGAAATGCCATATCTAAACTCGAAACCCTAGATAAATTAGATCAAAAACCAAATTATATTAATCTCATTTTGAACCTAAAATTCAGAAACCTAGAGCTCCGAGACTACGTCCGCGTCCATGAAGCGTAAAATTAAAGCGATTAAAGAGAAATTGAGAGAGTTTACAGTAGCAGTAGGAGAAGATACGGAGAGAGGAGCCACGGGAGATGTTGAATCGGAGGTTTGGTCCGCCATTATCGATGTAAACTCGGAATCAAATTGTCAATAGAGTAGAAGCTTGTAGGGTTTAAGGAAGAAGAAGAGGAAGAGGAAGAAGAAGGAAGATCTGTAAGTGAGATTGGTAAAGTGAGAAACAAACAAACATGAGAATAAATTAGTGATGTCGTTGCGAGCCACACTCAAAATTTCAAAAAACAAAAAATTAATAAAATATGACAACATTTCAAAATTTATTTTATGTGATAGGGTTGTTTTCCCCAGAATTTATTTTATTCTGTATATTCATTTCTTTTTCATTTATTCACTATGCATAAGTTTTACATTTTTTTGTGTTTTAAAAAGCATCAAAATACTATTGTTTTCATAGATTGATATTGACTTTGTGAGTATTTCACACTTATTTCCTGCCGAAATTTAAGATGCATCTTCGCTTTTTTGAATTGTATTAGATTTATAAATAATAACACAAATTTAATATGAAGAAAAAAAATATTTAATTTTCCTACCAAAAAAAGAAAAAATTATTTAATTTAGTATACAAAAAGGAAAATTAAAAATAAAAACTAAGAAATGTAGTTGAGTTGAGTCACGGGCAAAGTACTTGGTTTCTTTGCAGCAAAGGTAAAGAAAGAATAAAAAGACTCTCTTTCTCTTTCTCTTTCTCTCTGTCTGAGCCAACTCGGTTCCATACTCGGTGGCGACTCAAAATGGGTCAAGAATCGTTTATCTATAGCTTCGTCGCCAGAGGAACTATGATCCTCGCCGAGTATACCGAATTCACAGGCAATTTCCCGTCTATTGCTGCTCAGTGTCTCCAGAAGCTTCCGTCCTCCAGCAACAGCAAGTTCACTTACAACTGCGATCACCATACCTTCAATTTCCTTGTCGAAGATGGCTACGGTTTGTCACTCTCTCTATCTTCTTCTCTGGAAACGAACAATGTTTTTAGTTTGAAGCCATTAAGGTTTTGATGGATCTAGCTCAGGGTTAGCTGATATGCATCATCTGAAACTTAAGGCATTTTCAGGATCTTCATAGATTGGATTCGCATTACTTGGCGATACAACAGTGTTTTGTGTATTAGTTCCATTGAGATTTGAGCTTAGATTGATTTAACTTTTTTACTGATTTTGTTTGGTTTCCACTTTGTAAATACCAATTAAGCACATATATCTAATCAAAAAAGAATTTTTTCCATCAACAAATTAAGTAAAGTGTTATCTAATCATGAATCTTGATATGTTTTTGTGGAGTTTGTTCTCTTGGGAGATTCAATTAGTAACTAAACAGTCTCAAAATTCTTTCAGTGTTTGGTAGTTTAGTTTTTATGATGAATACATTACGCGTCTTATTATTGGTGATACCTTTACGTGATGCGGATTGGAGATGTTTGTGTCTTTCTTTCTGTATGTAGTTGTATTTGTTATGGTTTGGAGATGAAACTACACACATGTGTTTCAAAATAATTTGTTATGGTTTGGATTGCATTTCACTTATATATGGTGGCTCTTTGAAATTTCTTATTCAGCATATTGTGTTGTGGCGAAAGATTCTCTTAGCAAGCAAATCTCGATCGCATTTCTGGAGCGTGTGAAAGCTGATTTCAAGAAGAGATATGGAGGTGGAAAAGCAAGTACAGCTATCGCCAAAAGTCTCAACAAGGAGTTCGGGTACTTAGAAAACATTTCAATATTTGAGGAAAATGTTCTATAATATATTGAATACAAGGTAATGGTAAAATTAAAATATTGCAGGCCGGTGATGAAGGAACACATGAATTATATTGTTGACCATGCAGAGGAGATTGAAAAACTAATAAAAGTCAAGGCTCAGGTTTCAGAAGTTAAAAGTATAATGTTGGAGAATATTGACAAGGTAATGCTCATCATTTGACTCTCTTATGTCTTTCTCCACACTTAAGACAAGCAACAAATCATTCTCCTTTGCTTTACCTTTTACAATGATAAGTCTGCAAAAATCACTGTGCTTTATACACCTCCAATATTGTTGATCCATTTTCAGGCAATCGACAGAGGGGAAAATCTAACAGTTCTTACTGACAAGACCGAGAATCTACGCTCTCAGGTAAAGGCAAACTTGACTCCAAACATTAAATTCATAGACTTTCTGTGATAGCCATTTTAATGTAAGGGTTAATTTGTATACTTTAAGGCGCGGGAATACAAGAAAACCAAGGGACACAGGTGAGGAGGAAATTGTGGTACCAGAACATGAAGATAAAACTGGTGGTTCTTGGGATCTTGCTACTACTTGTTCTCATAATCTGGATATCGGTTTGTCATGGATTTAATTGCACGGATTGAAGACACAACAAATTACTCTACGTGATGGTTAGAGACTTAGAGCTTTTGGCGGAGACAGGCGACAAACAGAGACAAAAGTCTTCAGTAGAGAGATTAGTAAAGAGAGAGAGAGGGGAACAAAATGGTACCATATGTATTGTAAGGTTTTGACTTTGGATGTTGTATTATTATATAAAGTATTTGTGTTCTTTCTTTGGGTGTACCATACTAATTCACATATTCTACGTAGCGTAATTAAAGGCGAGGATATCTTAAAACTTGCATAAAACACATGCTCAAGAGTCACTAGTCAAGGTACTCAAAACTAAAATCAGAATATGATCAAATTTGGATTAAAAAAACAAAAACAAAGCGCCCACCGTGGGGCTCGAACCCACGACCACAAGGTTAAGAGCCTTGCGCTCTACCAACTGAGCTAGACGGGCTTTGTGACTAATGATACCAGAAAAACTATATAACAGTAAATATTATTTCTAAACATTTTGCAACACAGCTTTGCATCCCAATTCCCAAGTGAGGAACAAACGTACAAAGGCCAAGACTTTGGGTTGAAGTTGAACTTTACAAGATTACGTTTGAAAAGATGATGAATATCAATCCCCTACTCTTAATGTGGGAAATTTTCAGTGTACAACATATTTATTCAAAGAACACCCTCAATATCTTTCCCAAAAAGTTATGCAATCTGTTTCAGAAAGATTTCAGAACTTAATTGGTTTAAACATCTCTTCTCCAGATTATTTGGCAGCAGTACACAACCTATATGCCCAGTAATAAGTTTTGAAGTTTTAAATCAAAGCAAGCAATCTGTTTCCATACAGAAAACTGATTCATCAGCTTACAATTGTAGCTTCTCGATACTCTTGTTTGAGAACAATTGAGACTTTCATAGATACAATACCATGTTCCACAAAATTTGTGACAGTCACATACCCTTAATACTCAAAGGCCAAAGTTTGAAGCTTGAAAACAATTTGAAGCTTTTGGACTATAAAACCAAAGAAAAATCAGCATAATCAATCTGTCTCAAAAATCAGCATAATCAATCTGTCTCAAAAATCAGCATAATCAATCTGTCTCCAACACATATCTGAATCATTAGGGTTACAGATTTGAAAATTAGCATATGTATGTAAATTTCCAAAGTTTCAAGCTTGATGAAGAATTTGAAGCTTTTAAGTATAAAAATCAAAGCAATATCAGGAAACTCAACCTGTCTCCAATACAAATCTTGATCATCAGGTTACAGATTTGAAAATTCGCATATGAATGTAAATTTTTTAGCTTTTACATACTCAAGAGTCTCACAAAACACCTCAAAAACAGATTTATAAAAATCGAGACTTTCATAGATCCAGAACCAAGTTCCACGAAACTTGTAACAGCTACATACTTTAAAACTCAAAGCAACAAGCAGAATCAAACTAAGACACAACAAAGACAAAACCTTTAAACTTTCAAAGGTCATCTTCACCCCTCAAATACTCTCCAATATCAGCCTGATGAAGCACAACAATACCATTAGGATCCAATTTCCTACAATCCTGTGTACTCTTCGCAGCAATCCCAAACCCTAACGGAACATCAGACATCGAGAACACAACAACACCATCTCCAGGAACAATACTATCAGTAATCCTCCCTAATCCACCTTTCAAGACATGGTTCCCATAAAGAAACGACATCTCCGAAGTGGGTTTAAGCCATACCTTGTGTTTAGCATTCGCCGCCAAGATATTGAGTGACATAATCGTCAGATGGAAACTACCGGCGTGAGTGTATTTCCCGATGCAGGTTCCGAAGGAGACTAGGTTTTTCCTGGAGATGTTTGTGGCTCGCTTCACGAGGGCTTCGCTGACGTAGTAGACTCTGTTTTTCTGGAGGCGGAAGCAGTAGCTGCCGGGTGTAGATTCGGGTCCTTCGTCTGATGGGTTCTCGACGATCTTCTTGAGGTTGTTGCCGACGAATTTGAAGAGCTTCTCGAAGACGACGGTTGTCTCGGTCTCGTCTAAAGGACGCATCTTCGGGGAAGAAAGTGATGAATAATGGAGAAAGAAGAGAAGCTCTCTGTTTCTAAGAGGGATTGTGTTTTTTTAGGGTTTTAGGGATTTAGGACCAAACCTAATGCGGCCGATGAGTTTTGTTATTTCGACTTTGGTCCTTTGTTTTAAAAATATCTATTGTCATTTCAACCTCGAAATTATTATTTTTGTTAAATCCAACCCATGAATAATTCACTTTGAATATTTGGACTTTGGAGGATAACTGAAAGTTATAACAAATTTGATAGTTCATGTAGTTTATTGAAAAGATGTTTAGTTAGAGATTTTTTCATGTGTAAAAATATTATAAGGAAATCATACAATGAATTACTAATATTATAAGGGCAATTGACAAAACAAAAATATATTATTTTAGAAAAAGGTATATATATTTCTAATATAAATAAATACAATTAATTACAAATATTGTATAACGTGTAAGAAAATAATTGTTTTAAATATATATATATACTTCTAAGATTAAGTAAATTATACATTTAATCACTAATACAGTAAAAATATTAAATAAATTATTAAAATTAGTAATTCTAACACAAGAAGGCTTAAATTTTTCTTTTCTTTTTTTTCTCTCTTCAGAATTGGTTTCATATAACGATCTGTGTGATACACAGTTTAATTGATATATGAATCGACAAATACCAATAAAAATCGCTGTGAATGAATATGTATAGATAACGAAAAATACGCGGGTCAAGGTACAACCACGACATGCCATATTGCCATGTGGCTTCAACCCCCACATATAAGTCCACGACATTGCAGGACATAACGATCATAAAATTTGGAGGAAATACAAATATAGAAGAATGGAAGAATTGGACATAGTAATCGTGGGAGGAGGCATTGCTGGTCTTGCAACTTCCCTTGCTCTTCACAGGTTCACTATAATCTCCTCATTTTCTCAATTATAAGGTAATTTAAATTAGAAAACATATACATGAACTATTGACTAACTAAACATACAAATATGATTATAAAGGAAGGGCATAAAGAGCGTTGTGTTGGAGAGATCAGAGTCTGTAAGATCGGAAGGAGCAGCATTTTGGTATTCAGACTAACGGCTGGCTTGCTCTTCAACAACTTGGTGTCGCCGATAAGCTAGCTTCGTCTTAAGTCTCTCCCAATTCATCAGTAAGTATATAAATATTTATATTTTAACTAACCTTATCTAGTTATAATGATTTCCGGTATGGTACTAAAACAGGATAAGAGATGTTTTGATCGAGAAAGGTATTAAACGAAGAGAATCGGTTGGACCAGCATCCTATGGAGAAGTAAGAGGTGTACTAAGGAACGACTTGGTTCGAGCTTTGGCTCATGCTCTTCCTCTTGGCACTCTCCGGCTTGGTTGCCATATTTTGTCGGTTAAGCTCGACGAAACAAAATCGTTTCCGATTGTGCACGTTAAAAACGGGAGAAGCTATCAAAGCAAAGGCACGTTTTAACAACAGTAGATATATTTATTGATCAATTATTGAGGTGATGCCGTAGTGGAATTTTTTTAGTATATACTTTATATTAGCCGACAGTGACATTTATGGGTCGTGATCGGTTTTAATGGTTTGTGTTTTGTTTGTTTTTCACTGAAAGCAACATGTTTAGCATGAAATGCATGGGTCTTATATATTTTGATAATATACTTTTCTTTTAATTTAGGTTTTGATTGGCTGCGATGGGTCAAATTCTGTAGTCTCTAGATTTCTAGGATTAAACCCGACTAAAGACCTCGGTTCGCGGGCCATCAGAGGGTTCACAAATTACCCGGACGACCATGGATTCCGACAAGAGTTTATAAGAATCAAGATGGACAACGTCGTAAGCGGACGACTTCCTATAACTCACAAACTCGTCTTTTGGTTTGTTGTTTTGCGAAATTGTCCCCAAGGTAATTAATAACCCGGTCATGCTACATTTCATACTATACATAGACTTCTATTGTTTTCATATAACGCACTAACGTATTTATAATTTGTTTTATAAATAGACTCAAACTTCTTAAAAAATCAAGAGGATATCGCAAGATTGGCACTAGCATCAGTCCGCGAATTCTCAGAAGAGTGGAAAGAGATGGTGAAGAATTGTGATATGGACTCTTTGTATATCAACCGTTTAAGGTACCGTGCTCCTTGGGATGTTCTGTCTGGAAAATTCCGACGTGGCACCGTGACAGTTGGCCGGAGACAGTATGCACCTAATGGGCCCATTCTTAGGACAAGGATGTTCGGCTGCGCTTGAGGACGGTGTTGTTTTGGCTAGATGCTTGTGGAGGAAGTTAAATTTAGGTCAAGACGGTATAATTAATGTATCTTCCTTCTCTTCAAGGATGCAAATAGAAGAAGCAATTGATGAGTACATTAGGGAAAGAAGAGGTAGACTCGTGGGGCTTTCGACACAAACTTATCTTACCGGTAGTTTAATAGCAGCTTCTTCGCCGGTTAGGAAGCTATTGCTTGTAGTTATGTTGATGATTCTGTTTCGTGATCAAATTGGTCATACTCGATATGATTGTGGCAGTCTATAAATTTATCTTATGTACGAACTGTCTAAATTGCGAGAGTTGTGTGCTTCGTGAGATGATTGTATCATGAGGTTGGTTACTCATTGTTCTTGCGAATGTTTCCTGTTTGTTCGCTTCTGATAATTTTTGTTCGATTATTAAAAGAACTATGATATTAGTCTTTCTCACTTGTGAGTTGTGAAAGACAAAAGAAGTCCAATCAAAAACTTATTTAAGAAAATTATGGGCGGTATCATCTGCAAAAAAATATTCTCAAAAACATTTTAATCCAATTAATAATTCTGGATTCAAGTTTTTTGGACCAAAAATAATCAATAATTATTCAAATACATTTTTCGTATATTTTGATGAAGGAAGAGAAGTCCATATCATTTGTGTTACAAAAACCCCACCCTAGTTGATAAAAGACTTAAAGTCTGCATTATAACATAAACAGAACCAAGAAAATGTAGAGAGAAATGTCAAATTATCCAGTAGCCCACTCAAAATGTAGAAGCTGAATCAATGGAGGTGATAGAAAACTTATCTAGAGAAAACCAGAATTGCAAAGGCTCAATTCGAAGATGTTTTTTTTGATGATCCCATCTTTATTCTTATATATATCAAAAGTTTAATAGTATAGAAGATCGATTTTTTTTTTGTCAGTTTAGATTTTTGATATACTAGGAAAAGCCAAAAAGATAAGTATTGAGTCACACTCATTACAACAAGTACACAAAATTGATATTGGATGGAACTAGTTGTTTTATCCAAAAGCCGAGTTAATGTAAGTGGCGTCATAGGCTTGCGTCAACAGGTCAAGTTACTTCATAAACAAAGAGCGCTTGTTTGACTCGCAAAGACCCACCACACTCACGTAAATTGATTGTCTCCCAAGTAATTTAATTGTCTTAATGAAAAGTCTTCGCTGTTCCTCTACTCTATATAAATAAATTAAAAACACTATACTACATGTTACCTATAGGACTACAGATATTAAAACAACTACCCAAACAAAACTTTAGATCTGAAAATCTCAGCTTTGAAATGGAGGAAATCGGAATAGTTATCGTCGGCGGCGGAATCGCTGGTCTCGCCACTTCCATTGCTCTTCATAGGTTTGTTATTAATTTATTTTGTAATGAGACTCAAACTTTATGAATTCCATATGTAAATTAATATTTGGTGTGTATATTTTTTTTTTAAAATGTAGGAAAGGAATAAAGAGTGTGGTGTTGGAGAGAGCAGAGAAAGTGAGATCGGAAGGAGCTGGAATCGGAACTCTCTCCAATGGTTGGAGAGCCCTTGATCAGCTTGGCGTTGGTGATCGCCTTCGTCTCAATTCTTCTCTTATTCACAAGTAAGTAATATTATTCTTTTTTAACCATAACTTTATTATTCATTATATGTTTGTTTTAGAATTTTGATTTATGGACCTTTCTTGGATATGAACAGGGCACGGACCATGTTGATTGAGAATGGAAAAAAACGAGAATTCGTTTCAAATATAGTGTAAGTCACAATTTTCCTATCCTTAAAATTGAAGATGATAAATATAAAAACTATAGAGTTAATTTGAGTATTTTGATTTAGTTTTTAATGCAGTTTATTCTATTGATTTGTTGTAATCTTTGTTATTGATTTGAATATTTAATACTTTGAATAAAACAGAGACGAAGCTCGTTGTATTAAAAGGAACGATCTTGTTGAGGCCTTATCCGATGCCCTTCCGAAAGGAACCATCCGGTTCGGTTCTCATATTGTTTCTATTGAGCAGGACAAAACTACGTTGTTTCCGGTTGTTCACTTAGCCAATGGAAATAGCATCAAAGCCAAGGTAAATATCAGTATTGTTTATTTAGACATTAATTGTTCAAAGGCAAATATTACATTTGGCTTTTGCATTTACTGAAGAATTTATTTTTGTATGCTTTCAATAGTATAAAATAAATTATGCAATATAATGTTTTTCTTCTCTCATAGGTCCTGATTGGATGCGATGGTGCCAATTCTATCGTCAGTGATTATTTGCAGTTAAACCCGAAAAAGGCGTTTGCTTGTCGTGCGGTGAGAGGGTTTACTAAGTACCCAAACGGCCATGGATTTCCACAAGAGGTTCTAAGGATAAAGCAAGGAAATGTCTTAATAGGAAGGCTTCCTTTGACGGATAATCAAGTCTTTTGGTTTCTAGTACATATGCAAGACAATAATCACAATGGTAAAGATCAAGAATCGATTGCGAATCTGTGTCGAAAATGGGCCGATGACTTGTCTGAAGATTGGAAAGAAATGGTAAAAATATGCAATGTGGAGTCATTAACACTCACACACTTAAGGTACCGAGCGCCATCGGAAATCATGTTAGGGAAATTTCGTCGTGGGACAGTGACTGTAGCCGGCGATGCGATGCACGTGATGGGTCCGTTCTTGGCACAGGGCGGCTCAGCGGCGCTAGAGGATGCGGTTGTTTTAGCTAGGTGTCTAGCTAGGAAAGTTGGTCCGGACCACGGAGACTTGTTAAAGGATTGTTCGATGAAAAACATTGAAGAAGCTATTGATGAGTATGTGGATGAACGTAGGATGAGATTACTCGGGCTTTCGGTGCAGACTTATTTGACCGGACGTTCGCTACAAACGTCATCAAAGGTTCTGAGGCTAATGTTTATAGCTTTGTTGTTACTTTTGTTTGGTCGTGATCAAATTCGTCATACTAGGTACGACTGTGGCCGTCTCTAGAGATTTGATGGACATTTTGTATTTTTTAGTGTGAGGTTGTGTGCTTTAAACTTTTTTTGTGTGTTTCTTTTTCTTATAACATCCTCCTTTCTCAATATAACAAGAGTTTACATGACCATACATTATATTGCAAATGTGATTTATCAACTATTGCTATGATAACAAATAATTGTAAAACTAAACGTAACTAAAATGCTTTGGTCCTGGTCTTAACGAATATATGTGCCTAGGCCCAAAACCTCTTAGTTGTTTAAATAAAAAACAAAAACGAAACTAAAGAAACGAAATTAGACAATTTTTTCTTACTTTACTCTCAGTCACATATTTGTAATTTATTATGTGTTTCATTTTTGTATATGTTTTTTTCAATTTATTATGGTCGACATTGTGCTATCATCACGATGTGCATTTTAGTGATCAAGACTATTCATTCATTGACTCATGGACTCATTGAATCTCTAGGAGCTCCTACGCTCAATGACCCAAAAAAATGTTAGTGAAGTTGAATTTTGGTTTGGTCTCTCCGCTTCAGTAAATTTAGTCTAAGGGGAATTGAATCGTTTGGTGACCTCGTTTTTGAGAGATTCTAGTTAGGAATCCTACATCTAAAATGAGAAAGAGCCTATATTAGCATCTCAACTCATTGCTGATAAATTTTAATTGGAAGTACATTAATACTTACACATGATATATATTTCAGTAAATTTAAGCGAACAGACACTACGATTTTATTGAGATAAAATGAGCCAAGGAACCAATATCTCGATTCTCGAAGATACGTGTTATGTTTTAAGACTCCCTAAATTTAACTAATTCTCATTATTGATTTCACTATATAGCTGTAACAAATTTTCTTTATGTACTCCTTTAATTTGTAAATGATATTTTCGTTTTTTTGACACCATTAAATAAGATAATTTCCTTGAAACAAATAAATTTGTCCTCATGTCAAATGAGTCATCATATTTTTGTTTATATCCAATATAGGTATGTATCTTACATGTAGTAATGAAAATTGTAAATGAGACTAAAATTGGTCTCAACTTTTAATATTTCATTTTGATGAACTGTATTTCATAAAGATTACCTTTTAAAATTTCTTATTCTTTTTTTTTTTTGACAGCTAAAATTTCTTATTCTTTTGTTTCCATTTACTCAAGAAAACATTTACTACATTTTCCTACATTTAGCTTATTTGACTATTTTAAAAAAACGTTATAAGCTAGACTCGCATAGTTTATGTCAAGCTCTCATCACAGTTATGGCGAATCTAACTCTAGAGCTAAACATCAACTCCGCAAGAAACCTTTTAAATGTCAATCTCATCACTAAAATGAACGTTTTCACTGCCATCACCATCAACGGCGAGAATACTCGAAAGAAACAAAAGGCGAAAACCACGGTTGATCGTTATGGTGGATCTAACCCGACTTGGAATCAAACCATCAAATTTTCCGTGGACGAGAGGTCAGCCCGTGGTGGTCATTCGTCACTTGTCATGAGAGTAATCTCTCGTCGAGTCCTAGGCAACAAAGAAATCGGAAGAGTTAACATCCCGTTACTTGAGCTCTTGAATGCAACCACACCATCATTTAACGGTGATGGTAACGATCATGAGATGAAACTGATGTCGTATCAGGTGAGAACTTCGTCGGGTAAACGGTCAGGTTCTTTGTCTTTCTCGTACCGGTTTAAACCAAATGTTCCAGTGATCACTAACCGGAGTTGTGTAGACTCCGCGGCACCATCTCAAATCGAGCATGCACCTTCGGCTCCACCCGAATTGCCAATTGAGTTTCCTAAGCTGCCTCAGCCGCCGTATCTTTTGAGACATCCTTTCGCCGCCGGTTCTAGCCGTGGTCTTCTTCCAATATCATATGGCGCTGGGATGACCGAGCAAACCGGTCACGCTAATAACTATGCGCAAACCGGTCACGCTAACAACTATGCGCCACCACCGAGACAAGGATATGGACCGTACGGTTATGTGTCGTCGGGATATGGATACGGAAGTCCCTCGTATCAACAACGTAAGGAGATGGGGATTGGGCTTGGATTGGGAGCCGGACTTTTTGGTGGATTAATGGTGGGAGACATTGTGTCTGATGTTGCAAATTGTTATGATCTTTGAATTTTATTTCATTTTGTTATCTCTAAACATTTCCTTTCCCATATTTACATGAACTTATCATAGGGATGTTGTTTTCTAGATCTATAAAACTTTTTGTTGTATGAATCAAATAAATAATGGGAAAGAGTTTAGGTAAAACATGGTAAATGGCAAACAAAATAAAAAATAAAAAATTTGGTGTCAACTGTCAAGTATCAAAATCAACAAAACTCATCATCAAGCAAGGCCAAAACATCCATATCTCAAGTTCCATATATAATAAACAAACTCACCGAACACATTTCTCACAATCCCAAATCAAAACTTGTTGTGTAAATGATCCTTGTGTATATAATCTGAATTTCTCTTGAAACTAAGTCTATATATTTCCGTGTATATAATCCAATACATGCACTTTTGTATATTGTACATGCATCCAAATCTTCAATTTTTAAATTTATCTATAAATTAATGCATTGGATTTTATGTTTTTTTCATTCATGAATGTCAAAAAATTTCTTTCTTTTTTTGACTCACTAATATTTTCTTCCTTTTTTTCAATAATCAGTCAAAATTTCAATAATCACTAATATTTTTTTCCTTTTTTTCAATAATCAGTCAAAATTTATCGATAATTTCTTTTCAGCATTGTCATTAATCAGTTAGTGCCTTAGTGAAATGAAAAATGTTGTTCATCAATGATGGACAATTTGAATTTTTTGTTATTTGATAATGAATCTAATTATAGTAAATCAATAACTGATGCATTTTCCATTTGACATTCAGTTATTGAAAAAGTGAATTTAAAACTTATATACCACATCGTATCAGAGCCTTAATCAAAATTTTTATGGGTCTCCTATGGGTTAACATTATTTTTATGAAAGTAAATTATAATTCTTCCCTAAAAACTTATGTATTTTTTAGTTTCATCAAACTTATCATGATTTCAGATCACGTCTCTCTTTTGTTTTTTGGCGGAAAATAAAAAAATGTTAACCCATAAGAATTTGGATCAAGACTTTGATACCATGATACATTTGATGAGAGTAAATAACACAAAATATTTATATGAAGAAATTATAATAGACTCTCATAAAAATAGTGTTACAACTTACATTCTCTTATATAGAAATTAGGATAAACAGAAATGTAAATAATATATTTCGAAATAATGTTAAATTTCCTAAATTCTAATATTAATATTTATAAATGGTCATTTAACTTTTTCGTACCGGTTCGATGGGACATGTGTTATATTCAGTTAAGGTTACCACCATGCGCCAACTTGGCCTCTACCAAGTCAACATGGATATGGACCTTATGGTTACATGCCGCCTCCGCCTCCACCGCTACCGGGATATGGATACAGAGGTCCGCCACCTCAGCAACCGACGAGGAATGAAACAAGGCAATAATATATTGATGCTATTGTGGATTTAGTTACTGATAATTAGTGCCTTAGTGACAGTTCAAAAATGTTGTTCATCAATAATCTACAATTTAAGGTTTGTGTTGTGGAATGTTTCATGATTTTATGAAGTCTTGCTTATCAAAAAGTATGATGATTAAGAATTTGACTTCATGGCATATTCATTTGAGTTAGCAAAACTTTTTTGTGTTGCACCTTCAAATTTATAAATTTATGATTTTTAACCATCGAAATTATATATTTGAAAAGACTATCTCTACAAGCCAAACCCACTGGGCCACCAATATGGGTTTATCTGCGAAATCTGTGAACCTTAGAAAATCAAAGCCCATATCCACTTTGCTGGAACTTTGCTGGAATGTAGGTTAGACAAAACCTTAAGACGCAGCTACAAGTCTCTTATGTGGCAGATGTCAAAATTAATGAGCACGTATAATTTACCCAAGAGGAGCAAAATAAGATTAGCAGCTTAAATTAATTGTGTTGGATTAAATGAAACTTGCACTATGAATGGCAAAAAAGAGGTTACAATCTAGCAACCACCTCATAAACCCTCATTAATGAGATACTGACTCGTGAACCAATCAAATCTCAAGTTTCGTAGTTTAAATAAGTAGTAAACACCTCCTGATCAAAGCATCACCACCACCAAATATCAAACGCAAAAACCTATTATCAAAAGAACTAGGGAGAAATGACTAATCCCATGATCATGGTTATGCTGTTGTTGTTTCTTGTGATGTCGACTAGAGCAGACGAAGAGCTGATTAAGACAGAGTGTAATCACACAGAATACCAAAACGTATGCCTCTTCTGTCTTGAAGCCGATCCAATCTCCTTCAATATCGACCGTGCTGGACTTGTCAACATCATTATACACTGTCTCGGATCTCAACTTGATGTTCTTATCAAGTAAGTTTCACCATGTACACCATTAATCATTATTGTACAAATAATAATATTTTTAATGTGTTTTCACAAAATTAATATTACTAATATGCTACGAAAATTAACATACTACGAAAAAATGTGAATTAATATTACTTTGCCTGTAAATTTTTACCTCCATAATAATATTAGCATACCACGAAAAAATGTAACGTATTTCTTTTGGTGTAATGTGAATTTTGCTACGGTAAACTTACTTTACAAAGAAAGAAGAGCGTTTTCCAAGTGGAAAATAATACATTTTGCGGTTTATATATTATAGGAACGACTATTGATTTGTTTTTTTGGTTGTAGCACCGTCACGAGTCTAAAGTTGATGAAAGGAGAGGGTGAAGCAAATGAGAATGTTCTGAAAGATTGCGTCACAGGCTTTGCGATTGCACAATTACGACTTCAAGGAGCCAACATCGATTTGATAACCCTTAATTACGATAAAGCGTACGAATTGGTGAAAACTGCGTTAAACTATCCTCGGACTTGCGAAGAAAATCTCCAAAAACTCAAGTTCAAAGATTCATCTGATGTTTATGACGATATCTTGGCATATAGCCAACTCACCTCTGTTGCTAAGACGTTGATCCACCGTCTCTAGATCAATATATATGTCGATCTGGTTATCAAAAATATATTTATGTCGATCGTTTGCTACCACTAATAAAATAAAACTCCATTATGTATGTCACGCGTGATTTAATTTCACTCATCAACAAATAAAATAAAATAAAATAAAATGTTTAGAAAGTTTATTTATTTAATTTAGTAAAAAGAATCTGGAGATAAATCTTCAATCATGTTGAAAAGTATGATTAGGGGGAAAAGAGAAAAAGAAAAAAGAGTATGGTTAGGACTTAGGAGAGTATATACCATATGCATTAACGTACATACACACGATTATCAACATCATTGGAGACACATCAAATAAAACTATATAATAACGAAAGTTATGTTTTGTATATTTGATATTATAATACGAAATTTTACATATTATCTGCATGTATTTTAATAATTATTCTAATTATATTTATCTTTCTTTTTGTTTATGTGGAACTTGTCTTGCGACTTATGTTATGTAATAGTGGGAAACCACTCGGCGTAGACTTGTTATTATCTGTTTTTTTCTTTCTTGGATTGGATTTGATAGACAACATATAACCATGTGACCATGCCCTAGAAATATAGCGTTAGAAATTCACACTCGATTTTGAACTTCAAAGATTTTTTATTTGTTTTTACGTAAGAAATGTTGTCTATTTGGAGTGTTACTTTTTTCATGTAGCAGAAAAACATTTTCGTGTATGATTGGCCTTTTGGATATTTTGAATGTTGTTCTATTTTCTTGGCTATGTGCCCTTTCACACTACCTATTGAAGACAAGTATATTGAATTGTGCAAGCTGTTTTCGATTTATAAAATCGATCGATTGCTTATTACGTGAGCACCATGAACCATAAGTGTTATCACATCAAATTTTTGTAACTAGTATCACTAAATCCTTTGATCAGCAAAATTCTCAGAAGAAAAAAAAATGTCACCGTACGTGTAAGCATTGACTAGCGTTACTTAAATCGATATTATGTTGTCCGTACATATATAATCGGTTTTGACCAAGTTCATTTTACGTCATCGGTTATAGGTAAACCAAATGTTTTTACACGAGAAATTCGTTAACTTGAATCTCATAGATCATATCTAAACTATAGCCCTGCATATGAAAGGCATAATACTATGATAAATTCCAAGATTCTATTGAGAAATATAAAAGATGTTTAATTAAAACTTACAAGTTGAAGCAAACAAACTCTAATTAATGTTTCTATATGGATTATATATGTATCTGATAAGAATTTGAATCTGAACAAAAAAAAAAAAAGGATATATACACTATGACATGGTCAATTTGATGTATATAAACTAAAGATGACTCACGAAATGACATCCATTTTATTTTATTTTCAATAATTTTGTAACATAAGAAGATGTCCACACATAAATTGTATATAAATATCTTTGTATGGCAATATGCCAAGATAAAACAAAACAATACTATCTTGAAAATGTCTTCACCACAGTTGCAAAGAGCTATGGAGAATCCAACTCTTGAGCTCAAAATTGTATCAGCTAGTGACGTCAACCATATCGATGCCACGGACAAAATGGACGTATACGCAGTCGTTTCAATCAACGGCGACACAACACAACAAAAACAAGCGGCCAAAACTCCCATTGATTACGATGGTGGTTCTAATCCGACGTGGAATCACACCGTTAAGTTCTCCGTCAACGAGAGAGAAGCCAACGAAGGCCTATTAACTATAACGGTCAAGCTATTTAGCTACTGGCTAGAAGGTGATAATGACCTGTATTTGGGAGAAGTCAACGTCTCGGTTCAGGATCTTCTTGCCTCAAATCCGATTCCACCGTTTACTAACGGTAACATCAACAAAATGAAGTCAATGACTTGCCCTATCAAGGCCACCGAAAAAAGTACCAACACAACGGTGAGCCTTTCATACCGGTTTAAACCTGTACCGGTTGAGGAATTTTACCCTCCGTCACCGGATTCTTTGCCATCGATTGGTAAACCCGTTTACCGAGACCTGGATCCAGCAAAATTAAGTCAGCCTCTTGTATTTTCTCCTCGGTTTCAAGCCACCACGACGAAACTGATCCTAGAGCTCGTGATCAAATTCGCCAAGAACATCGAAGATGTCAACGCCTTCTCGTCCATGGACGTATACGCTTCGGTTGCGATTCTTAAGGACAGAAAAGTTAAGAATAGGATCAACACACCGGTGGCTTTTGCCGCTTATACAAATCCAAAGTGGAATCAAATGATGAAATTTTCTATTGATGAGAAGTCAGCTCAAGAAGGGCGGTTGATGCTCCTTGTGGAGTTGATGAGCCACCGGCCTTTCCTTGGTGATAAGGAGATTGGATTTGTTAGACTTCCGATGCAACAGTTATTGGTCTCAAATCCGCCTTATCCGTTGACCGACAATGGTGATGCTAACGGTATGAAGTTGGAGACACATGCTTTGACGGGTCCTTATGGAAAAAAAGGTGTCGTGAGCTTCACGTATAGGTTTCTTGCAGAACAAGTTACAGCACCATCTACACCAGGCCAGCCATATATTATGTATGTACCGGTATCGCCTCAGCCATACGCGTCACCTGATCAGCTTCAGGTGACCTCGAGTTACGTGACTGTTCAACCAGGGGCTAATTCTGGGCCAAGCAACGGTCTAGTACCAATATTTATGCCGCCTACATATCAATCACATGGATACCAACAATATTCACCAAGGAAGTCGAAATCGCAACTACAACCGTCACCACGACAGTTGCAGCTTCAACCCCTGCGTCTGCAGCCGCTCTCGCAGTAAATACCGGATACACAATCACATGGATACCAACAGGCAATTACAATCCTTAGCATAATGTGTCGCACCCGTTTTTTATTTATATGACTTGGCTTATCATTTCATTTTATTTTGTTCCTTGTTTTTAATTAGCTTGAAACTCAACATAAACTTAATTTAATTTGCTTTTAATCATCGTATACTTTGTTCTGATATATTATATTTCTTGTTACATTTTTAAAAATAATTTCCCCTTTATAATTGAAGTATTTTATTATTGTCCCTTCTCCCCCGGATTGGATCCAACCAGGTTATCTTACTATAATATGAAAGTATGGTTGGCAATTAAAAAGCAAGTATAATACCACTCGACAAAGACATCTTATTTCTCTTAGGAAATATTCTATATTTAACAAATTTGATCTTCAAATCTATATATGAATTTTCAAATATTATTATAAATTACTACTATATATATAACTGGCCAAATTGATGAATACAAATAGCTAACGTTGCTCGAGAAATGACATCCATTTATCTTATTTTCCTATAATAAGAAAATGTCCACGCAGTTGTGTTTATTAATATCTTTGTTCTTTTTTTTCTTTACAACATTACTCAGTTTAAGATACGTGCATATGGCAAATATATGTTTTGATATTTTATCCTTCATAAACAAATTAGTTTTAGGTTAGAAAATGCCATCAACACTAGTCAACAATTTTTATATCAATATTCATTATGCAGATTTGAATATGAATGACCACTAAATATTTAGTTACAAACTTTAGCAATTTAGAAATAAGAAACAATAAAAAAATTATTAAAAGAAATTCTCAAATTTTTCATTGAATATGTTGAATACAACTCTTTTGGTAATCTCTACTAAGGGATAATTATTCGTTGAATTTGTTGAATACAACTTTCAAATTTTTCATTGATTTCAAGGGATAATTTTTTAAATTTAATTACAAATTATTTTTATCATGAATTGTTCTTTCTAGTTATCTATTGCATTACGCCATTTTAACTAATGTTGGAAATCGAATTCATCAAGCCATCAAAAGTGGTGTTAAATTGCTGGGTCTATTATTAGATAGTCAAAACTCCTCTACACAACCAAAAATTGATGTTATTGTTTTTTGTGAGTTTATTGATTTTTGAGGTAAAATAGGCCGGATCTATTATTAGATAGGTAAAAAGGAATGGTCCCGATATATAGTTTCAGAAAAAACTGTGAATAATTTTTGAGGTAAATCGGAGTTGGTACCGCCGTACCGGAATGATCTCGGAAAGCTAAAAAAATATGACCACTTAAAATAATTCAATAGATGAATATGAGATCTAGGGTATTATTGGGGACAAAATTTTTATTATAATTGTGCTGAAAATTAAGTAGATAACAACATATTAGTAGGTGTTAATTTTTTACACAACAATCGGTGCAAATAACTGAACATTCACAAAGACGCTTGTTATTGGGCTGAGGGGTACAATCGCAGTTCTTAGGCATCTCACTTGCACTTCGCGCACCTAAGAAGTCAAGGAAACAAGTCGTGCGTGGAGTGCCTCTGTCTGTGCATGATCCATCAAACACTTGTCTCGAACGACAGTACCTTGGTTGATTGCTTGGTGCAAACATTAGTTCTTCTGTTGGTGCAACCTTTGGTTCTTCTGTTTAAATGTCACAAAAAAAAAAGACTATTAGTGAATAGTAATATGAATCAATACTTTTTTTAACACAAATATTTACATCTAATTATGATATAATTTGTAGTTACCATGTGATAAGTGGGTGGGGATAAGAGAGAAAAGGACACAAGAAGCCAAAAAGATTGCCACAACCTTCATATTTTGTTCTCTTGACTATTCTTTTTTCTTTAAAGATTGTATGTTATAGTTTCAGTTGTAAAATTGATTATATATAGATATTTTGCAACTACTTTGCATCTCATATCTTTGGAAATACAATGTAAACGTTTGACCAAATTTATATTTTTGTCATTTTAGAGAATATTAAAAACAGTCATGGAATCTCTGTTTATGGTATACCATTTTGTCTAAGAACTGTAATGCTTTAAATTAGGAAGACTATTAGAAAGGATTTACCAAAGTTTCTTAAGATTTTATCAGCTTATTCTTATAAAATTAAAGTATAAGAAAATGACATTAACTCAGTCAACATTCTTTTTAGCATTCTGCACATTTGGATAAGAATTAAGACAAAAATAAATAAATTTAGTAACAAACTTAGGCAATTTAGAAATTAAAAACAACAACTTCTATATGAAGAGAGATAATTTCAAATTTTCATTGACTTACCTTTGTTTAAGTAACATAATAATAGTTCTATGAGTCCCTTCGGGGACATGCGATAAAAAAATAAGATAATTTTTCTATGAATGTTATTTTATTAGACCATGTAGTATATCTTAGGACCGGACTAAATATTTGTTAGTTCAAAGATTTAAGCTTTACTCTTATGTATTTTTTTTTCTCCGTTAAAATCAAAACCCGTGACAACTTACAAATGCAACATAGTAGGTATACCTTTTTGCGGGATAAAATAATTCAAGTAAGATAATTATTGTAAATAAAACATGGATTTGACATTTCATTGATAAAAAAAGAACAAAATACCATGCTTATTGACATAGATGATAAGTAATAAAAGTTTTTTTTTTTTTGTAAACTGAGATTTATATATTACTTATTTTAAATGTAGATGACAAAGAGATCTCCTTCAATAAACATTATTGAAGATGGAAAAAAAAAATTTAAACCCTAATTATAAATCAAGGAATCGAAAGAATAACTTAATTGCTGTCACAAACGACAAAACAGTCACATTGACGACGATTGTGAGGAAGAGGAGTGCATTTGCAATTCTTAGGCATAGCACTTGCACTCTTAGATCCCAACAAATCTAGAAAACATGTGTAGCTTGGACTTCCTGTGTCTGTGCACGATCCATTGAACACGTCCTTTGATGGACACCACTTTAACTCTGCGTACATATTCAAACAATATACGTAGACGTGTTAATGAGATTGTATTGTATGTGTTTTACATTTTGAACCGGGATTTTATTGGTTAACGCACTGGTATTGATAAACCGGTTACATATGAAAATATGAGAATGATACCTTTGGCTAGGTTGGTTGAGAGAAAGGAGAAAAGAAGACATGAAACCAATAACATCGCAATGCCTTTCATCTTTGCTCTCTTCTTCTTCTGTTTTTCTCCTTTTTTGGTGTGTGTAATTTGACCAATGCATGTTTCGTAGGCCTTTGATTTTATTTATACAGAGGAATATTTAATGCATAAATAATAATTTTGGTATAGTTTATTAATAGTGAATTCCTGAAAATCTGGTGTGTTTTGTTTTATGGTAAAAATTTGGAATGCATATATACTATGGGCATTTCACTCAAATTTCGTGGATACTCTTTCCATACATATGTGTGAGTATTTTCATTATTAACGAGATTTAAAACCTTCGAAAGTGTATTTATAGTTAAGACTATACAATTTCTGTTAACATCGTAATTTTCCATCTATTACAATCAGTGATTGAAAGTTTTAAATGCTTACATGCTTTAAATGACTCACACAAATCTATAATTTTTTTGTCGAAGAAAACGTCTATTTTTTTTTTTTAATTCGGATGATCCGGTTCAACGGACACTTATGAGTTCATGGTAGGTCACGAGAACTTTTCTCTCTTACTGATTCTCGAGTTAACGAGCCATGAGATACAACTAATTTAGGGGCCAGGGAGAGCCATGTGAAAACTTCTGATACTCACACATTTGTAGAGTAGTTGTAGGGTGGATCGAATAAGGGGTAGCTCATTACAACTTCCTCTAATCTGATCACTCCACTAGACCACACCCGTGTAGGCAAAGACTTACGTATTTAATATCATTCTACGGAAAAGAAAAAAGAATTAATATCATTCTTTGATTTCTTGAAAATTGAGTCATATATGATCAAATGATCTAACCTATATATGTTTGTTGGCAATATTTTAAAGTCTTTGTAGTTATACCATTTTATTTGTTTTTCTTGGGATTTAGAATCTAGTTTTTTATAAGGTTTGTTGAATATGATGAAAACAAACTTGATTAGAATTTGCATATGAGATACAAAATTTTGAACACAGGATTTTAACTTCGGCTACATCCCTTAATGTGATATTACAAGAATAATATATTATCTAAATTAGTTATTACGTTCACCGTTTTCTATATTATTTTGGTACCCTTCTGCTACAATCATCATAGTTCAGCGATTGGTTAATGACGTTAGTCTACAGTCTCTTCAATTTCAAGTCCTCACTGTGACATTCAAGACAGCAAAATAATTTGAAAAAAAAAAATTACAAAACAGTGAGGGTTTAAAATTGAGACTAATTAGAGAGCGCGTCACATATGCCACTATGGGGAGAAAACGAATCTGGCGTACCATTTTATAATTTGAGTGCCACTATAAATGTGATATTCCAAAATTACCCTTAATGAAATTACAACTGATACAAATGAGAGATTATAGAATAACTGGTACAAATGATATAAGTAAATGAGAATATAATGCAATTGGTATAAATGGTATAACTGTATATAAATAAAAACAATCGGTATAAATGATATTATTGAAAAATAATAGGACAACTGATACAAATAGTATAAGTGAGATATAAATATGGACAACTGGTACAAAATGTATTAATAGTATAATTGATACAACTCAGTTATACGGGACAAATGGTACAAAATGGTGGAAGTTTAAGCGATTTGTATTTCTAAACCCTAAAGCTATCATATTTAATGGCATCGTCGTCGCCGTCGATTTTGTGAACCGTCTTCTCCAAGCGTCGTCGTCGCCGCCAATTCTGTGAACGTCTTCTCCAAGCGTCGTTGCTGCCGATTCTGTGAACCGTCTTCTCCAAGCGTCGTCGCCGCCGATTTTGTGAACCGTCTTCTCCAAGCGTCGTCGTCGCCGCCAATTCTGTGAACGTCTTCTCTTTTCCTTCGGTTATGCATAAACTGATTTTGCAGAGATCTAGTTTGGAGATATCTAGGGTTCGTTGAGAAGAAAGAAGAGATCTAGGTTTTGTTAGATTGCAGAGAAAGAAGAAGAGATCGAAGAAAGAGAATAGAAATCCATGAAAAAGAAGAAGATAGATAGATCCATGGAGAAGAAGAAGAAAGATTTCTGGAAAATTGATTTTGAGAGAAAAGAGACAAAGTCTAAAAGAATAAAGAGGAGAAACGTGAAAGAGAAAAAAAAGAGGCAGTGTTTTATTTTAAGTTGGCAAAGAAAGAAGTGGCAGGCATACGTTATATATGGATTAGGTTAAGGGTTTTTGGATTTTTCATATAAATTTTGATTTAAAATAAACTAAAATTAAAATAAAAAACGTGGAAGGGTATGAATGAACAATTTTATTGAGTTAGTGGCATTAGTGATAAAATTCCGACCAATTATATTCAACTGTATTTATATATAGACTAACCAATCTTTAAACTCTGATGCTTGTAGCAGAAACTTCGCACTCACATGCAGCCCTGCTATCACAAGCGACAACCGGACAAATCATTATTGGGGTTTAATTGTGGTTTCAAAAAAGTAAGGTGAAATTGGAAGAAAATAAAAAAAGTTTAGTCTATAGAAAAAACTATTTAAAGTTCAAACTTATGCATTAAAGTTTAATCAATTATAATAAAATAAATTTAGCAAAAGAAAAAAAAAAGCAAGATCAAAATCTTAGATGAAGATAGTAATAAAATATCAAAGAATTAAATTCGTAGAAAGAAAAGAGAATATGAAAGTTATATTAACTCGTAGAAGAAAAAGAGAATATGAAAATTATATTAAATTTGTAGAAGAAAAAGAGTGGTATCATGCAACCAATCTGCACAATTTGCAATCCGAAAATGGATTTGGTAACAACTTACGACTAGCCTTTTTGACATTTGTAAACGTAGTTAATGCACTTAACTACAATACAACCATTTTAAACTAGAATTTTTTTTTTATGATTACACATATATAGAACTGTTTATCCAATTTAGACATGGTCTACAACGAGCTAGAGTTTTATTAGAAACAATTGTATATGTGATATTGACTATAAGTATATGAGTTAAAGATCGGATTAGTGCCCTACTACTGTATATATAGAACTAGATTTTGACTCGCGGTATACCGCGGGGCTAGGTTTTTAATAAAATTTGTTATATAAAATGTATATGTAAATATTTGTTTTATTAATATTGTTTGCTTTGTTTAGTGTTTAAGATAATGTATATATAGATTTTAGTTGTTATATCTAGGATTTCATCCGTAGTATATCGTTTCGTATTATTATCGATCAAAACTCGTCATACCATCTAATCCTGCACATTGAAATTAAACATATCTAATAGATTTCACTTGTGGTATACCGTCTCGTAATACTATCGACCAAACCCGTCCTACCACTAACCCCGTTCAGTAAAATTAGACATTATTTTGTTATTTTTGTTTTAATAATACTTTAGTTTAAAAAATATTAATTCAAATCAATTTAAAAGTTTTTTTTCAAATGGTTATTTAATTATTATAAAGTTTATATATTATAATATTATAAACACGTCCTACCATCTATTCCTACTATCTAATCATGTTCGGTGAAATTATTTTTCTATTTTTTTAATAATATTTTTATTAAAAGATTTATAATTTAAATCAATTTAAAGTTTTCTTTCAAATGGTTATTTAATTTTTAAATATTTTAACCATTTTGGCAAAAATAATTAGGCCATGAAATAAAAGCATATTCTTTTGAATAAGATTTGCTTTGATTTGGTAGTTAATTTTTGCATTTAATAAGTCAGTGGCAGCCATTGTAAATAAGTTCCAATTGCAGGATTTATTTCATAAAATGACTACAAAAATGTATATATAGATTAGATAGTGTTTAGAGTAATACATATAACAAGTTATATTTTATTAAATACATAAATATATACATAATAATTAAAGTGTGGTATCATGCAACCTATTTAGCGAACTTAGGAACAAAATCCACAATTCGTTATTGTCATGAATTCGTATCTCTCATTTCTAAACTGTTAAGCAATATCCGATAAAATCTAAGAAATATAAGGGGCAAAATGTAAATTATTTCTCAAGCATTAATAAATGAGAGATACGAATTATAGAAAAATTAAAGTTGTTTATAATTAATTAATTAATGATTAAACCATAAACGAAAGGAACCCTCCAAAACTAAACACTCTTCAACACATAGCGTCTTGTCTGCAAAAAAAATCGGAGACGCAAAACCAACTTGCCGCCGAATCTTCCTTAAACCCTCAACGCTGCTCTTCGCCGCCGTTGAGACGATCACAGTGATCGAATCTTCCTTTTCAACTTTCTCGTCTTTTGATCAAACGAGTTTGGTTGAGTTTTTGATAAACGTGATTAAGCGATTAATTTCGCGTTTTAACAACAATCTAGATTGTCCTTTGGAGATTGAACAAATTTAGGGTTTTTGGGGATAATCTAAGTGTTTATGATTTGAAACTTTGTGTGTTTTGAGATTGTTTTGGGCAATGTTGGATTTTCGAGACGGTTTGGTGGCGGCAGAGTTAGTGAGTGTTGGGGTTTAGGAAGTAGTAGTAGTTATTAGGGTTTGGAATTGGGTTATGTTTAGGGTTTTACTAGTTTAGAAGATGGGAGAGGATTATGAGCTTGAAGAAGGAGAGATGAATTGTTCTTCTGATGAAGCTGTTGTTGATCTTGACGTTGATCTCTCTTACATTGTGAGTCTCTCTTGTTTGTGATTTTTTTTCTCATTATTAAATGATCTTTTTTGTGTGGTGTTATGTGAAGCCGTTGTTGATCTTTGTGTGATGCTTAATTTCTGATTATGTTTTGGAAGTGTTAAGATCATATGAATAGTACAGTACTCTGTGTTTATAATGCCAATGATGATTAAGTTTTGTGCATCTTAGTTTAGTTGGAGGAGATATACCTTTAATAAGATATTTCAATTGCTATGAATCTTGCTTGTTTCTACTGAGTTTTGAGTTTTAAACAGAGAACTATGTGTCTGTCTTTTGTAGCATATGAAATCTCAATTTTATGTATCTCAATAAAGAATATATAGTGTGGATACTCATTTTTTCTCTGTTTTTGTATCTTTGTGTGTCGAAGTCTTTTTCTTTGCCTGGTGGTTTTATTATATATGTGCTCAAGTTTTGTTGCTTTGTGTATCTAAGGACAAGAAGGTACAGAATGTACTTGGCCACTTGCAAAAAGGTTTCGGAGAGGAAGCCCGGGACCGGTTTGGTAAGTAATATTAAATTGGTGTTAGTGAGATATTTGTTTTGAAATGAAATGTCGTTGTTGAATGATATGGTTGGTCAGGTCCGGAGATCTTTGACTATGGATCATTTTTGCCCACTTACAAACGTTTGCCGGCTGTACCATCATGTCAAAGGAGTTCTCTAGGGAATCATGCTGTACAAAGAATTTCCAACAGTTTACCCGGGAAGGTATGAGAGAAACAATTCTCAATTCCATGTGAGGATAAAAGGAAAATATGGTAGTGAAACTACCTTGTTGTTTTTGTTTGAAGGAATCTGGACCTTTTAGTGATTTTTCTTCCTCAGTGTTTTAAGTAGTTTAATTATGAGTACTTATGAATTATTGTTTGCGCAGAATGTGGTTCAGAAGTTTCAGTCACCCCCTGCTACATCTTGTAAACTAGTAAGAAATCAGGATCCTCAGAACTATCAAACTTCAGGATCTCTTTTGGCTCAAGCTCCAGGAAAAGTTCCCATAAATAAAGGAAATGCAAGAACACCAGCCAATGATTTGCCTCATAATAAGCCGATCAGAGTTCGGATCAAAATGGGTTCTGAAATCTTGTCCCAAAGTGTCGCGATGGTTTGCAAGGATCTTGGTCTCGATGGTTCTCCAAATTCACCACCCCGAATCAGCCAGGATGATAGTAGCAGAATGCTACCGCATACATCTCTAGGGAAGACAAGTGAATCTCCTTCCCGCATTCTTCAGGTATATCATATTTCACATTCTTTCGCTTATACCTTTTTTTGTGTGTGGATTAATTCGTTTGACTTGATGCCACCTTACTTTTAACTTCATGAAACAGGAAATGACTGCCATTTCTGTTCCAGAGGATCTACTGATGTCGCCTCTTCCTGATAGTCTGCTCCTAGTGAAGGATAAGAAGAAGCAATATACTTTATTAGACAATCAACCTATGATTAAGACAGGAAAGAAATCTTCTATTCAGATACAGAACAAGTTCTCGGATGTTTTATGTTGTGAGAAAACTCCAATTGGAAGGAGAAGGAAAGAGGTAGACTGTTTTCATGCCACCACTTGGAATGAGACGAAGAAGCATAAAGTTTTATCCACTGGTCAGCTAGCCAGGGATAACTCAGCTTGTGGTTTAGGTGGGGCAAGTCTTACTACTGATGGGTTTACAACAAAAAGTAACTTGCAGGAAGGTTGTAGAAAAGATGGTGAAAGTGATCCCAGAGTCGCAAATAAAATAAAGTTTGTTGGGTTGCATGCTGTGAAAGAGAAAAAAACATGTCCGACAAAGTTGCAACAGAACCGTAGCAAATATCGTATTGGTGATAAAGTTTTATCAAAGATGCCTTTGAAGGATGCCGCATATATAGGTCACAATAGCATGGACACTGGGTTTGATTTTGCGGTTGCACCTTCTTCCACCAGTGTTGACCTAGATTATTGGGCCCAATGTGAGAGTTGTGAGAAATGGCGGCTACTGCCCTATGACCTGAATACTGAGAAGCTGCCTGATAAGTGGTTGTGTAGCATGCAAACCTGGCTGTAAGTATCTGATTATTTCATATCACCTCGTTTTCTAACATATGTCTTTTCAAGTATTTGTATCTTGTGCTCTTTCCTTGATTCAAGCACTAGCCCTTTTTAGTTGCTATTATAGTTAGTTTGAAATAAGTTTCGTAGTTCGTTATAGGAGAAATCTTTTCGACCATGTGAAGGTCTTGTTCCCTAGAATGGCTGGGTCAAGCGTTAAAGTTATAAAATTGTATTGACAACGCTTCTACTTACTTTCTGGATTTGGTCCTTCAACTTTGTGCAAAACCTCAGGTTATCATATTATCATATCTCCTTATCGTCTCCCTAAAATTCTCTTGTAGGCCTGGAATGAACCACTGTGGCGTCAGCGAGGAAGAGACTACAAACGCAATTAAATCCTTTCATGCTAGTGAGGGTCATGGTCCTGACACTGGTGTTAAACTCCTCTCTGATGTTCGTAATGCTGATAAAATCTACCAACCTTTAACTTCTGGTTCATTGCCTAATCCAATTGAAAAGAAGTCTAACGTAGAAGACTTATCGCAAGGAGTTTCAAGCAACATCCTTGTTGATGCTGCAAAGCCTATGAGAAGTAACCCACATATTTTCAAGAATAAAAACATGAAGCTGCCAGGAGAAACACCTACTGCTACTCAGATATCTGCAGACCTTTCGCACGATTTTTTTCAGGATAAGATTGACCAGAAAGCAAAGAGGAGAGCAGCAGGTCAGTCTTGCCATCTGACAGCTAACTAGTGTACATTTTCGCCGCACTTGGGCTTCTTTTATCAAAACAACTTGTTATTATTGTAGGTGCTGGTTGTCAGATAAAGGTCAAGAAGAAAAAGGAGGCTGACAAAGAAGAAAGTGATGGTTCCAAGCATATCAAGACTGGTGATGGTAACAAACTTGCCAGAGTTATTAAAGCAGAAGAAATACATTGGAATCAAGATCCTAAATGGACTCCAGCAGAGAGAAAAAGAAAACGTCATGACAATGATTTTTGCACTTTGAATGTAGAGCGAGACCCAAAGAAAAGATTACTCGTATCTAAAAAGAAACCTGACCACAAACCTCAACTGATAACTGCTAGTGGTTCCTTGTGTACAAAAGCCCAGGGAAATATCAATAGTACTGTGAGGAAAATAAGGTTGATGGGTTACAAGCAGGGTAAGGATGGGAAAAATTCAAAATTGTTTGCAGATGGTGAGGAAAACGAGCCCTCAATGGAAAAGGCGGTAACAACTAAGATTTCAGTCCATGAATCTAAAGCAAACCAAAGAAATGAATTGTTTCAGGCTGATTGCTTTCAAGAACACCTGAATGGTGATGCCTCATGTAGATATTTCTCTGGTGGAAGTGGGCAGATTTCTGGGATAGAAACATCAAACTCGTCGAAGGTTTTAGGATCACATAAAAGTGGACGAATGTATGTGGAAGAAGTAAAAGCATCCCCTGTGGAATCAGTTTCCTCTTCCCCTGCAAGGTCTTCATGCCCCACGAATGATATACTTCAAGAGGCTGAAAAGCTGAGAAAGCTTGCTGACTGTTTCAAGGTCAGATTTTTATGCCACCTCTAATGTAGTCTGAAGCTTCAAGTTTCATCTGCTAGAAATAAACTAAAGAAACAAATGATGGAACAGTAATATGAATCACTGCTGTCTTTCTTCTGCTAGTTTTGTGTTGGCTATTAATTTTTGGTTGTCTTTCTATCTCAATGAACTCAGAGCTCTGGATTTGAATATGAATACAAGGAGATCAACTTTAAAGCGGCTCTGAGGTTTCTCCTTGGAGCTTCAGTTTTAGAAATGTGCAGTACAGATAATGTGGAAGTGGGGAAGATGAGCCATATTGAGGCTTACCATACTGCTGCAAAACTTTCAGAGTAAGTGAATGCTTGTGATAGCTCATTTCCCATTTCCTTATGACTGAGGAAACTTCTCAGGAATCCGGTGTCTTTCGACTTTAGGTGTTGGTATTTGACAGAATGCTGTTGATTCGCTTATGATTTTGTGCTCATTGAACACTCTGCTTGTTTTTCTCAGAAGTTGTGCCCATCAATATGAAACAAGCCAAGAAATGGCTGCAGCTACTTTGGCTTATAAATGCACAGAAGTGGCTTGCATGAGATTAGTGTATGGCAGAAGTCTAGGTCTGAGTGGAGAATGGAATGAATTGCAAAAAATGGTACAGATGACTCCTCAAGGTACTATTGTATATTTCATCTATGATCATATCAGTTAGTGAACGTTTTTTTCCCGGAAATTTATTTTCAATATGGTCAAGTCAGAATTGTAGTAGTTATCATTGTCTAAAATAGTCCTCAGTTCTTTTGCTCGCGTCAAAATTCTCTCAGAAGATATTTACCTCAGCAGTAGTCAACGTATACCTATTATTTTGGCTTAGTATGTCCACCTTTTCATAGTTTACAGATTTTTTATACTTTATAGGTTTGAAGTATTTTCAGGCAAAACTTATGTTGGAAGTTCCTCAATATCTGGACAAAATTTAGAGAAACATATGCTTGGGATCTGTTTATACGGACAATTTATTTACTGCTGTCCGTTTCAGTAAAGTCACATATTGTTCATTTGAATTGTTACCTCAGGTGAATCACCGTCATCATCTGCATCTGATGTCGATAGTTTCAATCATCAAGGGGTGATTAAGAAGTCTGCTAAAACCAGAAGAGGTCTTTCCCATGTTGCCGGAAACCTTCTCCCTGTTGCTAGAAGCCAACTAAATTTTGTTCCGCTATTGGACTTTGTAAGTTATCCCACCTTCATCAATTATGGCATGATACATTTGGAGTATTTGAAAAAGCGAACTGGGTTGTCTCTTACCTATCATATTTGAGTTTTGAAATCTCAACTAAGATCCTCCTATTGCCTAAACTGTGGAGGTCTTTGTTATCTATCTTCCTGTGCCAAACAAAGCTGATATTCTATATTTATCTAATACAGACAGGGAGCATGAATCTGGCAATGGAGGCCTCAGCAAAATCCCAAAATGCTTTTAAAGCCGTCACTGACACCTCAGAAGAAAGAAAGCATGGAGACTGTATCTCTGCTATCAAAAAAGTTGTCGATTTTAGTTTCCATGATGTTGAAGCGCTTATAAAGATGATTGAGGTTGCCATGGATGCTCTAAGTTCATCAAGATTCGGTGGCCCAAAGTGTTGACTCTATTTTGTATATAGACCCTGGTCCTATAAAGAATAGAATAGTGTTTCATGAACTTCCATAGAAAAATCTTAGTAAGTAGCATAGATTAGGAAAGGAAGACTTGGAGAGAGGACACTAGATAAGGTCTAAGTTTGCTATTTGCAGTAACTCTCAGGGTCCTGTTTCAGGTCTTTCTTCTTTTTGGTGTCTGGGTATTCAATATTAACTAAAGCATATTTATAGAAGAGTAGGAGGATTCTTAGATATAGTCATTTAAAAGATCGGTTAGTGATAAGATTTCTGACAAGACACTGCTCTAATCCTGTTTCAGTTCTGTTCAAAGTATTTTGGAATTGAAACATATACTTTCTTACAACTACTTTAATTATATAAGTGATTGAAACATACGCTTCTACATCAATGTTTTGACTATGAATGATTCGGATCATATCAGAACAAAAAATCAATATAATTTAGTAAAAAGTTCACCAATAATCACGACAAGTGCAAGAGCCATTCTTAAAGCAATGAAACCTATTCACATCCCTGACAACAATTTCCCTCTCCACAATCTCACTGATCAGCTTGAAAGCCTCATGGCAATCTCTACACATCCTCAAATTGTTCATAATCCTAATTGTTGATCCTGCAGGCAAATGAAGCAATCCATATGCTAAAGCCAATCTTTCACAATGCAAACTCACCATTTCATCTTTAGCTTCCTCATCAACATCGACAAAAACCGATGAACTTGTTGTGATCATACTACTACTTCCTCTGTGTCCTCTTTCTTTCATTCTCTTCTCTAGATCTTTCAGGAACCTTTCAATCTCACCGCTCTCATCACATGACAAATCCCCAGCATGAAAAACATAAACTGAATCTTTATTTTCAATCCAGCTACAAGCTCGTTCTTTCACATTTCCACTACGTTTCATCTCTAATCGAAGAGATTCTGAATCTTCCCATCCTCCAGACACAGCATAAGCATTGGATAATGCGATGTACGCACTTGTCACTTGCTGATTAGATTGTATTAATCGCTTGCTCGCTTCACTTACAATCTCAACTCTTCCATGTAACCTACCAGCTGAGAGAAGAGCTCCCCACAAGAGCGCACCTTGCTCTGCTCCAACTTCTATAGTTTTCGCCAATTCATAAGCTTCATCAACACGACCAAATCTTCCAAGCATATCAACAACACAAGTGTAATGCCTCGAGTCAGGAACCACACCATACTTCTCAGCCATTAAACTCAAGTATTCTAGGCCTTCGTTAACCAGACCCGAATGGCTACAAGCGTGTAACACGCCAAGTAATGTTACATAGTTAGGATTTATTCTCCCTGCAACCATTTCATCGAATAGTTTAACCGCTGCTTCTCCAAGTCCATGCTTTGCCTTCGCCATGATCATAGATGTGTACGAAATAACAGAATGACAACGAATTCTCAAGAAGATTTTCTCCGCACAGCTTAGAGATCCGCATTTCGCGTACATATCTAGAAGAGAGGTAGCAACCACAGTGTTCGATTCATAACCACCTCGAGTAACTAACCCGTGAGCAACTTTCCCCCATTGCAGCCTACCTAAACTAGAGCATGCGCTAATTACACTAGCCAGCATAAACTGATTCGCCCTATCCGACGTCAAAGCAGCATTGAATGATCTAAACAACTCAATAGCTTCATGGCCACGAGCGTTCTGCGCATAAGCAGTGATCATCGAGGTCCAAGAAACAACATTTCTTCCATAACCAATCATCGAGTCGAAAACCCGTCTAGCGGTTTCCACATCGTTGCATTTCCCATACATGTCAACAAGAGAGGAACTCACTACAATATTCCTTCTGAGCCCTGAAATCTCCAGACGGGCATGGATGTTTTTACCGATTCTTGATTCAGCCAAAGCAGAACATGCTTTAAAGACACTAGCAAACGTGTACTCATTGGGAGGCACAGGTCTATCTTCATGCATCTTCTGAAACATAGAAAGAGCATTTTGAGGTTTACCCATGTCGTTATACCCAGAAATAACCGAAGTCCATGAAACCACATTTGGTTCACACATTTCATCAAACAGTTTGCGTGCAGTGTTGATTTCTTTGAGCTTGACATAACTAATAACTAGGTGATTCACAGTGAAAGTGTCGCTCGCGAACCCAAGTTTCAGAGTCAGAGTATGTAGTAAATTCGTGAAAGCAGCGTTGGTAGATTCTGAAAGCTTGTGAACCAAGAAAGCTTTGGTTTTGAGATGAAAGAAGTCGTTTTTGTACTGAGGGACGAACAGAGAAGTTGCAGGGGCTAAATGGACATTTTGGATGAACCCTTTCTTCATTGGGTCAATTGGTCATGTTACAGATTTTGGATTTTCATTATTGGACTATTGTTTTGAGAAATGGTGGACGACATTTGTGTTGATACTATATCTCTATATTCTTTTTAGTACTGTGTCTACTTCTTTTTCGTATTTAACTTTTTTTGGTCAACCAATGGGCTTCCTCCATTTAATTTTTTGAATACCGTATTTCATAACACTAAATCTTTTTCTTTTTAACACTAAATGGAGAAAGACTGATCAAAAGATCCATGGCCAATTTTATTTTTTTTAATCTCAAAGTAAATCTTAGGTTTAGGGAGGAACAACACATAGATAGACTCTCTTTCCGGATATTCAAATAAGTCGTAAGTATAAACCCATATTTATATGTAGGCCCGCCCGTAATTTAATGATGCCTAAAGTATAGACAAAATTTGTTACCCATTATTTCTCTATACATAAAATTAAGTAGATTTTTTATTTTACAAAATAGAATATACTAGTTAAGAAATTGAGTGTTACAAGAAGAAAAGTAACAGTAAGAATATCTTTTCGAAATTATGGCATAGTAAATTTTTATAATAATGTTCAAATTTTGGAGTATTATTGACGGTTTTGATAACCAGCGTATATTTCTTTGATTTAATAAAGAGGCATTTGCAAAAATGCTCATTTTTATGTAATTTTCCAAGAATATCTTCTTCTAAAATCTATTTTGAAAATATCCCTTTTTATTTGTTAGTGACTAAATTTCCCTTTTTGTTGTGAACATAATGAGAAAGTCAAATGTTCTTGCTAAAATTTCTCGCAAAAATTTATCCTTTTTTGCTCAAATTTTGCTATCCTTTTTTATTTGGTAGTGAATAAATTTCTTGCCACCACAGACAACGCTTGGAGAGAGCAAGAGGAGCAATTGTACAAAATCCAATTTTTTGGGAGTAAATTTAATGGTCTAAATTTTTTTTAGTATGAATAAAAAGACATTTTAAAAATTGTTTTAGTATGAAAAAGGGTCAAAATATTTAAGTATAAAAAAATTTTAGTACGAAAAGCGCTCATTTTGTTTTTTAGAATGAAAAAGGCCAATTTTTGAAATTTGTAAAAGGATTCTGAATTTCTGTGGTTGCCACTTACACAAAATTGATTTATGTTGTAGTGATTTGCTGGCTGACTGCATTTACACGAGCTATGGAAGCCTTTTTTAATATTGGAATAAGACTTGAACACCAACGTTCGTTTTCGAATCAGCATTTCGTCAACATCATACATCTCGGAAAACATGGCTTGAAAGATTGTAGAACTCCTAGAGATTTTGTGGAGAAACATGGTATCTTTGAGAAGGTGCATTTTCTTACTACTAACTTATGAATCTCATTTATCATATATGAATCATGTTTTAAGGAAAATATTATTATTGGCCTTTGTTTATGGGGTTGGGTTTTCAATAGAGTGTGTTTTCGTTTATTTTTAATAGTGTTTTTTTTCTTCTTTTCTATTCTAGTCCACGACTGAGACAATTGATCGTTTCTTAATTATTGATCACAATGTTGATGATGTGGATCTTGCGAGATTAGTGACGAGGCATCCGGTCGTTGGAGTGTTGCGTAAAGCACGAGAAGGGAAATAGGCTCGCTTGATTCTAAGAAATAGGTAGAACCATAAATACTATCCAAAATAGTGAAGGGTGCTTGAAAGCAGCTGGGCCATTATGGATTTGAACCAAAGACATTGTCATTAGTTTTTCTTTTTGTAAAACACTTATTAGCAAGGTTATTTGAGAAATAAACATTTAAGGGAGTTATCAGTTATCCTAACTATTTTTTAAAATCTACATATACGTTTTTGCAACCATTTTGTGAAATAAATCTTGTAGTTGAAACTTATTTACAATAGCTGCCACTGGATTTTAATGTTTGTTTTTGATAATTAGAAAGAAAATTTTCGAATTAAATATTTGACATTTAACAATCTTCCCAAAATCTCTCCCAATTAACTACACGATTAATTACTAAAATAAAACTTCCAAAATATTTAATATCATTTAATTACTACAAAATTATTATTTTTGATATTGCTTTTCTGCATGACTATAACAATTCGATTATAATCATCAAACCGCAAAGATATTGATAGCATTTAATTACTACAAAATTACAAAATATTTAAACAATGATTTATAAATATATCATAAATAAGATCAACATTAATAAAATATATGTTTTTTTTACGGGACGGGTTGGCGGGACGGATTTGGCAAGACGTTACTTAATAACAATTGTAAACTAAATAGATACACATTACAAACTTTTATATATACTACCTTTAAAAAGTAAATTGTTCATGCGGTATACCGCAGGTTAAAATCTAGTATGTAGATTATCACTTTTCGACCAAAAAAAAAAAAAGATTAGCCTCCCTCCGTAGGTTTATTTTTGGTTTATAATTTTGATCAAATTAAGTTATTGGCTTATGAACATTAAAGCTCTTTACCACAGAAAAAAACTATTGTGACATTTTGACGCTTTTGGATTCATTGTACTTTAAAAATAAATCTAGATCCAAAAAATGAATCATCTAATTGTTTTTATGATAGTTATTGCTTCGTGTTTTAGTTTGAATGAAGGTAGGGGTTGAAATACTTTAGAATTGCAAAACGAACTCACTCGTGGTTGTAATCTCAAAGTTAAGTGCACATCCAACTATGAAGACAATATGGGTCTCCATAATGTGAAATTCAATCAGTCCTACAGTTTTACTTTGGATGAAAAAAAGGCCCAAAAGAATAGTGTGGATGTCGGAATCCGCAATTAGAATTCTGTGGATGCTTCGAGGATCTTAAGGCTTGTTAGACGAACAATGATCAATCGGAAAAAAGTGTGTTTATTTCTCTATAGTTTCTGTATCAAAAAATCCGTCCCTTGTACAATCGTAACTGAATCATATTTATACAAAAACTTCGAATCAAATGAATTAATCACTACGCTGATCTTACGCCGGAAATCTCGCTTCCTTTACTTCGGACGTTACGAAGTCTCCAGCTCGAGCAGTTAATGAGTGTCTTTAATTCGAGATTCTTCCGTTACTCGAATTAAAGCCTAATCCGACTTTTGAAACGAAGGGCCTCTTAAACAGGCTTGTCTCTTGATGGGCCTCCTGCTGGGCTCAAACCGCGTATTGGGCCGGATACAAAATCCAACATCCACAAATAGTATGGGCTTGTCACTTGAGGCATGATCAGAAAATGGAGTACTTTCATGACTTATGGAGAGCATATAGAGGAGCTATGAGAGTTCGATGTAATGAGACACGCGCATGGATTGCCAAAGTTGATGGGATTTACTTAGTGAGAATTGAGAAACCATGAACAAGGCACCTGTTTTGCAATATGGGCAAATAGGTACAAAATGATATATGGTGGTAAGCTGTGAGAAATAATCTCTGTTTATCTTGGAATGTGTCAACTATTTACATTTTCTTTGGATAGTACCCCATCTTTTATTAACATTACTATCCAAGTTTTGTTTATGAAAAAAAAAAACTGGTCAATTAGGTTTAAGCATCAACTTGTTTTTTATGACACAAGATTTTGTCCATCATCATCCGAAGAAAATAATGTAAGTAACCATTCATCAGTCACATATCTATCCGGATTGCGATTTTCAAGCATCTAGATACATTTAGTTCTAAAGACCAATAACATACAAGTCTACATTATTTAATTAGGACATAATACATGACAGAAAGTTACTACATAAGTAAAATGTTCCAATAAAGAGTCTTCTCACTGGAAGCGCACAGAATTGGAAGTGATTATCACCTGTATACATCGAGAAGATTAAGATATTCAATAAGAAATGACCTAACAAGATGAAGCCATTCGTGTTAAGGATAAGAAGTTGTACCTCACAATTGATCATTCTTTTGTTGGCCTTAGCCTAAACTCACTAACGTCGATCTCAGCCGCAAACTTCCTCACTTTTGCTTGGTAACAATGTGGCTGTGGATTTGGTGAGGAAAGATCTTTTGCCCAGAATGTTATGTAAAACAAAAAACCTTGGACGCCAAGTACATTTGCACTCACATACTTGACAAACTCAAGTCTTGTTCCGGTTTCTTCGTTTTCTTCGTCAATGGCAGTCTCTATGAGCAGTTTCATTAACTCATTATTGTTCATTTGATCATCAAAATCATTTCCCCAATCGAAATTCACGGCAGGGAAGTTGTAGTCAACATTTACTCCAATCAACATCGTAACCCTAAGATGATCCATATAAATTAATTACAAGGATGCAACAAAAACAAACAAATTGCACATACATCTGATTCTAAGGATCATCATAAAAACTAGATCAAAGGCTATGGAATATATATCACCTCGCTGTTTTTAAATTGATCCTCAAAGATCATTCGCTGTCTCGCATATTCCGGATCGTCCCAGTTTCCTCTTCGGAGAATTCGATTTTCGGGTTTTACCTCAGAATCCGGATCCGTATCTGTCTTCTGCTTCTTCAGTGGCGGAGAAACGAACTCTGTCGAATCTCCAAACTTTGTGATATCGGAATCACCAGCCTCGTTCGAAACCCTAGACATGAGAAAATTATACGAGACTACAAATGTTTATTCTATTAAAAACTTATTATATTTGTTTATTTATTTTTAATATTATGTTATAATATATTATTACATATAGGGTTATTGGGGCCAAAGGCTTGATTATTAATCGATCACTATGACAAAGCCTGCTGGGCCGTGCTTGTTGTTCATCAATCTGTTGCTGAGGCAGGTTCGTAGTAATCAAGCTGCAATTTCTTCGCTTGGCGACGTAAGAGTATGGCCGCTGAAGACGTGGAGACGATTGATTTCGTCCTGAAAAGTGACGAGCGTGTCTAGTCGTCTGCATGTCTTTGTTTCCTGATGATAGAGCCAATCTAGGATGCTCTGGAGGAGTTCGTCAATGCTAGAGGTTTCCTTAGCCCCGTGGTGGTTTCGATAATGAGAGGCGCTAGTGGAGCTACTTGCGTGTCGTGTATCCTAGCTAGAAACGGTCTCTCCTCCTTTTCTTTTAATGTCGACGTCCTCTACATGAGTTACAAGTAGTACTTACTGCTGGTGATGGTGTTCATGCAATTGTCGTAGGCAACTGATGTTAAGACAAATCTTCATAGCGACTTCACAGGCGCCAATTCTCAAACCTATCTTATTATATTAAGTATAGTATTCAAAGTTAGTAATTCATCTGATCATAACACGTATCAAATTTATAGATCTTAAATTTTGATACATATAAACAAATTTCTTTTTATTTATTTAGAAAAAACATTTATAAAAAGTTATATTATTTTTATAAGAATATTATAGTATATATCTTATTTAAACAATTTTTAGAAAGTAAAGAAGATAATTATAAGATAACTATATGTATTTTATTAAACAGAAAATAGAAATTAAAAAATCATTCACTGATTCTAATTTACAACTACAAATTCTATTAAAAATTTTATAAAAAATGATTACTTTTTCCTTAGTTTTTAAAAAAAAAAACAATTTAAGAAATTTGACAATCTTATTATGTAAAATACAATAAATTAAGGAAATTTTATAATCAATTTTAACTATAGAAGAATAGGATTGCAAATACTCACCTCTATATAAATAACTAGATAGTCTTCTATTTTCTCACCAAACAAATACAAACAATTTCATTTGGCATGTATTCATTTAAAAATAAATCATTTGACATGGAAATTATCTAATAAAAATGACAAGTTATTAAGATTAAGTTAATTGGACAAATTATAGTTATTATTGTAATATAAAAACTTTTTTTGCTAAATAGAACCAAAATGTTTTTGAATAAATATTGACTGCATGATTCGGCTATTGCTAGTATCGATGAATTATGAATCTTTCCATTTGTCGTTTCAGGATTTCAATAACCAAACTTTAATTAGAACCGTCTAATTTTATAAAGTCAACTACTTATAAGTCTAGTTACATTAATAGATAACAATGGCATAACATGACATTAAGTTACTTGAAAGTAAAATGTTCGAGATCAAATGTCTTGGCACTGGAAAAGCCCACGGAGTTGAAGTCGTTGTTTGAGCGACATAACTCACAAGTCATGTCTTACCATAGATTCAACTCAAGAAGCAAAATGCATAATCTGTACAATAGATAGATATGTAAGAATCTTATAATATCTTCAACCACAATGTAATGATTTTTGAATTTTGTTATAATCTATATGTTGTATTTTTATCTAACATAAGTTAATTTCAGGATCCGCCTCCGAGATGGGATTGGAGTGGCTATGCGGGGATTGTTAGTAATGTACTAAATCAAAAAGACGATCGTAAGTGCAAATTACATTAAGTATCATTCGTATAGTTTAATATTATTGGGCCATTTTTAATACTTTTGTTAATATCATGGCCGGGATCACAATAATGGTTTATGATTATTATATTTTTTTTAGCGAATTGTTGGGCCATTTAATTTATTCGAGCCATTGAAGCATTATTCAATATCGGCAGAAGACTTGATGAACAACGCTCATTCTCCATTCAACATTTGGCCAACAATGTGAAAATTAGGAAGTATGGGTTAGAAGATACTTCAACTCTAGCAGATTTTGTGGTTCAAAATGGAATACTAAAAGAAGGAGAGTGCTTATACACTGGTACCCGAAGACCTTGTGACCACGACAACTTAAGAATTTAGACTTATGTATGTAGTTATTAGATATATAATTATAATAAATGGTTTATTTCAATGTCATTTTTTTGTAGCCCACAGTAGACAATCAATTACTTGGTCATCATCGACGAGGTTGATGATGATGACCTTGTGAGGCTAGTGTGGAGGCATCATGTGGTTGGAGTTATACCACAATTGAGTGATTTTAGACCACATGAATAAGTGAGTACAAAATTTAATACATGTTCTCTTAAGATAATGTAAAAGTTTTCCTTAACAAACAGGAAAATATCGACCAACAAGAGCAATACAAGGAGCAATCAATTCCATGATGTGTTTATTGTTGGCTATGATGCAGACATGTTTGTTGAGAAGTATTACTGGATGATCCAAAATAGTTGGGGAAGAAAATGGGCGCAAAGAGGATTTGGTTGATTTCATAGGGAACATAAAAGAGGGAGGCAATCCTTGTTTGTGCAGGTTTACTATGGAAAAAAAGAAAAGATTTCGAGAGAAAAAGAAGTAAAATCTTTTTTAGAAATTTCATGTGATGAAGATGTTGAGTTTCAATAGGAAGAGGAGATACATTTACCACAAAAAAATACATTTACCACATAAAAAAAAACATTGTAAATGTTTTAGGCTTTTAGCTTTCGAAAAAAATGGTTGAACACTGGTAGTTTTCTATTCACATTTAGACTGCAAATGGTTGTTTTAAATTGAATGATTGAAAAATATTAGATTGAAAAAAGTTGAGCTGAATCTTATTCAACTCATTCCTCTGCAAAAATGTAGATAAATAAGTTGAACATTTTTTCTTTATAATTTGTTCATTTTTTCAGTTATTTAAGTTGAATGGCTTGAATTGTTTTTTTCAAGTCTTTCAACTCAAATGGTAAAAAATTGGTTGAATGTTATCAACTCTTCCAATTTCTTCAGTTACGTCAACCATTTGGACTAAGTTGGTTATTTCAAGATGAATAGTTGGAAAATACTAAGTTGGAAAAATTTGAGTAGAATACCATTTAGTCCATGCCTCGGAAAACATATAGTTTAATGAGTTGAATATTTTTGACAGTATAATTCGTTCAATCTTTCAGTTTTTAAAGTTGAATGAATTGAATCATTTTTTTAAGTCTTTCATCTTAAAGAGTAAAAAGTGAGATGAATGTTCATTGAACTTCTCAATTTAAGTAAACTATTTGCACCATTAGTTTTTGGAAAAACAAAACATATTTCGGATCAAGAGCATGTTACTAGGGGTTTAAAGTCAAAAGACATTTTGAACTACTTAACAAAAGAAACTCGGTCCTAAATTTATTTACTAACATTATTAGCTCTGTTACTTATTGCGTCAAATTTAACCAAAACCAAAACGTCACTACTGTACCTCTCCCAAAACTTACTTTAACAAAATGATCCCAGATTACTCTAAGCTAGAAGGCTTCAATGTCTATATCTATATCTAGAGAAAACAGTAGTGTGGCAAAGACAATCAATTACAACATTTTGTTCGGAAATTACATAAGACAAAAGTCATAACTCATAAGATAAGACCAGCAGTTATGGCTTGAAAACTAACAAATTTAGTTCAAAGTTAAAATATTCATAAGGAAGATCTCTCGACACATGAAGCCCATGGAGCTGAAGTCATCAGCTGTATGCATCAAAGGAAAGTTAAGGTAAGTTCTATTAATTTTGTATATAGACAACACGACTCACATGTCATACTAGATCCCAAGTTGTAAAGCCAATAGAGAAAAAGATGGCACTTTTAATTTTTGGATAAAAATCATACTCCATCAACATCATTCTTCTGTGGGCCTTAGCCTAACCATCCGGACCGAAACCTTCTCAAAAAAACTTGCGCATCTTTGCTTGGTAAAGTTTAGGCTCTGGATTTGGTGAGGAAAGATCTTTGGCCCAAAATGTGATATAAAACATATAACCCTTGCACGGCATTACATTTGCACTGACATAATCCACAAACTCAAGTTTTGTATCCTGGAAAACAAAAACATAAGTATAACTAAATTAAGAAGAGAGCTGAGTTTATGTAAGACCAAGCTCTTACATAATCGTCGTCGTGATCCCTCATAGCTGCGTCTATGAGCAGAGTACGCAACTCCAAATTGCTCCGTGTATAATCAAGATCTCCTTCTCCTGCCCACTCGAATTTCATGGCGAAGAACTTGTAGTCAAAACTATCCCACTCCACATCAAAACCCTAAAAACAAATAATTGAGCAAGAACAAAATAAAGTTATGAGTACAAATACAAGAGAAGCACGATTAAGCATGACAATAACAGAGTTCACGTAAACGATATCTAATTCTTAGCTAATACGTAATGGAATAGATATTTATACCTCACTGTCTTCAAATTGATCGTCAAAGACCTGACGTTGTCTCACATATTCAGGATCACTCAATTTGCCGTAGCGGAGCATCCTATCGCCAGCTGGACAAAGCCCTGGTAGGACCATCGCATCCAAATCTGTCTTCTCCGCATTGATTTTCGGCTTCTTCGGCAGTGGAGGATTGAAACCTGTCGAATCTCCAGCCTTGCTCAAATCAGTATCAACTTCACAAGCCATTCTCAAACCCTAGATCCCCCTTTTCTTGTTTTTCTTTTTCTCTTGCGGAGCTTTTTGTGTGTTTGTAGCGAGTAGAACTCGACGGGTCCGTTTTATTATGAACCGTCGGAATAGATCGGTTCGGTTCTATTAGAATTCGGATCGTGTTTGGTTTTCGAACCAGAAACTCCTACCAAACCCAAATTATCCGATCAATTTAACAAAACCAAAACAATCCACAAAATAAAACAAAAAGACACGATCTATTTTCACATGATAGAAGTATCACATAATGCCCACATAATAAAGTCAATAATACTATGTCCTAAAGTTAGATACCCCCGAATCAAGACCTCAAAATACACATAAATTAATTAATTTAATCGGTTTACGATCTAAACTGATCCTAAACCACTTCAAAACAAAATAATAAAATAACACTTTATTAAATTAAAGAAAATTGAAGATATGTCTTGTCTCTCATAGACTTCTCCGTGTCTTGAAGCCGCATCAACCGAAATAAAAATTTAACTCAAACTGAAATTAGAAAAACCATCATCATAAATACTGAGTTAAAGTAAATACCAGGATTCTACATCTCCCAACTCATGTCCTAAAAAGTCCAAGTTTATATATGTTAGCCATATAACTAAAAATGATAGAATTAGGTCAGCTTGTCACCTGGTTTACATGAATGATCGAGCAAACAATAATAGTTTTTGAATTTGTCCACATCGTCGAAGCCCACAATAAGAACCGCATGAATTTGCAGTTTCCATATTGTTCTAAAGACTCGGGGTGGTAAATTCCATGTGTTGACAAACAATGTGCTATTTGTAATAAAACTAGTTACTATAGAACATTAACAAAAGACAATTCAGTTATGTAAATCACATGTCTTTGGTCATCTAAGTCACCTTATAACTTGAGTGAAGGATTAAGGTTACATGAGATAAGACAAGGAATCGAGAACAAAAAGAAAAGACTTAACAAGAAAACCTGAGATGAGAAGTAACCAATTCTTGATTAACTTCCATATCTCATAAATGGGATACGTAATATCATGAAAACTTTTTATTTCATATGTATATACTATAAAGAAATAGAATTTCATATGTATGTCATGTCCCTTTGACATAGTTTTAGATATGCCATAAAAAGTTTCTAGCTCCTCTCATTCTTTAATTTGCGAAAACTCGAAATCGCAAGATATAATGCATCTCAAGAATTATAATATTCTTGTATGACCACTTGAGAGGGAAAGGAAAACTATGTGGTTCCGTTCTAGCCTTATCGTCATGAATGAAATCGAATCTTACAATGTTAAGAATCAAGAATCAAAGAGAGCTTTATCCTCAATTCCACGAAATTCTGAAATCTCAAGCTTGTGGCCAAGAAGATTGATTAGTGAAGCAGCCACGTGGGGCTCAACAAAATTTTAAAGCCATAGTTTTGCATTCCTTCCTTCCTAAAAGATTATTGGTGGCCCAATTTTGATCTCAAGAGCCGTTATTCTTATATCACAATACAAGGTTATCATCATTTGAACATTACGTGATTCACGTACCGACACATTATATGTATGTAAGATGCCTATTCGCATCAAGTTCCGCAACTGGCTCGTACTGTCCTATTATTGGAATATATGTAACAATGCAAAGATTTTCCTTATATGGCAGAATCCAATTCCTTACACACTTTGTTATTTTAATGGTTAGAAACGTCATTTTTTATCATGATGTTCAACAATGTTTCTGTAGATAGACAGTGAAGAATTTAATGATTGATTTACCTTAATTCTAAATTTCTTTAATTGATTATAGAGTTGTTCTAAGATCCATATCTCAAATTTACGCAATCTCCTGTATTTTTACACTTGTAAGTTGTAACTAGCTAATTCAGTTGACAATCACGCCTAACATTTATTAACAGTTGCATATCATTGTAAGAATTTCGTTTGAAAAGTTAAGGCTTGACATTACACACGATTCAGACTCGTCATCGCTTTTTAATTTGTGGCAGATACAAATACAATATTCTTAGCCTATAAAATATGCCTTCTTCAAATTTTTAAATTAATTATTATGTCTTGGCGCATGTTCTGCATAAATAGTTATATATTCTTTCTTTTTTCCTTTACACCATAAAAAATCATCTATATTCAGTGCACGTGTATTCATTTCTAGATGCATATATGTATACAAAATTATATAAATATGAATTGGGAAAAAGGAGAAATCCAAATGTTGCTGATTTTTATTATAAAATATAAATATCTCTTAGATGCATGTTTACAAAATAGGTAACCGCATAATCTATCTTTTGAAAACTTAGATAGATAGACATATATAGTAATAAACTCATACATACATTTTTGTATATGTTTTTTTTACCTTTTTTTGTTCACATTAATAAGTTTCTCAGAACCTAAGTCATTTGCAATTCCATTTATTTTGAAGTCAAAGCCATAAAGCTCCAGCGCGCTTAAGCATTGGAACAAGGGAGCGGTTGAGATGGAGACTCATGACTTGATTGGCTCCACCAACAAGCTGCCCTCCTATGAACACCACTGGCACTGTCGGGCTGCACCCGAGCTGAGCCAATGCATGCTCTATCTCCTTTCCTCTGCTAATCTCATCGAGTTCATAGATCGTCGGGTTCACGCCAAGGTCTAAGAAGAGAGTCTTGATTGTGTGAGACATGCAGCAAGAGTTCTTGCTAAAGATCACTACCGACTTCTCGGAGATCATCTTTTGTAGATTCTCCATTAGTAATATAACGTGATAGATATTTGAAAACTGTCTTGCAAAGGAGAAAAATAGGTGTGTTTGGTCAAAATGCTAGATTAGAGATGAATATGGGAAAACTAGATAACTTATAGAGAGATTATTGATATATTTGGGTGAAAATGAGAAGTGACTCTGTGTTTTTGTGTTTGATGGAGTGAAGTGGGTAAGGTCCTTTATATATAGCTTTCTAAAGTACGTAACCTTTCTTATTACGTTGCCTTTTTCTACGAGAATCAACTTTAGCACAAATATGAAATATCTCAAATTGTAAGTAAAGAAATAAAAGAACACAATTTTAAATGATGAAAATTAAGATAGTCGAAGTATTCCGAAAGAATCTGAGGATATTATCGGTTCACACGTCTTGACTCTTTGAGTCTTTTTCCCTCTTGCAGCTAAAGAATAAAACTATCAACTAATTTGGTAAAACGTACAGAAAACAAAATCTCTCTTTGATATATATGAGGAATAATTGATACGGACGAATAATGTCATGTTTCATTAGTACGGCCTTCATTGTGAAAACCACTGATAAAAAGCAGAAATGAGTTTTATCTCTGCTAAACTCGTTTGACTTATAAAATTTCAAAATTCCGAAATATGTTTTTAGTTTCAAATAAAGTTGAAAATTGCTAATAGTGTTTACTCCGGATTTCATTTTGGCTCATTTAGGCTTGTGATAATAATTTTTGGTTTTGAGAATGTTACTTTCAATCTAAATATGTCGTCAGGAATGCGTCAAAAATATCCAACACATTATCGACATATAAATGTCTTGACGCCTATATACGAAAAGATTTCATGTTATCGTGAAGTCGTCGTTAATTGAAATTATCGGATTTCGTGTACTATACTAATATAGTATTCAAAATTAATTGAAATATTTCTTACAGTATTTTTGAGTCTAATAAGAAATTATTAATAATATAGCAATTATTTTTTGTAACGGTTATGTGTACATGATATATGGAAAAATATTTCGATATCTAATATGCTTTCAATCATACTTTATAGTATTTCATAGTGTATGTGTTCTGCTGAAAATCGGGTAAAAATCATTGGATAGCTTGGACATAGTTTTAGATACGCCTTGGACATAGTTTTAGATACGCCAAAAAGAGTTGCAAGCTTCAGTGTTTGAGAAAACTCGAGAGAGTATGAGATAATATCTCAAGAATTGTTTTTTTATAACCACTTGAGAGAAAAAGGCAAACTTTGTGGTTCCGTTTTAGCCTTACCGTCATGCATGAAATCGAATCTTGCAATGTCAAAGAATAAAACAAAATTGAACTTTATTCCCTATTCGATGAATAAGATTGCTAGAAATTCAAGCTCGTGCCCAACAAGATGGATATGATAGTATGATAGTGAAGCAACCACGTATATATATATCCTAAAACCAAAAATATACAAAAAATGTAAAATATTAGTTTTTTTTTTGTTTTTCTCTTCAAAATAGTATTAATGGTGGCCCATTTCGATCTCAAGAGTCACTTATTGTTACATCACAATACAAGGTTATCATCATTTTCAGTGTACGTGATTCATGTACCGACACATACATTATGTAATATGCCAAATCACATCTTATTCTGCAACTTGCCCGTACCGTCCTAGAGCATGGAATATATGTAACAATGCAACGTGTTCCTCTTATGGTAGAATCCAATTCTTTACACACTTTGTTGTTTTAATGGTTAGTAGCGTCATTTTCTACCATGATGTTGAACAATAACGCCCACAACTTTCTTAAATGGATAGAGAAGAATTTAATATTTAGTTTACATCTATTCAAAATTTTCTTTAATTAAAGATAGATTGTTTAAAAAAAAAAAAGATAGACAGATGACACAGATCTGCTTCATTCATATGATCATATCACTAATTTACGAAAGCCGCAGGCCCGCAGCAAAAGTTTTACTTGTAACTAGTTAAATAAGTAAATAACATCAGATCCTAACATTTAAATCCTAAGATAAACTTTTTTTTTCTTGTAACAAACCCTTATTAGTGTAAGAATTTTTCTTTATAAAAAGTTAGATATCTTTCTAAGTCCATTATGTGAAATTACTCGTATGAACCAATTCCCATAATTAAGGCTTTACATTCTATTACCTATTAAAACAATAAAACCATATATAAGAAAGTATTTATATTTCTGCCTTTAGCTAAACTTAAATATGTATATGCTGGAAATCTCTTATTAGATAGTATTATTTTCTATAATTGATATATATGATTTTCAACGAACCATCAATTAACAGGTTAAACATCTGGTTATTCGAACTATTATGTTTAGTAGTAAGTTGTCTCTGAATATATATTTGTACGAAGGAATCGATTAAACACCATAAGAACGATCTGAATAATTGCGATTAAATTAGACAGAAGCTTTATTTACAATAACACGATTAATAATGGAAACAAGAAAAATAAATAATGATAAGATATGTTCTTTCTCTTTACACCATGAAATAAAGTTATTTGCAAATGCGTACATTTTCAATAACGTCGACGCATGTGATCTTAGATCTATGCATGCATGAAATATATAAATAGAGGGCACATTGGAAAGGAGAAATCCAAGAGTAGCTGAATTTATTATAATAGAACCAGTGTTTACAAAATAGGCAACCGGATAATCTATCTTTTTAAAACTTAGATAGACATAGCATTAACTCATACATACATTCTTGTGTATGTTTTCTTTGTTCACTTTAATTATAGTAACTTAATTGCATTATATATTTGAAATTACATTTATTTTGAAGTTAAAGCCATAATGCTCCAGCACGTTTAAGCATAGGAACAAGGGAGCGGTTGAGATGGAGACTCATGACTTGATTGGCTCCACCAACAAGCTGCCCTCCAATGAACACCACCGGAACGGTCGGGCTGCATCCGAGCTGAGCCAATGCTTGCTCTATCTCCCTTCCTATGTTGATCTCGTCGAGCTCATAGATAGTCGGGTTCACGCCAAAGTCTAAGAAGAGAGTCTTAATTGTATGAGACATGCAGCATGAGTTCTTGCTAAAAATTACTACCGACTTCTCAGAGATCATCTTCTGTAGGTTCTCCATTGTTTTTGTAAATTTTCTGAAGAAAGTGATTCACGGAGGATGCAAATGTGTGTCTTTTGACTGAAATAAGAGACTATACTACAAAAAAGTGTAGAGAGCTTATAATCTTTGGGTGAAGATAAGAGATAATTTTGAGTTTGTGTTTGATGTAGTGAAGGGTCTCCAAGGGTCCTTTATATATAGCTTTTTAAAGTACGTAACTTTCATATTACGGGTCTAAATCTAATGTAGCCTTTTTCAAAGAGAATCAACTTTAGGACATAATAAATATCTCGAATAATAAATAAAAAATACACACAAAATTAAAATTTAGATAGTGGGAATATCTCAAAGAATTAGAGCCTAATAAGGAGGGTTCATCCTTCTTGCCTCTTTGCATCTTGCAGCTAAAGAATTAAAAAAAAATGTAACTCTCAATTAATTGGGTAACTAATAAATCTTAGATGAGCATACTATAAGCTTGCTGGAGCATTATGGCTTTAACTTCAATCTAAATCTCTGAAACAAAAATAATAAAGGAAGAGGATGATGAGCAATGCAATATTTACTTTGTTTAATGATTATGGATCATCCCAGCCAAAAAAAAAAAAAGGATCATCCCAGCACTCGACAAGCCTATATATGCATAGTTATTTTTCCCAAATTTTGTGGTAACTCGAGCCTATGCTTAGTTATTTCAAAGTTACTTCTAACTTTTGAATGTAAAGTATTCGAGTCATAACCTTTTTTTTTTTTTTTTGAGTCATAACCTATTATAACCTTTGTTATTGAATTACCATCTTTTTAGTAGAACTTTTTCTAAGCAAAAACAAGATGTATATATCTCTTACAAAAGTTCTTATTAAATTCCGGCCTTTGACATATCCTTCACATGATTAAAAGCTGCATCTCCTTCCTTTGCGAAGACTCGAGATCGCATGGAATATCTCCAGAATAATCTCTTTCCTCTTTATGTGCATGGTGTTTTACGTGGCCACTTTCAAGCAAAACGTTTTTTTCTATATTTATCCTCACGAAATTTCATCATTAATCGATCATTCGATCTGGGAATAAAGCTAAATTTTGTATGATTCTTGACATCGCAAAGATTCGATCACATTCCAAGAGGATAAGGGCCTTGTGGAATAAAACAGTCATCTTCGTTCTTCTTTTTTTGTTAACTCCATTTCTCACTGGAAGGTGTCCCAACAGTGATCCGGAGAGTCGTTATTCAAGTGCATGTAATCCGTACATATCTTACGTCAAAACACACTGCATCCAATTCCACAACTATGCCATACTTTATTCAATATTGTTACACTCTCGTTTGAATGCAACACAAAATCATAATTGGGAATACAACGAGTGTAGTGTCTGAGTAGCAGTGCTAGTTCCGACAAAAAACTGATTTAGAGTATAGAGCATTCGTTGCAAGCCCAAATAAACCATCCTATGTCATTAGGGTAAACCAAACCAAAATAGGTTTATGCAACAACAAAATAAAAAGAAAGAAAGATGGATAGGTTTATGCTCACTGATTTTATAGAAATCAAAAACTGAATTTTAGAAAGTTTTGTACTCGCTCTCTTAAAAACTCCCCATTTAGTTTACAGTGTTTTTAATGAGTATAGAGCTTGATACTCTAACTTGAGCCATAAAACCTCATCTGTAAAAATCTTCTCGAATTATATAATATTTAATTACTTTGAAGGAAGATTCAGATTCATCCAAAATCAAGACAATAGATTAGAGAGGTGAATTGATACATTTTGTTGCAACACAAGATGGATCCATGAGCATAAATCAAATATTTAGAAAGAAAACGGCGATACATGATGCAGACCTCATGAGTAACCCACTAACTACCTAATTTCTTATTCATAAAAACATACAAAGTACTTGTCGATGTATATATAATTCCTTACGTCAATTGTTTGTCTTGGTATATAAGTTACAAAATAATATTTCATCTTATTTTAAAATTCTTCTATTTGTACTCGAGGTCATGAATATACTATATGCATTGCATATTTTAAAATTTCGTATTACCCCACATACAATGTTTTAATTTCTAATCCATGCACACATGCATATATATATATATATATATATATATATATATAACAGATTAAAATGGGAAATGGAAATCCAAAAAGAAGTGATTTTATTATAAAGTTTACCCACACGTTACAAAATAGGTATCCTATAGTCATAGTCTATCCTTCCAAAACTTAGATAGACAACATACATGTATATGTGTTTTTGTTTGTCATCTTTGATTACTTTCATTACATTATTATTACCATGCTACGTTCATAACGTAAATATCCCCTTATCTTGAAATCAAAGCCATAGTGCTCCAACCCTCTTTAGCATAGGAACCAGAGAGCGATTGAGATGGAGACTCATGACTTGATTGGCTCCACCAACAAGCTGCCCTCCAATAAACACCACAGGCACGGTTGGGCTGCAGCCAAGCTGAGCCAATGCTTGCTCTATCTCCTTTCCTCTGTTGATCTCATCTAGCTCATAGATCGTTGGATTCACGCCAAAGTCTATGAAGAGAGTCTTGATAGTGTGAGACATGCAACATGAGTTTTTGCTAAAGATCACTACCGACTTCTCGGAGATCATCTTCTGTAGCTTATCCATTGGTATTATAATGTGAAATGTGTTCGAAGAGCGACTCGCCGAGGATGAAATGGGTAGTTTTTTTTATTGAAATGAGAGAAAAGGGGTGAAATTGGTAAGCTAGAGAACTTGAAGTCTTTGGCTGACGATATATAAGAGATGACTTAGAGTTTGTTTTTGATGTAGTGAAGGGTCTCTAAGGGTCCTTTATATATAGCTTTCTTGATGTCGGTTTGAGATAGCACTTTTCAGCGAATCAACTTTATAACACGAAAATAAAGAACCTATTAAAAAATAATGAAAACTAAGATAGTGGGAGTACAATTTGAGGAGCTCACACGTTCTTGACTCTTTACCACTTGCAGCTAAAGAATAAAACTATCAACTAATTAGGTAAAACGTACAGAAAACAAAATCTCTTAGATGTGAGGAATATCTTATACGTACGAATCATGTCATATTAGTCTTGGCCTTCTATTTCCAGTTTCAATCAAAAGAGATATATTTTCAACACAAATACATTTTTGTCTCCTATCACATAGTTACTTATAATTATTTACTGTGATGTTTTACATGTGAATTTTCTTTTTGGTTACCAAATATTACACGTATATGTAATTTTACCAATATTCATCGGGTTGTAAATTTCATGATAATTATCATATAGTATAATGAAACCTTCTTATCAAAAAAAAAGATCTACTTAAAATCTTAAAATCGCTGCCATTGAAATATACAATATTACTCACGATAAAAAAAATTGCATCTCCTAAAAAAAAAGAAAGAATTGCATCTCCTTCCTTGGCGAAGACTCGAGATCGTATGGTATATCTCCAGAATAATCTTATTCTTCATCTTTTTCGTTTTTTGATTGTGCGGTTTACGTGGCCTCTTCACTTACAAGTAAAAACCTTCCTTTATTCTCACAAATTGTTCATCATAAATCAATATGGGAATAATTTATGTCTGATTCTTGACGTCGCAAAGATTCGATCTCATGCCATGAGGATAAGGCTCAATGGGACGAAACAATATTTTTGTTTATGTTAAAACTCGATTTGTCGATGGAATGTGGCCCAACTGTGATCCGGAGAGTCGTTTATTCATATACTACAAATTACAAAGTAATCGTATTCCATACATGTCTTATGTAAAAACACATATTATCGAATCACATCGCATCCAATCCCAGAACTATTTCACACCATCCTGTAACTTTAATTATATACGTCCAGCAATTTTGGGTAAATCTCACTTTTCTCCTAAAAACTTGTTGGTGCTTTGAACACTTTATAAATTTCGTCAAAGTAAGTGAGCTTATTTTTTCCCTACAATTTGTATTAATTAATTTATGAGTTTCACTAAGGTTATATGCTTCACTAAGGTTATATGTATATATATATATATATATATTTTTAATGTATATAAGTGTCAGAATATTATCCGTAACATAGAGAAATGGATGAACGTCTTGCATTTTTGTTGTGAGCACTCAATGTGACATCATAATTAATAGTGTTGATAGCTTGTGTCGAAGTCTACTTCCCTTTATTCAAAGGTTAAGCGGCGAGTTTCTTGGTGACTATGGTATAAGATTGTTTTGCTGGAAGAACAGCCAAGGGTATGCGGTCCTTAGTAGTTTGAGGGAGAGAGTGTGGCAATATCATTCTAATTAGGATATAATTATTTGTTTTTATAATATATTTTATTAAGAAGAAATGGTTTGGAACATGTTATGCATTAAGCGCATTGGGGCTTAAAGTTAGTAATGAGTACGTATTTTAATTAGAATATTTATATCCGCACATACGATATTTTTAAATGCATGCATGATATTTTTGATCAAAAATACTTCATACTAGCCGATTTGGTGACATGGAAATTCCTAAACCTAACACAACTATATAGTAACAAAATTCTTGTTTAGAGACGCCCAAATCTATATAGTAACATCCATAAACGGATATATTCCGATTAAGAGTTAGAGTTTCTTTCATCAAATGTGACATCTTTTGTAACTCACACTTTCTGGTCCTTCATTTTTAACATGTGTAAATTTCCAATACCCATGGCATACACTTTTCTTAAATGCATGTTTGTATTCATAAAAACTGAAAATAGAAATACAACACTAAGTATACCAAGAACGTTACGAAATCAGTACCCTGCCTCATAATCTATCCTTTCAAAACTTAGATAGACACAAAACATTCATATGTATATGATTGGTTTCAATACATTATTATTACCAATCTACAATCAATAAGTAACTATTTCTTTATATTTTGTCAAAGCCATAACGCCCCAACGCGTTTAAGCATTGGAATGAGAGAACGGTTGAGATGGAGACTCATGACTTGATTGGCTCCACCGACAAGCTGCCCTCCTATGAACACCACTGGCACGGTCGGGCTGCAGCCAAGCTGAGCCAATGCTTGCTCTATCTCTTTTCCTCTGTTGATCTCATCTAGCTCATAAATCGTCGGATTTACGCCAAGGTCTAAGAAGAGAGTCTTGATTGTGTGCGACATGCAGCATGAGTTTTTGCTAAATATCACTAACGACTTCTCCGAGGTCATCTTCTGTAGCTTCTCCATTTTTGTTAATTTGAAAGTGTGTTTGAAAAGTGACTTGAGGAGGATGAAATAGGTTATGTTTTGATTACAAGATGCGAGATTAGGGATGAAAATGGGGTACTAGAGAACCGTTAAAGAGATTGTGATATCTTTGGGTGAAGATGAGAAGTGACTTTGACTTTTATGTGTTTGATCAGTTTGATGAAGAGAAGTGTCTACAAGGGTACTATATATAACATTCTACGTAAGGATATGATATTATGGGTTCGATGTAACTCTTATTAAGAGAATAAACTTATAGCATAAAATAAAGAGCACATTTTATTTGCGGCTATGATCGGTTCACACCTTCTTGACTCTTTGCCTCTTGCAGCTAAAGAATAAAACTAATTCGGTAAAACGTACAAAAAACAAAATCTCTAAGTTGTGAAGAATATTTGATACGGACGAATTTATGTCCATGTCTCTATGGTACGGCCATATATGTTCATTGTCAAAAGATATATTACTTTATCACTTTTCAGGGAATTTAATAGTGTTGATGCTTCATAACTGGTAGATAGTTTTCATAATTTTTTAAATTAGAAAGTTTAATAGTAAGTAAGCCTACACTCATTGACAAAACATAATAATTTATAAGATTTGTTTTTAAAAAGATAAACAAAACCTTACACCATGTGGAAATAAAAGTCAATTAATGAACGTTTTATGAGCCAAAAGTAGTCTACATACAGTATACACATGAACATGATAGAAATTACAAGCTCTACTTCTTGAAGACTCGAGATTGTATAATTCCAGAATAATCTTTTATCTTTTTTTTGGTGTTTGAGGATTACGTGGCCTCTTGACTTGCCATCAAAACATATGTTTTTATCAAAAAACTTTGGTCATGAATCGTTTTGGGAATAAAGGTACGCTTTGCATGATTCTTGACAACGCTAGCTCGATTTCATTCCATGATGATAAGGCTCAACTGGAACCACTTTTTTTTTTTTTTCTGGATCAAAAGGTGGCCCAACATTGTTGCGGAGAGTCGTTATTAATCATATATGAAAAATACAAGGTCATCATATTCACAGCACGTACATGTCTTATGAACAAAACACAGATCATATGATCGCATCTAATTCCAGATCTTTATATTTGTAATGTATGCATGATTTGATTTGAAAAAAAAAACAATTTGGTTAAATTGTTAGATATTGTTTACTATTTAGAAGGTTTAAAATGCAGAACATCAAATAAATTTACGAGTTTAGAAAGCCAGAATAGCAGCCATAAATTTTCCATGCCACAACAAACCTCTTTTTGCGTCGAGTTGCTTTCCTCGAAGTTTCTAATTATCATCGTAGTTCTTCATTTTTTTCTTTAGAAGAAAGAAAAAAAAAAGTTTTTCGAATTAAATTTCTCCCCTACAAGTATGACAAATGAAGAAAACAAATTGAAAACTTTACTTGTAGATGATGTTAATGTTTTTATTTGATTGATTTGTGGGATATAATTCAAATGGTAGTAGTACTTGCACTCAATGACAAACAATATTGGAGAGACAGTAAAGAAAATATCAATGTAAGGTTCATTTGATTACCTTAAAGTATTCGACAAACTTCTCCGACTTTTTATTTCATTTAATAGCTACAAATTTGTTCTCTATAAGTTAGTTTTATGTAATATGTTATTTTTACAAGAAACTTTCATCTATATACTGTTTTATTGTCATTTACTTAATTTATTTTTTCAATTGCCATTTATCTAAAACTTATCTCAAATCTTGTCATTCACCAAACTGACTCTTAAAATTACCAAAATTTATCTATTTATAAACAAAATTATGCACATTATTTAACTAAGAAAACAAAAGGCACCACACAATGTGCATTATATACAATAATGCAAACACCTATTCTCTCCTTTAATTTTTCCATTTATTTTATTTAGTGGTTTTCAAAACATTCTTGATTTAGTCGTGGGCCGAATACCACTCCTACTTGATCTATTTTATGTTTTCATAAAAGCAATGGCTGTAAAAACAAATAATAACGGTCCAGGAAATGAGTCGGACAAATATACAATCTGTCACATAGAGCTTGCTGGCAAGACATATATATGTATGAGTGCAAGTTCCAGAAAAGAGGTTATTGTCGTGAATTCTTTTTAATCAATGTGTTATACTACTTATGGATCGTAATACAAATTAACGTAGACTGATTCACCGTTTGGTTTAAATTTATGATTTACTGCGAAAATAAAATCTAAAGAGAGAAAGGGAGGATATTTTACACCATCTCCACTCCCACTTTTATATTTTCCGCTAAACTTTATTGTAGAGCAAAATATCTCCAATTATAATCTATTTCTAAATGAAATATATATATATATATATATTTATAAATATATATTGTAAATTTATACTAGATCTCTATTTTAAAATTTGAAATAGAATAGGGTTGGAAAAAAATGCACTCAAATTTAACTCTAAAATAGAGTTCTTCTATTTTTAAGTGAAAAAAAATAAAGATATGGGTTAGAGAAGTCTTTTACCAATCAATATACTGATTAGACTTACACTTTGTTTAAAACGAGAATGGACTTTGATCAATGAGTTATACTTTGAGATTATACATGTTTTTTTTTTTTATATTCTCTCTTGCAGCTTTGACATCGTGAGAGACGCCCCGAATAAGAAAAAAAAAACAGAAACAAAAGTAAGCTTTTTCGCTTTTTGATAAAGAGAGAAAAGAAGTCAAATTAAAGTCTTTCTTTTTCTCTACAATATGTGTACCATTTCTTAATAGCATGTATATATATATTAAAAACCAAAAGCATGGACAAGTAGAAATACAACACTAGGTTGTTTACTATAAAATATACCCACACGTTACAAAATAGGTATCCTCACAATCTATCCTTTCAAAACTTACATGCATACATTTTTTTTTTTTTTGTCATCCTTGATTGGTTTCATGACATCATTATTACCAAGCTACGATCAATAAGTAACTATTCTTTTATATTTTATCAAAGCCATAAAGCCCCAAAGCGTTTAAGCATTGGAATGAGAGAACGGTTGAGATGGAGACTCATGACTTGATTGGCTCCACCAACAAGCTGCCCTCCTATGAACACCACTGGCACAGTCGGGCTGCAGCCAAGCTGAGCCAATGCATACTCTATCTCTTTTCCTCTGTTGATCTCGTCTAGCTCATAGATTGTCGGGTTCACGCCAAGGTCTAAGAAGAGAGTCTTGATTGTGTGTGACATGCAACAAGAGTTATTGCTAAATATTACTACCGACTTCTCGGAGATCATCTTTTGTATCTTCTCCATTGGTGTTATAATGTAATAGGTTGTTTGAAAAGCGGCTTGCAAAGGATATTAGTGGGTATGTTCGATTACAATGCAAAATCAGAAATGAAAGATTGGAAAATTAGAGACAATCAAGGAGACTGTAATATCTTTGGGTGAAGATGAAAAATGACTTTGAGCTTATGTGGTTGATCAGTTTGATGTAGATAATTGTCAATAAGGGTCCTCTATATATACAGCTTTAAGGTACGTAAAGCTATGACATTATGCGTTGGATGTAGCACCTTTTTTTTATAGAATCAACTTTATAGCACGAAATAAGGAACACATTTTAAATAATGTAAACTTATATAGTGGGAGTATCCTAAAGAATCTGAGGCTAAGATCGATTCACACCTTCTTGCCTCTTTGCCTCTTGCAGCTAACGAATAAAACTAATTCGATAAAACGTACAAAAAAAATTAAATCTCTTAGCTGTGAAGAATACTTGATACGGACGAATCATGTCATGTCTCTATAGTACGGCCATATATTTTCTTTATCAAAAAGAGATATATCTCATGATCTTCATAGTTTGGTTTTTCTAATTGGAAAGTTCGGACCCATTGGATCTTACTATATCTAAGGCCGGCATGGGATGATAATTGTATTGACTAGCAGAATTCGATTAGGACATAAGTTATGTGTTGATGACTTGATGCTTACAAAAATGTCTGCTTTGTGATCCTTTTTTAATACATAGGATAAACTATATCTAGTTATGATGAAAGTTACTTGTAATGAAGCTGCTAAAACGAGATATACATTTGACATAGGTTCAAAACCTTAATTAAACCCCACCCATTGACATATAATCAGCATAATAAAAGTAGAACACTCGAGATCGTACGGTATATCTCCAGAATAATCTCATATGGTTGTTGTGTTGAGGATTACGTGGCTTCTTTACGTACCATCAAGCCATTTTTTATTATTCTCACTAAAATCTCATCATAAATTCGATTTCGGAATAAAGTTAGTCTTGTATGATTCTTGACATGGCTAAAAATTCGATCTCATTCCATGACGATAAGACTCAAAGGAACCAAATAGTTTTTTTTTTTTTTTGGTTGTATTTCTTGATCAAAGGTGACCCAAGATTGATCCGGAGAGTCGTTATTCATTCATGACAAATTACAAGGTTATCATATTCATATCCCGTACATGTCTTATTACATAACACATATCATATGATCGCATCTTATCCCATACCCTCGTATCATCCTATCACTTCTTTTTTGGGACGTCATATCACCTTTTATATTTACTGTCCATTAGCAACAACTGTCGAGAATCCGTCGGTTATTTGTCACCGTTAATATAGCGTTTTGTAGTTGTTTGAATTTTAACTTAACTTACTGACGGAATCCTAACCGATATACGATGGAAACCGATAAAATTTCCCCTTAAATATGCATACATACTCATTATAACTACATTCTTTCATTTTCTGAAATAGAAAAACGTGAAAAAATAGAAATGTATTCTTCCTCTTCTTGTTTTAGATTATGCATGGACGAACCAAAGGTGAATCCGGAGTTGAACTTACTAAGAGAAAAATACACATGAGGGGTAGGCGAGTTCATGGAATTGGCTTGTCAACAACCGGAAGAAAGGAAAGAGACTTTTATGTCTCGGGAATCCTTTCGTGTCTTGTCAGGAAGTTCTTGGTCAACCGTTGGAGTTTTGGTCGACGGATTCTCGATGGTATACTACCGACGAAATACTAACCAGTCGTGAATATAGCCGTCAGAAATCCATCGAAAATTAGTCGAACGCTTTGGAACCGACGGACGCTGGTTTACAGACAGATATGCTCGTTGGTTTACGACTGTTTTCTTATTATAGTGATATAACTTTTGAGAACTTTTTTTTTTTGACAATTCAACTAACGAGATATGTAAAGACACTTTCCATTTAAAGTTTCAAATTTATTTAAATAAAAAAAATTCAAGTCTTTTGAAGTTGAATAGAATGATTTTTAAGAAATAGCATTTGTTTACTTTATTTGTTTTTGAAAGAAACAATTATTTGATTTGGTGATGGATACATATAGAGTACAAACTTTCTTTACATTCTCTTCTTTTGCCTTCTTCATGCCGACTCAACTTCCTTTGTTATATTGGCCGAGTTTTCCTACACAACCCAAAAAATAGCAAGTTTTGAAAGAGATTGCATATAATCTATATAAACAATCTTCATGATATTGAGATCAAACTAACTACTAATATAAACCAACCAATATCACGCTATATATGTTAATTGAATTATCCGTACCTCTACAACATCAACTTTATCTTCATCCTTTAAAACCGGAATTTCATCATTTTCCCTGGCCGTGATATCATCATTGTCCGTGGCTGCGATATCGTCATTTTCCGTGGCTGCGATATCGTCATTTTCCGTGGCTGCGATATCGTCATTTTCCGTGGCTGCGATTTCGTCAGTTTCCGTGGTCGGAATTTCTTGTGCTTCTAATTCCGTTGTTACTGGAGTATGTACCTCCGGTATTGGTTCTTCAACCTCAGAAGATGCAATTTCGGTATCAACATCACCATCTTTTTCATCCTCTACACTTTTCTCTTCTACCACCGTATCAATATCAATTTTTTCTGCTACCAAACCCAAAAATTTACGTCAATATTTCTATACAACGTGCCTCACAAGAAAAAGTTCGAGAAGTTATATAACACGTAAATTGGGTGTATAGTTTTGAATTTGTAACAAAGATCATATAAAAAGTCCACAATTCCAACGTATGATTGTTATTGAAAAAAAAAAAATCAACATCAAATATGAAGAAATCATCACAAATATATAAACATGTAAAATTTACCATTTAATTAAATTAAATTTAATATTTGCATACCCTTTTGTTCTTCAACCGGCGAAACACTCTCATTTACGTCGTTGACGGTCTCCTCCGTCACAATATTCTCCGGCACTATCGCCTCCACCGCCGTGACCGGAGGAAAACTGGCTGCCGTCTCTTTTTCCTCCGGTTGTTTGTCACCATTCGCATTGTCTACCGCCATCTCCTCACTACAATCTCCTCCATCTTCCTTTTCCTCCGGTTTCTTGCTATTGTTTTCTACGGTTGTCTCCGGCTGGTCGCCGGGAACTACGGCGGAAACGTCGTTTGTTTCCTGGCACCGGCAGCTTTCTTGTCTTTTAATTGCTTCGCTATCTTTTCCCTTCACTGATTCAGCTTCCGAAGGTTTCTTGATCCTCGTGGTGTTTCCCGTAACAACATCGTGTTTTGATTTTCCACAACCCATCTTTTAATTTCTCTAATAAAACTCAATTCTTTTTCTACAATAACCTCGTTTTTGCTTGCTTTAAATTGATTTTTTTTTGTGAAAATAAAAAATCAAAGTGTTAATGGAAAAAAGATGAATCTTTTGATGGATTTTTATTGAAGGAGATTCAATAAAACGATAAACCAATTCCAGTTCTTATTTATTTTTGCGTTGTGATTCACTTTTGTTAGAAAAAGGTTCTTTTTCGTTATTGTTATTGTTTGGTGTTCCAACTTCCAAATTTAAGGGTGACACCATTATTTTCAATAAACAAATTAAAATTAAACCATTTAGTTTTTATTAATAGAATAGAAAGGTTATACGTTTAGTTACTAAAATTATTTAGGAAAAAATAGAAAAAAATAGAAATGTTCTAAATTAATGAACTGTTTGTTAATACAAAGAAAATTGAAACAAAAATTGGTCCAAATGGTGAGTGAACTCACATCATTTGAATGCAGTTACTGGAAGAGAATTTAATCGGAACAAAAAAAAGAAGCAGAAAAAAATATGGATATACCATTATCAAATTAAAAGTAACGGTGTAAATTAGTTAATTAATAATATATATAGGGACTTCTATTTGCAAATAGTGCATTGTTAAAGGTCTAAATTCTAAAAACATAAACCCTAAATCTTTGATTCCGGCGTCTAGCCATCGTCCTTCTCCTCTCAATCGCGCGACTCTACTCTACTCTACTCTACTCAAAACCAATCAAAAACCCAACTTTGAATCACAACCAGTAGAATCACGAGTCATGCAATTCCTCCAGAACTCTCGTAGAATCGCTACGGTCTTAAAACCCATTGTTACCACCGAGACTAATCTGAGATTCTTCTCCTCTGCTTCTCAAATCTCAAGATCCTTCCAATGGCGGAGTCAAGCATCTTCGTCTTCCTCTGTATTAAAAGGTTCTTTTTTTTGCCATTTCACAGTTCCTATTGCGAAATTAATCATCCCCATCTTTGGAAATGGAGATTTTTTTTGTCCTACGCGAGATAACTTAACTTGTGTAACGTTAGGAAATGTAGCTAGTGAAGGTGATGATCCTGAAAAATTCGAACTTTAGTGTTCCAATTTTAGCTTGTGTCGAGATACGTACTTATCTTTCAATGCCTAGCTTAGGATCAATGTAAGTGTGTAAATGAATTAGCTTTATGTCATTGGTGTGAGTTATTAATATAATGATGTGTTGCAGGGATTGATAGTAGTAGTCACTTGTCCTCTATGAGCTTGTTGATCCCCAGATCGAGCTTTACGTCTGAAGCGGAAAAGCTTGCGGGAAATCCTACAGGTTGCTTATACCTTGCTTTGATTTTGAATTACATTTTGAGATCACCAAAGCGGTTTCTCATTGTGTTTCCTCTGTGTAGTGACTGTGAAGGATTTGCATGATAAAATGCTTAATTCTGTAAATGTCAAGAGATCAATGCCTCCAAATGCGTGGTTGTGGCTGTTGATTGAGAACTGTCAGAATCAGGATGATATTCATCTTCTCTTTGACGTTCTTCAGAATCTACGGAGATTTGTGAGTACTATATTGCCCTCTCTATTTACATGCTCTGTTCTGTTTCAGTTGAGATTTCTTATGATCAATCAATTCTTACAAATTTTTGTTTCTGGATTGCAGAGATTATCTAATCTTCGTATTCATGACAACTTCAATTGCAATCTATGCCAACAAGTTGCTAAGACTTGTGTACGTGTTGGGGCTATTGACTCTGGTACTCCCAATTTTGATTTTGTGTAGTTTTTTTTTTCTTAATCCAATCGAACAAGCTGTTAAATATCCTTTCTATAGCTGTTACATGGATCTGAGGGTACTAATGCAGTTCTTTGTGGTTGTAGGAAAGAAGGCTTTGTGGAAACATAATGTTCACGGTTTGACTCCCAGTGTTGCATCTGCACACCATCTTATGGTATTGGATATCTATATGTTTTTTCGGTTGTTTCTTTGTTAAACATAGACGTTTAAGTCATGTTCTGGATTGTCATGTAGTCATATGCACTAGAGCACAAGAATTCTGAACTCATGGAAGAAGTAATGCAACTCCTGAAAACGAATGATCTGCCTCTACAACCCGGTACAGCAGATTTAGTTTTTAGGTGAGTAGAATTGTTTTGTTGCTCGTACTTTATGGTTGGGTTGTGAAAAATCAGAAATATTTACTTTCTTATCATGAAATGAACTTTTAACTTTATTTTTGCAGGATCTGTCATGATACAGATAAGTGGGATCTACTAGCCAAGTACTCGAAAAAATTCTCCAAAGCTGGAGTTAAGTTGAGGAAGACCACATTCGATGTGTGGATGGAATTTGCTGCCAAGAGAGGTACTTTTGGTTTCCGATCTTATACTTGCATTGATTTATCAATCTCTAGAAGAACTGTCATTTCAAGTATACTTGAGATATGGCGTTGCAAACACTAGATGGATATATCAACCTATACATTGACTTGCACTGTTTTAGGACCTTTTGGTAATGAATAAAAAAGAACAGGAATCCATAAAAGTTGATTATTTTTCTCCCTGTCTGAAAGAAACCAAGATCAAAAATAGGTTCGGTAGAATAGACTCGTAACCCGTAAGTGTAGTTTCTTTCTTAGCTCATCTATTACCTGATCACAAATGGGATTTAGGCTAGACTAGTGATAGAACTCTAGTCCATGAAGGTTTTTTTTTTTACTCTACTGCCAATTGCTGATTATGTCAAATCCTGTTATCAGGTGATACAGAGTCGCTATGGAAAGTAGATAAACAGAGATCAGAGACATACAGTCAACACACTCTTTCTACTGCCTTTTCTTGTGCAAAGGTATTAACACATCTCTTTTTCGGTCTCATGTAATAACCAAATACCGAATTATATTTATAAATATTGCTCTTTTCACAGGGTTTCCTACTAGAAAGTAAACCTGAAGAAGCTGCTGCCGTCATCCAGATTATCTGCCAAGTGAGCCCAAAACCTACCTTAATATCTCTTCTCTTCTGATACAACCTTTCTTTTAGCTTTGATAAGTATTTAGTTTAAATATATGTGTATGACTGACTACGCAGGCATATCCTGATGAGAAAAAGTCTGCAATTTCGACTGAATTTGAGAAACTTGTAAACGAGTGGCCTGTGGACGTTATCAAGCACCAAACCGACGAAGATAAGAAGGTTAAAAGATATTCTCTCTATTTGTTATGTTTCAGCTCCTCATCTTAAAACCATACATAATCCTCCATTGTAATGATGAACAGGCTCTTGCTGCTTCATTGAAATCTGTGATTCCTTCAATGGTTAATACATTGCTAAGCTCGGGTTTAAAAGTGAGCGTGGATCTGGATGAGTTAAACAAGAACGAAGCTCTTCTCAGCTGAATGGTTGAATCAAGATTTGCAGAATCTCTTGGCGGCTCCACATGAACACATTCTTGTCCAGTTTCTTGCATCCTACGGTAACTCATTTTCTCATTTTGACCTATATGAACAAAACGCCAAGAGTTGTCCTGTTTTGTAAGCCTCAAATAAATTTTACTCTGTTGGACTTTTGTTCTTGATTTGAGTAGTAAAATCCATTTTGTATAAAACAAGAACAATTGAGTATCTTATGATAATGAGACAAAAAGGTTCATTGATTACAACTACTTATCTACTTACGTATTAATTCTCCATGTGAATCTAACTACATAGTCGAATAAAAATTGAATATTTTAATTTTACCATGTGAAAGTGAGTAAATGAAAATAGTTGTCAAAATTGAATCTTCTCACCATAGATAGGCAATGAAATTTAAAACTTAAAAAAACAAACAAATAGACAACTACATAATTGATGATAATGACTTTACATAACACAAAAAACGACAAGAAATAGAAACATGCAAATTAAGAGAAAAAACTTATTTTGTGTTTTCTGGTTTAAAGTTGCGTGTACTTAAGATTAAGGAAGTTTCAAAGCATCAAGAACAACAAGAAGCATAAACACAACTGAAGCAATAAGAGTGATAGCAACAGAAACAGCAGCTTGGTTACAGAATTTGCCAAACACTCCACAAACTTTTTTCCACATAACATGTTTGTTCCCATGCCTACCCATTAGCCCGATTGCTCCGGCGGCTCCAGTGCTGGAAAACAGTAAAGCCACCATCATAAGATCTCCTATCAAGACCGCCATCAACAAACTTTTGCTTCTTTTGCCTTTGCTGATCATCACAATCACTATTGAGATCGCGGTGTAACCGCAAGCTATCGCGTTTGCAGAAATGTTGTACCTACAAACATTTGTAAACATATATGGCTTTAAATCTGAATGTTATGAAAATCATGAAATATCTATGAATTAATTTGTCTATTTTTAAAAAAAATATTGTTTATATCTTATTCATGCCAGCTATGTTGTAAATTAATTATAAACTAAAATAATAGATTTGAATCAGAGAAAGATTGGCTATATGGACCTATTTCACTGTTGTATTATACAGTTTGTTGTTGAACATTTATGATGATAGGATTATTTAAGTATGAAGTTATTGTATAGGAGTTTATCTGTCTATAATATATTATTTAAAATGTAGATTAAAAAAATATACCAAAAAAAAACTTCAGCCATAAATCTAACATTCACATTATTAGAAAAAAACATAACATTTAAAGATGTAGGGTTTATGTTTATGTTGTAGTTTTGCATTTTTTCTAAAATATATTTTATATTGAAAATGATAAATTGCTACATTTCTGTTTTTTTTTTTTTTCACATGTAAACGCAACCGCAAACGCAAAAATGGCATTCGAAACAACCAAAATCTGAGACAACATGCATGTTTGTGAAAAGGAAAAAGAAAAGAGAGAGGCTTACACAAAAGCAGACAAGTAAGAGGCTTTGGCGGTTGTAGAGACATTAAGAGGAGGTAAAGTAGGAATAAGCTTTATAGGCACAACCTTTGTTTGTTTCGCAACACCAAGTACTGTCGCAGCTACCATTGTTAGGACCAAAGCCAAAACTCTCATCGTTAACTCAAGTCCTTTTCTCGACCCACTCTCTTTTTTTCCTTTCTCCATCTCCATCCCATCCACCTTGTTCTTGCTCTCGTGTTCCATTTAGGGATCAAAAAGAAGTGAAGAGGGTCAAAATGAGAGGAAAGAGAGATAACAAATTTTGTTCTTTTTGTTTTTTCTTTAAAGTTTCTCATGCTCTAGATGTGAGTAGAGAGCCGTATATATATATTAAAAAAAAAATTGAAATAGTCTTACTTAACACACATCAAGTTGTGGATAGTAATGATGTTTACGTGGCTTTTTAAGTTTATGTGGCGCAAGAGTGAATCTCAGCTTACGAAATAAAAACATATATGGATAATGTATGGGAACGAAGTGTGAATACGTTGTGTATATAAAAAAAAACGTGTGTATACGTTGAAAAGTTGCGAGGAAAACAAATTTGTGTAATTTTTGACTTAGTGTGTTCATTGTAGGTGTCAAAAAATAAGGTAACATTGGTATATGAAACCTGATATTCGTTTTGACCCAAAAAAAAAACTAAAAAAACTGATATTCGAAGTGCATACGGATAAATATGCGTTTGGTAATAGTATGGAATTTGTTGGATATGTGAATTCGCACAAAATATATTGATTTCTGTTAGGTCAGATATTTTGATTTCGGAAACTTGTTGGGCTATTTAAGTTACTGAAAATTCGAGTAAGTCTTGTACGTTCTAATTTTTCGAGCAAATACATAAATTTGTATAAGTATTTAATCTGATAATTATGATGATTATTTGTATTTGTATGCATCAAATACAGATAGTATCAGGAATATTGTTTGAAAGTAAAATATGATTTTAAGTGGTATATATAAAATATGAATCTTCGTATCTATTGCTTATTGATTTTGAGTTGAAAGCTCACAATCTAATATGGTATCAGAATTCGATCCGAACATACTCAACTCAATCCATATTGGTTCGGCCCAATACTTTGCTTACCGATCTATGCCCAAACATATCAAGATTAATGGTTAGAAAAACTATTATTTCGAAGGAATGTATTAGAAATATTGTCAAGTTGAATAGAATTTTAGGTGGTATATATAAAATATGAGCTTCTTGACCTATTGCCAATTAATTTTGAGTTGAAAATCCGCAATCTAATAGATACATTTTTAATTCTGTGAATGCTTCCTTTTAACTATCATATGACAATGAGAGTCAATGATCGGTGAAAAAAAATAAAATAATAATACACTATATAAGATATATACGGAAAAAAAGAAACATTTCCCTTTGTGCTTAGTTTTTAACTTTGGATATCACCACTAAAATTGTTAATAATAAAATGAAAAATTGTAATGTATGATCATAAAAAAAAAAATTAATAATTAAGAATGTCAACATAAACTCCTACATCAGGCTAAGCAGATGACCAGTTCGTCTAGGGAAATGATATTCCTACACCTTTAATCAGAAAAATACGTGAAGGTTGGAATTTTAGAAAATTAAAACAGATTTTGACTTAAAAGGTTTCGTATGTTCATTATAAACCAATCTACCTCAATATTTCGTATGTTCATGAGTGATACCAAGCAAAAACGTAACTCACGGTCCATTACTCTATTTAAACTCGGTTTGAATTTGAGCGTGGAGTTATAATATGAGTTAAATTCAGGTTTTGATGTGATATTTTCCAATTATCACGATGGCAAGAACGTAGAGAAGAAAATGAACACATTTATGATCAGTTTCTTGCATTCTACGGCAACTCATTTTATCATTAGTCCTTCGTGAAGTTGACAGGGAAAAAAACGAGAACAATTGTTCTTAGTGACTTAATCTTATCTGTTTAAAAGTAAAAATGTGTCACTTAATTGATATAAAGGTTCATTGCTTACAACTAACTATATGTCCACATTAGTGATTAGGATATCTTATCACGTCGTTATATAGTAATCAGTAGAGATAATTAGTTTCCGAATTTTGAATATATCGTCTCACCATAGAAAACGATGTGATAAAACATTAGAAGCAATAGACAATTACATGATTGTTGATAGTTATTTTACATCACACAAAACGACAAGAACAGAAACAATTAATAATTAAGGAAGCTTAATAGCGTCAAGAACAACAAGAAACATAAACACAACTGCAGCAAGAAGAGTGAGAGGAAGCGAAGGAGCAGCTCGGTGACAGAATTTTCCAAAAACGCCACAAACTTTCTTCCACATGACATGCTTGTTCCCATGTAAACCCATTAGCCCAATTGCGCTGGCGGCTCCAGTGCCGGAAAACAGCAAAGCCACCATCACTAGATCTCCTAGCAAAACCACCATTAACAACTTCTTGCTTCTTCTTCCCCTGCTGATCATCAGAATCGCTATCGAGATCGCCGTGTAACCGCAAGCTATAGCGTTCACAGAAATGTTGTACCTACAACATTTGTAATACCACATTGCTTATTTCCGTATTTTATGCATGTTCTAATGTAATTCTCTTCTCTTTTTTTGCCATGAAAGAGTAAAAATAATTAAAAATCAGATTAGCATTTAATTTGAATTCATGTTTCTAGTTTATAAAATTTATTTAGATATGTAGGCTATACACTTTTGGTCATGCCAGCTAAGAAGTAAGAACTGTTGGACACTAAATTTAAAGTAACATAAGAGCTGGAAAAATGTCAGGTAAAAATTGGCTATGGGCCAACATTGCTGTTGTGTCACATTTTTGGTAGTTGGACATTTATGATTAGCTACAAATTTTACTGTATACAGTATACTAGTCATTTTTCTATGATTGGTATTATATATGCATTTATGTGTAACATTTAATTATGAATACTCTACGGACCCATATATATGATGAGAAGGTTAATTATACAAAATATTAGTTCAGCAGTCCTTTCCCGCATGCAACCAACAGGTAAGACTCTAATCAATTATCAGCCTCGACGTCTCAAATTTATCACTTTATCCGTAATTAATAGTTTTATTTTCAACTATGTAGACGTAACCAAATTCTACTGTTTCATCTGTGAAAAAGGTAAAATCGTAATTAATTGATTTTTTCTAAATAATTTTTTATATATATTTATCGGTTATATTATTATTACTATATCGGATAACATGTTATTTCACATGACTTCTATTTATAATTTTGACATGCTAGTTTTTTTTTTTTGTCAATTTTACTAAATTTTTCGATACCAAATCTGTGAATCACATATTATAGTTAGGGAGTTTTTTTAAGCTTACTACTCAATATATAACGTCAAAGCCAAACGAAAAATTTCTACACTAGAAAATTACTTTTTACAAAAAGAAACTAGGAGTAAAAGTTGAATTCTTTTATATCTGTAGTTTTAAAAGTGGGCTTATACAAGCCTTAATTGGAAACAATCGAAACGTACATGCGAGCCACACGTGTGTGTGAAAGGGGGAAAGAAAGAGAGACTTACACAAATGCCGACAAGTAAGAGGCTTTGGCGGTAGTAGTGATATCAAGAGGAGGCAAAGTGGGAATAAGCTTAATAGACACAACCTTTGTTTGCTTTGCGACACCAAGTACTGTTGCAGCCGCCATTGTTAGGATCAAAGCCAACACTCTCATAGTTAACTCAACTCCTTTTCTTGACCCAAGCTCTCTCTTTCCTTTCTCCATCTCCATACCATTCATGTTGTTCTTGCCCTCGTGTTCCATTATTAGGAATCAAACAGAAGTGAGGAAGATCAAAATAAGAAGAGGAAGAGTGAGAGATAACAAAGATTGATCGTTTTCCCCTAAGCTTCTCATGCTCTAGATGTGAGAAGAGACATGTATATATATTGAATACGCTTACTCGGATAATAAGACAAAAAGAGAATACGTCACTAAATGATGTCTACGTGGCTTTTAGTTTATGTGGCACACTAAAGAGATATTAGCTTATGAAACAAAACGCTATTATGGATACATACGGATCGCAAAGTGTGAAAACATTTCATTGACTGGTATAAAGCACAATAAGAAAGAATAGTCTCTAAAAGTAGAAATTTCGGAGGCCACATCTTCATTGTCATTTTAGAGTGATTTGACTCGAATACAAAAAATGGTTCCAAATTTGGCAAAGTGTCTTGTTTTTTAGCATATTGTGTAAAAACGATCGGTGGTAATAATAATATTGTTGTTTTCAAAAAAAAAAAAAATAATAATAATAATAATAATACTTTTGTCATTATATAAGATCCATAACGAAATGAGTGCTAAACTACTAATATTGAATTCTAATCAAAATAATAATCTCTTTAACTATAGGCATCAACCATTAGAAAAAGTAACCAGATCTACGCGAGTCTAATCTTACGTATAATTCGATTTCGTTTAAACAAATGGCTAGATTAAGTTTAAAACATTGTTTTCATAAAAATATACATAACAACTTAAACTAAATAGAGAACAGAAAATAAAACTAAGTTGCATAAAATCGGAAATGCAAAATATTTTACAATTAACCAAAAAAAAACGGATGTGATGAGTATGAATTGAAATATTAAACATCACATAATAGTAAGAGTTATGAACCAACAACAATCTAATACATCAATTTAAATAACTCAACTAAACATAATTATCCTATTGTTCAAATCCAATTTTAGATCATCATTTTAACCTTATTTTCTCAGTTCAACCAAACTAATTATCTCAAACTCCCGGTTGTGGAGAGAAATACTTTCAAACTCAAGCCTCCAAAAACTAATCTCATACGATTAATCAATATCTTGGAGCACCTAATCAACCAGTTGAGGATCTCACATATGACCAAACTATATTTGTAAACAATATTTTTAGTATTAAAAAAACTCGTGTACATAAATGTTAAATTACTAAATTAGTTATAGAAATGTCAATAAGAAATATAAAAAACAAACATCAAATTTACTTATCTCGATTACGAAATAGAGAGCAAAACTTGACGAATGCCAAAGCATGCAACCTAGAGTAAAAATTGGTAGTTTGTGTAGTAGGGAGATCATTGAAGGTCATAAATCAGTGCATTGCGATACTTAATGCAACAATGGCCGTTGGCAAGTGTGGGTACTGACAGCAGTGTTTTGGAAATACTCAATTTAAGAGAAATAATTTTACGGCAGTCATCTTCACATACCATACGATTATGTATACACCAACTCGAACTCGTGTCTATTACAAATGGCGACACATACTAATTTATACAAGAGTTGTATGTAATAATAATATTGATATATTCACATTATAAACAAATACGTTACGATATAGTAACTGTTGAAAAAGAAAAATTGTGAAGAATTTTACGAGTCATTTACTTTTGTTCATAAACTTGACTTGATCAAAATGAATGGACCAAAAACTAAAAAGTAACCGGAGCAATAAATAATTCTTTATCGACTTTGGCAAATCTTTTGGTAGAGCAAAAGCAAAAAGTCAGAAGTTGACCATGTTTTAAATAACCGGATTATCGCTCCAAAAAATAAGAGCAAAAATCATTTTTCCAAATTTATTTCTAAGGATTTTTATTCTCAATTAGTAAAATGTTTTATAAATGCTTAACATATTTCTCTACATAAATGATAATACGGATAAAGAAAATGATTTAAAAGATAGATCACAAATTTAGTTGAAATTGTATCTGTTTCGATCCCTCCACGAGACATGATGTTTTGGCCTAAACTTTATGGTTAAGAAAAATACAATATTAAACCTAAGTACAACTTTACTTTTAACACAATTTATGAAAGTTTTTATTGTTTGTAAAGACGATCGAAAACCAAAATAAATTATGAACAATTTGAAGGTAATTCGGAAAAATGTTTTTCGTCATGTGAATATGTGATCTCTTCCAAACTAATGCATGGGTTCATATAACCCAAGGCAAACAATAACAACAACAAATTGTATTGTGTAAAACAAAAGTTGTAATTTTGATTTGTAAATGGAGATAGACTACCAATATATACATCTAAAACAGTAAAATCTAACAAGCACCCCATTTATTTGTTTGCCAACATTACACTTTCAGTGTAATATATCAGTAGAACTTTCAATTTAGTAAAGCTTTAATATCTTTATGAATTATTGCTTCTCCTAATAATTAGTTGAGACAGACGTATAACGGTAGATAGAGGCCGTATAAAGTCTTATAATGTCTTGGGACAGGCATGCATGGGGCTACGAGACCGTATACTTGTTTTCCATCACATCTTTTATTTCTTTTTTTAGGAGTTTCAATAAAAGTCAATCTTTTGCATTACCCATATTTGTTCACAAGAAAATATCATTGTTTTGTTTTTTTCATTGATTTTGTTACTTTAATGAGTTGTCAAAACTGTTCCAAACAAATGGGATACTAATAAGGTCGTTGGATAACACATATCATTGCGATTATAATATCTAAGATTCTGAATTTAGCTATTAGAGTTTCTTACACGCAATCATAAGCTAAAATAATAGCCCGTCATGCAGGACACCTAGACTCAAAGATACGTAATACGTAAGTAAATTGATAATTTTATTGGATAATCTTAAATTATGGGTTCTCTTGAGGCTACGGCTACACTAAGATATAATCTTAAATCTAATAAACAAAGATATGATTACAAAAATTGTGACGTAACAGATACCAGCTGTCAACGGTCAAATGGCTAACGAATCATTTTCACTAAAATTTATTAATCCCAATTATTTTTGCCATCTTGGACCAAAATAGTTTTCTTTATGAATGCAAAAAGATATCGAGTCAGAATGCTCGATCACACAATTATACAAAACACTGAATAAAATTCAAAGATTCACTAGAAACCTCGGTTTACAAATACTTTAATCACACAATTATACAAAATCAACGAAATTTAAATAATACAACACTTACAGAACTAAGACGCATACAAGTCAACTTCGACAGATTATACCAAATAAAAAAACAAAAACATCATCAATTTGTATTACCTTGAGAGAAACAACGAAACAAAGAGAGTGACTCAACGGATTTTCTTGTAGAGGGAGAGGACAGAGATGATGGATAGGAGGAGGAGGACAACCGAAGCAAACAATGAGACGGCGATTGCTCCTCCAACATGACGGCAAAACTTGTCGTAGATATGACAGATTTTGCCCCATCTAACTTCTTTGTTTCCCTTCAGACCAAGGTAAGCTACTCCACCTCCTGCCCCGGTTGCTGAGGCCACTATCCCCACCATCACCTGTTAAAACGTTGTTGTTGTTGTATGTAAGTAATGAAACAAAACATGAAGTTTATTACTTTGAGTAATTTCATAAAGTGATTTGCATTGATTTTAAATTCATTTTTTTTTTTGTTTCGGCCGGTTAGTAATTGTGCGAGCTAGAGAGAATTAATTACCGCATCCATAATGGCAAGATTTAGCAAGAGAACCGCAGAGCAGGAATGCTTCTTGAAAGCAGATACGGTGACAAATGTAGATACAATGCTGTAAAAGCATGCCACGGATAATGCTACCACAAAGTATCTACACATTAGCAAACGAAAAAAGTGGATTTAGTTAATTAAATACTACATAAATTAAAAGATTTATACGATATTTAAATCATCTGATACAAAGATGTTTTTTAAAATAGGTTGACAAAAAAGAAAGAAAGAAGCTGCTTTATCATTATCACTGAACATTTACTATAATTTTGAGTCTTTTTCGTTAACTAAAGTTCGCCAACTTACTTTTGACTTTCCACAACCTTTGTTTCGAAATTCCAACTACTCCCACACGTAAATAAACAATTCATATAAGATCGGCGATTTGTATGTATAAATTTTACTTGTTAAGTATATGTTTAAACATTTACGTGATACTACATCCTCTTTTCCATATACATGACCAAAATCCTCTTGGTTTCTCAAAATTAAATATATATTTTTGTATACATGAAAAAATCCACGCTCTGACCAGATTTTCAATGGTCCATACATGTGACCGATCAAGCGATCATTGTATTACACTATCCTAATTTGACATGACTTCTTCTAAGTTAGGATTAAGATATGGTTTAAGACCCGTGTTTGATAAAACAACCTCTATTACTTCTCCAAACAACACAACAACCCATAATTATATTGTCTACTTAGTTTGACTATATATGAGATATACAAATCACATATGAACTCTGGCCCTTAGTCACATTTACTAAAGATGATCAATCAAATTCGAGAAAATAAAAGAAAATATTAATTAATGAATTATTAGGATGAACTTACATAAGAGCCGGTGAGTTGGTGAACTCTGCAGCAGGAATACGAATGGGAGTTCCAGGAAGGAATATATTCTTGGTCTGTTTACTTGTAACCATTACCACTATTGATGTCAAAGTGGCTGCAAACAGAACAAATCTTAGGACAACTTGAGTCATCGAACAACTCTTCGTCGTGGTGCCGGTTCCTGGCGCGGTCGATCTCTCGGTGTCCAAAGTCGATTTGGTTTCATAACCCATAGCTTAATCTTGAATTGTTATAGGAAAAGTGAAATGAATTTTTCGTTATGGGGAGGTGGTGAAATTTTTGGTACGTTGAGAGGGGGTTTTATATTGTGGCTTTGTGTGTGTTAGCAAGAAGTAATTGAGTTTTTTTTATTGCTATAATAATGTTTATTACTATTATAATATTAGGTCGTGGGACTAATTTGGTGGGTGTTTTGGACACGCCAGAGATATTTGAAAATTCATAAAGAGTCAATATGTTCATATATATCCGTAAGACTCATCTTCTGGCATTCTCATCTTTTATTGGTCTTATGGTGGCTGTTAATGTGAAACTACGCTAAAATATCGTCTGTGTGTGAGTGTGTGTGCGTAAATTCATGTTGCCGATATTAGACAAAATAAAAAAGGAACAGTCGTAACCTATCTACGTGTATACGATAGACCAGAGTTGACATTTTAATTAAAATTATTTCCTTCCTTTATTATGAGATATATCGTTAATTATATGCCATTTCATAAAACGCCTAATACATTTACCGCAAAAAAAAAGAAGAGTTACATTAAGTATCCACAATTTGACATATTTTCGTGTATTTCGTATCTTCACCACCAAAGGTAAATGTGACTTAGTTGATATTGGTTTATGGTCTAGAATAACAAAACACCACAAATTACTAAAAATCAAAACAATTTTTTTATCTGACCTAATTAATTAAGCCGATATTTTTTTTTATGAAAGGCAGTTTAATTGAGATCAGACTAGATTTTTGATGTTTTGTTTTCAAATGTAAGAAAAATTACGAATAATATATACAGGACACCAGATTAAATAATATTACAAACTAATGAACTAATGATAAAAATGAGTAGAAAATAAAATAAAAACTTGAAATGGACCAATTCCAACCTCGGAGTCTCTCGGTAAGTCGGTTTCACGTAATTAATAAACAAAATTATAATGTTGATGATTCGGTTACATATATCAGATTATAGGTCGTTTAATCCACTTAAATAAAGATAAGTGAGCTTGCAATAATTGAGGAACACTTTTATGCATGAATGAAAAATGATAACTAAAGATACGTGAAAGATTTGTCTAAACAGATTGTTGCTCTATTTGTAAATTAACAACAAGAAAAAAGTAAGATACGTATGGCCATTGGCCATTACTATTTAAAATTCGCCTAAAAAGGAAGTTCACAAAAAAGTATTAAAAATAAAATAAGGCAGCTGTCCTGAATAAACGAAGATCGTTGCCTTGAATATTGAAAGTGTATATGATAAGGCAATGATCACGACAGCGATGATGATTGATTTTGTCTTGCATTCATTTTGTCAAAGTCTTTTGTCCTCCAAAAGTTCAAGCAGATGTGCTTCTTTTTCTATAACTATACGTGTTTATAATTTTATATACACATTGTCAATATGTGTATTAATGCGTATTTAGAGTTTTCTACGGGTGAATCTTGAAATTTTTTATTACTTTCATATTGTGCAAGTTGCGACATCTGAAAGCAGCAGCTGAATAATGAAAATATAGTTCAGAAACCATAAAATATGGTGATTTTGATATTTGCCTTCAATATCAAAGCTTTTACTAATTAAAAAATATATAGTGATCGAAAATTCACTTAATAAAATACAGTTTTATTTTATACCTCATAATTTTATTTTCTGGTACTATAGTGATCATCTATGAAATACAAAATCATAAATCTTAATAATTTAATAAAATACTATTATTATAAACTTACGTACACAATTAAGCATAAAATTACATCTCTTAAGTCTTAATTAACATAATTAAATATAAACTACTTAACATAAAATTATAGAAATAAATTAATTTTAAAATCTGTATTTTTAAAATAATATATCAATGTATTAACTAAATTAAAGCAGGGAAATCAATGTGTTAATGGGAAGCCCTAGCCGCCACGGGGGATTGCGATCTGAGATTCGAGATGAGGAGATAGAGGAGGATGGTCAGCCGCCAGGATTGCAGAGGGTGGATATCAAATCCTTTGTGGAGACTGTTCGGGGTAGTGGTGGTGGGGGAGTTCCGGTGCCGGAGAGTGTGTTAGATGATGATTTTGTGAGGTCACGGATGCGATTGGAATTTCCAGATGGGGTTGACGGCGAACCTGTAATCACAATCGAGAAAGAAGTTTTGGATGCTATGAACGGGTTGTACAAGCAGTGTATGTTGGTGAAAATCCTGGGTCGTCACACCACAATTGAAGTGTTGTCTCGGAAGCTTCGGGATCTATGGAGACCAACGGGAGGGATGTCAGTGTTGGATCTCCCGCGACAGTTCTTCATGGTTAGATTCGAGGTGGAGGAAGACTACATGATGGCATTGACGGGTGGTCCGTGGAGAGTTTTGGGCAGCATTCTAATGGTCCAAGCTTGGTCACCGGAGTTTAATCCATTGAGAGATGTGATAGAGACGACTCCGGTTTGGGTGCGAGTAGCGAATTTGCCAGTTACTTTCTATCATAATGAAATTCTGCTGGGAATTGCAGCAGGATTGGGGAAGCCTATTAAAGTGGACTTGACGACTTTGCGGAAGGAACGAGGCAGGTTTGCTCGTGTGTGTGTTGAAGTGAATCTCAAGAATCCACTTAAAGGAACACTAGTAGTTAACGGAGAAAGGTACTTTGTGTCTTATGAGGGGTTGCAGACTATTTGTTCGTTATGTGGTATCTATGGTCACACAGTGAACAACTGCCCAATGGGGAGAACAACTCAAGGGTCGCAGAGGAGTGAACAGGGAATGGAAATAGTGAGTAGTGCGTCTACACAGAACCAAGATGGGTTTACAGAGGTTAGAAGGGCACGCAACAGAACGCAGGGTCCAAAGCTTGTTTTTTCTGCTGGAGGATCGTTAGATAAACCGAATGTGGAGAGGTTGCAGAATGAAGGGTCAACACCACTGGCGGTAGCGAATAGTTTTGGTGGGCTTGCGGAGTTGACTGATAGGGTGGAGGTTGATCGTCAGGTAGGTGTGGGGGAGGTGGATAAGGAGAATGTGAGGCCACAGAATGGGGGTAATCAGAATCGCAGTGGGGAGCAGAGCTTGGTAATACAGAAAAATAGGAAGGGGGCTCCTGCAACAGGTGGTGTGCGGACAGTGGAGTTGGATAAGAGAGTTGGAGGAAGTAAATTAGGGAAGCACTATGTTGCAAGAGGTAGGATCTCTAAGTCTTTGGCTCCGGGACGTGGTTTGGTGTATGGTCCAACGCGAGGGGATTTAGGTGGAGTATCCCCTGGCAAACGCTTGAGAGTGGAACATGTTAGTGTGGGAAGAGACGGTGGTGTCTTCACGAATGGTAGCGAGCCCAGTGTAGGGGCTAGCTTACTGCAGGTGAATGATCCTCCGAGTTCTTTGGGGGACGGGGTCTCAGCAGAAGGTACCACATTGATGGAGGTCGCTCTTCCGGAGTTGACTGGGACTCCTATTGATGGGGATGGGGCTAAATAATATTTTTCCCCGGCAGTTTTTCGTGTTATTCATATCTTTATGATGAATTGTCTATTGTGGAATTGCCGGGGGCCGAATAAACCCATTTTTAGAAGATCCATAAGATACGTGTTGAAGAAATTTGATACAGATGTGCTGGCTTTATTTGAAACGCATGCTGGTGGAGACAGAGCGGGAAGGATCTGTCAACGGTTGGGGTTCGAGAATCAGTTTAGAGTTGATGCAGTTGGGCAGAGTAGTGGTTTGTGGTTGTTGTGGAGGTCTTCAGTTGGGAATGTGGAGATTGTGTCCTCAACGTCTCAATTTATCCATGCGAAGATTTTGACTGGGTTGGAGAGTGTGCATTTGGTGGTAGTTTATGCTGCTCCATCAGTTAGTCGCCGCAGTGGTTTGTGGAATGAATTACGGGAAGCTGTGAGTGGGTTAGATGGGCCATTGATCATTGGTGGTGACTTTAATACTATCTTACGGGTGGATGAGAGAACATGAGGTAATGGGCAGTTGTCTTCTGACTCTTTGGCATTTGGAGAGTGGATAAATGATCTCTCTCTGATAGACATGGGGTTTAAAGGGAATCGTTTCACTTGGCGTAGGGGGTTGGTGGAAAGTACCTTTGTGGCTAAGCGTTTAGATCGGGTTCTCTTTTGTGCTCACGCAAGGTTGAAGTGGCAAGAGGCTTTGGTTTCTCATCTTCCATTTCTCTCTTCTGACCATGCTCCTTTGTATCTTCAGCTGTGTCCTGCTCAGAATGTAGATGCAAGACGACGTCCGTTCCGATTTGAGGCAGCCTGGTTGAGTCATGAGGGTTTTAAGGAGTTGTTGACAGCTTCATGGGATACGGGTTTGTCCACTCCGGTGGCCTTAAATAGGTTACGATGGCAGCTAAAGAAATGGAACAAGGAGGTCTTTGGCAATATTCATGTGCGTAAGGAGAAAGTGGTGTCAGATCTTAAAGCAGTGCAGGATTTGTTAGAGGTAGTGCAAACCGATGACCTGTTAATGAAAGAGGACACCTTGCTGAAAGAGTTTGATGTGTTGTTGCACCAGGAGGAGACACTGTGGTTTCAAAAATCCAGGGAAAAGCTTCTTGCGTTAGGAGATAGAAACACGACTTTTTTTCATACTTCTACGGTTATTCGGAGACGGAGGAACCGAATAGAGATGTTGAAAGATTCAGAGGATCGATGGGTTACAGAGAAAGAGGCCTTGGAGAAGTTAGCGATGGACTATTATAGAAAGTTGTACTCTCTAGAGGATGTAAGTGTGGTGAGAGGGACTTTGCCTACAGAGGGATTTCCGAGGCTGACTAGAGAGGAAAAGAATAATTTGAACAGGCCGTTTACAAGGGATGAGGTAGTAGTGGCAGTTCGCAGCATGGGGAGGTTTAAAGCGCCTGGTCCAGATGGGTATCAACCGGTGTTTTATCAGCAGTGTTGGGAAACGGTAGGAGAATCTGTTTCCAAGTTTGTGATGGAGTTCTTTGAATCCGGGGTTCTGCCTAAGTCAACAAATGACGTGTTGTTGGTGTTGTTGGCGAAGGTGGCTAAACCAGAGAGGATAACACAATTTCGGCCGGTGAGCTTATGTAATGTGTTGTTCAAGATAATCACGAAGATGATGGTGATTAGACTTAAGAATGTTATTTCTAAGCTTATTGGACCCGCTCAAGCTAGTTTCATTCCGGGCAGACTGAGTTTTGATAACATAGTCGTGGTACAAGAAGCAGTCCACTCTATGAGGAGGAAGAAAGGCCGGAAAGGTTGGATGCTGCTTAAGTTGGATTTGGAGAAAGCTTATGATCGCATTCGTTGGGATTTCTTGGCAGAGACTTTGGAGGCAGCAGGTTTGTCTGAAGGTTGGATCAAGAGAATTATGGAATGTGTAGCTGGTCCGGAAATGAGTTTGTTGTGGAACGGGGAGAAGACAGATTCATTTACGCCGGAGAGAGGGTTAAGGCAAGGAGACCCTATTTCACCTTATCTGTTTGTCCTTTGTATTGAACGGTTGTGCCATCAAATAGAAACCGCGGTGGGAAGGGGTGATTGGAAATCGATTTCGATTTCGCAGGGTGGACCGAAAGTCTCTCATGTGTGCTTTGCAGATGACCTTATTCTTTTTGCAGAGGCATCAGTGGCTCAGGTGCGGGTTATTCGAAAGGTGTTGGAGAGTTTTTGCTTAGCTTCAGGACAGAAAGTAAGCCTGGAGAAATCAAAGATTTTTTTCTCTAATAATGTGAGTCGAGATTTGGAAGGACTTATCACAGCTGAGACTGGGATTGGGTCAACCCGGGAACTGGGCAAATATCTAGGTATGCCGGTTTTGCAGAAGAGGATTAATAAGGATACCTTTGGGGAAGTCCTAGAGAGAGTTTCTTCTCGTTTGTCTGGTTGGAAGAGCAGGTCCTTAAGCTTGGCAGGGAGGATCACGTTGACTAAAGCAGTTTTGATGTCAATTCCAATCCATACTATGAGTTCAATTCTTTTACCAGCTTCGTTGCTTGAGCAGCTGGATAAAGTGTCTCGTAATTTCTTATGGGGGAGTACAGTGGAGAAGAGAAAGCAGCATTTGTTGTCTTGGAAAAAAGTTTGTCGACCTAAGGCGGCTGGTGGGTTGGGTCTGCGGGCTTCAAAAGACATGAATCGGGCTTTATTGGCGAAAGTGGGTTGGAGACTCTTGAATGACAAGGTAAGTCTATGGGCAAGAGTTCTGAGGCGGAAATATAAGGTCACAGATGTTCACGATTCTTCCTGGCTTGTACCGAAAGCTACGTGGTCTTCGACTTGGCGCAGTATTGGGGTTGGTTTGCGTGAGGGAGTGGCGAAGGGGTTAGGATGGGTCCCAGGTGATGGGAAGTCGATCCGGTTTTGGTCTGACAGGTGGATTTTACATGAACCGTTGTGTACTCGGGCTACATGTCTGTTATCACCGGAGGAGTTAAACGCTCGAGTTGAGGAGTTCTGGACTGAAGGTGTGGGCTGGGATATGGTGAAGTTGGGACAGTGCCTGCCAAGAAGCGTGACTGATCGTTTGCATGCGGTAGTAATAAAAGGCGTGCTGGGATTGAGAGATAGAATTTCGTGGCAGGGTACCTCAGATGGAGATTTCACTGTTGGCTCTGCTTATGTGTTGCTAACTCAAGAGGAGGAGTCTAAGCCATGCATGGAGAGTTTCTTCAAACGAATTTGGGGAGTTATTGCGCCGGAAAGGGTAAGAGTGTTTTTGTGGCTTGTCGGGCAGCAGGTAATAATGACAAATGTCGAGAGGGTGAGACGTCACATTGGTGATATTGAAGTTTGTCAAGTGTGTAAGGGTGGTCTTGAATCAATCTTGCATATTCTAAGAGACTGCCCAGCCATGGCAGGAATTTGGGTCCGTCTAGTTCCTCTCCGGGAAAGACAATCCTTTTTTCGAATGTCATTGTTGGAGTGGCTTTATGCGAATCTGGAGGGAACGTCGGGGTCCCGAAAGAGAGATTGGTCGACACTGTTCAGTATGGCGGTATGGTGGGCATGGAAGTGGAGGTGTGGCAATGTTTTTGGTGAGAACGGGAAGTGTAGGGATCGAGTCCGGTTCATCAAAGATATGGCCATAGAGGTCACAAAAGCTCATAACTTGGTGGCTGGCGGGTCGCAGTCGGTGGCAAGGGTCGAGAGGCACATTGCTTGGACGAAGCCGCCTGAGGGTTGGGTGAAGGTCTCTACAGATGGGGCGAGTCGGGGTAACCCAGGGCCGGCTGCCGCTGGTGGAGTGATCCGCGATGAGGATGGTTTGTGGGTTGGGGGGTTTGCACTCCAATTGGCGTTTGTTCGGCTCCGATGGCAGAGTTGTGGGGGGTCTACTATGGTCTACTCATTGCTTGGGATCAAGGTTTTAGGAGAGTCGAGTTGGAGGTGGACTCGGAGTTGGTGGTGGGGTTTCTTCAGTCAGGGATAAGCGAGGCGCATCCGCTGGCATTCCTGGTACGCTTGTGCCATGGCTTACTTTCAAAGGACTGGTTAGTCCGGGTTTCTCATGTGTATAGGGAGGCTAATCGTCTAGCTGACGGATTAGCTAACTATGCGTTTTCACTTCAGTTCGGTTTTCTTTCTTTGTATTCTTGTCCTGATATAGTTCATTCGATTATGTTAGAGGATGCGACTGGGACTGCGTTCCCGCGACATGTACGCTTATAATTTTTTGTAGTTTAGTATCTAATAAATGAGGGGAGACCATTGTCTCCCCCTCTCCTACCAAAAAAAAAAACTAAATTAAAGCAAATCAATTTAATATTTGGGTCGGATTTTAAGATGATGGTCATAGAGTCTAGTATGGATGATACACGATTCAACTTCTTGAGGAACTCAGCAGATGGTTATCACGCATTGTTCGAGAAAAAGCTTGCTCAATTCCGCCTTGCAGATCCTGGTTACGAAGATTATCATCGCAAGTTTGTTGAATGCTACGTTCTGTATCGAAAGGGAGTTACTGATGTTTCGGATGGGATGGATATCAAAGTCTTTCATGCCCCTCCAGAGGTCAGACAAGCAACTATTGTCGACAAAGTGGCATTTCTGGTTTCCAAATATGCGTGGGAGTTTAAGTTATTGGTCATGGGCTCTAATACAAAGGATCCAAGATTCGAATTTCTTATGGCTTCACCTGAAGATCCTATTCAAGTATCTTACCAGAGAAGGCTTAGTCGATACTGTTTTCAGAATCATGATAAAGTTCCTCGACTTGCGCCATATACTCAGTCTAAGCCCAGGGTCCAGTCTCAAAGACTTGTTCTGCCTAATCTTCTACAGTGTAGACTTCTTAAAGGGATGACCTTCACCGAGCTTGATACTGTTAAGGTCACAGCTCAGTTTGTGGCGTGGTATGGGGATGCTTTTCGTGGGAAACTGATGGAAAGAGTGATGATGGACAATCAGTTTGAGTTTATGAAGCAAACTGATTACATGTTCGCTTTCTTCACCGCTTATATGAACACCGTTCTTGAGGGTTTTCTTGAACGTATTCTATGGATCGTGTTCGCGAGCATAAGTGGCTTGAAGGAGGGGAGAATTCTATGATTGAGTGGCATAATTCTGTGTCCAAAGATTTTGTGGAGGATCAAGAGTTGCTACCTAAGCTTGAAATGCCTCCTCCTACACCTCCACAAAAGAGACCAGAGTTGGATGAGTCAGCCCTTGTTCCACTTGAGCCAGAAGACCAGTTTCTTGCCCAACATGAGGGTTTGTCTATTTTCAGGGTGATTTGTGTTCCCGACGGAGGGGAAGTCATTAAGATCACAGTGCAGTCATTGTCTGAAAACGTAGCAAGTTTGAAGGAGAAAATAGCTGAGGTGGTTCAAATTCAAGCAAACAAACAGACGTTAAGGGGGTTAAGAGCGGTTTTAAAGGACAATAATAGGTCACTTGCTTATTACAATGTGAAAGCAGGAGATATTCTAATACTGGACGTGGTCTGAGACAGAGAGATGGACAGGGGACAACAACAAGTTACTTGCTCATTACAAGGAAATGCTTTTGAATCTTTAATACATGTTTAAAACTATCTCTATTGCTCCAACAATGGTTATTAGTTATTAAGTTTTTTTATTCTTGGCAGCTACTTCTTATGGGTCATGGTGAATGAAGCTCTTTTAGAGCAGTTTCGTTTCTCTTCTAAAGTTTTCAATAAATTTTAGTGCTATTACTTGTAAAATATCATTGTTATATCTCATTATTCCAACTTTAATTATTAACTAGATTTTAACCCGCGGTACATCGCAGGGACAATTTATCTTTTTAAAGTTAGTATAATTTTATTTTTTTGCAAATTGTATCTATCTATAATATATTTTTATTTTATAGTTTACAATTGTTATTAAGTAACGTCCTGCCAAATCCGTCCCGCCAAACCCGTCCCGTAAAAAAATCATTTATTTATATTAATGTTGATCTTATTTATGATATGTTTATAAATCATTGTCTAAATATTTTTGTCGATACGGGACGTTGAACCCACACATTTTTTGCCAATTGGTTAATATATGTTCATTTTTAAAATTTTGAATCATAAAATATGACGGAAAAAATTAAGATTTTTTTAAACTCTATATATTATATAATGATGTTAAAAAATTGTGATATATCAAACTTTTTATAAGTTTAAATATTAATAATGTTTTATAAATTTTAAATATATAAATAATAACATTTAAAAATTAATATTTTTGCTTATAAGGTAATGACATAATAACTCTAAAAGCAAAGATTTAGAAGATTTAAATCTTTAATTAAATATTTCCATTAATAAATAATTAATGTCAGTGACATGACATTGTAAATAAGTTCCAATACAAAATTTATTTATTTAAACAAAAAACGTTTAGTAAGAATAATATTTATTTAACAAAAAACTTTGTTTTAAAATATTGTTAACAAATATGTTTATGCTAATTTTAAGGGATTGATTTGAAAATTGTTGAGATTAAATTTGATTTATAATGTGATTGACAATTTAAAGCAAAAATTTAAAGTAAAATTAATTATTTTGGAAAAAAGATTTAATGCTAATGGCATTAGATTGTAAATAAGTCCTAAGTCTAGGATTTATTTGCTAAAATGGCTGCAAAAATGTATATATAGATTTTAGAAATACCATCTTTTTATCCCAAAATGTTTTGCGTGTGTTCTTCAAATATTCAAAACCTATGAGATCATCGATCGTAGCACAAGTAAAGACATTCTTATTACTGTATGTAAACCAAAATAAAACCATACAAATAATAAGTGTAGATATTGTTAGATGTTCAACCACTTCCTGTAATATCAAAGTTCTAACTAATAACGAAAAGGTTTTTAGAGTTTAGTCTTCTCCGGCCATGGCTACATCGTCTTGATCAGCATCACCATCTCCAAAGTCATCATCTCCACCATATGGTGCCACCGGAAGAGATTCGTCTTCATACAACGGTGCATCAGGAATCTCCATGTCCTCTGTCAGTTTCATCGTCTCCAGATTCTCTTCGCTGAAGAAATTGTTCAATGGCTTTGAAACCTACAAGACCACCAAAATCAACACTTTTCTTCTTGATCCCAGTATGTTGCAGCAGTTGACACTTTTAACACAAACGGAAAGAAAGGTTATTTTTACCTTGAATAATCGGTTTCTTTGCTCAGCACTTTCGATAAGGTTTTTCCAAAGTGGATCGCTCTTCAATGTTGCAGCTGAACCAACGACCTGATAAGCAAGTTTCAATGGATAATGGATCAGTGAGATAGAATCAGAGAGAGGGTATATAAATATATGGAGAAAAAGTTAGAGAATCGTTTCTATGAAAGTTTTCTTTATATGCCTTACCAATACTGAAGACTTGGCTCGTGTAATCCCCACATTCATCCGCCGAGAATTAGAGAGAAAACCGATTTGTCCATTTTCGTTAGCTCTGACGCATGAAAATATTGCAACATCCTTCTCCCTTCCCTTTTCATCAAGATGAGGAAAAAAACGAAAAAGAAATGGATGAAAACTTTGGACTGTAAGTACAATTCTACGGTTCAAGTTCTTAGATTAGTATAAAAGCAGAATCTAATGCATTTTAATTTGTTTATGAGCACAATTGATGTTGAACTGTGAGAAAGAGGGTAGAATATTGACCTGGAACCCATCAACAGTGTTGATATCAACCACTTTTTCTGCCTCTGTACCAAACATCTCCTTAAACCGATCTTTGAAAGTTTTTACTTGGTAGTTATACGGTGATATAATAGCTAGCTGAGAACTAGACTTCAGCTCCGGGTACATGGTTACAAGTCTGTGGTAGATGAGAAGAACAAATTCCACCTCGTCTAGATTTACCCGAGAACCAGTTGCTCCTGGATGTTGAGACTCTTTCCCTTCATGTATATCAAAAAAGCAAAATGGACCAAAGCACCGGTATTTATGCCAGTCACGAGTAGTCTGAGCTTCAATGTCAGATCCATCTTCTAGTGCCCCTTCATAGAATTGCTTTGACGGAAAGCTTCTTATCTGATTTTCAGTTAAAAAAATTGTTTGCAGGGTAAAATAAGATGCAATCATTGGAGTAAGAATTAAGCTAACTACAATCTTTGGCTTGGTTTGTGAAATAGGTATCAACTGATGATAATTCTTTAAGAAATCTGATATTCAGTGAGAATCTGTCTTAGGTGGATGCTAGATGAAAGAATGTCCGTACCTCTGGATGCATCCGGTATTGGGTCTTCAACATTTTTACTGGATAGCCAGCCTTTTGAAGTCTCTCGAACATGCTTGTACCGTACCTTCATTATAGAAAGTAAAGACAGCAATCCAATAGTGTCAATACAATATACACGAGAGACATAAACAGATAAAGTGTGGATGCAATGACTGGATTAAAGCACTTACCCAGAATCCTGAGCAACAGTTGAGATTACAGTAGCTGGGAGTTGCTTTGGATCCCCTACCTGATAAAATTAGATTTTACATAAGGATATCCATAGCTACCAAAGTTGCCTTTAACATTAATCATTAACTCATAAACTTATGGTGTTGCGCTTGCCTGTAACATCTACAGTTTCAAGATGCAACTATTTTAACATCTATATTCTTCAATTTCAAAAAAAGTAAGGCATGCTTCATTCTTTGAAGCTACTGATGGTGTGTGTCGAATCATCTACTTATTTTATGTACCCGGAAACTAACTGCAATTTTGATACATGAAGGGTAACCTATTGGATCTTACCAGAAATACTTGTTTGCACCTAGTGGCCAAAGGGATAAGAGTTGCTGGCTCAACCTGGCAAAGTACACAAGAGTAAATTTCATTAGCAATGAACATGGGGAATATAAGCATTAAAAATTTCTCTACCTGCATAAGCTTTTTAAGTTGCGTAGCAAAAACAATTACTTATAAGATACATGACAGACTCTGACTAGGACGAACCAGGATTAAAATTTTCTTTACACTTCAACATAGGTCAGGGCTAACACATGACTCAATTTAATGTAATGACATGCCATGAGAAAGTTTTTAAAAAACAAAGCATTATTATTTCCACTTTAAAGTAAAACCCTCTGACATTTAGAGTGTGTAAACTAAGCAAAAAAAATCGAGCATTAGTCCATATTCTATTGGAAGGGGCTTACAGCTTGCGCAGCTTCATCTATTATAACGACATCGAAACCACGGTTAGATTTAGCAAGAAGTGCAGAGCCACTGAAGCTAAGGGTAGCGAACACCTGAAAGTGCAAAGAAACAGAAGTAGGTGATTCAGGGAAGAAAAATAAAAAAGCTTTGAATTACATTAATACGAAAGTTAAATCCCCATACAATCGCAGCCTCTTCCAAAATTGCAGTGCGGATACTATCTATATCAGTTCCTGTAGTCCCTTGTTTTGGCTTATCGATGGCAGAGCCACGCTTTTGTGCCACCTGCAAAAGAGTGTTGTCAGAACAGTACCCAAAGGCAAGATTTGTCAACAAACTTTGTTATTTCGTTGTTTGTTCTCTACAAGTGTGATTCCTCCGAATGAATATACTTAAACAGACCTTTACTTATCTGAAGACAGATAGATTCCCAGTTGAACATTCTTTAATAAAGTTAAATCAAGCAACCAAAATTAAGCCAGGACGAAAGGCAATCAAACTGTAAAGGAAACTAGATACATACAAGGTGATCCAGTGATACTGACGCAACAGAGTGATGAGCCTTGAGACCAATTCGTACTATTTTGGGTGTATATGTCTGGGCGTTTTCGTCACGAAGACCTGAGAGTGCAGAAACCATAACATATAAGACCATTACCAATTTTCAAATAATGAAATAATGAATTGGATTAACCACATACCCGAACTCAGAAGCCGCAACACAATCTCATCAAGTGCAGAGTTTGATGGAGCACAGACAAGTACACGTAATCTGTACTTCCGACTCGCATTAACCACCTCCGGTTTCTGAACATCAAAAGAGAATCAGAAAAGTGGGGTTACTATATGATAAAAGAAATAAATGTGGGGTTACCATTTGTCTCAGAATAAAATCTTCCGACTTACCAATTCATTTCCTGAGGTTGGAAAGAACCCATCGTCACCATCTTCAGGCATAATAGCATCTCGAGGGTTGACACCCAAAATCCAAGGAGAGGCTCTTCCCCAGTGATTGTATCTGCAGACAAGACATAGTGAAATATGTTCAACAAGAGGGATGTATGGTATGTGATATTTCAGACCAAACTATTGATGCAATGCAATATTATTCCAATTACTCTTAAGTTGCAAGATTTCAAATAAAACACCATATGATATAGATAATAATAACATTTTCGAATCATTATGAACACACATCTGGGTATGCGAGAGAACTGAGTATCGAAATATTTAAAAGATCTTAATGGGAGCAAAATCATACTTTTCCTGGATAGTCATCTGAATACCACGCTTTACTTCATGATCTGTACCCCTATTATAAATAAAAAGGGAATTTCAGAATGCAAAGCATAGTTATAATCTTAACTCGGAGCTGCACATAGTCAAGTGAGTGTCAAAGGATAGCATGTAAGAAATCATACTTAGACTGGACTCTTGCGGGAGTAGCATGCATAATAGCACCAAGTATGCTAAGAATCGTCTGAGTTTTCCCGGTACCTGGAGGACCCTAAAGAAGGATAGACTCATTAGTATCCAAATCATTAGATTAATTCATCTGCTTTTCAATGCAATTTGAAAAACAAGTCTGTTATATCCCTATTGACTGCCAATACAGTTTGACAAAGAAGTTTCTCATATTCATGTAGTCAACAAGATCTAAAAAATGCCAACTTAGAATAATTTTGGTTTTCATCTGCATATTTTTAAAAGGCAATCTTGAGAGTCAAATATAAGACTTTGAGTGCTAGCTCAGTAAGCATGCTGGAGAATTTTAATTTCATGTCAATTGAGGGCTTTCTCATTGAAAATGATTGTGTTTTTGACATGCAATCTTAACATGTAAAAGCTAAGTAATAAGTCCTCAAGAAACAATAAAACAATTATAAGTGGAGAAGTCAACCTGTATTAAGACGAAGGATTTTCTTGATAGACCAACCTGCAAAATTGTATTTTGAAACAAAGAGCCCAAATCTGTGTTAGGGAAACTGTCAAAGTCTCTAAGGAAAGAATTTACAAGGCTAGACTTACATCAATTGCCTCCTTTTGGGATTTGTTAAGGTTTTCGTTAAAGAATTCATTCAGAGGTCCAGATATTTTCCATGCTTCATCTCCAAAACCACAAGATTTTTCTGCTGCAGTGAAGATTAAATCCTTGAAAGGGAGCGAACTAACTGATCGTAGTGCTATATATTCCCGAATAATGGTTGATAAACCACATAACTACAAATTAACAAACCATCCATGAAAGACGCTGTATCAGAGAAGGGAACTATATTATATCTAGAAAGGATATGTATCATGTCAACAACAGTCGCTTAAGTTCATTAAGATTCTAACTAGTATTAAAGTATAAAAGAAAGAGAAAAGAGAAGCCAAGCTAGCATAACACAACCTAAAACTAGACCACATTATTAAGGCTTATCATCCAATTTATGGAAAAAAACAAATGATATAATAACTATACATAGTTGCTGTGTCTCATAACAACTGACCTTTAAACTGAATACCCTTTTGTCAATAGGGCTGGCAGATGATGTAATAAGAGAACGCATATTTGAAAGCGCTTGGATAAATGACTTTGTTCTAGAGGATTTAGTATTCTTGGTTATCTGCACAATGTCTTCAGCTAAATACATCCGAAGACGAAGAAGATTATTTTGACGATGTTCCACTACAGCAAACCCATAAGATGAAGGAAATGAATTCCCTTTAACCTGCAAAAGTTAATCTCTAAGTGAATCCAACATTCGATAATGAAAATTTTATACAAGAAAGTACAAAATCAGAAATGCAAGTCATACAACACCCTCGGAAAATCAAACAAAAACAAAGGAATAGTATATGTACCTCTTCTTTTGATAGCAATAAAAGATCATTTTGAGCAAGATATTCATCCTCCTCATGTTCGTATGTGACTAACAGAAAGTGAAACCCTTCGCCCTCGTTGCACTCCATTACCAATCTCATTTTACACACCGATGCTAAGAGGAAAAAAGACAGAAAAAACCATTTCCACAACCAGAACCAAATACGTTAAAAACTAGTTATCTAAACATAAAACCTTACTACAAGTATACAAATTTAGTTTTAATAGCTGAAAATAACAACTGCCACTTTCTTTCATGATCAATGGATGGACAAAAGTAATAAGAAAAAAGCCAATTGTATTTAAGTTCTATGTATCTAACCTTCTTCACCATCTTTATTCTGCAAAATTTGAGCTTTAACTTCCTCGAAGAGCAATGGTTCAAAAGTCTCGAAATAATCATCAACATCTTTATAAGTATTCTTTACAACATTCAATTTCTCTTTAGAATCCTTTCTATTTTTCCTCTGCATTACATAATACACAGTAAGATAAAAGAAAAACAAATCTCACATTCGCCTAAGAAGAAACGGAGTTTGTTGTATGATGATGAAGTACCTCATTCTCTTTAGTAAGCTGTTTATAGTCCCAACCCAAAATAATGTTATAGAATCGAGTAACAGATGAGGCTTCTTCTTCTTGAAGCTTGCCATTATCGATCGCCATTACACGCTAATCTCTCTTTCTCAACTCCGAAATTCACCTTCACAGATTCTACATGAACATACAAAAAAAAAAACTTTAGCATAAGCATAATGTGATTGTATAATCATCAGTCAAGTAACTTGTTATCATCATCTTTTCCATTATATAGTCTATGGAATTAAAAGCAGAGTTTCGAAATCGAATTACTATGCATCAACCTAATCAAATAGCAGAGCCTTTTCACCAACAGAGAAAATTTCAAATTGAAATTAGGGAATTGAATTTACAGAGAACAACATGTGACTGATATGAGCTAAGAACTCGAGAAGCAATTGGAGAATGTAGACGAGCATATATATATAACGGGAGACCAGAGTTCTGGAGAGAGGATTTTTACCAGTCGGAGAAGAAGAGAAAAGACGGCGGAGAGAGAAAACGGCGGTGTAGCTGTAACCGGAGAAAAGGGTTTAGGACTCAAACTTGTTTAAGATAATTTTGGTAATGGGCCGAAAATATACTAAGGCCCAATATATGAATCCTATAATTTCAGTTTTTTTACCGCGAATTTCTTACAGTTAATTCTCCATACAATCGTTTGCATTTGAATTGCGCGTTGTTATTATTTACTCGAACTTCAATACTGTTTCAATATCACATGTTTAATCACATTCATTGAATCCAATTCAACTTGTAATCCTCGAATCCTTGAAACAGTTTAGTAGTTTCTGATGGTGCTACTGCTGCAAGGTGCACAGGCAAGATCAACGGTTGAGATACAAACACGTAGAACTTCGTGAACAACTCCTCGTTGAAGCACTCGTAGAACCGTTTCTTCTTTCCCTGTTACAACATCGACTAGAGAGACCTGACGCGACACGATGTCGTCTCTCATTCGACTCCCACCTGACCATCGACCTAACGTTAACCATTTCACCCAAACTAGCTGCTCTGAGATTCCACATTGCCTTAGCACATCCACGACTTGCTCTCGCTGCAGAAAGAAAATGTTAAAGAAGTTAGAAAATGTTCCGAAAGGCCGGTCGACTTTCTCTGGGAGTAACTAACCCGCGGTTTCAAGTGTTGTATGCAGTAAATGAGTCCAATGAGGTTGAGCAGCACACTTAAGTTTGGTTTGAAGAAAAATAACTCCACATCTTGAAATCCAAACCGCATCGAGCTCATGGTTTCAACCGCGTGCAGATATATACCTGCCTCTAAAGACAACGTAGCAGGAGACTTAGTCACATATTTAATCACCTCGGAAGCTCTTGATGCCATTTCCTTGTGTTGCATCACATAAAATCTTCTCCATTCCTACAAAAGCTTTAAAATAGACTATTCATGAAACCTGTAATAGACCTCAAAGTAATGCTAACGCAACAACAAAGAATTTTAGTCTCTGCCACAACAACAAATTATAAACAAGCAAAGTCTAACTGCAAGTTGAGATATATAAACGATTATGATGACCATGTCCAATTCCAACTATCACCTCTTCAAGAAAAAAGTCTCAAGCTTTCTATAATCCAACTATCCACAATTAAAGCAGATAATATCAAGAATCACATCACCTTCAATATGCCTCAGTAATTTGTTTCTCCAAGACAGAACAATTGTTAAATATCTCAACTAAACAATTGTTCTCTACCATGTCAATCAAACATCATCCATCTAATGAGAACCAATTCATCATAAATAGAATTCAATTCAACAACAAACAAACTCACTATCCTACAAAAATGGCCAAAATCTAAAACAACTCAGAAACTTGAATTTGAAAGAAACAAGAATCCATGGAACTGTCTCATTTCTACCTGAGAATTTTCATTGGTTTGGGTTTAAAGAAACAGAGTATTGTCTCCATCAGATTCAAATGAGGACAATAAAGGCCATCTTTGCCTAAACAGAGGTTCCCATAAGATATCAGAACCACATAACTCTCTCCAAAACGTAGAACAGCTACTTAATGCACAAAGATCAATCACCTATTCATCAAATAGCACACAATTTACCAAGAAGTAGCATCACAATAAAAAAAAAACTGAAGAATTAGTAAAAAAAATACAAGCAAAAACCTGAAGAGAAGAGCCGATCTTCAGGATTATGTCTTGAGGGAGAGAGCTACAAGAAAAAAATCGAATTGTATCCATATTTTTTTTTTATCAATTCTAAATTTTCCTTTGATGTCTTTGGTTTCTAGAGAGAACACGTTACCGTATGACTATTTACAATGTGAAGGAGCTGCTGCTGCTGCTGATGATGATGATGATGACAATGACAATGACTCACCACATAAAAAATATACCTTGTTGATGTTGACTCAAACAACAAAAAGAGACAAAATTAACCGAACAGACAAAAACGTCAATTTTTGGTTATTTCTTCTTTCTCTGTAGGCCATGAACTTCGAAGACGGCTTGTGCCCAGATCAGATTTATATGCCCAATCTCATAAGAACTCATCTTCTCCAGAGGATAACCAAGAAAAAGCTCTTCTTTGGTAGACTTTGGTGGATGCCTGTAAGTTGTTCGATGATATGCCTGAGAGAAAGATAATCACTTAGAAAACTCAGTTATTGAGACTTGTTAATTGCAGCATCTGCAAAATTTTGATCACTAGACCAAATGCCCAACGTTGATCACTTTTTAATAATAAATTATGACATAACGCGTTTAGAACTAACAAATAAGCTAATTACATATAGCATTGACTTTTGATAATACTGTCAATATTAACTTATTAAGCCATTGACTTTTTATAAAACTGTCAAAACTTCTAGTTCTATACCTTGAAGAGTGCTTAAAAGCATAGAAATATTTCTTTACAAAACATATATGAAGAGCTTTACAAAAGAGTTATTCCAAGACTACTTAATACTTATAGACTCACACTAACAAAGAATATATATTTTTTTGTTAAAGAAACTAACAAAGAATATTAAGATCTTAGAGAAATTCCATAAAAAAAAATATACTAACAACCTCTTGGTTTTCGTAAACATACATGAACTTTTTGTGTGCCGAGAAATATACGAACTATCACTTCACTTACTATAATGATATGGGGTTAAATGGTTCAATCTAGATCTAAACTAGTTAGATGAGTCAAGTAATCATGTAAATTCATTTTTTAACAGCAAATGAATATATGAGATCATAACGAGTTTATACAATACATAAACAAATCAAATATAACCATTTGAACACAATTTTAATAAAATAATGAAAGTAACCATGCTTTTCAAACGCAAGCTTTACGGACTAACAAATAGCGTATGTACTTGTAAATGACTATTATTTTCCCGGTGAAATTTCAAAAAATCATTCTCATCACAAAACCTCGTCAAAGATATCTTTAATTAATTTTATTTATTAAATATTAAACTTAAAAAAATTAAAACCAATAAAAATATGACATTTTATTTTAAGAATGCCTTCAATAGAGGTCTTAAGTGTCTTGCTAGCGACATTTTTGTTTCTCTTTTTCGATGAGTGTCTTTAATCTACTATTATAAAATTAAGAAAGACACCCTATTTAGCATCAATAGAGGTGCTCTAATGTCTTTGGCATAACCTTTGAATTTAATTATATTCCCAAGTTAAAGAAATACAAATTAGAAAGCCTGAGAAATTTAAACATAAGATTTTTTTTTATTTGTAAAATTCAAAATTGAATTAGGAATATTTGAGGTATAATTGCAAAGATATATTCAAATTTAATTTATTAAGAAAACAATGGTTATAAAATAATTACAAAATCAGATGTTATTGAATATTAATAAGATAAGTTTCCTTATGCACAACAAAATGTGTATACAAGGCTTATAAAATATAAACCTATACAAATCATATATGGTATAAATCAATAATTGTATAATCTATTATGTATTTCTTTTTTTCACTGTTTCAAAAAAATATTGTCTGTCTTGTGTATATGTTAAAAATATATTATAAGTTTTCTATGTATGAGTAATTTGTTTGAATGTATGAGTATATAAAGTGTTATAGGCTGTTCATAAATTGGTCCATCTTATTTTATTTCTTTGATAGCTCAAATTTTAAAAGATGGGTTGTTCCATTTCGCTTAACCAACCAGATACTCCTAAGGAGTAAGTGTAATATATATTTTTACACATGTTAATGAAATTCTCTTAGTAACTCACTAGCTTTTCTTCTATATGTGATCTAGTTTTTCGCATGTCGAATTCAAGATGCCGGAGTGTAGCATATGCGAGAGAGCTATGACTCATACTATATCCAAATTCAAAGGTAGAATAATATCTATAATCATAGTTTAAATGTATATAATTGATAGTAATATGAAGGGATATATATATATATATATATATATGTGCATGCATGTTGTAATTTGTTTTGTATGATTATTAGGAGTTACATTATGTGTGCCGGATAAAGAGAACCAAAAGATTAAGGTCTCTGGAAGTTTTAATAAGGAGAAGTTGTTGAAAAAAATCATGAAAGTTATTAAAGAATTGGAGATTCATGATGGGAAAAATGAAGAGAAAGATGAATTAATTCGGAAGAAACAAGAAGAAACTGAAATGGCGAAAATTATGATGTTGAATGATGAAAATGCCAACAGATGTACTATTTCGTAAAGTGTAGTTTGTTAAATGGTGATCGTTTTACAGGTTTTTAGCATTAAGTTTCATATCATTTTAAATTCAAATCATTTCTTTGGAGGTGGAGAGATTCTAGAAAGAAAAAAAAAAAAAAAAAAAGGATTGCATGAACTAATATCTTCACATTTCTCCCCATTTTGTAGTTTGCAAAATTATTATGTGTTCACTTTGTTTTTTAGTTGTGTGTTTTAAACTATTCACATATTTTTAATAAACTAATTTTCTCATCCATTCTAACTTTAATCTATAGATTAAATTGATCAATTTATTTAAGATTTACATTATAGTATATTTAATTGGTGAAGATAAATTTATATATAAAATTGATTACATTCATCTTTATGAACCAAAAAAAATAAATCCTAAAATCATCTTTTTAGTGAAAGAGGAAGTATATTAGATATAAACATAATTAAGATACTATATCTTTTCTTTTCATTTTTTTATTCAATTTAATTATGATTACACTATTTTATATTTATTAGGTATAGATAAATTCCCAAGTAAAGTATACTTAATAAGTAAAACTGAATACATTCATCTTTATGAAAGCAAACTATAATCATAATCATCTTATTTAGTGAGAGTAATTATTAGATAAGATTATAAGAACATAATGAAGATACTCTATTATTGTCTAATATTTTCTTAACAAGAGAACTCTCTTCTGTAGATAGAGTCTTTCAATGCCTTTAGGCTCTTTGGGGATATTTTGAAAAAAAAAATACTTGTATCCAATCTTGTAAAACCGGATTGGAATGTAAACCGGAAAGTGGTTCGGGTCACTGCATTGGTACGTTCGATCGTCAGTCAATGAGGCCATATATATAGGTCCAGGTTTAAAAACACTGCTCGTACCAAAATATGTCACACAAAGCTATGAAAGATACACAAAGAGATGTAATTGATTTTTACAAGATGTTAGATTATTGTACAACACGATCTCCATCACAATCCTAAACAAAATTACAAAACAAATACCAGTTTTATCATAATACTAATCTTTGCACAACCTTTGCCTTTGCCTTTCTCTTCACAATCTTAGTAAATATATATAGCTGTTGCCAAAGGACTTCTCGGCGGGAATTCTGATCAGTACTTAGAAGAAACCTTGGGTTGCATTTAGAGTGTTTGTATACATATGTTTTAGCCAACAGATTCTTACTCTCAAAACAGAGCTTCCCTTGGTGCACCGATTAAGTTAAGTGCGGTTGCTGCGATGTGAGATGGCATGAGTCCAGCTTCAGCTAGTTGATCAGCTGGTGCACCGTGATCAATGTATCGATCAGGCAGTACCATTGGTCTCCACTGTATATTCAAACAGTTGCAAATTAGAAACAGTATTTTTTGAAAAGACAGAAAAATATTAGAGAGTTTCTGGAAGTAATAAGTAACCTTGAGTTTGCCATCAAGAAGACCATCGAGAGCAAGAAACTGAACAACGTGCGAGCCAAAACCTCCAATGGAACCTTCTTCAACCGTGATCAGAACCTCGTGCGACTTAGCTAAGCTGCGAATGAGAGCACGGTCCAATGGCTTGCAAAACCGTGCATCCGCTACAGTTACGTTTAATCCGCGTTCTTCGAGCATTACAGCCGCTCCTAAACAGCTCTGAACTGCTGAGCCATAACCCAACAACGCAACTCTCTCTCCTTCCTTTAAAATTCTACCTTTCCCAATCTGAAATACACCCAAAGAGATTTTCTATCTCAAAATGATGAAGGAAGAGAGACATATTTGAGAGGACCAAAGTTATACCTCAATTGGAACACCTTTGTTTCCGGGAGGTAATGCAACTCCAATACCGTTACCTCTAGGGTAACGGAAACAAGAAGGACGATCATCAATCGCAACAGCAGTTGCAACCATGTTAAAGAGATCTGCTTCATCTGATGGAGCCATCACTATCATGTTAGGAAGACAAGCCATAAATGTCACATCGAAAGCTCCACAATGTGTCGGACCATCAGCTCCAACGAGTCCAGCTCTATCCATTGCAAATCTCACCGGTAATTTTTGCAAATCAACATCATGGACAACCTACAGAGAAGGCCACCATATACTCTATTAGTTTCTTAAAATGTTTTATTACAAAGTAAAATGATTAAGATGTTGAACTTGCCTGGTCATAAGCACGCTGCATGAAAGACGAATAGATTGCACAGAAGGGTTTAAGGCCTTCACAGGCTAAACCCGCAGCAAAAGTAACTGCGTGTTGTTCCGCTATTCCTACATCGAAACATCTTGTTGGGAAGCGACGTTGAAAGAGATTTAACCCGGTTCCACCTCCCATGGCTGCATGAATCGCAACCACATCTTTGTCTACCTCTGCTTCTGCGACTAATGCCTCCGCAAAGTAAGTTGTGTAAGATTGAGTCTTATTAGTAGTTTTGAACTGTCTACCCGTTGCTGGATCAAATTTCACAACACCTGAAAGAAAAATAATCAATATATATATCCCACTGCTTAGGAACTAGAGAAAACGTTATCTATCTAACTTGTTTTACCATGGTATTTGTCATCAGCTCTCTCCGCGTAAGGATAACCACGACCTTTCTCCGTCACCACATGAATAAGTACAGGTCCTGTGGTTCTGGTACTCTTAACTTCTTTAAGAATGGCTACCAAATCATCTATGTTGTGCCCATCAACTGGACCAATATAGTAAAGACCGAGTTCTTCAAACAGTGACGATCCAGTCCCGCTTATCATTCCTCGAGCATACTCATCTACCTTAGCCGCCAACTGATGCATTGGTCCGCCTATTTGCTTTGTCATACCCTATACGCAAGAAAAGCCAAAATTCTCATCAAGTCCATAAAGACCAGTATTCTTTACCATTCTAGAAAAGAAATGCAATAAACTTGCCTTTGCGACTTCTCTCAACTCTCTGAGAGCCGGGTTAGACTGTAACCGACTAAGAGCACTGCTCAATGCACCAACAGGTGGACTTGGTCCATCCAAAGTAGCTGTAGGTAATGAGACTTGCTTGTTGTCATTAAGAATCACAATCATATCAGAGTCTAGATATCCGGCGTTGTTCATGGCTTCATAAGCCTGTCCTGCCGTCATCGCACCATCACCAATCACAGCAACCACATTGTTGTTCTTCCCCTTCAAATCCCTTCCTACCGCCATTCCTGTAAAACTCATATATCTGATTCAGTTCTGTTTTCTTATTACAGTTTACTGTCTAAACACAACAACACAAGGCAAACACACCAAAGGAATGATTGATTGTATTACCTAAACCAGCAGATATTGTGGTTGAGCTGTGTCCAGTACCAAAGCAATCATGTTCACTCTCTCCTCGTTTGGTGAAACCAGAGAGACCATTGGTTTGCCTCATTGTAGGCATCTTTCCTCTTCTCCCAGTAAGAATCTTATGAGGATAAGACTGATGACCAACATCCCAAAGAATCTTGTCTTGTGGAGTATTGAAAATGTAATGAAGAGCCACAGTAAGCTCCACAACACCAAGACTTGACCCCAAATGTCCACCGGTTTTCGACACATTAAAGATCACGTCTGATCTCAGCTCATCAGAAAGTTGTTTCAGTTCCTGCAATAAGTTGTTACCAAATGCCACCAATCCATCAATTTGTAAGAAAGCTAAAACAAATGCATCAAAGCTAGAATCTTTACCTTGACAGAAAGATTTTTCATGTGGATTGGGTAGTTAATAGTGTCAAGTAATGGAGTTGGTGGTCTGTTTGAATAATATTCACCCTTCTCTGCAAGTGAAGCACACACTTTTGCTCTTCTGTTTGACTGTACCACAACACAAAACCCAAATCGCAAAAGCTGTCATTTTCTCTAATCAGTTCCCAGAAATCAGAACCAAAGAAGCAATATTATTGGTCTAATTTCACTATATTTTCCACAGATTTCCAATAAAGTAACTAAGAAAAGGAGTCAAATTTGTTTGACTTTTGTCAAAAACAAAGTAAACCCATTATTTAATTCAAGATTTCAGCAAATGGGCAAGCTACAAAATCTCATAGTTCTTAAATCAAGTTCCATGATGAAGCAGAGAAGAGAGAAGTGAACTTACATGGGAATTGTTGTTGGGTTTCAGACATGGTGATGGAAGATCTGTAACCAAAGATCTAGAAGAAGACAAAGAAGTTGATTTACAAGAATCAGTTGAAAGTCCTCCTTTGGTTATTATGTAAGAAGGAAAAGCAAATGCAGAAGAAGCCATTGGAGGTACTTTTTGAAGCTCAAGAAAGTTGAAAACTTTAGGAATGTAAGTAAAACATATAAGGATTTATAGAGAATAAAATTTAGGCAAATTTTGAGGTTATCAAAAACAGTAAAACAAATGAATAAAACGCACTTTCGAATCCCACTACAAGTGAAAGTGTGTGTTTAAATGTGGTGGTGACAATGGTGGTGGTGGAGAGTTGAAGAAGTATAAAGATGGAGACTTTAAAAAAATGGGGTGATGAAGTAAAACGACAAGAAAGCCAACTTCATGGATCACGAATTTTATGTAACCGTGCTGATGATATTAAAAAAAAAAAAGAGAGAGAAAAAAAGAGATGGTGAGATGGTTCGTCATCCGCAGAGAACTTGAGATTTTGGTTGGGCCACGTCAACCATGAAATCCAAGTTTTGGATAGATATTGATGATATTATTTATATACGTTAGTACATGTGTATATTGTTTGTTCCTTATTTCATTTATAAAGTTCTTTAAAAAGAAAATGAAAGAAAAGAAAATAAATAAATATATTCACGCATACATACCAAAGACGATAAAGGCAATATAATCTTTTGTGGTATAAAGAAATGGAATTTAAAATGATTATAGAAGAATTGTAATTTGATTTTTTTTTAATAAAAAAATTAACAAGTTTAGCAGGTACTGACAAAGAAAAAAATCTTTACAGTTTTTGATAAAATTGGAAACGTATATTTGTATACAGAAAAAAATCCTACTTTATATATTTCTATATATATATATAATTTCACACTATTATCTTCAATGATATTCCTCTGTTTCTACAAGAATAATTTTTAGATGTTTTACAAGAAAAATTTTTAAAAATAGCTTTTACAGTTTGTTATTTTTATTAATTTAATAATATTAATTTTACTTTTTTCTTTGTTTTTGTCAACAATTTTCTCCTCTTTCTATCGGTAACAAATGAAAGTAAATAATAATGTTGATATAAACATCAAACTATTAGAAACAAAAGGAGTATTTAATATAACCAAGATAGTGCGGTAGTGTCGTAACTCGTAAGTGTATGATTTGGGTTAGTAACTTAGTATTATCGATCTTATTACATTAATAAAGTTTAATATCATATTAAACAACTACATAGATTAAATTTTATGATATTATCACATTATTAAATGAGCGAGAATCACGTTACAAATCCGACAAAACATATAATATTTGACATTCTTGATTATTGGGTTTCAATTGAGTCAAATATGAATAAACAAAACTTACATGAAAGTTTAAGTTTAAGTGTTTAACTAACGACAGTTCCATCACAAAAAGAAAAATTGTAATCACGCGGTTCATTTTATAATATATCAAAACTTATTAAGAAAACAAGCATGTTAAATTGATATGTTAAATTTTTAAATATTGCATTTTCAAAATGATATGTTATTTTTAACTAATTTTTAATGGTGGTTTTTCGATTTTCAATTAGTTTGAATATAACAGTTGGATAAAATTTTGTCGAAACTGCTTGAAATGCAAGATGACAATATTATCAGCTTGTCAGAAATACGTATATGCCAAATTTTCATCATAACGTTTTTTGGAAACTCTCAGATTCAAAGATATTTCTTGAATCTTCTGACAGACAAACTATTGTTTGATCATAATAAACCGACAAAACAATTAATGTATATGCACGTATACATCATAAATATACAAATACGTATTCTCTACCAAAACATTGTAATAGAAAATCGCCTAAAATGTACGAGGCATTCAAATTACTATGTTATTGTTGAAAGCATACCATATTGACGACTTAGTGAATATGACTAAGTAAACTAGATCAATAAACACAAAACCTAGTTCTCAAACTTGATTTTTTCATAAAAAAGTTGTCTTATCAATAGATTGAGAGGTTTTCAAAAAGTTCAAAATATCAAAACGAATAGAGAAGATCTCGAGAGATTGGATAGTTGTGCGAATGCACTCTGATAAACCATTCTAACAACATACAATCAAACATGTTACTAACAACATTTAGGAGGAAACAGGTTCATTGATCACTCGAATGTCACCTCTTTATCATTTCCTTGTATTATCAGTGATCAACTTCACTTTTTGGAGAGGTTCAACCCTATTCCAAAAGGTAACTGTTTTCCCTTCATCTCACCATGTATATCATCATCTACTTCATATGACTTCTCTACTGATTCTAGAACACTACCATAAAAAAACATTCTCATTAACCTACCATTATATCCGTTCACATTGACATCTTCCAACACAACAAATTTGTATCTTCACAATGGAAAGAATAATGAAAATTACGAGTAGAAGTTGTGTTCTGGAAAGAGGTTCGGCTCAAATATTGGCAAGACCCGGTGCTAGAGCGGACCCAAAAAAATTAAGGGTTATTGGAAAAAAAATATTGGCCTATGATTATTATTAAAGAAGTGTGGTTTCTAATTATAGAAATGTTACTTTTAAGAAACTTGGATATTTCCATATTTATTTTTTAAACCAAATTTAGAATTTTAAGGTATATTTCTTGATTAGTGGTTCTGTTTTTTTAGATAACTAAGAATATTTTTAATTTTTTAAATATAAGTAGTTTTTTTTTTTTTTTTCAACACAACTTTGCTTTATTAACTTGTACCAGAATAATCAGCATGTTGTGCTTCTGCTATACAACGAGGGATGTAAAAATGAGAAACATATAATCATAATTAGTAGCTATTTGTTTTTCAAAAAAGTAGAACTTTTTGTATGAATTAAATAAAGATTTTTTTTTGGACCATATCGTCTAGCACTCCTAACACATGTGTTAAGTCGGGCCTGTAGGACCTATGGAGCTCAATTGATCACAAATTTCTCTAAACTCACGAAGATAATTAGGCAAGAATTCATTTTATCTCGAATCATTTGCAATTTACATCAAAGTTCAAGATAAAGAAACTAATTATTTTGTAAAGATATCATGTATACTCATGTGTGTGTTGATAGTGATGACTGAACTTTCCGAAAAAACGTGAGAAATTACTGTCTTTCTCAAAGGTTCTACTTTTTATTTTGTAAACCTTGAACCTTTTTGTCTAGAACTCACAAGACTCTTATAACATGAATGTCTTTAGTTTCTTATAATTTGTTATCAAGCTTTCTGTCTAAGACAGAAAATCTTATTGTGTTCTAACTTTGTGTAAACATATCTGTATATTTGTGTTAGAATGAGATTAAAAAGGAAATAATGGAACCATAATTATATATGAACCCAAATTCACTTGTTTTATCGAACTAATTAATAAAATGTTGCTATCACAGTTTATTTGCAAGCATGTTTTGAAATGTTTAACTCATAACATTTTTTTAGGGCCGACTGTGCAGTCCTCTTATTGATTAATTACATAATGGATCTGATGATGCACAAAATGGCTAGATACGTGACGATCAGGTTTTCTTGTCATAGTCGATATCTTTCTTTTTTAAGAATTTTTTTTATCCGATCTTGTTTGGACAAAAATCGAAAGTTTATCTTTCAAGTTTTGGGATAATTCTTTAATCTTTTTGCATGACATGTCGTCACTATCAAAAGATATTATTTTTTTTTAATTGAGATATCAATTACTTCATCCATATGAAATCAAATTAATTCTCCATGAGTAAATATTGAAGTCAAACTTCTTGAATATTATAAAACATAAAAACTTCACCTTTAATCATTAATCTAATAACTTAGTGTCGTGCCAATGATTAAGAGGCCTACGGCAAAAATTTAACAAACATAGCCTCTTTTTAAATTAACTAAAAACTCATATGTATAAAATATTTAATTTTGATTATTATTTTATTGTTGTTTTTTAAAACTTCCATTGGACAACTAGAAATTACTAAATACTTTTCAAACATTAGTAGAGAATAAGTAAAATACTACCATAGAAACATAAATATACACAAAAATATTTCCGATTTATGTCAAAAGCCCATGTGATTAAAAAAAAAAATGAATAAAGTTTTAGTGGAATTGTAGCTGGATATCTTTGGAAAAATGACTGTTAGTGAGGTAATTTTGCCAACAACACTAACATTTTCTTAAAAATGTGGCATCCTAAAATTAGGCTATAAGATGTGGCTTAGGGCATTTGCCCTTTTCATTACAGAGTAAGCACGGCTCTATACCATTCGTATCTTATCTTTATACTAGGTAGAGTTTGTACTGATATTATCGATATAGCTCAATTTCAAACCCAAAATATACATAAGTGATAGTTTTTTTGATAAAACATATATAGCAAAGAAAGTTGTTTGACATGGTGCAATCCCTACAAGCTAGCTACAATTCAGCATATTTTTCTAAGACTTTGGATTTGACTAGACAAATATAAACCAGTAGACTTTGGTGAATGAATAACACGATGAACGCCGCTTTTAAGACTGTCTCAGTCAATTCGGTCTTTATCTTTTGCATTAATGCGTTCAAATTAATGTCAAACAATTCTACTTTTTCACGTACGTTGAAAGTTCTTTTTCTTTTCTTTTTACTGATAAAAGGCTTTATAGTTGAATGTTCTCGTTCGTTATTTATCACTTACACATATATTCGTTAAATATCACTATCACTTATATACACATCTGATAAACTTGTGTATATCATGCATCGATTTCTTCAAAAAAAACAAAAAAAGTATGGTAGGCCAAATGGTCGTGTGCTCGTATCCACTGAATCCATATAGATTTTTCGTCATCACTAACGTCACAAAATTGCGTTGTTCAATGTTTAGTTAGTGGGGTTTGCTCTGTTTCTGTCTTTGTTTAATATTATTACTTTCCTATTTTCACTGAGATCAGATTTTGTCTGTCAGTATAAACTCTCTATAAAACCAAACTTTTGTGTTATTGTCTTTCATTAGTAACAACAACACCAACCAATAATTAAACAAATGGCCAACAACAATTCCAACTCTCCCACCGGTCCACACTTTCTATTCGTAACATTTCCAGCCCAAGGTCACATCAACCCATCTCTCGAGCTAGCCAAACGCCTCGCCGGAACAATCTCTGGTGCTCGAGTCACCTTCGCCGCCTCAATCTCTGCCTACAACCGCCGCATGTTCTCTACAGAAAACGTCCCCGAAACCCTAATCTTCGCTACCTACTCCGATGGCCACGACGACGGTTTCAAATCCTCTGCTTACTCCGACAAATCTCGTCAAGACGCCACTGGAAACTTCATGTCTGAGATGAGACGACGTGGCAAAGAGACACTAACCGAACTAATCGAAGATAACCGGAAACAAAACAGGCCTTTTACTTGCGTGGTTTACACGATTCTCCTCACTTGGGTCGCTGAGCTAGCGCGTGAGTTTCATCTTCCTTCTGCTCTTCTTTGGGTCCAACCAGTAACAGTCTTCTCCATTTTTTACCATTACTTCAATGGCTACGAAGATGCAATCTCAGAGATGGCTAATACCCCCTCTAGTTCTATTAAATTACCTTCTCTGCCACTGCTTACTGTCCGTGATATTCCTTCTTTCATTGTCTCTTCCAATGTCTACGCGTTTCTTCTACCCGCGTTTCGAGAACAGATTGATTCACTGAAGGAAGAAATAAACCCTAAGATCCTCATCAACACTTTCCAAGAGCTTGAGCCAGAAGCCATGAGCTCGGTTCCAGATAATTTCAAGATTGTCCCTGTCGGTCCGTTACTAACGTTGAGAACGGATTTTTCGAGTCGCGGTGAATACATAGAGTGGTTGGATACTAAAGCGGATTCGTCTGTGCTTTATGTTTCGTTCGGGACGCTTGCCGTGTTGAGCAAGAAACAGCTTGTGGAGCTTTGTAAAGCGTTGATACAAAGTCGGAGACCATTCTTGTGGGTGATTACGGATAAGTCGTACAGAAATAAAGAAGATGAGCAAGAGAAGGAAGAAGATTGCATAAGTAGTTTCAGAGAAGAGCTCGATGAGATAGGAATGGTGGTTTCATGGTGTGATCAGTTTAGGGTTTTGAATCATAGATCGATAGGTTGTTTCGTGACGCATTGCGGGTGGAACTCTACGCTGGAGAGCTTGGTTTCAGGAGTTCCGGTGGTGGCGTTTCCGCAATGGAATGATCAGATGATGAACGCGAAGCTTTTAGAAGATTGTTGGAAAACAGGTGTAAGAGTGATGGAGAAGAAGGAAGAAGAAGGAGTTGTGGTGGTGGATAGTGAGGAGATACGGCGGTGCATTGAGGAAGTTATGGAAGACAAGGCGGAGGAGTTTAGAGGAAATGCCACGAGGTGGAAGGATTTAGCGGCGGAGGCTGTGAGAGAAGGAGGCTCTTCCTTTAATCATCTCAAAGCTTTTGTCGATGAGCACATGTGATTTTGGTATCAGAAATTATAACAACACTCCGCTTTTCTGTTCTTCCTTGCTCTGTTTCAATGTTTACACAATACAGTAGACAGTATTTTGGATGTTGATTGGTTAGTTTTGAAGATGATGAAATGTAATTTATTCAAGAAGAGAGAGATAGATAGATACACGAGAGAGCACAAATGATACAATCAAATTGTCAGTTTTACTTGGTCTTACTTGACAGCCAAGGAAACAAAAGAAATTGAATGTTGCAGACTGATGAATCCTGAGTTTCCGAGTATATAAGTTCTTTGTGTAACTGAAGAAGCCAAACTCTTAGTGAGCGTTGCGTGTGATCAAGCCCTCGAATATGACGTAGAGATCTCTGTTATCGCCTCCAAATATCTCTTCAGCTTTCCTAAGTGTTTCCTAGAAAACAAAGAAGAAAAGACATTGCAGGTCGAATCAGAATCCAAGTTTTGAATCGAAAGAGGGTAAAGATGATTGAGAGAGGATTCTCCTTACTTCTCTTGTTTGCTTGTGGGCGTTAAGATCCTTCACATTTCCAAGAAATGCACCAAATTGCTCGTAAGATAATCGGCTCCTGACTTGTCGAAAGAACTCTTTTCCATCAACCCGAGTTCTCGCTGAAAACGAAGATAACAAACAAACCGTAAATAAAGGTGTTGTTCCAAAACCCGCCACAAGAAAATCTTGGTTTGAACTTACCAGTTTGTGAACCAGGCTCTGAGATTGAAATAGAAGATCTAGTATCATCAAACATGCCTCTAGTGGTAGCGAACGATACAGAATGGCGTCGAGGAGAGATAGGTCTCGAAGTTGTTTTCGGTGTACCAGAAGCAGATAAGATTGGTGGAGAACCAGGAGGAGTAAGCCGTGGCGTAGTAGTTTGTGATACTAACGGAAGACTAGCTGATAAACTTGGTTTAGGAGCTACGATATAACACAAAACAAACTAACGCATTAAACACAAAAGGTTAGTGGCTTAAGCGTTGAGAGCAAGCAAGTACTATACCATCGTTTTCGTTGTCAGTTGCAGCTGGTTCAATGGCTTCAGAAGCTTGTTGAGATTGGATTGATGAATGTCTTGAAGGTTGAAATGGAGTATCATCATCTGAAAATGACAATAAACCACAATAAGAACCATCCATTTTGGTATATGAACACAAGTTTTCACTAAAATCTTCACAAGAACTATACCGTTTGGTGTCGGCTTAGCGATGATTTGCGTTGTTCCTGCCTGTTACAAAACCAAACACAATCAATTCAAGATCATGAATTTGTTACTTCAAAGCAAATTAGAGAACATGAAGAGTATAAGTTTCATACATTTTGGTCATCATCTTGAAGAGACATCATAAGCGTCTTCCTAAAACCCTCAAGCTGCACACAAATTTAGAAACAAAAACCCTAAAATCTCAGCTACTTCCAAATTTAGAAACAAAGAGACCTGACGTCAAATTTGAAACAGAGTCAAAATTACCTTTGAGACATCTCTCTGAAGTCTCTTGACAGTATTAGACAAAGAAGCATTTTCTCTTATCAGATTCTCCTGGAAGAAGATAATTAGATCAAAATCAGTAAAAATGAATCGGGTCAAAACAGAACAAATAAAGTCAAAAACCGGGTCGGGTCGGACCTTTTCACCATCAGCGAGAGAAAGCTTATGAAACGCATCGGAAAGAGAAGCCTCGAGAGACTCAACGTGAGACTGGAGTTCTTCAAATTCTTTTTCTTTCTCGGCGAGAAGTTCCCGGAGATCCGACGACTCTGATTCGAGAGCTGAGACACGTGTCGAGAGAGCAATGGATGTGATTTTGCGAGCTACATCTAGCTGCTCGAATGGATCGGACGGTAGAACTTGAAGAAGTTCATCGGGAAGATCGAAACTTCTCGAACCTGTAATTGCACTTGCTGATCCTTCTTCTTCTTCTTCTTCTATCTCTGACATTTCTCGTTTTCTGTGTTTTTTTTGTACCTTATGAGTTCATATACGGTTACGGTATAACCCGGTATTAGTATTAAACCGAAATTTGAGTCTAAACCAAACAATTTCTTGATTTTACATATCAATATTCATCGATTGAGACTGTATTATTACAAAAAGCTTCATTATGTCAACGCTAAATTCTATTGTGTTATGGGAAATACAATTCCGGTTTGGGATTGATACCGGTTCGGTTATGTAATGTTGATATGATTGAATTGATAGACGTGAATGTGTGTGGATAAAGAGAAATGTGGTCACGTATGGTTTGTCTTTTTGTGTGAAGTGATATGACATAATGTGTGGTATTGAATTGGGTAAGCCAAGTTTTTGTTCTATGAATGGATAGGACTATAATTCATTGGACACATAAGAGGAGACAAATACATTGTATCCAATTCCAAACGTCAAACTGGATACAAAACCGGATTCAAATTGCAAACAAACCGAAAATCCGGACATAGCTGGATTTTACCCCCTAGAAAAGTAAATAAATTCCTTATACTATAAGAAATATTATCATTTTCTCAACAAATAAGTATATCATTTTTCACATTTCAATGTATCATGTTAGATTTTTTTTGTACAAGTCATAAGATCTTACAACTTACAAGATAAATAGGGATCATCATCATCTAATGGGACCATAATTATGAATAAAATAAGAAAACGATTACACTTGTCTCCAACATATTTTCATGACAAGGTTTCAATCTTCTTCTCTGTCGTGTGAAGGCAATAAAAGTGATTGCTCAGAATCACTTACTGTTTTGGTTGAATCCTCTCTTGCTTTGCCCCAAATCACAGTGTAAAACCCAAAGCTCAATATCACTGATCCAATCACACTGCCCACAACACATAGATGCAAATTTATATGTACCAATCATGTAAATCTTATTACCTAACAACCGAAAATCTATATCGATTGTTAGTTGTTACTGTCTTCACATTTTATTATTCATTATGTATTTGAAGATGAAACTAAACATTTCAAACACCTAGAACTAAGTTATCATCACTATGTTTCTTTAAGAAAGAGACATTATAAAGTTGAAGGTAATAAGATGGTACCTCCCAAGATGAAGTGTGTCGCCGAGGAATATAGCAGCCATGGCGACTGCAATTGCGATAGACAGCGGCTTGAACAAGGATATGTAGACTGGACCCTTCACATGGAGACCCCATGTGTGGATAACTGAGCCCAATGATGTATCAAAGAGTCCCTGAAACAGAGTATTAGTTTCTGAGCTAAAGATTTGATTTCTCAACTTATGAGGTTTGATTACTTACCGAGTATATGACTGAAGCGAGGGAGAAACCTGGTTTAAGCTGCCAAGAATTCAAGTCTTTTTCTACAAGTAGACATACTGTCCCTGAGATTAGAGTTGCGCATAAGTTGTAGCAGAAGACTACGGCTATTTCTTCAGGGTATATCTCCATGATATGAGTCTAAAATCATGTGGAAGTGACAAATTTAGCTCAATCTTATGCGTCACCAACAAATCCAAAAATCTCTTTCATGAATCTGTTCCAAGTGTATGTACTACCTGAAGAATAAACCAGACTGAAAGAAGCAAAAACTGCAGACCGAGCAAAAGGCCTCCAATTATCCAACTTGACTCGAATGAAGTAAACGATGCAGCAACAAGAAGTTTTGGGCCTTTATACAGAACAATAACCAGAGCACCAGATATAGAAACTATTGTGCCAATGATTTTAGCCTGAGTTGCAGAGCTTCTTAACATTACTTGTTCCATCCTTTAAGTCACCCAAGGAAGCAGAACAAGTCATCAAAGTTAGAGTTACAAACAAACCTCATATCTATCCAACATTTCTCATACTTATACAACTACTCCATAATTCACAGACAAAAATATCATTTCATATTGACTGTTACTGTGTGAAAATCATATCTTTTGTATGGTTAAGATTGGAATCACCCGGTTTAGGAGAAAGTGGAACCTGAAGAAGATGGCAAGGATGAAGGTGAAAGCTGGTGTAAGATTGCTGATAGCAGAGGAAAGAGTTGGGGAACTATATTCTATACCTTTACAACCAGCTACCCGCGACGTGAGCCTGTTATTCACCCCCAAGTTAGCGATAAACAACCCGAAAATGCTCATAAATCTAGAAACATGAAGATATAATTACCCGAGAAGCGCAAGTAAGAAAATCTTGAAGAAAAGAGAAGACTTGGCTGTAGGCAAACTTCTCGACCTGCATATTCAACAACAAGTAAGTTTCATATTCTTTAAAACTTAGCAAGAGTCATAGTTGCTTCGAGAAGATCAAGTACCTTCCAAAGATAAGTGAAAGTAGAAGAAGGACAAGTGTAGCACCAACATAAGCGTAAAACACAAAGACATAAAAGCTAAATCCTCTCAAGGTAGCAGCTTTATACAGTATGCTGGATCCAACCGTTGTACACTCTATAGCGATCATCGCAGTGAACGGAACAACATCTCTTTTAAAGTACTTCCAAGAAACTGTCTCTTCTCTCATGATAGATTATTTGATATCTTAGAAACTCTCTCACAAGTTAAAGTGAGTTTAGAAGCAATCAACTCCAATACATGATTAGTGACCACAAAATGTAAAAAATATCTCTCAACTTGACTAATACTTTACACCAAAAGGATCATAGATTCGAATATTCTAGGGACCCCATGACAATGAACTTTGCCCCATTCTAGCTTTGGTTTCTTCAGCTAAATCATTCATTCAACTGAAGAAAAGTTTCCAATTTTCCATTTGAACTTTCTTATCCAAAGATTGAGACTTTATATCTTCAGAGAACAAATCTTGGGAAGGGGATAGTGGATTTTCTCGTCACCTTGCAGAGAGATTAGCCCCAAATTATGAAACCTTTAATCAATAGTAACTAACCTGAAGCAATTGGAGTACAAAAATTAGACTAAAGCTTCGATTTTCAGTATCATCCAATATATTAGCATTAACCTTCACTAATCTCCGATATAGCAGATATGTTCAGCCGTGCGCGACGGCGAAACGAAACCAGAAGCTGGGTGGGTCTGAGACTCTTGACTCTCGAGTGTTTGAAATCTGTGTTTTTTTTTTCCATTAAAATAATAAAAATGGTTCAAAAAAATATACACAAAACGTCTACATTATCCCCAAAAATCTAAAAGTTCCTCAATTTTAATATGAGATTTTCTACTTGAAAGCACAACATTTAAGAATTACATAGTTATATATATTTCATTAAGAAAATCATTTATATCAACTAGAAATAATTCAACCAATAAGAAAAAATAATGCAGAATATTAGGAATCATAAAACATCAAATTGAATTAAATAAAGCATAGAAACTTGGAAACAAAAAAATCTAATGAATGAGAAAAAATTACTTCTTAATCATGTTACATAATGGAGAACAGATGGACTAATAATTTATTTTAATTAGAAAAAACCTTTTCTGTATAAACATTAAACAGTGATAAAAAAAACACTCGTTTAACTTTCTAAGATAATTGAATTGAGTGGGTCAAAAATATCCTGAAATATTAATCTCTAAAAATGTCAAAAAAACATATGCAAATATAAATATTTATATATGTTTTAAATAATTTGTAAGAAAATTGAACCATTGGTTGTAAAAATTTGAAAAAACAAATACTTTGAAGATATACCAATTTTTAGAAAAACACTGAAAAAGACTTAATTATTAAAAATATATTTTCTTCCATTAAATTTAATAGTCATTCACTTCATTTTATCATATATTTGATCAAATGATGGTTATCTCACCTAATTATCATTTATCAATTATCATCACCTAAATGATGGTATTGCAAAACATTGGACCGGCAGTCTGGCACGCAAGCGTTGGCTCACATCTTCCACGTAATTGCCACAATTTATGAGTCTTTGGAGTTATCTAATAGTTATACTCTAACCAAAAACATCACCAGAAAGTTCAACAGAGCATGGCACATAGCCACACACTCCCATAACATTTGGGTCCCTTAGTTAACTCGAGCATCAATGTATATGACACTTCCAGATTCTTCGGAAGTTCTAAGCCCTCTCTTTTCATTCTTTGAATGCTTTTTTTTTTACTGCCATGCGTGCATTTCCATAAATGTTACAAATTTTTGAAAAAATGGTCTCAAGTTATATAATATTCATGCTTGCTTCGTGAATTCCTTTGTCCGATTAGTAATCAAATGAGCGATTGAATTTTTTAAACCATTTTAAACTAATTAAGCCCCAATTAAACTTTAGTATGATTTACCCCCCCCCCCCAAAAGTCTTAACAGTTTAGATGTAATTGTATAAATTATTATAAGCATGTATCGCTAAGTTAATATTATAAACTTAATCAATAGATTAAGAAAAAATGCATTCATTATCTTCTTCTTTTTTCTCTTCAACATTCTTTTAATAACTTAACAAAATGATATATAAAAATGTATGCAACAGTATACAAACAAATTTTTGTAAATATATAGTTAAATTGTATACCACATCCCTCTCCTGGAACCTGGCTAGTCATATTCACACCGAGCAGAACCACAAATACTTTTAGGTTCCTACTCCATCAATCTCCTTTATTTCCTTAATATCTTAACATGTGGAAAACAAACCAAGCAACATCATTTTACCAATAAGATGGAGTTGAACTTAAGAAAAAGTTTTTTACTATTTGAAAATAAAACTATATACATATGACCTCATAATTTTGGAAACTGATTCTTATTCAAAACCTAACAACTTCTAGAGATCAATTTTAATGGTAGCCACTTATATGGTCGTTCAAAGGAAAAAGAACAACCGTGGAATGGACACATTAGCCAATCATAACCACATCTATCTTTCATCCACTCACGTCACTCGTCAAACCAAAATCTATAAACCTCCAAAAATACATAAAATATAAATAAAAAAATAGATCACATAAAGTCTACGTAACTAATAAGAACCAACAAAAATCAAATAAATTAGGATCAGAGAAGAAATTTATAGAACCGCCATTTCTACTCTCGCAAATAGCTAACCATCAAACACCAATTTCCATATCACGTAAGCTATATATATTTTTATTTTATACACTCCTTTCTCTCAACTTCTTTATTTTTATATACAACTCTTAAAAGTAAGTATATTATATTTATTTAAGTGGTTTATGCTTTATATAAGAAAGAAAATGACAAGTATGATCGTGAAGACAACGCCGGAGCTCTTCAAAGGAAATGGAGTGTTCCGTACGGATCATCTCGGAGAAAACCGAATGGTTAGTCGATCAAACCGGCTAGGTGATGGATCAAACCGTTTCCCTAGAACCGGTACAATCCATTGCCAACGGTTAAGCATAGCAAAGACCGGTTTGCATCGTGAGACGAAGGCTCGAGCCATACTTAGCCCTGTGTCCGATCCGGCCGCTTCCATAGCCCAAAAGGTAAGCCTTTCCATTTCAATCATTCTGGTGTATTTTCACCATAAAATTTTATACACTTTTTTATTACGTTTTGTTTTATGATTCTGACGTGAGATTCTTGAGAGAAACTATCACCGATCATTGGGTCGAACCATCTAGCAGCTCAATTATTATCGGTTATAACCCTACCGGTTATAGAATACAAAACAGGTTACGCCATTGTGACATTTGCTTTGTGATCTTGTGAGACGATTAATTATTTGATGTTGATTGGTTTCGTTACTCTTGTTTAAACAATCGAACGGTTCAAACTAATACACACATGTGATGTGAGATCATTTCGGTAGTAATACCAAATAGCGTCTGGCCTAAATTATGAAAGTACTATTTTGAATTAAATTATTGTGGAAACATGAACTTATTTAAATTCAAGTATTTTCGAAATTTGTAATAAAAAAAAACTTTTCCTCTAGATTCATTAGCCCTACTTTTCGTAGAAACAACTTTAATGTATTCAAAGACCACTTTGCTGCTTAAGTCAGACTCTTGTGCCACTTGGTAGATCCACCAATGCCACGTTTTGTTATTGTGCCAAAGAATACGTGAATATGTCCAAACGGCAATCAAATTCTTGGCGTAAAACACAAAAATTATGATACTAGTTTAAATCCACAATTCACCTTCACCATAAAGAATTCATGTATTAGAGATGGTATGACAAGAACTGGTTGAATTTGATGACATTTGTTTGCTATTGTTTTGGTTAAGTAAAAGTTTTGTTAAAAAGGAAAATAGCATCGGTAGTGGCAGATAGCAAGTGTGTGAGTGAGATCAGATATGGTTGACACATCTATGACGAGTCATCGCAACGAAACTTCTTTAATTTTGGTCAATTATATTACAATTTAGCATTTCGAGGTTGGAATTTTGGAATGATCTCTTGATAAGATAATAATGTATTTTTGATGACGTATCCATCAAAACTATAAATGATTTATATTAAATATGAAATTTCGACTGTATACAAGTTTTTATATTATAAAATTATTCGATGTACATATGATCATAATAATAATTATTTTTTATTTTATTTTATTTTTAGCTTAAATTATAAACATTATATTTAGCTTTTACATAATGGACATGTCAAATTTAGGATGGATAAATTTGATCAATTTATCTTTGTGCTTTAGACAGAATCTATTTTATCCAATTTTTGCTTTACTATATATATAGATACGTATATGTGTTCTTAAACTTGCACAAACATTTCTGCAATCTAAACCTCAATCAAAACAAACAAACAAAAAACCATGATGCAGCGAGTATTCACCTTTGGAAAAGGAAGAAGCGAAGGCAACAAGGGCATGAAGTCCTTGGTATGTTACCAATACCATCATCATGATCATATCAATTCATTAATAATTTAGTGTTTGCTATTTTCAAGAACCATTTATCAAAAATGTTAATTGTTGTTGTGTATGAAGTTGGGAGGGAAAGGAGCCAACCTGGCGGAGATGGCTAGCATAGGCTTGTCGGTGCCGCCGGGGCTAACCATATCGACGGAGGCTTGTCAGCAGTATCAGATCGCCGGCAAAAAGCTTCCAGAAGGTTTATGGGAAGAGATCTTAGAAGGTCTTAGCTTCATCGAACGTGACATTGGAGCTTCCCTCGCTGATCCCTCCAAGCCACTCCTCCTCTCTGTTCGCTCCGGCGCCGCCGTAAGTTAATTATAACTTTTTTTCTTGACTATTTTTATTTTAAGGATTTTTTCTAATGTTAAATTTCTGTTTTTTTTTCTTTCTATGTTTTCTTTAATCTTTTGAAGATTTTTTGACGCAGATTTTGACTTGTTAGATTTCTTTTATTGAAGTTGAGATCCAAATATTTTTTTGGTTATTTTGCCATTTGGCCGTTTTTGGAAGAGTTTAAAATGTACTAGATAGAAAATGAATAAGTTTTGTGGCTATTGAAAGACCTAATGATTTTGGTATTCAAACTATAACGTAGAAAATGAAGATCTTTCGTTTATCTATTTTTAAAACAGAACTACATTGACTTGTCTTTGATCGATATTTTGCATTGTAGATCTCAATGCCTGGTATGATGGACACTGTACTTAACCTTGGCTTGAACGACCAAGTCGTCGTTGGTCTGGCCGCAAAAAGCGGAGAGCGTTTTGCTTACGATTCGTTCCGGCGTTTTCTTGATATGTTTGGTGATGTTGTAAGTCCTCTGTTTTTCAATACTATTTCAGGTAACTTGCATGACAAGAAAATTCTTTGACCTACCTTATAATTGTTTTCTTGATCAATAAAAGGTGATGGGAATTCCACACGCCAAGTTTGAAGAGAAGTTAGAGAGAATGAAGGAGAGGAAAGGAGTTAAAAATGACACTGACTTAAGCGCGGCTGATCTCAAGGAATTGGTTGAGCAGTACAAGAGTGTTTACTTAGAGGCCAAGGGTCAAGAGTTTCCTTCAGGTTTGTTTTGATTCCTACTTGAGGTCAAGTGATAAAAATTAGTTATTAGTTACAAATGTTTAAACGGGGTTAATTGCAGATCCAAAGAAGCAATTGGAGCTAGCGATTGAAGCGGTATTCGATTCTTGGGATAGCCCGAGAGCGAACAAGTACAGAAGTATTAACCAGATAACTGGATTGAAAGGAACCGCGGTTAACATTCAGTGTATGGTGTTTGGAAACATGGGGGACACTTCAGGGACTGGTGTTCTCTTCACTAGGAACCCTAGCACAGGAGAGAAGAAGCTTTATGGCGAGTTTCTAGTTAATGCTCAGGTTTGGCATCTATCACAATGTGTGAATCTCATATCAACAAGTAAGCCCATACTCATTAAATATTGGTTTTGGGACAGGGAGAGGATGTGGTTGCAGGGATAAGAACACCAGAAGATTTGGATACAATGAAGAGATTTATGCCTGAGGCTTACGCTGAACTTGTTGAGAACTGCAACATCTTAGAAAGACATTACAAAGACATGATGGTTGATACACATAAACAATACTTCAATTAGTCCTCATCAACAATTCTTTAGTAATTTAAACAAAATCTCAAATGTGTATTGCAGGATATTGAATTCACAGTACAAGAAGAGAGATTGTGGATGCTGCAATGCAGAGCGGGTAAGCGAACGGGTAAAGGCGCCGTGAAGATAGCAGTTGATATGGTAGGTGAAGGGCTTGTTGAGAAATCTTCTGCTATCAAAATGGTGGAGCCTCAACATCTTGATCAACTACTTCACCCACAGGTACAAACTCAAATATTCATCTTCTTCTTTTTTCATAGTCATAAACTTGATGTTGAAACCAAAATTCGAAACTTACTGGTAATGATTGGTTCACTTGAACAAGAACTAATGGGTTTAAGACGTTTAGGGTTTAGGAGTAAAAGCAGAGATGATTGTCTGACACGTAACCGATGAATAGGGTTTGGAAATTTTGATTCAGAGGTCAATGAAGGTTTTTTTTTTTTTTTTTTATTGATGGATTAGTTTCATGATCCATCGGGGTATCGTGAAAAAGTGGTGGCCAAAGGCTTACCTGCGTCACCAGGAGCGGCGGTTGGACAGGTTGTGTTCACGGCGGAGGAAGCCGAAGCTTGGCATTCTCAGGGTAAAACTGTGATTCTGGTTCGAACTGAGACAAGCCCTGACGATGTGGGAGGTATGCACGCAGCGGAAGGTATATTGACGGCTAGAGGAGGAATGACGTCACACGCGGCTGTTGTTGCTCGCGGTTGGGGAAAATGTTGCATTGCTGGTTGTTCCGAGATTCGTGTCGACGAGAACCACAAGGTTTTTGGATTCGATTTTAGAAACTTGTCATATAAGTTAGGGGAAGATTGTTTCTAAAGTTAGGGTTTAAAAATTTTCAGGTTCTATTGATTGGAGATTTGACGATTAATGAAGGCGAATGGATCTCAATGAACGGATCAACCGGTGAGGTTATATTAGGGAAACAAGCATTGGCTCCTCCGGCTTTAAGTCCAGATTTGGAGACTTTCATGTCCTGGGCTGATGCAATCAGACGTCTCAAGGTGTTTATGAGTTTCTGTTCCTTTAACTTGTTTGATATTTTTAAACTTTCTAACTCAAATGTTCGATGACCGATAAGGTTATGGCGAATGCGGATACACCTGAAGACGCCATTGCAGCTAGGAAAAACGGAGCTCAAGGAATCGGGCTTTGTAGGACAGAGCATATGGTAACTCCTCCTCTGTACTTGATTTCATGTTTTTGATGATTTAGATTGTTTGTATCCAAATGTTTAATGTTGTCTTTGGTTTGGTTTTTAAGTTCTTTGGAGCAGATAGGATTAAAGCAGTGAGAAAGATGATAATGGCGGTAACAACAGAGCAAAGGAAAGCTTCTCTCGACATCTTGCTTCCTTACCAACGTTCGGATTTCGAAGGGATCTTCCGTGCTATGGATGGTAAATGTTTTGAGTCGTCTCTCTAAAATGTATCACAACTTAAAACATGCCTAAACCTTTTTATTTTTCTAGGTTTACCGGTAACAATCCGTTTGTTAGACCCTCCGCTTCACGAGTTTCTCCCGGAAGGCGACTTGGACAACATTGTACATGAGCTAGCTGAAGAAACTGGTGTGAAAGAAGATGAAGTCTTGTCACGGATAGAGAAACTCTCTGAAGTGAATCCAATGCTTGGTTTCCGCGGTTGCAGGTTTCTTACTCTCTTTGTTTCTCTCTGTCTCTTTGCACCTGAAGAACAATCTGATGATCGGTAAACTTGTACGTTATAGGCTCGGAATATCGTATCCAGAGCTAACGGAGATGCAAGCGCGTGCAATTTTTGAAGCTGCAGCGTCAATGCAGGACCAAGGTGTTACTGTCATTCCTGAGATTATGGTTCCACTTGTAGGAACTCCTCAGGAATTGGGTCACCAAGTTGATGTAATTCGTAAAGTTGCAAAGAAAGTATTTGCTGAGAAGGGTCATACCGTGAGCTACAAGGTTGGGACAATGATTGAGATCCCTCGAGCCGCGCTCATTGCAGATGAGGTAAATGTAACAAGACACAAAATGTGTTTTAGGCACTTGAAACCATGTTGCTATTTGCTAAGTAGGAACCTTTTTCTTTTGACAGATTGCGAAAGAGGCGGAGTTTTTCTCGTTCGGGACAAACGACTTGACGCAGATGACGTTTGGATACAGTAGAGACGATGTCGGCAAGTTTCTACCGATTTACCTCGCCAAAGGAATCTTACAGCACGACCCTTTTGAGGTATAATGACTACCATTTCGTTTGCTCTCTATCCATAGGATAAAATCTTGATAGCCATTTTTTTGTGTTTGGACCAGGTTCTTGATCAGCAAGGTGTAGGGCAATTGATCAAGATGGCGACAGAAAAAGGACGAGCAGCTAGGCCTAGCCTCAAGGTTGGGATATGTGGAGAACATGGAGGAGATCCATCTTCTGTGGGATTCTTTGCTGAAGCAGGACTTGACTATGTCTCTTGTTCTCCTTTCAGGTAATTGATTAATTTCCAAACCAATAAACACTTTTTTTACAACACTATTGTATAACTCAGATTGATGTAATTTTGGGATTTCTGTTGTTGTTGTTGTTGTTGTTGTTGTTGCAGGGTTCCAATTGCAAGGCTTGCAGCTGCTCAAGTAGTTGTTGCATGATGAAGAAAAAACTTGGTGGTGTTATTCTGTGAATAAAAAAGCTTTGGTTTCTATTCCATAAAAATGAACAAAATCAAAGATATTGGATTTAACTATTTTTGTTTCCTTCTAAAGAATGTAGAATATAAAGCCTTCATGTAATAATTGAATTGCTAATAAAATAAAAACCATTGTTTCTAAACAGAATACATGAGGAAGACAATGTAAGACAGCGTAATGAGATTCTATCAACTGAATCATTTTCAAACATGTTCATAATCATAGTATCATACCAAAGGCAGATCAAATAATCAAAATCAACTTAGCCTAATTCATAAGCTTTCTCAACTTGCGAAACAAAGATTCGGTAACTAGGGAATGAACAAGCGTGAGTAAGCTAACTTGCTTGATAATATATATTGAAGGATGTGTTTCCCAGGATTGGAACCCAAATCAAGACTTTGTTCTTTTATAAAAGATAATTATTCGTTAAGGAACAAACCGTCCAAAAGGTCGGATGATGAACTTCCATTTTCATTTCCATTGTCATCGAAAAACCCATTTTCTGCACTTTCTTTCCTCAACTTCCGCTCTTCAATGACGGATTCTTCTGTGCCGGCGCAGAAATTTCGTCTTCCTTGTCTTACGGGTCTATCAGCCACTATAAATTTGCTTCCATCCCGAACACGTTCAGAAAATCCAGCCCAAACTGTAATAGAACAATACTATTCTTAAGCAACCAACACTATCAATCTATCTTTAATGTCTATACATGACTAAGAATTCGTGCCGAGTTATTATTCTCTACAATCTTGCTTTCCATCTAAGTGTTTTCAAATCTTAAACAGCATATAAAAAATGGGAACAAAAACAGAAAAAAATACCTCCAAAGTGATGCAAAACAATAGAAGCTGCAACAGTAACATTCAAAGAGGCAGTGCCACAGCCATACTGAGGAATATATACAAAGAAGTCGCATATTTCGTATTCCTTCGCAGATAATCCTGATCCCTACAGAAGCCCAAAACTTGGTCCTTTAGTAACAATTTGTTCAAATCTTGAATGCTTATAATTACCATTTAGCTAATGGCAGAGACCAACAATCATTGAAGCCAAAAAGATTAAATGGGCAATAGTCTCCAGACAAAATAAAAAGAGTTAGAATCGCATAGGGAGAGGATTACATAAGAAAGCTCGAGAAGTCAATTAACTTTGAGATAAGTAACTTCACTACAATCTCTGGTGTTGTAAAATTTGTTTCAAACCATTGAAGTTTCTGTTATCTACTTGTTCCCTCATTACTGTTAACAGATGAATTTTACTAAAGATCATGTAGCACACTGTGTTTTGAAATAAAGTGAGATCCATATTCAAACTGAAGAAGTAAACTAACTCTCACATTAGTAAGTGAAGATACCTAACTAGATTCCAGTTTCTTGAATCAGAAAACGTCTTTCAAATCACTGAAATTAAGCTCACAGATGAAGTGTAATAGAGATTATGATCTCATACCAAACAAAAGTACCCAAGTTCACAAAACTAACCAAAGTTGCAACACTCAAAAGTTTTGTAAAAACCAGATCTTTTGATTACCTCATTACCGAGAAGAAACGCAGTGTTTCTTTTGAAAGGATGTTCATTAACCGCAGAAGCTCCATCTGCAATCTCAACGCCGCATATATCGCAATCTTTCTCCTCCTAATCAATCCAAACAAACAAAAAGACTCAAACTTTGAACACATTCAAATCTAGTAGATAAGACCCATAAAGAAAGTTCCAAACTTTGTGTAATTCAGAGTGAAATTAAGACCTTGAGATAGTTGCGAGCTTCGATGAGAGAGTGAAAATGGCGGAAACGGATGTGAGAAGCTGAACCATGACTACCGAAGGCGTTGAAATCACGGCGACCGACGAGGATTAGCTCCGTCACACCAAAGGCAGTGGCGCTACGAGCTAAAGTTCCGACGTTGTGACGCTTTGCTATGTTGTGAACAACCACATAGCTCTCAAATCCCGCCATCGTCGTCGTCTTCTACTTCTTTTTTCCGGTGAGGGCTTTTGTCAAGTCAAGGCCTTAAACCAAAAAACGAAGAGCTTACATAACCGGTAATAATTTCTCAATTTTGGTTAACCGGTTCATTTCAATTTACGACTGGTTTACTCTTCTTTTTGGTAGTGCACAATATTTCTCAACTATGTCATAATGACATCTCAAAATTTGAATCAAAATCATTTATTAGTTTGGTAATCAAAAGTAGTAAGCAACAAGATTTTTTGGTTTGGAATAAGAAGAAATTCACATTGAGAATGTGAGCTCTTCTAAATCTTCTCGACCCTAAACGAATCCATGACTCTTCTTAGATCTTTTTCTTCTTCCAGGAAAACTTTCTCGGGTGTTTGGAGTCTAATTGAATAGAGTCTATCGTTCTCAACTCCTAGAACTGCAAGGTAGCGCCGGTTCCATTCCAAACGAGCCACTCGATCTTGTGGCATCACAGCTAGCTCGTTGTTGTTTGCGTATGACTTTATGTTCACCTGTTCAATTATTCAAAACCAATGTAGCTTATGAGCTATTATTCCATATCTCTAACTTCAAGAAAAAACATTATATTCATGTAGCAGCTTCAAATGAACTGAAAATAAGACATGTTGCAACACCAACCATGAAACACTATGATTGCTCAAGGAAACAATTGTTATGATTGATCAAGACATGTTGCAACAACAACGCCACGACATGTTTGACCAAGACATGAAAACTATTCTTATGATTGATCAAGACATGTTACACTACTATGATTGATCAAGAAAACAATTGTTTCTTATGCAACTCTATATCACCAAGACAAATGTAATGGCCCCGTTCTGTCCAAATTCACATAAAGCTTCACACTTTGTTTCAGCAATAGGCACAAGAACATCTTTCCTATAATCAAGCTCAACTATCAAATGATCTAAGCCGTCCTATTACGTTGTTGCTTATAATATTGGAGTTAAACTGAACAACACATCACTACGCAGTTTCAAATTAACCGAAACACGAGTCAGTTGAATTCACAGAAGGAGGATGTAGTTTGGTACTTGACTTTGGCTTACCTCAACTTGGTAGTAGAGTTTACCATCATCTGCAACTCTAGAGGAAGTGCTTAGAATGTTGGCCTGGCGCTTAACCCCGAGTCTAGTGGACATAAACTCAGTCAAGTACTGTCTAAGTACTCTCTTTCCTACTTCTTCAGGGGATCCCAAGTCTTCAAGTGACGTGTAATTTGAGGAAGAAGGCGAAGAAAACTCGACTGAAAGGTTCTCGTCGAGGACAACAGGGTCTCTAAAGAATATATCAGCACCAGCTCCTCGGACTTGGATCCAATTTTGAGGGTACTTGAAGGAGTATCCATCAAATGTATCTATGTATTCTCTAAACACTGGAGTTGAAGCAAATGCTGTTGGAAGATTGGCTTGTGAAACTATTAAACCAGACATGAGCAAGCCCATCATCATGCTCTTCCTCCTCCCAACTGCACAAACCTTAAAGAAACGGTATCAATATAAAGATGATCAAACACCACAATCATAAATAAAAAATTACATCATAGATTCAGCATGAATTCTAATAAAGATTTAGTATTTGAAACAATCCAAGCAAAATCTATGTGGCTTTGTTCATTAGCACAATGTACAAAATTGAAAACTTCAAGTGGTGAAATTTACCTGTTTGGCATCGGTTAAGCAGTTTATGGCGACTGGAGATTCCGGTTTAGCGGACTTGGCAGATTGGTATTTAGGACCGGAAGAGATGGGTCTGGAGAACAAAAGCTGTCATTTTTTTCGCCGGAAATTAGAACCGAAGAGGCAAACTTATATAGGTCTAATTCATATTCAATTTCAATAAATTAACATAGAAAAAGGTTCGGATTTGTTAGACTTGTGTCAAAAATGAAGTAAACCCATTATTCAATTCTAGATTCTATCAAATGGGCAACTACAAAGTCTCACAATTTCCACCGATGAAGCAGAGAAGAGAGAAGTGAGCTTACATGGAAATCTGTAACCAAAGATCGAGAAGAAGACAGAGAAGTTGATTTGAAAGAATCTGTTGAGGCTCCTTTGGTTATTATGTAAGAAGGAAACGCAAATGCAGATGAAGCCATTAGAGTGGATTTTTGAAGCTCAGAAAAATTGAAACTTTGGACTGTAAGAGTAATCCACTGGGAAAATTGAGAATTTTGGTTGGGTAACGTCAACCAAGAAAATCCAACTTTGGATAGATATTGATGATATACGTTGGAACTACAGTATGTATATATTATTTAATTTATTTATAAGAGTTATATATCATTAGGAAAAACAAATAATTTTACTGATAAAAAATCAACTAAATATGTTCAAAGAAAAATAAATTATTTCGAAATATTTTTAACGAGAACAACCTTGAACAAATAGTCATGTTACAATAGTAATTTTTGTTTTAATTGTTAGAATATAATTTGATAAAATGATTAAAAATAATTTTTTAGCCAATTAATATATTTCATTTGTGTAAAAAATAGATAGTAAAATTATAATAATATATTGTTTCATATATTAGAGATTTTTTCATGTTTGCTTAATATGATGATTATGCAAATAATATTTTGAGAAACTATCTCTATTTTTATGGGTTTCTCTTTTCTTTCTTAATTTTTCTCTGCACTAAAAAAAAATTACCGATCTTCCACTTCGGTTTTCGGCATTCCTCGCCGGTAACTGAAGACGGATCTTCTCATTTTTCTATCTAATTCTAATCGAGTCATACTGTCATGCATGTGGTGATTTTGGAATCCATTAGAATCCTTCCCTTAAGTGTGTTATGGTGGTGGCAATGTTACGAGTCCGCATCCTCAGTCAACTAGATCTCCATCTCCGAGGCGCAGATTATTTGAGAACGGCAATCTAGTACTCTTTTGTTTTCCACCTACACATCCTTGAGTTAGTGTGATCATCTCATTTCGCCCAAAAAGCCTCATGAAGCTTTTTATGTCACAACTAGGTCGATCATATTCATTAACACAAAACCTAGCTACAAAACTATATGTAACCTCTATCAATCTATCATGTACGATTCTTCTATAAACACTTTTCTCCCATTTAAAAATTAAACAATTGGAGATTTTTTTTTTGTTTTGTTAAAGTAGACGTGGAGATATCATTAGATGAACTAAATAATTCTAGTAGTCGGAAGAATCAATTTAGAATTTAACATATTTTAAATTTATATTAATTTGATAAAGATCCAAATTCGAATATCTAATTTTTAATAACATTTTATTCGAAACCAAAAGTCAGTGGAGACATCATCTCGATATGCATAATCTTAGAGTTTGTTGGAAAGTTAATTTTTGTGGGATAGCTCATGGAGTTTACGACAAAAATAATAAGTGATCTGTTCCACAATTTAATCAAATTAATAGAGTCACATGTTTTGGTCTAAACTCGTTAATTTTTGTTTTTGGTCAACCGTTAAACATTATGTTTAATACTATCATAAGAGAGTTCTTATATTGGTTGATTATGAAGTCGCTAATCTCGTGGTTTATAATACCATTATAACCAGAGCAGGTAATCGTTGAAAAATAAATCAAGTAGGTCATCTGCTCAAGGACTTTAATATCATTATAATCATTATAAAAACTTCTCTTCTAGTTTTTGTTTTTTCTTAATTTTACGCTTTTTTTCTAAAATTGTATCTATAATTTTGTTTTGTCTTATTATTATCTTTTTAATAATTGACTAAAAACTTATAAATTTACGAATGTTATAAGTTCTTTTAATGAATGATAACAACATGTTTATTTTGGTTTGGTCAACGAATTTTTCATGTTTTAAATGGTAGTCAACGTTTAGTTCATGTTTTAAATGGCCACATATGAACTTGATGTTTAAAATGGCCACAATTTAAAACTTGACTAATAAAGTTGTTAACGGATGATAACGGACGTTAGAAGTTCCGTTAATGACTGATAACGACATGTCTGCTTTGGCCTGGTCAACGAATAATCACGTTTTTAAAATTAGTCAACGTTAAATTCATGATTTAAACGGCCGCATACGAAGTTGATGTATAAAATGGCCATTTTTTGAAAGTTGGGGGATTAATTGACATTTTTCCCCTATGTCTATGCTGTATTTTATGATATTTTTCTACATTTATTATCAATATTTGTATAAAAAAATAGCACGCCGTGGAAAGGCCTCTCTACCCAACCTTCCATAAATCGAGGTATCTAAATTGGAAATATTGTAAAGAAGACAAAAACTTCTTTTTGAGTTTTACCAACAAAAAAAAAAATATGGAGATGGAATCGTCGTTACCTCATGTGATGCTCGTATCATTCCCAGGGCAAGGTCACATAAGCCCTCTTCTTCGTCTCGGAAAGATCATTGCCTCTAAAGGCTTAATCGTCACCTTTGTAACCACAGAGGAACCATTGGGCAAGAAGATGCGTCAAGCCAACAATATTCAAGACGGTGTGCTCAAACCGGTCGGGCTAGGTTTTCTCCGGTTCGAGTTCTTCGAGGATGGATTTGTCTACAAAGAAGACTTTGATTTGTTACAAAAATCACTTGAAGTTTCCGGAAAACGAGAGATCAAGAATCTTGTCAAGAAATATGAGAAGCAACCAGTGAGATGTCTCATAAATAATGCCTTTGTTCCATGGGTTTGTGACATAGCCGAGGAGCTTCAAATCCCATCAGCTGTTCTTTGGGTCCAGTCTTGTGCTTGCCTCGCCGCTTATTACTATTACCACCACCAGTTAGTTAAGTTTCCGACCGAAACCGAGCCGGAAATAACCGTTGACGTCCCTTTCAAGCCATTAACATTGAAGCATGACGAGATCCCTAGCTTTCTTCACCCTTCCTCTCCGCTGTCCTCTATAGGAGGTACCATTTTAGAGCAGATCAAGCGACTTCACAAGCCTTTCTCTGTTCTCATCGAAACTTTTCAAGAACTTGAAAAAGATACCATTGACCACATGTCCCAGCTCTGCCCTCAAGTCAACTTCAACCCCATCGGTCCGCTTTTTACTATGGCTAAAACCATAAGGTCTGACATCAAGGGAGACATCTCCAAGCCAGATAGTGACTGCATAGAGTGGCTTGACTCGAGAGAACCATCCTCCGTTGTTTACATCTCTTTTGGGACTTTGGCTTTCTTGAAGCAAAACCAGATCGACGAGATTGCTCACGGCATTCTCAACTCCGGGTTGTCCTGCTTATGGGTTTTGCGGCCTCCCTTAGAAGGCTTAGCCATAGAACCGCATGTCTTGCCTCTAGAGCTTGAAGAGAAAGGGAAGATTGTGGAATGGTGTCAACAAGAGAAAGTTTTGGCTCATCCTGCGGTTGCTTGCTTCTTAAGTCACTGTGGATGGAACTCAACCATGGAGGCTTTAACTTCAGGAGTTCCCGTTATTTGTTTCCCGCAGTGGGGAGATCAGGTGACAAATGCGGTGTACATGATTGATGTTTTCAAGACAGGATTGAGACTCAGCCGTGGAGCTTCCGATGAGAGGATTGTTCCAAGGGAGGAGGTTGCTGAGCGACTGCTTGAGGCCACCGTTGGAGAGAAGGCGGTGGAGCTGAGAGAAAACGCTCGGAGGTGGAAGGAGGAGGCGGAGTCTGCCGTGGCTTACGGTGGAACATCGGAAAGGAATTTTCAAGAGTTTGTTGACAAGTTGGTTGATGTCAAGACAATGACAAACATTAATAATGTCGTGTAAGTCGTAAATATCATATTGATACTTGTTATTACCGGATTACGATTTTTAATTGTTTAATATGTACTAAATTGTATGCATCGATATAAAGTGAACAATTTTATGTTGAATCTATGATGATGGCACGGATACAAAATATGGTTAGGGGGACATTTGACCCAAGGTTTAGGATCATTTAGTTGAAAATGGTCCATAATACCACCATCTGGATATTATACATTGACCAACAAAATTAGTTGTAGGTATCTTTTTCATAAACATTACAAAAGGCATTCGAAAATTGAGATGTAACTAGATTTGAGATTGCAAACGAATCAAACAATTGAAAAGTGTTTATAAGAGGTAATAAACAAAGAGAATAATAAGTACTCGAAAATATATTCTCTTGGTGTTATATAATAGTACAACTAACAACATTTTGTGACAAATTGGTCAAGACAGCAATGAAAACTATATGAGGAAATGATTAAGGAATTTGTTCCGGTAATGCAAGCACATTAATTAGGCAAGTTGTTATCATTACCTAGCTACGTGTTATACATTACATCAGTCACAAATTCGGGATAAATTTAATTGATAGCTACGTTAACGATATGAGATCAAATCTGTGATTATTGGAAATCGGAAGACAAAATCTTATTCTTGACTGTAAGTAATTTAGATGCTAACCATAAATAGTCTATGTCTCTTATTATCCAATGTACGAATGTTTCCGTTGATTCAGTTAATTAATCAGGGTAAAAACTGCTTTGTTACCCTTTTGATCATCGTAAAAAACTTGTTAATCTATTTTTGTGGTATGTACACTGATTATTCTTAATTGGGCCTTTGATTAATGTGAAAAGACAATACAACGAGTCAATGACAATGGATCTAAAAAAAAAAAAAAAAAAAAAGATATAAAAGAGATTGACTGATATCAATTAAAGAGTATTTAATACACCATGTGGTTGCTATTATTTAGACTTGGCAATTTTTGATACATCTAAATCTTCAAAAGAAGGACTTATTTACTCTACTTGTGATGCATTAATTATTTTTAGATGGAACATTGAAGTGAGAAGGCAAAACTATGGTTTGTATTTAAAGATGACATTTACTTTATATTTTTACTTATTTTATTTTAATAAATATCATAAAAAAAATATTTTAAAATTTTTGGAGCGTTACACTGATATGATAACATGTTTCATCTAAATTGTGGTGGTGCGTACTAAAATTTCAGGCTCTACAAGATCATATCCGGATATAAAATTTCATTTAATTATATTTTAGAAATTAAAATAATAATTTATGTAGAGCTGCAATTGTTAATTATTTATAAATAAACCTAAAGTTGTAATTATTCTTGTAAAAACTAAAATATTGCAATGAGTCAATTAAATTGTTATTACCGTTTATGAAAAATTACAATAAAAAGATAAAACTGTAGAAGATATTAATTTGGATTGCAACTTTCTATTTAAAAAAAAACCGTAATTTTTTTTGCCAAAAAAAGACACAATTGTTCACAATTGCAAAAAGCATTTATTCGAATTTTTATTATTATATAGATTTATTTTTTGTTTTAGAAAAATGATATGGTAAACAATATTTTTTTTAAATGAATAAGCAGAATAATATGGTACCATTAAAATTATAAAATCTCGAAGTTAAAAGTTTTTTTTTTTTTTAGAGATTGATTATGATTGAAGTCTTAGTATATAAACAAGCATACATACAAAGTTGAAATGTTCATCTTTATAACTGATGGAAACCAATGGAAAGGGATATGTATGGACTAAGAAAAGAGTGATCTTCCAAGATTCGACGAAAATGCTGGACTGATCGATCTACGCCTTGGATGGATTGGTCCCTTGGTTGATGCTTCTCCTCTCGAACATTCTTGATCCGGATAAGCCTAATAACGCTAGAAAACATCAAAACCCCGCATAAGTGCCTTGAACATGTACAAAACTCAAGAAATGACCAAAAAAACATAAAAGGCGGACTACGGTACGATTGGTGAAGTTTGTCCAAGTGTGTGAAGTCTAAGTCTGGTAACGGCTCTATCTAGTCTGCAAGAATTTATTGGAGTGTTATCTCTCCTCCATGCCTGATGGACGCCTTCTCTCTCCTTCATGCAACTCATCTCCTTTTGTAACAGCTAGATTTTAGTCCTCTATTTATTTTACATCTTCTCGTACATTTCAGATCTAAGAGAATATACAGATTCTTTTCTGTGTTTCATTACTGCTCTCTATTATATTCTCTCTTCCGTTTATACTATTATAATCTTTCGTTAGTGAATTTCGGCAGTTATATAGAAAATACGGTATCTTGATCATGGAACCTATAATATAATCTTAGAGCCTAAAATATTTTCCATTTTTATTTCTGAAAATGGGAGCCAATGTTAATAATAATTAAAAAAAAAATCAAAAGTATCTAAAACCTAGAAAAATATGATACCATTCAAATTGTAAAATATCTAATAATTAAAAGAATTTTTCTTTTCAGTAATTTCATATGGGTCAAATCCTAGTATATAAACAAACATACATAAAAAGATAAAAAAAATATTTCCCTTTATAATTGATGGAAAGCACTGGAAAGGGATATGTACTATACATGGACTCAGAATAGAGATCGTCCAAGATTCGACGAAGAGTAAAAGACAAAGAAGAAGAGAAGTGTATGTTTTTGCCACTCGTTTTGTTACTTTCTTTTGATATTTTGTTTTAGGTGTTCACATAAATTTGATAGTGTAAAGAAAACAAAACCACTTTCTAGTTCTTAAAGAAACTAGAAATCCATGGACCCGTCTCGTCATACTCATGTGATGCTCGTATCTTTCCCCGGCCAAGGTCACGTAAACCCTCTACTTCGTCTCGGAAAGCTCATAGCCTCTAAAGGCTTACTCGTCACCTTTGTCACCACAGAGAAGCCATGGGGCAAGAAGATGCGTCAAGCCAACAAGATTCAAGACGGTGTGCTCAAACCGGTCGGTCTAGGTTTCATCCGGTTTGAGTTCTTCTCTGACGGCTTCGCCGACGACGATGAAAAAAGATTCGACTTCGATGCCTTCCGACCACACCTTGAAGCTGTCGGAAAACAAGAGATCAAGAATCTCGTTAAGAGATATAACAAGGAGCCGGTGACGTGTCTCATAAACAACGCTTTTGTCCCATGGGTATGTGATGTCGCCGAGGAGCTTCACATCCCTTCGGCTGTTCTATGGGTCCAGTCTTGTGCTTGTCTCACGGCTTATTACTATTACCACCACCGGTTAGTTAAGTTCCCGACCAAAACCGAGCCGGACATCAGCGTTGAAATCCCTTGCTTGCCATTGTTAAAGCATGACGAGATCCCAAGCTTTCTTCACCCTTCGTCTCCGTATACAGCTTTTGGAGATATCATTTTAGACCAGTTAAAGAGATTCGAAAACCACAAGTCTTTCTATCTTTTCATCGACACTTTTCGCGAACTAGAAAAAGACATCATGGACCACATGTCACAACTTTGTCCTCAAGCCATCATCAGTCCTGTCGGTCCGCTCTTCAAGATGGCTCAAACCTTGAGTTCTGACGTTAAGGGAGATATATCCGAGCCAGCGAGTGACTGCATGGAATGGCTTGACTCAAGAGAACCATCCTCAGTCGTTTACATCTCCTTTGGGACTATAGCCAACTTGAAGCAAGAGCAGATGGAGGAGATCGCTCATGGCGTTTTGAGCTCTGGCTTGTCGGTCTTATGGGTGGTTCGGCCTCCCATGGAAGGGACATTTGTAGAACCACATGTTTTGCCTCGAGAGCTCGAAGAAAAGGGTAAAATCGTGGAATGGTGTCCCCAAGAGAGAGTCTTGGCTCATCCTGCGATTGCTTGTTTCTTAAGTCACTGCGGATGGAACTCGACAATGGAGGCTTTAACTGCCGGAGTCCCCGTTGTTTGTTTTCCGCAATGGGGAGATCAAGTGACTGATGCGGTGTACTTGGCTGATGTTTTCAAGACAGGAGTGAGACTAGGCCGCGGAGCCGCTGAGGAGATGATTGTTTCGAGGGAGGTTGTAGCAGAGAAGCTGCTTGAGGCCACAGTTGGGGAAAAGGCGGTGGAGCTGAGAGAAAACGCTCGGAGGTGGAAGGCGGAGGCCGAGGCCGCCGTGGCGGACGGTGGATCATCTGATATGAACTTTAAAGAGTTTGTGGACAAGTTGGTTACGAAACATGTGACGAGAGAAGACAACGGAGAACACTAGTGATAATGATGTCTCGAAAATATCCGACTATTTGTTGTACCGCAAAAACCTTAACCACTACAACCTTTTCTTTTTTCTTGTCAATAAATCGTATCAATCTCATTTCATTTTTCGAAAGTGTTTTTTCTCACTTCTGAAATCAATAATTACGTATTGTCTTCTTATCACCTTTGAATGAATGGCTTGCGATTACTGTTTGGTTACCAAATAGTTAGCTCTTCAAAGATTCGAAAAAACATGTAATCAACTCTAATTAGCTTACTAATTACCTCAGGCATCATCTCTCGTTAGATAGCTAGGGAAGAAGTCTCAAAAAAATTGGTTGAGACATTTTCACGAACAATGCCAGTATCTGAAAATTCCTAAAATCTAATTTTAAATTGACATATCAAATGTATTATTAACCACAACCCAAATAAAAGAAATAATAATATTAGCCTCATCCAATGATCCAAGGATAAAAGCAAATTAAATGAAAGTAAAAATCATCGTGAAAACCGTAATTCTGAATGGTAGAAGACATATTTCAGAGTTTTATTGTCATATACAAAATGATAGATGCTGATCAACCACATTAATCTTTTTTTTTTTTGAAAGAATGTAAAATTTTGTTCCATCAAAAAGCTTTTCAACCACATTAATCTTTACTTGATGTGTTTCGAACGTGTGTCTAAAAGTGATTGGTTATTGCACACACCGTGTAGGGTACGGACACGTGTTGTAATATCTTTTGGCAGTTAGACTTTTTTTTTTTAATTTAACAAATATAAGTATATAACTCATGGTTTATCTTCACTTTGAAACTCAAGTTCTTCTTGCAAACTAGAGGCGAACAAAGTTTTAGCTTCATTTTTCTAGTTTTGGTCAATTTCTGTATTTTTAACTATTTGAGCATTTTATGAAACTTTTTTTTTTTCTTTTACTATTAAATCATCTATATGTCACATGAATAATTCTATACTCTTTATAACACTGGTATATATTTTTAAATATATAATAATATATATGAAAATTTAATAAAACCAAACCATTTTTCGGAATTATCCACCGGCTTGAAAGTTGTAGTAAGGAAGTTAGTAGGAAACTTTTTGTTGTACTCTTGATTTCTAACAACTCAAATCGTAAAGTTAGCTAAGAAACTGAAGCTTGAATTTTGCTATCGACGGTGCGAAACCATAATGGTTGTATGGATTTTGATAACCACAAGGTCCCATACTACATTGTACGTATCACTGGCCTGGACTTGTATCATAACAAAAAATAGTTTTAACAGAAGAAAAAAAATCGGAACGAAAAATAGGGTTGTTAGTCCACTGTCCAAAGTATAGGATCCTTTAATGTTCTGTGTATACGCGACCTGTCTCAGTAGAAAAAAGTTAGACCCATTTATTTTTGTAAAGCCTCATTTTCAGTTTAATTATAGCTTTAGCTTTAAACAAACAAAGAGTACAAATTTGAAATCTAATCCTAATAATTGTGAACGCATTAAATGTAGTTGGTTACATTTGCCACAATTGATCGCAATTATGATTTTTGCGTCTGCCCTATATTAGTACTCTGCCGTACTGATGTGATCACAAATTACTACACTTGATCATGTGGCAGAAAGTGGTTGGCTCGTTTTTAAAACAACATGCGAAACCACATTATGTCAATTCAATTCTATATCTTGTGTTTTATTCCTCTTTATTCGATAAAACATTCTATACTTGTGTTGCCTTATTTTTAGTATGAAACAATTATGCTCGCATATTATCCATATATGAACATACATTATAATGCAACATCACTCATTAATCTCTTATTAAATTTACTGAAAATACAAGGCAGTATATTTATTTATTTTTAACTCTTTATCTAAAATAATGTTATTATCATAATATATGAAATGACATATATTGTACATATGATAATCTTATTAGACATAATTGGTAAAAGGAATAACAATTTTATAGAATCACGTACGTAATTCTTTGCGCAAGCGAAATCTTGAGCTGAACGTGCTTTGATATAGATGAGTGAGATATATAAACAAAATATATGATTAAGAAACAACTATTGTATAATGATACAAACATTTTCATGGAAAACAACTATACACAACATTTTACAAAAATCTTATTATGATCAAGAAACTAACACGTCAATTTTGCAACAAAAGAAGAAAATCTCACATAATGCAAACTGAGACGTACGTGGATGGTAAGTAAGATGTGTGGTCGAGAGAGAGTGAGCAAGTAGGTGTTGAATAAATGCGTTGACGCTTTATATATATTAAGAACCTTTGTATTTGAATAAATGCGTTGACGCTTTATATAAATTAAGAACCTTTGTATGTGAGAATATCACAAACATACAAATAATTCTTTACTTCACCAAAAGAAAAAAAAAATGGGATCCATATCAGAAATGGTGTTCGAAACTTGTCCATCTCCAAACCCAATTCATGTAATGCTCGTCTCGTTTCAAGGACAAGGCCACGTCAACCCTCTTCTTCGTCTCGGCAAGTTAATTGCTTCAAAGGGTTTACTCGTTACCTTCGTTACAACGGAGCTTTGGGGCAAGAAAATGAGACAAGCCAACAAAATCGTTGACGGTGAACTTAAACCGGTTGGTTCCGGTTCAATCCGGTTTGAGTTCTTTGATGAAGAATGGGCAGAGGATGATGACCGGAGAGCTGATTTCTCTTTGTACATTGCTCACCTAGAGAGCGTTGGGATACGAGAAGTGTCTAAGCTTGTGAGAAGATACGAGGAAGCGAACGAGCCTGTCTCGTGTCTTATCAATAACCCGTTTATCCCATGGGTCTGCCACGTGGCGGAAGAGTTCAACATTCCTTGTGCGGTTCTCTGGGTTCAGTCTTGTGCTTGTTTCTCTGCTTATTACCATTACCAAGATGGCTCTGTTTCATTCCCTACGGAAACAGAGCCTGAGCTCGATGTGAAGCTTCCTTGTGTTCCTGTCTTGAAGAACGACGAGATTCCTAGCTTTCTCCATCCTTCTTCTAGGTTCACGGGTTTTCGACAAGCGATTCTTGGGCAATTCAAGAATCTGAGCAAGTCCTTCTGTGTTCTAATCGATTCTTTTGACTCATTGGAACAAGAAGTTATCGATTACATGTCAAGTCTTTGTCCGGTTAAAACCGTTGGACCGCTTTTCAAAGTTGCTAGGACAGTTACTTCTGACGTAAGCGGTGACATTTGCAAATCAACAGATAAATGCCTCGAGTGGTTAGACTCGAGGCCTAAATCGTCAGTTGTCTACATTTCGTTCGGGACAGTTGCATATTTGAAGCAAGAACAGATCGAAGAGATCGCTCACGGAGTTTTGAAGTCGGGTTTATCGTTCTTGTGGGTGATTAGACCTCCACCACACGATCTGAAGGTCGAGACACATGTCTTGCCTCAAGAACTTAAAGAGAGTAGTGCTAAAGGTAAAGGGATGATTGTGGATTGGTGCCCACAAGAGCAAGTCTTGTCTCATCCTTCAGTGGCATGCTTCGTGACTCATTGTGGATGGAACTCGACAATGGAATCTTTGTCTTCAGGTGTTCCGGTGGTTTGTTGTCCGCAATGGGGAGATCAAGTGACTGATGCAGTGTATTTGATCGATGTTTTCAAGACCGGGGTTAGACTAGGCCGTGGAGCGACCGAGGAGAGGGTAGTGCCAAGGGAGGAAGTGGCGGAGAAGCTTTTGGAAGCGACAGTTGGGGAGAAGGCAGAGGAGTTGAGAAAGAACGCTTTGAAATGGAAGGCGGAGGCGGAAGCAGCGGTGGCTCCAGGAGGTTCGTCGGATAAGAATTTTAGGGAGTTTGTGGAGAAGTTAGGTGCGGGAGTAACGAAGACTAAAGATAATGGATACTAGGCAAAAGTCTTTGACTGTCTATATTCTATTTTGATAATGCATTATTACTGTTCCATCTTTGTCTTGGTGTATTCTAAAGATTGCTTGTTTTGTAGTTGGTAACCGTGGTGTAATTGATTAATTCAATGTTCGGCTTCGGCACATGTTTGTATCCCGACAAAGTTTTCATCCATGTACAACCAGTTCACATAAACATACAATAAACAACCATGACTCACCATAAGTTTGGACTATAAGTTATTACTTTTATTAAGAAAACATAAACATAAATCTTAGAAACTGACCTTGAAATTACGATCTAGAGATCCATGCATAGATAAGAGATAACCGATCCAGCTCTCCTTGTCGTCCTCTCAGTCACTTTCCATTTCTCTATCAACACCTTTTTGATGTGTGGACAGCTCGAGACGACTGTAGCCACTCCAGCGGAAGTGATCCCTGGGCAGTAAACCATGTGACAAGTCTCCAGAAGTTTGCACTTCTGTACAAGATGGTTCAGACCATTGTCTGTTATATGGTGGCAATGAGACAAGACCAAGTCTTTCAGCATTGGACATCCTTCTCCAAGCTCAGCCAACGGCATGTCTCCAATGTTCTGAAATTTGTGATCAAACGTCCCAGCTTTGAGATCTCGATAACAAACAAACACACACGCTTTTAGAAAATGTTAGTTCTATTTACCTGAAGAACACTAATGTCGAGGTGAGTGAGTTGAGGACAGCCTCTGGCGATTGCTGTTATTCCAGCATCGCTGATTTGATTACAACCACTTACGTTTAGTTGTTGTAAGGAGCAACCTTTTCCAATGGCGATTAATGCTTTATTTCCAACTCTGAATAAGATAAAAGAAATGATTAGCTTTTGTTCCAGTACTGTTTAAGAAACAAGATTCAACGAGTTGCAGGATTTACTTATCGCAAAACCGGAGACTAAGCTCGGTTAGTGATTTGCAATGCTTTCCAATAGATATAATTCCTTTGTTTCCTATCTGTATATAAGAAAAAACGCATATACCAGTTGCTATGTCAATAGATTAAGAAAATACTTTATTTTAAGAGATGAGAGATTATACCTCATAGCATCTGCGGATATGAAGTTTCTTGAGGTTGCGACAGCCTTTAGCAATACTGCACATAGCGATGTCTCCAATGCCAGAGCAGTCTACTAAGTGAAGTATTTCTAGGGATTTACAGCCTTTTCCAATTTCTTGAAGAGCCGAATTACCAATCCTTTGGCAATACAACAAAGCTAACTCTTTGAGGCGCCTGCATACACCCGAAAATAACGGTTCAATCAATGATCCATCCCATAGTGATCTCTGATGCTGTCAACAAGAAATAAAGAAAGTAAGGAAGAAAATGTACGGGCAAGATTTTCCAATTGCCTCTATTCCACGTGTACCAATGTTGTGGCATCCGTTAATTTCCACACGCTCAAGTTCCTTACAACCATGAGCAATAGCTTCTAAACCTTTGCAACTCACAAAGTAACAATCACTTAAAGTAAGATCTTTCAACTTCTTAGACCCTTTACCGATGGCTCGCATGCCCCTGAAATACAAAATAAAAATCAAGTAAAACGATCATCCTACACAAGGCCATCCCAAAGATAAACAAAGGTCTCTCTATAAGGCAAGTGTCCTTCCATGTCCTTCGAATGGTCTAACCAACACTGGGCAATAATTTCAGAAGACAATATCTAATAGAAGCACACAAGATGAGACCAAAGCCTGTATTTTCCTCATCCCCTGACTTCTCTAATAGTTGAAAATTTAGGTACTAGAAGGATTGGATTGTGCTCATCAAAAATCCAAAGACACTTAAACGGAACAGGATCACTAACTTGTCAGTAAAATGCTGAAAGCTATACAATGCCAATCGCTCCAACGAAGTACACAACTCTCCCACTGCAGCAAAAGCCACATCCGTCACACTAACACATTGAAGCTTCAGATTTTTCAAACGGTGGCATCCCTGAGCCACCGCTATCAATCCTTTATCATGGATGTATTCAGAATCCAAATACAAAACTTCTAGTAATTTACAGTGAGAACCAACTGCTTCCAGAGATAAATCTGTTATTTTTGCTGACGCAGCAACACCGATAGACTTTAAAGACTTGGAACAACCAACAACAAGATCAATAACTCCAACATCAGTTAAGCCTTCGCAAAAGCGCAAATTTAGTTCTTCAAGTTGCTTACAAAACTTTCCAACAGCTGCTAAGCCTTGATCTCCAACATAGCAACCCTAAAGACCACATCCTAAGCATATGAGATCCTATTGTTTTTATCAAGAGGATATGGGAAATGAATATTAACAGATCTAAATAAGCGACAACGGCTGTTAAATTACCTGTAAATCAAGAGATTTAAGTGAAGTGCATTTCTGAGCAAGGGAACACAAACCCACACTTGAAACGTTAGGGCACCATATCAAGCTCAAGTTTTCTATTCTTGGAAATCCATTCGCTAGAGCAGTCAAGCCCGTATCAGTCAAGCTGGAAGACTCGACGTTCTCAGCTCCAGAATGTGTCTTATCAGTCAATTTCTTCCGCTTACTCGACGATGGCGACGAACTGTCCCTCCCACGTTTTCTTTTCTGCAAATATAATTGATAAGTGTAAACCATAACTCAAATATCCAAATACAATTCAGAATCAAATAACGCTAATCTCAACTAAGCTCAAATCCAGATCGATACAAAATTTAACATTTCAATCGAATTCATGATACTACACAAAAACTGCTCGATCCGATCACAAATTCAACAGAAAAATTTCGATGAGAGAAACATACTGGGGAAGGAGAGAGGGAAGGAAGGGAGACGGAGATACGTTCGTCGACATGGATAGAGGTAATATAGAGAAAGCGACGAGATAGGAGGGAGATGAAGTCGTCGGGAGAAAACGAAGCGCCGATACGAAGCGTGGTGCGGCTAAATCGCTCGAGAGATAACCATCGCTTGCAGACGAGGGAGCATGCGTCGCGATTCGGTTTCGATTCAAGTCGCCGGAATATCTCGAGGATAAGTTCCTCCGGCAAACAATTGTTAATCCGATCGTGACCTCTCATGGTTCAGAGAGAGATTGCAGTTGAAATTCTTCTTCGTCTGTAATGGCGGATCGGTGGGTAAGATGAGGTCGCTTTTTTTGTGTATGGTTGAGTTTAAAAAAAAAGGAGAGCAAAGTAAAAACAATTTATCGATGATGGTAAATAAATCTTCAAACGTTTGGTATCAATGTTTGCTTTTGCTCTTAAGCAATCAGAATATCGAAATGGATACGACAAAAGGCATCAAAATTCCGCCAAAATTAACAAATTTATTTGAAGTTGAAAATCGACATTGCTTGATTTTGTTTATATCAATCGTTTAACCACATAGCATCATATACTTAATTCTCCAAACAGAAATCAGATATACACACATAAAGGCTTTTGGATTCTCTTATAGTTATAAACTGGATCACATCACTGAAGCATCGTTTTATGCCTTTCAGTTGTCGCCTTGCCTCAGTATACGCAATATGGTCAAGAAGAGATTGAGGATGTCCAAGTAGAGAGCTACTGATGCTAGGATGTATTCGTCATATGTGAAACGCTTGATGAGGTTGTCGGTATCATAGACTATGTATCCGCAGAATACCAAGGCACTGAATCCTCCGTATACGGCAACAGAAGTCGGGCCAAGAGGGAAGAACATCTGCAATATTACGACAGCAAACCAAATTTAAGGCTTTGTTTTATGTATGTGTGGAACTATTGGGTGTTTGGTGATATAGGTGAGGAGGGAGGATTCTGAGAGGCAAACCTGGATGAAGCTGGTCACTACAAGAATGATGAGGCTGGTGAAGAGAATGGGTCCAAGGAAGCTGAAGTCTTTTCCCTTCTTTGCAGCCCAGAAAGTGTATGCGGTTAGAGATCCGACCACAGACAGAGTCAATATCAAGGCTTGTAGCACAATTCGTCCTGGTAAAACACGTAGAAGAAAGAACAATAGATTGTTAGTAAACACACAACTTTTACAGGCTTTGCTATTCCAAGTTTCAGGCAAATTTTGTTCTTTGTGACAATAAGGTGAGTTAAGAAGCGGCTGGAACAGCAACCAAATCACATATTATTGGTTAGAATCAGATGATATGAAAGGGAACGAGATAACAACCTTCTGTCATAGCACAACTGACACCAACAGTGAAACTCAATGAAACAGTGAAGAGGGCAAGGAGGATCAGGTTAACAGGATGCTTCTGGTGGTAAATGTGCAGAGGCCAGATTACTACAAAATTGAACTCCCAGTAATCAATCACATGAGCAATAAATCTTGTCAACAAATATGACATAAAATAAATAGCTGATGTACGACTGTGCAACACAAAATCAAGGTACTCAGTACTAACAAATTCAAAACTAAGTACTGAAGCAAGTAAACCAACATCAAATGAGAGGTCAACAAAGCAAAACTCATAGAGAACAAGCTATCTGAAAATTCTCCCTAAGGTGACAAAAGAAAAACGATCAATAGAAAAAAGAGAACAAGGCTGTTACATGACGAGATAGTTAGAGGGAAGAAAAAGGATCAATAGGAAATATAACAGATTTGTGAGTTGTCAAGATTTTGGTCGGTTTGGGCTCAGGAGGGTAAGGGATTCTCCAGAATTACTCCTTAGGTTTCTGGTCTGTTCTTTGTTCTATGTTTCAGTGAAAGATCAAGTAAAGTCAATTCTGAATCCTAACACCAACACACTAGATATCATCACACCAAGCATCAATCTGTCAATCATCATATAAAACATTGTTCAATCCATCCTCCATATATATACCTAAACAATCAAATGTATAATAAACACAGTAAAGGATATAAATCTAGTTACGAGAAGAAACTCAATCCATGAAGAGAAATGGAAAAGAAATGCATAAACATAAGGGACATAAATGCACAAATCAGAATCAGGTTGACCTAACCATAAGAATTCCTAATTACCAGATCAAATCAACGAAAAACTACGAAGATGAAATGAAAATCTTATCCAAAGAACGAGATCTACGTACAGATGAAGGGAACGATGCAGAGGAAGAGAAGAATCCCAGGAGATCCGGTCAAGAGATCGTTAACAGGAGGATTAAGAACAACGACGGCGGAGATAAGCGTCGTAAGAAGAAGCTGAGCTGAGAGAATCCCATAGACCTTACGAATAAATCCCCATCGGAGCTGATTCTCGCCGTAACTTAGCCCAGGATAAAGCGTCGCTTCTCCGACTCCCATCTCAAGATCAATATCCTTTCCGGCGGAACGATCTATGCCGCTCATGCTCACGCTCGCGTATCCGTACGGTTTGTCCATGGCTAATAGCTAGATTCGTCTTCGAAAGCAGATCTGGTTGATTCTGGGAAAAAATATCGAATTATAGAATTTTGAGATTTATATATTCTGTGTTGACGAAGGCGACGAGTCATTTCCCTCTAATCTAACAATATGATGTACACGTGGCAACATGAACGGACATGATTTGTTACGATAACGCGTTGTATTATTCATGTCTAAAACGCTGTTAGTGTTAGCTTTATATGAAAGACCAATAGAGAAAAAGTCTGTTAATTATTTTGAGGAAACATATTTCTGTGTTCATGGGTAGACATATTTAACTCTTTTTTATTTGTGAAGTAGAAATTTATGTATAAATTGGTCAATTAATTTAAATTTGATGAACATGGATTATTCCAAACAATTCATCCCATAATTTATTTAACATTTAAACCAGTTAGAATAAATTAAATGAATAACAATTTGGGTTAGGGTTATACTCGATCAATTCTTTCTTCGTCAAATAACTAAAAACATGTGACAAATTTTGATTGGAAAGCAATGAGATATATGAAAGTCAAATTTAAAAAGTAAGTTAAAATTTTATTGAAACCCAAATAATAAGATTTCCAAAAATTTACAAATTAAATTTAAAAAATTTATACAAACAAAATATAAAAGTTAGGACATGGATTCACAATAACGCACCAGTAAATAGTGTTTTATATACACACATCACATGCAATCATGCATGCACATTTTCTTATTATTTTGGTAAGTTTTGTATTAGTTGCAGTTCCAATTTTTATTTAATTATGTCGTAGATATGATATGACTTTATCGTTAAATTGTTAACATACTTAAGAAATAAATAAATAAATTTTGAAAATATGATTAATATTAAAAAGTAAACTAATTTCAAATTTTTCTTTTTTGGTGAAAAAAAAACTAATTTCAAAGAGAAACAGAATAATCATTTCATGGAATTTTTGTGAAAATAGAAATATATTAAATAATGAAAAAAATAATCAAATCCAATTCAAATAAAAATAGGAAAACACGTCTAATCGTAACTTTAAGAAACCAAATTTTATATAATAAGATACTTTTGTCTAATCTCAAAATGCTAGTCTCGTCTATGAAGTATAGAATAATTGAGAAAGCATGTGTTTGTAAACATTATAAATTTTTACCATCTTAAACATAGTAAGTTATATATGAAGCAACACGTGTTAAAACTTTAGCACCAATGTAATCTATATTGAATTTTGAATTGACGAATTGATTAGGTTAAACTTTCCCATCAAACTCTAAATATACCAATTCCAGCATATGGTAATTATATTTTTTTTCTAATGATATATCATGCTTTTCGTTTTCATTTTTGCTACATGCTACAATAATTGTTATGGATTTTATAACCTACAAAAATATAATGATAATTAATTAGGGTAATGATAACCTACAAAGGTTTTGTGAAACTTACTTTTCCATTAATTAGGGTAATGATAATTATACACAATATCTAAATCCATATTTTGAGGAAAAATAAATACAAAGAGTATTTTTTAGAATTACTCACAACTTATCCTAAACACAACAAAAAGTAAAAGAATCAAAAAAATCTTGAATATTGCCTACACATATATACAATAGAGGCTTTTCTAAAGCATCTCACCCCACGATAACAAATTCCTCTTTTCCGTTTTAAGGTAGCAAACAGCAATTTAAGAATCAAAGATAGTGTACGCAACTACGCATATATGTTTATGTTTTGAATTTTGATATAGAACTTGTTTGTTTTGATAAAGGTGTATGTTTGATATTACCAGCATGAAAATCACGAAGACTCGAGCACACTTTGTTACCAATTATGCAGCGAAACTCGCCGTCCTTCTAATTATCACTTTACTTTTAGTCAATTGTACCACCGTGGTTGCCAAAGGCGGTGGTGGAGGCGCTCACGGTGGAGGTGGAGTCCATGTTAGTGTCGGAGGTGCTCATGCTAGTGTAGGAGGAGGCCATGCTAGTGGAGGAGGTGGTCATGCTAGTGTAGGAGGAGGCCATGCTAGTGGAGGAGGTGGTCATGCTGTTGAAGGAGGAGGCCATGCTGGTGGAGGCGGTGGCGGACATGGAGAAGAAGAAGGTGGGCATGGGATCGGAAGAGGTGGTGGTATGGTTCATCGACCAGCGACGAGGAACGGAGGCTCTACACTAACTATTCCCTTTGTCGATGGATCTACAACTGTTTTCATGATCATATTTTTTTTATTTAACTAAAGCTCAATTTTCTTTGATATATTTAAATTTCATGATTTGATTTTGGTAGTTTTTTTTTCATTTTGGGTCAAAGCTTTTGGTTTAAGGTTAAGTTGTTTGATATGTTTGGAGTCTGTGTATTCCTTAGACACATGAGGGATAAATTTGGTAAGGAAGAGAGGTTTCCTTTGTTTGAGATTCAAGATTACACATTTGCATATTCTGACTTAATTTTAACCTTATGGTCTCTGCCCACAAATAAATACAAACACCAAATATCACTTTCGTGAAGCGTTTTTGAGGATCCCCGATGTGACTGAAGAGGAAGGAGAGAAAGCTTTGCGGATATTGAAGACGTTCCACGCAGTGCCGGCTGCGTGCCCAACCGTGCCTAGTACATCTTTCGTAGCTTCTCCCGCGCTCTCACCTAACCTGTTAATGTAACCTCACTTATGTGAGACATTTACACTAAACGTGAGGCAAAATTGAGGACTTTGTCTGTGAAACTTACCTCTCACTAACCATTCTTGTAGTAGCTTTGGACGTAGCAGAAAGAGTTTGTCTCTCTGCGGCTTCAGCAGCGTCTAGTAATTTATCTAATTTCAAAGATCAAATCAAACTATTTTTAGTTCATCATTACAAAGATAATCTAATCTAATGTCAATGTGGAGCTAATAAATATAAATTTAACTTACTAAGAGCATCAAGTGAAGCCAATAGAACCTCCCCTGGAACCATTGAGAAAAAAGCTTTCCCTGGCTTCGACTTTACAACTGGACCCATCACCGAGCCACTCACCACTCCCACACCATTCAACATTGTCTTGCTCAATTTCTCCGTCGCCCTAGACAATTTCCTTACTCTATACATGTGTTACCACCAAAAAGACTATGGTTTATAAGATAAAAAATGTACAAAGAACTAGGAATGCTGTATGCTGAGTTCATTATATACCAACTATCGAACAAAAAAAATTTAGTCCATAAACCAAAGTTGAGTTTTAATATTTCTTACACCTACCAAAAATTAAAACCAAATCCAACAGAACGGAAAAAAAAAAAAAAAAAAATCAAACCAAAACCATACCAAAGTGATCACTTCCATATCGGTTTTATTAGTTAGGTAACTATGTTTCTAAGCCTAGTAACCAGTTAAAATCGGATTTAAAAGATCATCAATTGTTATACCGTTGAAGGTTCTTGTTGATTTGATTCTTGTTTGTGGTTGCATTTCTTTTTGACGAGGCACCATTCTTTTTCTCAGCCTTCGTAATCATAATTTCACCTCCTTTATGAACCTATTTAACAAAACCCAAGATTCAGAATTTGAAATTAACAAATAATAAGAACTCTAATGAGGTTGATGATTATAAACCTGATTAGTGTAAGCATTACTGCATTTAAACATCCCTCTAATGATATGCCCTGTACCTCCTGCAATAGCTTTAGCTACAACATTGTTATAATCTTCAATCTTAGGCGCAAACTCTTTCCAATCAATTCCATTGTTAACACTCGAAGAAGAAGACGAAGAAGAAGACGAAGAAGAAGACGGAGACGAAGAGAAACAAGAATTCTCTCTCAAGAAATCGTCTAGCAACTCGATACTATTCACAAAAACGATGTCATTTTCATCAATAGGGAAAAACGTGATGCCGTAACTAAGTGGCTCTCCATCTTTAACCGGCAACGTGAAGAGGTAGTCACGAGAGTCAAGTTTCACCACTGGCTCGTCTTTAATCACCGGCCATTGTAAGTCATTTCCGATCCTCACGACCATAGCTAAGGCTACGTTGCTGTCTAAGACTTGTACAAGCTCGAAGTCTCCGGCGGCTAGCTCCACAGCTTCGGATCCGTTGATGAGATGAGCTCTGCATCCATGAATCTGTAATAACACTTCGTCACTCACGGTTCCGTAAGATGAGTACATAGCGTCTTGTTGTTGTCCATACGATGATGGTTGTTGTGTTTCAGTTTTTGAAGTCTTTGATCTGAAAAAACTCATTTTCACTCTTGAGGTTTCTTGACACAATCTCAAGATTGATTGAAATTTTTTTTCCTTTTTGGTTTTAGGAGAATCTTATCGAGTAAATAGAAAACAAAAAAGAGGAATTGATTATACAATGTTTTTACTTTCGGTGTTAATCGAGGCAAACTACTTTATTCTAGGACCCCCAACATGACCACATTTGTCTTCTCTTATTATGGCAATTTCAAGAAATTATTTAAAATAATTACGAATCCTACCGACATGGCAATTTGTGTTTCAAGAAGGATTATTTTAGACTAACAAAAATATCTGGATATATATATATATTTATTATTATTAGAACTACACCACTCTTTAAGCAATACATTCTTGATAAATGGCTAAAACATTTAAAGAAGCTCATCCATAAGATTTTGTTTCAACATAAAAGATGGCTTACTTGAAAGTAAATCCAAAAGAGATTGAAATGTAAGAAAGGAAAAAAATTAGATTGCCACTAAGACCTAAATCGATTTTGATTAATTAATAGTTCATAAATGTTAAGAAAGAGAGTTGGTTTTGAGACAACTCTCAAAGTTACAGTTTTTTAGATCAGAAATTTATTATACTGCTGATCACACAAAGTTACATTTTTTTAGAGCCATCGCACAAATTTATTACATTTATTATATTGCTTGGTAACCCTAAATACTACTGAGCTTTGTGGTTATGATTATACTACTGAGCTTTGTGGTTATGATTATACTACTGAGCTTTGTATTTATTTTCTTGTATTACAAAAATTATCTTGCTATCATAAAAATTAGAGTCATATATCCTTAATAAAATGTAAAAAGCAGTTAAAATCTCTCTAACATAGCAACACCATCTAACATAACAATTTGAGTTTCAATTCGGATTATTTTAGTTTACATATAATTTATACACTCCGAACAAATGAAACCGTTGAAGATTGATTACATAACATTAAACACTAATCAATCTTTAACTTATTTAGCTTTAACAACAGCTTTAATTGAACCGGAGTCACCAGTAATCGTATCATACCGGAGAAATAAATCGGCAACGAGCAAGGAAGCCGTGAGAGTGACAATGTCCTTAGCTGCACACTGTTTGTTCGACGCGCTCGGGGTACCGGTTTGTGGACCGTTAGACCAGTAGAGATAATTCAGCAATTCAGACCCGGTCTCACCTACATACCGGTCCGGTTTAAATTCCTCCGGTTCGTCAAAAACATTAGCGTCTCTCATCACAAGCGGCTGATAACCACAAAGAAGCTCACCTTTCTTGACCTCAAAAACAGCATCGTGTGAACTTATCTGAAAATCTTTCCTCGCACGTGCGAATTGCAGCGGAACCGGAGGACTAAAACGCAGCGTTTCGTAAACCACGGATTTAACCAGCTCCATTTCGTTAACCGTCTTGAAATTAAGATCCGACCCGGATCCGCAAACTCTCCTGACTTCGGTTCTAATCCTCTCCTGTAAACCGGAATTGTCGCCGGTTATTCTCCCGATCAAAGAAGGTAAGAAGACGGAAAAGCCCCCGTAGGCATTAAAACCTAAAACAAAGAGAAGATTTTGAATAGCCTCATCTCGGGTCAACCCGAATTCTTCTTGACCTAACCGGAGACAATCTCCGGCGTTCTCGTCGATGAAATTGTAAAGCTTTTTGTAATTTCCGGCGATTAAGAGAGAAGGATAAGGCCAAGTATGAAGTAAAATCTCTTCAAGAGGCTGAGGAACTACGCCAAGTTTAGCAGTGGGAATAACTTGCAACGCAAGCCAAGTATTGATTGTTTTCCAACCGTTCTCAGCGATGTCCGGCGATACGGAAGCGTCAACGCCGGCGAGAGAGGCGCAGAGGAAACTGAAGATGCAACGTTGGAGAGGGAAGATATATGAAGCGGCACCGTTTTTGGAGATTTCGGATTCGATTGTTCCCCAGAAAATGTTTAGGTTTGAACGAAGCTCTTGTAGCCATACTTTTGAGCTTCGTTTTAGTGTTTCCATAGCGAAACCTTTTATCTGAGTTTATAACATGTAACAAACATAAAATTCACATGTAAAAATTTGAGTTCATTAGTATTTAGTATTATATTATTCAACTGTAAAGAAAAAACAAAAATTCTACTGTTCATCGATTACAATGGTGCTCACTTTTTGATTTAGTGGAAAACGCCAAATTTTGTATCACGTTTCTTCTGTATTTTAATACATAAAAATACAATATGCTTTACACAATAATACTTTTGTTTCTACTAAGCTTGTAGTACAACTACAACCACACACAACTTTTCTTACCAATCATATATATGAAAAGTTGGTCAACTCTCTCCATATGATTGACACATCATCACTTTAGCATTTGACATGTGTCTATTAAATAATTAATGTAAGTTCTTCAACTTCTAATTTATAGGTTAATGATATATTTCTTATTTAATTTTATTTTACATATTTAATTATATTATTACTAAATTTATTTTTATTTTATATGATTTTTCAATAAAACTATTTTAATAGTTTTCTCATACTTGAAGATTTTTTTTTTAATCCAAACTCAAAGTATGAATGTATAATAGTCGTGGATTACTTAGTGATTTGAGTAAGTTATTCTCTTAAATTGATATTTATATTCTCTTATGATATTTATATAATAAATCACTGAGGCTGATGAATACGTAAGGAGCTCTATCATCAAATTCTCAGGTTTCTAGAATCCAACCCTACCCTCTCTTAAATTGGTTTAAGACAAATGTTGTTTATGAATTATATGTATGATGCATTGTTGAGAATGTTGTTAGAAAAAAATATTTTTAATATTAAAGTAATTACTTATTGCATGAGTGAATGATTAGATAAATAAAAATTAAATTTAAATTAAATAATACAAAAAAATCCGAAAAAACCGCAGCGTAGCGCGGGTGATCATCTAGTCTGTAATAATAAAGTCTCACAGGATTGGTACAATTAAAGACTGCCAACAATTTTTTTTTTTAACTTATAGTTTCCTTTTTTATAATTATTGTTTTTCATTTTTTCAGCAATATACTAATATCAGAAAAACTTAATTGCCTCAAAAATGAATTCTCCAAATCTGAGATAAAATCCCATTAGTCCGCTTAAGATTTTCCAAAACAATTTAAGATCAATTTATAGTAAAATCACTTGACATCAAATCCAGTCACTAAAAAGCCACACTCATAATAACTAACTAGTTAGGTTTGGTTCGATTAATTTTGAAAACTTCAAAAAAATTCTCTTAAAGTACATCTCTTACTATGGTTTAATTATTTATGGTACAATCTATATACGTATTGTTTTTTTGGTCTAGAAAGTGTCGGACCTTTGATTAAAATTTATTCTAGATACCAGTCAAACCAAAGATTTGGTTACTTTGTTGTTACCGTATTAATTAATTATATACTCGTACGTAATAGTAGCAAAGCAACGTATGTACGAACCTTGGCGTGCTTTGGCTCAGTAGTGTCGAGATAAACTCCAACACGAACGCCGCCGTAGAACCCAAGGCTAGGCCGGAAGTCTCCGATGAGAACATCTCTTTTATCAACTAGATCCATGTCAAAAAGATGGCTAAAAGACTTGACGTCAAGAACGGCGACGATGTTAGGGTTAACGTTGCCGAAGAAAGGAAACGTCGGAGGAATATTTGTACGGAACACAGTGCTCTTATACTTCTCAGCTCTTGTCCGGAAAAACTTATCGGGTCCTTGGAATCTAAACGGTCCGATAATGGTCCAACCAACGGCCAGCCGTACGATCCCGGCATTGTACGGAGGGGAAGCTGTGAGGGGGGTGATGGTGGCTGCTGAGATGTTAGGGATGTTGACGGTGGTGGCCGCGGGGAAGTCGCCGCCATCGTTCTCAACAACATCTTTTGAGCTTAGAGGTTTTTCTTGTTTTTGGAAATTATCTCTTCGCCTTCTATTTCTATGCGGTTATAGATATATCTTGGTAAGGTATAAATAAATAAATAAAGAGAACATTAATTATACATGCAGTATTTGTAGACTTTTCGTAAACAATTAATTTTATTTTATTTTTTATGTACTTATATTGTTAAGTATTATCATATGAGTGAAGTTCATCGCTAAACGAAACATCATTTATATATATACTTATATTTTTATGAATCCTGGTTTAATTGATCGAAATATGTTTTTTACAATTTCCTCCTTTTTTATACATCTCTTCCATCTAAGTATTCTGTAAAAAGACTTAATTATGGTATAAAATGTAACATTTGATTTAAAAAATGTAAATAAATCGTTTTGAGGAAGGAGAGGCATTGTCGTCAACCAAAATCACTGTGTGTGGTTTTAGAACCGTGGTTAGGTTTTTTGGGGCTATAGACGAGGTAAAAAGTTTGTAGCATTTTATGTCAGATTTAAAGAATAAAGATTGGTAGCTACACAATAAATAACATAATACTCGACCACTACATGATATTTTTTTTTCTTAACTCAATTGTTTTGTTTTCTTTGAAACACCACCTTTATTAAGACTTTTCAGATTCTCCAAAGAATCTACATGGACAGTTGTGACTTCAATGGTTGGATTCCAGCATGTCTATGTTACTCAATAATGGCCTTTATCTTGGACTCAAAAGACACACGAGGGTTAGACAGACCGTATAGGGATATTCGAAGTTCGCGAATCTGTAAAACATGAAGACTGTTAAAGAAAAGGTGTTCTCCATCACACATCGCCTACTTAGAGCTTATATCACTTAGCAGATTTTATTTCCCGTCTTTCTAATTCAGACCATATAGTCAAAGCTCTAAATAGCATTCTCCAGAGAAAAAATATACTTTTGGGGTCGTGTGTAATTTCCATATTCCATTTTTAAGATGAGGATCTCTCTCGAGGAGCGGTAGCTAAACAAATTTAAATAAAACTGATCAATATGGGTAGATTATAGATAAAATAACCTTTTAAATAACAATGATCAAAAATTAACCAGAATTTTTTTAGTTCTCATTTTATCCATTGTCCAATGCTCCCGATACTCATGTCACTATATCAAAGATAAAAGTTGGGACACCCAATTTAATTTTTTTGTGAAAGGAAGTTGGGACCCCAATAGATGTGGCCAATGGCGCCATATCCTTATTTTCCCGACTGATGTCAGAGCAACCACATATTTGATGTTGTAGCGTTACTATGAAGACCTTTTTTCTTTTGTTTGATAGAAAGATCACGATAGATCGATCTTTCTTAAAATTGTTTGTGACGGGAATAGAAAAAAGTGAGAAACACGTGTTTTTTTAAATGTGTGACAAAGTAACCACCGCTTCCGTCCAAAAGAAAATAAAGGAAAAGCCAAGTAACCACTGCCAAGTATCCACGTTATGGCGAAATTCCATATTGGTTACATTATTGTTTCAGATTTGACGTTAATCATTTGATAACCTTATACATGTTTAGATAAAACAGTTCCTTGAAAAGTAAAACAACGTAATATGAATGATAATAATGCAAAGTATCAGGATTGTTTTTAGCAAATTTTAAGATTTTTAATGAAATAATCATGGAAAATTGTGTTTTTTATCTTATACTAAACTAGTTAAAATCTTCATATGTATCTAGTGTGCATTGTATGTAAATGATAAATATTTGAGTTTTTTTCATATTCACCAGATTGGTCATGGCTTGCGTTCTCAATTTACTTAGAGAAACTCTGGAAGCTCGGTTATATTTGATTTTTTTATTCAATCTAATTTCTTTCATTTGATGTATTTTAAATTTTAAAACGAATAGTTTAGCATGCAGTAGTCCTAGACTTTAGAAGCATGACATTACTTGTGTAAATTTTGTATTTACAATTTGGAATTAAGAACCATTAATGGTCTTTTTTTGGTAAAAATGAAACGATTATTTATGTTTTTGTTTAACTGATAATACTCAGACACTATGAATAATGTTTAGTTACCACTTAGCGTTTAAGAAACAAGAAGAAGCAAATTCTAGGCGATTCAGTTCAGAGCAATGTGAGAAAGAGTTGTAGTTCTAAACAATGAGAATAACTTATTAACCGAAGACAAATATAAATTATACGTACAACTTAAGAATTGATAAATCATAACAATGACAAAAATCTTATAAGCTATAACTTTTGCTTCTCTCCAAATATGTAAATATCCTAGGATTCCACCTCCAGCAACCTGAAGCAAAGCCCATTTCAGAAATTACCCTAAACTAAAACACTTTCGACTTCAGCTTTCACGACTCAGAAGACATGATTTACGTTTTCACTATGAGCATATATGGAGAAATTTTTAGAATGTAATCAACGAGAGAGAAACTGATGAGAAAGTTTACTAGCACTGAAAAAAAGAAACCCAAGAAACATAATTATGGTCCCAAGTAAGTTTCAAGTCTCAACGACACATTTGTACTAACGCTTTACATGGTCCCTGAGTCATCATTCCTTTTATAATATAGTTCCAAACACTGCACCATCATATTGTACCAGCTTATAAAGGGACTTTACATTATTGAACACAACCAAAGATAAGACTTGATTCTGGGCCAATCACGTCGATATTGCTATGCATTGTGATACATATATATCTATCAAGAAAAGATAAATCTTAAAAATTTACGGACAAAAAAAGAAACATAAGTCTTCGAATGCAGAGATACCACAACCTTTGATATAGACATGAACTAGACAGAAATCTTGATATGTCTATAACTACAAACCTGACTAGTACTATGACTGAGTCGTTCACGCAATGTTCTAACGGTGGATAGTAAATTGTCCAATATGTACATGTTCTATCTCTTCTAACAATCAAAACATTTAGTATACTTCAATAAAAACTGAAAAGCTTATAAGTAAGGCTAGATATGCATGGTTGTAGTTTTTTAAAATTTTCTTTGGTTTGAGTTTTTCAACAACCCAATTCTTATTACACGTTTTAGATTTTTAGCGAAAATAGTTTCCGTTTGTTTTCAATCATTTCTTGAGAAATTGGTTGGGTTGACTAAATCAGTCCAGAAAAAATTCATTTAGTTTATTAATGTTGATCTTCTTTATATGATATGATTCTGAACAATTATCTAAATATTTTAGTCGATGTGAAACGTTACAAACACATTTTTTGTCAATTAGATAATATATGTCTGTTTTTAAAAATTCAAATCACATTTATTTGATATATAATATAATTATTCAAATATTTTCAAAAAAACAAAAATAATAGGAAAATCATAATTTTAAATCTTAATCAAATCTTTTAAATATAAATATTATTAAATATAGAATATCTGGTATATGAGTCAGATAATATTTAAACCGATCGATTAATTTTTTTATGAACAAAATCTACAAACGGGTGGAGCATCTCTAAGATCTCACAGTATTTTGCCCCATCCGTCAAAAACTCCATGCAAAAATACTAAAGATATAATATTTGGATATTCTTAAAGGCCAGAGGCCCATAATCAAATTTTGATATGGGCTTGCTTACAAGTTACAAATAGTAATAATCAAGTAAAAACTTTTCATTTGTTGTAGGACGATTATGACTGATAACCTCGGTTGAAGCAATTTGATTCTGGAATTTTTGTGTTCTTTGTGATGTTATTAAGATTCCAAGAGGTATGGAATCTGATCTGTAAAAGTTGACATTTTGGTGACTGGTTTGTGTTCTCAAGGGAAAGTGATTTATAAGTGTTTGATAAAATGTCTCAGAGAGTGGTGTTTCTTCTCTCTATGGGACACTTATCTAGTTATCTGTATGCTTTGTGTGACTGACGAAATGGGCATTGCTCTAGATTTGCATAGAAGGATGATTGCTACAGGATGCAGCCATGCAGGAGTACCATACTTACTTCATTAGATGGCATTGACCTGAGGATTTATAGAAGTCATGACCTGAGTATTATCTTTTCTGCTTTTTGTAATCATATGATACACTTCTAACAGAAACTTCTCGTATGCTTTTCCAAATGGTATTTTTTTTTCTTGCATATAATACAATCGTATATATGTACATTTCTTCTAATGAGAGGAAAACTTGTGTAAGAATATAAAAGAATCACCGTTAAAGGTAGAACAGAGCAAGGATTAGGGTATTTCACGGCAGCTATCTTTGCTAGGCAAAGGAGTGTTCCTCCATGACCAACGCTTAGTGGCCACTAAATCCGGAGGTGACATATCAGACTCCAGCTTCTCCTCGGGCTCTGGATCTTCTCCAACCCTGAACTCCGGGTGGGCGTAGGCGTCTCGAAGGAAAGCTTTGAGGTTTAAGTTTGGTTCACGTATACGGTCCAGTGTATCTTTGATCATGGCTTCCTGCTTTGGCTCGAAACAAGAAAAAGGTTAGCTTACACGCTTTACGTATAGCTACTAGAGATCTTCAGTTATTTCTGTTTTTTGTATTAACTGACCTGTAACGGGTATGTGACAAAGGCAGGTTGGTAACGGTTTTTGCAGTGTTTGTGGAACCCGATGGTCAGCAACGGAAGCACAAGCAGCAAAGGAGTGGACTTAGAAGCGTGTTTGGTGCTTAGAAGACCCATCAAGAGCAGCTGTGAAACAACCAATGCGGTCACAACACGCCTGTGAACGTCAGGCCAGAACTTCCCTGCGCTCTCATACTTTTGGTTATACACATTTATAACCTGCAAATAAAGCATTCATTGTTACTTAACAATGCTCGAGCTTTGGAGGAAAAAGGAAGCGGAAGGTTCAGTTATTTCACCTGATGACGGTACACTACAAAAGCCAGGCCGAAGAAGACGAGGATAAAAGGGAGAAGGATGGGGCTAACTGCTGCGTAAACAAGACCAAGAAGGAAGTAGAGTTGTATTTGAGGCTCACCAGTGTTGAATCCTATGGTTCCAGGATCAGTTGCTTCTTCCCTATCTTTTTCGGTTCTCACGAGGAAGGAGTTCTTTAGATGATAGATTATGAGTGGCTTCAACCTCAATATCTCACCAGCAACACCAGCCCATCCATCCACCATTATGTATGTTATAAAGAAGGTCGCTTTCATTGGAATCGAGACACCAATTGTTTTTGGAATACTGCAGAAATGAAAAAGTCAGAAAGATATGATATCTCTCAGTGAAATGCAGACAAAGAAAGGTCTAAAGAACATACTCGTTTGCAGACTGGTTAAGGAAACTGTTGAGCTGTTGAAACGCAGTCCCGGTGACTATGCTTCCAAGGAAAACATTGATGAATTGGAACATGTAGAATCTAGTTGCAGCTCTTCTTTCTAATGAGGATGTGCTGACAAAACCTTCAAATTTGGACATCTGCATGAGTATTCTTGGGAGGAAAAGGAGGAAGATCTTCAAGGCGATTCCGGGAAGGAAACCTTGGATGATCGACTTTAACAATTTCCTGTTCACAAAGACCAAAAATGGTAAGAGACTTTATCTACTAGGCAGCGGGACAGAACATGTTGAGATAGACAGAGACATACACTTCTATAAGGGGCTTCAAGAAAGGAAAAGCCTTCTCTATGCCTTCGATGTTGGCGAGTGACTGTACAAATGCTATTGGTATCATGAAGAAGAAGGTGAGGAAGAAGTATGCGACGCCGACTATGAGCCTCCTTATCTTAAGGTCTACATATGGCAATGCCAGATTGTCATAGTAGATGTCACGTGGCTCTGCAGCCCACTCAGTTAGCCATTCTGTTGGGTTTCTTGTCTGTTGAGTTTGAGCACAAACCGCTGCTCCCCAACGGCTCTTGAAAGATACAAAAGCTGCAGGCACTATGGACTTTGTGCCGGTCCTTAACCTCTGTTTCTCCTCAGATATCTGAAACATCCAAAGAAAGTTTGATTAAATATGTTGCAAATGAGGTTGGAGAATAAAAGCAATAGGGTAGAGAAGTTAAAATGCTTTACTTCTCTTGTTAGACCCTCAACGACGGACGTGTAATATTTGATTCCATCAGCTTCTTCACCACAGCAGCCAAGAAATCCCATCTACTTATGGACATTGAAATGAGTCTTAAGAGAAACAGCAAATGAGAAAGTTAAGCTTATGTGATTTGCAAATATGAGTTTTACCTTTATTACTGGCCTGTTAGATAGATTCCTCATGTGTTTGTTTATATTGTAATCAAGCAGGTTCTGCATTTGTTTCCTCGTCAGAACCAATTCCGAGAGTTTGGTTGCATCGTGGACTGCCTGAGTTAAAAGCAGATCAACCATCATCAACTCAGAAATCAAGTCAGAGATGTATACAATAGAAAATCCAAAGATGATTATACCTGGAAAGTGAGATAGTGATCTGGATGATTGACTTTGAAGAAATGTTCAACAAGTTCACATATTGATTCATGAGGATCTGCAGGAATGTTTCTTACCAGTACCTAAGATGAAGACAGTTCAACAAGTTTCAGCTATGGGGAAATGGTTTTGTCATAGAGTAAAAAACATCAACAGGTAGCAAAGTTTCATTACAGTGAACTGGTTAGGTCTCCTTTGATCATTTGCAAGAAACTGTAGTCTCATTAAAGCTATATTCTGGTACTCTCTTTTCAGGATAAAGCATGTCCAGAAGGTAATCGCATAAGCCATACACAAATGCACCCAAAATCTACAGAAGATGAGGAGGAGGATCCAGTGAATAAGTAACCATAATGAAACAAAGAAAAAGCCACCAAACTCGGAGAAGTATCTCTTACCTAGGTGACCCATTTGGTATATTTGATAAAGAGAGTTTATCAATATCACTGAAACTTATATTGGAATGCCTTAACCGATCCAATCCTTTGTTTGTCCAATTAACAGGAACCATTGTTGTAAAAGCAACACAAGCTATAGGGAAAAAGATCTTGAGCCTGCAAATTATCCATTAAGAACTCAAATCTCTTAAACCAGAAAAAAAAAAGAAGAGGGCTTGGGGGATAGATCAGTATATATATATATACCCGAGTAAGTAGATCCTCAAGTAGACAACAGAATCGAGTCCAGCGTGATCGACGAGTTCCGGTTCTGGCATTTTAAGTGCTTCAGGCATCCAATTGAGGAAACGAATATAGGACCTGAAGTCCAAATTGATGAATTTGCTACCAAAGCCACCAGTTTGTATAGAACTACTTCTTAAGCCCTTGAGATACCATTTAGGGAAATAGACTCTGTCATTTACTGGTTGAATCCTGAATATAGCAAAAGCTAAGAGAAAAGCAAATGCTGTGACTATATTGATTGCTGCTGCTACTCCAATATCGTTTATTGTAGCCATGAGACTGTGAAAAAGAAGATACTACTACTCTTCCTGTAAAAAAAGATTCAACAGACACAGATTCAGACTTTGCAAGTTGATGTAGGAAATTTCCAAAAAATCTCAACTTGCTCTGTTTTTTTGTTTGACACAGAGAGCATCCAAAAAGAAACATGAACTATATGTCACAGTCACAAACAACACTGAAGAAAGAAAAAAGATCAGATTCAATTCAAATACCTTCTAGAAAAGCTAAAAGACAAAGCTTTATTGCTCTTGTAAGTAACAGAAGAAGAAGAAGAAACAGAGGAGGAAGAAGAAACAGAGGAAGAAGAAAAGTTTGTATTTTTGGAGAAATTAATGAGAAAAATTCAGAATTTTTTCTTGCCGGGTATTTAGGAAATATGTTCAAAGATCATTCGACTAAAAAGATTACTGCAAATTTATTGGTTTATAAATCCGTGAAGAAAAAAGAGAAAAATAAAGTGTTGAGGAGTTGGCAAAATGTGAGCCTTCTAAGTTTATTACAGTGAACTATGAAAGAAAGAAAGAAAGAAATAATAAGATGCTCTTGCTATGAAACTATGAAAGAGACTCAAGAGTAAACTAAAACCGTGACCAAAAAGAAGATGACAAGAAAACTCAATAGTAGATGGTAGTGAGCTTTTTGGATTTTGTCTGGTAACGTTTATTTCCCTTCTAGAGAAAAATATTGGAAATTTTTGATTTGTTCAGTGGGTAAACAACTAGTGGCTATGGTTATTTTGGTGTTTTTGATTCCTAATCTAATGTGTTTAAAATACGTGGATAATATAAAGTTGATGGACACTTCAAAAAAAAAAAACCTTTATTAGTTCTTTTAGCAAGTGTGAACATGTTTGAAAAATATCACAACCACTATTTTTGAATTTTTAAGGCATTTTTAATTATTTGTTTTTGGGTGGATAATTGAAAATTGTAAAGGTGACGAAGTTTTTTTGTTTGTAAGAAAGTGGGTCCGAATCTACTCTCTTGCCAAAAATATAAATTTAGATCCAATCTTCATTATCCGTATTTTAATATCGTGGTTATTGCCAAAACTTATCAAAGTTTTTTTTTTTGTATTTTATAAAATAGAAACAAGCTTGTCGGATATGTTCATTGCATTGTGATCGTCATCGTGATCAATAAGTAAATCTATCTATCGTAATCTTGTGTGTTACGGCCTTATGGGTGAATATGTTCATTATGAATATGGTGTACATTACGTAGATTCGTTTTTCGTGAATACTAATGATACAAATAAAATTGTTTCTTGTAACTTTTTTATTGCTCCCTCGTCATAAATATTTGTACCACAAATAAACATAAGCTAAAATGATAGGTACTATACTCATTATTATAGAGTTGATATTTGTCAAACCAATATTTGCATCGTTTGTGTTTTCTAAGTTGCATAACAAAGAATAAACTTCAAACTAATGTCATCTATGTCATTAATTATGTTTCTACCACTACTAATGTTTTGTAGTGAACTAGTGAATAGTGATGGTAATAAAGTTAACGGTGGAATATCTTTTCAGCTATCACTAGCTCTTTGAATACATGTTTCCAGCCATAATAAAAGGTTAGGGGAATATAAATAATTATTAATTAGATATTCGTTTTACTGCTTTTAAGAAGAAAGATCTGGATCCACTTGAATTAATCAAGAAATTAATTAGCATTATAATGGTTATAGCTAGTACTAAATAATGCGTGGTCAGAAGTTAATCTAATACTTGAAGGGACATTTGTTGGTGATATAAGGATTTATTTCAATTTTAATTTTTTTTTGTTTCAAAACTTGTTTTGGTAACTTGCAAAGTACGAAAGCTCTTCCTCCTTACTCTATTTTCAGCCACAGAAGTTGACTTAGAGAGAAAATAGAAATCATACATAAAGAAACTCTCACCAAGCAACTTGGTCTCTATTTTCCTAAAACCTTTCTATTAAACAATCACTCTCAATCATTGTCGTGACTACTTCTGACCCACAGTAATAATACTTGCACATTAAGCATCATTGTCTTTTTTTTTTTTGGTCGTTGTATATATTGTCGACATTTTTGGTAAGTCAAAAGTTGGACAATTTAAGTCTCTGGGCTCTACTAAATCCATACGTGAAAATATTTCGGATTGTGACTTGAAGAATCAAATGGTGTCATAAATAATACAAATGGTTCGATGCTTCTCTGTTCAAACATTTGACACTTTCAATATTACAATCAGTTTTCAATAACAATTGGTGGAAACCGGATACAGAAATCAGCTACTCTTGCCATGAACAGCAATCTGGTGAATGTCCATGTCTTTGAGCATCACAGATCGACCACATGAGTCGCATGGTGCAGTTCTTGAACCACAAGTACTCTCATGTTCAGACATTCCTCTCATCCTGTCTCTAGTATCAGCTGCAGAGTTACCCGCTTCCACCATATCTCCACAGAATCTACACGCGATTAGGCGAAGAGGACAATCTTTCCCTTGATGTTGAACCTGCAACAGAATCACAATCTCATGTTAATTTACAAGTTCTAGCACAACAAGGTAATGAGAACGAACAATGATTGCAACCATTTTTATATACGCACCATCTGTTCTTTCTCAAGTACTATTCCGCAGCCACAAGTGAGTGGTTCATGGAAAACTTTTAAATGTTTCTCCATCTCTGTTGGCTGCAATGCTTTCCCGCATTTTTCACAGTGCAAATGGTTTTTCGCCTCTTCGACTCTGAGAACGATTCCACACCCGTGATGGTTACAAACCACGTTGTGTCTGCTACAGTACACCTCGTGCAACGCGATACTCCTGCTTGGAATTGAATGCTTACAGTTCCTACATTCTACTGTATCAACATCTGACGAAGATGATACAGCCCGTTCCCCAACCTTAGCTCCATCAATGCTTTCTTGGACCAGTACTGAGACCTGGTACTTGACTGTTCCTTTGAAGCCGTAAACACCTATACTGTAAGTCCCTGAGCTCAAAGCCCTCTCCTTTGATACCAAGATCAAGGTCTTTGAACCCACGTCGTGTGAAGACCACTCGTGTTGATTAAGAGATGGAAATAGAACCGGGTGCTTTGACACATAGAGATCCGTATCCGCTCCAACTTTCTCCACATCTACCTTTACAATAACTTTGACGCTTCCTGCCATTACTTTTTCTACAGTAGCCTCGTCAATCACAAACTTATAGTAATCATACCGACCTTCCTCAACTGTTCCAGATTCAGATTTCCCATATTGAAGCGGCTTTAGCACATGCTGATTCGGTTGATCTGAAACTATATCTGGACTAACAATATCAACCTCAATGTCAGTCTCCAGAACCGAAATGCTAGTGGCAGGTCTTAACTCAAGAACCTGAAGCTTGTAAGAGACCTGCCCATAATTAACCAAGAGAACATCGTCTAAAGAAAGTGTAGCATGTTGACGAAGAATAGTTTCAAGTATTGCTTTATGGTTAGGCAAATCCGAGAAACCAAGGTTATCAGGTTGAAGCTTCGCGTAACTGCCTTTAGGCAATCGGATATACCGAATTTCCACCAAAGGAACATCCATTGGATCATGCGTTGAAAACAAATTGCTCCACACATGTGGAGGAAGTCCAATAGTGCCATCTTCAGCAGTAAACTCAAGAACACCAGAATGTGTTGTCTTTTTATTATCCGCATGGTCAACAACAGAGAGCTCAAAATACAAAGGACCTTTATCGAAAGCTCCTTGATCAGACAACTCAGTAAAACATGATGGTGGTAGTTTAATCTTATCTCCATTTCCTTGAAAAGAAACAGCTTGGAAGACTCGTTCAAACACTATTCCATCTCCAGATACTAAACTCTCTTGCATATGTTGATCAGCCTAAACACAGGACAATAACAAATCATCAGAGAGAGAGCCCTCCATAAGTTTCACATCAAGCTACCAAAACTAACAACAAACTATGAACTTTCAAAGCAAGATGGTCAATGTCAAAGTTATATGCATCAAAATCTACAATAATCCCCAAATGAACAATACCCATTTGTAATACATATACGAATCTGGTGAACTAGATTAGAATCACACTGTTCTACAAAATCAAAATCCCAATTGCAGAACCTACACAATTTTACGAGGAATCCAAAAACCTAGGAGAGCATTTACCATACAGAAGAAACGCAAAATTGTCAAATTCTAAAAACCCAGTAAGAATAGAGATAGAGGACCTTAATCTGGGCTTCGATGGCGTCAAGTCTTCTAGCTCTTTGAGCAGCTTCAATGGCTTCGCGTTGCTTAATCGCAGCTTCCTTTGATTTCTTCTCGCGTTCGAGTTTCAGTTTCGCTCTTTGCTTCCTCTCTCTCTGCTCTCTTTCAAGCTTCTCTTTCGCTGATCTAAGCTCGAAATCCATTTTCTGATGATTCGAAATCTGTAGATTGGTGGAAGAAAAAGAAAAAAAAAACAAAGGAAAGAGCTTCTGATTTCTCTTGTTCTTCAAGAAAAGCTTTAAGAGAAAATTGTTTTTGTGATATTTATTAGTCAAATAAAGAGTATCTGGAAGGATCTGGGCCTTTCTCAAATTCAAGCCCAACCAAGAAACCCCAGATTTTTTATATTGTATATTTGTATTGCTTGCTGAAAAAGTTGTCATTTTGTTGATCTGAGTATTTGTATTGCTTTCCATCACTTGTGCATGCGTGAAGGTATTAACCCACCTTGTTGAATGCGAACTTTGTTTTCCTTTATGAACATACTTTGATACTTGTTTGTCTACGTACATCCGATGTCTTCTTATAAGTAAAAGTATACTTATTTGTGCTTGTTACATTGTGTGATTGGAAATCTTTGTATTTTATGAATAAACTATATTTACTTTTATGAATAAACTATTTTGTTGTGTGCTATGCCATGATCAGAGGTAATATGGGTCTCTAACCAAGATTTACAAATGATATCCTATGGTTCTCGAGTAACACTTATATATGCTTATAACATTTGGCTAGGTTCATTCACATCATTCTATTTTTTCCTTTTTCGTTTTTTTACGTCTTTCGCACCATTCATAAGAAAAATGAAATGATGAATTTGAATACAAGCTGGTTAAAATACAAAGACAGTACATATTTCTTTATGTTTTCTTTTTGCCTTTTTTTTTTTTAACAAAAAGAAAACAGAAAGATATTACAATTTATACTGTAAAAATTTATAAAAATATAATTTTTCTTTTTCTTTTCGATATATCTAAAGGTCTCCGAAAAATTTAGCAAAATTGTCAATAGCATTTTTTGCAGCGAAATTACGAGCAGTTTCTTTCTTGACAGGATGGTGACCACATCCAACAAACTTATCCTCAATATGGAAACAATAGGTTTGATTTTCTTCCCAAGTGTCTTTGGACGTCAATTTCAAGTTCCTCTTCTGACACATCTCATTGAGTTCTGTCATTGGATGGCTCTTCATTTTGTCTAAATGTATTATTGGCTCCAACAATGGTTTTATCACCTATCAACAATGGTTTTGTCAACAATGGTTTCAACACCAAAAGAGTCATGGATTAATCGATTGCCTTAGTCTAGTAGCTAGATATTTATAACTAAATGTATAGTAAGTTACCTTCCAGACGGTCTCGGTGGAGTTGCAGTCCATGAAGATAGCTCCAATGGTAGACTCTACTATGTCTGCTAGAACTTTAGGAACTTTTAAAAGACCATTTGAATGTAATGGATATTTTTCCATGGCTTCCACAAATTCTAGTATCTGCATATAATAATATTGATTCACATATTACACACAACCAATACAAACGTTTTTATTAAAGATTATTGTTGGTAAATTTCTAATTAGGCCCATGGGTTATGGAATAAACTAACACATTCATTGAGACAAATTGTGGATGAAAGTGATATAGAGAATGGGAAAAAAAGGTTGACAAAGTTTATTTTCCATGGATTTTAATAATGAACCAAATTGCAATAAGACATGATCGAAGTAATTAATAAATAAAAATTTATAAGATTTGACACGGTTAAATACTAGGGATTTCAAAGATGATAATTGAGTAGGGTTTTTAAGAATGTAACTTACTTGCTCCTCAAGCAAGGGTTTCTTATGACGGAGATAGCTATAGAGTTGGTGATTTACAGCGACCCGTGCCAATTTCTCGGTATCTACGTTGACGGCTCGGAGCTTGGTCAACGGACCAGGTGCTTCTTTAGGGTAGAGCTTAATAAAATCATAGATTATACCCATATTTAGGATCGAATCTCCTAAAAGTTCTAGGAGTTCGTACGATTCACTCTTGTCATCAACGTAACTAGCGTCTGTGAACGCTTTCAGCAACAAACTCTTGTCTTTGAACTTGTAATTTAAGATCTTCTCCAAGGATTCGATCTCCATAAGCTGGTCCGGATCCGCTGATCCGATGGTTTTGGTGTTATCTTTACCGTCGATTGCGTTTGAGAGTTGCGATCCCATAGAGACAAGAGGTGGGTTTGAGGAGAGAGAGATATGTCTTTGGTTAAGTTTCTGTTGTGTTTGTGTCTTGTTCATCTTAAGTCTTCGGTTATGATACCCTTTTTATACACGTCTTAATATATTTGGTATGACTTCTTCAATATTGTTATAGTTGTCAATTGTCATCCTTCTATTATTTTAGTTATTAAATATAGTAGATTCTCATTAATTTTTAGAAGATTTTATAATTGTTTAGAATTGGTCGTTATCACAGCAGATTTTGACTAGTTAATTACATATATATCATATACTTCCTCTGTTTGACACTTCAATACCATTTTAGGTTTTTTGTTTTTATATCATTAATAATATTACATTGTATTTTAAAAGTCAAATTTTATTTTTAAAATCTAGTTTATATTTGCAATGAAGGTTTTATCAATTAGTGATAATAAATTGCTGTTTTATATCTTAAATAACGAAGGGTATAATATAACTAGAAATTAAAACGGAAACTCCCACGTGTTTGGATTTTGGTTTAGATACTTTAATCGAAGCGGACTTGCATAAACTCTTGCTAAAAAACACTTATTTACTAAATCCGAGTATCGATGCGACGATACGGCGATGCTATTAAAAAATAGAAATTAAAAATAGAAAAAAGCAAAATAAAAAGCAATATAACAATTTTGGATATTAGTGTTTTTTTAATACAAAAATAACAATTATTCCAATTTAATACTAAAATAGATAAAAATATTTTGAAATGCAAATTAGGTTAATTTACAAATCCTTTTAGGAATAAATAATTTATAAAGAAATGAATTTGGGATGGAAACGGAAAAAAAGAGAAACAAAATAAAAGTTGACTTTGACTTTGTAAGATTGGGTTGCTGAGTAGTCAGTCCGTGGGACCGGGACAATGAAATTGAATACCACTCATTGACTAAGAACAAATTAGAATAATGGATTGGATTCATTACCATACACAATATTTGCAAAAATAATGTGGTAATATTTTTCCGTAAATAAATTAGATTTCACGATTTTTTTTAAAAATACATCGGTAATTCAATTTATTTTTACACTATCTATATATACATTTTTGCAACCATTTTAGCAAATAAATCCTGGACTTGAACTTATTTACAATCTAATGCCATTAGCATTAAATCTTTTTTCCAAAATAATTAATTTTATTTTAAATTTTTGATTTAAATAGTCAATCACATTATCAATCAAATTTAATCCCAACAAAATTCAAATCAATCCCTTAAAATTAGCATAGACATTTGTTAACAATATTTTAAAACAAAGTTTTTTGTTAAATAAATATTATTCTTACTAACCGTTTTTTGTTTAAATAAATAAATTTTGTATTTAAACTTATTTACAATGTCATGTCACTGACATTAATTATTTATTAATGAAAATATTTAATTAAAGATTTAAATCTTCTAAATCCTTGCTTTTAGAGTTATTATGTCATTACCTTATAAGCAAAAATATTAATTTTTTAAATATTATTATTTATATATTTAAAATTTATAAAACATTATTAATATTTAAACTTATAAAAAGTTTGATATATCACAATTTTTTAACATCATTATATAATATATAGAGTTTAAAAAAATCTTAATTTTTTCTGTCACATTTTATGATTCAAAATTTTAAAAATGAACATATATTAACCAATTGGCAAACAATGTGTGGGTTCAATGTCCTGCATCGACAAAAATATTTAGAGAATGATTTATAAACATATCATAAATAAGATCAATATTAATATAAATAAATGATTTTTTTACAGGACAGGTTTGGCGGGACGGGTTTGGCAGGACGTTACTTAATAACAATTGTAAACTATAAAATAAAAATATATTATAGATAGATACAATTTGCAAAAAAAAAATTATACTAACTTTAAATTAAAATCTAGTGTTATATATGATTTTTGTATTTTCTAAAACTCACACGAAAAAAAACATGACTTGTTTACGAAAATGCCGTTGCATATATACCGAACCAAACCGAGATTCGATAACTTCGGTTATGATTTGGTTAGTAGGGGAGCTAAATTAATGAACTTCAAAGCATAAAATACAATTCATTCCACAATACAAATACGAATAATTGTTTAGTCGTCCTCTCAAGAACTATATCTATAAGCCATATTTCTTACACCTCAGATTGTTATTCAACTAAGAGCTGAGTAAGAAAAAAAAAGGATCAGAAGCAACAAACAATTGAACCCATGATTCCATAAACCTGAAAAAAATGTTATAATTAAGTATTCACTGATGATATTGCCCTTCTTAATCATCGTGCTTAATCTTCTTCAAGGACTGATCCTGATGCTCGAACGGATCGATACAATTCTGCTGGATTGTTTGAAAGTATGTCTCGGTGATAGAGAGCAGAAAGTGTTCAACTACCCGAAGTTTTACCGGTTGCAAGAGTAACTGAAGATGAAAATCGGGGGACGAGCACTGCCTCGTTGCTTACGGATTTCGAAGCTGCTAACTCTTCCAAAAGCTTCCATGTTGCTTCTCGTTTGGCTACAACCTCGGTTTCATTCGCTTCATCTTCTTGGAACTTGGCTAAGCATTCATCAAACAGAATTTGGTCTGTCTCTGCCATTACCTTTCTCACATTCAAAGTCAGACTCTGAACTGCTTGGTTCCAATGCCCCCGTGTGTTTCTCTCCATAGCCGGGAACACAATGGGCATTATCACTTTATGGTTTTGAGTAATCAGGTTTCTTATGTGATCGTTGTTCCATAGAAATAGAGCCCTTTCAGCCACCTGACAAAAGAAGCAACTTTGAATATAACCTGCAAAATTGCGAGACTATATGAACAACTTATCGAGAGTCGCACCTGAAAATGTGAACTGTTGAGGCATCTAGCGATTTGACGAAATAAAGGAACCATACATCGCTGAAACTCAGCTGCTTGAGTTGCTTCCAAAACTTCTTCCAACTCTCCAAGAAACATAACTTCCTTTGAACTATTAGTCACAGGCCAATACTTTAGAAGTCCTCTAATGACCGTATCAGCAAGCTTGAAGTCTTTCTCTACAAACTGAACAATGCAATAAGAAAGCTGTTGATGATAAGCAGATGCACATTTAGGTCTGTGGAGTGGAATCAATGCCCGGATTAGGAAGAGCTTATGCTCTTCTTTTAACGGTAAAGCGAAACCGTTGATTATACTTCCTAGTATCTCAAGCAACTCTGCAATACCGTTATGCTTTTCGGTTTCAAAAATGAATCTGTAGAAGATATTGTTGATCGCCTTTCTGATAAAGGGTCGGTGCACCATGAATTTCCCGTATATCCGATGAAGAATGGTCTTTAGATATTCCCTCTCTCTCTGGTCTTCAGAGTCAAACAAATCCAAGAGCTTCAAGACAAATGAATGGTCAATATATCTCTTTGCAAGCTTTGCATCAGTCATAGGCGAGGCCACAAATCTAAGAAGAAGCTCATAGACAACTTGAAGATGAGGCCAAGCCGGCTCTAAAGCAGGTTCCTCATCATCCACATCAAGCGTTTCGAGAATCTTACTCTCGTGATTCGCAGAAGGAAACGTCCTGAAAAGATTAACAACAGCCACTTTCGCAATCTCTTGCATTGCAGCATCACTCAACTTTGTAGAAACCGTTGCAATATAATCAACAAGCTCAAGCAAAGTCTGTCTCTTTATCTCTTTCTCTCTCAGATTCTTCGACGGATCATTGAAGTCGAACACAACGCAACACATACTCAACTTCTTGATAAACAGATTAGGTTTCTCCGAGGTAGGAACATCTCTAAAGCTTGGCAATGCTTCATAAACTCCATTGACTTGATTGGTTCTGTTAGAGCTCGTTGAAGAAGGAGCAATAACAGTTCCATTTGCTCCATTCGAATTCGATGCGGATGATTTCGAAGAAGGCTTCGAGATACTACTAATACCCGAATTGGGAATGTAATATGAATTAACCCCACCTTCTCCGTTTGGATTCGAGTCATTATGCGAAGATTTTGAAGGTTTTCTGGGCAATTTCCCAAATATCTGTTTGATCATAATTACAGAAACCCTAAATTATCTCCCCACAAAAGGGCCAAAACCCTTCCCTTTTTTTCTCTACTTCGCAACAAGCCTAAACTAAACCAGTAAAACCCAAAAGCTTTGGTTCTAAATCAAAACCCTAATCATTGAACACAGCCCTGCATGTAGACAAAGCCTAAATTCATAATCGGAAACACAATCTCATAAACAGAATCAAAGATTAGCTTAAGAAGATCCAGAGAAAACAACAAAATGTAAACTTTGGAGAGAGGAGGAAGAAGAGGAGCTTACAAATGGCAGATGAGTAGAGAGAGAGATCTGGGCACTGGAGATGAATGAAATCAAGAGAAACCCTAAGAAAATGGCGAGCTTCAAGTAAAAAAGGAAGGATCTTTGTGATAAACCCTGTAAAAACAGCTACTTTTTCTCGCCCTAAACTGAATCGAGAGCAGAGGAAAGAGAAAAAAAGGGGAAAAGGCAACGAAGCCCAGCAAAGAGAAAAAAAAAATCTGGGAAGTTACAGAACACACAACACGAAGATTAAGGTTGTAATGAAAACTAAAATAGGAAAATAAATTAATAATTGTCCTTCGCTATCTCTTCCTCTGTAGATTTTCACTGTAAATCTCAATATCTCTGGCTTTCTTTGGATTCCGAATAACAGACATTATAGAACTGTTTACAAAAAAATAAAATTAATTTTCCAAAAAAAAGGTTTTGAAGAGAACAAGGAAAATGACAGATGGGCAGGTACGTTAATTACCATTATGTCCCTGATATTAGGAGAGCGTATGTGTGTGGAATTTATGCAGAAGCTGGTCAATTCGTCAATTCACGAGTCCAAGGATATAAGTAATTTGCTCATTGGATAATATTTTTTCGATTATTCTTTCTAAAAGATATGGTAGTAGCTAGTCGATTGAAGAAATAAATAAATTATGCAAAAGCTAAACTGCTAAAGTTATTAATAAATCTGAAGAAAAGAGTTTGATAAATCTACGAAAATCCAAAGCCTCTAGAGCGTTGACCAGATAGTTAGAGACTAAAGTCAACGATCAGGTTCAAAAACACAAAAGCAAAAAAAAAAAAAGAGAGACATAAATCGAAGGGATGAGTTATGTAAGTCTAGAATTTCTGGATGACGACGGCATTAGCTATACCAGCTTGCTCGATGGTTTGGTCCAATTCTGTCAATTGTTTAGGAGGGAACCCCATGGTTAGCAACTGGTACTCTTTGGAGCCACCGGGTCTAGAAGCGTCGATAAACCCACGTACATCTCTGACAGTGTGGTGGTTGTTGAACCTGGAGACAAGGCGTGTTCCGTCTGCTAATCTGAGCTGGATAGAGGTTGTCGGTGCTGCTGGATCTACAACTAGCCCTCTTGATGGTGCTGGTGCTACGTTCATTGGGGCAGATGAAGCTTGTGGTGCTGAACTTGAACCAGATCCGCTGGCTCCTAGGGTTCTTCCTACACCTTGGAATGGATTTTTAGGCTTTGGTGGTTCCTGTGAGTCAAAAGATACAGACGTTAAAAGAATCCTATGAGTGGCTTCTCCAGAGAATAGGTTAACGAGATTATTATTGATAGATGGGAATGAGACTTACGGTGAAATTTTCTCCACGCCTGACCAGATCGACATGAACAGGGATCTTCTTATCTGCTGGTTCGAGTTCGCTGGGGCACTCTGACCTTGAGATGCTCTGCAAAAGACAACATATATATTAGGGATTCAAAGACTATCCAAGTGAGTAAAGACAAGTATCAAGCTTGATTTCCATGGAATTGTAGTTACTAATTAGAGAAAATCTGGACATTACATTCATAAAGGCTGCGTTTTCAGGGTCACTGAACCCTCTTAACGGACCATCATTAACAGTGAAACCATTCAACCAGAAAGTGATGGTGTGCATAATCCTTTGAGGCTGCTCTTGCTGTTGTTGCTGAGGAGAAGACGAAACAGCTTCACCAGACAACAAACGCGCAGCTCCAGTGAAGCTTGTAGAAGCTGATCTTGATGGTTCAACAGGTCTGTCTACAGCTGACTGCCTAGCTTGGTCAAAAAGTTCATCAACATCTTTCACTTTCTTAGGATCTTGTACCATCATCCCACTACAACACATTACACAATCCAAAAACAAAACTCTATTAGCGACACAAACATACACTTTCTCCAGCTATATAAGAATTTCAAGAAAGACAATTCAGCTACATACACAAGATATGGTCAATCCCTAAACTATCATTGATCTACGCACATTGCTCAAGTTCATGATCATGTTGCCCTAATTCACTTTCTCAACAGTATTATCATCTAAGTATTTTCCAAACTATGATCAGATCTGTTGAAAATTGTACCTCTTTTGTCCACCGGTATAATACTCATTAGCTTCATCCGAATCACTGCCCTCGCCATCAGCCGGAGAACGGTTCAGATCGGCGAATGTACGGATATTCCCAGCGTGTTGACGACTCCTAGAACTCCGAATTCCCGACGGATTCTCAGTTTCTTTATTCTCTCCAGCACCGCCTCTCGATCGGAGACCGTAGGGAGCAGCGCGAGAAGACGGAGAAGCAGATCGTGATCGGGAAGGAGAGGGAGAGGTTTCAGACGGAGTGTAATCGGGAGAGTGAGATTGAGAAGGAGATTGTGCACCGGCAATAGTAGAAGAAGGTGGTGGTGGCCCGGTAGGGTTTGGTTCGGCGGCTGCGGCGGCATCGTTATCGAGGAAAGTTGAAACGGCAGCGTCTAGATTCCAAGTGTGACTTTCGAGGAAGAAATTAGCTTCTTCTCTTGATGAAGAAGTGATCTCGATGAAGGAGTTTATCAGATTCTCGTTCGTCTCCGTCGCCATCGTCTTCTCGAAGCTTCTTCTGTTGCTAGATTGTTTTTTTTTTCTTTCGTAGCTTTCTGATTTTTTTCTTTCTACTATTTTAATTTTACTATATATATGTAAATATTTTCCTTTTTTCACCGTCAAACTTCTCTCAAGTCTTAACAACATACGTTTCGAATAAACGGTGATGTTAATGGGCCCAAAGGCTTGGCCTTTTAGCCTTACAAAAGGCCTTTTAGTATATAACAGCTAAATTTTCAAGGAAGCAAACTGAGAAGAAACCACATTTTGTTGTTGCCTTTGTATAAATGACTCGTCGTGTTCATTGATCATTAGGTTCGGATTTATCGAGGAACGTCAAAGAGTGGTCGGGGAAAAGAGTCTACTAACCATTGCTCTATCCACATGTTCCGATTCTGTGATAGAGACTTGTAAAAAAGTGTATGTAGAAAGAGAGCATTTTTGAAGTTAGAAATCGAAAACTAGGAACTGGATTTACTGTACCCTTCTGGATAATGATGGTTTGAGATGTGTTGATTTTTTTTTTTGGCGTGTTTCTGAACAATGTGTTTACTAAGTTGGATATTGAAAAGAAAAAAACAGCTAGATATTGAAAATTTAGGAACTAGACTTACTCTATGTTTGTTGAGGACTATGGTTGTTGGAGATATACCAAAATTTGATAATATCAATATTCAATTTCAGCAATAGTTTCTTTGTGTGATGGCATTTAGTTGATCCAATTAGCAATTACTGATGGAAAGTTTTTGGCTTACTAAAATTCAACCATTAGTCTAACCTCACTTACTAAAATGCAACCACTATTATTTTAGTGAGGTTCCATACCCCCTTTTTGAACAAATCATTTTGACCATTTTAGTAATTTTTGGACTAGGGCTCAGTCTCATATTCGATGTGAGACTTTTAACAAACAATCCTCTTAGAAGTTTTACCAGTTGGTATATGCCACTATCATTTGCTCTTTTTTCTTTCTCATAACGTTTATATTTTCTTTCTGATTTTTTATTTTATTTCTATATATATAACTATATATTTCAAAATTATTTCCCCTTTTATAATTCATAAACGCTCTCTAAAATTTTAAATACAATTAAATCAATCTTCAATATATGTTTTTTTTTGTTTGTTTAGAAGTCGAATTATATTACTATCACCAATTAAATATTACATAGTCGTCTATTTTAAGCATTTGAAGTTTTATTTAATTTACTAATATGAATGAATTAAATAAACATTGTTAGCAGACTTTATTTTTTCTTAAATTAAATTTTGTTCCTAGTGTGGACACATGGATAGGAGTTGAAACTTGTATCAACGATTCAACTACCAGTTTAAAAGGACACATCTCTGATCCATTTGTCTCTTCCATCTTCTCCTCTTGTCAAAGTTTCCTCAATACTTCAATCTTGTAACCCGTTGACTTTTAAAGGAAGACGATGGAAGCGAAGCTAGAGGTGACCGGGAAAGAAGTGATCAAACCTGCTTCACCATCACCTCGTGATCGCCTTCAGCTCTCTATCCTTGATCTCTATTGTCCTGGAATCTACGTGTCGACGATCTTCTTCTACGATCTCATCACCGAGTCCTCGGAGGTTTTCTCGGAAAATCTGAAACTCTCTCTGTCCGAGACTCTCTCACGCTTCTATCCACTAGCTGGACGAATAGAAGGCCTTTCCATCAGCTGTAACGACGAAGGAGCCGTCTTCACCGAGGCACGCACCGATCTCCTTCTTCCTGATTTCCTTAGAAACCTCAACACTGACTCCCTGTCGGGATTCCTCCCGACACTAGCTGCTGGAGAATCTCCAGCGGCCTGGCCGTTGTTGAGTGTCAAGGTCACTTTCTTCGGGTCTGGATCAGGAGTGGCGGTTTCTGTCTCTGTCTCTCACAAAATCTGTGATATAGCCTCATTGGTTACCTTTGTAAAAGACTGGGCTACCACCACGGCCAAAGGGAAGTCAAACAGTACTATCGAGTTCGCTGAAACGACTATTTATCCTCCTCCTCCTTCTCATATGTATGAACAGTTCCCATCAACGGATTCCGATTCTAACATCACAAGTAAATACGTACTCAAAAGATTCGTCTTCGAACCTTCTAAGATTGCTGAGCTGAAACACAAGGCCGCTAGCGAAAGCGTCCCTGTGCCTACACGTGTTGAAGCTATCATGTCACTTATCTGGAGATGTGCTAGAAACTCCTCACGCTCTAACTTGTTAATTCCAAGGCAAGCCGTCATGTGGCAGGCCATGGACATTCGACTTAGGATTCCATCTAGTGTTGCGCCAAAAGACGTGATTGGTAACCTACAAAGCGGATTTTCTCTCAAGAAAGACGCGGAGAGCGAGTTTGAGATCCCTGAAATCGTGGCCACATTCAGGAAGAACAAAGAGAGAGTCAACGAGATGATCAAAGAGAGTCTTCAAGGCAATACAATTGGTCAGAGTTTGTTGAGTTTGATGGCGGAAACTGTGTCAGAGTCAACGGAGATAGACCGATACATAATGTCTAGCTGGTGCAGAAAGCCTTTCTACGAGGTTGACTTCGGATCGGGTAGTCCGGTCTGGGTGGGATACGCGTCACATACCATTTACGACAACATGGTGGGTGTCGTGTTGATTGATTCAAAAGAAGGTGATGGTGTAGAAGCATGGATAAGCTTACCTGAGGAAGACATGTCCGTGTTTGTCGATGACCAAGAGTTGCTTGCTTATGCCGTCCTAAATCCCCCGGTCGTGGCATAAACAAGACTACTACCAATTGCTCTACGCTGGATTTAATTAATTATTGGCTTTCGCTTTTCGTTGTGATTTGAATAAAGTGACCAATCATTTCAAGTTCCATGTTAATTCAGTTTATATGTTACCTTGATCTTGTTTGTACTCTATATGGTTATTTGTTTTGTCAATTTGTTTTTCCAGTTACTAATAACTACTTCATGATAATTTAAGTGTTTAGTGTAGATTTCCTTCAATGTTTTTTCTTAGTTTTTAACCAATAGGCACGGTTCATGGGTCTGGTTGTTTTAAGGCTTGTACAAGACTGACGTAAAATGCCTAAAAGATATAGATATTGAGTTTGGTCAATTTAAATTTAAAATCAATTCTACCTCACCCATCGTACACTAACTTATGATGAATCATTTTTTTTTGTTTTGGGATAATTACACGACCACCATGCATGTTATACTAAGTGTTAAGCGTATATCATTAATTCAATAGATGCACAACATGAAGATCCAACCAACTGGAATTGTATAATCGCCAACTTGGAAATCATGATCAGTTATTCTAAGCACCGTAGGCGCGGTGCTTGTGATCTTAAGAGACTCATTTATCACCTGAAATGAAACACCATATTCGTTTAAGAGTATATGTAAGAAATAACCATGAAATCAATAAGAATAGAGTAAATGACTATGGGCAATAGTATCTTGTCGCAAAAGCAAATAAAATTACTGAAACATCTTCTTTCTCGTCTTCTCTCTCATTTTCCACCCTTACTCCACTACAAAAAGAGTCATTTACCAAAAAAATCTGACACATAGTTAGTTTCTTTATTATGATGTCAAATTTGGCTATTGCTTAATATTACCCTTTGTTTAAACTACTATATATATCATGATTGATGGACATAAAACTCAAAACTAATTGATTATGAGTAAATTGATATATTAATGTGTGATTTTTGTGACCATATATATGATTATGGCACAAACTCACCATTTTGGGTGAAATGTCTTCTACTTCTACATTCAACATTCAAATAATTAAATCGATCACAATTCAAATAATACTAAACGGAATCAAATTTTTAAAATTGTCGGAATGATTGAAAATCTTTGATCCCGGATCCATGAACACGAGAATCCAAAATCCGAAGAGAACTGATTCGAACCCGGTGGACACCGAGAGTTTCAACTCTACAAAAATATATTCTACTTATCAAAAGCCCAAATAGTATAAAAGTTAAGAAATTTTGTTGGATCTAATTCCGGATCCAAATATCTGTCGGGTTACGAATTTTTGGTTGGGTATATGACGTCCGGAAATCCGCTGTCCACGCATTCGGATCCGGATATCAAAAACATATATCCGAAGAATCCAGATCCAGATACCATTAAAAATCCTGGATATCTGCATCCGTCTCAGGCGACTTGGAGTCATATAAGGAAGCTCTCCTTATTTTCAGTTGGACTCGCCTCAATGCTTCATATGGAAACATGAAGACACATTAGACCACATAGGAGGTGAACCACATGAACCCCACAAAGTCAACACTTTCCATTTTTGGAACCAAAGGATATCAATTAGCAACGACTTTGGTGCGGAAAGTTGAGGAGAAAGAGTGTAAGGTAAAGAAATGTTTTAAACTGAATTTTATTATTATCGCATAACATAGTACAATGTAATACAATCATTCTAATAACCAAGTAACCAACAAAGTTATTTAGCTTTGGTGTCTTCTAAGATTTGAACATCTGATCCACGTGGAAGTATAAGTACAAATCTTCGAAGTAAAGTAGTCTCTGTCTTCATTGACCACCTTCACACCATAGGTATAGAAACGTAAATAAAATAAACTTTGACTTCAGTTAAAATTAAATTGAATCGTGGAGTAATTAAGTGATAAATAAATGAACCTGTATCTAGACAAATGATGGATAAAAATGGCCATCTTCAACTTAACAAATTCAGCTCCTACACATAGTCTAGAACCCGAGCCAAAGGGAATGTAAGTCCTGGAGACAATCGCGCTCAAGTCTTTTCCCTGATAATTTAGTTTAATATATGCATGTTTAAATTCCAAGAATGTGATTAGTGTAAATTAAGAATAATTAAAAGATAAAGATGAAATTTAAATTACCTTCCAGCGCCATGGATTAAATGCTAAAGGGTCATCATACTTTTCTGCATTGAAATGCACATAAGGATAACCCATAAAGATCCAACCTGCTGGAATTGTATACTCACCAAATTGAAACTCATGATCAATTATTCTAAGCACCGTCGGTACCGTGCTTGTGATCCTAAGCGACTCATTTATCACCTAAACCAAAACGACATATATGTAAGTCATGAGAGTAATTTTATTTAAAATAAATTAACATTTTCTTTACATAAAAATAAAAAAAATGTTTATTATATCTAAGTTTTGTTATTTAATTTGAAATTTTTGACTTATTAAAATTTTGATTAAGTATATTATTGTCTTGCTTTACAATTGAAATAAATTTTGAAAGTGATGATAGAAATGATTTTGTTGGATACTCACCATCTGGGTAAAAGTCATTGATTTGTAGTCTTCCCATGTTAGGTCAGCTTTCTCATTTTTCTCAATCTTATCTCGGACAATTCCTTCATGCTCTCTCTGTAACTCTTGCATCACTTTAGGATGGTCACTTATGAGCTTTATTGTAGCCGCAAGGACCGCTGGTGTTGTTTCGTTAGCAAGCAAAAACAGAGTAAATATGTACTCGGTGGCACTCTCTAAACTTATAGTTTTCACGCCTCTTTCAGTATCTCCAAAGATAGTCTTGAAAAAGTCCCCCAATTCCTCTCCTGATGCTCTTTTCTTAAGTACCGTCTCCTTTAGTACCTTCATCATCCGATTTCTTGCCTATCACAAAATACACTTCCTCAGTTCAAGACAAAATGAAGGCCCTCTGGGAATGTTAAATATTTGTGTAATATTTTTTTTGAAAAAGGGTTATAGGCCCTGGCTATTTGCGACAAAACATGAATACACAATCGCATATATTTTTCCACCCGAATCCTATGCATGCTTAGTATTATTACTTTTTAAATACCAAGAGGTTCTGGAACAAAGCCTGAAACCACAGCATGCAATCCTATGCATGCTTGTTAAGGTAGATGATCAAAAAATATGCACCTTCACCATTCGATAGACACCAGTCCCCGGGATATTCCAAGCGAATCCAAACCATTCCCTTGGGAAAAATGTCCAACAGAGTGTGAGTTCTTTTGCTGCATCTGGTTCCATCTCCCCCATTACTTTCTTCGCAAGACATTCAATAATGATCTGTAACGTTTGAATTTGATAAGATGATTTATTAAGTGGAAAGTTCTCTTGTTATGAGCTACAAAAACTATCAAAATGGATGACTTTTTGTTTTTACCTTGCTTGTCGTTTCCTTGATGTCAAGGCTGCCTTTCCTAGCTCCTTCCTTCAGGTGTGTGCGAACCAAGAAATCGATGTCTTGAAGCATTCTTAATTTCAAAGCTTGCGAACCTAAAAACTGGTTTGTCAAGCTGCGGGCATGTTTATGAGTATCCTTATTCACGAACAAGTTGTTTGCCCCAAATAGCCGCGCTAAGCTCTTCGGCATACCAGGAATATGATTTGTCTTTGCTATCTCCATGTTCAACCCAATATCAGTCGAAATTATAACTTTTCCTCCAAATAAGCTTGTCCTAAAAACTGGTCCATGTCTATTTTTTTTGGGGGAAAAAAATGCAAAAATTGAGACACGGTAATCTACTAATAAAACTCGGAGGAATTGATTATGAGGACTAGATATGTTCGGGTGCAAATCGTTAATTTTTTTCTTAATAAATTGTGGGAATTTTCAAATAAAAAACACTTCAACAATATATTCTCAAGAAGCAAACCTTAACTTGCTTCTTCTTTTTTCGCTGAAATGTTATCCAAAGAGAAGTTTAATTTATTACGATTTTTCTTTGTTCTTTGAAATTTGATTATGTATATAAATTCCATCTAGTAAAATATTTACGAGATACAGTTAATCATTTCTTTAAAAATTATCCAATTTGTTTTACATGTAGGATACAACTATATACAAAAACATCCGCTCATTTATTATAAGGAAGTAAGAACATCCACAGTTTTGTTATTTCTCTTTATTTAATAGATATGTGTTTAGATTTTTAATTTTTTTTATAATACTATATAAATTCATCGATATAAAATTTATCATAATCATTTCTTAAAAGCGTTCAATGTTAATTAATTTTATATATTATAGGATGACTAATATTTCATTGTAGTTGTCAAATATGTAGGTAAGATCAAAAACCAAACCAATAGATAAGATCAATAACCTGAGTACTTTCTCCTTCACGAATGTTGGTAACTGAATAGCGTCATGAGGCTTCATGAACTCGAAAGTCTCTCCAATGATTGGATAACCCATAGATCCTGGAGGAAGTTCTCCATTACTTTTTGGATTCCTCCACTGATAGATCGAGTGACACAGCTTCACCACTATGAGTGAAACTATCACAGCCCAGAACTCATAAAGATCTACCATCTTAAGTTATTTTTTTTCTTTCTAACTCTTTTTGGAGATATTGATTTAGGATAACTGAGGGAGGCACTCTCTCTCTTTGTATACTAGTGAGCTCTCTTGTCGATTAGTATATATTTTAAGATTATTTGCATGATTTAGGTTTGTTGGCTCGCTGAGACCTCTATTATTTTGTATTGTTCTATAACGTGTAATTAGCACGTTGTGTTTTTATGTGGATGGGGTCAGACGGAGGAATTTTTTATACTTCTCTTGTAATATCTATTTTTATGTGGACATGCATCTGATTTATATAATATAAGATATGCGTAGTTGGCTATATATTATTAAATTTGGTACGTGTGCTCAGGTATTTTATTCTACAATACTTTGTGCAGTTAACAATTTTTATTTCTTTCTTTCAATAACATATATTTTTTATAAAGCAAATACTAGAAAAATCGAAATTGGCTATGATACCAAAACTACATGAAAAGTTATAAGGAGAAAGAGTGAAAGGTATAGAAACTGAATTTTATTATTCTCTCATAACACTATACAGAGTTATCCTGTTTGGTGTCTTATGAGATTTGAACATCAGATCCACGTGGAAGCACAAGTATAAATCTTCGAAGTAAAGTAGTCTCTGCCTTCATTGACCACCTTCACACCATAGGTAATAAACGTAAGTAAAAAAAAACTTTGAGTGCAGTTAAACTTGGCTTGAATCGTAGAGTCATTAAATGAGAAAAAACGAACCTGTATCTAAACAAATGATGGATAAAAATGGCCATTTGCAACTTAACGAATTCAGCTCCCACACATAGTCTAGTACCAGAGCCAAAGGGAAGGTAAGTCTTGGAGACGATCGTGCTCAAGTCTTTTCCCTGAAATTTTAGTTTAATATATGCATGCTTAAATTCCTAAAAATTTGATTAGTGTAAGTAAAAATAAAATAAAAGATGAACATCAAATTAAAATCACCTTCCAGCGCCATGGATTAAAAGCTAAAGGGTCATCATACTTCTCTGGATTGAAATGCACATAAGGATAACCCATAAAGATCCAACCAGCCGGAATTGTATAATCACCAAATTGGATCTCATGATCAATTATTCTAAGCACCGTTGGTACCGTGCTTGTGATCCTAAGCGACTCATTTATCACCTAAACCAAAACGGAATACATTGGAAGTGCATGTACTTCTGACTTTAAACTCTCATTTATAAATAAATAGCTCATATTTTCGTTATAAAAATAAAAACAAGTATATTACTTGTATATTTTATAACTTTTTCTTACTAAATATATATTTATGCATTATTGCTAAGTTTATTATTTAAATTAATTTGGTTGATAATGGCATGCCTATAAGTAAGTATTAAACGTGCATTTTTCTTTCTTATTCATTTGCGAGGAAGTAAACGGTAGGTAAGTCGTCATTATTATATTTAGGAAGTTACGTATCTAATAATATATTTGCATGTTAATTAATATATTTGCATCCTTGTTAAGTTATAATATATGGTTTCGTTGGGATACTCACCATCTGGGTAAAAGTCATTGATTTGTAGTCTTCCCAAGTTAGGTCAGCTGTCTCATCCTTCTTAATCTTATCTTGGACGATTCCTTCATGTTCTCTCCGTAACTCCTGCATGACTTTAGGGTTATCACTTATGAGCTTTATTGTTGCCGCAAGGACCCCTGGTGTTGTTTCGTTAGCAAGCACAAACAGAGTAAATATGTACTCAGTCGCAATCTCTATGCTCATAGTTACACTTTCCGTATCTCCAAAGATGGTCTCGAAAAACTCCCCCAATTTCTTTCCTGATGCTCTTTTTTTAACTACTGTCTCCTTTATAACCTTCATCATACGATTTCTTGCCTATAAAAAATACATGCTCAGTTCAAGAATATATGAAAGCCCTCAGGGAATGTTATTGAAAAAGATTGAAAAAGAAATAAAAGCATGGCGATTTTGTGTAGTAATGTTTTAAACTAGCTTTGGGCACTTCGGTCATTGCTATTTGAGACAAACATCAAAACACAACGCACGCATCTATTTTTCCACCCAAATCCTATGCATGCATATTGATCAGTACTATACATATATTAAAGCTAGATGATCGAAAAATATGCACCTTCACTATGCGATAGACACCAGTCCCCGGGAAATTCCAAGCGAATCGAAACCAATCCCTTGGGAAAAATGTCCAACAGAGTGTGAGTTCCTTTGCTGCCTCTGGTTCCATCTCTCCCATTACTTTCTTCGAAAGACATTCAATAACGATCTGTAATGTTTGATGTATTTGATAGGATGATTTGTTAATTAAACGAGAGAATGTAATCTTGTTATGAGTTACAAAAACTGTAAAAAATGGATTGACTTTTTTTTTACCTTGCTTGCAGTTTCCTTGACGTCAAGGCAGCCTTTCCTAGCTCCTTCCTTCATGTGTGTGCGAGCCAAGAAATCGATGTCTTGAATCATCCTTAATTTTAAAGCTTGCGAACCTAAAAACTGGTTTGTCAAGCTGCGGGCATGTTTATGAGTATCCTTATTCACAAACAAGTTGGTTGCCCCAAATAACCGCTCTAAGCTCTTCGGCATACCGGGAATATGATTTGTCTTTGCGATCTCCATGTTCAATCCAATATCAGTCGAAATGATAACTTTGCCTCCAAATAAGCTTGTCCTAAAAACTGGTCCATGTCTAATTTTTTTGGGAAAAATGCAAAAAGTAAGACACGGAAATTTACTAAGCTAGGAGTAAACGTCATCAACTTATTCTCAAGAAGCAAACATTCTCAATATTTTTTTGTCGCTTAAATGTTATCAAAAGACAGAGTTAACTAAAAATATTTGATTATGTATAGAGATTTGATCAAGTAAATATTTACGAGATATCATTCATCATTTTTTAAAAAAATTTCAATATATTTTACAGGTAGTATACAACTATATATACAAAAAAACATCCGATCATTTCTTATAAGGAAGTAAGAAAATCCACAGTTTTATATAACTGATATGTTTGGATTTTTTAAAATTAAATTATAGTACAATATTAATTCATCGATAAACTTTATCATAATCATTTCTTATAAAAATTTCAGGAATAATTAAGTTTTATGTATTTATGGGCTGACTTATATTTCATTTGTAGTGGTCAAACAAGTAGTTGATAAGTTAATTACGACAATAAAAAAGAAACCAATGAATAAATCAATAACCTGAGTAATTTCTCCTTAACGAATGTTGGTAACTGAATAGCATCATGAAGCTTCATGAACTCGAAAGTCTCTCCGATGATTGGATAACCCATAGATCCTGGAGGAAGTTTTCCATTTCCTTTTGGATTTTTCCACTGGTAGATCCAGTGACACAGCTTTACCACTATGAGTGAAACTATCACGGCCCAGAACTCATAAACCTCTACCATATGTTAAGTTATTTTCTTTTTCCTAGTCTTTTGGATATAAAAATTATGAGGGAGGCACTATCTCTTTTATACTAGTCTAGCTCTCTGGTCGATTAACTAGTAGTACGTAGGTGAATTGGCAAGTCGTTGATTAATTATAACCATTAATATAAAATTAATTATATATTGTTTTGTTAGTTTTTGTTTTTCGTTATACATTTTTAATATTTTATACATTTTCGTTTTTGGATTATGGGAAAGAAAATTTAATTTATTTTTAAATTAGTATATATATCTTTTTGTTAAAAATATTTATATAAACATTTGACATGTGTCACGATCATGTTTATGAGTAACTTTAAAACCAAGTTGTATACTAGGGATGTTAAAATGGGTAACCCAACTCAACTCAACTCATAATCAAATGAGTTTAAGGTTAAATGAGTTATGGGTTGACCCAACTCATTTTGTACCCAACTCATTTACAAAATGGGTTGAGTTGTTAAATGGGTTAACCCATTTAAGTAATAATTTAATTCATATTATTATTAAACAATAATAAATAATTACCATTATTAATAATTATTAATTCACTATCATCAAACTTAGGATATTTACGGATTTCACTTTTTACGAGTTTACGTTTTCGGCGGAAAAATTACGGGTTTACTTTTTTAGCAGAAAAATCACGGGTTTACATTTTTTGCGGGAAGATTATGGGTTTAAGTTTTTGGCGAGAAAATTACGGGTTTACGTTTTTGGCGGGAAAATCACGGGTTTTTCGTTTTTGGCGGGAAAATCACGGGTTTTCGTTTTTTGCGGGAAAATCACGGATTTACGTTTTTGCGGGAAAATCACGGATTTACGTTTTTGGCGGAAAATCACGGGTTTACGTTTTTGGCGGGAAAATTACGGGTTTAGGTTTTTGGCAGGAAAATTACGGGTTTACGTTTTTGGCGGGAAAATCATGGGTTTACGTTTTTGGCGGGAAAATAACGGATTTATGTTTTTTTGTGGAAAAATCACCGGTTTATTTTTTCTTAATTTCATCGCTTGTATATTTAAGAAATTTGGAAAAATAATGATTGTATTAAATTGGTTTACATGTGTTGGTTAAACTTAAATTGATATTGGTTTAGAGATTTTAGTTGGTTTAATTCAATTTTACAAAATATAATGGGTTAATTGGGTAAACCACTGAAACCATTAACCATTACAACTCAACTCATTTTACTCATCAAACCAATTGACTCAATAACTCATTTGACCCATCAACTCATTTGAGTCAAAAATTTCAACTTATTAGGATTCATGGGTTGAGTTGAGTTGAGTTGACTCATGAATTTTGACCCATTTTGACACTCCTATTGTATACAATAAGACTCAGGACACTTGTTTTATAAAAATTGGCCTAAACATCATCCTCCCGATTTATACCCCAACTAGATTTTAACCTGCGGTACACCGCAGGACAATTTATTTTTTAAAGGTAATATATATTAAAACTTACAAATTTTATTTTTTATAAAATATTTATATTTTACAGTTTATAATTGTTATTAAGTAACGTTATACGACGAATACATGAGACAATTGTTAAAAAACTGAAGTTTTAACTCTTATTAAAACAACATATTAATAATATTTTAAAAATATTATTGATTTGATATGTTTAATAAATTAATGATTTAACTCGTATTGAAACGGTGGATTAATTATATTTTACTTTTTTTTATTAATGTTGATTCAAAAACCCGTCACTCTAAATAGTTATTGACTTATTAACTTATTTGTTTATCATTTAGTAACAGATAGATATTTGAATATTCACTATATTTTGCTTCAGTTTAGAAAATCTTTGATGATCCGTCTTTAGATCCAATAAGCCCTATAATTAAGAAATAAATATTGTCATTAAATGATTTTGTTAATGACGTCATTAAACGATTTTGTTTTTGATTAAATTTTTCTAATGACATTGTCATGTAATTAATTACAGAAATTAAGGTTATATTTAAAATATACTTCCCAAATAATATAGTAGGATGGTACAAACCACTTGTAATTTATGTAAAATATGATTTTTTGCATCACATTTACAAGATTTAATTAGTGAATATGATGTAGTTTGTATCATTAATGATGTTTTTCACAATACAGATTTTTTTTTTTGGGTTCACAGTTCCACAATATGGATAAAACGTGGATTGAGATTTTTTTAAAAGAGCTTAGGGAGATTTGCGAAAAAGGAGAAAATTGGTGTATTTCATCTTTTAACTGGAGGTTTCCACAGCTCGGACGTTTATTGGATTCAAGATTAACATATTTCATATAATCATATTAAGACATATTTCATATAATCATATTCAAGATTAACTCCAAAACCAAAGGTCCCTTGGCCGACCAATTAATTCCTTTGTCTTTGAGTTTGATAGACATAACCGAAAAGGGCCTAGAAGGCTAGAAACATAAAATCCTAAGGCAATTTGAAAATGAGAAATTTTCACAAATAGTACTTAAAAGTTTTTTTTGCACAAAAATAGTATTTAAATAATTATTTTATTTTTAATATTAAAATTAAAATTTAAAAAATTACGTAAATTTATCACCAAAAATTCCTGACAATATTTTCTTGCCCAAAATTTTTTCGTTAAAAGTTTTTCGCAAAAACATTTCTGGTAACACCAAAAGTTTTCCGTAGAAAACTACTCTCAAATTTTCCTGCCAAAAAAACTGAAATTTAGAAAAGAGTTTACAAAATTTAGAAAAGATTCTAAGCAATTCAGGAATGGTTTCACGTTGGAAGGAATCTCTCTATAAAAGAGATGAATTTAATCTACTATGGGTTCCGTCTCTGAGAAACATAGGGTCTTTGGGCCCGAACTTCCAAATATTCAAAAAAAAAAAAAATAAAAAATAGATCAATCAGTTCAATACAACTTCTGGTGGTTTAAAGAATTAGATCATGGGCAATAGGTGAATTGGCAAGTCGTTAAATTACAAACCAGATGAAGTCAAGATCTGATTACTGATTTTGTTGTTTTTACTCAATCGAGCCTTAGTTTAGTATATTTTGTCAATATCGATGTTCTGAAATCTCAAGAGAGAGAGGCCTATCAAACTACAAAACACCAAACGAAGACGTGAAGACCTTAGTTTTGTTAACAGTAAGAATTGTAAAGTTGTGATTCAAATCTCCTTGGTTAAGCCTGATGTCGACTTGGTTAGTCGGATTAGTTGATTGGATCATGGTTCAGTGTTGGTCTGGCATTGGTTTAAGAAGAAGGAGAAATCGATTTCATCATAACAGAAGGATTAGAAGACTCTTATTTATCTTTGTTTTTTTATTATATATTTAAGTTGATAATTTTAATTTCTTGTATTTATCTAATAAATTAAAATTTCTACAACCAAGAAAATAGGGCTTTGAGAATTTACTCTACTACAGCTTTACAAAAATAATAATAATAATTTAGGCTGTAAGTTTAAACATAAAGCTACAACACTATTGGTTTGTAATCAAGGATTTAAAAAAAATTAAGGTTGTAAGTCAGACTTAAAGCCCAACTAATCATGCACTTAGCTTTTCGTTTTTGGTTGTTCATATTTTAAAATATTTGAATCAAATTTATAAGATATAGGGCCTTTATACTTGAACTTCGAGATATTCAAAAATAATAATAATAATAATAACAATTTCAACTATTAATTTATACTAATCAAATTTCACATAACAAAATGCCTTTGGACATACAACAAACCACAACCATGTCTATATTCATGTCACCCCTTAATTTATTCTAAACAACACTACAAGTTGAAACCATATATCTTGAAAAATATATTTATTAACTAAAAATATAACATTTAGATGCAAAGTAAAAAAGAAAATAAAAATGATTTTCGAGTGTTCATCCTTTTCCACGCGAATTTAAAGTTTTAGTAATCCAGAGATTTATAGTATTTAATCACATATTTTAAATGATTGAGTTTTAAAATAATTTATATGAATACGATGATTTTAGGAAGATGATGTTTTTAAAATAATACTCCCAAATCCTACTTAAAATTATGAAATTTAGATTTGTGTGTTTTAAAACTAAGAAAATCCTCTAAAACATCTTAAAATCATTAAAAAATACAATCCTCTAAAATTTCTGAAAATCCTTAAAATCCAATGCTTGAAAAGATGAGATACAATAACAGTAGATTTCAAAGCACTTTTCCAAATCACTGATTTAATAACATTGGATTTTAGAAAACTTTTAAATATTCATAATTGAATAAACCTAGGATTTGGTATTTTGTTTTAATCACGTAAAGTAGAATGCTCGACTGAATACAGCCACTTAACCACTAAGTCAACTCCTCGGTTGTCACAAGCGAACTTCAATTTTTGACAAATCTCAATAAATACTGATTTTTTGCGGAAAAAAACAACAAGATTGATCATGGATTTTTCGATCAGAAAATAATATAATATAAATATCGACTTGCTCAAACGGACATCTCATGTTTAAATTAACTTAAAAGTATTGTTAGCCTTAATGAAAAATTCTCTTTTGTTATTATCCATTGTTTTTTTCTAAAAATTGTATGGGATTTGAGATTTGCTTTTTTTTTTCCGTCAAAATAATTTTAATTAATTTGAAAGATCATCATACAAAATGTTTACAATCCAAGTGAGAGGATTTTGAATGTCAGAATAAAAACTAGTGTCTATGCTTCCATATTGAGCAAGATTATGAGCTACTTGGTTACAACAATGATTTACATGAGAGAAATAAACTTCTTTAAACTTAGCCGCCCAAAACTTGATATCCGCGTAGATGCCGGTGATAGATGAATCTATTGATTCATTGTTGATGCTGTCAATTAAGATTTTGCAGTCCCCTTCAAAGTATACCTTGGTGAACCCTCGAATCCATGCTTGTTGCAATGAACAAAGTAGTGCTAGTGCTTCCGCCTCTAGTGGTGATGTTGTGAGTTTCAACAATGACGAACCCCATGCTTTAGGAACTCCTTCGTGGTCTCGGATAACCCAACCACCATTTACTTGATTAGTGTTGACATCAATGAGATTTGCTTCTAACAATATATTTTACATATGAAAATTTTGAACTATTTGAGTTTAAATTATAAATAACGAGATAAAAAATAGAAAATCAAATTTAATAATTAGAAATTATGACATTTGCTTTTTTTTTATTTTTTTAAATTGGGCTATACAGTGTCCTGCCAAATAATACAGCATTAGTGCAAACCATTTGTAATAATAATACTAAAAAAACAATGGAAGTAGTTATTTTTACGTCAAATATACAATATTCATCGAGAAATGACTACTTCCATTTTATCATAGGATATTATGTTATTATATAGTAGGATATTATGATATTTTTGATGCAAATTCATAAATACTGTTAGGATATTATGTATTTTATTTATACATAAATAATATTTTTGGTGCATAAATGATACTATAATTGTACATAACATAAATCGCATTAGCTGGGACTCGAACCCCAAACCTCTTGATATAGAAGCATTAATGAACTTTTGGTTAACCATTAGGTTAAGGGGGCTTCCACAATTTTGATATAGTATTTTCATATTATAGGAAATTAGCTGAAATGTCAAATTTAGATGATCGTTTATGATTGATATAGTCACATTAAAAATTCTTAACTACTAGTACTAAACAAAAATTAAGAGAAAGACTTCAACAAACTATAATCCAACAAAAATACTGAGAGCTTACCTAACAATTTATTTATTTTTATTTTTGTTTTGTCCTATGTTAACTAGTTGAAGAGATACCTCTTAATATTTTGAATTTTCTTAGTATAATCTAGGGAAAATGTAGCCAGAAAATATAAACAAAGAATTTTGTGAATACAAATGGAGTGGTTGTAGATTTTGAAGTTAGAGAAAAGGAAATGGAAATAATTATTGTGTAACAATGGCTATGATTGGTGAACAAAAAGAAAGTATTACAAGTGGTACAACTATTATTTTATCAATCACAAAAAATTTATTAAAAGTATTACCAAAAGCGTTGCTCTCAGCTTTTTTTACACGTTTACACTATCATTTATTCATAAATGATATTTTTTATGCATATAATATAAATGCATACAAGTGTTATATAGGATATTATGATATTTTCGATGCATATCTTTTGCCATTAAAGAATTCCATGTTCAATGCTACACTTACTATTAAAGTCAGTAAAATTGATTCACCTTTCATGCTTCTATTTCTAATATTTTGTTTCTACCAAATCTTGATCTACTATTTTCATATTATAGGAAATTAGCTGAAATGTCAAATTTAGATGATCATTTATGACTGATATAATCATATTAAAAATTCCTAACTACTAGTACTAAACAAAAATTAAGAGAAAGACTTCAACAAACTATAATCCGACAAAAATAATAAGAGCTTACCTAACAGTTTATTTATTTTTATTTTTATTTTGTCCCATGTTAACTAGTTGAAGAGACATCTCTAAATATTTTGAATTTTCTTAGTAAAATCTAGGCAAAATGTAGACAGAATATATAAACAAAGAATTTTGTGAATACAAATGGAGTGGTTGTAGATTTTGAAGTTAGAAAAAAGGAAATGGAAATAATTATTGTGTAACCGTGGCTTTGATTGGGGAACAAAAAAAAAGTATTATAAGTGGCACAACTATTATTTTTATCAATCACAAAAAACTTATGAAAAGTATTAACAAAAGCGTTGCTCTCAGCTTTTTTGTACAGGTTTACACTATCATTTATTCATAAATGATATTTTTGATGCATATAATATAAATGGATACTAGTGTTATATAGGATATTATGATACTTTCGATGCATATCTTTTGCCATTAAAGAATTACATGTTCAATGCTAGACTTACTATTAAAGTCAGTAAAAATTGTTTCACCTTTCATGCTTCTGTTTCCAATATTTTGTTTCTACCAAATTTTGATCTAGTATTTTCATATTATAGTAAATTCGTTGATATGTCAAATTTAGATTATCATTTATGACTGATAGAATCATATTAAAAAATCTTAACTACTAGTACAAAAAGACAAATTAAGAAGAAGACTTTGAAAACTATAATCCAATAAAAATACTCAAAGCTTACATAACAATTTATTTCTTTTTATCTTTGTTTTGTCCCATGTTCACTAGTTGAAGAGATATCTCTTAATATTTTGATTTTTCTTAGTCTAATCAAGGGAAAATGTAGCATGAAAATATAAATAAAGAATTTTGTGAATACAGATGGAGTGGTTGTAGATTTTGAAGTTAGAAAAAAGGAAATGAAAATAATTATTGTGTAACAATGGTTTTGATCGGTGAACAAAAAGAAAGTATTACAAGTGGTACAACTATTATTTTTATCAATCACAAAAATATTATTAAAAGTGTTACTCTCATCTCTTTTGTACAACTTTTTTGTACAGTTTTTCCGTACAGTTTTACACTATTTCATAACAGTTTATCTCTCGAACTAACAACTAAAATATTTTGTACAACTTTATGTTACCAATCAGATACAATAGAGAGGTCAAATCTCATTTTTGGTTGGAACGCATTCTCAAATTATAGTCTTCCCAAAAAACTACATTCCGATAAATGGGGGTAGGATCTATTCACTATAGGTGTGGACCATTAGGAAACTGATTTTACGAGAGAGAATTGTTACATACAAGACATTGAAGAAACTCGAGATACAATAAAATTTGAATTATTGTGGCTAAAGTAGAATTAGTGATGCGGTGATGGATTGGGTTAAAGGGAGGAGATGGCCACAGTTCTGGTGTGTGCACCATGCTTGTAAATTAGAGAAATCTGCTTTATGATGTTCAAGAAAAAAACATAAAGAAAGATATTGTACAATTGTGGTAGGTCGTAGATCTAAAAATAGAGTTTGTAGTTACGAGTTGCTTCGTTTACGGTTTTTGACTTTTACCTCTCTCTTTTTTTTTGAAGGACTTGTCACATATGAGGTTGTACGAAAGTCTAAGGTTGTGGTTTTTATAAAAATTAGTTGTGTATGGCTTTGGATCGGATCAACCTAAGAATTTGATTCGATTAAATCATGTCACATGAAATCAAGCAATCTGACCCCAAGAAACCCTTTGTGACCTTTCATTTATCAACTCCAAAGTTTGAAAAGAAGATGAGCAGTTCGTACACATCCTCCTTCTAGTACTACAAGAAAATAATATTATAAGACGTAATAATTAATCACAATAATAATAATAAAATTTGTCACAAAATAAACATATTACGAGTTTTTGACGATTTTTGAGTTGTTGCAATACAATCAATCACAAAATTTTATTTTGTAACAAAAACGTCACAAGAGTTGCGACAAATATATCTAATAATCATTTCGTCCCAAATAGTTACGACACAAAAAAGTAAGAAAACTGTTTAAATTACAAACTATAACATCGCTTCAAAATCGTAATAATTCGTGATTAACATAACATCTTAATTACATAATTATAGCCTCAAGTGGTCACTAGTGATAATTAAAAATTTGTCGCATATTCGAAACAATTACTCAAAACTGTGGTTTTTGTTACTATCATAATGTTTCAGTTTATCATTCACTATGATGAAAGTAAGTCTTAAATGGTCACAAATTATTACTAAAAATATTTGCATATGGTAACAATTATCAACTAAAAAATTAACCTCAAAACACTATTATTTATTAATTATTGTCATAGTAATACACATTTCTTATAGTCATATACATTAGCTATATATATATATATATTATAATTTATCGCCATTTTTTAGACGGGTAGAGCACGAATTCGTCAATTACTAATAGTGGATGCACAGATTCGACGTTAACTCTCAGATGGCAACCCCTATGAAGAGATTTCAGGCTCTCTAGAAAGTAAGACTCAGATCTTTCCAATGGTCTGTAGATCAACTTTTGATTACTCTTGTAGCAAAGAGGAGAGAAATCCGTGGCGATGATGAAGGTTACACCATCGGTAAATACATCATAAAGCCATCTTCCCCAACTCACAAATTTTACATTCAACGAAAACTATAAATCCTTTAGTATATATAAGTATAACATGCTTCAATTAAACCAACAATAATCCTGAAGTAATATGCATAATATTTCAAAGATCAAGTATTTTATTTATGGAGTATCCTTTCCCACGCTATAGGGACATCTCTATTAATTAAACATTTACACCAGAAAAAACGACATCTTATTAGACTAAATTATTGAGAAAAATTTAAAACAAAAACGTGAAAGAGAAAGAGATAAATTACTGAGAAAAATTGAAGTGTACTCAAATGAAAATGTTTGGTATATTAATAAGAACCCTTCCTTCATATGTCTCCGTCTAATTGGTTTATCTTTTAAAGTTAAAATTTGATAAATAATTATATTATACTATCTTAACCATTAATGAAAATGCTCTAAGCACTACTTCAAGGCTTAATATTTACCATCACTACTTTAATATGCTCTAATCCGTATCCGATCGGGTTTTACCGGAACCCGATCCGCTTATCCCGGATGGCCACTCCTAATTATGGTAGAGTATTGAATATAAAAATTAACAAACAATCAGAATGCATGTGGTGGCTAAGATTTTATATTCTATACACGACAAAATGTATAAATCAAATTAATCAATGAAAATAATTTTTTGTAACGAAATACGAATATGGTTACATCAATGAGATAACGCCAACATGATTACACTACAGCTCCCCAAGTAATTTTTATATTCGGTAGAGAATCTTTTGACGTATTTCCATATTTAACTACTAATTTTTACAGTCTAAAACAGTCATTTTCTACCGCTATAAAGGAATACTTCTCTTCGTCTAAAGAGGAGAGAAATCCATGGAGACGATGACGATGAAGGTTGAAACCATTAGTAAAGAAATCATAAAGCCATCTTCGCCAACTCCAAATAATCTCCAAACTCTCCAACTCTCAATTTACGATCACATCCTTCCTCCAGTTTACACAGTAGCCTTTCTCTTCTACACCAAAAATGATTTGATCTCTCAAGAACACACTTCCCACAAACTCAAGACTTCTCTGTCTGAAACCCTGACCAAGTTCTACCCTCTTGCCGGAAGAATCACCGGAGTAACCGTCGATTGTACCGATGAAGGAGCTATCTTTGTCGATGCTCGTGTCAATAACTGTCCTCTCACTGAATTTCTCAAGTGCCCTGATTTCGACGCCCTCCAACAGTTGCTTCCTCTAGATGTTGTAGACAACCCATACGTGGCTGCTGCCACGTGGCCTTTGCTGCTCGTGAAGGCAACTTACTTCGGATGCGGAGGCATGGCCATAGGAATCTGCATCACTCACAAAATCGCGGACGCAGCCTCCATCTCGACTTTCATTCGGTCCTGGGCCGCCACGGCTCGAGGAGAGAACGATGCCGCTGCGATGGAAAGTCCTGTATTTGCTGGTGCGAATTTCTACCCACCAGCCAATGAGGCTTTTAAGCTACCTGCGGACGAACAAGCCGGCAAGAGAAGCAGCATTACAAAGAGATTTGTGTTCGAAGCTTCTAAGGTGGAAGATCTCAGGACCAAAGCCGCTAGTGAAGAAACAGTAGACCAACCTACGCGGGTGGAGAGCGTTACTGCGCTCATCTGGAAATGCTTCGTCGCATCCTCAAAGACAACTACTTGTGATCACAAAGTGCTGGTCCAGCTTGCTAACTTGCGGTCCAAGATACCTTCCCTTCTGCAAGAAAGCTCTATCGGAAATCTCATGTTCTCTTCTGTGGTCTTGAGTATTGGTCGAGGAGGGGAAGTTAAAATTGAAGAGGCCGTTAGAGACTTACGAAAAAAAAAGGAGGAGTTAGGAACTGTGATCCTAGACGAGGGTGGGTCATCTGACTCATCTTCCATGATCGGTTCGAAACTAGCAAATCTGATGCTCACCAACTATTCTCGGTTGAGCTATGAGACTCATGAACCCTATACCGTGAGTAGCTGGTGTAAGCTACCTCTTTACGAGGCTAGCTTTGGATGGGATTCTCCGGTTTGGGTTGTTGGGAATGTGTCCCCCGTGTTAGGCAACTTGGCCATGTTGATAGATTCCAAGGACGGACAAGGAATTGAAGCGTTCGTCACACTGCCTGAAGAGAACATGTCGTCCTTCGAGCAGAACCCAGAGTTGCTCGCCTTTGCTACCATGAACCCTAGTGTCTTGGTTTAAATCCTGTACTGAAATTTGTTGTTTCCTCAATAAAGATTTGGATACACCGAATCTATATATATCTTCAAGATGTAATGCAAGAAATGTAAACTACTGGAATATCATTTATGTTTTAACTTTTCTGAATATAATTCCTCAGCTGGTATGACGTAGTTAATTACCAATAAACCGTCATTTACATATTCTACCAAATACCAATGATCAAAGCTTATCCTAAGTTCCATCCACTAATCAACATAAATATTTCGTGTCTTTGATGAATTCTCTTGTCAATTCTCCACTCCATTTAGTTTTTCTTCTTCTTTTAAATTGATGGATTGCTAGCTTTTTCATCAAACTAACATGTTGGCTTAGTTTGAGTTAAATAATTGTCAAAGCACAAAATTTCATATAATTTAATTTTAATATTTTATATACGAGCACACAACCCTTGCTATAATATTTTTTCCTTTTGATTGCTGTTAAAATATTGTCAAAGCAACATTTTTTGTGGTTCTTTTCCACTGTTTTTTAGAATTTTTAAACTGTTATTTAAAATTTAGTAAGATTTTTTTTTTATTACTATTGTTTTTTATAACATTTTTATTACTATTGTTATTGGTATGATTTATATAGTAACAGTATATGAAAAAGGCATCTTTTTAAGTTTTTGTGTAGGGCATTCATAGATACCGAACCGGCATTGTCCCAGTTTATACTTGGTACACTAATGTGTATGTCATTATCTTTGGTCAACTTTTTGAATCAGAAAAGGCAGAAGAAAGGAAAACACGTTGCTCTAGGTTAGTTCAGTTCATTAATTGATCCTCCTTGTGCATGAACGACACATTGTTCAATTTTATGGCAAAAATACGAAAACATCCGAAAATTTGTTTCATATCTTACCTCATCTTATCTTTTCACTTTCCAAGTTCCATGTTGACATGCAAACTGAGCTCCAAGGTTTTATCAACCCCGAATCTAAGCGGTGGCTTGGAGTTATATATGTAGACCATAAGGAAGCGGTACATCATGTCCAGCCTGTCTATACGACAAGTGAAGCATTTGATTTATGCCACAAATATAAAATTAATTGAAAGATTACATTTTCAGAATTATTTATTTAGTCTGCTGGTTAAGTATTTCAATGTTTTAATAGACGTTACGGATTAGATCCTTTATTTACCTTTTATGTGATTTTTTTTCTTTCGACATTCATTTTCCTTACTTTATTTTTGGCACAAAAACCTTTAATATTTGGTTTTTATCAAATCTTTTATAAATAAAAGATTTCTTTTCACTCAAAGAAAACGTCTTCAAACAATAAATTTGCTGCAATAATTTAGAAAGTTCGTTTTTATAAAAAGTATAATATTTTACACTTTACTAAAAATACTCAATAATTTTCATTACTTTTATAATATTTTAATATAATTTTTATTTTTTAAATATTTGTATTAAAGATCACATGTTTTAAAAATGCTTTAAACCACCTAAATCAGACCGGCACTAAGGACCACTCTCTTACATATTTAATTATTGTACCTGTCAAAAATTTATAATATATATCTAAGACTCAATTTCCACAATTCTAGTATTGTATAACCTTTAGCTTTTATTCTTTGAACTCAAATAGTTTTTTTTTTTTTCAGTTTAAGCTATTACGCAAACTTTAAAAAGAAAGAAAAAAACTAGCACATGCATGACAAAGACATCATGAGCACTTCAGCAAGGCTGAGGAAGAGAATCAAGTGCATGTATTCGTTGGCCCAATGATTAGAGTCAGAACCGGTTCTCAAATTTTAGGGGCTGCGAGCAAGGAAAAGCTTTTTATTTTTTGGTGAAAAGGAAAAGCCTTGGATAGCAAGTTATTGTGTTATTGTTTATCAAAAAAAACAAATCATTTGCATGGGTTGGACCGATATTTTCTAATAAGTGCAAGTACACCAGACCATATATGGTAGGTAGTAACCTTATTATTACTTTTAACTTTTTTGTTGAAAACTATCTCTACATACACTGAAGAAAATTATCCAACGTTTTAATTATTATTATTACTTTTGTTGTAAGAGTGATTATTTTGAAGTTCTTTGTGAACTTTCCAATCTTTCGGTATAACATATCTGTAGTGATTAGAATCGTGATGCATAATATTCATGTATAATGTGTTTACTAGACTTATCAATGGTTACATCCATATCCGTTTGTAGTGCTTTCCTGCCAAGATTTATAGCTGAGATTCAATCTCTAACATTCAAAATTTTGTTGTAAGAATAATTGCATATGTCTTCATATTCTCTTCCTCGATCTCAACTATTTTGGAAGACTTATTTATGAACAAGGTGTTAAGAATCGAGTTTTATTTGAACCGACCCAAGTAAGATTTAATAAACAAAATAGATTAACGGGTCGGGTACCAAATGTACCCGTATGCATTTTAACCTTCCCGCTAAAATGACTGGAAAAATACTATAGAGAGGTCAACACGTAAAGCGGGAAACTTGGACACAGAAATATACAAAGCCACAACTTGCTTATATCTTCAACTATCATACATAATATGTGAAAACTCACAAACATTTTTGCAAACTCGAAGTTAAAGAGTTTGAGGTTCGAGCAACAGGAATGATCTTAAGAGGATGAGCCATGGTCAAGCTCAGTCCTACAACAGCCTCGTCCATGTTAATTTTCTCTTCTGTGGTTCTCCACTCAAAACCCTGCACCATCACTCCAATTGCAGTTCCCATAATGACATAAGCTAGATTTTCTCCGGGACAACTTCTTCTTCCGCTTCCAAAAGGAAGGTACTTAATTTCTTTCTCTCTTCTCTCCTCCTCTTGTTCTGCTCTTGAAGAAGCTAAGAACCTCTCTGGCTTAAACACAAGAGGATCCTCCCAAGCATCAGGATCCCTCATCACAGCATAAACGTTAACAACGACTGACGTGTTCTCTGGTACATAGAACCCTCTGATCCTACACCCTTCTTTTGTGAACCTTAAGAAGAAAGGCCCCGGCGGGTGCAGTCTTATCGTTTCCTTAACCACAGCTTGCAAATAAGGGAGCTTTGGTAAATCCGTTTCTTGAATCAACCTTGACTTTCCTACCACGCTATCGATTTCTCCTCTCAGTCTCTCAAGAACGTTAGGGTTGTTAATGATCTCTGCCATTGCCCATTGTATTGTCTGCACTTGGTTTTCAGTGCCTGCAAATAAAAGATCCTGCAATTGCAAAACGTTATCTTAGGCGGATCAGATTTTAATCTCAATGAAACAAACTGATGGGAGAAACATTTACCGCAATAATTGACTTGATATGGTTCCTTGTGATCTTATACTCTGCATTTTCATCCCGATAAGCTGCCAACAATGCGTCCATCAAGTCCGTACGTTGATGATGCACGTCCAGTTTCTTTTCGTGTTCCACAAGAATGCTTTCGAGCAGCTCATCGAATCTGTAGGAAATAACTGTAGTTTCTTTTTTAAACAGAGAGACAACAAGCTTCTTAAACCATGCTCGCAACATGTTTGCAAAGAAGAGCTTCTTTGTCAAAACATCTAACTCGGTAGCCAAAGCCCTGAATCTCTCCTCTGAACAACTCCTCCCCATGATCATCTTGCAGATGCTGGAGTTAGATAACTTCAACGCTTCAGCACATATCTCCACGCTCTGCTTCTTTATCGCTTTATCGAACAGATTCCCATAAAACCGCTCTAGCACATCTGCACGGACACCTCGTGACTGCTCGTGTGCTTGGGGCCCAAAAACGTTTGTAACTAGGACCTTCTTCATGAACTTCCAATAATCTCCATAGGGAGCAGAGATAAAGCTGAAAGATCCGGCAAAAAGTGAATCATCGGTCGGAGTGAAACCGCGGTACGAGATGTTCAGGTCGTGTGCCCTGAAGATCTCATATGCAATTGAGGCTGACGAGATGAGGACTACAGGGAACCTAAAGACTCGGAGATAGAGAATAGATCCGTACTTGGTGGAGAGTTTTTGTAAAGATCTGTGGAGTAGAACAGAGAGAAGAAGGTGCAGATGACCGATGATGGGAAGAGACGGAGGGCTCGGAGGTAAATCAAAGTGAAGGCGAGGGTCCTTTGGTTTCTTGAAGAAGTGAGAATAACAGAGTCGTGAGAAGAGACATAGGAGGATAAAGATGAAGCAGTTTTGAAAGTCAATCATGTTCATTGCTGCCATAATTGCTCAAAGAGAAAGAGGAAGATGAGAAATGGGATGCTAATCTAAAGTCAATTATGTATGTGTTACATAAAAGCTACGGAAACTACTTACAATAGCACATAAATTTATGAGAATGACTATAACAGCTTAACCAAAATCAAGCTTAATAAAATAGCATATAAAATTTTGAAAATGACCTTTAAACCTGATTTTGTATTTGTATTTACATATATTGCCAATTAGAATTATATTTTGTGGAAAAATTACTTAAAATATATATTTGTTGAAAACTCCTAATCTTGGCCCTTTTGGACTTACATTTTTCTTTTTTATTCTTTTCCCCTTCCAATTTCTTCTTGCCTAAATCATTTTACGTTCACAACTTGAAAACAACTTCATTTTATAAAGGAAAATTGTCAAGAGTATTCAAGTCTGATCTATGCTTGATTTTAGAATTGTTAGCTTTTGCATTTTGCCACATGAACAACAAATGAAAAAAAAAAAAAACATTTTTTTCGAAATTCTTGTTGATTTACTTGATCATTGATGTGGTTATAATCTTGATAGAGTTTGTACGGTATATGGTATGTTTGACATTTGTTTGTTAACTTCTTGCGTTTCCAAATAAGTCGGCCATTTCAAACTCCAACAATTCCATTAAGTTGAGATTAACTAAAGTTACAAGTACTTATTTAAAGTTTTAAACTGGTGCAAGCTACCTCGGTTGAGCTATGAAACTCACGAACCCAATACTGTGAGTAGCTGGTGCAAGCTACCTGATCTTTACGAGACCAGCTGTGGATGGGGTTCTCCGTTTGGGTTGCCGGAAATGTTGCCCCAGTGTTAAGCTACTTGACCATGTTGATAGATTCCAAGGACGGACAAGGAATTTAAGCGTTCGTCACATTGCCTGAAGAGAACATGTCGTCCTTTGAGCAGAACCCAGAGTTGCTCGCCTTTGCTTCCATAAACCCTAGTGTTTTGGTTTAAATCCTGCACTAAAATTTTTGTTTCCTCAATAAAGATTTGGATACACTGATCTTCAAGATGTAATGCAAGAAATGAAACCTACTGGAATATCATTTTAAGGTTTAATTTTTCTGAAAATAATCCCTCCGCTGATATGACGTAGTTAATTACCAATAAACCGTCATTTACAAATTTTACCGATGACCAATGCTTATCCTAATTTCCATCCACTTATCAACATAAATATTTCCTGTCCTTGAATTCTCTTGTGAATTCTCCACTCCATTTTAGTTTGATTTTTTTTATTTATCAATAACTTTATTTTATAAAGTATCTTTAATATCCATGAGCAAAATCTCAAGTTGTCGGCCGTATATGGCAAACTTATACATAATAGACGAATTCGACTAGAACGGTCGAGATATCTCATACTTAATAGCGACTGGATTTTTTTTGACACAAAGCCCATCGAGCCAAATTAAATACATCCCTAGAAACTTCCTGGTTTATACTTGGTGGCTAGCTAATGTTTGAAGTAGACAATATTACAACTTATAAGATGTGTGATACACTATAATTAACTACCCGTATGTCATTATCCTCAGTCAACTTTTTGAATCAGAAAAGGCAGAAGGAAAACACGTGGCTCTAGGTTAGTTCAGTTCATTAATTGAGCCTCCTTGAGCATGAACGAGACATTGTTCAATTTAATGGCAAAAGGATGAAAACATCCGAGAATTTGTTACATGTCTTACCTCATATCTTTTCACTTTCCCAAGTTCCACGTTGACATGCATACTGAGCCCCGAGGTTTCATCAAACCTGAATTTAAGCAGAAACTAGGGAAGCGGTGGCTTGGAGTTATATATATAGACCTGGCTTTGACCATGAGGAAGCGGTAGCATATAGGACCACTCTCTTACAATATTTGATTAGGTTCCCACATTTGATTATTGTACATGTCAATTTTTTTAAATATATTTCCAAGACTCCATTTCATCAATTCTAATATTGCATAACCATAGCTTTCTTTTAACTCAAATAGTTTTTTTTTTTTCAGCTTAAGCTAGCACACAACTAAACCTTAAAAAACAAAAAAAATTAGCACATGCATGAAAAGGACATCATGAGCACTTTAGCTAGGCTGAGGAAGAGACTCAAGTGCATGTTTTCGTTGGACCAATGATTAGAGCCAGAACCGGTTCTCAGATTTAAGGGGCTGCGAGCAAAGAAAAACTTTTTTTTTTTGGTGAAGAGGGAAAAGCTTTGGCTAGCCAACTTTTATTTGTCAAAAACAAAAAAAAAGTTCACTTGCAAGAGTTGGACCAAAATTGATTTAATCAAATAAGTGCAAGCACACCAATCCATATATGGTAAGTAGTAACCTCATTATTACTTTCAACCTTTTTTGCAAACTATTTTTTCTCTCAAAGACGTTTTGCAGTATATCACATGCCTCTTTATCTTATCTACACCCTGGTATAAGTTTGAATTCTCTTTGATTCACCGATTTAGAAATTTCATTCAACGCCTTTGAATTAAACTTTGACAGCCTCAGTTGCAATCCACCTTGTCCTTGGTTTCACTATTACTTCTCTATCTTCAAATGTCACATACAGTTATTTCCAACCACACTCAACAGCCGTCCAAGCGTCTTCAGGGGTGCCACAAATGTTGTTCTTTGTTCTCACTTTCCAATATCCATAACTTGCACCATCTAACAATAGAGGATTGTAAACATCGAGTAGTCGTTCATATGTCTTCATATTCTCTTCCTCGATATCAATTATTTTAGAAGAATGATTTCTGAACGAGGTGTCCCTCTCTAATAGTAGATGTTAATACAACTGTATGAACATACAAGCAATTTCACGAGGTTTGACAATGTGCCTAATCCTCAAATTCTGGAAGAAGCGTTTTAGCATATATTTCAAAGTCTCACCAATCACTCGATCACAACTACCATGTGCGCATTACCGCGTTAATCAATATCTGCATATATGAAAATATCAAGTACGATTTAAAGTTACAACCCTAAAACCATGGATATATGAAACTCTTTTTAATATTCTAGCGTATATCTCTCCTTCCACAAATTAAGATTTAAGCATATGCGATAACATGAATATATGCCCCAATTTTCACGTGAACTAGCTCCACAATCTCATGTCAATTATCCGATGCTGATGTTATACGATTGGCGTTTGACTTCGTTTATAAAATATATATGTCATCTGTACTGTATAAATATATATTCACTGTATTCAAGGGACAAGGAAACCGACGAAGACAGGCCAGCAGCTTACTATCTTTTAAAATTTTTTAGAGTTTTCTCTATATTCTTAATACATATTTTAATTTTTTTTAAACTATTTTAATGTATTAACATTATTGAAAAACTTGACAAACAAAGAAGAAAAATGAAAATTCCATTATATTTTTAAAATCTAAGAAAATTCTTAAACGACATTTAATCTAAAACAGAGAGAGTGACAATTTTTATTAAATTGTAAACTATTTTATCAATTAATATTAATTCGTTTTAGTTAAGGATCGTTTAAATAATTCCTTACATATAGTAAAAGACTTAATCTAAATTTTATTATACCCTTTATTAGTAGATTTCTTTTTTGGTAGAAACCCTTTATTAGTAGATTACATAGTTTCATTTTATTTCTAAAATATTAGTAAATATAGAGAAACAACCGGAATCTTAGTTATAGTTTTGCATCAAAAACTTAAATTCAACACTCAACTTAGGATTTAAAAGACAATTTCACAGCTATATGTTTTCTGAAACGAAAAAGTAATGTTTACACAAAAGAAAAAATGATAATTCTTAATATTCGAAGTCAAGTCACTTTGTTTTTAGACGGTGTCTTCGTTGATTGTTACAATGTTGACTAATGGACTTTAAAATAGATAGATTTTCATCGGACAGAACGTAAATGCTTAGTGCATTTTAATTATTAGTTTGTCACCTAATGTTTTAATTTACAAGGGTGTAAAATGGTATGCAGTTTAGTCTTTAGAATATAAATAGAATTTCATCGGACAGAACGTAAATGCCTACTTGCCTAGTGTATTTACTTATTAGTTTGTTTCTCACCCATTGTTTTAGTATACAAGGGTGTAAAATGGTATGCAGTTTAGTCTTTAGAATATAGATAGATTTTTATCGGACAGAACATAAATGGCCTAGAGTATTTTAATTATTATCTAATCACTTAATGTTTAAATATACAAAGGAGTTTAATGGTATGCAGTTTATTTATTTATTATGACTTCGAATGGTGACAGATACAATAATGCAAAACAAATATATTGAACAGCGTTGTGCGGTTTAATATGGTTTGTTGAAAAAACATATTTTTCAAAACAAGGGCTGTTAAAACATACTTTTCAGTACTTTGCATAACCAAATAATAATTAATATCTAAAATTTAATTGATTCATATAATTAAACTCTCTCTTATTTTTCTAAGAATCGTTTTTAAAAAATATTTCGGAGAAATAAAACCTCACTTAACCACATGATAACACACTATGTATGGTCTATGTGAACCATATAGTTCGTCTCTTTGTAAGAATAATCAGTTGCTATTTTTATTACTCCATGTGTTATTTTATTTGTTGTTTTATGAGTATACACACATATTTTTAAAAAATCATATGTTTTCATTTTTTTCACTAATTTTTTTTTATTATATACCCAAACATGATTCACCCGATAAGAACACAATCTTAAGAAATTAATTATCAAAACTAATTAATTTTGCATTGAAAGTTGAAACATCATCTAATTTAGGGATCAATTGCGAATAAAGGACTTAAAAGTCTATGTCGTTGTTGATACATGCACAAAATCATGTGCCTTATAGAATTAAGCATTTCTCTTCCTTTAATTGACAATTTTATCCTTCCTCACCCAGACAAACCTAATAATTTCCTTTTCTCTCTCTCTTAAGTTTTTGTTCAGAGTATCTCTCACCCACATAACCAAATGGAATCCAAAATCCAGGTTTCGACCTCCCGTAATTGTTATTGTTCAATGAACACCAGAATCATTCATCTCTTTATCTCTTTAAATCTATCAATATTTTTTTTTTACCTCAAAATCCGGTCATAAAGGTTCTATCTATCTGATTTCCAAGCTCCAATTTGAGACTCGAAAGTCTAATCGACCAGCTTTTGAAAACCCACTTTCAAGATCTCATGTTACAAATCGTGATGGGAAGCTTTGTCAACACTAGCAATTAAATTTGGTTTAGAATGAATTGATTTGATCTGTGTCTAAAATTAGAATCCGTGGGTTCCCTAGACATTATCCCTATAGGGTTTAGATTGAATGAATTGATTTGATCTGTGTCTAAAAAATACTTACTCACTATTAATTGATTATTACAGATGTGCAATATAACTTCAATAAATGAATTCTCCATAAATTAATAAATACTATAATAAAATTATTTGTTCTCAAGTCAGACTAGTGTGAAAATAGCAAAATTCTATAAGATAATAAGATAATACCATTTCTATGTAAATATATGGTCCAATTAATAATTATATAAAATTATACATATATATATATAATATTTTTTAAATGAATTTTCTTATATCTCATCACTAACTTTTCTTATATAAGAAACATAACATATGTTTCTAAACTATTTCATTGTTGTATTGTCTCTAAAGTTTTCATAAATATAGCCAAAATTTATGAATATACATTATTTTCATTCAACAGTAGTAAAACTTCTATAAATTAATACTAGATAATCAATAATTTTTATAAATTAATAAAATTTTCTTGTCCCGAGTTGGAAGCTGTGTAAAAAGTGATACAAATCAATAAATTAATTAGATAATAATTTTTTGAAAATCTTATGTAAATATATAGCCACATCAATATAATAAATTAATAATTATATAAATATGTTAAATATATATATTATCATTGTTTTCCTTATAATTGATTCTAAAAATATATTTTATATAGTGAATGACAATTTCAATTTTTATAAACAATTTAAAAACTACAAATTTTGAAAAATCTCTTTATTAATTAATATTTATCTAATAAATATCTATGAAAAATCTCTTTACAAATTTTAATATCTAAAAATCTCTTTAACAATTGAGGTTAGTATTTATAAATTTAAATATGTGTATTGCTTATATATGAGAATTCATATAGAATATTTGTTATTTATGTCAATAGTCGTATACTAATTTTATCTAGATCAACATGTTTTAACTCATAGTTTCAAAAAAGTTTTCACAATTAATATAATACTCTGTATAAATTAATAAAATATTAATTTACACTATAATCTAATAAATTATAAATTATAAATTATAAATTAATAAATTACCATAATTCCAACACTATTAATTTATATTGAGATCTTACTGTGCCTCATAACTTTGTACGATATTCGGAGCTGTGCTTACTTAGTTAAAAAAAAAGGGCAATAGCCCTAGGGCACATCCTCAATCATTATTTTTGAGGCAACATTTGACAAGTATTTTTTTTTAGTTTTTTTTTCAGTTAATTGTAATGTTTAACCGTTTGATCTTTATCATCATTATCATATATATTTTTGTTGTCATCTGTTATACTATTTATTTAATTCAAAAACTTTATAAAATTTTATTTTAACCACATTTTCAGATGATTTATTGTTAGTTAATTTTTCTAACAATAATTGATAAGCCTTCCGAGTCATTGGTCCGGCGGTGACGTTATTCGTTTTGTATTAGTAGAGGCGTACCTCCTACGTTATACATTGTACTCTATCCGTTATATATATTCCTACTTGCCATTTATCAGTCAACTAGTTACCTCATAAGACTTGTACATTCTGTGATCGATATTAAAATGATATACATTATGTGAATCAGTGAATGATCGGGGGAAAACTAAAAAAGAGTTTCATTTTTCTTTACTAATTTCACTTAGTAGATAACATTTGTAGTTATAATCTTTATTTGTCGTTATTACATGTGGACTAGTACTGGACTATTGAATTTCATTTTTTGTCGAGTTCACACTGGTGTTAAATAAAACTGGCATATATAATAGATTATTGGTGTTGAATCTTGTACCTAAATCTGGTCTAAGGAAACTTCCATTTGTATTTTGTATAGTTATTTTGCAGAAAAGAAAGTGATTGACCAGTGATGTGACGATTTTGACCACTGAATTCTTTTATTTAAAGTCAAAACTAAACAAGTCATGCAATATTATATAAAAATGGACAATAACTCACTATAACTTTTTCATTTAATCTTCAATGAAATTATATTCCAATCTTCTTCTTGATATTTTTTTTTTCAATATTTGTTTCATTATACAAAATAACAAAATTTAATATGTGCATGACAAATTAAAAACTTTACTTTTTTTTCATCGAGTTATAAGATTTATACAGTATATGGTTTGATCTGTCTTTTCTCTTGAGACCCGGTGTAACTTCAAATGGATATCTCAACCTCGGTTTTCAGTTTTCACCTTCCGCTGAACGGATCCACTGGTATTTATTCGGTTCTTTGAAAAATGAGACAATGGTGAGAACGAAATAAATTCCTTCAACTCTGCTAGATTTAAGTTCAAACCCTTGGTCACCTATAGTTGGTGGAAATTGAGCTATCTCGAAAGGAGTTCAGGCTTGGTAGCCTTGGCCAAAAGACTTTGGAGTTTGAGCAAATGGTCAAGAATAAATTGTTGGCACTAATTAAGGTTTAACATGTTGAAAGTAAACATGAAATTGGCACTAATATTTTTGCTCTTGTAGAAGATATATGAGTAATTTGACTTCTAGTTGAAGGCTCATTTTTTTTTAAAGATTAAGAGGAAAACGGCTATTTACGTAGCATACTACTCTAAGGCTCTCATGAATCATGATCATATATATTAATGAACTAAAAGTGTCATGCCTAAAACTACATGAACAAAACAATATTATGAATTTAGTACATGACCTATTTAAATATGTAGTCGGAAACCTACGTTGAAGTAGATATCATTACCCAAACTATTAGTGCTTTCTTACTAGAATACCATGTTGTACAATAAAACGAATATGTTTTACGAAAACAAATCGGTCTCCTCGAAACGATATTGTTTTATTTGTTAAATTTGACTTCAGTTAAAAAATAATATATGAATTAGATTATACCATGTTGTTTGTATTTCACCATGTATCTCATCCTTGTATTTCACTTTGGTTGCTTTTTTTTTTTTGTCAAACCTTGCTTTCATTCAGTGGAACAAAGAACAATTACAAGTACAAGAGTTAAACAACCCAAAGGTTAAAACATTACAACAAGAGGTATTCCCCAATACCATAAAAAAAAGATAGAGTTCATCGATTTGAAGTCCATGTATCTCATCCTTGTATTTCACTTTGGTTGCTATTTCATGAATAATTCAGACGGAAAAAAAAAAGATTATACCATGTTGTTTTGCGTCTCCCTCTCTTCTCTCTCCTCTCTTACTCCAATTTCACCACTACGAGTTAGAGAAAGATTCTAACGCCGATAAGTATGTTTAATAGCAAGTGTAAATAAGAGATCGAAAGATAAATCCAAACTTCGTATATCGATTTAAATAGTTTTTATTTTATTTTTATTTTTCAATTAAACTTGGGTGAGAAAGTGAGACTGTATAAGTGATAGCAAGGTAAGGTGAATTACTTAAATATGTGAGAACGTAAGACATAAATTTAAAGTTCAAAGCTTAAATTGATTAAATTACGGAATGTTGAAGTTTAATTTTTTTTTTTTTTAAATTTACTTTATAAAAGTTATTTGATTAAAAAAAGTCATTAAATAAAAAAATCATAGAAAATCATATATATACTTTTAAAAATAAATTATGTAACGGTAATTACTAAAATATGATTAATGATTTCAAAAAATAAAATATCAACTTTTAGAAGATGAGGATATAGTACTATAACGATAAAATATGGGAATTATTAAAGTTATAGTTATTAAACAACTAGATAGTAGATACACTAGTTTTTCCCAACATGCATGCATCGTCAGTTTCTTTCTTATTTATATGTATAGGGTATCGCGTATTCTTTCATTCCGAATAAACTTGAACGATTGATAGAAAATGTGGAGACTGAGAATTGGTGCTAAGGCCAAAGATAATACTCACTTGTTCACCACCAATAACTATGTTGGTAGGCAGATTTGGGAGTTTGATGCCAACGCTGGCTCTCCGGAGGAACTTGCCGAGGTCGAGGAGGCTCGTCGGAATTTCTCCAACAACAGGTCACGGTTCAAGGCTAGTGCCGATCTCCTATGGAGGATGCAGGTGAAATATTTTACAGTGTAAAACATAACAATTTGGTCTTTATTTCAGAAAATAGTATTTTAATTTATTCTTTTTGTTTTATTTTGTGGACTTTACAGTTTCTTAGGGAGAAGAAGTTTGAGCAGAAGATTCCGCGAGTGATAGTGGAGGATGCAGAAAAAATAACGTATGAAGATGCAAAGACTGCATTAAGAAGAGGATTACTATATTTCACGGCATTGCAAGCTGATGATGGACATTGGCCTGCTGAAAACGCTGGTTCCATATTCTTCAATGCCCCTTTTGTGAGTTACTATTTACTACTCCCAAACACTAAAATTTTACATTTATAGTTAAAACATGAATTATCGATCCAACAATGATTGAAAAAATAAAATCATGGTGCATAGGTGATATGTCTGTACATCACTGGACATCTTGAGAAAATCTTCACTCACGAGCATCGTGTAGAGTTACTTCGGTACATGTACAACCATCAGGTACATCTATAAATATCTCGTGTGCACACACATACATAGGGTGCAAATATTGTGTGTAAATGAATGACCAGAAACAACTTAGTCGACAAAAAAAAAAGTTTATTATTCAACTCATTCCTCTGCGAAATAGTAAATAAATTAATGAGTTGAACAATTTTCTTTTGTATTTTGTTTATTTTCCCAATTATTGTTGGATGAGTTGAATCATTTTTACACTTATTCAACTCAAATGATGAAAAATTAGATGAATGGTCGTTAAACTCTTTCAACAAGTCCACAATTTTCACCTATATATTTATTAAACACAAAAAGACTTAGCAAAACTGGTTTATATAGAACGAAGATGGTGGGTGGGGATTGCACGTAGAAAGCCCCAGTAATATGTTCTGCTCAGTCATAAACTACATATGTTTACGGATCTTGGGAGTAGAAGCTGGTCATGATGATAAAGGAAGTGCTTGTGCAAGGGCTCGTAAATGGATCCTCGACCATGGTGGTGCTACATACTCCCCCTTGATCGGAAAAGCTTGGCTTTCGGTTTGTGACTACTATACTTTTCTATTATATATATATATATATATTAGGATTTATGAATATATCCTACATCGAAAGTAAGATAAGACCTTAATTGAATGGTATATATATAAGAGACATTGTCATTTTATTTTGATTCATAGTCTCATGAAACTTAACAATATGTAATACAACAATATATATACATACATGATGATATCTCTTCTGTTAACTCTCATTTAAAATTGGTTAGGTTCTTGGGGTTTATGATTGGTCTGGCTGCAAACCTATACCCCCTGAGTTCTGGTTCCTTCCTTCATTTTTCCCTGTTAATGGAGGTATGAATTTAGACAGCATAAAATATTATGTTTTGTTTATGTTGAATTTTAGTTTAATTATTCTTACCTTTTTAATATATATATATATAATATATGTATAAACGCAGGGACTCTCTGGATTTATTTAAGGGATATTTTCATGGGGCTGTCATACTTGTATGGTAAAAACTTTGTCGCTACCTCAACACCTCTCATTCTCCAGCTCCGAGAAGAAATTTATCCGGAGCCTTACACAAATATCAGTTGGAGGCAAGCACGAAACCGATGTGCAAAGGTAAGTTAAGTTTATATCTACATATACATTTTTGCAACCATTTTATGAAATAAATCCTCAAGTTGAAACTTATTTACAAGCAATGCCATTGACATTAATTATTTTCAATTAATTAATATTCCTAATTAATAGCATTTTCTTATATAATATATCTGTATCAATTCTAATTACTTAAAAAATGAGAAATTTTAGGACACTATTAATATATACTTCATTAAAAAATAAAATATTATAGTTAATTAAACATTTAGAATATTTAACGGAATAAACGTTTAGAATATTTATAATATGTGAAATCTATAAAAATTAAATAATCATTTAAAAAAACTTATAAATTGATTTGAATTATATCTTTTTTAATAAAAATATTATTTAAACAACAAAACAAAAAAATAATGTTTAATTTCATCGAACGGGATTAGATGGTATGACGGGTTAATAATATTTATAATATATGAACTTTTAAACAATTAAATAACCATTTAAAGTAAAAAATTTAAATTGATTTAAATTATATATCTTTCAATTAAAGTATTATTAAAACAAAAATAACAAAATAATGTTTAAGTTCATTGAACGGGGTTAGATGGTAAAAAGGGTTTGAGTCGATAAAATACGAGACGCTATACCACGGGTGAAATCCATTAAATATGTTTAATTTCATTGAACGAGATTAGATGATATGACGGATTTGGGTCGATAGTAATACGAGACGGTATACCATAGGTGAAATCCTAGATATAAAAATTAAAATATAATTAAATTATCTTAAACACTAAACAAAAAATATATAATAAAACAAATATAATTAAAATTTGAATTATTTAGTTATAATATATATTTTAATTTAATGAACTCTATGTTATTCTTCCTATATTTTTAAAGAGTAAAAACCAAACATAGTAATTGTACACTAAATAATATGTAGATATAAGAGTTATACATTTAGAAAATACAGAAAATTAAATCATATATATTTTAAATCTACTAAACAAGTTAAATTTTATTTAAAAAAAAAAGATATAGCTCGCGGTGTATCGGCGGGTTAAAATCTAGTGAATAGATAAAAAAAGCTCATATACATCTGGTGATTTTAGGTAAATCGGTCATTTTCCTAGAAAACAATTAGTTCCATGAAGACTTTTTTATTAGTTAGAAAGAATAAATTTGAAAAAAGTGTTAGTTAACTAACTTATTAAGATATTAAAGCAATTTTGTTTTGTTATAACTTTATTAAAGCAAATGTGGTGATTATCATGCAGGAAGATCTCTATTATCCACAGTCATTTTTACAAGATTTGTTTTGGAAAGGTGTTCATGTATTCTCAGAGAATATCCTAAATCGATGGCCTTTCAACAATCTCATAAGACAAAGAGCTCTTCGAACCACTATGGAACTTGTTCACTATCATGATGAAGCAACCAGATATATTACAGGCGGATCTGTACCAAAGGTAATTGCTGTTGTTGTTTTCTTCTTCTTTTTCTTGTTTTCTACTATTTGTCACAGAATGAAATCTGGATTTTTATTTTTGCATTTTTTTATATATAGGTTTTTCATATGCTTGCATGTTGGGTAGAAGACCCAGAGAGTGATTATTTTAAGAAACATCTTGCTCGAGTCCCTGATTTCATATGGATTGGCGAGGATGGACTGAAAATTCAAGTTGGTTCTTCTTGATTCTAACTGTTTTCTTTTTTTGAAGTTTTATTTAAAATATAGAAACTCTAAACTCATATCGAACATAGTACTAAAAGATGTATTAACATAAGTACAACGTTTACAGTCTTTTGGTAGCCAAGTGTGGGATACAGCCTTGTCTTTACATGTCTTTATAGACGGTTTCGATGATGATGTTGATGAAGAGATTAGGTCAACGCTCCTTAAAGGATATGATTACTTGGAAAAATCTCAAGTTACAGAGAACCCTCCTGGCGATTACATGAAAATGTTTCGTCACATGGCGAAAGGTGGATGGACGTTTTCGGACCAAGACCAAGGATGGCCAGTTTCAGATTGTACTGCTGAGAGTTTAGAGGTAACAGTAATCAATACACTGAGCTTTTTTGTATTAAATCAATTTCTTAGTCTTAGTCTTAAGCCTAAACAAATGTTTTGGTCAAATTCTCTAGTGCTGTCTGTTCTTTGAGAGCATGTCGTCAGAGTTTATTGGCAAGAAAATGGATGTGGAGAAACTCTATGATGCAGTTGATTTCCTTCTCTATCTGCAGGTATATCGATTAAGAAACCAATGATATCGGTTTGTTAACTATGACTCTCTAAATGATAGTATTATAGTAGCTAGTATACACTCGAGCATAATCTTAAATTGGTAAATATTAGTATTAACTAATTGCTATATAAAATAGATTTGACTGGTGATATTAAAAATTAGATATACTTGGGAGTAACGAAATCGTAATAAATGCATGTTTTCTCATTAAACAAGATAATTAAAATTGAATTTGTTTTCATTTTATAGTTATGATAGAATGGTTAAAAAATTAATAATTTATTTCTAATGATGAAATTGTAATATATGTCTGCTTTGGCAATTCATTCGTTTTATATTAGGTATTGTTTAAGAAGTTAAAATTTTGTTTTATCATAAGTGTCGTTTTATATTTTTGTCCAGACTTAATATTTTGATTAAATATTTAGTTTATCCCTATTACTTTGATGTATTTACAAATGAAAATGATATGATGTAAAAACAAAATTTTAATTGTTTTCTTTCTTAATATATATAGAATATCTAGGGAAAAGCCAGTTATAATGAAACGGAAGAGTATTTAATCGGTTACTTGATTTTTATTGAATAAGATAATTCAAAATTAAATTTAAGTTCATATAAAATAATAATAATAATTAGGTTATGAGTAATAATTTTAAAAATTAAATAATTTTAAAAATTAAATAATTTTAAAAATTAAATAATTTTAGTATAAATTATTTATTTCACTCCAACAACAATGGATCACTTAGTATATTTTGTTCATTAAAGTAATTGAAATTTCATATATAAGAGATTGTTTATCAATATTTTATTATAGAGTGATAATGGAGGTATAACAGCATGGCAACCAGCGGACGGAAAACTTGGTTAGAGGTAATATTTATTTAGTAACTTATCAATGATATTTTCAAGGATGTGATATTTTAACTACGTCCGATTGAATGTAGTGGCTTAGTCCAGTGGAGTTTATTGAAGACGCGGTTGTTGAGCATGAGTATGCTATATATATTCTTCAACCCTTTTATCTTGGATAGATTATATGTTTGAGCAAAAAGATATTGGTTTAAATTGTGGGATATCATCTTTGTCTCTAGGTATGTAGAATGTACTGGATCTGCAATTGTAGCGTTGGCTCAATTCAATAAACAATTTCCGGGGTATAAAAAGGAAGAGGTTGAACGGTTTATAACAAAAGGCGTAAAGTACATTGAGGACTTGCAAATGGTGGATGGTTCATGGTACGGAAATTGGGGAGTGTGCTTCATCTATGGTACCTTCTTTGCTGTAAGAGGTCTTGTGGCTGCTGGGAAGTGTTACAATAACTGTGAGGCAATTCGTAGAGCAGTTCGTTTCATTCTCGACACTCAAAACACGGAGGGTGGCTGGGGAGAGAGCTATCTATCTTGTCCAAGAAAGAAATATATTCCGTTGATAGGAAACAAGACAAATGTGGTGAATACAGGACAAGCACTTATGGTTCTAATTATGGGAAATCAAATGAAGAGAGATCCTTTGCCGGTTCATCGTGCTGCCAAAGTGTTGATCAATTCACAAATGGATAACGGCGATTTCCCACAACAGGTGAATATAGTCCTATCTATGTTTCCCATTAACTCTAATATATAATGTGAATATAACTATAGATTACTTATCTGTATTCAAAGCCAATAATATATTATTGACAAATTAAAATAAAAACTATATAGATAAAAAAAAAGTTAACGTTGCTTTTATAAATTTTCAGGAAATAATGGGAGTGTTCAAGATGAATGTGATGCTCCATTTTCCAACCTACAGAAACATGTTCACTCTTTGGGCTCTTACACATTACACGAAGGCTCTGCGAGGGCTCTGAAACTCCACAACCCAAGAATAAAAATGTGCCTTTTATTATACTTTGAAATATTCGGATAAAAGTTCTGAAAGAGTAACCACACCACAATATGAATAAAATCGACTTATTATTGAAATCCAAGAACAATATTAAAATGCCAAGGCTACAATATCGTTAATTAAACCTATAATTCCCCCAAGTTTAAACACCCAATCTCCGATGATATATATGTCTTGTGCGCATTACTCAAATCATACTCCTAATATGAATAACAAATTACTTATGCGAGATTCCGAGTCTTGAACTCTCTTTTCTATTCTTTAATTCTTTGTTTTTCTTGAGAACAAGTTTCGATCTAATTCTGGGATGGATGCATATCAGCATGGTCTTCGTGTTGGGACTTCCTGGTACACAACTGGTTTATGATTCAATATTTTTGGTTGTGATCATTTTTGCAAGATGGTGCACCGTCCCCTGCAAAAAAAAACTTTTATGTCGTACAAAGTTCTACGTTGTTCTTCCATGAGATCAATACGCTCATTAGGTTACCACTTGTCCATTGTTTGAGATCGTGATTCACATTTTTTTAGTCATTTCTGAGGGTTGTTTTGGTGCTTATTGTGAACCAGCTTAGATATTATTTATGCTTACTACCTCTTAACTGATTGTCAAACAAAAGTGACCAATCGAGCTTTGGTGATGTTTTGAGTAATCTGGTGGTCAGCCAGGTTAGATCGTGGGTAACATATAACTTAAATTTGATTTGATTCATGGAAGCCTTTGCAGCATTCAAGTTTAGTTTACTTAATTCAACATGTATTTTCCCCGCCGAAAACTTGTGTACTCATTTTTTAGTAGAAAATATGATTTCATAATTTTCCGGAAAAAAAAACGCGAGTCCGCATTTTTTCTGCCAAAACCATGATTCCGTAATTTTTCAGCCAAAAAGAGCAAGACCGTATTTTTCCCACAAGAAACACATTTTCTGGAAAAACACGGTTTCAAAATTTTTCCGAACATACTTTTTTTTTAATCTTTTGTTATCGATTAATATATAGAAAGAGATGTGTTTTTTCTTTCTTTCGTAGATTATTAGAGGTTCATTCACTTGAAATCTACGCTACGGTTTTGATACATGAAATTATTAGCCTCACCAACAATTTTCAGAAACAAACCCTCACACATATGGTTTTGATACATGAAATTCTTGATGGCATTCAAGTTTAGTTACATGTAACTTAATTCTTATGCATGTTAGCCTTGATCGAAGATAAGGCAAGAAGATTCAAATTATAGAAGGTTTTTTTTTTTTTTCATCTGTTATATCATCATTAAAAATATTTGATTTAATCCTATTATGATGTAGATTACCTGCAATATATGCAGTTACGATGAATAGCTTCCACAAACAACGATTCTACAATGTAGTTTTCTCCTGAACCTTGGATCCACGATGGATGGTTATGCATGTACGACATCCGATGGACATGCTCTCCCACAACACATGATACTGGGACGAACGTCTCGGCCTGCATTATTCTAAAATCTCCGATACCGATATTCTGCAAGAAATTGTGTTATCTAGTATTCAAACCCCAAAGGTTCTGTAAACCCTTAACTAATGGACTAAGGATGCTTTCACAAAGGTTCTTTAATATAAAACGATGCCTCTGTGGAATTAATCTATTGGTGAAGAAACAGAGATGAAATGGTGAAATAAGATTTTGTGTCACAAAAAAAATCCAAAGAACTTAAATAAGCTAGATTGAAAAATGATGATGTCGTAGATCCCGTGTATAGGAATGTCAAATTTTCAGATATAACAAACATAAAGAGATCAAATATAATTCAACGTTTCCGAGCAAACATATTAAACGTCAAATAGCAATGCAAATACAAAGACAACATAGAAGAGAGCAAATGCAAACATATAGAACAAAAGAAAGTAGACTTGTTAACAAGCTCCAAAGCTAAGTATCAGACACGGAAATTTAGAGATTAAAAGCAAAAGATAAAGGTTGGGTTCGAAGAACGGAGTGCAAGTAAGCGGATGAACCATTTTCAGGGTCATTCCTTCAAAAGTCTCTTCCATGTTGACCTTATCTTCTTTGATTTTCCAGTCAAAGCACTGCACCATCACTCCTATTGCGGTTCCTACAAATATAGAACCAAGGTTTGCTCCAGGACATCCTCTCCTTCCGCTGCCAAAAGGAAGAAACTTAAGCTCTTTTTCATCCTCTTCCCCTGATCTTGAAGAAGTTAGAAACCTCTCTGGCTTAAATTTCTCAGGATCTTCCCAAGAATCAGAATCTCTCATTATAGCGTAAACATTAACAATGAGTGTTGTCTTCTCCGGTATGTAAAATCCTTTGACCTCACATTTTTCTTGGAACTTCCGTATTAAGACCGGTGATGGTGGGTGCAATCTTAGAACTTCCTTAACCACTGCTTGCAAATAAGGTAGGTTTGGTAAATCTGTTTCTTGGATCAACCTTGTTTCCCCTACAACGGAGACGATTTCTTCTCTCAGTCTCTCAAGAACGTTAGCGTTATTGATCATCTCGGCCATTGCCCATTGTGTTGTTTGCACTGAGGTATCAGTCCCTCCAATGAAAAACTCCTACAATGAAAACACTCAGAACATTATAAGCATTTTGGTTTGGATCATCAAATTAAATATCGAAAAAATGAGAGGAACATCTACCACGAAAAATGCCTTGATATGCTTCCATGTGATCTTATACTCAGCGTTTTCATCTCCATAAGCTTCCAACAACACGTCCATCATATCCATACCTTCATTATTCTTCTCTTCCAAATTCTCTTTGCGTTCCTGAAGGATCCTCTCTAGTAGCTCATCGAATTTGTTGGAGACACCCATTATCTCTTTCTTGAATAGTGAGATCCGAAGTTTTGCAAGAGGTCTGCGCAATATAGCTGCCAAGAATATCTTCTCGGACAAGGCATAGGTTTCATCAACCAAGCCCCTGACTCTATTTGATTCACCGTTGTCCTCTGAAAAACTCCTTCCCATGATCAGTTTACACAAGGTGTTGTTCATGAGCTTCATCGCTTCCTTACCGATCTCAACGCTCTCATTCTTCGTCGCCTTATCAAGAATGCTCCTGTAAAATCTATGTAGCTCTTCAACACGAACACCTCGTGACCGCTCCAGCACTTGCGGTCGGAGTAGCTTAGTGGCCATGAGCTTCTTCATGAACTTCCAGTAATCTCCATAGGGAGCGTTCAAGATGCCAGAAGCCCCAAACATGAGAGACTCATCAAGAGCAATAATACCGCGAGAAGAGACGTTCACGTCATGGGCCTTGAAGATCTCGTAGGCCATAGAGGAAGAGGAGACAAGAATGATGGGTACATAGAAGATGCGGATAAGGAGAAGAGGTCCGTACTTGGAGGAGAGTTTCTGAAGAGACTTGTGAGTTAGGACAGAGAGGAGAAGGTGAAGATGGCCGATGATTGGAAGAGAAGGAGGGCTTGAAGGCAGAACAAAGCTTCGTGAGTCTTTTGGTTTCTTGAAGAAGAGAGAGTGACAGAGGAGTGAGAAGAGGCATAGAAGGATGAAGATAAAGAAGTTTTGGAACTCAACGATGATTGCTATCATTGTTTCTCCAAGGTTAAGAGATAGATTAATCATGATCAAGAATCCGTAAATATAATGTATCTGTAGGGTGACCAACCATGCTTTGTTTATTACATTAGAAAAAAACTCTGTCTAGAAGAACGTGACATACTACTGGACAACTGACTCCAGGGGCGTATCTACACTTGTGTTAAGGCCTTAAGGGGTGCACCCAATGAAATTTATAAAACTAAAAATGAAAGTGTGTCACCCAGTGATTTGAGTTTGATGCACCATAGTCTCAGGACTTTCATTTTTTATCTTCTTTTTCTCTCATTTGATCTTTTATTAGTTTATTTCAGTTTCACTTTTATTTCTTACCAATTTCCTTTTATCTTACCATTAATTATTCCTTTCAAAACACAAAACACATATTAATGATTCCTTTTATATAGCATCTGTTTTTTTTTTCTTCTTGTCAACAGCTTTAATTGATTCGCTTATATAAACGCCAATGTGACGGATATAGCATGTTTATTCGTTCATAATTATAATTTTTCGGTTGCCTTGTAAACAACCCAAAAATTTAACATTTTATTTACTAGTAATATCACATTTCCCTGATCTAATTAAATTACTATATTCTTTTTGGAAAGAAACATCTACAATAAAATTTCGAAACAAGTTAATGACCAACCATATATTGTTTTTGTCCAAAATTGGAGATAAATTATTTTAGAAAAATTAAAGAAATTTTACCAATAAAATCTTATCTTTTTAATATATATATATATTTTAATTTATTAAAAGTTATAAAAAAAATCTTATAGATAATTGCACCCCGTGAAAAATATTCTGGATCGGCCATTTGCTGAATCCTTATAGTTTTAAATATCAATAATCTTATTATATAAAGTATGGTTTTTAAAATTACTAACTCATAGGATTATACCATGTGTCAAGTCTATCGATCAGATGTTGACACGTGTAAGAAAATAATTAACTTTTTTCTTCTTAAAGAAATAGAAATACTAAAAAAGAAATCAATTAACTTTTTTCTTCTTAAAGAAATAGAAAACTAAAAAATAAATTATTATTAACATATACTAATTCATATGTCTATATCTAAAAATATTACATTTTATTTTTCTTAACCAAAAGGAAAATTAACCAAAAATATTTATATATGTTATTGGTCAAATTTTTAATATGTATGGTATTAACAGATTTTTTATTATTATTAATTATGTTTTGTTAATTATTAATAATTTTTAATATTAACTAAGATATAGATTTGATCTCATATATATATTATTTTGACATGAAATCATTATCAAGTAAGATGAAGTGTGTAGAATTAAAATCGAGTTTTTTATGAAATAGATAGTTAAATTGTATTACAAAATTGAATATGTAAGATAAAAATTTGTTCTTTTCTTCTATATAAATACTAAATTATAATAAAGAAAAAGTGTGTAGGTTACTATTTAGACTTCAAATATCATCAATAAAATTGAATGGGTATAATAAAATAAAATGCATAAAACTACTATTTTACTATTCAAAATTATATATCAAGAACAATGTATAGATTATTATTTTACTATTCAAAATTTAAATATTATTGATAAAAAATTACAGTTACATCTTACATCTCCTATTTAGGCGGGCCTTATCTAGTAAATATATGAACCTTAGTCAAGTGGGTAAAGATGTTCCCCTCTGCAGTTTTTTTCCTCGAGCTTTATTTCGGTTTCACATGGTACCGTGTTCAGAAGCAGGTCCGAAATTACTTGTTATGGATTTATTATTAATATAAAATATGGAAAAAATCTGAAATAAAATTTTAGTGCTTAAAAAATTCTCAACTATTACTATTGATTTTTGTTAATTAATAAGATAGTACTAAAAATGTTATTAAATGTTATTAACGTAACTCCATCATATAGTGTAGCTGTATATTACTCATTCATCCCTATTGTTAACTAGTTTTCTAAATATTGTTGATGGTAGAAGCCCCTTTTGGCTAACAGTTGACTAAGATTTCATTATTGCTTTTACATCAAGAGTTTTAGGTTCAAATCCCAGATTCCCAAGTAATACAATTTATTAATAAATTTATATATTAACCGAATCAAATTTATATGAGATATTATGTATAATTAGAACCGTTCGCCGAAATTTTATAGTTAAAAGTGTCTATTACATATAAAAAATAAAGTATCATCGGTCGTGAACTATCGAAGATGTCTAACAAAATTCAAAATAATAGAGAATAAAGTGTCGTATATCGTGGATTTAATAAGATCAGAAAAAATTATTCGTGGTAGAATTATTTATGTAATCGTTATCAAAATTTACAATAAAGTAATAAATTTAGACATTAAAAATATTTACTGGAAAGAAAAATAGTACATTTCTTTATTCAAATATATCAAAAACAAAAAATACGATAAAAATAAAATTTGCTATAAATCGGATCTTATCAACCTAAATAACCTCAATATATGTAATACCTAGAGTGCTCATATCTTGCCAAGCTAGTAAGAAAAACTATTCATATCCAAATGGACGTATAAATTAAATATAAACATATCTAAAACCACCGAAAAAAACTTTTATTTATTAAACATTGATTGCGTAAAAGATCAATAGATCGAGATCTTAGTACTCAACAAAATTGTGTAGGGACATTGAGAAGTATGTTCAAACCGAACATATAAACAGCAAGAGGCAGATCCTCTGTTTATATCCATCGACTGAATTATCTTAGTAAGTCGGGATAATCTTTGCAAATTGCAACCAAACGAAAGTAAAGCAGCTACCACATCACATAGGAAGAGAAAAAAGAGTAGTATCATCTCAGTTAAGAATGAACTCTTCCAGTGAATTTTCATTGACTGATATTGACAACAACAAAAAAAAACAAAAAATTGTATAGTGACATATACAAAAACAAACATAGGTTATATCATATATGACCAACATAATAACCATCATTGATTAATTTTTTTATTTGATCTGATATTTTTCCTTTTCCAACATTGATACCAAATTCAGTCGAGAAAACGAAACCAACGAAGAAAATTTAAAATCCAAGGAATCAACTTGTTTGTCACATGATTTTTTGACCACTTAAAAACACATATAGCAAGAAATAAACATTGATCAGCTAGAAAAATGTACATGTCGAACAATGACAAAAGTGTCTGGAAATATCAAATCAAATCAATACTAGATAATAAGTGATAGTTGTGATGTGGGTCACATAACTTAAGTTATGTTTGTTCATGCATGTGAGCATGTCATAACGCAAATTCAATTCTTCGGGTAGATACTCATACAATAATTTAATCTAGATATGTGATAAAGGGAATAATAAACTATATTAATAGATCAAATGTGACTAAAGCGTAGCAAACAAAATCAAACACATGAATGGACAATTATTGTTCCTCTAATTCACGCAATTGACTCTCATGAGAATCTAAGTTAGAATAACATATTGTATTAAGCAGTCAACAGTAAGGAGAATAAACTACTAAACAAATGGATCAAAGGTGACAAAAGTAGAGCAAACAAAATGAAACATGTGGGACAGTTGATGTTCTTTAAGTTCTTGACTAGTGGATGATCATGTGTTGGACTATATTTTGTAAAGCTGACAATTCTTTTCATAAAGAATATTTAACAGTCAACAGTAATAAGGAGAATGTACTATGAACAAATTAATAAAATGTGATTAAAGCGTTGCAAACGAATGAAAACACATGAAGCAGTTATTGTTTCCCTAATTTACGCAATTGACTCTCAGAGTCCAAATTCTAACATATTGTATTAAACGGTCAACAATTAGGAGAATAAACAAAACATATGAAATGCGACTTAAGTAGGGCAGACAAAATGAAACACGTCGGATAGTTAACGTTCCTTTAATTTAAACACGCCGTGACCTTCCTCCGAGCCCTTCTTCTCTTCCAATCATCGGTCATCTTCACCTTATACATAATCTTAAACCCGCCAACTGTTATAAGGATCAAAACTCTTTCTGTCATATTATACATTATATCTAAACTGTTGCATACAATTAACATTTTAAATCCAATTGTTATAAGGATCATAACTTTTTCTATCAAATTATACACATTTAAAATGTAGCCTGTGATATCCATTTTAAATATATCTGACTCCCAGAGTTAGTAATAACATCTTCCGTTTTATAATTGTATATCCTAAGAATCTAAGATTTTTTATACATATGAAAAAGAAAATCAATTTTTTGTTTTATTCTTAATTAATAAATTATATAATTCTTTTCAGTTTTAAAAGGACACTTAATATGAAATCTCTGATTATCTTATCAAACCTAATAAATTTCACGAGAGCTGAAGAGACCAAAGAGTATGAAACGATACAAATTGGTAAGAAATTAAAGAACATCTCTCCATGTCGTATGCTCGCAAAGATGACCTATGATTGAAAGAGAATGAGGTGGGCTCGGAGGAAAATTTAAGCCAAGTCTTGAGGCTTTGGTTTCTTGCAGAATAAGGCAAAGAGCTAGACTGAGGGTTGAGAAGGGCATAGAAGGATTAAGATGAATCAATTTTTAAAGTGAAAGCGGACCATTCCTCCCATTTTTGCTTAATATGATAAAGAATCCAACGCTTTGTTGCAATACCTAAAAAATGTACACATAACACATTCTTAGTGGAAATTTGCCATTTTCTAAAATATATAATCAGTTCGACATTTCTAATTTTTGCACCTAAATTGAGGTGACAGGTGAGGAAGAAATCATCAAGACAATCTTCATCTTCCTTGTTTTAAGCCTGCATGTGTTTACTAAATTTAAGTGACAAACTTCAAGAAGTAGATATAAGTCCTCTTTTTGATGTGCTGTCATTTCAACAAACAACACTGGATCACTGATAGAGAACAAGGAGATGTACCTTGAGAGATATTGATGTTGAGTTTAAATCAACCAGAGCATGTCCCTCAGACATAGATTCCAATGCCTGATAAATCAAAGTGTCTTTGGAAAAATCAGCCTCCAACGCATTATCGATACTCTTATAAAACGTACTATAAAACACATTCCTAAAACAAACAAAAAAAAAATTATCTTTTCTTTTCATATCTGCCAAATCAAGATCATGCAAAAAAAACACAAACGTCAAGATTAATGCAGGACAAATTTTGAGATTTTTCAGTCTGCAAACATTTTGTTCGCGTAAATCAGCATATTCCACAAAAGCAAAAATCTACAAAAAAAAACTATACCTAACTATGATTTTTGACAACCAGATGAAAAGGAGATACAGAAGCTTCGACATACCAAGCTACAAACTAGGGTTGAGGAAATGTAGTCTTAGGTTCAGAGGTAATAGAAGAAGTGCTAAAGAAGAATTTTATGGCATCAGACCTTAACGGGTAAAATATATTGTCTGATAAATCAAATTGTTAAAACTTCGCCATAACAAATCCCGCCTAGTTTTAAAATTTTGAAGCGTACAAATTTTTTACAATGCTGCATGTAGCAATATAGCCGTTCAACTCAAAAGGCAGCCCTTTATTCAATAAACCAGGAAAACATGTATAATCAGTCTTGATGAGTTTAAATAAGAAAAACAAGAGAAAGCAAGCTGACATCCCCAAGTCAAGAACTAGGGAGGTAAAAGGTTTAGGGTTCGAGGAACAGGAGTGCACTTAAGAGGGTGAGCCATGGTCAACACCATTGTTCCAGCAGCCTCATTCATGTTGACATTCTCTCCTTCAATTTTCCAATCAAAGCATTGCACCATCACTCCAACCGCGGTTCCTACAGAAGCATAAGCTAGATTTGTTCCTGGACAACCTCTCCTGCCGCTGGCAAAAGGAATGTATTTTAGGAATTTATCTCTTATCTCGTCCTCTTGCCCTGATCTTGAAATAGATAAAAATCTCTCTGGCTTAAACTCGTCAGGATCTTCCCAAAAATCAGGATCTCTCATTATAGCATAAGAATTGACAACAAGTATAGTCTTCTCTGGTATGTGGAACCCTTTAATTTCACACCTTTCTTGGACCGTTCTTGGTAAGAGTGGCCCCGGCGGATGCAATCTTAGCCCTTCTTTGATTATCGCTTGCAAGTAAAGGAGGTTCGGTAGGTCAGTTTCTTGAATCAACCTTGTTTTCCCTACAACAAAATCGATTTCTTCTCTTAGCCTCTCAAGAATCTTGGGATGGTTAATGATCTCCGCCATGATCCATTGTATAGTGGTTGATGATGTATCAGTACCAGCAATGAAAAGATCCTGAAATAGCAAACATTTCTAAGTAAAAAAAAAACCATTGTGTTCGCTTAGGAACCCACATAAAAAAAAAAAAACACTTACCACAAACATTGACTTGATATGGTTTCTTGTGATCTTATACTCAGCGTTTTCGTCTCGATAAGCTTCCAACAACACATCCATCATATCAGTACCTTGATGATGCTCCTCCATTTTCTCTTCGTGTTCCACAAGAATCTTCTCTAGTAGCTCATCGAACTTGCGGGAAACACTCATTATCTCCTTTTTGAAAAGTGAGATCCCGAGCTTCTTAAGCGGTTTGTGAAAGATGGTCGCCAAGAAAATTTTCTTTGTCAAAGCCATTGATTCAGTCACCAAGCCTCTGATTCTCTCCGCCTCACCGGTCTCCTCAGAACAACTCCTCCCCATGATCATCTTGCAGATGGTGTTGTTATTGAGCTTCGCTGCTTCCTCAACAATCTCAACACTCTCCTTCTTCATCGCCTTGTCGAGCAGAGTTTTATAAAACCTATCAAGCTCATCTTCACGGAATCTTCGTGACCGCTCGAGTGCCTGCGGTCCAAGAATCTTGGTAACCATGAGCTTCCTCATGAATTTCCAGTAATCTCCATAGGGGGCGCTAATGAAGCTATACGACCCCAAAAAGAGAGACTCTTCAATCGGAGGCGAATGCCGAAATGATACATTCACGTCTTGGTCCCTGAAGATTTCGTAGGCCACTGAGGCTGAGGAGGCGAGGACTATAGGTACGTGGAAGATGCGGAGATGGAGAAGAGGCCCATACTTTGATGAGAGTCTCTGAAAAGACTTGTGGGTTAAAGTAGACAGAAGAATTAGGTGAAGATGACCGATGATTGGAAGAGAAGGAGGGCTCGGAGGAAGGTCACGGCCATCTCGTGAATCTTTAGGTTTCATGAAGAAGAGAGAGTAACATAGGAATGACAAGAGACATAAGAGGATGAAGATGATCAATACTGCCATTGTTGCTCAAAGTGCAGAGACAAATGAAACAGAGTAATCTTTGATCAAGATGCATGTGTTATCGTGCTCTGTTTTATTAGCAAAAATGATACGTTGTCGCTTTGAAAGAACGTGAAAAAAAAAAACTCGTTAAGCGTGTACGTCCCAAGTTGACAATAGACATTCAATATTGTCAGATTCGTCTAATATAAGATAGGCGCATGTGAAATATTTAGATATTAGGGTAATGGACGCTTTAAACGTAAGAAGGAAAAGAGATGGAACTCTCCACTCTCATTAAAGCTTTGATCTAGTGTGAAACAGGAGACTGCATGCCTTTTCTTTCTTGGCCGAAACATCTCAAATTTCCGTTGACTTAAGTTTCATAGGCTTTAAATTTAAAATCAACTAGGACTCTCCCGGGGCAAAATATTTCAACTTACTTATATTTTTCTTTTATTCTATTTTCTTAATTAAAATATAATCTTGTCTTAAAAATATCTAGTTGAATTGTATCATTTAAGCAACTTTGCTACTCCCTTCCGTGCCTATTAAGAATCATATGTATATATCAATTTGTTGCCAAAAAAATGTAAATGTCAATTCATAAATGTATGTATATAAAATCCTGTATTTTCGAAAACAAGATGAAGTAAAGTTATGTTCACCTTCACGACTCGATAAACAGTCGTCCCAGGAGTGTTGTATGAGAAGTTAAACCAATTAGTTCGGAAATCAACCCAACAAAGTCCCAATTCTTTTACAGCCCCAGACTCCATTACATCACGATAAGATCAACCACCATCTTCAAGTTGTTAAGGTTAGAAATACTCATTAGACATGAGACTGGGACATCCTTATACTACACAAGATTTTTCGAAAGGTTCTCAAATATAACAAATATATAGTTATTATATTGTGTAGGAAACGTTAACTATGACTAAAGTCTGCTTGGGAATTAGGGACCTTGGTTGCGGATGGAGAAACGTGTACGTGATATGCTAATAATTATTGCTATTTTCTATAGTTATGTTATAAGATTATATTGTTATTTCCTTTGTTCGTTTAGGAGATGTCTTTAAATATGTACTCTTTAGCAAAAAGTCGATCATCAAGGAATTAGGTTTTACAATTTTCTATTGGACGGCTACGCCATTGGACAAGATTCGTCTTGTTGGAGAGAAGTACATTCTCTAGGAGAGCTATTGCTCTATTCTATATTTCAGATTTGTTATTCACTTAAATAAAGTTTATTCCAAATTCATTTTTTTCTTCTATTCGTAATTCTCTCTGATCTTAACTCCATCAATTGGTCCGACCTGCCAACCAAATGCCGTAATTAGATAGGATACAAATCATCGTTAGGAGAATAGATTTGTTCGAGGGAAATTGATAATATATAATATAGAGGTAAACAGTTAGAAAAGGGCAAAATAACCGGAACCAAAATCGAACCGAACCGGACCAAATCTGAATATAGTTTATAGAATATTTCAATGGATCTCAAATTTCCTAACCGGAGTACCCAGAACTGAACCATATCGAACCAAAAATTAAATGGGTAATCAAAATATCCAAAAACCGAATGTACACCCAAAATACACGCAAAGTAATGATTAAAATACCCAACATTATAATGATAAACCCAAAATAATTATGTTTAGACTCAAAATACTCTAAATAACCAATATATCAAAATGTTGTTAGTTATATTTTTCAAAACTAAATATTATTTTTTGGTAAATTAAATAATATTTTATAGTTTTATGGGTATTTCAGATAGTTTTGGTATTTTCGGTAGTTCAACCGAACCCAAAAAAGTTTTACTTCTATTTCAGTTCTCCATTCAAATATTTGAACCGATCCGAACCAAGAGAGAACGAAACCGAACCGGAATCAAAATTTTAAAATACCCAATAGATTCTTAAATCCCCTAACCAAATTTACTGAAATCAAAAACGAAAATGATCTGAACTTGAATGATACTCGAACGCCCAGTCGTACTGTACACTTGTGGAAAAGGTGAGCTTGTGGTTGGTGATTGGAATTTTATTAAAGTTTTCATTTCCACGTTTTATTTTCATATCTTCAAGAAAGCTTCTTGGGAGTTGTTAGCATGTACTTTGTTAAAGTTTTCATTTAAAAATTATATATCTTTCAAAAGAAAAAGGAAAAAGGTTGATCTTGTAGAAAATAAATTAAAATAAAAGAATACTTTCCTATAGAAAAATAGCACAAGTTAAATACGTTAAGAAAACAAATTAGTTGAAAATTATTAATTAACTTATCATCAGTTCCCACTCAAATCATCGTTTTCACAAGCATTATCAATCTATATAATTAGTTGTTTTGCCTCTCGACTGAACTTGGAGGATTAATACAAAATGTGGAGACTAAGAATTGGAGCTAAGGCCGGAAATGATACTCACTTGTTCACGACCAACAACTATGTTGGGAGGCAGATTTGGGAGTTTGATGCCAACGCAGGCTCCCCTCAAGAACTTGCCGAGGTCGAGGAGGCTCGTCGGAATTTCTCTAACAATAGGTCACATTACAAGGCCAGTGCTGATCTCTTATGGAGGATGCAGGTGAAACGTATAACACAATACGTTTGTTAGAGAATTGTTTTATTATTATTTTTCTTGTTTTTTCCCTTTTTGATAAAATTTTTTTTTATTTTCTTTGTTATGTGGACTTAATAGTTTCTTAGGGAAAAAGGTTTTGAACAGAAGATTCCACGTGTGAGAGTAGAGGATGCAGCGAAAATAAGGTATGAAGATGCAAAAACCGCATTGAAAAGAGGATTACATTATTTTACGGCCTTGCAGGCAGATGATGGACACTGGCCTGCAGATAACTCTGGTCCAAATTTCTTCATCGCTCCTTTAGTGAGTTACTTCACATACTATAAACTAACTTTTATAGTTAAGCATAATCAGCTATACAAGTGATAAAAAAAAAAAAAAAAATTTAAACTTCATGTTGCATAGGTTATATGCTTGTACATTACTGGACATCTGGAGAAAATCTTTACAGTCGAGCATCGTATAGAGTTAATACGTTACATGTATAACCATCAGGTAAATTTGTATATTTACTATATATATGTATATCAGTATATGTTATTAAATATAGCAAGAATTACTGACTTAGCAAAATTGGTTTGTAGAACGAAGATGGTGGGTGGGGATTACATGTAGAAAGCCCTAGTATTATGTTTTGTACAGTCATCAACTACATTTGTTTACGAATCGTGGGAGTAGAAGCCGGTCATGATGATGATCAAGGAAGTACTTGTACAAAGGCTCGTAAGTGGATACTCGACCACGGTGGTGCTACCTACACACCCTTGATCGGAAAAGCTTGCCTATCAGTATGGGACTAGATTTTTACTTTATTTTTAATACAAACGATATTTGTCTTTAGTCATCCTAAATCTTTATTTCATTAGGTTCTTGGAGTGTATGATTGGTCTGGCTGCAAACCTATGCCGCCAGAGTTCTGGTTCCTTCCTTCTTCTTTTCCTATTAATGGAGGTTTGAATTCGGACACCTTATATACTGTTGTTATATAGAGAGAATAACAACACACTCTCTTTTTGTTTGGAATGCACCAAGTCAACGCTTATATACCCGGAGTTTATTATCAATTAGTCTTTACATTAAGAATTACACTTATTCAGAGTTACTCGATTTAGCAAACTTTAAAATCGAACCCGACTAAAACCTATTTTAAGCCTAATTAACATAGATTCATATCACCCTACCGTGAATCCACAATATAATCAAAGATACCAAATTATATTTAGAGAAATATCCTACTATGAATCAATTGGTTCCCTACCGTGATACCTAGAACTTGAATAATCATTTACATACTTTCCCAGCTCGTATTTCTCTGGAGCTATGAAACAACTTCCAACACAATAGTAGAAGTGTTAACGGCAACAAATGTCCCACATATATTATTACAACCACAAAAATCCTAGCAGATTTTCGATAATATACACACACAAAAACGAATAAAACTGCTCCTCAAGTTTATCCTTTCCATACATTGATTCGGAGAATATATATTGAATCTCCGCACCAACAACAACGTACCACGTTAGCTACTCGCTTACTTGTCACGTCAAATCAGTTAGTCGAAAGTGCCATGTCAGTTTCAAACGTTATGTGCACTCCGCAGACTCCTGATATACAAATTTTGTATTTTGATACAGACTCCTGTTGGCATCAAATGGTTGTCTTCAACATTAGCTTTCACGTTGCCTATCTTCAATATCTTTGATTTTAAATAATTTTGCTTATAGCTGTAAATATGTTTTTGTATGTGCAGGAACTCTATGGATTTATTTACGGGATATTTTCATGGGGTTGTCATACTTGTATGGTAAAAAATTTGTTGCAACTCCAACACCTCTCATCCTCCAGCTCCAAGAAGAGCTTTATCCAGAGCCTTACACCAAAATCAATTGGAGGCTTACCAGAAACCGATGTGCAAAGGCAAGTTGTAAATACAAATCACATGTCATATACATTAGAAAAAAAATAGTACTAAGGTTTATGTATGCATGTCTTATTCTATTGAGAACAGCATGTATACACTAAATTTTAGTTTATCTTACACACAATCTAATATTAGGTACAACAATTTATTTGCTTACGCCAATGGTACGCTTATAAAAATAAATATTAGGTACACCATTTATTTATTATCGATGCTTAGGTCCCTTTTGTTTTTGTTTTTTTTTTCGTCACGATGCGTTGATCCCTTTTTGGTGGCAAATTAGCATTTTAAAAGTTTATTTTATGTTCGTAGCACCTTTGGATATTAACTAAAGACGTAACACTTTTTACTCGTATTGACAATTTTATATGTTATCCGTGAACCTATATTTGTAAGAAAAACAAAACAAAACAATTTGGTAAGCAAATATTCGCATAAAAAGCTCCCAAGCCTCACATATCCACTAATTTTAGGTAAATCCGTCTTTTTTACAAGAAAATGTGTTCTTTGGATGCTTTTAAAAATCGGTTAGTTTGCAAATTAGTGCAAAAGAAGTGTTAAATTACCAAATACTTTTTTGATATTAAAGAAATGTGATTATGATCATGCAGGAAGATCTCTGTTATCCATCCTCATTTTTACAAGATTTGTTTTGGAAAGGTGTTCATATCTTCTCAGAGAGTATTCTAAATCGATGGCCTTTCAACAAGCTCATAAGACAAGCAGCTCTTCGAACCACTATGAAACTCCTTCACTATCAAGATGAAGCCAATAGATACATTACAGGCGGATCAGTGCCAAAGGTAATTTTGTTGTTTTTTTTTTTTTTTTTTTCTTGGAATAATCTTTGTTTCCTTTTTTTTGTTTAATAGGCCTTTCATATGCTTGCATGTTGGGTAGAAGACCCAGAGGGTGAATATTTTAAAAAGCATCTTGCTCGAGTCTCTGATTTCATATGGATTGGCGAGGATGGCCTCAAAATTCAGGTTTATTCTTCATGCTTTTGACTTTGAATTCTAGCTCTTGACTTTTCTAGTTTGTAGATCCTCCATGGAATAAAATCCCAACTCTATACCATCTCTATTTGGTTGACGAATAAATAATAATAACACATATATACATACAACTCTTGCAGTCTTTTGGCAGCCAATTGTGGGATACAGTCATGTCGCTACATTTCCTGTTAGACGGTGTTGAGGATGATGTCGATGATGAAATTAGATCCACGCTCGTTAAAGGATACGATTACTTGAAGAAATCTCAAGTTACAGAGAATCCTCCTAGTGATCACATAAAAATGTTCCGCCATATTTCGAAAGGTGGATGGACGTTTTCGGACAAAGATCAAGGATGGCCTGTTTCAGACTGCACTGCTGAGAGTTTAAAAGTAAGAGATAAAAATATCTCTACTAATTAAATTTAGTCATTAGTCTAAAGTCTAAACAAATGATTTGCTCAAACTCTCAGTGCTGTCTATTATTTGAGAGGATGCCGTCGGAGTTTGTTGGCCAGAAAATGGATGTGGAGAAACTCTTTGATGCCGTTGATTTTCTTCTCTACTTGCAGGTAAATTTCAAGAACTTTAGAATAATGTTATTTGAACGAATCCTAGTGAGTAAATAAAATAAGTTAACTTGTGAGTAAAAATATTTTAAAATTTTGAAAATATGTCTATATATATATAAATATATACAATCAAATATTCCAACCAAACACACATATACATTATTTTTGTAACCGTTAAAGTGACTTGTTAATTAACATGTACAGTACTATATTTTAAATATATATATTTAAAAAAAAAAATATTATATACATGTATATATATATATATATATATTAATATATATGTGTTAAATTATCGTTAAAGGATACGATTACTTAAAACTATACAACTATATTGGTTGATATATCTGTAACCACTAAAATTAAAAGCCAAAACTTATTGGCAATGAGCCAATGACGACTTTTGGAATGAACGTAGTGATGTCTGACAAAGCCATATATGATACACTTATTTTATGTATGTTTATGGCATATGGTCCTTATCCAATTGTAGGCACACAAAGTCTTTTTACAAAGATAACCGAAGTACATTAAGTGGGTCTTTAAATTAATATTATATCAGCCACAATGCCGTCCCAAATGTCTAAATGTTTAACAAGGTAGGGTAACCATACTTTACACACGTATAAAATATATGCACAAACCTAATTAAAACATGTATATTCTGCCGGTAGATAAATAATAATTTATTTTATAAAATATATGCACAAACCTAATCGGTGCATTACAAAGATAAATTTATATATTCATTTCATATTGTAAGATTATTCATAATGACGTAGTTATAATACAATAGAAATATATTTTTCTATAGTTTCATAGAACGTGAAAAATCTATTAACAATAATAATTCAATGGGTCCTTAAAATCATCCGGAATTGAATTGATACTCTAAAGTAATAATAAAGGGGAATCTATTTTAGCAAATAGTAATACAAAATGGTGTATGTAAAAAAATAAAATTGATATGATCATATCCGCAAAATATGCCTAACTCAAGAGTTTACTTGTAATATTCAAAGAAAAAGAATTACTAAAATTACTCCCGCTACCATATGTGAAGTCTAATATTGTTTGTTAAATTGTATTAATTAAGTTTCGTATATATTTAGAGTTTTGTACAAAATTATTATTACAGAGTGATAACGGAGGTATAACAGCTTGGGAACCCGCGGATGGGAAAACCTGGTTAGAGGTCAGTTTTTATTTTGTTATTTGTCATATACCTTTGCGACCTGGTTAGATGTAACATTAAAAATGACCTCATCAAGTAAATGCAGTGGTTTAGTCCGGTGGAATTTGTTCAAGACACGGTCATCGAGCATGAGTATGATATATTTATCACCTCTCTTTCATCGATCTATTATTGGTTTGGGTAAAAGTTAAACGGGTTTACATTGTGAGATATCATTTCAATCTTTAGGTATGTGGAATGTACAGGGTCAGCCATTGTAGCGTTGACTCAGTTTAGTAAACAATTCCCGGAGTTTAGAAAGAAAGAGGTTGAAAGGTTTATAACTAACGGAGTGAAATACATTGAGGATTTGCAAATGAAGGATGGTTCATGGTGCGGAAACTGGGGAGTGTGCTTTATCTATGGGACCTTATTTGCCGTAAGAGGTCTTGTGGCTGCAGGAAAGACTTTCCATAACTGTGAACCCATTCGTCGAGCAGTTCGTTTCCTTCTCGACACGCAAAACCAGGAGGGTGGTTGGGGAGAGAGCTATCTCTCTTGCCTAAGGAAGAAATATACTCCTTTAGCAGGAAACAAGACAAATATAGTGAGTACAGGACAAGCGCTTATGGTTCTAATTATGGGTGGTCAGATGGAGAGAGATCCTTTGCCGGTTCATCGTGCTGCCAAAGTAGTGATCAATTTACAGTTGGATAACGGTGATTTCCCGCAACAGGTAGTTATAATCTCATGTCTCTTTTTCATACACTCTAATATATAATTTGCATGAAACTATAAACTAATATTATGTAATTTAGGGGTATGTGTTAGTGTTCCTGTTATGTAATCATCTACATTCAAAGTTCATGTCAACATGTTGATACCAAAATAAAACTATCAATCTTATAATCTGAAGTTTTGTTCTTATACATTTGCAGGAAGTAATGGGAGTATTCAATATGAATGTGCTGCTCCATTATCCAACATATAGGAACATTTATTCTCTTTGGGCCCTCACACTATACACGCAAGCTCTACGGCGGCTTCAGCCTTGAGAAAAATGCACGGTCAATTCTACCTTCAACTCTTTATATATCCATAATAAAATAAAAGAGAGATGTTCCATTTCTCTGCGCAAGCAAACTATGGTCATTGAACAATTACATATTGTGTCAAATAAATTATGTAACTGAATATTGTATCAAAGCGTTTATTAAACTGTGCGGGGGATTTTATCTCATTTTCTTTATTTTTTTGAAATAATTTTATCTCATTTTATCCCGAGTAACATATGTTTAGTTCCAGCAGTCGTCGCTTGCTATATATCTCTCTTTCATACATAGAGAACAAATCTCACTATTTTGATTTATTATTATGACTATAGAGTATCTTCATCAGTGAACAACCACTCTTTTGAATATCTCAAAACCAAAATAATTAATATTTTAATATCAAAAACAAATTGACTATTTAAAAGGAAACACATGGTAAATAAATGTTAAAAGGCCTTTAGTGTCCATAGAAATACACATATTTCTCATTGATTCTTTTAATTTTTTGTATTCATTTTATATTTTAAAACCTCCCATTTTTATGATCAATGGGATGGTCTAAAAGACTAAAATACCCGCATATTTATATCTTTTTTAAAGTTAAAATTGACTTGTTATTTTGTAATTTTTTGTTCATGTAGAGATCATTGAATTATTTTTTATGTGTCGAATGTTGTAAATAAAGATTAACATTATCTACCTTTGGTGATGGGACGTACGAAAAAAAGTATTAACCCATAATAAAAAAATTGCTCTCCACCAAACATTTAAATTATGGGGTTGGTGCATCACATAACCACACATCTAAACTAAACTAACGTATGAACATACACAAATAATTGAATTTGCATGGAATATGAACAAAACAACGTAAACTCTGTTTTATTATATTTGTAGTTTCAGAAAAAAAAAATTTACAAAATAATTGTTGTTTTTCATTTATTTATTTAAAAATTAAATGTATTAAATAAATTTTTTATTAATTATATTTTACAAAATAATTGTTGTTTTCAAATTTTTATTAGTTGAATTAGGTGTAGTTAATGATGTTTTTATAAAAAAATAAACATTAAATAAATTTTTTTTTTTTTTTAATTTATGTAAACAAACCTTAAATTATAAATATAATGAAACAAATAGAGTATGTGACGACGAACATAATAACCATTATTAATTCTCTATACCACTATTAGATGTGTGGGAATATGTTGGTCTCTACTTCATGTAATTGATAAGATTGTCACACTATATATAACAATTTTTTATATATATATTTATCTTTATATATTTAATAAACCTATAATAATGTATTGTTCACCTACTCCTCGTATAAGTTCATGCGTATACAGTTCGGCACTAAACGTATTAACAATGTCTTGATCACCTACTCCACACACGTTTTAAAAACACTCAAATATATAATTTAGTAAACAAAATAAACTCCAGAACTCCACTATCTCACTTACGTTATTATTATTATATCAGTGGTTTCAAGGACTCTTCTTTCTCATCTGCCTCTTCTTTGCTTTTCAGCAACAATGGATGCAATCGTCGTTGACTCTCAAAACTGCTTCATCATCATTCTTCTATGTTCCTTCTCACTCATCTCCTACTTTGTCTTCTTCAAAAAACCAAAGGTTAACTTTGATTTGCTTCCGAGCCCTCCTTCACTTCCAATCATTGGTCATCTTCACCTCTTGCTCTCTACTCTTATCCACAAGTCTCTTCAGAAACTCTCCTCCAAGTATGGACCTCTTCTCCATCTCCGCATCTTTAACATCCCCTTCATCCTCGTCTCCTCGGACTCACTGGCCTATGAGATCTTCAGGGATCACGACGTGAACGTCTCCTCTCGCGGTGTTGGAGCGATCGACGAGTCCCTGGCGTTTGGATCTTCTGGTTTCATACAGGCTCCCTATGGAGATTACTGGAAATTCATGAAGAAGCTCATCGCAACTAAGTTGCTGGGACCCCAACCACTGGTGCGGTCACAGGATTTTCGTTCTGAAGAGCTAGAGAGGTTCTACAAAAGGCTGTTCGATAAGGCCATGAAGAAGGAAAGCGTTATGATTCATAAGGAAGCGTCCAGATTCGTTAACAATAGCCTTTACAAGATGTGCACGGGAAGGAGCTTTTCAGTGGAGAATAATGAAGTGGAGAGAATAATGGAACTTACTGCCGACTTAGGTGCCTTGTCACAGAAGTTTTTCGTGTCAAAGATGTTTCGTAAGCTGCTTGAGAAGCTCGGTATCTCACTTTTCAAAACGGAGATAATGGTTGTTTCACGTAGATTTAGTGAGCTGGTTGAAAGGATTCTTATTGAATATGAAGAGAAAATGGACGGGCATCAAGGCACACAGTTTATGGATGCCTTGTTGGCAGCTTATCGAGATGAAAATACAGAATATAAAATCACTAGGAGCCATATCAAGTCGCTTCTCACGGTAAATGTACATGTAATATATCCTCGTGTTGTTCATTGAGAATCAAGATTAATAACATAAGCTAGTGCAGGAGTTTTTCATTGGAGCCGCTGACGCCTCATCAATAGCAATACAGTGGGCAATGGCAGATATCATAAACAACCGTGAGATTCTTGAGAAATTGAGAGAAGAAATTGATTCGGTTGTAGGAAAAACAAGATTGGTTCAAGAAACAGATTTACCAAACCTTCCTTATTTGCAAGCTGTAGTTAAGGAAGGGCTAAGATTGCACCCGCCTACACCTCTGGTTGTAAGGGAGTTCCAAGAAGGGTGTGAGATTGGAGGGTTCTTTGTACCAAAGAACACAACACTTATTGTTAATTCTTATGCTATGATGAGAGATCCTGATTCATGGCAAGATCCTGATGAGTTTAAACCAGAGAGGTTTCTAGCTTCCTTAAGTAGAGAGGAGGATAAAAAAGAGAAAATCCTTAACTTCCTTCCTTTTGGGAGCGGAAGGAGAATGTGTCCTGGATCAAATCTTGGTTATATATTTGTAGGAACCGCGATTGGGATGATGGTCCAGTGCTTTGACTGGGAAATCAATGGAGACAAGATTAATATGGAAGAGGCTACTGGAGGGTTTCTCATCACCATGGCTCATCCCCTTACATGCACTCCTATTCCTCTTCCCCGAACCCAAAACTCTTTAATTTCCCATCTTTAAAATTCCTATTGGAGAATTATTAATATGTGTGTTAATCTCCATAATGTATTGTATTTGTTTTCTCGTGTGTCTTCTCTTTTCTCGTGTGTCATATACATATGCCTCTTTAGTCTCTAAATAAAGATCTATGCTTCCACGGAATTCTTATTTGGTATCATGGTTGTGCGAGCAATTAAACTGGAAATCAAAATAGATTCGAGAAAGTGATTTTCTTTATTGATCTTAGAAGCAAAAGCTCGATTATTATTTATTACAAGGTATTTCTAGCTAGTTTGAAAGACAAGTTAGGGTTCTAAGTAATAATCGACATCATGGCTCTTGAGTCTAAAATTGCGGATCCCCCGCTTGGCTGTATAGCTCCCGATTTATATGGAGGAGGTACTCTGTTTCAGATATGGATTCTATCTTATCTTTAATCTTGGGAAATAATCTTCCTTTATTCCGATTTGTTATTCATGTAAATTCGAACTTATATTTTCATATTTCTTTCTGCAGGTCGGTGCCGAACTAAACGATCTCGAAAACCAAACTAAAAGAGTAATGTTGTCTTCTAGAGAGACAATTTTTTTAACAGTATGAACATTGTCCTCTAAAACGATTATTGAATTAGTTTATTAATATTGAGGGAAAAAATCCAAATTGAAAAATTTGTAGAACAAACCTAAATCAGGGTCAAATTGTGAAACGAAATTTTGAATTGATAAATAAGTGTATTCTTGTTTTGGAAGAGCAGTAATAAATGGTTAGATAGAAGGGTATATGTACAAAATAATTTTTGACTTGTAAATAATGAACAAAGTAACTTTGATCCAATAGTACTCATTTGCTACAGAATTTTCGGCAACTTTTGGTTTATACTATATATTGTGGGTGATTGGTTAGACTGTAACTGTAAATTTTTTGCTGTAGAATTTTAGCTGTAAGTGTGTAAGCTGTAGCTGTAGAATTTTGGCGGTAACTTTTTGGCTCTGTAGATTACAAAAATATATAATTTTGGTGGTAAATTTATTAGTTGTAATTAAAAATTATGATTAATAAATATTTGAAATTTTGTATATATAAATTTTATTTTCTTAAATTGTAAAATTATATATTATAGTTAATAAAATTATTTAATAACAATGTAAATTGTATTATGCACATATATGTAAACAGCAATCTATATAAATATAGAAATCATTTCTAAATGTATAAAATATTTTATATGGTATTCATATAATAACTAAATATTAGTTTAAAATTATTTATACATATAAGATTTTTTCGTTCAAAATATATATACATCTATGTCTATATATTAAGACTAGTGAATAAATATATATGTATATATATAAGAAAATAATAGTGACAATATAAAAACTAGACGAGAGAATCAAAAAAAAAAAGAAAAACCTACAGCACAAAATAATAGGATGTAGAAATTAAAAGATTTACAGTCAAAACAAAAATAGTTTTTTTTTTTGGGCTGTAAGTTAGAAAAAAACCCTACAACATGATTGGTAAAAATTTAGTCTTTACAAAAATATTGTGGCTGTAAGTACCAATTACAGCCCAACCAATCAACACCATTATCCTTTTACTTTATTTTTCTTTTTTTTTGTTTTTTTCTTTACGAGATTTCAGCCATGAAACTCTCTTTCTCTCTTCATTTTTTAGAACTCAAAATCAGATTCACCATCTCATTTTCTTTTTCTTTCTCCTTCTCTTTTCCCCTCCTAGAATCTCTTCAGGTGAATCTTGTCGTTCTAGCTGGATATTTGGTGGCTCTAAAACGGCCGAGTTGTAGTCACGGAGGAGGTGGTTCGGGTCAATTTGGCAGAGGCTTGTGGGTGTATTTTGGTTGTTATATTGTTCCTTCCGTTTCTAAAAGGGTTTTTTGCATGAAAAATATTGCATCTCATTGTCACTCTCTCTAAAGCTGCCTTTTTGACAGTTTTATTTGTTGTTTGCAATGTGGGAAAATAGTATGTAACGATAGGGCCGACCCTAGGCTAATGTTTGTTCACTGTCCATTGGTAGTTATTTCCTTGTACCAAAAGCAACCCGAGTACAAACCAATAAGATGTGTTTGTTGTACATATTAGTCCTTTTCTAGTCCTTGTTTCATTTTTTTCTTTCCTCTCGCCTTGTACATGTCAATTTTCTTTGTTAAGTTTATTTTTCTTTTGATTCACTAATTTGTGTCTTTTCAATATATGAATCTAACTTAAAGCTATAAATTAAAGGTTTAACTAAACTAAAAGGAAAAGGAAATATGCATATTTCCAAAAACTTTGAAACATTATGATTAACCATCCACCCTCGTTGGTCGTCTATGCCGTCTGAAGAAAGCCCATAACCAAACCTAAATAATAAATTCATGTATACCCTAATTACCTAATTTTAATTACAAAAGCTACAAAAATAAAAAAATAATTATTATTATTATTACAAAAGTTAACCAATATACCCATCTAGTTATAATGAGAACCTAACCAATCTAACCGCCTAATCTTAGATCCACCTAACTAAATTAACTACTTTAATTAAAAATCATAAAACTTAGTAATACATATTAGAGTCCAAAAACCATAAAACTTTCACTTTTCCACTCTAGGCTAAATCAATTATGACTTACTTATATTTATCCGTTAATAATCCATATATGTTAGATTTATAAGTTCAAATCTACATCATATCAAGAAATAGTTTGGTACTGAAATGGCATTTGTATACAACATCCTTATAAATTATTTTATATTTTTTTAACATATACAACACTTAATTGTGTTGCTAATTTGCATGAAAATTAATGACATTCTTTACTTATTTTATGCATTTTTCTATTTTCAAGAAACTGATGAATTTATCAACAGATTTACCTATTCCATTGCTAATGTCGCTAAATTAACACAACCAAGATATCGTACATGTTAGAAATACTCAAGAGTACAAATACATAAGACTATTTTGGTATCGTCGTTAATAGTTTGCTCAAAGTTAAGTGTAAACGTGAATGGTATATTCAATATTGTATGTGTCGATATCCCCTCAGGTTTATTAAAGATGGAAATATTTATTAGAAGAACATTTTTATTTGATTAGACCCTCCAATACCGTAGTCCACATCTTATAAATCGGAATAATTTAGAAATTGTGCATGTTTTATGTTTTAATTCTTAAAATCGATTACATGATTATAAAAAACGATCGAGACTCTAAATAATGTATATCATAAACAAAACGATATAAACACACTAAGTTAATATTCTAAATTCTTTCTTTTCAGTTTATTATATCATTTGGGTTGTCAACAGATTATTACATGTACCTTTAATGAGATAAAAATTTTAAGAAGTTAAGAAATTTTTTTAGTAATAAGATATTGCATATATAGTTGAAAGACTATTTAAAACATATGTGATTTTAAAGTCAATTAAAATGTAGCCCAATCTACATCAATCCAAATTATATATTGATGTGTATATATAAAAACTTCAGAAGCATATAGCATTACACACACACACATTCATATAAAAAAAACAGGAAGAAAGCTCCTCCAATGGCAGATTCAAGTTCTTCTCTCCTTCCTCTTTGCGAAAGGATTTCACACAAAAGCTACATTTTAAGAATTGTCGATCTCACAATTCTCGTTCTTCTCTTTTCTCTTCTCTGGTACCGAATCCTACATATGTGCGAAAACAACACCATTTGGCTTGTGGCTTTTCTCTGTGAATCTTGTTTCTCATTCATGTGGTTGATTATTACCTGCATAAAATGGAGTCCTGCTGAAGATAAACCCTATCCAAATAGACTTGATGAAAGGTACAATTATCATTTACACATAATTAAAAAAAAATACATTAAAAACTCTGTAAATTGAATATTACTTGAACAATGATTTAGATGCTTTAAATTTTGACAGTCTCGTCTAAGACAACTAATGTTTAGAAATAAAATAAATTTTAATGGAGTAAGGATTTGAAGAATTTCTAATATACATGAAAACTGATTTTCATATTAGATTTGTATAAACCCCTAACTAGCTTCTATCTAGCACTTAGTTTATTTGATTATTTTTTAAGAAATATTATTCGTTTTTATGTTATCTTTTTTTTTTTTTTTTAACTTGCATACAAATTTTTAATTTTTCAGGGTTCATGACCTTCCTTCAGTAGATATGTTCGTGCCCACGGCAGATCCGGTTAGGGAGCCGCCGATTATTGTTGTGAACACTGTGCTTTCGCTATTAGCTGTGAATTATCCAGCGAATAAACTAGCGTGTTATGTGTCGGACGATGGATGTTCTCCTCTCACTTACTTTTCTCTCAAGGAAGCTTCTAAGTTCGTTAAAATTTGGGCTCCCTTCTGCAAGAAATACAACGTTAGAGTTAGAGCTCCTTTTAGATATTTCTTAAACCCTTTGGTTGCAACAGATGATTCAGTATTCAGCAAAGATTGGAAAATGATGAAGGTAATGAGTTTGATTATTTAGTTGACGTTTGAATTTGTTTTCCAAAACCGAAGGTCATTTTTTCTTTTTTCCATTTGTTTCTAATTTCCGGTTTTACTAGAAAACAAAAGTTATACAGTATCTTGCTTTCCATTTTGTTTTTTCAGATTTATAAGGTTTTTTATTATGTTTATTTTTGTATTAATATGAAGAGGGAGTACGTGAAGTTATGCCGGAAAGTTGAAGATGCCACAGGAGATTCCCATTGGTTGGATGCAGACGATGATTTTGAAGCTTTCTCAAACACAAAACCAAATGATCATTCAACTATTGTTAAGGTATTACTAAAATTGTTTTTAAAAACTACAGTCAGGGTATTTGTACAATTTTCCAAAGTTATGTACATATTAAAACTTATAATAGTAACAATTGCATGGAATCTTGTCTTATGTGTGTATATGAAGGTGGTATGGGAGAACAAGGGAGGTGTAGGAGACGAGAAAGAAGTCCCTCATCTTGTATACATTTCAAGAGAGAAAAGACCAAATTACCTTCATCATTACAAAACTGGAGCCATGAACTTTCTGGTTAACGATTTTTATCTTACACATCTCTCTTTTTTTGGTTAATGACTTTTTTGGTTATAGAGTACTACTATACTTATTTATATTTCTTAATAACAATAATCAAATTTCGAATTGATATTTATCATAGATATATTAATATATTTAAAAATAAATGTCAATGATTGTAGAGCTGTTTCTTTTTGTTATTATGATAAAAATATGATGAGCCTAATATATAATTTTAAACAGTTAAGAGTGTCAGGATTGATGACAAATGCACCATACATGTTGAACGTAGACTGTGACATGTATGCCAATGAACCAGATGTGGTGCGACAAGCAATGTGTGTATTTTTACAAAACTCAAAGAACTCAAACCATTGTGCTTTTGTTCAGTTCCCTCAAAACTTCTATGATTCTTACACCAACGAACTTGTCGTCTTACAACATGTGCGGTTTCTCATTCTTTTACCTTTTTTCCTTGAATCTTTGCTTAATTTAATGTTATTTATCGACCAATATTTACTCTCTTTTTTTTTCTTTTTGTAATTAGTATATGAAACGAGGAGTTGCGGGAATCCAAGGACCGATATATATTGGATCAGGCTGCTTCCACACTAGAAGAGTTATGTACGGTTTATCTTCAGACGATTTAGAAGACGATGGAAGTCTTTCTTCGGTTGCTTCAAGTACGTGAAATTTCATTAGAGATTTTCATCTAACATACACTTCATCATAATTTTAGTTATTACACTGTTCATACATCAACTCATTCACGGTTGTTATTGTTATTTCACTAAGGGGAGTTTTTGTCCGAGGATAGTTTAGTGAGGAAATATGGGAGTTCCAAAGAGTTGGTGAAATCAGTGGTGGATGCATTGCAAAGAAAATCAAACCCCCAAAAAAGTCTTGCAAACCTCGTAGAAGCGGCCCAAGAAGTGGGGCATTGTCACTACGAGTACCAAACCAGTTGGGGCAACGTAATTATTACCTTCTCAATTTAATCATTATATCCTAAAACCACAAATTTTACAAATATTAACGTGTCGTTTATCAAAAATATTCAAGTATCATTTTCAAGAACTTATTAGCCTTTTTTCTTTTGTAAGAATCTATTAACCTTTACCCATGGTAATATATTTCTTTCCGATATAAATCGTGCAGCTCGGTTGGTTATATGATTCAGTGGCAGAAGATACAAACACGAGTATTGGAATCCATTTGAGAGGATGGACTAGTTCATTCATTTCTCCGGACCCTCCCGCGTTTCTAGGATCAACTCCGTCGGTAGGACCAGAGGCGATAGTCCAACACCGGCGATGGGCAACGGGATCGATCGAAGTCCTTTTTAACAAACAAAGTCCGTTGATCGGTTTCCGTCGGAAAATAAAATTCCGACAAAGATTAGCTTATTTTTGGGTTCTCATGTGTATAAGGTCAATCCCTGAGCTCGTGTACTGTCTCTTGCCTGCTTATTGCCTACTCAACAACTCTGCCTTGTTTCCCAAGGTGTCTTTCTCTCTCTCTCTCTCTAAGTATAGTAACATGAATTTCATTAATTAAATTAGAAGAAAAATTAATATTTTCTTATATATTTTGTGTAGGGACCTTGTCTAGGCATAATAGTCACACTTGTGGGGATGCATTGTCTCTACACTCTATGGCAATTCATGATCCTTGGTTTTTCGGTAAAATCGTGGTATGTCTCCCAATCACTTTGGAGAATAATAGCCACTAGCAGTTGGTTATTTAGCATCCAAGATATCATACTCAAGCTTCTTGGAATCTCGAAAATCGGTTTTATAGTCGCGAAAAAGAATATGCCTGAGACTAGGTCAGGATATGAATCTAAATCTAAACCATCTCAAGGAGAAGATGATGGTCTAAAATTAGAGTTAGGTAAATTTGAATTTGACAGCTCGTGTCATTTCATACCCGGCACATTTATTATGTTGGTGAATCTTGCCGCTCTAGCTGGTTTTTTGGTTCGTCTACAACGGTCAAGTTATAGTCATGGAGGAGGAGGTGGTTCGGCTTTGGCAGAGACTTGTGGATGTATCTCGGTGGTTATGTTATTTTTTCCATTTCTAAAGGGTTTGTTTGAGCATGGAAAATATGGCATCCCATTATCTACTCTTTCTAAAGCTGCGTTTTTAACGGTTTTATTTGTTGTTTTCTCGGTGGGAAAATAGTATACTAATGTGGGTTTAATCTTATGTAATAAAGTAAGGTTTCTCCAAAACAAGCTCTGAGAAGTTGCCATTTGGCATTCTATTCTTTCGACATTTGTCACTTTTTAAATTTTAATCCAATGTATTTATTATAATAATTAATAAATTTAAATGCATTGATTTTAAAAAGACAATTTACATAATATACATTTTTCATTATTTAGATATTTATTTTTTAATATAATTTAAAGCAAAAGTAAAGATATATGAAACTATTTGACTACAAAATAATTTAAACATATACATTATAAGATCGTATGTCCAATATTTTTATTTAATGACCGTTTTACTTTCTACTTTTTGGTTCAGTTGAAACTTCCTTATTTCAATTATTAAATTTTTGGAAACATTATGTTGGAAAAATTAAAGAATTCAATTGCAGTTAAAAACTTAGAATAATAAATTCACATGCATGAATAAACAAAAATCAGAAAAAAGAAGCATGCAAATAAGTTTTGGTTTTAATCCACCATTTAGAAGAAACAAATACTCGGTTCTATATCTTGTGGACTATTCAATTAGTCAAAACCACGTTACATGTTACTAGACGATTCGGTCATAGTATATTTGTTTATGAGAAATAACTGCATGTAATTAAGTTTTGTTTTAATCCAAACGTTACAATAACCAATTACTCAACTCTTATCTTTCAATGTGTCATAGAGACAATCAATTATGGGGGCTTACTGGGAGATGAATTTGTGTAGAGTTTGTTGAATTTAAAAGTAGAGAGATTCTAAAAGAGTTTCTGGATTTACCAAATTTGTCATTGATTTTTTGCAGAAATTAGAAACAAAATTATATGAATGTTAAAAATTACAAACAAAAAAAACAGCCCCAAAAATTATAATTTTGTAACGTCTGGTAACTACATTCCCACATTCAATTACATGTCTTTACACGAAGACTAATTACAAAAAATTCTTTAAAATATAACTGTTACTCTTATGATATTAATACAATCAATTATTTATTCATAAATGGCATTAAAACATAATTGTGAATGTTATAAATCTGCTTTTATTACATAGTAAGAACAAAATTAATTTATAATTTCCTATAAATAGTAAGGTACACTTTGAGTTTATACTAACCATCATATTTCAAGTTGTGATATAATTTATAAACTATGTAACACTAATTTGAAATTCAACTAATGGATCTCAATTTCTTTCTTCTTTTTTTGCCCCTATTGTAAGATGTTGTGAAGAGGATAGAGACATGCATATAACTCAAGGTCTTGGTGGTTTTTGAGTTTATTCAAAAAAGCAAGTATAGAAGCCCAACCTTTTTACAGCGAGAGAAGCTGCAATACGGTTTGTTTTTCTACCCAACATCACATTATGAGGTTTAATCGTATGCGAAGTATAAATTTCTCTGAATTAGTTTAACAGTTTTGTTATCGGTCCATTTCAATGTATATATCATTATTATCTTACATATGACTTTTTGTTTGAGCAGGTGCTATGATTGTTTTTGGTGAAAATGATGGATCTCAAGAAGGTCTTGAATTGCCTAAACTTAACTCAAAGAGAGGTATCTCCTCAATTGTTGAAAAAACGTTTGTGGCATGCATCTTACCATTTGTAAGAAATCATAAAGTAAATGAAAAAAAAAATCACCACATTAATATAGATAGACCAAATTTGTTGTGAGGTGATTTTCTTGCTACATATATAAGTGATGATTTAGCTGGGAGAGTAGATCGAATAACTAAAATGAGATCACTTCTTTTATTTCTTATCTTTTAATAGATATATGTTTTTATCTAAACTGCTTAATGTTAAGCCCTCGAGAATCTTTTTGGTATTTTTTTCCAAATTTAATAGGGTTTCTTGAGCTATGTTCTATATTTTTTGAAGTTGTCGAAGTTTGTTGGTGGGATTGATATTATTGCAATAGAAACATATGAATTATTTTTATTTAGAATGTTTCATAGCTAAATATACGGGAACTATGTTTTAGATATTCTTGAGGTTGTTGTGTTTGCGGGTGGCGTTGATACAATTGCAACCGAGAAAACCATAATTTGTCATGATTCAATGTGTTTCACATGTTAGTTTTTTTTTCTTATACTTTATAATCTCTCTTTTTCTTTCTCATCATATGCTTTCCATATTATGTGATAAAACAAGTTGTTAGTAGAGGAGGATATCTTTAATATTTTTAGCCAAGGATGGTTGTATACGTTTAACAACTATAATGAATTTCTCCTTTTTAGATGGATTATGAAGGAATGACACTAACTAAAAATAAAAGAAATTAAAGTTGATGAGTTGATAAACAAATTGGTAAATCAGAGCCAATGTAATTTTTGTTGGGGGATTCGTTGGAAAATTAGCATTGCATTTTTGTGAGTGCTACAAGTATAGGTATATGTGTATATGTTTCCTCATCTTTAACAAAAAAATGTCTTTCACTTAATTATTATTATTATTATTATTTTTCAGTCTTTAAGAAATTATTTTCAGTCTTTTCTTTTCAATTGAGTTCATTTTTATCTAGCTAAATTCCATATTTGGTAATTTTGTATTCCAAATGTATTCTAAATTTTCACATCTTTTCTTCTTCTTTCAGGGATAATTTTTGCTAAGGATTTTAGTTTCATTAAATACAATTTTTAAAAATGTTTTATCATATAAAAAAAAGTTTAATACAGTGTTTAGTTCACATATATAGATTTTGGTTTATTATCTAATCCCACGTATTTTTAGATTATTTTCTACTAAATAACTTATATTCTCATAAAGAAAATTATAGATGGTTGTCAGTTTTCATTTCTGTGTAAATATTATTGGTTTTATTTTAATGTTTACCACATATATCGACATTGTTCTTTGCTATAAACATGGAGTAAAGAAACTTTTTAAAATTTTCAAAATATGATAACAACTATATAATAAAAAAATTATTACTATATTAATTGTAATATTACTAAATAATTTTTATGATGAAAATTCATGTATTACCAGAAATAACATCTCATTCTAGATTTAAGTTTTGAGTAAAAGTATATATATTTTATTACCAGTAATATGATATTTATTTTATACTTTCTTGCAAAATACATCATATTTTTCTTTAATCTATTTTTTATTGTAATAAATAAATATTCACACAATATATTATTATATTATTTCATTTTTATTAAAAAATTATTATTTTTCGTTGTGCTTTTTAAATTTTTATATTGAGTTATATACATTATGCGTAAATTTTATGTTTGGAAGATATAATAAATATTTACTATAAATGTTTTTAATGTAAATATCAAAACATCAAATTTTATTGTAATATATATATATATATAGTTATATAATATTGTATACATTACTATATTAATATAACTCACGCAACGCGTGAGATATTTTCTAGTTTCTTAATAAAATCGGGTTTCCTTTCATATAGACCTTGGTACACGAACAACGTAAATCAGTTTGTGTTCATTACATTTTATGTTTACTTATCCCATTAGTTATATAATAAACTTGTATCAAATCCAGAGTTGATATAAACTAGTTAATTGGACCACCTTCGAAGATCCACCGTCCATTAACGTTTGTTCCTGATGTCACTGTCTTGCTCTATTTCACACGCCTAAGAGCACCATCTCCAACGCGATAACTTTCTGCTCCGTGTAAAAAGTTACATGAGGTAGGTTTGAACTTGGGTTATGGGGTGTCAATGACACAAGATTAACCAACTTAGCTACAATCTCTTTGAAAATTTTTGTGCATTACATTATATTGTAGATCTAACATCTTCTGATCGACATCATTATTGAACATCTTCAAAGCGTGAGGCTCAAGTTCAACAACTGTATTTACCAAAATATCCAACATTTTCCGGAAAGACCTAGCTTGAGCTGCAAAAAAAAAGTAACCAATCCTTTGAACAGAGTGCTCCATAGTTTGAACAGACTAGGTCAAGATATCCTATAATATAATCAGATACTTGTGCTCCATAATTTGTTCAAAGTTTTCTGGTAACTAAACTAAAATTGAGATTAGCCGACAAGAAAATGATAGAACCACAGAAATCACACAAATGCTTGATAAAAAAAAAACAAAGATTCGTGGACAAAGAAACATATACAAGGATTAAATTAGAGAAAAATTAAAGACACACCAAACCTACGAGTAGGTTACATAAAATAAAAACAATCGTATTGGCAATGCCAGACCAAAGTCAATAATCGTTAATTATTGTACAAGAAATGTAATGCCAAACCAAAATTCAATGATCATCACTCCGATTCCTTGGAGATGTGGACTACACATCCAGCCGGGAACACAAGTGTATACCTTCGAAGTACTTCTGTTTTTGGATCCAATGACCACCTGACAAAAATAATTCCCATCATTTAAGTAACAATCTATTTTTTCAATTTGGTTTAATAAACACTTAGTTTAAATTAATTAACCTGAATCTGGACAAATGATGCAGCAAGATTGCAATTATAAGCTTAGCAAACTCTGACCCTACACAATGAGTCCCGCCAGCTCCAAACGGCATGTATTCCCTAGATACCGTACTGTTTATATCTTTTCCCTGAAATTATTATCCACACAAATAATCGTTTAGACTTACCCTAATTCTTTATGTTTGTATTATAATACTCTTGATTAATCAAAGTTACCTGCCACCTCCATGGATTAAAGGTAAGTGGATCATCATACTTTTCTTCATCAAAGTGAACTTGAGGGATGCCAAAAAATAGCCACCCAGCAGGTAATGTATAATCTGTCCAAACCACTGACTCATGAGCAAACTCCATATGTTTCTGTTAGTGTGTGGAAACATACACTAATCAGTCATAAGGTGTTATGGTGAACGGTGGAAAAAGTTTGGTTAGATCTTGCCCAACCCGTATTAGACTAAACATGTGATGAGGGATGAGTCACCCCGACAAACCCCTAGCTAGCATGCCCTTTGTTTCTGGTGGTTATGGCTGAGTCATAGGTCTAGTTTAAATCCTAAAAATTGTGTCTAACAGAACTAAACTCCACAAAATGGTTCATCATAACATCTATAACGATAACAACTATAAAACAGTATATGTAGTTTAACAATATATACCAACCTCCAATCTGAACGTCCTGATCAGGTATTCTGTGCACTGTAGGTTGTGTACTAGTAAACCGAAGAGACTCTTTGATAACCTGAAAACATGATGGCCATTTAAATTATTATTTTTCTTCAACATGTGTATTGAGTAATAAACTCAAAAGCTTACCATGTGAGTAAATGTCATAGATTTGTATTCTTCCCATGTGACTCCAGTGTCTTTATCAGCTCGATTTTGAACAATCGCCTCGTGCTCTCTCTGCAATTCTTCCATAACGCTGGGGTGGTCTGCTACAAGCTTCACAACCGCTCCTTGAACACCAGGAGTTGTCTCTTGGGAGAGTATGAAGAAGACGAATATTAAGTTTACGGCTTTGTCTATATCTAAAGCGGTCCCATCCTTTTCCATTTCATCAAATATTATATCTAAGAAATCGCCAAGTCCTTCTTTTGATGCTTTCTTCTTCAGAATCAAGGCCTTTAGCAGCTTCGCAGCCTTCCTCCGAGCCTACCAAAAATCACATGCACTATATAAATGCTCAGTGATTTATGTTGCAATCATATAACATGAGATTTTAGTAGCACGTAGATGAATCTCACCTTCACGAGTCGATAAACAGTTGTTCCAGGAATGTTGTAAGAAAACTGAAACCAACTGGTTCGGAAAGCACTCCAGCATAACCCGAGTTCTTTTACGGCCTCGGATTCCGTTTCACCCATTATTTTCTTTGCAATAAGTTCACCCACCATCTTCAAATTAAAACGTTAGGAAAACATATATTGTTAAAACCATTAATATTAGATGGTTTTTGATGAATGGTTGCATGTAACTATTACTACTGTAAGAAAATTATATTAGCATATAAAATTTTATAATTTCGCAGAAAACATAAGTTTACAGCTCATTCTTCTTGCTTTTAGAGAAATTCCTCAAAACCACATTTTCAAGTTTTTTTTGTTTTGGCAAAACTTTCACTATTAGTATAATGTTCCAAAAATAGCACAAACATTTTTGGTGTTTCAAAAATACTATAAACATAAGAATTTTTTTTCAAGTCAAAAATTTAAAATTTTAGGTTTGTGTTGACTATATTAGATTTTAAAGTATTGTTTTTAGGAGGTAAAGTTTAATATTTAGGGTTCAGGTTTCGTTTTGGGGTATTTTTTGAAAACCAAAACAAAATGTGATATAACTTTATATACCACATCTTGTGTGATGAACTAATGAACTTTGATTCGGATTTTTAATTTGTACATATATATATACTGTATTACGAACTAAAATCCTGTACAAGGCTAACAGTTTAGCACTTTAGCCCATTTCGTTGGTCTAATATTTATCGATGTTTTTTTTTGTAAACTCTTTTTTAACTGGTGTGGATCACCAACTATGAAATCTTATTATAATCTAATCATGCAGTTGAGACAAAAACAAAAAATAAAAATATTGAAAATATGTTTTAGATTTTAGTTAATTTATAACCTTGATTGTTGCCTCTCTAACGTCGAAAGAACCGTTTCGTGCTCCGTTCTCAACATCATTTCGTAACAAATTGTCAATGTCATGAATTAATCTTGTTTTTAAACCCTCGGGACCAACAAATCGGGAAGTCAAGTTCCGGACATATTTATGAATCTCCTTGCTCTGGAGGAACGGGTTGTTTTCTCCAAATATCCGCGTTACGCTCTCCGTAGCACGCAACTGCGAACTCGCCTTTGCTATCTCCATATTCACGTCGGGATCAATAGAGACAATAACTTTTGCCCCGAATAGACTTGTCCGAAACACTTTCGAACCATATCTGATTCAGATTTGTTTACTTGTAAATAACAAATAATTATTTAAAGTTCCATACAATGTTATTGAAACACATACTCATATCATTTATAATAAAAACAGAAGTTCGTAGATAATTTTTTTCTGAAACTTTTTGTCCTCTAGCTAGATTGAAGTCATATATCGAAATGAAAATTAATCAAATATCCTGACAATTATTTTTAATTCTGAAATAATAATTAGACATTTCAAATTTTCAATAAACATTTGATTAATATTTTCATAGTCAAACGTAATGCTAATCAAAAAACAAGTGACTCTAACATATCAAGCTTTTTTAGTATTTAGATGGCATATGAAATTAGAAATTTTAAGTTACGATATTACAATAAATCATGCTTTTAAAATTAGAAATTAGATATGAAACAGTTTATTTGTACTTCTAACCATGATCAGTGCATGTATAATAACAGCATAAGGGAACTCAAAAATAAAAACTAAGAAGTTAAGAAACCTGGATATTCTCTTCTTCAGATACGGTGAAACTACTAGACTGATGTCAAATGGCGTCATAAATTCGAAAGTTTCTCCGATGATCGGAAACCCCATCGATCCTGGAGGAAGTTTTCCTTTACATTTTGGGTTACTCCACTGGTAAACCCAATGGCAGAGTTTCACTACTATGAGTGAGAATACAACAGACAATGCTAAGACATAAATTTCTGACATTTGTTTTTCTTCTTTAAAGATTAAAAGTTCTACTTGTATGATTCACATAGTTATGGCTCTCTATATATAGTCGATTCTTCATTTTTCTTTTCTTTTATGAGTTAACTCTATAGTCGAGTCGACGTTCAAGTCATAAAATATATATGGTTGATCAATAGATCGTGTAATATATAATATACAGTTATATATATTTTTTGTTTGTTGTTGTTTTGTAACGATCATTTTCAAATGAATCAATTACTATTTCATAATAAGGGAATTATTTGAGGGGTGTTTATAAGTTTCACAATTTGGTCAAAAAGTTTTAAAAATGTCAGTTTTTAATATAAAAACACAAAAAAAAATACATGATTTTGAATTTATTAGGTTCTAGGCTTTTAGGATATAGTTTCGTTTTGAAGTATGTCTTTTACGAAAAAAATAATTCTGAAATCTTTAGTTTTTATAAATGACAAATTTAAAAATTATTTTTTCGGAAAAAATTGTCATGCAAAATAATGTTTTTGAAAATAATCTTATAAATTTTCACCGCAATCTTTCTGGAATACTTCCTTTTTCTTCATTCTCCATTGACTTCGTTTATCAACGTGGGTTGCGTCAAAGTCACGTTTGAAGAAGTTATCTCAACACCTTTTTTTTTTTGTTAACTATCTCATAGACCTTTTCATAACTATAAAAAATAAGTTTCTACTTTTCCGTATGGATTTCCGATTATTTCATCATTCATGACCGGTCCTGGTGGCGTCACTTAAAATTATTGAATGAGATTTTCCAACTTTATAATGGCTCCAGTGTCCACGTGAAACCGAATAATTTGGGGGTGAGCACGTGACGTCTATTGGCAAGAGTTTTGCGCAAGTCCATCTCGAATAAAATATCCGGGCCGCTGCATTTTGTTGACAAAAGATGATATCACAGACTCACGGTAAAAAGTGAATACCACACTTTGCTATCTAGAGTTTAGAGGTAAATCAATCATAGATGACTTGGTGGAATCAAACACATAATTGAGCAAATGATATGGACATTAAACTGAAAGTTAGTCTGTCTAATGGTACAACTCGGGTTCTCCGATTAAAATTTTGTCATTAAAAGTTTGTGTTGTATACTTGTATGATTTAAAAGTTTAAAAGTTTGAATGGTACAAAACTTGATTTTGTCATAAACTTGTATGATTTAAAAGTTTAATGGTACAAATGATATGGACATTTAAAAGTTTGTGTTGTATACTTGTATGATTTAAAAAATAATAATAATAATAATAATAATAATATATATATATATATCTACTTGTATGATTTGTATAGATGTGGCTGTCTATTTTTTCTCCACCGTTAACTCATGTAATATATATAAAAAACAAATTTATACTTTTTTGTGAAGGTCTTTTTTAAATAATAAAAACAAATTTGGGTAGGGAGGTCTATTTAAAATAATATGGTCGCAATATTTAACAATTTTTAAATTGCCAATAGCTTAGAGTCGCGTAATAATAGAACCAAACTATGCAACTATCATTCCTACCAAAAAAAAAAAAACTATGCAACTATCATTAGAAATATGTATCTAATAACGTGCATGTTCGCATTGCACGTCGTCCTTCTTTCTCCGACTTTTCCTATTTTTTTTAATATTATTTTATCAAATGTATCTAGCTTAGATACTTTTGATGGAGATGCTCCAATGATAAAAAATAGTTGATCCGTTAGCCACGCTAGTAACATAGTAGTTCTGCATACCATTTTCTCTTCATTCTCAATTGCGTCTGTTTAAAATCAATGATTGTGATTTTCTAACTTTTTCATATTCTATTGGATGGGTCTCCAGGTCAAGGCGTCAAGCCAGATAATCCAGTGGTTAGCAGACTTTTCGGAGGAGTTCCCGCAAATTTTTTTCTTTTCTTTGAATTTAATGTATATGCAAACTTTTTTTTAGCATAATTATAAATTTTTATATCCTGGATGTTATCTCGATATGAACAACACTTGGAGTCCTCCCACAAGCTTCTCTACATTCCCTTGCCTTAGAGTACTCAATTTTGACCATAGAAACGCTGCACATCTTGTTGTATTGTTCCCGCAAATCTTTTTTGATAAAGGATTCAGGCTAAATCCCTAAGTCCAAATAGCCACGTGATTCCTCAACCCTAAATGTCAAGACTTGCACATAATAAGTTTGAACCATATAAAAAATAAAACGCCTAAGCCTAAACCCCATCTAACAAAACTTGCTTACACCATGTGTTTGATGTAAGAATGATATCCCTCTTTCCAACAATCTTGCTTCTTCCCTGATTTGCCATAATTCACCACTAATTTGGTAAGTTGTGAAGAAACTTCCATGAGGGGTAACATGAAAAGAATCACCAGATCTACAATCCATGAGCTATCGTCAGCGACAATGTTGCAAATATTACTTTGTTCAATGAGATATACATCTACATCTTCATCTGCCACGGCAGTGGTGGTCTTTTCATGTTGTTGACTAAAAATGATACCAAAGGCTCACAGGCACATGTTAATACCATTATACCACAATTTACTATCTAGATATTAAAGACATAAATGGTAAATAAGTTATAGATAAATTTTCCTATATGGAACGGAAATGCCTTCTGTTTAATTTTCTGGATGGTGAAAAACAATGGAGCAATTCTTCTTATTTACCAAGATTATGCGAGTGGGAAAAAGTTCTAACCTCATAGATGATATCGAAGAAGTGTGTCGGTCTAATCTGTAGGTCGAGACGTGGAGGCTATCCCCAGTTAAAGGAATCTGTACCAAACTGAAACATCTTCTACTCAGTCAAATCCCAATCCTCATCTCCTACTTATTTCACAAACGCAAAAAAAAACAGCCCATTGTATAGATCGTGAGTTCTTACTATTGAAGGTTACGAATTGATGGAATCGGCTTCTTGTTGCGATTGAACGGTAGCCATCTTGGTACGACATCATCGTAAGAAGCCTTGATTTTAATTCCCTAACCAGAAACCAATATGAGAATTCTAAAACGGTCGTGAAAGTAAGGAAAAACGACCAAAATCAATCCCAACTATTTTCATGTGGCTTTTCTCAATCCCTATGACTTTTTGAATTAATCAATTCGAACTCACACAATTTTTAAATAGCAAACTTGAACTATATGACCGTTAACCAGTTTCAACATAGAACTCGACTTTGTGATCGACGTGCGCATCAACAATTAAAATTTGATTTGCTCAAGCATATATGAAAATGTTTTGGCAAGAATCAATAGTGTAATTAATCGTTTTCGTTTATGTTTACGTCATGTTTGTTTAAACTTTTATTTCATGTATGTTTTAAATTTTATAAGTTGTAATAATTATTAAGGTTTTCAAAATTAAAGTTTTTGTATTTTTAAATATTTTTTTTTTATTAAAACTCCAAGTTAAGATCTCACAATTACATATTGCTAAAAGTTTAATCTTTTAACCAAATTCTTATTCAAAACTAAGCTAAGATTAACCTAAGATACTACCGATAATAATGTTCTTAGTCTTGTTTTAGTCTTCTTTTAGTTGGTTCATATTTTATTTTTAATTAAATTTAAGTAAATGACTAAATTATATAGAAAAAAATCATTGATATTTTAATGTTATATCTATGAAGGGTTCTAAACCAATGTATATGCTCTCACGTGTTTATATCTAGTTGTTTGTAAAATACTGCGGCGATAGTATTGACTGAGTTGACATCATAAATTTATAACTGTTTTACAACTTGCTTCAATTAGTTGCCTCTTTTAAACATAAAGACAACTGTATTTTTCTTAAATAAATAATTACCCATATATGAAATATTTTAGAGAGAACACCCCTAAGACTAACACACATATTCACTAGTATAAATAGAATGCCTTCTTCGTAGAACCATGTATACCCCTTAAACACACAACTTCAAAGTTGTTGAAAAAAATTAAAATGGTAGAATTTCATGAGTTATTGACTGTGATGGTTTCACTCTTTTTAGTGAAGATATTTCATTGGGTCTATCAGTGGAGAAATCCAAAAACTAATGGAAAACTACCTCCAGGGTCTATGGGCTTTCCGTTCATTGGAGAGACTTTTGAGTTCTTTAAGCCTCATGACGCTCTTCAATTTTCAACATTCATCAAAGACAGAGTCCTTAGGTTTTTTGCTGATTTCTCTAGCATTCATTTGTCATGTATGTTTAAATTATTTTTTATTAATTACGTTGTCTTTCCTTTGTCAATTGTCATATTTTTTAATAGACATGGACCAGTTTTTCGGACAAGCTTATTTGGAGACAAAGCTATAATCTCAATGGATATGGAATTGAATCTCGAGATGGCGAAGGCAAATTCCGTCCCTGGTGTCACGAAGAGCGTAATACGACTATTTGGGGAGAACAACTTGTTTTTGCAGAGCAAGGAGTCCCATAAACATGTTCGGAACTTGACGTTCCAGTTGTTGGGTCCACAAGGTTTAAAATCAAGGATGATTGAAGACGTGGATCTCTTGGCTCGCACGTACATGGAGGAAGGAGCTAGGAACGGCTACCTTGACGTAAAGGAAACATCAAGCAAGGTATATAAAATAAAAGTCATACGTTTCGTGTTCTCTTTAATTTACCTCTTGGCAATATAATGTTACAATCAACTAGATAAAGAACCTTGGATATTGGATCATCTTAAAAGTATATTTATAATCAAACGTTACAGATTTTAATTGGATGCCTTGCGAAGAAAGTTATGGGCGAGATGGAACCAGAGGCGGCGAAAGAACTCGCCCTCTGCTGGAGATATTTTCAGAGTGGCTGGTTTAGATTCTTTCTCAACCTTCCTGGGACAGGTGTCTATAAAATGATGAAGGTGTGGGTTTTCTGTAACCTAAATATAGTATCATTTATATAAGAGTAGGCTTTTTGTGCAATACACTGAGGCTGATATTTCGTGGCAGGCAAGAAAGAGGATGATGAAGTTACTAAGGAAGACAGTGTTGACGAAGAGAGCATCAGGAGAGGAGTTAGGGGAGTTCTTCAACATCATATTTGGAGAAATGGAAGGAGAAGGAGAAACGATGAGCGTAGAGAATGCGGTCGAGTACATATATACCTTCTTTTTGGTTGCTAATGAAACAACACCAAGGATTCTTGCGGCTACAGTAAAGTTTATAAGCGACCACCCTAAAGTCAAGCAAGAGTTACAAAGAGAACATGAAGAAATTGTTCGGGGTAAGGCAGAGAAGGAAGGCGGCCTAACATGGGAAGACTACAAATCAATGCATTTCACTCAGATGGTTAGTATCTATCCAAAATGATATATATAAACAAAAAGAGAACTCATTCCTTATTATAAATGTTGACATATATAGTTTTTAATACAAATATGGTTCAGGTTATCAATGAGTCGCTTAGAATCATAAGCACAGCACCAACAGTTCTTAGAGTACTTGAACATGATTTCCAAGTTGGTGATTATACAATTCCAGCTGGTTGGACCTTTATGGGATATCCTCATATCCATTTCAATTCAGAAAAATACGAAGACCCTTACGCATTTAATCCATGGCGCTGGGAGGTGACTATAATTTCATATTCATCCTTTTACTTATTCACTCCAATTACACTAATCAAAGCTATAGGATGTCTTATAAACTTTTGATTAAATAAAATTTCAGGGAAAGGATTTGGGCGCGATCGTCTCCAAGACTTTCATTCCCTTCGGTGCAGGTCGTAGACTTTGTGTAGGGGCTGAGTTTGCTAAGATGCAGATGGCCGTTTTTATCCATCATTTGTTTAGATACAGGTTCTCAAATTTATAAATCGATATCACCTTGTGACTTGTGATTTACTCTAGTCTTTTTTTTTACTACATTCAAAGTTCTTCTTACTTACATATGTTTTGCATGCAGGTGGTCTATGAAGTCAGGGACAACAATAATTCGAAGCTTTATGCTTATGTTTCCAGGTGGGTGTGATGTTCAAATTTCAGAAGACACTGAAGTCGATAAGTGAGCTGGTTATTCCAGTGGTTATATTCCATACAAGGTTATTTCGGTTTGAATATATAGTTATGTATAAAAGTCCCGATTGCTGCGAATGATGAGTATGCTTTTCGTTTCTTATATTATCTCTACACATTATCCGAAGAGTGTTCCCCTTAGCTACCGTTGGAATCACATGAAATAAAAGGCTATTTAAAAATTATACTGCTTGAGTTAAATTTCATTTTGTTTTTGTAATACATCACTAAAAAAATACTTCAATTAGAAAATTTGGAAAATATCCTACTATATTATTTGGGAAGTACATTTTAAATGTAACCTTAATTTTTGTAAGTAATTACATAGGTTTGCCATTAGAAATAAAATTTTAAAGAGTAAATTAATTTATCTCTTTAAGGATTAAAAAGTCAAATACTAATTTAATTAATTAAATTTAATTAAAAAACGAAATACATTATTAATTTCCAAAAATAATAATCAATAAAAATCAACATATAAGATTTGATATCTAAATTTTAATTAATTTAATTTAATTAGAAAAACGAAATACATTATTAATTTCCAAAAAAGTAACCAATTAAAATCAACAAATTATATTTGATATCTAAATTATCATATTAATTTTTTATTAATTATTATAGTTCACTTCTCATCTTTATATGATTCTATTTTTGCGGAAAAATAATATCATCATTATAAAAAAATAATTAGAGTTTTTCCCATATGCCATAATTTGAATTTTTAAAAACAAATATAAACTGTTCAATACATAAAAAAATATTATAACGGGTAACAAATAGATTTAAGAAAACTTTCTACTGAGTAACGAGTCATAATTTGAAATATTTATATTCAATTTCATACATATTATATTGAAAATTTATAATCTTATATACTACAATAATTAATAACATATTAGATGTGATTCAATTTTTTTATACAAGTTGGAAATCCTAGAATTGCATGTTTAGATCGATATTAATACAAAATGGTATACTACAGGTGAAACTCTTAAATTAACAATCAAACTACAAGTGTATAATCTTAAACACTAAACAATATAGATAATATCAACAAAACATATACAACTCACAGTTTACTATACATTTAAAATCAAATAAAATAATATCAAATATTTTTAAATCATCTTTACAATAAAAAAATTTTAGTTTAACTAAAATATATACTGCAGGTTAATATCTAGATTATAGGGCTTATTGGATCTAAAGACGGATCATCAAAGATTTTTTAAACTGAAGCAAAATATATTGAATATTCAAATATCTATCTGTTACCAAATTATAAACAAATAAGTCAATTTAATATTTTATATACGAAATCAATTAAATATTAATCACATAAAAATTAGCACAAAAAAAGTATTCATCAATTAAAAAATTATCAAATCTCTGTGTTATATAAGTTTTGATACTATATTCGAATAAAGTGTAATATACTTTTTCAATTTGTATTCTTTAACTAATTTAAGCTAACTAATATATTTGCTAATCTTATATCTATCAAAACCGACTATCGTTTCTTATCTCTATAGTATTTTTGCAAGACTTTTTTGGTGGATTTGGATAAAAGTGCATTCGGGTCATATGGTACATTCTCCTATTAAATAAATATGGTGCACTCCTATGTTATTAGCTAAAATGTTTAGATTCTAATTCAGAGTCATATCATTAATAAAATTAATATTAACAAAATAAATAGCTTTTTGGCAAGACGGATTTGGAGGGACGGGTTTTTGAATCAACATTAATAAAAAAGTAAAATATAATTAATCCACCGTTTCAATACGGGTTAAATCTTTAATTTATTATTTTTTAAGACCACTAATATTAAACATATCAAATCATCCTAATTTAGAAAAGATTATATAAAACCAAAAATGTTATGTGGTATGTATAATGTTACTATATATAAAATTAAACTATAGATATAAATATATTAGAGAATGATACAATTTGCAAAACTTTTCTATATAAAAAATTATTCTTAAATGTTAAAAATTACTATTTTTAAAAAAAATCACGGGACGGTAAAAAAATTACAGAACGAGTTCTATTTTGGAATTGGGTTATATAGTGGATGTATTTGAATCAATATTTATAAAATTTTAAAATATTATTAATATGTTGTTTTAATAGGGGTTAAAACTTCAGTTTTTTAACAATTATCTCATGGATTCGTGGTATACCGTTACTTAATAACAATTATAAACTGTAAAATATAAATATTTTATAAAAATAAAATTTGCAAATTTAATATATATTACTTTTAAAAAATATATCGTCCCACGATATACCGCGGATTAAAATCTAGTATATCGTACAAAAGAGAAAACAACATAACCATCTTGGACTACGTACGAGCCAATCCATCTGCTTTGACATTCCCAAAACAAGAAATAAAAATGCAGGTAAACACACACAAAAACTCCTCCCCAAAAGCACGTGAAACACACACACACAAAAATATTGCAAACACTCACCTTCTTAGGTTATTGTTTGGAAATTAAAGCTTCAAATTTACAAATCTCACAAGAGTCTTCTAAATGTTAACGGCGACATATGAACTCCTTAGAATACTTATACTGCCCGAAAATACCTACCCTAGAATCTTTGAAAATCTTACACAAGGGATAAACTTCTTTCCAAATTTATCATTACACAAGGAATAATCTACAGATTTTTGTGCCAATTTAGTTTCATGTGTGAGCTGGAATCGCTCCAGTTTTAGATCAATTGATGACGAGATTCCAAGCTTGCCCACAGAAGGTGGAACAATGAAGGTGGAGATCTAACACGTTGGTGGACGTTTCTCTCATGTGAGATCAATTTAAGGGAATTGATGTATAGATGGTTGATTTACTCGCTCAATCAATGGTATAATCAACTCACTCGATCAATGAACGAATGAAAGATATTGAATCAATCAACAAACTTAATATGCATATTCCAATAGGCCTAAGTAGAGATCACTCACTTAAGACTAATGAATTAAATGACGAAGACTCGAACTTTGACAAGAAAAAATGTTTCTATTACTTTAATTTGATCAAGGATTCTTTCAGAATGAGACTAGAAATCAACTTTTATAAGTTGAGTGCAAACGTTCAAAAAATCTAAATAATGTTACAATGCATAATTGAACAAACCATTGAGGTCTTTAAGGTGAAATTCGGCCGTTTATGGAAAGTTTTGATTCTTGAGATTTATGTGCAAATCCATGACTCTTTGGGGTCTCTAGGTCAATGTAGCATGTGACAATATTACTTTGAGAAGACATATAGATAAACAATCATTTCTAGAATAAAACATAACATTATTAATTAGGTTAGAATATATAAACAAAATATTAATTGTGAAGCCTTAATAATTAAAGCAACTAATTCTAATCAAACTAAATTTATAAAAAAAATAACCAATTCTAGATTACAACTCATATATACTCTAACCACTTAATTTTATTATTTGCAAAAGCTAACTAATTTAACCACCGAATTTTAATGAAATCGTAACTAACCTAACCACCTTATCATAGGTCTGACTAACTAAATAATTAATTACTTCTATTAAAAATCCATTACTCTTCTTTACTAAAAAAAATAATAATTATTATACTTTGTCGCTAAATTAACAAAACCAAGAGATTGGATGCATATTATTAGTCTTAAGATTTCACCTTGCTGTTGATCCACTGAAATATCGTTTTGGTCGTTTATGCATATAATCTATAAATGAAAATCGAAACCCTCCCATCGTACATATAACATGCATGTTTCTAGCCGACAGCTGCTGAGGTCATTGAAACCCGTAATACTTATACATTAGAAAGTGATCCTTTCGATAAGGTAAGTTCCATTGCAATGATGTAGAGATTCATAGAATCTTCCAGATTATACGCAATGATGTAGAAATAGTAATATTTTACTTCGTTAAAGAACTATTTCAATCATACATTATTTGTAAAATTAGTCAAAATGTACCCGACTCATTATTCAATCACTCAATACTATTGTGTATATATATCTATACTTTGTCAGCCCACTAGTACGTATACACAACAACTACACATTATATATACGTACATTCATATCCAAACACCGATTAAGAGCTGATTCAATGGCAGATTCAAGTTCATCTCTCCATCCTCTTTGCGAAAGGATCTCACACAAAAGCTACGTTTTAAGAGCTGTAGATCTCACGATTCTCGGCCTTCTCTATTCTCTCCTCTTGTATCGAATCCTACATATAAGCGAAAACGACAACGTTTGGCTCTTGGCTTTCTTCTGTGAATCTTGTTTCTCATTGGTATGGCTGATTTTTACCTGCCTAAAATGGAGTCCTGCTGAAGATATACCCTATATAAATACACTTAATGAAAGGTACCACTTTTATATGCACATAATTAACTAATACATTAACACATTTATAAATTAATGATCCTGATAATTTGATCCAATAATATCAATGACTTAGATGCTTTGAACTTTACGTTCTCGTCTTGGAAAAATTATGTTTAGCGATCTGAAATAGATTTTATTTATAAAGCAAAAATTCGTTCGGGAGTAACAATTGATATTAAGGAACTTAAATGAGTTTACTTGTGGGAACAACAGTAGTAAATTTAAGATTATGATTAATGATTTCAACTATTGCAATTAAATAAATGTGAATATCTTATGAGATTATCTTTGTTAAAATGATATTTATTAAATCAAGAGATTCAAAGAAATTAGTGTTATTTTCTTAAATTTATTACAATGTTAAGGATGATTGTACTATGCATTAATTCGAGAACACAACACAATGAAAAGTTTTAAAGGTAATTAATTTTAAGAGAAAATAAATTATATTACAATTTTTAATAAATTTCTTAAAGTACACATATTTGTAAAGAATTACATAATTACAATATCATTACATAATGTTTTTTTTTTAAATGTTAACTTCTTATCTCATATAAAAAAAAAGTTAACTACAACAAATCAAGACCGGAAAATAATTATTACCGAATAATGGTTTATAGATTTTCTAGTATATATGAAAATTCTAATTCAATTTCTATCTATATATACATTTTTGCAGCTATTTTGTGAAATAAATTCTGGAGTTCAAACTTATTTACAATGGTTGTCATTGGCTTTTAATTAATGGTTTTTTTGGCAAGAAATTGATTAACAAACGAAAAACATTCTAAATATCTTCCAATCCCATATATCACGCAGGTTTTTCCAAAATTTGAACTAGATTTTGACAACTATTTAAAACAAAAAATGTTTGACAAACCAAAATACAATTGCAATCCCTTAAAATGAGCAAAACGCATCTAAATACATTTCTTATCAATTCACTAAATCTTATTTTTGGCAACTATTTAAAACAAAAATTTGTTTGACAAACTAAAATACAATTGCAATCCCGTAAAATATTTATTTTAATTATATATTTAAATTATCGGTGTACTTCAGGTTTTTTTACGGGACGGGTTTGGCAAGACGGGTTTGAAAGGACTTTACTTAATAACAATTGTAAACTAGAAAATAAAAATATTTTATAGATAAATATAATTTGCAAACTTTTATATATATTAATTTAAAAAAGTAAATTGTCTCGGCGGTATACCGCGGGTTAAAATCTAGTAATAATCTAAAGTAGCTCCTACCTAGCTTTCCATTTAATTTTTAACTCGCCTACAAGCTTTTAATTTCAGGGTTCATGACCTTCCTTCATTAGATATGTTCGTGCCCACGGCAGATACGGTTAGAGAGTCACCGATTATCACTGTGAACACTGTGCTTTCGCTATTAGCTGTGAATTATCCAGCGAATAAACTAGCGTGTTATGTGTCGGACGATGGATGTTCTCCTCTCACTTACTTTTCTCTCAAGGAAGCTTCTAAGTTCGTTAAAATTTGGGCTCCCTTCTGCAAGAAATACAACGTTAGAGTTAGAGCTCCTTTTAGATATTTCTTAAACCCTTTGGTTGCAACAGATGATTCAGTATTCAGCAAAGATTGGAAAATGATGAAGGTAATGAGTTTGATTATTTAGTTGACGTTTGAATTTGTTTTCCAAAACCGAAGGTCATTTTTTCTTTTTTCCATTTGTTTCTAATTTCCGGTTTTACTAGAAAACAAAAGTTATACAGTATCTTGCTTTCCATTTTGTTTTTTCAGATTTATAAGGTTTTTTATTATGTTTATTTTTGTATTAATATGAAGAGGGAGTACGTGAAGTTATGCCGGAAAGTTGAAGATGCCACAGGAGATTCCCATTGGTTGGATGCAGACGATGATTTTGAAGCTTTCTCAAACACAAAACCAAATGATCATTCAACTATTGTTAAGGTATTACTAAAATTGTTTTTAAAAACTACAGTCAGGGTATTTGTACAATTTTCCAAAGTTATGTACATATTAAAACTTATAATAGTAACAATTGCATGGAATCTTGTCTTATGTGTGTATATGAAGGTGGTATGGGAGAACAAGGGAGGTGTAGGAGACGAGAAAGAAGTCCCTCATCTTGTATACATTTCAAGAGAGAAAAGACCAAATTACCTTCATCATTACAAAACTGGAGCCATGAACTTTCTGGTTAATAAGTTATCTCACACATCTTTTTTTTTTTATTTAAGTAAGTACAGTACATATATAAGCTGTCTTTTCATTGAAGTAAAATAGTAAAAGATACTACTATACCTATCAGTATTTCCTAATAACAGTATAGCAATCAAATTTTGAATGATATCCATTATTTATGTCTTTAAAAGTATTAAGTATCAATGGTTGTAGATTTTTTTTTTCTGGTATAATGATAAAAATCTGATGAGCCTTAAATAAATTTTGAACAGTTAAGAGTCTCAGGGTTGATGACAAATGCACCATACACGTTGAACGTAGACTGTGACATGTATGCTAATGAACCAGATGTGGTGCGACAAGCAATGTGTGTATTTTTACAAAACTCGAAGAACTCAAACCATTGTGCTTTTGTTCAATTCCCTCAAAAGTTCTATGATTCTTACACCAACGAACTCGCCGTCTTACAATCGGTGAGTTTTCTCCTTCTCTTCGATCAATTCAATGTTAGTTTTTTTTTCTGCACAAATTCAGTGTTAATTATTGATCAGAATTTTGATCTCTTTTTTTTTTCAAACTTAGATTTTGGGACGAGGAGTTGCTGGAATCCAAGGACCATTTTATATTGGAACAGGATGCTTCCACACTAGAAGAGTTATGTATGGTTTATCTTCGGACGATTTAGAAGACAACGGAAATATTTCTCAAGTTGCTACAAGTAAGTATTAGAAATTCATAAGATATTTTCATTAATTACTTTGCAACATTATTAAAATATTGTTATCGTTTCTGCTAAAACCACTCCGACTTTTGTTTTAAGAGCCCCAATATATGTATTCAAGAGCGTTTAAAGTTTTACATCTTTAGAGAATAAATTAAATTACAAAATAAGGGAGTTAAACCCTTCACATTACTGACAATACATCACCACAGTTTCATGAGTTTGTGGTCTTTTTCGTAAGGTATTCAAAACGACGTAATTTTTTAAGATATGTTAAATTATACTAGGGATCCCTCTGATATTTACATTATTCTAGTTAACGTTCCTATATATGTTCTATTATTCGTCTAACAACTTTTTCTACTATCTGCTTAGTTATTTCATTATTCATATATCAAATTATTCACAGTAGTTGTTGTTATTTGATTCAGGGGAGTTTTTGGCTGAGGATAGTTTAGTGAGAAAATATGGAAATTCTAAAGAATTGGTGAAATCGGTGGTGGATGCATTGCAAAGAAAATCAAACCCCCAAAAAAGTCTTGCAAACCTCATTGAAGCGGCTCAAGAAGTGGGGCATTGTCATTACGAGTACCAAACCAGTTGGGGCAACGTAAATTACCTTCTTAACAGTTTACACAATATTATCGTGTTGTTTACAAGAATCTATTAACCTTTACCCATAATAATGCAAATCCTGCAGCTCGGTTGGATGTACGATTCAGTGGCAGAAGATATAAACACGAGTGTTGGAATCCATTTGAGGGGATGGACTAGCTCATTCATTTCTCCGGATCCACCTGCGTTTATTGGATCCACGCCGACGTTAGGATTAGAGGCTATAGTCCAGCAGCGGCGATGGGCGACGGGAGCAATCGAAGTCCTTTTTAACAAACAAAGCCCGTTCATGGGAATGTTCCACGGGAAAATAAAATTCCGTCAACGATTAGCTTATTTTTGGGCCCTCATGTGTTTAAGGTCAATCCCTGAGCTTATTTATTGCCTCTTGCCTGCTTATTGCCTACTCCACGACTCTGCCTTGTTTCCCAAGGTGTCTTTCTCTCTCTGAATATAGTTCAGTTAATTTCATTGAATTATTTAGAAGAAAAAGTTTAATATTTTCTTCTTTTTGTGTGTGTATGGAATTAGGGACCTTGTCTATGTACAATAGTCACACTTGTGGGGATGCACTGTCTCTACAGTCTTTGGCAATTCATGAGCCTTGGTTTTTCAGTACAATCGTGGTATGTCGTTCAATCACTTTGGAGAATTATAGCCACTAGCAGTTGGTTATTTAGCATCCAAGATATCATACTCAAGCTTCTTGGAATCTCGCAAATCGGGTTTGTAATCGCTAAAAAGACAATACCCGAGACCAAGTCAGTATATGAGTCTAAACCATCTCAAGGAGAAGATGATGTTCCAAAATTAAATTTAGGTAAATTTGAATTTGATAGCTCGGGTCTTTTCATACCCGGCACATTTATTATGTTGGTGAATCTTGCCGCTCTAGCTGGTTATTTGGTTCGTCTACAACGGTCAAGTTGTAGTCATGGAGGAGGTGGCTCGGGTTTGGCAGAGGCTTGTGGATGTATCTTGGTGGTTATGTTATTCCTTCCATTTCTAAAGGGTTTGTTTGAGCATGGAAAATATAGCATCCCATTGTCTACTCTTTCTAAAGCTGCCTTTTTGACAGTTTTATTTGTATTTTTCTGTGTGGGAAAATAGTATATAACGGTAGGGTCCGACCCTAGGCTAATGTTTGTTCATTGTCCATTGGTAACCAATAAGGTGTGTTTGTTGCTTCTTTATTTCTCTGGATATTTTTATGTAATTTTGAATTGAAATCTTCAATTCTAGTCCTCATTGTCCATTGGTAACGAATAAGGTGTGTTTGTTGTTTCATTTAATTTAAGATTGTTTTTTTCCTCATGCGTCGTACATGCTATATTTCCTTTGTCAAGTTTATTTTTTCTTTTTACTCACTATTTTTGTTTCTTTTAATATATGAATCTAACTTAAAGCTATAAATTAAAAGTTTAAACTATAAGGAAAAAAAAAACATATTTCCAAAAACTTTGAAACATTATGATTAACCATCCACCTTGTTTGTCCTCTATGCCGTCTGAAGAAAGTAAAAACTTTGGCTCCGCCAAGGATTAGCAGAAAATTATCAAGGGCTATGAATGATAAAAATATCACTCGATGTTTGTGTCTCTGGAACTTCACCACCCGTGTGTCAAATACTTAAACATCATCACTTATATAAAAACAGAAGACTATATAAACTTGGGACATCATTTATATTTGTATGCTAAAGTTTGTCCATAGTGCATTAATTGGTAGGTTCTTTCCTTAAACCAAAAGCAATCTGCAATATCCCTGATTATTTCTTGGTACTTGATACGTGATTTCACGTGATTTCGAATTGAAATTTTTGAAATTCGATCTTTTCACGTGATTTCGAATTGAAATCTTTAATTTTATTCCTTGTTTCATTTCTTTTTTAAGATTTATATCTTCTTGTAATCTTGTTGTGTATACATATGCATGTTAATTGTTATACCTTGTTTGTCAAGTTTAGTTTTCCTTTTTCTTCATTATTTGTGCGTCTTTGTTCTAACAGTTGGTTTAACTTGTACATACTTTTTTGAATTTAAACTTTGAACAAAAAGTCTTATACCAAATGAAAAACAAACATTTTTCTTTTGACATATCGTACATAATATACAAAGTAACATTTGGATCTGAGTCATCGTATCTCATAGAGTCATAGTCAACATGCTATTCTCTCTATCCAATTTAATCCATATTCTCTATCACGTCTTGAATAAACTTTTCCAAAGCCGCCTTCGAAGATCCACCGTCCATTAACGCGAAGTGGCACTTCTCCGCCATCTCTTTCACGTTGTTCCTAACGTCACTGTCTTGCTCCATCACACGCCTAATGGCTCTCTCTATATCCTCCGCGGTAACCGTCTCCATCTCTCCGGCGAACAAATCTCCTTTTAAGTACTTCCGTATCTCCACCGCCAAACCCAGCTCCTCAACCATCTCAAACGCGTTAACCTTCTGTTCCGCGTATAGCGGCCACGTCACCATTGGAACACCGAACCACAAGCTCTCTAAAATAGAGTTCCAACCGCAGTGAGTGACAAACCCTCCTATCGCCGGCTTCTCTAGTACCGCCACTTGTGGTGCCCATCCAATCACTTTCCCTCTATCCAAAGTCCGTTCCAAGAACCCCTCCGGTAAAACCTCCTCAAGATTCGTGTAATCTCTGGGACGATCTGTTTTTATATTTGGCGATGCGTGACGAAGACACCAAAGAAACCGCTGACCGCTTCTATCTAGGGCCACAGCGGTTTCTCTTGTTTGTTCTTCAGTGAAACCTCCCAAGCTCCCAAAGCAGAGAAACACAACAGATTTAGACGGTTGCTCGTCGAGCCACCGCAAAATTTCCGATTGCTTCTCATCATCGTCATTGCCGTTTTCGAGATGCAACACTGGTCCAACAGGATAAACTTGAGGAAGATCGTCACCATTAATATTGAACATTTTCAAAGCGTGAGGTTCAAGCTCAGCAACTGTATTTACCAAAATACCCTTCATCTTCCGGAAACACCTAGCTTGAGCTAGAGAGAGAGGTAACCACTCCTTTGAAGTGAGGATATGAGGAAGACACTTCACTGGATAAGGACGAGTCAGAGACGGAAACTCCAACTCGGTGACCGAGTTTTCTAACTCGCTGACGTCATACTTCTTTTGATCGTACATTTGTTGAACGTGAAGCATGGTTCCTAAAAACGTAGCGTTCGATGTGTATACCATATAACACGGAACTCCAAACTCGTTAGCTACATCGATCATCGAGGAACAGAACATGTCCACCACGAATCCCGCGAGCTTTCTTGTTGGATCGACGATTCTCGCCGCGACTGCATCTCTCACTTTCGTCTTTTGTTTCTCTATGTACACTTGAGCCGGAACAGGATCCGGGTCGGAGGTTGGTGGTTGTTTTGCGACGGATATGGATTCGTAATGGAGGCGATCATCTTGAGACAACGTGGTGAGAGATGCGATACAGGCGGATGCATCACCGGCGTCAAATCTTGAAGGGATGATGATTATGGTGATCGAAAGACGGTTTTCGCTGCCTATGAGTTGCTTCGCTAGCTTCACGGTTGGCCTGAGATGACCAATCCCCGGCAAAGGTATGAACACAAGCTCAATCTTCATTTTCTGTTTTTGGGTTCTGACTTTTCGTGAATGAATAGTCGGAGTTAGTGAAAGTAAAGGTATAGTATACTTATATACTATAGAAAATTGCCCCATGCTTTTCGTGGGTTATATATTTTGTATTATTTTGAATAAAATAAAGAATTATATGAAATGCGTGCATTTATATGTTCATTTCTTCTTAATAAAGAATTTCTAGAATGTTGATTTTTATGCTTATAAATGATTATGTGTTTGAAAAAGACCCTTCAGTTGTTTAAAATGTTTCGACGCATTTTATATTTGAAAGTAATTTCGTGAATTAGGGAAAACTACATTTTTTTCTCCTTTGCTTGAAAATGTTATCTTTTAAAAGTATTTTCGTGCATTTTAATATACTTTTTCGTCGTGCCTTAACTTGACATTTTGGGTACCATCACCACCATGCCGTATTCGTTATTGATAGGAATTTATCTTAATTCTATTGATATTGCATAACTAGGATTTAAAATCTATGACTTTAGAGGATGTCATATGGCAAGGTCAGTTTTTTGCTAAAACATACAAACCAAATAAAAGAAAACGTATCTAACTACAATAAAATAAAGAAAATAGAGGATTAATTTGGTGAATAACCAAACTGGATTTTTTTTAGGGTGTGTTAGTAAAATAGTCAATTTTTCAAACTTAATTAGGAAAGTAGTCATTTTATTATTCATAATTTGCAAAGTATTCACTTTTCACTGTTTGATTCGTATACTTGGATTGTACATCATTTTTAGTGTACAAATGTAAAGTGTACGCTGTGTATTTTTTATATACATATGTACACTAAAAGTGGTGTACTATCGAAGTGTACGAATCAAACAGTAAAAGGTGACTATTTTGCAAATTATGAATAGTAAAGTGACTACTTTTCTAATTAAGTTTAAAAAAGTGAGTAGTTTGCAACTTAACCCTTTTTTTTATTATAAGAGGATAGTATGGTAATTTAAAAACCTAAAATTTAAAAAACTAAAAACTATTGGGGCAGATACATTGTGGCGTATGATGATGCTCTCACGTAAAAGAGTTTTGTACGGTTTATCTTCATACTAATTAGAGGACAAAGGAAAAATTTCTTCGGTTGATCACTTGATCTAAGCAAGTAAAATTCGTTAAAGAATTCCATACTCCTTTGAACTTAATTTAACATATTTTTTCCAGACTAAAACCAACAATTAATCGTGTCATAATTATTATTTTTGTAATTTATTAACGGATTTTGTCCTAAACGAACAACTTGCATGGATACTATGTAGTTGTTAATTGGTTGTTATCTTTGTAAACTATAAAATATACCTTCGACTTTTACTACTTCTGGCTAACCACATCGATCAAAAGTCCAAAGAAGAGTATACTAACAAATGAAAATTCAGCTTGTGTTCATACCATCGCCTGGAATAGGTCATCTCAGGTCAACCGTTGAGTTAGCAAAGCGACTCGTCCGCAGCGATGACCGCCTTTGGATCACCGTAATCATCATCCCTTACCCTTCCATTAGCGACGACGACGTTGAAACCACCTATATAGCATCTCTCACGACCGCATCTCAAGATCGTCTCAACTACGAAGCCATCTCCGTCGCAAATCAACCAACCGACTATCAAGAGCCAACTCAAGTCTACATCGAGAAACAAAAGCCTCAAGTTAGAGATGTTGTCGCGAGAATCTTCCATTCAACAGGAGTTGACTCGCCGCGAGTAGCCGGATTCGTGGTGGACATGTTCTGTTCATCGATGATCGATGTAGTTAACGAATTTGGAGTTCCGTGTTATATGGTATACACATCAAACGCTACGTGTTTGGGAATCACACTTCATATTCAACGAATGTTCGACGAGAAGAAGTATGACGTAAGCGAGTTGGAAGACTCGGTCAACGAGTTGGAGTTTCCATTTTTGACTCGTCCTTACCCTGTGAAATGTCTTCCTGATTTCTTCACTTCCAAGGATTGGTTAGCTTTCTTTCTAGCTCAAGCTAGATGTTTTCGAAAGATGAAAGGTATATTGGTAAATACAGTTGCTGAGCTTGAACCTCATGCTTTGAAAATGTTTAACAGTGGTGACGTGGCCGCTTTACGCAGAGCAGAAGATAAGCGCCTTTGCGATGGTGGAGGAGTTGGGATTGGCGGTTCAGATACGGAAGTTCTTTAGAGGAGATATGTTGGTCGGAGGGATGGAGATAGTCACGACGGTGGATATAGAGAGAGCGGTCAGGTGTGTGATGGAGAATGATAGTGAGGTTAGGAATAGAGTGAAGGAGATGGCTGAGAAGTGTCACGTGGCGTCGATGGACGGTGGATCCTCGCAGGTGGCTTTGCAAAAGTTTATTCAAGACGTGACAGAGAATGTTGTCTGATGGTAGGAAGATGGAAAATCACAGGTTGACTCTGAGATACGAGTGACTGTTTATGTATGTCATGTCACAAAATTTCATGAATTTGTCCCATAATACTACGATAGGTGTATGTGTGTTTTTCTTGGGGTCAAACTATGTCTATGTGTAAGTTCTTTAGTTGATGTAATGTATGTCGCGTTTCTTGAATTTGTGTCATAAAGTGATAATAAGTACGATGGTGTGAAGAAAAAAAAAAAAAGTACGATGGTGTGGTGCGTCTAACAAACACATGTAACCAAAAATAAAAACTTGTATCAATAGAGTTTTTTTTTTTTTTTTTTTTTTGTGTTAAATATCAATAGAATTTGTTAACAATGGTAGAAACCATAACAAATACTTAAAATAGAAAAATGTTTTCTTTTTTGTAGTACAAAAGTTTGTCATCCGTCCACACAACGGAATATAGAATAGAACTAGTAGCAGATACAGAATAAACCTTTTGATGTGCCAAATTCTACAAATGTAACTACATAAACACTTGGTAACTGAGTCACCGATATCTTATATAGTCAACCCTCAGCTTCAAATTATTGCTCAAAAACAATTTAAATTTGAGCTAGAAAACATAACTGTGAATGATTTGAAACACAGCAACCATCAAGCTTATGTTGTTGAACTCTATATGCAATTCTGGTTTTGGTATGAACAAAGTTTGACGAATTTATACTCCTATTGATCTGAATTAATGGACCATGACTAACCATCTATTGATTTTTTTTTTTTTTTTTTTTAACCAGTTTACCAATCTACTGAAAAGTAGTTATTTTATCATTTTAACTCTTATATAAGAGATATTTTATCATTTTATCTCTTATACTCATTTTAACTCTTATATAAGAGACATTTTATCATTTTATCTCTTATATAAGAGTTAAAATGAGATATTCTTATCCTAAGAACTAATATAAGAGACAACTAATAATAATGCTTTTAGTCTACTATAGCCATATGGGTTTGGTTCTTAAAATTATAACAATTATTATTCCTATTCACATTTGTAATAGCAATTCACAATAAAGATTAGCAAAGTCAAATCCATCATCCTAATTCTAAATGCTGTAAAAGCAATCCACAATAAAGCTTAAGAGCATCCTCGTTGCATAGCTTTTGATATGTGTCTTTAGTATAGATTAATATTAAAATCAAAGACATCTCCTCTGGTGTCTCAAATGTCTTCCTAAAAACACAAATCAAAAATTAAAGACACTCTTAATTTGTTTTATATTTTTTACTAAGTTTATATTTAAAGACATCCAAAAAAATGACGAATGTGGATGCTCTAATGATTAATCTTTTTTTGTTTGATAAATATTAATAAACTAACGAATTATATAGTCAAATTTTGTAACCAAATGAATTTGAATAAAAGAATCTGATGTTTCTTTTTTGTGCTGAGAATCCGATGTTTTTTGTGAAACAAAATTTCTGTATCACATTTTATTACGTAAACATTTTAAAAAGACACACAAACACAAGTACACAACGTATACAAATTCCAACAAAAAAAGAAAAACGAAAACGACATAACATACATAATAACACATGGACCTGAGTCATCGATCTCATAGTGAACTCTCAACATGCGAGTCTGGAATTCCATGCGAGTCTCTCTATCCAATTTAAGCAACATTCTCTATCACGTCTTGAATAAACTTTTGCAAAGCCGTCTTGGAAGATCCACCGTCCATCAACGCCACGTGACACTTCTCCGCCATCTCCTTCACTCGACTCCTTACATCACTATCCTGCTCCATCACACACCTTATAGCTCTCTCTATATCCTCCGCCGTCACTATCTCCATCTCTCCGATCAACAACAAATCTCCACTAATGCACTTACGTATCTCCACCGCCAATCCCAGCTCCTCCACCATCTCAAACGCGTTAACCTTCTGCTCCGCGTAAAGCGGCCACGTCACCATCGGAACACCAAACCACAAGCTCTCTAACATAGAGTTCCACCCACAATGAGTAACAAACCCTCCTATCGCCGGCTTCTCTAACACCGCCACTTGTGGAGCCCATCCAATCACTTTCCCTCTATCCAAAGTCCGTTCCAAGAACCCGTCCGGTAAAACCTCCTCAAGATTCTTATAATCTCCGGGACGTTCCATCATTATATTCGGCGATGCACGACGGAGAGACCAAAGAAACCGGTGACCACTTCGGTTTAACGCCACAGCTACCTCTCTAGTTTGTTCCTCAGTGAAACCTCCCATACTTCCAAAACAGAGAAACAAAACAGATTTAGGCGGTTGATCATCAAGCCACCGCAAAACCTCCAATCTCTTTTCATCGTCGTCATCGCCGTTATCAAGATGCAACACTGGTCCAACAGGATAAGCTTGAGGAAGATCAACATTGTTAAACATCTTCAAAGCGTGAGGCTCAAGCTCAGCAACTGTATTTACCAAAATACCTTTCATCTTCCGGAAAGACCTACCTTGAGCTGCAAAAAAAGGTAACCAATCTTTTGAACTAAGGATATGAGGAAGGCACTTCACTGGATAAGGACGAGTCAAACAAGGAAACTCCAATTCGTTGACTGACTCATCCAAATCGCTGACGTCATACTTTTTGTCGTCGTACATTTCTTGAACGTGAAGTGTGATTCCCAAAAACGTAGCGTTTGATGTGTAGATCATATAACAAGGAACTCCAAATTCGTTAGCTATATCGATCATTGAAGAACAGAACATGTCCACCACGAATCCGGCGAGTTTTCTTGTTGGATTGATGATTCTGGAGACGGTGTCTCTCACTTGTGGTTTTTGTTTCTCGATGTAGACTTGAGACGGCTCAAGATTTGCGGTTGGTGGTTGTTTTTCGACGGAGATGGGTTCGTAGCGGAGGCGATCTTGAGACTCTGCAACGAGGGATGCGATATAGGCGGTTGCATCACCGGCGTCGTTTCTAGAAGGGATGATGATTACGGTGATTGAAAAAATGTTCTTCGCTTCCGATGAGTTGCTTTGCTAGCTTCACGGTTGGCCGGAGATGGCCGATTCCCGGCGAAGGTATGAACACGAGCTCAATCTTCTTCATTTCTGTTTTTACGTTTTTGGACTTTTCGTTGATTGGGTTTGTAAAGTGAATGTGTTAATAAAGTAAAATAAATGTAAGTTGTTTGTTGGGTCACGAAAGCTGGCCCATTTAGTATAATTGGGCCGAGAACCTAAAATAGATATGGTAGCCGCCGACCGAAGTAAACCCTAATTGTCTGCTGTGTCTGTGTATTTATAAGGTTTCGTCTAATGCAAATCATAGGAACTCTCTTTCTTTTCATGTCTGAATGATATGTTAGGTGATTTTAGGGTTAGGTCTGTGACTATTTTCGTTTGTGTATATATGTTGAAATTGGTGATATTTAAGGTTTTTGTGAAAGAGATTTGTGATGTCTTAGTTTTATGGGATGTGGAAGGGGTTGAATATGGTGATGATACAAGAGTATTGTGGACTAGAGTTTCAGATCTGGGATTCTTCTCCCAGAAGTTGAAGATTAACCCTTGGCTGTCTGAGTATTAATTCCCCTTTCACCCAAAATCTTATCTTTTGATTGGTTTGAAGACAAATTTCTCTGTTATTGTTTTTTTTTGTTGGTTGATGTTTTTCCACTTATAAGCTTATGATGATAGAAAACAATTATCTTAGCGGATTTCAGTGAGGTTTTTCAATCAATGATCTGAATTTGTTACACACACTGAGGCTTTTTTTTTTTTTTAATGTTTGGCTTTTGTTTAGTTGGATTATTGTTAATAGGTTTGATTGATGTTTGTATGTACTTGTTTTGGGTTATAAAGCTGATGATGATAAAAACAATTATCTTAGCGGATTTCAGTGAGGTTTTTGAATCAATGAACTGAATTTGTTACACACACTGAAGCTTATTTGTTCTTTCAATGTTTTTTGTTTTGTTTTGTTGGATTACTGTTATGGGTTTGATGATGATGATGCAATGATGAGATGAAAGCACGAAGAGTGTGAGAAGAGCAGTGGGTTTACCGTGAGCTCTCCTTTAAAACGACTTCTCCTTCCACTGAGCATTTTTTATCAAAAATTTTGCCCTATTGAAGAAAGAGTTTTAGTGTTTTTTGTTTTTGTATTGGCGTCCATTACCAATTCTGAAGGATAAAAACAGTTCCTTCAGGTATAATGGCTTGTGACGCTATATTGGTTGTGGTATATCCTGATCTTTTTGCTTTTTTCCATGCCTTTTGATCCTGGAAATGCCTCGCACATTATATCAATTGGTTTTGTTTTTCCTCTTTTTTAATACCGGAAGAGATTAGCTAGTTATTCTTTGATTTTCAGTTGGTGGAAGGGCTTTATGAAAACAATTGGTGTGTTTAAATGTTATGTTTTCTTCACTACTTTTGCAAAATAAGTGGTTAACAAAACAATTGAAAACTATGAGCTGATTTTTGGACGAATAATGGATTTAGCGTTCCTATAGAATTGATTAACAAAACAATTGACTTATCAGGAAACAATTGTTTGGTCGAATGAGCTGCTTTTTGGACATCTAATGAAATCTTTTGGCAAACAAACAATGACAACCAGACTGGTCATGCCATGAGCGACCTTTTCAGCTAATGCCAGCAGTTACTGTCTGTTGAATTGTTTACAAGTACATTTAGCCTTTTTTGGCATGGAATGCATTGGGAGATGTTTCAAAAATAGTACATTTAGCCTTTTTACTGAGGCTGGTAAAAAATCGTAAACGAATATCAATCGTTGTCACAAAGTTTTCTCTCTTAAAACATGATCGCTCACTAGAATTTCAATCATTTAAGTGCTTCTAACATCTCATATTTTAAGTTGTGAAAACACACTTAGTAAAATTAGTGAGAAATAGATACAATAACTATCCATAACCACAGGTTAATGAAACCGGACTAGTATGCTGCAAACTCCTAGATCCATTAAACCAACACTCGGAATAAATTGCTTCGAACTAGTCTTATTACTCGGATGTTTTGAATAACAAGAAAAACGTGTTCAAAATTAATGACATTTACACGTTTTTTTATTAACAATTCTCGAAATTCTTGCGAGCCACAGAAAGTACCTAAAGAATCAAACAAAAACTCCGAATTGTATGGTCAACCACATTATGACATCAACAAAATCTAAGGAACAATAAAACCACACGTGACAAAAGATACCCCGCGTGGCAAACCCGCTTAACAAGGTGGACCCCACACAGGATAAAAACAGAGCAAAACCTTTTCTTCTCTGTTCTTTCTCATCTCCTTCTCACTGGACTCTCACACACCCTTGTAAAGCTTCTAATCTCTGGAACCCTGAAACATAAACAATTTTACACGATTATTGTTATACTCTTGTTTAGAAAAAACTCTGTAATTAACTGGTTATGAGTTTCTAGACATTGTGATTTTAGTACTGATTCGGTCTCGAGAATCCACATTTTCTTAGTTTGTGAGTGTTTCTCTAACATTCAAACACAACCATGTATTAGTCACAGTCACAGTCACACATTAAAAAGATACATGAACCTATAATGAATCGTAATTTTGTTTGATCTCTGAATGTTCTGTTTTTGTCTCACGATCCTTCTATGCTATAGGATTTTAGGTGTGTGTAGCGATTGGGATTGAGAAATCGTTATTTCTTTGGAGTTTTGTCTTCGAAGAAGTATGGAGGCTCGATGTGACTTTTGTGGAACCGAAAAAGCATTAATCTACTGCAAATCTGATTCGGCTAAACTTTGTTTAAACTGTGACGTTAATGTACACTCAGCGAATCCTCTGTCTCAAAGACACACGCGATCTCTACTCTGCGAGAAATGTTCCTTACAACCCACGGCAGTACACTGTATGAACGAAAATGTTTCTCTTTGCCAAGGATGTCAGTGGACCGCTAGTAACTGCACTGGTTTAGGACACAGACTTCAGAGTCTGAACCCTTACTCTGATTGTCCTTCTCCATCAGATTTCGGCAAGATCTGGTCTTCAACTTTAGAACCTTCTGTCACAAGTTTGGTCTCTCCATTTTCTGATACCCTGCTCCAGGAATTAGACGATTGGAATGGTTCATCAACTTCCGTGGTTACACAAACTCAGAACCTTAAAGACTATTCTTCTTTCTTTCCTATGGAATCTAATCTTCCAAAAGTGATAGAAGAGGTGACGTGTTGTTTAAGTAATATATCAAAATGTTTCATTTATGATAAAGAAGAATGTTTTTCATTTATATTCCGTTCTATATGCAGGAATGTTCTGGTTTGGATCTATGCGAAGGGATAAACTTAGATGATGCGCCGTTGAATTTCAACGCAAGCAATGATATAATCGGATGTTCATCACTTGACAATACCAAATGTTACGAGTACGAGGATTCTTTTAAGGAAGAGAATAACATTGGCCTTCCTTCATTACTGCTTCCTACTTTATCCGGGAACGTTGTACCGAACATGTCACTTTCGATGTCTAACCTCACAGGAGAAAGCAATGCGACTGATTACCAAGATTGCGGAATTTCACCAGGGTTTCTCATAGGAGATTCGCCATGGGAATCGAATGTTGAAGTTAGTTTTAATCCAAAATTAAGGGATGAGGCTAAAAAGAGATACAAACAAAAGAAATCAAAGCGCATGTAAGTTTTTGAGACACATAATCAGAGTCATTATCATGCTTTTAAAACATAATCTCATTGATATTTGTGGTACCAATTTCTTCTAGGTTTGGGAAGCAAATAAGATATGCATCACGCAAAGCCAGAGCTGATACGAGAAAACGGGTCAAAGGGAGATTTGTAAAATCTGGAGAAACTTTTGAGTATGATCCGTCACTGGTGATGTGAACTAGTGAATCTTCACTGCGGAACTAAAGAATAATCTGACTCCATCCACGGGATTAACAGTTTCTTGTCGGAGAAGTAACAAAAAAAAAACATAAAATTCTCTTCTTGAGAAAGTATACAAGATCAAACTACAAAGACTTAAAATCATCGCAAAGGTGATTCCAAAATGGAGATTAAAAAAAAAAAAAACTGAAAGTTGCTCTTTTTACTAGAGAATTTCCACTGTTTTTTGATGCAACCACAAAACCTACCGGTCATACAGGCATTAATTAGGCATACAGCTACGAGACGATCAGACAAAATCAGAAACCAAAAAACAAAACAAGAGTCGTTGACTCTTTCCTACTTATAGCTCCTTAATCTCAATTACATGTTAATCATAGAAAAATATATCTTCTTTGTGTTTTGGACCACTCTCCACCTTCCATTTCACTTGATTGTAATTTGTAACGTTGTATTGTTTTCCTAGTTAAGAAAAATAAAGCCAAAGAATAAAGGCAGATTATGTTTGCCATAGGAAGATTTGTTCTTGATTTCTTATAGCTTACTATTGGGACCGCATTATTTTACTATTAAATCAATATGTTTTCTAGGTGTTCATATATTACTTTTAAGCTTTAGAATGAAAATATACATTCTTAGAACATTTCCAGAGAAAAAACCCTACCAATATTTAATCTTAATTACGCGAAAAACAAAACATAAAATCAGAGAAACACAAAGGGAATTTTGTGATCACTACTATGTTCTTCAATCCTTGCTATCATCCTTATCTCCGGTAAAACAACATTAAAATTATCACCGACAAGACATCGACGAGTTAGCTTCCGACAGGTCGTGCAGATCACGCGCCGGAGATGTCTCCGAGCTAGAAAATTAGCAGAATGGACCCATCGATCGCATTTCCTACAAAGGAAAGCTGCGTCTGCCTCACAATACACGGTGGCGTTCTCGCCGCAAAGCTCACAGCTTACCGGAGCTTTGTGACTCTCCGTGCATAGTCTTTGGCATCCTCCATTGTCGCTTCTTCTCTCTTCTTCTTTCTCAAACCCTCTACACATCTTTACTCTTTCTTTGTCTCTCTTGTGTTCAAGATTTAGGTTTATATAGGAATGATTGTTATTTAAAGCAAATGGATATTATGAAATTGTCATTAAACTGGTTGTACACGTGGAAAAATATTGACCTATTGGTTTGATGTGAGTGTCCCTAGAGGACCAAATTGTCAATAATTTAGTTATTTTCCCTCCACCAGACGATCTCTCGTCCTCATGTTTGATACACAAGTTTCGAGTAGTTGACTAGTATGACTCGCTCATTGTCACATATCACAATCACGTTCTAGAATGAATCATGAATCATAGCATTTTTGTGGTCTATAAAAAGGGAGTATATAATAATAGTATATGAATTTATTAGTGATTATTCATTAAACTACTGTGCAAGTTTTTGGTTTGTTTTAAAAAGATAATATATGAACGAGAAATTGTGTAACATACTATCATTTGTTTTCAATCATGTTTTCACTTAGATTATAATATTTCTTTTTTTTTTAAAACTATTTCTGTTCGTTTTTATAAATTTATGAGCAGTCATAACATCTACCAAAGAAATGTACCTTTTTCTTAATCTGAATTGATACAAGAGTCAAGAAAATCTACGAGTGTGGAATGAAGCGTTGAAGAAGATGAAGAAAGAGAGATACATTCAATTTAATGTAATTTAGGTGACTCATGATGGCCATGGGTGCAGTGCAGCCAATTACTCTAAATTTTACTATTAACTAGTTACTCGTTTAGTCTAGAAAAATTCATCGCCGAAGAAGTGGTTAGAGAATCAATGTCCCACTGATTACAATTATTAAAGATTATGTGACTATGTGAGCATTCAGAAATATATTGAATATCGGGTCGGGACAGTCTCTACGTTATTGGGTGTCTTCGTGTCATTGTGTGTGTGGTGGTTAACTATTTTAACTTTATATTTTATTACGAGTTTGCTCGCAAAAGGAAAAAAAAAGGAACTTCACTTGCATGGTTCATGATTAAAGTAATTTCTTTTAACGATTAAAATAATTAATTTCTTATTTTCTAGGAGACGTACATCCTCCGAAACTGTCAAAGTTGAATATCCCCTAATGGTTGCAGCGGTTAATGCCGTCAAATCTCTTTGTAGACTGAGCTGAATTTTTATTTACTATTTATAAATTGTGTATTGTAAGCAGAGATTTTTTTCTTAAAAAGTTTGTTGTGAACTAGCTACGAACCGCTTTAACATACAAATAGAGTTGGTCTGCGACGCGACAGTTTATTGTCTGCAGTAAAAATAGAACATACTAAACCGTTGATGAATATGTCCATCTCGACTATTATCACCATTTAAACTCGAAATGGTAACGTATACATAACAAATTTATGATATACTGATAAAATTATCGTTGATAATTAGTTGGTAAACACTTAGTTAATTCATCGTTAATTTAATGACGTTTAAATGATATATTTAATGATGATTCGACCAAATTTATCATCAGAATGACCAAAAAATTTCACGAATAAAAACTTTATGCGTTTCACAGTTTATGTTTTAGGTTTTGAATGAATGCAATGAAAAAAGTGAACTAAACCGCTAACGAAACATATCACTTTATTTTTGAAGCAGACAACAAACAACCACAGACCAAGTTTTTTTATATGTAAAAGCAGTACATAGTTAGTCCGATGCAGACTTGTTCTATTTTCTCAATCCATACTACTACGGATTATAGCTTATGAATGGTAAACAAAAAACGGTTTAAATCGTAAAAGGATTTGTCCGTCCTAACCACCGCAACTATTCGAAACTTCTCACTCTTTGAATTCTAATTTTAACTAATTAACCCTTAACTGTTAAATTACATTCGAGAAATATTCTTTATAGGTTCTATACTTCCAATATAGTTAGCTAATATCATCAAAAGAAGAAGTCGACGTGCGTGGCATCCACTCGCGGACGACTTTTCCTTCAACCCTTTACCTTTCGCAAAACCTAGATCTACGCCGCCTTTGTTTCTCCGGTCATCGGTGCTCTTCGCCGTGACCGGGAGAGGCCCCCCAGTGGCTCCACTCAGTGGTTTGGCTTCCTTCTCGTCGGCGATTTGACGAGTTAGCGTTTCGGATCTAGAGATTCTGCGATCTGTGCGCTTTACTCCCGCTTAGTTTTGGAAGTCGTTTGTGTCCCTGTCTCCTCGCATTACTCCGGTTTGTTTGGAGGCTCTGTTTGTGTGTTGCTGTTTTAGGTGTAGCTTGTAGTGCTGAGGTCTCAGCTCCGGCGATTCTGATCCTCTCTTTTAGTTTGCACCGGGGAAGTTGGTCTCTTTTTGGTGCTTTGTGTTGTGGCTGGTTGTTAGAGCTGGCTTCTCTAGCTGCTTGCAAGCTTCCTCTTTCCATTTCCCAAGCCAAAGGTGGTTACTTTGTTTGTGGACTGGTTTTAGTCCGAGACTAGTTTTGCCTCTGTAGGTTCTGGTGAGTTTCGTCTAGGATGGATTTGAGGGCTACGCTTGACCATGGGTTTGTGGACGGCCCGTCGCTGCCTATACCATCTCCGTGCATTTCCATGGCATGTCTCTCTTGAGTCCTCTTTGTTGCGTTCAAGTTTATCTGTCTCCTCTTGTCACTTATGTTATTACCTAAGCTCAACCACATCAGATTTGTGTCTATGTGTAATCTTGCGAAGATTTTGTTGAAGTCTCTGTTTTGCTCTTTGCGATTGGTGGTGTTAGTATGGCTCTTTGTGGTTAAGATGTTGCAAGATTCTAAGCTTCCGTTTCCAAGTGGGACTCGTTAGAGTGAGTAAGCATTGCCTAACACTTTTGGCTCGGCAATTCCGGAGCTCCCTGATGTGCTCGGATTCCCGTTGAAAGGGCTGCCATCTTGTTTTGGGGGTTTCGTGAGCTTCACTTATTTGTCTTCGTTGGGTTTCCTCTCCTAGCTCACTTTAGGGATTCATCTTATCTTGTTCCCAATCAACTTCTTTAACAAGAATCGAGGATTAGGTTCAAGAATGTTGTATGCTTCCATGCTTTTTATCCTTTTTTTGCCATGGAACCATGATTTGGTTACCCTTTATTGTGTAACCGAAATTTTCATTGTGATAATGAATATTTACATTCTTAGCAAAAAAAAAAAATATAGTTAGCTAAGTTGACAAATGAGTTTTAGTATCCAAATCCGTATGTTATTGGGCTTGACATATTGAGCCCAAATGAGTTTATATCAGCTAAATAATTTAATGGGCCGAGTATAATATCCAAATCCCTCCAACTAAAACTCATATGTCAAGCCCATAACCATAAAATATGATACACATGACACAACACAACACCTAACCTCGGTCTCATCAAGTAGGTCCGAAAGCTAGATCCGGACCGAAACTACCCGAAAACCCGACCTGTAAACCCGAATGACCAAGTCTATTCACTGAAAGTGACTGCTTCGTTGTGCTACTAGCCTACTACTTTCGAAACTTTAACCGTCGTCGAATCTGCAGAGAAGAAGAATTCAAAAGAGGAAAGTTAACAACAAAATGAACCAAACGAGACGTAAGAGACGACCTGATTCATCTCTCTCTAGACTCGATTCTCTTTCGCCGGAAATGCTCTTTCCGGCCAAATCTCCGTCGCTAACTTCTTCTCGCATCAGAAACATCTTCTTATTACTCATCTTTTGTTTCATCATCTACATCATCTTCTCCTACGGCACCAATTTCCGCCGTGAACAGATTTCATCAATCGCTCGATCGTTATCTGTGTTCTCCACTCGTCGCCGTCACTTACTCTTCTCGATCGCCGCTTCTCACGACTCTTGGCTCCGTCGTAGCTCGTACGTTCGTCTCTGGTACTCTCCTGAATCTACACGCGCCGTCGTGTTTCTCGATCGCGGTGGATTGGAGTCCGATCTAACTCTTCCTCCTGTGATTGTCTCTAAAGACGTTTCTAGGTTTCCTTATAATTTCCCTGGTGGTCTCCGATCGGCGATTCGTGTGGCTCGTGTTGTTAAAGAGACGGTTGATAGAGGAGATAAAGATGTGCGGTGGTTTGTTTTCGGTGATGATGATACTGTCTTCTTTGTAGATAATTTGGTGACGGTTTTATCTAAGTATGATCACCGGAAGTGGTTTTACGTCGGAAGTAATTCGGAGTTTTATGATCAGAATGTTAGGTATTCGTTTGATATGGCGTTTGGTGGTGGTGGATTTGCTATTAGTGCTTCGCTTGCGAAGGTTTTAGCTAAGGTTTTGGATTCTTGTTTGATGAGGTATTCACATATGTATGGAAGTGATTCTAGGATCTTCTCTTGCGTCGCTGAGCTTGGTGTTACATTAACTCATGAACCTGGATTTCATCAGGTAATCAAAGAATGGAGTTTTTACTATATTAGTTGCAACAATCTGATAGAGATTGAGATGGTTCACTGTGACATTGATGCTGATTGTTGAAAAATAAAAGTTCTGAGAGAGTTCTATATTAGGAAAGTTTAGTTCATAGATCACTTGTCTTTTGTGGTTGATATTGAATAGTGTAGTTAGTATGTTCCTTTCTGTTGCAGTATTTTCCGGATAAGTGTGATTTGCTTACCTTACTATAACTGATTTTGTTGCTAGAGAGTTTAATCTGAGTATTACTATGTATGCGTTCATTTTATAGATTGATGTCAGAGGGAACATATTTGGTCTGCTATGTGCGCACCCTTTATCTCCATTGGTATCTCTTCATCACTTGGATGCAGTTGATCCGTTTTTTCCAAAAAGGAACAGGACAGAATCCGTGGCTCATCTTATCGGAGCTGCAAGTTTTGATTCCGGGAGGATTTTACAGCAGAGTGTTTGTTATGATTCTTTGAACACAGTGACTGTTTCGGTTGTGTGGGGTTACGCGGTTCAAGTTTATGAAGGAAATAAACTTCTTCCGGATCTTCTCACACTGCAAAAGACATTTTCTACATGGAGGAGAGGGTCAGGGGTCCAAAGCAACTATATGTTCAGTACAAGAGAATATCCGAGGGATCCATGTGGGAGACCGCTCGTCTTTTTCTTGGACAGTGTAGGATCAGATGGAACTGAGGGAACATGGAGTAACTATAACATCCATAGAGTTGGACACTGTCACAGAGCAGAAGCTGTTGAGCGTCTAGAACGCATCAGAGTTCTGTCTCCTAAACTGGAACGCAACGTTGAACAGGTAGGATTTATAAATACTGATCGCTTCTCTGTTAAAGTACCTTCAATTTTGCCTGGATTCACCTTTTTTTTTGGTTTCCTGAAAATAAAATGTCAGATGGGTTTGCCTCGCCGCCAATGTTGTGACATCTCATCGCCATATAATAAGTCAATGGTCATTAATATAAGGCAATGCATGCCGGATGAGCTAATCGCCATGAACACTTAGCATTTTTCCTCAGTCACTCTCTTCTAGAATCAGCTAAAAAATCCCGTGCAAGCAAGGTCTACGGTTCTTCTGCTCGGAAGAAATGGCGGAATCCGAGGTAACTTTATTGGTTCTTCACAAATTTTTTTTTTTGTAAGAGAATTCTTCTCCCATCAACCTTGATGCTCAATAATACTTAAATGTTGTCTGTAGGGTTTAGAGTTCAGACGAAAAGTGTCTCATACAAGACCTGAGCACAATTTTGCATTTTACACCAAAGGTTGTTTCTGTTTTTGTAAATTGTGTAAGGAGATGAAGAAAACTCAGATCCTTCTTCTGTATATATGGTCGTCTCATTCTCTACCAAAGTTTTGCGTTTTTGGTTTTGTGAGAAAGTAGTCACTTGCAACTTTGGTTTTTTTTTTGCACACAACTGTAAAAGCTTGTTGTTGTTCACCGATTTTGGAAGCGTTTCTTTTCTTTTCATTTTAGTTGTTTCTAAGACACAAAATCCCACCTTTTTTTTCTTTCCCAAAAAGTGTTACAATTTATAATGATCATATGTTGCAAGAGATACAAATGTGGAAACTTCCACTTACCAAACTTGACAAACATTTTAAAGCATACAAAGTATTAAAAATGGATCTTCGAAAGGAATCTAAAAATCCATTGAACATAACCTAAAAGGTTGCAACAACTTTCAAAGCTTCAACTTTTGCTTGATACTAAGATGTTTTCCCAAAAGACAAATCTGCAAACTAAATCTCACTTCTAAATACCAAAAACTTTTATATATGAGGAAAATGCTAACTCACTTCTTTTGGAAATTGAGTTTACCAATGAAGAAGGCAAAAAGAGATGCCAAGAGAATGGGGAAGGCAATAAGAACAACAGCTACAAGAGCCAGAGAGTCATATCTGTAGCCAAAATAATCTTCCAAGAAAGCTGAAACTTTCTTCTTCTCTCCAAACGCTAATATCTCTTTCTCCATATCTCCATACTGCGATGTGAGCAATCCGTTCAAAACCCATGACGTCGGGCTCAAGTAATACATCCAAATCCACCATCTCGGAATGTTCTGCATCATCAACAACAAAAACTCTCAAAATCTCATATCTTGATGCTGTTTCTAACTCTTTTTCTTTCTTTCACATAATAAGAATCGAACTTCACAAACTTGGTGAAGAGAGGTAAGAGAGGACTTACAGGTTTTGGCATGACATAACCAGCAAAGAGATTGACGATTGCGTAAAATGAAGAGCGGAGAGTAAAAGCAATGTGAACGTTTGGGGTCACCACAACTAAAAGCATGCCGAAATAGTTGAAGATAAGCAAGGAGCAGAAAATTGAGTAGAAGCTCCAAAACACTTTGTAGACCGACCAGTGATAGCCAACCATAGGATATACGATTATCACATATATAATAGATTGGAACAATGAGTATGGAATTTCAACCAACACCTGCAAACATTCAGCCTTAAAGTCAAAACCAATGGCTGAGTTGTTTATTTTCGTTCCTTAATGGTTTGATTGAGAAAAAGTTTTAACCTGAGCAAGGGAATACGCCCATGGGTTGTACATACGGGAAAATCTTTCGCGGTAGAAGACATTTCGTTCGGTTGCAACGCAAAATATCACTGTTGAGCAATTGTTTATTCCAGAGAATAGAACCACCGTAAACATTGAGCCAAAGACGTTGAATAGATCTTGCTGATTGTTTCTGCAAAGAAGAGAGGTAAAAAAGTTTAAATAGCTAAATCTTTTAAGATCAAGGAAATCACGCGGTTCAAAGCCGACTCAAATAAGATGGGGGAAGACACGAACATTTCCTTAGCTTTTTGCAAGAAAAGAATGCCACAGAGCATACAAGTAAAACACATGAAAATGATGCGAGTGAGATTGTAGGAAGGGTTTCTCCAATAAGAGAGATGTTGTTTCCAGAGGCATGCTTTGAATTGTTCCCAACTCGTTTGAGCATAACGTGATGACAAGATTAATCTTTCTGATCCCAAAGATGTACATCTCGTTTGCTCAATTACCATTTTGTTCTCCCTAAAAACAAATAACAAAATCAGTTTCAGGCAAACAACATCCAAAGTCACAATAAGTATTCAGACTTACTTAAACAAAGTCGATTCCTCGTATATATGTGCCAAATCAACACCAAGTTTGTCTTCTGATGATTTAGAAGTAATGTCAAGTATCCAAGTGGCTGGGTTAGAGTTTTCTTTCAGTTTTGGAACTCCAGGAATGCTCTACTGTTGAAAATTATTGTTATAATTTGGAAGTAGAGAAGAGAACATTATATGCAACAGTTTCAGTAATATATAGGAACTGACCATAAAGTATTCAATAACTTTGCTTGAATGTTGTCCAAGAGGTCCGTAATAGATAATCTTTCCTCCATTTTTCATCAGAATCAGCTGCCATTGAAGGGTCACATATTAATGTACTTTAAACAAGAGACTTTAAATGAGATGAAGGTTTTACGAGGTTTTACCTCATCAAATGCCTCAAAGATATCTATGCTCGGCTGGTGAATTGTGCAAACAACAGTTCTGCCAGTCTCGGCGATGTTCTTCACAGCTCTCATTACAATTGCTGCAGCTCTTGCATCTAATCCTGTGGTTGGTTCATCCATAAATATTATTGAAGGATTGGAAACAAGCTCCACAGCTATTGTTAGTCTTTTGCGTTGTTCTGCTGTTACACCGCTAATTCCAGGAACTCCTACTAAGGAATCTTTAATCTCCTCAAGCTCTATCGTCTCAAGAACTTCATTAACTATTGCCTGAAAAGCGAAGATCAAGAAAATACTCAGACAAGGAAGCTAAAGGAAGGAAGAAAACATTTTTATTTTTTCCAAATAATGACTTACACTCTTAGTTTCTGAACTAATGTTACAAGGAAGTCGAAGCCAAGCAGAGTATTTCAGGGACTCTTGGACTGTTAAGTTGGGAGAATGGATATCAAACTGTTCACAATAACCTGAAACCCGCGAAAATGTGTCTTGAACCTTAACGTAACCGCCTACTTCAATCTGTCCTTTAATGTCACCGCGGGTTTTCCTTCCTGAGAGAACGTCAAGCAGAGTCGTTTTACCAGCGCCACTCACACCCATTAGAGCAGTGAGAACACCGGGCTTGAATGCACCTGTAACGTCAGAGAGAAGCTGCAGCTTCTTTCCCTTTTAACACAGAAATCATACCCACACATTATAACTCTGTATCATGTTTAAAAGGATTCTAGAAAACTTGCACTGATCTTGCATACTCTTTAGTCGTTTACCTGAGGAGTCTCAATAAAATATTGTACGTCTTGAAATGTGAAAGTTAGAGGTTCGAAAGGCAATGCATTTTTGGAATGGGAAGCAATTTTAGAATCTTTCTCTGAGCTTTGAGTGTTCTTGTCATGAGAAACAATTACACGAGACCTCTGTGAAGCTGAAGTTGCAGAAAAACATCAATTGTCATTGCATATACTAACATGATTAACTCACATTCTTATATCTCTTGTGAACTTACTCTTCAAAAAGGTCAAGGCCAGTGCAAAAACAGTATTGAAGAAGAGTGTGAAGCCAATCAATGCGCCAAATGCATTCCAGTAAGATTGATTTCCAAAATTCAACCCGCGAGCATCTAGAACTTGTTCCCCCAAAGTTCTGTTTTCAGATGTCATCTAATGGTAATAAAAAGATGACAAGGATCAATACCAAACTAAAAAAAAATCTAAAATGTGAAAGGTTTCTGAAGAATTCATTACCTTCCTCCACATTGGAGCGAAAAATTCATTTGAGGTTAGACCAATCTCAGCATATGACAGTGGAGAAAGCCAGAATCCCCACTCAAGCCAAGAAGGCATTGAGGCTGAAAAATAACAGGGCACCATTACAGTGAAACCTCTGAATTACTACAGTTCAAGTTTCAAGTTAAATACTTACGTTTTCGAACAATGAAACCTCCGAATACTGAGAGAAGCACTATAGAGATGCTTCCAATGGTAGTGGCAACATCAAAATCTCGAAAGACAGCACCTATAGCACGGAACATCGATATACACGAAAGGTGTAGAGCAAATAAGATCAAGACCTGGCGAATGAACCTGAAGGAAAGAAAAAATATTTTTGTTTAGCAGAAAGCAAAATATTAAATTTGGTTTCTTTTTGCATGTTCGAAATTAGTACCTTCCCGCCTCAGGACTGTAACCAATGACATAATATGTCAACATTGTCCAGAGGAATGATTCAAGAAATGAAATCGGTATCTTTAAAATAGCAGAAGGAATAGCATATGCCCAAGCAGGATAAAAGTATAACTCTTTTTGTTTGCAGAACACCGCAATTCTCGAGACTGTCAATGTGAGTTCTGGTAGTCCATCAGCAAGAAGTTTAATGAGGGAAAAGAACAAAGAACCCAAAAGATAATTAGCATGAAGAGAATCTCTTGTAGACCCAGTCCGTAGATAAACAGTCATTGCAATGGATCCAATGAATATTAACTGCGGAAAAAAGGTAAATGGGTTTAGAATGTATCGGTATAAATAAGTAAAGCTTTTTGGCAAAGTAAATACAACTTACAAGTCCAGATTTGAATACGTAAACGAAAGAGTTACGTTTCATCAGAAGAAATTCTCTCCTTGAGCAAGCTTTAAACATATCCCAGTTACTAAGTGAGTATTTTCTAATGCACAGTCCATCCTTTTGAGTCTGAGACTTGTCATATGTCTTGGAGAGTTCGTCTTGTAGTTGTAGCCCAAGATCAGACTTTTTAAATTTCTCAATAAATGAATCAATAGAGACATAGCAATATGGTTTGTCTCTGTGACACCAATATTGTTCTTGATCTTTCCTTGAGATAACCTGCAACACAAGAGCGTGATGATCATTAAAGTTTCAAGAACAGAAAGTACCATCACTATCATATTCATACCTCCTGAAGGAATTCAGCAACAGATTTCCTCTGTGGACATTTAAATCCACAATCCTCAAAGAAACTACATATAAAATCCCGTGGACCGTGATAGATTATCTTTCCTTCTCCCATAAGAATCAAATCGTCGAAAAGCTCAAACGTTTCTGGTGCAGGCTGAAGCAGTGAAACCAATATGGTTCCTTCAGATAGACGTGCAAACTGTTGGAGACATGATAGAATCTGGAATGTAGTTGAACTATCCAAACCATTCGATATTTCATCCATGAACAGAGTTTTGATTGGACCTACAATCATCTCACCTGCAATAGATTACAGAGATATATACCAAACATCAAAACAATGTTTGCAAGGAACCTAAAGCAGTTTGTGAAATTTTACAAGTACCTGTAGTTAATCTTCTCTTTTGGCCACCAGATATTCCTGGTCTCGAAGCATCTCCAACACGTGTATCTGCACAGATAGTGAGTCCTAGGATCTGAAACACAGATGCATTAATCAACTTCTGATAAGAGTAGAAGCTAAAGATGAAATAAAAAAAGAACAGACTCTGAATGTATCTTACTTTTAAGATATAGTCGGTTTGCAGATTTGTTTTTGAACCCTCAATAGAAGCTGCCTGTCATGATAAAAAGTTGAATTCCAAAGATGTTTTCTTAAATATCAAAACAAGTTCCAAGTTATATATATTTGTCATATGAAATAAATATCCATAGTTATTTTACCTTCATGTATGCATCAATATCAGGATCTGGAACTATTCCTTTCAGTTTCTCCCTTCTACTAATCTCTTTCATCATTTCTGATGAACAAAACACCGTGGTTTTTCGTGTCAATAAAGTTCAATGCAAAAGGAAACATAAGAATTTAGTATTGCCCTTACCTAAACGGCTTCCCGCGCCTTGAAAACATCCAGAAAAATCGAGTGTCTCTCTCACACTAAGCTCTGGAATATGCAAATCATTTTGACTTACATAGCTCGATGTTTTCTCAGGAACAAACTCCGAAAATAAGTGACCATTGTAACTAACTTCTCCTCTAGTCTGTAGAGTGGAAGCAACCCATATGATTTCTGAAAACTAAACGCGCTTGAATGATAGAAAAGAAACCAAACCTTTAAAGAAGGGTCTAGTCTTCCAGATAGTGCGAGTAGTAGAGTGGTTTTACCACAACCAGGAGGACCAAGCAACAAAGTCATTCTACAAGAAAACAACTAACTCTTCTGAATTAAACCGATCATTTATTTTCCACTAACTGCTTCAAGAATCTACCTTTTAGGCCTTATGATGCCACTGACACCTTTCAAGATACTTATCTTATCTTCTTGTTTTGAAAACGTGAATCTCTGACAAAAATCACAATTATAAGGAAGGAATCAATCTCATAATCAGTTGAAAATAGAAAGACAAGTCAAAGCTATTAAAAGACACTTACTGATAGTTTGCTTGCAATAGCATTCCAAAGAGTTGGGATAGGCTTTCCATGAACAACCTCACACTCTGCTTCGACAAAAAGATCACTGAACCTCACTTCAATCTTTGGTAAATCAATTCCAACCCTACAAAATACATGGATTACATTTCTAATGTAATAGGAACATATAAATACAAAGGTTAACAGCGAAAAGCGTGCACTTACTCGTCAGTTCTTGTCCTAATCTTTTGCAATAAGACGCGATTATCATCCTCAACATGTCTGATGAGCTCATCAATAAACAGGCGTCTATCAAGATCCTCAAGTTTAGAAACATCCATGACTCGTCTCTGGCTTCTCTTCCCTTGTTCATCTCTTTTGCAGAACAAAGCAGTAGTGATTCTTTTACATGTTGGTGATCTCTCAATAGCAACCCATTGAGACCGAACCTGATCACCATCCCCATTTTCAAGATTGTTCCTAGAAGCAAACTCAACTCCATCTGTTTGAGGCATTGTCATTATTAGAAACCAAGTTCCAAAACGGATTGTTCTTTATAACGAAGAAAAGAGAAGAGAGTCATCTTATATATAAGTAGAGAAGTAGTGTTGCTAGCTTACAAATAATTGATCACTAGCAAGTTGGCTTCACGAGGTGGATAGAGAAGTCAACAGTTTTAATATCAAGCATAGACCAACTGTAGTATAACAGACAAAACAAGATAATCAATAAACAAATGGGAGATCCTTGAGAAAGTATAGGTGAAAGACACGTTGCTTTGAAGTCGAACATTTTAGACCATATACACCAAATTTGAAGAAACAACAGAACAAAACAAATCCGAGCCGCCTCTGAAGAATTTTCCTGTTAAGTAAAAGAATCCAAAAAAAGGTTCTTACTTGATTTATTTTATACTTGTATGTAACAGTTCTACCAGTTGTGAAAATCCAAATTACTGTTTGGGCTATTTTCAGATAAAAACCAAATGAACTCAAGAACAAAGTTTATCCAAAAACAAACAAACTTAACAACAACAACAACAAGGAGAAGCAAGATGCAAAAGAAGCTAATTGAAATCAGAATGTTTGAATGTCTATAATAACTTTAACAAAGCTTACGCATATATTATTAGCTTCCATGCTCCACGTGATCATATCCATAGAGGAAATAATGAATAAAGTAATACTAATCTGGTTAAGTGTTGACAATGGAATCACCAAGATGATATATTTTCGACAAAAGTCGGCTCCTTTAACAATAATCCCACAATATGTCTCATTAGCTTTCTATGAGGCATTTCATCGAACACTTTGACTACATAACTTGAGCAGAGTATTATTTCCCAATTAGTCATTTCACAGATCAAATCTGCAGTGAGAGAGACGTGCATGGGCAAAACCCACATGACTATCTTCAACATCACGAAGATCGGATTATCAGAAAAACATTTGTCAGAAATTAATGAGATAAGGTTTATCAAAAAAACCTTAATTTTAAAAATATATGAGAAATGGTGACGCAACATTAATTTTCAATATTAAAATATTTACAAAAGCATAGCAGAGGTAGGGATGATTACGCACGGATATCACGTGATAATCCATAATCCGCTTTGCTCTACCTGGATTATCAAAATCTCCCAAAATTAAAATGATGCAGAAAAAATATACATAGGTTGTTTATTGCATATATATAAAGATAGGTTTGATTAAATAAGATTGATTGGTCTTGTAACTCGTTATTGTCATCATCGGTGAGGAAAAAGAAGATTCATTGTTAGTAGTTGTTCCGGCGATGATTCCGATACACCGGATTTAAAATCTCTTGCATGCGGTGAAGGTTATGGAAGCAACACGTGTCCTAGCTTATCCCAAATGGTTTGACACGTTCTTGAGCTGTAACTGGGCTTTTATTTGGGCTTTATATGTACTGTCTTATTAGTTAGAAGCGTTTGTTCCGACTTGTACAATGTGTTTGTCATTATAAATAAAGACCGTGGAAAGAAAAAAAGGTTTGATTAAATAAAATCAATGTTTGCATACGAATAAAATAAAATCTCATAAGTAACGCCATTGTTAATGTCATGATGCTGAAAAATAAACATATGACTTAAAACCGATGATGAACTTTAAGTATGGTGGGCGACGATGATACGAACTTCCATAAAATCAGAGAACTCCTCACAAGCATGTTGCAAAACAGACCAAGTAGATCAAGTGGGCTTGACAATGTCAATGTGGATAGAAGAAGTAAACGGTTTTAATGTGGAGTCCATCACACAAGCATGGAGCAACTGAATAAGACAGACAAAGTAACTGATCAAAACAAATAGGGGTTGCTTTCTGTTAGAATCATTACGTCAAGGTCAAACACTAAAGACAATATATACCATACTTGACAAAACAACAAAAACTAGCCACCTCTAAAGAATTTTCTTGATATGTAAAAGATTCGACTTTTAGTGCTGGAATCATCAATCCTGCCATAAACAAAGGTTCCTTGTATGCTTCATTAATATCGGTTGCCCAAAATTGACTGAATCGGTTAAATCGAAGAGCAGTTGTAAGTTTCTCACTATTGAATATCAGGAGGCCTGAACGTTTAGAAATTCGGTTTGGTTCCATTCGGTTACGTTTTTGCACAACTGTACTGTTTTGTTCAACAATTTTGGAAGGGTTTCTTTTTTTTTTTTTTTTTCTAAGACACAAAATCTCACTTCTAAGTTCTAAATACCAAAAACTTTTATATATGAGGAAAATGCTAAGTCACTTCTTTTGGAAATTGAGTTTACCAATGAAGAAGGCAAATAGAGATGCTAAGAGAATGGGGAAGGCAATAAGAACAACAGCTACAAGAGCCAAAGAGTCATATCTGTAGCCAAAATAATCTTCCAAGAAATCTGAAACTTTCTTCTTTTCTCCAAATGCTAATATCTCTTTCTCCATATCTCCATACTGCGATGTGAGCAATCCGTTCAAAACCCATGACGTCGGGCTCAAGTAATACATCCAAATCCACCACCTCGGAATGTTCTGCATCATCAACAACACAAACTCTCAAAATCTCATATCTTGATGCTGTTTCTAACTCTTTTTCTTTCTTTCACATAATAAGAATCGAACTTCACAAACTTGGTGAAGAGAGGTAAGAGAGGACTTACAGGTTTTGGCATGACATAACCAGCAAAGAGATTGACGATTGCGTAAAATGAAGAGCGGAGAGTAAAAGCAATGTGAACGTTTGGGGTCACCACGACTAAAAGCATGCCAAAATAGTTGAAGATGAGCAAGGTGCAGAAGATTGAGTAGAAGCTCCAAAACACTTTGAAGACCGACCAGTGATAGCCAACCATAGGATATACGATTATCACATATACAATAGACTGGAACAATGAGTATGGAATTTCAACCAACACCTGCAAACTTAAGCCTTAAAGTCAATAACAAACGCTGATATTTTTTTCCTTTTTTTTTTTCCTTTTTTTATTGTTTGATTGAGAAAATGTTTTAACCTGAGCAAGTGAATACGCCCATGAGTTGTACATACGGGAAAATCTTTCACGGTAGAAGACATTTCGTTCAGTTGCAACGCTAAATAACACTGTTGAGCAATTGTTTATTCCAGAGAATAGAACCACCGTGAACATTGAGCCAAATACGTTGAATAGATCTTGCTGATTGTTTCTGCAAAGAAGAAAGGTAAAAAAAGGTTAAATAGCTAAACCTTTTAAGATCAAGGAAATCACGCGGTTCAAAGCCGATTCAAGAAAGATGGGGGAAGACACGAACATTTCCTTAGCTTTTTGCCAGAAAAGAATGCCACAGAGCATACAAGTAAAAGACATGAAAATGATGCGAGTGAGGTTGTAGGAAGGGTTTCTCCAATAAGAGAGATGTTGTTTCCAGAGGCATGCTTTGAATTGTTCCCAACTCGTTTGAGCATAACGTGATGACAAGATTAATCTTTCTGATCCCAAAGATGTACATCTCGTTTGCTCAATTACCATTTTGTTCTCCCTAAAAACAAATAACAAAATCAGTTTCAGGCAAACATCCAAAGTATTAAGTGATACTTGTGTTTAGACTTACTTAAACAAAGTCGATTCCTCGTACATTTGTGCCAAATCAACTCCAAGTTTGTCTTCTGATGATTTAGAAGTAATGTCAAGTATCCAAGTGGCTGGGTTAGAGTTTTCTTTCAGTTTTGGAACTCCATGAATCCTCTAAAGTTGAAAATTATTGTAATAATTTGTAAGTAGAGAAGAGACCACACTTTTTTTGCAACAGTTTCAGTATTATATAGAAACTGACCATAAAGTATTCAATAACTTTGCTTGAATGTTGTCCAAGAGGTCCGTAATAGATAATTTTTCCTCCATTTTTCATCAGAATTAGCTGCAATTGAAGGGTCACATAATGTACTTATACATAAGAGAAATGTTAAAATGAGATGAATTGTTTTTCTTAACTTTCAGAGTTTTTACCTCATCAAATGCTTCGAAGATATCTATGCTTGGCTGGTGAATTGTGCAAACAACAGTTCTGCCAGTCTCGGCAATGTTCTTCACAGCTCTCATTACAATTGCAGCAGCTCTTGCATCTAATCCTGTGGTTGGTTCATCCATAAATATTATTGAAGGATTGGAAACAAGCTCCACAGCTATTGTTAGCCTTTTTCGTTGTTCTGTTGTTAAACCGCTAATTCCAGGAATTCCTACTATGGAATCTTTAATCTCCTCGAGCTCTATCGTCTCAAGAACTTCATTAACTATTGCCTGAAAGCGAAGATCAAGAAAATACTCAGAAATAGAAGCTTAAGGGAGGAAGGATTTTTTTTTCCAAATAATGACTTACACACTTAGTTTCTGAACTGATGTTAGAAGTAAGTCGAAGCCAAGCAGAGTATTTCAGGGACTCTTGGACAGTTAAGTTGGGAGAATGGATATCAAACTGTTCGCAATAACCTGAAACCCGCGAAAATGTGTCTTGAACCTTAACGTAACCGCCTACTTCAATCTGTCCTTTAATGTCACCGAAGGTTTTCCTTCCCGAAAGAACATCCAGCAGAGTCGTTTTACCAGCGCCACTCACACCCATTAAAGCAGTGAGAACACCAGGCTTGAATGCGCCTGTAACGCCAGAGAGAAGCTGCAGCTTCTTTCCCTTTTAACACATAAATCATAGCCACACATTATAATTCTCTATCTTGTTTAAAAGGATTCAAGAAAACTTGCACTGATCTTGCATACTCTTTAGTCTTTACCTGGGGAGTCTCAATAATATATTGTACGTCTTGAAATGTGAAAGTTAGAGGTTCGAAAGGCAATGCATTTTTGAAACGGGAAGCAATTTTAGAATCATTCTCTGAGCTTTGAGTGTTCTTTTCATGAGAAACAATCACACGAGACCTCTGTGAAGCTGAAGTTGCAGAAAAAACATCAATTCTCATTGATTATAATCTAACATGATTAAGTCACATTCTTATCTCTTGTGAACTTACTCTTCAGAAAGGTCAAGGCCAGTGCAAAAACAGTATTGAAGAAGAGTGTGAAGCCAATCAAAGCGCCAAATGCATTCCAGTAAGATTGATTTCCAAAGTTCAACCCGCGAGCATCTAGAACTTGTTCCCCCAAAGTTCTGTTTTCAGATGTTATCTAATGGTAATGCAAAGATGATAAGGATCAATAATAGACTAAAAAATTATCTAATGAGAAAGGTTTCTGAAGAATTCATTACCTTCCCCCACCGTGGAGCGAAAAATTCATTTGCAGTTAGACCAATCTCAGCATATGACAATGGAGAAAGCCAGAATCCCCACTCAAGCCAAGAAGGCATTGAGGCTGAAAAGTAACAGGGCACCATTACAGTGAATCCTCCGAGTTACTACAGTTCAAGTTACAGGTTAAAAACTTACGTTTTCGAACAATAAATCCTCCGAATACTGAGAGAAGCACTATAGAGATGCTTCCAACGGTTGTGGCAACAACAAAATCTCGAAAGACAGCAGCTATAGCACGGAACATTGATATACATGAAAGGTGTAAAGCAAATAAGATCAAGAACTGGCGAATGAACCTGAAGGAAAGAAAAAATATTTTTGTTTAGCAAAACGAAAAATATTAAATTTGGTTTCTTTTTGCATTGGTCATTGAAAAACCGGTTCCAAATTAGTACCTGCCCATCTCAGGACTGTAACCAATGACATAATATGTCAACATTGTCCAGAGGAATGATTCAAGAAATGAGATCGGTATCTTCAAAATAGCAGAAGGAATTGCATATGCCCAAGCAGGATAAAAGTATAGCTCCTTTTGCTTGCAGAACACGGCAATTCTCGAGATTGTCAATGTGAGTTCTGGAAGTCCATCAGCAAGAAGTTTAAAGAGAGAGAAGAACAAAGAACCCATAAGATAATTAGCATGAAGAGAATCTCTTGTAGACCCAGTCCGTAGATAAACAGTCATTGCAATGAATCCAATGAAAATTAACTGCAGAAAAAGGTAAATGGGTTTAATATGTATCGGTAAAAATAAGTAAAGCTTTTTGGCAAAGTAAATACAACTTACAAGTCCAGATTTGAATACGTAAACGAAAGAGTTACGTTTCATCAGAAGAAATTCTCTCCTTGAGCAAGCTTTAAGCATATCCCAGTTACTAAGTGAGTATTTTCTAAAGCACAATCCATCCTTTTGAGTCTGAGACTTGTCATATGTCTTGGAGAGTCTGTCTTGTAGTTCTAGCCCAAGATCAGATTTTTTAAATTTCTCAATAAATGACTCAATAGAGACATAACAATATGTTTTTTCTATGTGACACCAATATTGTTCTTGATCTTTCCTTGAGATAACCTGCAACACAAGAGCGTAATGAACATTTAAGTTTCAAGAACAGAGAGTACCATCACTATCATATTCATACCTCCTGAAGGAATTCAGCAACAGATTTCCTGTTTGGACATTTAAATCCACAATCCTCAAAGAAACTACATACAAAATCCCGTGGACCGTGATAGATTATCTTTCCTTCTCCCATAAGAATCAAATCGTCGAAAAGCTCAAACGTTTCTGGTGCAGGCTGAAGCAGTGAAACCAGTATGGTTCCTTCAGATAGACGTGCAAACTGTTGGAGACATGATAGAATCTGGAATGTAGTTGAGCTATCCAAACCATTCGAGATTTCATCCATGAACAGAGTTTTGATTGGACCTACAATCATCTCACCTGCAATAGATTACAGAGATATATACCAAACATCAAAACAATGTTTGCAAGGAACCTAAAGCAGTTTGTGAAATTTTACAAGTACCTGTAGTTAATCTTCTCTTTTGGCCACCAGATATTCCTGGTCTCGAAGCATCTCCAACACGTGTATCTGCACAGATAGTGAGTCCTAGGATCTGAAACGCAGATGCATTAATCAACTTCTGATAAGAGTAGAAGCTAAAGATGAAATAAAAAAGATTAAAAAAAAAAGAACAGACTCTGAATGTATCTTACTTTTAAGATATAGTCGGTTTGCAGATTTGTTTTTGAACCCTCAATAGAAGCTGCCTGTCATGATAAAAAGTTGAATTCCAAAGATGTTTTCTTATTCATCAAAACAAGTTCCAAGTTATGTATACTTGTCATATGAAATATCCATAGTTATTTTACCTTCATGTATGCATCTATATCAGGATCTGGTACAATCCCTTTCAGTTTCTCCCTTCTACTAATCTCTTTCGTCATTTCTGATGAACAAAAGACAGTGGTTTTTAGTGTCAATAAAGTTCAATGCATAAGAATTTAGTATTACGCATACCTAAACGGCTTCCCGTGCCTTGAAAACATCCCGAAAAATCGAGTGTCTCTCTTACACTAAGCTCTGGAATATGCAGATCGTTCTGACTTACGTAACTCGATGTTTTCTCAGGAACAAACTCCGAAAATAAGTGACCGTTGTAACTAATGTCTCCTCTAGTCTGTAAAATGGAAGCAACCAATATGATTTCTGAAAAAAAATAGAGACGTTTTGAAGGAGAGAAAAAAAAAGAAGCCAAACCTTTAAAGAAGGGTCGAGTCTTCCAGATAATGCGAGTAGTAGAGTGGTTTTACCACAGCTAGGAGGACCAAGCAACAAAGTCATTCTACAAGAAAACCACTAACTCTTCTGGAATTAAACCAATCATTCTTTGGATAATGATTAGGAAATTTCTGCTACAAGAATCTACCTTTTAGGCCTTATGATGCCACTGACACCTTTCAAGATGCTGATCTTCTTTGCTTGATTTGAACACATGAATCTCTGTCAAAATCAACCATTATTTTCTAATCTCAGAAGGAATTGAGAATAGAAAGACAAGTCAAAGCAATTGAATGACACTTACAGATAGTTTGCTTGAAATAGCATTCCAAAGAGTTGGGATAGGCTTTCCGTAAACAACCTCACACTCTGCTTCGACGAAAAGATCACTGAACCTCGCTTCAATCTTTGGTAAATCAATCCCAACCCTACAAAATACATGGAATTAACATTTCTAATGTAATAGGAACAACATATAAATACAAAGGTCAACGGCCAAAAGGCGTACACTTACTCGTCAATTCTTTTCCTAATCTTTTGCAATAAGACATGATTATCATTCTCAACATGTCTGATGAGATCATCAATAAACAGGCGTCTATCAAGATCATCAAGTTTAGAAACATCCATGACTCGCCTCTGGCTTTTCTTCCCTTTTTCATCTCTTTTGCAGAACAAAGCAGTAGTGATTCTTTCAAATGTTGGTGATCTCTCAATAGCAACCCATTGAGACCGAAGCTGATCATCATCATCATGCCCATTTTCATTAGTGTTCCTAGAAGCAAACTCAACTCCATCTGTTTGAGACATTGTCATTATTAGAAACCAAATTCGAAAAAAAGGATTATTAGACTTACAAAGAGAAGAGAATGTTTATATACAAGTTAGTGTGCTAGCTTGCAAACAATTAATCACAACCAAGTTGGTTTCACAAGGTTGACACACAAGTCAACGGTCTTTATGTCTATCATCATGGACCAAGTGCCAACTAAAACAACAGACAAAACAAAGATAATCAATAAACAAATGGGAGAGCATTGAAAAAGTAATAGGTGAAAGACACGTTGCTTTCACGACGAACATTTTAGACCATATATATACCAAATTTGAAGAAACAACAAAACAAAACAAATCCGAGCCGCCTCTGAAGAATTATCCTGTTATGTAAAAGAATCAAATCTCAAAAAAAAAATCTTACTTGTATGTAACAGTAGTGAAAATCCAAATTACTGTCCCAAAGCAACCAACAAAGTCTATAAAAAACAAACAACTTGAGAACAACAACAAGGAGAAGCTAATTGAAGTCAGAATGTTTGTAAATATAATAACTTTAACAAAACTTACGCGGTATACATTATTAGCCCCCATGCTCCACGTGATCATCTCCATAAAAATAATAAAAATCCGGTCCTGCACAGAGGAAAGAATGAATAAAGTAATACAAATCTTGTAAGCGTTGACAATGGCATCATCAAGATGGTATCTTTTCGACAAAAGTCGGCTCCTTTAACAATAATACCACAAATATGTCTCATTGGCATTTCATCGAACACTTTGACTACGCAACTGATAGAGAGTATTATTTCCCAATCCCCTGAGTGAGCCTTGTCAACTAATAATTTTGCAGATCGAATCATATCTGCAGTCAGAGAGACGTGCATGGACAAAACCCACATGATTATCAGAAAAATATTTGATTCATTTGTCAGAAATTAATGAGATAAGGTTTATAATAAAAATAAACCATGGTGGACGATATTATGATAATCAAGTGGCTTCACAATGTGGATAAAAGAAGTAAACGGTTTTAATGTGAAGTCCTCACAAGCATGGAGCAACTGAATAAGACAGACAAAGTAATCAATGAACAAAAGAACAAATGGGTTGCTTTCGGTTAGTATCATTACGTCGAACACTTGGACCATAGTACCATAGTTGTAAAAACTAGCCACCTCTAAAGAATTTTTCTTGATATGTAAAAGATTCGACTTTGGCTGTTTGGAATCATCATTTCTGCCAATAACAAAGGTTCTTGTATGCTTCAATAATATCTGTTGCCCCAACTCAGCTTTTTCCGGTTAAACCGAAGTGTAGGTGTAAGATTGTCACTATGGGATTATCAGGACCATTGCAATCGGCCAAGATTTGTGACCATAAGAATTGTAAAATGTTTCTGATAATAACTTAAGATATGGTGGGAGAGAAAAAAGCCTAACTGAAGTAAGTGTAGTGAACTACTACTATTACAAGCAAGCAACTATTTCTTTTGGAAACTGAGTTTGCTCATGAAGAAGGCAAAAAGAGTTGCCACGATAATGGGATAAGCGATGAGAACAAACGCCACAACAGCCAATGATTCATGTTTGTAACCAAAGTAATCCTCCAAGAAAGCTGAAACTCTCTTCTTCTCTCCAAATACTAATATCTCTTTGTCGACATCTCCATATTGCGAACTCAGTAATCCTTCCAACACCCATGATGTCGGGCTCAGGTAGTACATCCATATCCACCATTTTGGGATTTTCTACGGAAAACGATACATTTTTTGTGTTCAGGAGCCTTTATATGAATGATATACAATTAATATTCCACGCAACGCAGCAACATTTCGAGTTAAATAGACCTGACATAGCTCTAAGCCTACTGGTTATTGATGCAATAAGTCTACAAGACCACAGGTTTAACATGCACTAAGTGACACATACGTTGGATCTTGGCTATATGTCAAACGGCGTGGGGGATAAGGGGAGCCTTACCTGTTTTGGAATGACAAAGCCAGCAAACAGATTTAACATGGAGAAAAAAGATGAGCGTAGAGTCACTGCCATGTGAATGTTTGGCGTCAAAGCAACCATAAGCATCCCACTGTAGTTGAAGATGAGTAACGAGCAGAAGATGCTGTACAAGCTCCAAAACATCTTGTAAACGGACATATGGTAGCCGATCGTAGGATATACAATTATCGTACATAGTAGGGACTGGAGTAGTGAGTATGGAACCTCAATTAGGACCTGCAAAACATTAAATTCCTGGATTATGTAGAGAGATATTTGCTAGTGGATGCTATATCCAAGAAAATTATAAACAGCCTAAGCGATTTGCTATAAGATCTATTTCTTAAAAGTTGACATAACCTATTTTTAAAGGAAACAGTGTTAACCTGAGAAAATGAATACGCCCATGAGGAGTACATCCGTGCAAACCTTTCACGGTAGAAAACATTGCGTTCGGCTGCAATGAAGTTTATCACTGCCGCACAGTTGTTCATTCCCGGGAAGACTACTAGAGTGTACATGGATCCAAATATGCTGATAAGATCTTGCTGATTATTTCTGCAAAGGTAAACTCAAATTTTACCCACCATAAACGAACAGAATATTCTATAAAAAAAGACCTGATACAGAAGAAAAGAGAAATTATGTTTACTAGTAAGATCATTTTAGTTCGAACTTTACCTCTAAGAAAGAAAAACTGTGATTCCACTATCTAGTAGCATACAATCATATTTCGAAATGGGGAGCAGAGACTTACATGTCCTCAGCTTTTTGCCAGAAGAGAAGGCCACATAACGTAGAATCGAGCAATATGAAGACTATGCGAGTTATATTGTGTGAAGGGTTTCTCCAATACGAGTAATGTTGTTTCCAAAGGCAAGCCTTTAGTTGCACCCAAGCTGTTTGTGAAAATTGCGAAGGAAACCTCAAAGCTTCTGATCCCAGAGACGCAGAACTCAGTTGCTCAACCACCATTTTGTTCTGCCTGCAAGAAAAGACCGAACAACCAGCAATGAGAACAATCGGTTTTTACGCACACATGCAAAAAGTAAGAGCATTGTTGCATAAACACTCACTTATACAGAGTTGAATCCTTGTATGATTGTGAAAAATCTATTCCAAGTTTTTCCTCTGCAGATTTACTAGTAATATCTAAGATCCAAGTGGCTGGATTACAATTCTTTTGGATCTTGGGAAGTCCAGAGAAGCTCTGTCAATATATAGTACTCTTAAAGTTATTTTGTGAAATCCAAAACTCAGCCGAGAGGAAACTAGTCTAGTATTGTAGACAAACTGACCTCGAAGTATTCGATAACCTTACTTGAATTCTGTCCAGGAGGACCATAGTAGACAAGCTGTCCCCCATTTTTCATTAGGATCAGCTGCAATTAAGGGAATAAGAAGCTGTTTGGGGGATCAAAGTTTAGACTATGTGGTTAAATCAATGATTTCAACAACTTACCTCATCAAATGTCTCAAAGATATCTATGCTCGGCTGGTGGATCGTGCAAACAACCGTTCTCCCAGTCTCAGCAACATTTTTGACAGCTCTCATAACAATGGCGGCGGCTCTTGCGTCCAGCCCTGTGGTAGGTTCATCCATAAATATGATGGAAGGGTTAGCAACAAGCTCCACGGCTATAGTCAGCCTTTTGCGTTGTTCTATAGATAAACCACTTATTCCCGGAAGTCCCACCACGGAATCTTTGATGTCATCAAGCTCAACTGTCTCGAGGACTTCTTTGACGAGTTCCTGAAGCCAGATCCCAGATATAGTCAGATAAAGGTTCTGACAATTTCTTTAAGTCGATTCGTTTTGAGAGTGTAATTACGTACGTTCTTTGTCTTTGAATCTATGTTATAGGGGAGTCGAAGCCATGCAGAATATTTCAAAGACTCTTCCACAGTTATATTAGGAGAATGAATATCAAACTGTTCACAGTAACCTGATACTCGTGCAAATGTTTCTTGAACCTTAGGATACCCGCCTACTTTGATCTCTCCTTTGATGATACCGCGAGTTTTTCTTCCCGAAAGGACATCAAGAAGAGTCGTTTTCCCTGCTCCACTGACACCCATCAGAGATGTGAGAACTCCGGGCTTCAACGCGCCTGTTATATCAGAGAGAAGTTGTCGCGTCTTTCCCTAAGAGGAACGTGACTCACATGTAAACTTGTGCTTTGTTTGAGAATTTAGTATCTCAAAACATTCACACTGATCTTAAACAATGAGTTTACCTGAGGAGTTTCAATATAATACTGCACGTTTTGAAATGTGACAGTGAGTGGCTTAAAAGGCAAGATAATTTTTCCTATGAAAAAGAGACGAAAGATGTGAAAAGATATCTTGTCATTACGCAAGCCACTGACCTAGTAAAACATAGAAAAGATGGAATAGCTGACAAAAAGAGATACCTGTTTTAGCTCGAGAAGTGATTTTAGGGCAGGGTTTAAAATCTTCTTCTATGGGCCGAGAGTACTTTTCATGTGAGATGATAGCACGGGATCTTTGGGGATCTTAACTTGCAAAGATAATCTTATCAATATGTTAGATGGAAAACACTTCATAGAGTTATTTATTGTCATGTGTGATGAACTTACTATTCTGATACGTTAGGGCCAACACGTAGAGGGCATTGAAAAACAAGACAAAGCCGACTAAAGCACCAAAAGCTGTCCAGTAAGAGTGCCTACCGAAATTCAACCCACGAATATCTAACATTTGTTCCCCAGCCGTAGTCTTGCTAGAGATTACCTATTGCAAAATATAAAGCGGATCAGTAGACTAGAGTTACTAGACTTGTGTGAAAGCCTTCTGAAGAGTTATTACCTTGCTCCATCGTGGAGAGAAAAATTCATTTGCGGTTAGACCAATCTCGGCATATGACAAGGGAGAAAGCCAGAATCCCCATCCCAGCCAAGCAGGCATTGATGCTGAAAGATGAGCATTTTTAGAAATAGTCTAAACTAGATGCCTACCAATCCTCACAAGTAGATTATTATAATAATAAAATTGCAGAAGTATAACTTGATATAAGAAAGTTCCGGAAACTTACATTTTGGAATAACGAAGCCACCAAATAATGAGAGAACCAATATGGAAATAGCTCCAGTGATTGTGGAAGCAATAATTGTGCGAAAGATTGCCGCAATAGCGCGAAACATTGATACACAAGAAAGGTTGAATGTAGATAAGATAAGGAACTGCAGGAAGAACCTGAAGGAAAGTAACACTTACCATTAGAAGTAGTTTACTTACTGAATTTGGATTAATCATTGAAGGTATCTTCAAAAATGTTGTTTACCTTTTGACCTCGGGGCTGTAACCAATGACATAATATGTCAGTAATGTCCAGATGAATGAATCGAGAACCGATAGAGGTATCTTTAAGATAATTGAAGGAATCGCATATGCCCAAGCAGGATAGAAGTACAAATCTTTCTGTTTGCAGAACACACCAAGTCTGGAGATAGTAAGAGTGAGTTCTGGAAGCCCATCGGCAAGAAGTCTAAAGAGAGCAGTGAATAGAGAACCCATCAGATAATTCCCATGAAGAGAATCCGTCGTCGCACCAACTTGTAGAAAAACGGTCATTGTGACTAACGCATTAAAAACTAACTGCATAAAGAAAAAGGGTTAGCATGCAGTGGTAAATGATAAGGAATCCTAAGTAGATTAGAGGAACGTACCAGTGCAGATTTGAACAAGTAAATGAAAGAATTCCGTTTCATTAAAAGAAATTCTCTCCTTGAGCAAGCTTTAAGCATCTCCCACTTACCCAGTGAATATTTTTTATAACATAAACCATCCTTGCGAGTCTGGGACTTATTAAACGGCTTTGACAGTTCTTCCTTTAGCAGCAACCCAAGATTTGATTCTTTAAACTTATTAATGAAGGAATCAACAGATATATAACTGTAGGGCTTGTCTCTGTGGCACCAATATTGTTCTTGGTCCTTTTTCGACATAATCTGTAGCAGAAGCATGTGATGATTACAAATAGATAGGGAAAATGATCAAATTTACAGCCATACCTCTTGGAGAAAGTCAGCAACGCCTTTTCTCTCTGGACACTTAAATCCAAACTCTTCAAAGAATCTGCAGATATCAGCGCGTGGAGCATGGTAAATTATCTTTCCTTCCCCCATAAGAATCACATCGTCAAAAAGCTCAAACGTTTCTGGTGCAGGCTGAAGAAGTGAAATCAGTATGGTGGCTTCAGCTATATGTGCCAACTGTTGGAGACATGACACTATTTGGAACGTAGTTGAGCTGTCTAAACCATTGGATATTTCATCCATAAAGAGGGTGGTAGCTGGACCCACAACGAGTTCCCCTACAGTAGTCAACATAGATATTTAAAAACTCTGATCAGAAAACTATGAGGAGCTGTAAGAAAGTGAAAGTACCTGTTGTCAACCTCCTCTTCTCGCCACCAGATATTCCAGGTCTCGTGGCATCTCCAACTCTTGTATCTGCACAGATATCGAGTCCCAGGATCTGGAAATGGATTCATAAAATTATGTCAAATGCAGCATAAAGAGGAAAACAGAACCCTGAAAGCAAATTATGTCCAAACCTTTAGGATATAGTCAGTTTGCAAATTGTTTTTCAAACCTTCAACAGATGTTGCCTGTGATAGCAAAGGTAGAGGGAAAACTGAGATTGCCTACGTTTTAACAGTGTTTAAAGAACAAATTTAATATTTCATTACTTACCTTCATGTAAGCATCTACAGCAGGATCTGGAATGATTTCTTGGAGTTTTTCCATTCTACTGATCTCTTTCATAATTTCTGTTTAATAAACCATTGCTTGTTAATGTGAACTGAGTTCAAACACACAAAAGTATCCTTCAGTTCAAACTTTCAGAAATCTGATCCTCACCCATACGGCTTCCGATGCCCTGACAACACGCAGAGAAGTCAAGTGTCTCTCTTACACTCAGCTCAGGAATATGCAGATCGTTTTGACTTATATAACTCGACGTTTTCTCCGGAATAAACTCTGAGAGTGAGCAACCATTGTAACATACTTCTCCTCCAACCTGTAAAGTGAAGACAACCTTAATGATCTCCAATATATTATTTTATATTAGTTCAACAGGCTTATGTTTTTACTCTGTTAGTCAAACCTTTACAGAATCGGAAAATTTTCCAGAAAGTGCTTGTAACAGAGTAGTTTTACCGCAACCAGGAGGACCGAGCAACAACGTCATTCTGCAAGAAAACCAACACCTCTTTTGAACTCTGTAATGAAAACCTATAAAAAAACACTACATGCACAAAATAACCAGTCACCCTTCATTTCTTCTTCCGTGCAACTAAAGGGACTAGAGAATAACCTCTTGAATACTTTACCTTCCAGGCCTTACGATTCCACTCACTCCTTTCAAGATGCCTATCTTGGTTTCTTTCTTAGAACAAATGAACTCCTGTAACATGGAAAGCAGAAAAACATGAATAAAGAACATTGAGAGCAGAAAAGCGCTCCATATTCAGATCGATGCAGCAAATAAATTTGAGTACTTACAGATAGTAAGCCCTTGATAGTATTCCAAAGAGTTGGGATAGGCTTTCCATGAATTACTTGGCATTCCGCCTCAACAGAAAGGTTATTGAACCTCACTTCCACCGTTGGCAACTCTATACCAACTCTACAATTACATGAAGGTTCAATAGTTGCTAACATGCACATACAATTTACAAAACAAATGTTGCTCTACTTGACATAAAAAAACACAGTAGAGTCGTGCAGTGACTTACTTGTCAATTCTCTTCCTTATTTTTCTGAGTAAACGGAGATTATCATCCTCGATTTGTTTAACGAGCATTTCAATCAACAAGCGTCTCTCAGCACCCTCAAGTCTAGTAACATCAATGACTCGCCCTTTCCCTGACACTTCATCTCTTGCCAACAAAGCAGTAGTAACCCTTTTAAAAGTTGGTAATCTCTCAACTGTTGCCCACTGCAACCGAAGCTCTTCCTCATCATCAACACCATTTCCAGAAGCAAACTCAACTTCAAGGGACGTTGCCTTTTCTTCATCTTCTTCACCTGTTTGGATCATTTTCAGTTAAAATGCCAACGGAACTCAACAACAAAAAACAAACTTAACAAGAACAAGAAGAAGCAAACGTCAAATGAATGAAGAACTATTGAAGGAAGAATGTTTGTAATTATAATAACTTTAACAAACATTACGCATACATTATCATCTCCCATGCTTCACGTGATCATATCCATAGAATCCGGGAGAAAAAGATCGAATAAACTAATACAAATCTGGTAAGCGTTGACAAAATGTTATCAAGACGAAATCTTTTCGAAAATCAGCTTATTGACAATGATCCCACTATCTGCAAGAGTATTCATACTTGAACGCAACTTATTGGCTTTCTGTGAGGCATTTCGTCGAACACTTTGACCACGTAACTCTGTAAAAGTATTATATTTCCCTGAGATCGAATCTGCAGTGAGAGAGACGTGATATTATCTTCAACATCAGCACGAAGATTGAATATTTGATTCGTTGTCAGAATTTAATGAGATAAGGTTTTGTTTAATCAAAAAACCTTAGCTTGCAAACGCGTTTACAATATGAGAAGTGGTGACGCAACAAAACTTAACTTTCAAATAACTGTGTGTATATAGTTTTTTAAAAACATGTCAGAGGAGTTTAATCCTCCAAACAGTGACAATTTTTAGTTCTTTCATAAATTAACATGATTATTACTTTATTAGTAAAATATGGATGAGGATAGTTAGTAGATCATTTAACCAATGGAATCTTCAAATTCCACCAAGAAATAGTTTTTTCTTTGTTGTTTTTTTGGTTAAAACCAAATCTTACACAGCAGAGTTCGGTTTTATTTGCCTATTTGGTATGTGTAACAGTGTAAGGAATGTTTTATTTTTTTGGGAGAGCAACACACAAATTTAAAATTCTTTTGAGAAAAGAAAACACGTTTTTCCGATGACAAATTACCTAAAATTTGGTAATCTCATCATCAAGTCATCATACTAAATTTCATCCGTCTTGATGCATTTTCATTATTGGAAACCACATTAGAAAAATAAAAAGATTCAACTTTACAAAATAAAATTAAAAAAAAAAAAAAAAGTTAGACAAGTCCGTCCTTATAGGCATGGTGCAACTGAATAACACAGGCCAAGTAATCAATAAACAAATAGGGGTTGCTTTCTCGAGCCAATTCCGTTGGAATCGTTACGTCGAACATTTTAGACCATACGGTATGGTCCATACCGCATTTTGAATAAACAACAAAACCAAGCCACCTCTCAAGAATTTTCTAGTTATGTTGTTATATGTAATAAAAGATCATCTTTTGCTGCTGGAATCAATTCTCAAAACTTGTTCTTTGTGTGCTTCACAATTGCCCATTTTTGAGACCAGATAGAGAAAATGTAAAACGTTTATGATGATATCATAAGAGAAAGAAAAGCCTAACTGACAAAAATAAAAAGAACTATTTCTTTTGAAAATTGAGTTTGCTCATGAAGAAGGCAAAAAGAGAAGCAACGATGATAGGAAAAGCAATGAGGACAAACGCTACAACAGCCAAGGAGTCATGTTTGTAGCCGAAGTAATCCTCCAAGAAAGCTGAAACACTCTTCTTCTCTCCAAATACTGTTATCTCTTTCTCGACATCTCCATACTGCGAACTCAGTAATCCTTCCAACACCCACGATGTAGGGCTCAGGTAGTACATCCATATCCACCATTTTGGGATTTTCTGCGGAAAACATTACATTTTTCTCATTTCCATGCAATGCAACAACATTCTGACTTAGCTCGACTTGACATATCTCTTGGTTATTGATGCAATAAGTTTCTAAGACCACAGGTTCCATGATATATACTTTGGATTTTGGCTGTATGTAAAAGAAGAGCCAGAGATAAGGGGTTACCTGTTTTGGCATGACAAAGCCAGCAAACAGATTCACCATGGAGAAAAAAGTTGAGCGCAAAGTCAATGCCATGTGAATGTTTGGCGTCAAAGCAACCATAAGCATCCCACAGTAGTTGAAGATAAGCAACGAGCAGAAGATGCTGTACAAGCTCCAAAACATCTTGTAAACAGACATATGGTAGCCGATCATAGGATATACAATGATCGTACATAGTAGAGACTGGAGTAGTGAGTATGGAACCTCAACTAGGACCTGCAAAAACATTAGGCCCCTGAATCATGTATAGAGAAATTTGGCCAGTGGATGGTATCCATCCAATATGAGTGGAAGCCTAAGAGACGAGCTATATAAGGTTTTTCTTAAAAGTCGACAAAACCAAAGTTACAAATGGAAAAAATTTAAACCTGAGAAAATGAATACGCCCATGAGGAGTACATCCGCGCAAACCTTTCACGGTAGAAAACATTGCGCTCGGTTGCAATGAAGTTCATAACTGTCGCACAGTTGTTTATTCCCGAGAAGATTACTATAGTGTACATTGAGCCAAATATGCTAAAAAGATCTTGCTGATTATTTCTGCAAAGTAAAGTGACACTCATATTAATTAACATTTGATCAGTGTGAAATGTTGGTAGTATTGATGAAGACTTACAACCATAGAATATCAAACTAAGGTTGTGTAGATTTAGTAAGCAAAACATTTTGGGAAACCTTCTAGTACCTAATCCTTGTTTATTGCATATCCGTGAGATTCAGAAAACAAGATGAGTTTTGGAACCTGAACTTTTTGGTACGGGTGTCTTACTATGATATGTATTTCACCCATCATGAAAAAACTAATTCTATTAAAAAGACAGCATACTCTCTAATTTATGAGAAGTTACGTTTACTGAATCGTAGTTAAAGAACTTAAGTTTCGAGCTTTACCCCAGAAAAAAAAAGAAAGCCAGTGATTCCACAATTTGATTGCAAACAATCATACTTCAAAATGGGGAGCGGAGACTTACATGTCCTTAGCTTTTTGCCAGAAGAGAAGGCTACATAACAGAGAATTGAGTAATATGAAGACTATGCGAGTGAGATTATGTGAAGGGTTTCTCCAATACGAGCAATGTTGTTTCCAAAGGCAAGCCTTTAGTTGCCCCCAACCTGTTTGTGAATAACGTGAAGGAAAGCTCAGAGCTTCTGATCCCAGAGACGCAGAACTCAGTTGTTCAACCACCATTTTGTTCTCCCTGCACAAAAAGACCAAACCAGGCACTAAGAACGATAGTTTGACGCACACATACAAACATTATGAGGATTGCTGCATAAAGACTCACTTGTACAGAGTTGAATCCTTGTATGCTTGTGCAAAATCCATTCCAAGTCTGTGCTCTGCAGATTTACAAGTAATATCTAACATCCAAGTGGCTGGATTACAATTCTTTTGGACTTTTGGAACTCCAGGGATGCTCTGTTAATAAATAGAACTCTAAGTGTTAGTTTTTTTTCTAAGAACCCAGCCGAGATGAAACTAGTCTAGTATTGTAGACAAACTGACCTCAAAGTATTTGATAACCTTACTTGAATGTTTTCCAAGAGGACCATAGTAGACAAGCTGTCCCCCATCTTTCATCAGGATCAGCTGCAATTAAGGGAATAAGAAGCTGCTAGGGGGATCAAAGTTTAGATTAATGTGGTTAAATCAATGATTTCAGCCATTTTACCTCATCAAATGTCTCAAAGATATCTATGCTAGGCTGGTGGATCGTGCAAACAACTGTTCTCCCAGTCTCAGCAACATTTTTCACAGCTCTCATAACAATGGCTGCGGCTCTTGCATCCAGCCCTGTTGTAGGTTCATCCAGAAATATGATGGAAGGGTTAGAAACAAGTTCCACGGCTATTGTCAGCCTTTTGCGTTGTTCTGTAGATAAACCACTTATTCCAGGAAGTCCCACCATGGAATCTTTGATATCCTCAAGCTCAACTGTCTCGAGGACTTCTTTGACGAGTTCCTAAAGCCAGATCCTAAATATAGTTAGATAAGTTGCTTCCAGCTTCTTGTAGTAAATTCTTTGAGTGTGAATACTTACGTTCTTGGTCTTTGCATCGATGTTATAGGGGAGTCGAAGCCAAGCAGAATATTTCAAAGACTCTTCCACAGTTATATTAGGGGAATGAATATCAAACTGTTCACAGTAACCTGATACTCGTGCAAATGTTTCTTGAACCTTAGGATACCCGCCTACTCTGATCTCTCCTTTGATGATACCGCGGGTTTTCCTTCCAGAAAGGACATCAAGAAGAGTCGTTTTCCCTGCTCCACTGACACCCATCAGAGATGTGAGAACACCGGGCTTCAACGCGCCTGTAATATCAAAGAGAAGTTGCCGTGTCTTCCCCTAAGAGGAAAGTGAGTCGCATATAAACTTGCGTTCTGTTTGAGAATTTATTATCTCAAAATATTCATACTGATCTTAAACAATGTTTACCTGAGGAGTCTCAATATAATACTGGACGTTTTGAAATGTGACAGTGAGTGGCTTAAAAGGCAAGATAACTTTTCCTGTGAAAAGATATATTTTTAGAAGGGATACGGTCACCACTCACCACACCTGCTCAAAAATAAAAGGATGATGAAGAGAGATACCTGTTTTAGCTCGCGATGTGATTTCAGGACAGGGTTTAAAATCTTCTTCTGAGCACTGAGAGTTCTTCCCATGCGAGACAATAGCACGGGATCTTTGTGGATCTTAACTTAAAGAGATAATCTTGTCAATAATTTAGGTGGATAGCACTTCATAAAGTCATTTCAATAGTGAACTTACTATTCCGATATGTCAGGGCCAACGTGTAGAGGGCATTGAAGAACAAGACAAACCCAACTAAAGCACCAAAAGCTGTCCAGTAAGAGTGCCTACCAAAATTCAATCCACGGACATCTAACACTTGTTCCCCGGCTGTAATGTTGCCAGAGGTTAACTATAGCAAAATTAAAAGCAGATGAGCAAACTAGAGTTCCGAGACTTGTGTGAAAGTCATCTGAAGAATTATTACCTTTCTCCACCGTGGAGAGAAAAATTCATTTGCGGTTAAACCAATCTCAGCATATGACAAGGGAGAAAGCCAGAATCCCCAACCCAGCCAAGTAGGCATGGATGCTGAAAATGAGCATTGTCATAAATAGTCTGTAAACAAATCCTATATACTACATGCCTAAATATCCTCACAAGTGCATGGTTTTAATCAACACTAAAACTTGCTAACATGCATGGTGGATGTATGATAATAATATTGCATATAGATGTAAATAATATTTCAAATTTGTAGAAGCATAACTTGATAAAAACATAGTTACAGCAAACTTACATTTTGGAATCACAAAGCCTCCAAACAATGCGAGAAGCAATACCGAAATAGCTCCAGTAATTGAGCAAGCAACAAATGTGCGACAGATTGACGCTATAGCGCGAAACATTGATATACATGAAAGGTGGAATGTAAGTAAGATAATGAAGTGCCGGAAGAACCTGAAGGAAAGTAACACTTACCATTAAGTAATTAGCTCTATTAAATTTGAATTCATAGTTGAAGTTATCTGTAAAAGTTGTTTACCTTCCGACTTCGGGACTGTAACCAATGACATAATATGTCAGTACTGTCCAAATAAATGAATCAAGAACCGAAAGAGGTATCCTTAAGATAATCGAAGGAATTGCATATGCCCAAGCAGGATAGAAGTATAAATCTTTCTGTTTGCAGAACACTCCCAATCTGGAGATAGTCAAAGTGAGTTCTGGAAGCCCATCGGCAAGAAGTCTAAAGAGAGCAGTGAACATAGAACCCATAAGATAATTCCCATGACGAGCATCCCTCGTAGCTCCAGCTTGTAGAAAAACGGTCATTGTGACTAACGCATTGAACACTAACTGCATAAAGAAAAAGGTTAGCATACATTGGTACATGATAAGGAAACCTTGCCAGTGTAACAGAACGTACCAGTCCAGATTTGAACAAGTAAATGAAAGAATTCCGTTTCATCAAAAGAATTTCTCTCCTTGAGCAAGCTTTAAGCATCTCCCATTTACTGAGTGAGTATTTTCTAAAACATAGACTATCCTTGCGAGTCTGGGATTTATCAAACGGCTTTGACAGTTCTTCTTTCAGCAAAAACCCAAGATTTGATTCGTTAAACTTCTTAATGAATGAATCAACAGATATATAACTGTAGGGCTTGCTTCTGTGGCACCAATATTGTTCTTGATCTTTTCTAGACATAACCTGGAACAGAGGCATGTGAAGGATAAGGTTCTCCATCAAATAGATAGGAAAATGATCAAATAGATTCCCATACCTCCTGGAGGAAGTCAGCAACGCCTTTTCTCTCTGGACATTTAAATCCACAACCTTCAAAGAATTTACAGATATCAGCTCTTGGAGCATGGTAAATTATCTTTCCTTCCCCCAAAAGAATCACATCGTCAAAAAGCTCAAATGTTTCTGGTGCAGGCTGAAGAAGTGAAATCAGTATGGTGGCTCCAGCTATATGTGCCAACTGTTGGAGGCACGACACTATCTGGAACGTAGTTGAGCTGTCCAAACCATTCGATATTTCATCCATTAACAGAGTAGTAGCTGGGCCCACAACAATTTCACCTACAATAGTCGACATAGATATTTAAAAGCTCTGATCAGAAAACTATGAGAAGCTGTAAGAAAGTGAAAGTACCTGTTGTCAACCTCCTCTTTTGGCCACCAGATATTCCAGGTCTTGTGGCATCTCCTGCTCGTGTATCTGCACAGATATCGAGTCCCAGGATCTGAAAGATAGATTCATAAATTATTTTATACGCAGCGTGAAGATAATTAGTGAGAAGATTAGAAAAGCAACCCTGAAAGCATAATACCTTTAGAATATAGTCAGTTTGCATACTGTTTTTCAAACCTTCAACAGATATTGCCTGTAATAGCAAAGGTAAAGGAAAATTTGAGATTGCTTACTTTTTAATAGTGTTTTAAGAAGAAAATAATTCTTGCATCAAACCACCTTCATGTAAGCATCTATATCAGGATCTGGAACAATTTCTTTTAGTTTCTCCCTTCTACTGATCTCTTTCATAATTTCTGTGGAATACACCATAGCTTGTTAATGTGAACTAAGTTCAAAAATACCCTCCATTTTGAATGAATATGACAAATCAGGTCCTCACCCATACGGCTTCCTATGCCTTGGCAACACGCAGAGAAGTCGAGAGTCTCTCTCACACTCAGCTCTGGAATGTGTAGATCATTTTGACTGATATAACTTGACGTTTTTTCTGGAATAAACTCTGAAAGTAAGCAACCATTATAACTTACTTTTCCTCCAACCTGTAGAGTGAAGATAACCCTTGTGATCTTTAATATATTATTCGATGTTAGTTCAACAGTCCTATGTATTTTAGTCAAACCTTTACAGAATGGGAAAGTCTTCCAGAAAGTGCTTGTAGAAGAGTGGTTTTACCACAACCAGGAGGACCAAGCAACAATGTCATTCTGCAAGAAAACCAGTACATCTTTTGAACTCTGAAATGAAAATTACTTTCTAGAAAAAGCTACACAAACTAGCCAGTGATCTTTCATTTCTTCTTCCATGCAACTTAAGGGACTAAAGATATGCCTCTTGAAAAAATTACCTTCCAGGCCTTACAATTCCACTCACTCCTTTCAAGATGCCTATCTTGGTTTCTTTCTTTGAACAAACGAACTTCTGTAACATGGAAAGCGGAAAAGCGTGAATAAAGAACATGGAAAGCAGAAAAGCGCTCGTAATCAGATGGAAGCAGCAAATACATTTGAGTACTTACAGATAGTGAGCCCTTGATAGTATTCCAAAGAGTTGGGATAGGCTTTCCATGAACTACTTGGCATTCCGCTTCAACAGAGAGGTCATTGAACCTCACTTCCACCGTTGGTAACTCTATACCAACTCTACAATCATATATGTTATAAACAGATTAAAAGGTCACTAACATGCAAACAGATTAAAAGGTCACTAACACCAGAAACAAAAAAAAAAAGAGATTATGTAGTGACTTACTCGTCGATTCTCTTTCTTATTTTCCTGAGTAAACGGAGGTTATCAGCTTCGATTTGTTTGACGAGCTTTTCAATCAACAACCGTCTCTCAGCATCCTCAAGTTTAGTAACATCAATAATATCTGACGAGTCATCTCCTGTGTGTAACAAAGCAGTAGTAACCCTTTTAAAAGTTGGTAATCTCTCAACTGTTGCCCACTGCGACCGAAGCTTCTCCTCATCATCAACACCATTTCCACAAGCAAACTCAACTTGGAAGGACTTTGCCTTGTCAACATCTTCACCTGTTTGAGCCATTGTCAGGTAAAAGCAGCCAAAGAAACTAATAACAACAAGGAGAAGCAAGCAAAACTCCACATGAATGAAGAAGCTAATGAAGTCAGAGTTTTATATATATAACTTGAACAAAACTTACGCATACACTAATATCACGCGAGCTCCACGTGATCATAACCATAGAATCCGGTCTTGTACAGAGAGAAAAACTGAACAAAAGAACGAATAAACTAGTGAAAAATCAGGTAAGCGTTGAAAAAACTGGTGATTCATTAAAGTAAGTAAATAAAATCAACGAAGAGATCTTTTAGACAATAGTCAACTCACTAAACAATGTCAGAACTGATTTCACAATGTGCGAACGGATTCATACTGACACACAACTTATTGGCTTTCTGTGAGGCATTCCATCGAACACTTTATGTGCGTTTTATCTGTTTCGGTAGACGAATTTGTTCCTGAGATTTGTGAATCTGATCGAATCGAAGCTGCAGTGAGGTAGACGAATGAATAAACAATGCATGGGTGAGAAATCACATGGATAATTTCTTCAAGATCACGTACTCTGGAAGATGAGATATCACAAAATACTTGATGCATGTCAGAGATTAATGAGATTAGCTTGCATTACAATTTACAGAGGAAGAATCATATGCAATCGAATCGTTGGCGCGCGTTTACAGTGTTATTCGCTGACGCCGACACTGTGAGAATTGATGACGCGACAACAGTTTCAAAATAGTTTTTGGCTTTTATAATATTATAAACAGTCCAATCAGATGAGTTTAATCGTATTTTTTTCTATCACAAGTGTGTTTTATTAATATTATAGAGCCAAAATTAACAGGCCAATAATTCACAAAAACTGAAATAAACAAGCCCAAAAAAAAAAAAAAATTCCCAAAAGCTCAAATGAATAAACCCTAAACTGAAGGAAGAGAACAAGTGATTGTTGTGCGCCGCATAGAAAACACGTGTCAGTGGAAAACATTTTGAAGGACACGTAGGAACTGGAAGAGAAGGGAGTCGCCGTCAGAAGCTTCAATTCCGGCTGAAACACCGGAAAACTTGTTCAACTGGCATAGCTCACTCGTCGCCCAAAGGATTAATGGCGAAATTTCAGTTGTACCTTGGATGAGAATTTGACTCCACGAAGTGCTATTCTTCTTCTTCTTCTTTTTCTTTTTCTTCCTCTTCTTCTTCAATCAACATCTTTTTAACTTGGGTTCATCAATCTTTAAACTACAGGCAGAAGATAAAAAAAACAAAACAAATCTAAATCCGGTCAAGAAACCGGAGAGAAAGCCGGCCAAAGACGCCGGAGAAAAGCCCGGCGAAACAAAAAAGAGGATATCTTGCTCTCGGGAGATAAGCCAGCCACCACCGCTGAAAGTAGCCGGTCGATGCCGGAAGCTGAGCCAACCAACGCTTCTAAGGAAGCCAGCGATGCCAGAGTAGAAGCCGACCAAACACTGCTGATAAAGCCAGTCATTGCCGGCCAGAAAAGCTGAAACTGGTTTGCTCTCTCTGAAAGATGAGGAGAGAGAAGAGAGAGAAAACATGTAGATCAACAAATCTATGTCGAGTTTAATCGTATTTTAATGTTAAAAAAAACGTATTGTGTGATGTTATTTACAATTCCCCGGTAAGTTTTATATATATATATATAATTACTCAAATTAACTTGAAGTATAAGTCAACTATTCTGAAAAATTCAGATTTAACACAAACCGAATTATTATCCAGATTTTGATTTATCTTTAACTCGTGGAAATTTTAAAACAGATTATTTGGCACGAAATATTGAACCAAACACATATTATTATATTTGCAAACAATATTTCTCAACATTGGCTTATTTGAGTCAATCTAATAAAATTGTCGACAAAAAAAACACACCCTCACGAACCTAATCCAACGGAAGCCCATTCAATTTCAAAGATAACAAGGAGGTAAAGTTCACTATTTTTTCTGAAAGTCACTCTACCTACATCTTTTTTCTTTCTTTGTAATTTGTTTGACACATTATCAATAAGATCACTCTTTCACTTTGTTGTTTTCTCTTGATTCCCTTTTGTTCAGTCTTCATTTAGCTCAACTTAGTAACTTACAGATTTTGGACTCCAGTTTATTTTCACGATTTATAAAATCCATCACACCAAATTTTTGACATCCACATAATCCACCTACTATAATATTCAAGTTGTAAGACATCAACACTAAGGTAAATTTTGACATTGAGCTTACTTATTAAGGTAACAAGATTTGAATGGTGAATACAGACATGAACAAATATCATTTGCATTTACTCCACGTGCTTAAAAACAACACATGGAGAAACAAAAAGAAGGCCGGCGAGTGGCGACAACACAATCAGTGTCGGAAATCAAAATCGGTGAACCTCAATTATAGAAAAAGGTATCATTCCAAAGAATCTCAGGAAATGACGAAAGAGGACAAGGAAGACGCCAAAAACAGAGGGCAATAAAGTCATTATACAATCCTCAAATGGACCGCTGAAAACAGAGCACCAGTCGTTTTAGATCAGTACACAAAAATCACAACCACTCGCATAATATCATCTACTTCTATATAAAGAGCTCGTGAGCTTTCTTTAAGAGAGACATGTGAGCTTCATCTACTACTCATATTGCTTATATTTTCCTACAACACTCTCTCAACAAAAAAACAAAAAAAAAAGACGTTCTTTCTTTGTTTGTATTTAGAAGAAAAATGGCTACCAATTACAACGAGAAGCTTCTTCTTAATTATGTTCCCGTTTACGTTATGCTTCCGGTAACTCACTGTCGATCACTGTTTGAGTTAACATCTTTTGGCTAATGTTTCAAGAGTTCAACTATAATACATGAATTTTTTATTACGTGTATGCAAATAACTTTTTTTTTTTAACAACCTAGCGCCTTGGACCAGTGGCGAAAGGCAAGGACCCTTTAATGGCCCCATTAGTCTGAGTGTTGATTAAAAGTATAAGCTGACTATACTAGATCTTGGAGGAAATTTGTATGTGCTTCGGCCAGAACTCTTTGATTATAAACGTACAAAGGATAAGTGACTATACTAGATCTTGCCAAAAATATTTCCTATCATTTAGTTATGACTTTCAGTCCGAGACTTGAATTTACGGAGACAAGGGAACATATAAATCTAATTCTTTGAATGACATAGCCACCATCATATGTGATTTAGCAATTACATAGTTTGTAATTCTATATATCTTTTCACACGCTAAATAATGTGCATTTTCGCATTTATGCATATATAATGGTTCAAAATGTTTTTTTGGTTTTTTGTTCTTTCTCAACAATGTCTTTGATCATAACTATCAATGAAAATATGTTGTGAATGTGACAGTTGGGAGTTGTGAATGTGGAAAATGTATTTGCGGACCCAGAAACGCTTGAAACGCAGCTTAAACGTCTCAAAGAAGAAGCTGGCGTTGATGGCGTTATGGTCGATGTTTGGTGGGGAATCATAGAATCCAAAGGTCCCAAACAATATGATTGGACGGCCTACAAAACGCTGTTCCAGCTGATCGCACGTTTGGGACTCAAAATCCAAGCAATCATGTCTTTTCACCAATGTGGTGGAAACGTTGGCGACATCGTTACTATCCCGATCCCACAATGGGTTCGCGATGTCGGTGACAATGATCCCGATATCTACTACACTAACCGTAAAGGAACTAGAGACATCGAGTATCTCTCAATCGGTGTTGATAATCTTCCCCTATTTGCCGGAAGAACCGCTGTTCAGGTAGTAAACTTCAAGAAAAGTACACATATTGCATGTTTTTGACCAAAAAAAAAAAGAGTTGAAATAAACAAATTACTACTTTTGTTTTTTCCATTAGTTGTACAGTGATTACATGAGTAGCTTCAAAGAAAACATGGCGGATTTGATAGAAGCTGGGGTGATTGTTGACATCGAAGTCGGACTTGGCCCGGCCGGTGAACTACGTTATCCTTCTTACCCCCAAAGCCAAGGTTGGGTGTTTCCCGGCATCGGAGAATTCCAGGTTAGTTTTGTAAATTTAGTTACACTTCTTTTGTTTTTATGATTTTTGTCCCTCACTAAACGGTGCGTTTTGGTGATTTTAGTGTTATGACAAGTACTTGAAGAAAGATTTCAAGGAAGCGGCGGCGAAAGCAGGGCACCCTGAGTGGGACTTGCCAGAGGACGCCGGAGAATACAATGACAAGCCGGAGGAGACTGGATTTTTCAAGAAGGATGGGACTTATGTCTCGGAGAAGGGGAAGTTTTTCATGACATGGTACTCGAACAAACTAATTTTTCATGGAGATCAGATCTTAGGAGAAGCCAACAAGATCTTTGCTGGACTTAAAGTTAACTTGGCTGCCAAGGTATTACTATAAACATATAGGGTAGGAAAAAAAAACCTAATTATTAAAAGAAAACGAAACCTAACAAACGAAATGCTTGAGCTAAAGAGTGAACTGATTTTCTTCATAACACTAGAAGACTAAACTGAATACGGGATATCTAGAACAATAGTTGAAGTTAACTTGTCTCGCAAGGTAACTTGTGTAGATGAGTCTAAATTGAGTATGTGAATGTGGTAGGTTTCTGGGATTCACTGGTTGTACAACCACCACAGCCACGCTGCGGAGTTGACTGCTGGATATTACAACCTTTTCAAGAGAGATGGTTACCGTCCGATCGCCCGGATGCTCTCAAAACACTACGGCATTCTCAACTTCACTTGCCTTGAGATGAAAGATACCGACAATACAGCTGAAGCCCTAAGTGCTCCTCAAGAACTTGTTCAAGAGGTAATTTAAACGAACTGCACCGAAGAGAAGAGATTTGTAAGGTTACTCAATAGTCATTCATTTGATATAGGTACTGAGCAAGGCATGGAAAGAAGGTATAGAAGTTGCGGGTGAGAACGCATTAGAGACCTATGGAGCCAAAGGTTACAATCAGATTCTTCTTAACGCGAGGCCTAACGGGGTTAACCCAAACGGTAAGCCGAAGCTTAGAATGTACGGATTTACTTACCTTCGGTTATCCGATACTGTCTTTCAAGAAAACAACTTTGAGCTGTTTAAGAAGTTGGTGAGGAAAATGCACGCTGATCAAGTAAGACATCAAACCAAATGACATTTTGTTTTCTTTTGCTCTTTTGTTATGTAATAAAAACTTCTATGTTTTTTTCGAATAAGGATTATTGTGGAGACGCAGCGAAGTACGGGCATGAGATTGTGCCGTTGAAAACGTCGAATTCGCAGCTGACGCTGGAGGATATCGCCGACGCGGCTCAGCCAAGTGGAGCATTTAAGTGGGACTCTGAAACCGATTTGAAGGTCGACGGTTAGTTATATTTTATATGATCGATCGTCTAATCACAAAGAAAGTAAGGGAAAGAATCAAGGAAGTAAGAATAAGAAGATAATAAATAAAGAGAATAAGAAGAGGCATTTGCAACTTTAAGAGGTTAAAATTTCTTAAATGAGTCTGAGTTTCGTTGTGTGTTTTGGGTGTACCATAAGAAATAAAACGTACGGGGTTGCTATGTATTTTGTGAAGTGTGTATTTCTGGTTGAATATTAGTCTGCGTAATAAAAAAAAGTATGTGTAGTAAAAATAAATAACTGTTGCCAGTAAAATAATGCATCATTGTCACTGTATTGCCAGAATATATATATTACTTTTTAAGGTTGTAAAGAATTTAAGATTATATATTTTTAATGGCTAATTTGAAGTTGGATATTAATTTGTTTTTTATATAAATTTCTTAGTCAGAAACCAGAAATTTCTCACTTATTATGTCGAGCCATTTTTATTGAAATAAACAAAACTCAACTAAAAGTGTACTTGAAATTTGTAAATATCCAAGAAAATGTTTGGAAATAAATCATTTTATAAAATATTTTTATTGGTCGTAGACTCGTAATGAAATTATCCCAAAAAACATTATAAACAAATTTCAATAGGACAACACAACTAAAGAGATTAACCAATTTAACAGACATGTACAAATTATCTTCGTTTCTGTTAACTCACAAGTCACAACATCTAAAAAAAGCTTTCTTTCAAAAAAAAAAGGAAAACATTTCCTGAAACAGAGCTTTCTCTTTCGTTTTTCAAATTTTTTGCTTCCAAATTACATTTTTTCCAATATTCCGTTTGTGTTTGCGATTGTTCGGCGCCGTAGAAAAGCGTTCGGAGCTTTTCTGCATGGCGGTTTGTCTCCGGCGAAGATCAAGCTCTGCAAATTTCGCCGTTCCCACAAAAATCATTCGAACGGAAGCTTTATTCGGTGTTTCCGCGAGATGAGAAACGCAAGTTGATGGGGAGATTGAGATTAGCGTTTTTGGCGATCTCTCTCGTTGTTTTCGTTTGTGTTTCCGAGGAGATTTTCTCTCGAGGCGGTCTAAATCTCTTACGATTCTCTGTTTATGGCGAAGATGTGGTAATTTCATTCTCGTTGTTCTCTTTCTTGTTCTTCAAGAAAACACGTTTTGAAGCTATTCTTGTATTTCCTCACATTTTGCTTCTTTTGGTTTTGATGTCATTTTCTGATAGGCAGAGCAAACATGGATTCATCAAAATCCGAGAAGGAAGCTGATCAGTTATCCAAAAAAGTTTAGTGTCTCTGCTCCAAATTTAGCTTTCGGTCCTGCACCGAGTTTCGCGCCAGGACCTGGGCCAAGTTTTGCGCCAGGTCCTGCACCGAATCCTCGTAGTTATGATTGGTTAGCACCTGCAAGTTCTCCAAATGAACCTCCAGCTGAGACACCGGATGAATCGAGTCCCAGCCCAAGTGAGGAGACACCGAGTGTTGTTGCTCCTAGTCAAAGTGTTCCGGGTCCTCCTCGTCCTCCTCCACAACGGGAGAAGAAGGATGATATCTTGATGAAACTTATCATCGCGGTTGCTTCTACCGCTGTCTTAACGTTTGTTTTTGTTGCATTGATGTTCTTGTGTTGCTTCAAACGCAATTGCAACAACGCGGTTGGTTCTAGAGATGGACCTAGAGATGAAGGACCACTTCTACGTTTATCAACTGGTATGATTCTCTTAGCATTTTGCCTAAAAGGATTCATGTTTTGGTAAACTCATTGGACAATGTAACTCATTGTTTTCAGGATCTACTGAGAACTCTCCCACCGTCGCAAGCACGAGCCGGAAAATGTTTAGTGTTGCTAGTTCGAAAAAGAGGTCGTTTCTTTCTAGAGTATCTTTAAAGAGAAATGGTCATGAGTTTTCAACGGCTGAATCGTCATCGGCAGCTGGACTTCCTCCGTTGAAGCTTCCCCCGGGAAGATCAGCACCTCCTCCACCTCCTGCTGCTGCTCCACCTCCACAGCCACCTCCTCCTCCTCCTCCTAAACCACAACCTCCTCCACCGCCTAAAATTGCTCGTCCTCCACCTGCACCTCCTAAAGGTGCGGCTCCAAAACGTCAAGGAAACACTTCCTCTGGAGATGCATCTGATGTTGATTCTGAGACTGGAGCTCCAAAAACAAAACTAAAGCCTTTCTTTTGGGATAAAATGGCTAACCCTGATCAAAAAATGGTTTGGCATGAGATTAGCGCCGGTTCATTCCAGTAAGGAGTTGAATCTTGTACTTCTTTAAAATTGTTTCCGGACTTGGTTAACTTAACGTTCTGCTTTCAGGTTCAACGAAGAGGCGATGGAGTCGCTTTTCGGTTACAACGATGGGAACAAAAACAAGAATGGTCAGAAGAGTACTGATTCGTCGTTACGCGAATCTCCTCTACAATATATACAGATCATTGACACTAGGAAAGCTCAAAACTTATCTATTCTTCTTCGAGCTCTGAATGTAACAACAGAGGAAGTCGTTGATGCCATCAAAGAAGGTAAATTCACCATCTCTTTCACCATTTTTGTTTAAGGACTTAAAGTTTCTTTCTTCTCTGTGTCATAAGGTAATGAGCTCCCAGTGGAGCTTCTACAAACATTGCTGAAGATGGCTCCAACTTCAGAAGAAGAACTCAAACTTAGACTATACTCGGGAGATCTTCACTTACTTGGCCCGCGGAGCGGTTCTTGAAAATTCTTGTTGATATACCTTTTGCATTTAAACGTATAGAGTCACTTCTATTTATGATCTCACTTCAAGAAGAAGTCTCTGGACTCAAAGAAGCTCTCGGAACTCTCGAGGTAAGTCACTGACCAAACATACTTGAAAACAAGAATCTACCATCACTATTCTAATATCACTGTGTCTTTGTTTATGTCAGGTGGCTTGCAAGAAACTTAGAAACAGCAGACTGTTTTTAAAACTACTAGAGGCAGTTCTCAAGACAGGGAATCGAATGAATGTTGGAACTTTCCGCGGTGATGCGCAGGCTTTCAAGCTCGATACTCTTTTGAAGCTCTCTGACGTGAAAGGAACTGATGGCAAAACTACACTTTTACATTTTGTTGTTCTTGAGATCATTCGTTCTGAAGGCGTTCGTGCTCTTCGCCTTCAGAGCCGAAGCTTCTCAAGCGTTAAAACCGATGATTCAAACGCGGATTCTAGTCCACAATCTGTGGACGTTACCGCAGCACGGGTCTTCAAGTGGTTACGGGGTTAACGACAGAGCTTGAAGATGTCAAGAGAGCAGCCATCATAGACGCTGATGGTTTGGCTGCAACATTGGCGAATATAAGCGGTTCACTTACGAATGCGAGGGAGTTTTTGAAAACAATGGATGAAGAGAGCGATTTCGAACGAGCATTAGCTGGATTTATAGAACGTGCAGATGCTGATTTTAAATGGTTGAAGGAAGAAGAAGAGAGAATCATGGTTTTGGTGAAAAGCTCTGCTGATTATTTCCATGGGAAGTCTGCGAAAAACGAAGGACTACGTTTGTTCGCTATAGTGCGCGATTTCTTGATAATGTTGGAGAAAGTTTGCAGAGAAGTTAAGGAAACTACAAAGACGACGAACCATTCAGGTAAGAAGGAAAGCGAAATGACAACTTCGGACAGTAATCAACCGTCTCCGGACTTCCGACAACGTTTGTTTCCAGCGATTGCTGAACGAAGAATGGATAGTTCGGATGATTCAGACGATGAAGAGGATAGTTCACCTTCGTAGTCTTTTGATTTCACTAACGTTACTAGTGAGTTTGTAGCTAATTTGAAGACCAAAGATGTTCGATATTACTCTGTTTACTTGAAAATCTATATAATCGTATATTTGTAAAACTATTTCCCTATTCGTGAATTAAAAGATAGATGATGATACGCATTTTTAGATTTCGATGGAAAAAATAGTGTTTGATAAGAAGTTTTTCTTTTATGTCTTCTGAATCTTAAATAAAACAAGGACACGACTCAATGTTGTATATAGGTTGGATTTTGCGAGATGTGAAGAGAGATAGATATGTATAGAGCCAAAACCTTGATTCAAGCTGTGAAAGAGCCACCATGTTGGCCAAGGCTTCTAAGCTGTAAGAGTGAGATCATTGGCTCAAAGGAGAAGGTTTTCGGAGCCAAGTTTGAAAAAAAATGCTTGAATCAAAATACTGAATTATTCTATTTCACTTCTTATCTCGGTACCAAGCTTTAATAGATTAGGAACAAGAACACATTAACTATTATTATTATTACTAAAGTAAAAAAAAAAAAAAAAAGACAGAAGAGAAACCTAGTCAAATGATTCTCCTCTCTGAAAATTATGTAAGCCTAATCTAACCAGAATAACAATGGTCCTAACCCAAAGTTATTACCAAGTTCCAAAATCACATATATGGCAAAGAGCTATACACAAGAATGAGGGGAAAGCTGAGGACCTTTGCAGTGAATGGCTTTGTTCATGGATATGAGACTATTTATAGTAACTGTGTGTTGCCCCGACTTCTCGCTTTCCCAAAAGGGCAACCTGCTAAATAATAAAGAAGATTTTTTACCTAACTATCCCATGTCGCTTGGAAGACATGCCGTCTATTTCTTAACCACTGCAACAGTTCTCTATCTAGTGATGATGAGTTATTAAGGACGGCATCGAACATCGGGCTTCCAAATACTCTTGGGGTGCTTTTGAACGTCCATATTTTATCCTTTGGCCACGGTCTTTGAGGTTGCTTAGACTGTACGTACAGATAAATTAAACATGTCATGGACAGTGAAAAGATAGATGAAACACAATCTAGAAGTGCGTTAAAGAAAGAAATTTACCATCTGTGAAACCATAGTTTTCACCGTCTTTGGGCCATATACACGATGCTTCGATGGTTTCTGGGCCTTTGCATAGAAGGAAGCAACATCGGGTAAAGACAAGCAACCTCTGGTTGCTTTCACCAATGTAAGATCTGGATCAGTATTTGTCTGGTTATACCAGTAAATTAGCTGCCCGAGACAATAGTTCTCGCCATAAGTCTTCCGGTACTCCTTTATACTCTCACCTAACTTGTCAGCATACTTAGCCCCCAAATCTAACGGACTAATGTGTACAGGAGAAGAGATAAAGGACTGGTATTCCTGCAACATATCAAGACCCATCTGTCAGAAGAAGTTCAACAAGATTCATTCTTTCGTCACTCAAAAGTATACGAAACGACTTACCCGAACTTTGAAAAAGCACTTGGTATAGGCATATATGTGAATTAAATCAGCTGCAGCATCATTCCGACACTTGTATGTACATGGGAGATCTCGGATCTCATCTCTCAACCTTCATGGGGAGACAGTATTCGATATGAGTGTACTGTTTCATAAGAGTGTTTCAAGCATAAGTAATATGATAGGTGCACTCACCAAAGTAACGATCTCTGAAGTTCCTTTAAAACATCAGCAGATCCAGATGGATCATGGCCATGAATCTTTGATCTGAGTTCATTAAGAGGGCCTTCTTCAAGGTGCGGTGACAGGCTCTGAAGAAGCTCATCAACTAAAGAGCCATCCCCGTTCCAAACAAAAGACACTGTTTCTTCAGGAGTAAGCCTCTCCAGCGGAGGAGGAGCGTTCTTTGGATCCCCAAACACATGTCTCATAACATATCGCACCTGTGTATAACACTAATCAGAGACTACCTTCGTTTGGGAAAAACATTTTAAAATTGCACAAAAAGTGTGAAGGCAAAGCAAAGCAATATTATGTTTGAATTTATGAAGAGACATTGTAGTCACCTTGTCAAGTGTAACAGCCAAATTCTGAAGCCTCTGATTGTAGACACCCTCAGCCTGTCACATCAAAGTTAGAGATACAATAAGCATATTAGAGTTGGAGAAAAAAAAGAAAACCCCCTTCTACTACACCCCAAGCTAAAACCCAGTTCTGAGGCACAGAAGGTATGAGAGATTGAAAGAACCAGTATAACGGTAAGAAGAGCATAGTCTCACCTGAACCTCAGCATCACTTTTCTCAACATCAAGGTGTATATCTGAAAAGTATTTTCTCTTTTCTTCTAGATTGTGCTTAAGAATTTCCTCGGGTAGCTTTGTTCTCTCGAAATTGATGAACCGGACCTTTATGCACAAGAATCATTCGGTCAGAAGTTGCAATCCCATCATTAGTGATGTGACAAACTAACATAAAATGATTCAAGACTAACCAGACGAGCAGAATAAGCAATCATCCAATCTGGCAACCCACCAAGCAAACAACTTCCCAGTCCAGCTCTTCCCAACTCAAGATAATCTTCTTCTGAAACTGAATTCAATACACAAGCTTCCAGCATCAGTCTGTGTCGTTCCAGCAGACCATGCCAATCCTTCAACACCTGTTACAAATATCGTTCAGAAAATTAAATCGACATTCACAAGACAAAAGAAAGGATTTTTTAAACTTTGGCAACGGAACTGTTTAGCTTATTACTGAACAAGCGCATACAACAAACCTCTAGCCATTTAAACTCCATTAAACAGAGTCAATATCATTACTCTCATGTATCTTTGACAAAAGAAATATAGTCATATATTTGTTAACAGCACTAGTACCTTCTGAAATGCACCTTCACCAGTGAGATTCAAGTAGCTGCCTCGACATACTTGGCTACCACACAAGCAAACAGACGCTTCATATTCTTCCTTACTCTGTCGTATACACAAGAATCATTCTTTAGACAGTGGAGTGGAAACATAAAGACTGACCCAACGAAATAATACTTTCCTACGGTAGAACTGCATAAAAGAAGGGAGAGCAAAGAACAGACCTCAGTTACAGAATTATAATCGAAAGTTATCTCCTCGCCATATTCAATAGCGCGTACTGAATAGATGCCAATCTGGTAGTGTCCATCCACCGCAGTAACCCTGGACGCACCAGATAACAAAGGGGAAAATGAGTGAATTGTTTACAATTTAACGGATATGAAAACAGCAAAAGAATCAGAGAGTTCTTCACTCCACATTTTTGAAAATGTATGTATGCATAAGAAATGAATGAGACTTACCAAGTATGAATGAGCAGAGAAGATACAATTATAAGCAATAGAAATATTTCTAAATAATCATTTAATATGTGTAATTGATCTGAGCGTACTTAGGCAGGCTAGTTTATGCATGCATCATGTATAAAACTAATTAAAACAGCTGTTTTGGTTCTGCTCCCTGAGTCCAAAATTCTGAATGAAGGGGAAGAATTTAACTTACTTAGCTTCACAATTAGGTCGGCAAGAGTGACAAATTCGACTTGCGTAGTTAGCCATGTGCATGGCATCAACAACGACTAAATCATATCCATCAGCATCACCCTGCCGTGCATCATAAAAAGTAAGAAAATGGTCTAAGATATTAAATACATGCCCAAACATCATATTTTCTCCATACCTTTGGTCTCTCAAGATATATATTGTAGAACTCTGGTGCAGGATCAGTTTTGTTTTCCTGTAAGGAACGGATCCCATCTTGCTTCTCAAACCACTTCCAAACAGGATAAACCTAAAATATCCAAAACAAGTCAGAATCTCTGTTCAGAGCCTCCTTTAAGAGAAATGTTCAATATTTAAGCATAGTGCGCCTAGTGAACTTCAGAAAATGTTTCTGCTGCAGCTGAGTAACTGACAAACATAAAATTGCAAAGCTAAAGACCCACCTCTCCAAGAAATTCAACAACAAAATCTTCTTCTCCAAAACCACCTTCTTTGTTGCACACAACACCAAGGCCCTACTTGGACAAAAAAGCAGTAACAGAGCAGATTAACAAACAAATCGTAAATATACTGATGGATTCCTGTTAAAGAATAAGAAAGCTATACCTTCCGATAAGAAACATATTTATCATCAGAACGACTTTCTATTTCCTTTAAGACGCCTTGACACATCTTCATTGTTCGTATATCACACTCTTCACGAGCACTCTCTTTGAGCTCTTCAATCACAGGCCTTAAAGGGAATACCATAGGGGTGCTTCCAGATCCAGTGAACAGCCGAACTTGCCTGTTCAGGGTCCGTAAGACTACATCTTCTATAAATGAATGTTTATCCTGCAGTGACCAGTCCAATTCTCCAGGCATTGAATCAAGTAAGAGGTTATGGGTGTAAGGATCGATTCCATAAACCTCTTGCTCTAAAACCTCATCGCCAAGAAGCTTTCTTGGTTTATACTCCTTGACTTCAGGCAGTTCCATATCTAATTCTTCAATGCCATTTCTTTGTGCATTAAGCTTCTCACCATAGTCCTCTGGCAAAGAAACCCGCATCTTTCGTTGTACTTCCTCCTCATCCGCAACAATTGCATACTTTTCAATCACTTCATATTTCCTAGTAACAGGTGGCACAAGACTAGCTTTGGTCATGCGTGCACCCCATTCACGCTCTTCGGTCACCGAATCAAAAGAATCGTCTGCTGTGAAGTATTTTTCGATGCGTAAGTCTTGTGATCGACCTTCTGAACGGATGTCCGATTCACTTTCTGAAGCCGAAGCTGAGCTATAGTTGTCACTCTTGCCATTGTCAGAAAGTTCAGAAGATGTGTCACTTTCCGAACTAAACGATTTACGATTCAGTTTAGACAAACGCCTTTTGATTTCTCGGTCAGATGCATACTCTCCATAGTCAGAAGCACCATTTACACCAAATGTGTCACTAGTCCTGCTCATGTACTTCTTTTCAGCTACTGTTTTACTCAACTTCTTGTTGTACTTAGTGGCTGATGAGAGCCCAGAGCCATCTTGCCATGATTTCATTAGTTCATCTCTCCCATATGAAGAAGTAATCATAGAGACCTCTTCCAAACGTGTGGCAAGTTGAATAAATAGTGCAATGATTCGGTTCATGTCTTTCGAGCCCCCCTCTATTCCTCCCCCCTGGATACATAAGAGAGTCAGAAGAAAAATTACAAAACTAGTAGTACAGGAAATGAAAAATTAAATTTTACCTTTTTTACAAAAGATTACCTTCTACTTAACAACTAGGAGTCAATGAAAGCAATCATTCAACGGCAAAGGCATAACAATTAGAAATAAGCAATCCTACAGCCTAACAAACTGAGGGCAAGAAACCGAGAGAGCACATGGCAAAAAAACGAATATTGACTAGTTTCCTAATGATAACCAATAACCCAGAAAGAACATCCGCAATCATTCAGCATATTGCTTATCCATAATTTGCAAGAAAAACTATTTGAGTGTTATTGGCATAATCATGTACTAAAAGAAGCCACTCAGACAGAGGAAAAAGAAATCATACTTAATTGCTTCCCTGCACATCCGGCTGATATCCTCCTTGACAGATCTCAAACCATGACTAACGTAGTAACCATTTTTCATTTTTTCCTCGATCTGAGAAACCTGATACCAACAATACATTAGGATCAATTTTTAACAGGTGATAAAGAAAAGATAGCAGACACAAGTACCAGAAAGCACCTTCAATGCAAAGAAGTCAAAAGTATTCTGCTTCATTATGCCTCGAAGACTTGAAGCAAGGAATTCCTCCACTCGCTTATACCCATGTTCTGACTTTTTAATTGCCCATCGCCTGATACGAGCATCCCTGGATAGTATGGCAGATGATCTCCTTGCATCGTACAATTTTGAGCGTTTGTATAAGCTTCTCCGGAATAACTGATTGGCTGAGTCTCGCTTTTCTACTCGATCAAAGTAATCCTTAAGGTTACCAAAATCATCTGTATCGCCCCCTAAACCCTTAGACTTAGCAACATCTGTAGTCTGTTTCAGACTCCTTATCCTGGAATGTAATTCACCTGATCGAGTATTCTGGCATCTGAGCCAACTTACGTTTTTATAGTTCACTGTCAAATCTCCAAACTGGGAGCAGCCTGTGATGTCTACAGAAGATATACGGGGATGTAAACGAAGAATTTCCTCAAGCATGCTGGCAGTCACGTTTGTACAACCAACCAGAATTATAGAGTCTATCTTCTCCTTGTTGTAAGTGTTCTGCAAGAGAATGTCATGTCAAATAATGAAAATACTAATATACCTCAAATTATGTAAACGGAAAGCATAGAGTATTCACCATAATACTCCTGAGCCTAGAATCTGTGCAGCTGGGACCCAAAGAAGATAAGTCAACTTGTCTTGAAATATCTTTGTATGAATTAATAGTGGCCTTCCAATGTCTACAAGTCATGGAAGCAAATGCAAGTGATTTTACATCATATCTCAACATATGAAACACCCGTGCTAATGCATGGCCATCCAACAGACCCCAGTAAATCCCCACGGTGCCAGCAGATCTATTTCCTTCGATATTGAAGGTTAAGTCCCCACATAAATCCTCAAATGTCAACTCATCCTTCTGAAACATTTGGGTATCTTCCATTTCAGAATCTTCTCCACTTTCACCAGCCATCAAGCGAGCTCTTTTCGTATAGCAAGAATTCAATTCTGATGTTTATGAACCAAAGCAAAACCGAGGAGTGAAAAATGTTAAAAAAAAATTAAGATGCACAAATTGAACATAGGTTAACCTAGAAGGACTGAAGAAAAGAAGGAGACAACCACCCAAGTTCAGAAACCAATAAGTTAAAGGAAACTGAGCCAACAAGAAAGTACTAGTTAATAGGAGGGACAGGATCACGTTTAAATTCTGGTAGTTATGCATACCTGATGATTGGTACATGTACTTTTCACTCTCTTTCTTAGGCTGTCTTGCATGGATCCAAGAGTCTACAACATCGTTTATGGCAGCAGAAAAATCCCGACTCTTGAATGTTTTCATAACCAATTGATGAAGTTTCCCACGGAAATAACCAAGAAACTGAGGGTGCACACCATGGAACGAGTTTAGACTTGTGTCCATTTCAGAATACTTGAAATCTTGAGTCTCTGAGACAACAAGGCCTTGACAAGCTGAAGGCAGAGCTGGGGTTTTCCCCCGAAGCATGGCAATGGTTTCAGGAGATTTTGTGATAGAAGTAACAGGGACCCAGATTTTATCAGATTTCCTGAAGACACTGCTGTGGCTCTTAATGAAACCTTTCTCCACCAATTTCTGGAGCTCCGAAAATGACAGAGGTCCTTGTTCTTGTCCAGCCCCATCCGTGTAGAACCAATCACCTATATGCAATTGCAAATCATCGACTGTACACAGACGATCCCTAGGAGTGTTTACAGATGTGTCGGTTTTCCAAAGTCCCTGTGAATCTTGACCAGTGGAAGCTGTTGATTGGGAATGACTTTCTACTGATTCCCTCTTGGAATCACTAGATGCAGGGGATGGACGAGCAGGCCTTGAAGGGCACCTCTCCTTACTACGAACTTTTGCTCGAGGATCAGGAATTGGTGGAACTTGGTCATTAACAACCAAAGAGTTCAGCCTAACTACGGACAGCAAACTAGCTTTTACTCCCCTCGTCTGATTTCTCTCATCTACAACAGAAAAAGCCCACAGAGGAAGTTCAAGCCTAGAGCTACTGAGAGGATAATACAAGTCATCCTTGTGATGCCACCGAGGATCCTCATGACCAGATTTCTGCATCAGGCATAACGGGAAACCATCATTCAGAACAATTTTCTTTTTGTAATATCTATCTTGAGAAGCTTCATCTTGTCTTATCCAATCCCCGCCTTTGCAAGACCAACGACCTGAAAACCAGCTGCCTATCTCATCACTCTCGGAACCATAAGCATCGTCTGACTTAAATTCTTCGATCGCCCTTTTCATGGGGCGGAACATCCCAACAACTCCTCAACCATCAGATCCCATTGTTTCGCCTCTGGATAGTGACGCCAGGTGATACCTGCAAATCCCAGAGTAGAACTTCTAAATACAGTTGTGCAAAAAATGCAGCTATGCAAGACGCTATGAAGTATTCAAAGTTGATGTCGTCTAAATGAATCTTCATGCTCATGCACAAACCATCATATGGCAAGTAGGTTATTACATCTTTAACAAACATCAAACACTTCCCTATACTTTCGTGCCAAATGCCCAGATTTGCACGACTTCAAACACTAGAAACGATCTAATATAGATACAAACATATATAACAAGTAGATATAAACATTTGTTTGGTTCTGCTTTCTGCTTCGGGGAGAATTTGGTATTGTTGGGGGCGAAAACTACCAGAAAGGAATAGAAACAGATAGATAAAATCATGTCATGCTACAAAAGTGCAAATGGTGCCAACGAAACATACCTTCAGATGTCACACATCTTCTGGTCTCCTCAAACTCAACATTAACCTTCAGAGCTTCTGCAAAGTGATGAAAATAAGCTTATCTTAGGGCATAGAAGTGTCGGGATAAAATCAGCTAAATATGTTTAAAAAAAATGCTCTCGATATGTTCTATCATTTTGGGCTGGAAAAGCATCAATTTTGTGGCCGGAAAGCAAACATATGTACATCTTTTACCTCCAAGTGTTTCAAATTCTCTGCCAGGAGTGATAGTACGACCATCCAAGAGATTTTCGACCCTCATATCAATCTGGAAATCTTCACGATTCTCTACAAAAATTTCTTTACCATCTGGTAGGGTCCGTACGGACACTAATTCAGGCAAGGAATCTCCAGCTCCTTGCTCAATACAAACTGCTTCAGTAGTATCTGCAATGTCTTCTAATAAATTACCAGGAGCTTCAGGAGGATTTACGAGCTGTGTCACTGCATCTGACACGACTGATGGAAAATTCATGTTGACCGCAGAGATGTTGCATTTTCAATAGTGACCCACCTATTATTATCTGAATGCTTTATCATATGATCGGAGAACAGAATGCCTTGCTCCATAAGAGCTTTGAGATCGGATAACCTTGCAGGCCCATGTTCTGTGCCATAGTAATCAAGATAAAACCACTTCCCCAAGGATGAATCAGACGCCATAGGCTCGTGAGGTGGTGTGTCACAAATGTCCATATCTACCTCCATTGATGGCAACTCTTCTGTTGGGGCTTCACCAACTTGCACAGGCTCTTTTCCCGTTGCACACGGAACTGGAATCTTGGATGAATCACAGACGGAATTTTTCTCAACCAGCAGACTATTGTTGTACAAAATGTTTTTACCTTGCAATTCTTTGCTTGACGAGGTTGACTCTTTTCCATTAGATTCCTTATATTTGTGCTTAATCTCAAGCTCCGTACCAGTCTGACAATCCCTCCTCTCCCTAACTCCACTTTTCCTGCTTATTTCCCTATGCCCATTGCGCCTGTTACGATCGCTCTGGGTATCTTCCATAAAGTTAGGAATATAGTCCCTGCGATCACTAGGCCTAGAGCGATCATGAGGTGACCACTCAGAGTAACTTGGACTTCTTCTATAATCATGGTGACGGCGGTCACGAGGAGATCTTTTACGAGCATGTGAAGACTTCTCAAAGATGTATGGTGATCTCTCCCGAGCATATGGACTTCTATCCCTGTTTTCATGGTACCTAGACCGGTCATGTGGGGACCAGTCAGATCGCGAAGGGCTGTGTCCATGTTTGTCTGAAAAAGCCTTGGCAGGGAAAGATGCGTCTTGATGCTTTCTAGGATACTTTTCCAGAGATGAATTTTTTGATGGATATGAATCTCTGTACAGTCTCTCAGCAGAATGCTGTGAGTAGTGGTCCGAGTGAAGAGAGCGGGAACAATCATCTGAAAGTTTTCTACATTTAGAACTCCCATAATCCCCATAATCAGCATAGGAATGTTTGCGCTCAATGCTATCTGGTTCAGCTCCATGTCGCTTCAATCTGTTCCCAGTAGAAGAGTACTCCTTTACAAAATTACTGGAATTGTTGTATTCATTCTTATGTAAATTTTCCTCTATAACAATTTTAGAACTGATCCTCGTAGTCCTGTCAAGCCCACTTCTGAACTCTCTCTGGTGGTAGATATCCTCATTCACAAACCTTCCACCTGGCGGGGTACGTTCATATTCATATTCATATTTCCACGTTTTCTCTCTGTCTACTCCATTCCTACGAGATCTGATATAACTATGATCATCTTTTCCTGTATCCATTTTTTGCCATCTGTCTGGGATGAATTCCCCCTTTTCAATTTCATCACTGGGATCTCTCCATGATCTGAATTCTCTTTCTTCTTTACCTCCTTTCCAGTTCTTATCTGCTGAAAAATCCCTTCTCTCCACATACCCTTTATGATATTTTAGATGACTGAACTCACCCTTGGTAGGTTCATCTTTCTTCCAACTCTCCCCAACAATCTCGCCCTTTTCAATCTCACTCTTCTGCAATGACTTTACTGGAGAGATTTCACCGTTCTCCAAATCCTCATGAAGCTTTAACGTACCTAATTCACCCTCTTCCACTTCATCCTTAAACCCAGAATCTCCACCGTTTTCCACTTCTTTAACCCCACTAGTTCCTCCTTTAAACTCACTCTTCTTATCCTGCTCTTTAATCTGCAACTGTGATTCTGCAGGGAGTTGCACTACCTGGGAAGGTGGCTGGTCTTTCAGCTGCTCATCAGCTTGTTTCTGCGGCTGCTTTGGTCTCCTCTTAACCACTTTACGAATTACCTTAACAATTCTCTTCTTCTTAACTGGCTGAGACGACGCTGAAGGTTTATTAGCTGGCTGAGACTCCGGAACCTTGGTTGCGATAGATGTGTGACCATTTTCCGTAGTAGCAGCAGTCTTGCTTTCATTGCCTCCACAAAGAGTCGTCTTCTCCACAATTGGAAGCTTTTCCATGATATTCAGTAGAGGCATGCATGCGACACCCCCATCGCTCATGGAAACCCAATCCAATTTCTCTCTAGCCCAAACTTCCCTAACTCTCCCCTTTCCCAGGGAAATCAATACTCATACTTTGCCACCGCCAATTTGGTCACCCGCCGGAGTAAATTAAACAACCTGAAACACCGAAAACACAATCAGTGACAAAACAAAATGTAGGGTTTTCTTCACCCGACGAAGGAGAAAATCTCAAAACCCTACAAGACCCAAATTGATGAAATTAGAAGAGACGAAGAGACGCGAAAACAAACGAATTGAAGAAGAAATTATACCCGGAGGAAGAAAACGAAAAGGTAGAGAAACGGATCAAGAACCCTAGAATGGAGCTAGGAGAGATATGAATGAAGGTGAGAAGAAGGGAAAATTTATGGAGAAGGAAGAGGAATAGATCGAGGTCAAAGGAAGATAAATCGAGAAGAAGAAAACCCTAGAAAGCTCTCTCACTAAATCTCTCTCTCTCTCTGTATATATTATTGTTCCCGTTTCGCCGGGAAATATATCTGTCGCCGTGTGTATTGTTTCTCTCTGCGACCTTGGCTTCTCTTCTGTATCGTTCTCTCTCTCTTTCTCCGTTTATGTTTTTTTTTTTTTGCTGAAAGAAGAAGCCGTCGTGTTAATACTTTTTTTTTTTGCTTACTGGAAATTATTTTCTCACACTTTTTCTGAATTTAATTAATTGAGATTCTGATACCTAATAAATAGGAAAAAAATTGTATTACATGACAAAAGGTAGAAAATATTTATATATTTACCTTTTAAGATAAGATATTAGATATATACTTGTTTTATAATTAGTAAATTTGTATATTTTGATAATAATTTGATAATTTTTAAGTTTGAGGTAATCTGGTAAAGTGACACTTAAAAAAAAACTGCAAACTAGAAAATGAATTTAAAAGGTGTGAGGAATTAACAATTTGTGGTAGAAAATATGTGAACTAGACTGGTATAGAATGTAAAATATTCTTACTAAGATCCATTGGATTGATTGAATCCTATCACACAAAAGTTTGTGACACTTAGTCATAGTCGATGACTAATATCTCAATATATTTCAACATATTTTCTATGTTTTTAGGGTAATTCCGGTGGCCGGTTGATTGACTTATAGAAGAAAGATCTGGCCATCAATGTTTCATACAATCGCGATGCTGCAAAAAGAAGAGACGATGCAAGAATGGTCTCTTCAATCCCGGTCGATACAATTCCTTGGATTCAGGGCATTGTCTAACTGACAACTACTTAAGTAAATAATATTTTGTAGATAATCCAAGAGAGAAAAACTTGTTTTTCCAGATCTGCATAAATCTCCTAAAAAATCTCTTACAATGAGGCCAGTTCTGGCCCAGAACTTCTGGGCATTGTACCAATGAAATTCCATTTGGCGCTCAAGATATACGCTTTGAGCGGTAACATTTTTACTGTTCTGTTAATAAACAGACACTCTTGACCGTAAATCGACGTGGTGAAACTTAAAGAGATTCTGATTCTTCGTTAATTTGAGCCATTAAAACCCGTTACCTCAATCAATGAATGTTATGGGCTTTCTAATGGGCCCGTTGGTGATTGCTCATTCATTTATTGAATAAAACCTCTAAAGTCTAACTTTACTTTAGACTAGAAGAAGATCAATCTCAAGATAAAAGATAGTCAACCCAAATGAATCACATGACATAATCAGAGTGGTAAATTGATTCTGATACGATATCTCCAAAGGGAAAGAAAGCAAATGGACATCTACAGTAACCAGGCGGGTCAGGTAAAACTGTCACCAGTTTCTAGCTTAGGAAGTTTCTGCGGCTGGTTGAGTCACACCATGCTTAACCAAGAGCTTAGTGAGCGAGTCAGGCGAGTGAACATGGTACTTAACACATTTTGAAGGAGTCAGATACAACTCAGCAAGCTCGAGTTTTTCAGCTGTCAAGCTCGTGCTGTCCATCGTCTTGCTCAAAACCTTGATAGCGAGCTGAACCACTTCTTCCCTCGTTGCATCATCCTTATAGTCTTGCTTAAGAATAGACTGAGCCGCTTGATTATTTGCTCCAACAGCTGCAGCTTGCCATCCACCATAGTTTCCACTTGGGTCACTCATATACAGCTGAAACCCGTGGTTCCTGTCCCAGCCTGCAAAAAGAAAGGAAACTCCAAACGGGCGGAGACCACCAAACTGGGTGTATCCTTGCTTGGTGTCACAAAGAGACTGAACCAGCTGCTAAACGGGCATTGGCTCTTGGTACATAAAGGTGTAACGCTGAGCTTGAACTCGAGCAGTGTTAATCAGAATGTTGGCATCAGACATTATACCAGCAACTGCACAAGCCACATGGTCATCGATCTTGTACATTTTCTCCATGGATGAAGAGGTTTGAAGAAGTTTAGAAGTGACTTTCTTCTCACCAACCAACACCACTCCGTCTTTTGCCAAGATTCCAATGGCAGAACCAGCATTGCCAATAGCTTCCATAGCATATTCAACCTGGTAGAGACGACCTTCCGGTGAGAAGATCGTGGTGCGACTATCATACCTCCGAGACATTTTGAAACAGCTTCACACCAAGGAAGAAAGAAAGAAACACCCAAATTATATCAGCTAAAGCTTCCATCTTTATTCATTTTAAGTTTATGGGTATATAGCTTCCAAAGAAAACTGAACATCAAAACAGATTTAAAAGAAAACCAAGTGTCACAAGAATGATTAAGCCTAAGCCCTGGTCAAACAACTAGTGAATCTATGAACACTGATTAAATGAGAATCCATTAAACTTTTCAGTTTTCTCAGACTCCAATTTTTCACAATACTGGCTCAGAAAAAATTGGGGAAAATGCAGGAGAGCAAAAATTCAGCAACATTTGACTTCGCATCAATATACATTACACTTAGAGTGATTCCAAGTTATAGAACTAAACAGAATTACATTGTACCAAAGAATACATCAAGCTTAAGTTTATCTACGCAACGAAATCTAATGAATTGCCCAGATTTTAGGAGCATACGAAAAACCATATTACGATTTTCGAGGATTCTGAGAACAAAAACACAGTAGAATAGTGAGGAAATTTAACCTGAAGAAATTTGTTCACTGAGTCCTCTTCTGGGTTTTCGATTCCTTGATTTCGCTGAGAACTTGGTGCTTGATTATTAAAGGAACGAGACTTGTGAACTTCTTTGACAAGAAAAGTAAAGGAAAAGGAAAGAAAAAAAAAGTCGTTTTGCTGGTTTTTTAGATTGGGCCTCACAGTTCACAAATATGGGCCGAATACATTAGATACCAACCCTAATAAGTTAAGCCCATATTCTCGTTTCAAAGGGTACACCGTTCGGAATATACGTATGTATGACCCGCTAATCCTCTCTTTTTTTTTTGGTCCTAATCCAAGTATATAGCCAGAAATATAATTCTTATGAAATTGTTTGTGTAATTTTTTATCTGATAAATATATATATTTTTGGTTTATATGGTCATTTAAACTTAGTAAAATAAGTGTACCTTATGTATTTATAATGCTATGTAGTCAATGTTAAGATATAAAGTAGTTGTATCCAAAATATATATATGTCAATAGGCATCAAGATCATGACAAAATTGTAAAAACTATCGCACCAAGAAATGGTGTTCCATTTTTCTGATTTTCCTTAACTATGTGAACTGACCTGGTAAACATTCAATCATGGTACATGGCGGAATAGAGTTATTAATTTAGAACCCGAAAAATTTGGGAAACTAACACACTAAAAATGACAATTAAACTAAACCAGACGGATTAAATGGGGGTGATTAACTCCTTTCACACTTCTATTAAAAGTGAGACATATCATCACATAAGACATTATGGACTCGTCCAAGGTTGTCTAGGGTAGGGACTGGTAAACCCTGATATCTATCAATTGAAGTTTTATTGATTAATGTTCCAAATGTATATTGTATATACTTTTTTCATACTACATTAATATGATGTTCACTTTTCTACAGTACGATAGAATGTTAATAGAGTGTTTGTTATTTGTCAACAATACTACAACTTCGTTTTTAATGAAACCATAACATTTAGTATTTTAATCAAAATTTATTTAATTAATTATTATGCAAAATAAAATAATATAAAAAGAAATTTCATTTTTTAAAAATAATAAAATAATAATTTATAATAAATTTTAAAAAGTAAGCATATACTATATCTTTGCTTCTTAAACAGTTAAAACTACATATCAGTATTAAAATTGATTGATACAACAATAAAATTAATAGCAGAAAAAGAACGGTAGACAATAGTTAGATAAATAAAAGATACAAATAAGACATATCAATTGTACGAGGCTGATGTATTTATTGGTAACAAAAATCTCTAAACCACCACAAATATTAGTTACAATTCATATTCTTATAACATTGTCTTATATACCACAAATGTTTCCCGACTTTTACGTTAGGGTAGCGTATGGGTACGTATAAAATCGGTGATGGTGATCATTGATATATCACCACATTCTAAGTGACACAACTCTTTGATATTGTACGCTTGGAATATTAAAACTTGGGAGGGCCATAATCTTTAGTTGTTATCTTCTCTTTCATTTCTTTTTTCCAAATGTTTTGTTGTTTTATAGATCTAGTTTATATATAAGAACATTGTTTAAACTAGTGTATCTATAATTAAATTTAATACGTACATATACTGAAACACACACATATCTATTCGACTGACTTAGTATGGGTCAAGGATGACACACCACATGTACACAGTACACGTTGAGCAATGACCACTGCGTAGTGTTTGTCCTTTAAAAATCAAATTTCAGATAACATTATTTCAACGTACATAATCATCATACAATACATAAAATTTGCTTTATATTTTTAGAACAATTACTAAATTTAGACCCTTTTAATTATTGTTTCGCAAAACATAAATAAGAATCTAGTAGATCTTAACGTCTCAAACCCTTTTTTGTTGTATCAAATGAAATACAAAAGAGATCAACCCAAGAGAGGAGTCCTTTTTAGCGGAGTAGGACACTTGAAGCCACGAGGTGGAGGAGTCTTACCACAGTCGACAAGAACCTCTAGAGCAATTGGGATAATGAGGTCAATGTTGAGAAGCTTCGCTCTAATGGTGGTGCAGAGACAAACCGCCGCGTCAAGACCCACTAAGTCGTCAAGAAGTGGGCAACACTTTGCCTTAGCGTAGCTTTTCCCTAGTCCGATGTGAATCAAACCGCCTAGCACGTCCACACATGCGCCTAGTTTCAGTGCGTCGATTGGACAAGTTTCCGGTTTAGGCGGAGGAGGATATGGTGTTGGTGGTGGTGGCGGACATGGCGCCTCTGGGGTTGGTGTTGGCGGTGGTGGGGTAACGACCGGTGGTGGTGGTGGCTTCACCGTGGGTGGTGGAGGAGTATACGGCGTGGGTGGTGGTGGAGTATACGGCGTGGGTGGTGGTGGTGGCTTCACGGTAGGGGGTGGTGGTGGCTTCACGTAAGGAGGTGGTGGTGGCTTCACAGTGGGAGGTGGTGGTGGCTTCACGTAGGGAGGTGGTGGTGGCTTCACGGTTGGAGGTTTTGGAGTATAGGGCGGAGGAGGGCATGGAATGTATGGAGGTGGAGGCTTCACAGTGGGAGGCTTTGGGGTGTGAGTAGGTGGTTTAACGGTAGGGGGCTTAGGTGGTTTAGCGGGATGTTTTGGCGGTTTAACAGGGTGTGGTGATGGTTTAGGAGGGTCACTACAATCACAAGCATAAGAGACGGCAAGGAGACCGAGGAGGAGGAGTATCACAAAGGAAATGTTTTGCTTGTGAAGAAGCGCCATGTTGAGAAAGATGGTTTAGGGTTTGGTTTGTGACAAGGAAGTGATGAAGTACTTGAGTGTCTTCCTCTTTTTATAGACCACAGTAATCTCTAAGATATTTATTTTTATTTGTATAATAATGTCCTTATTAGCATCATCCGTGATGATATATGAACGTGCCAAATTGCGAGTAAGATTATTGAAGTTGGACTATACTATGAAGTACATTAATATACAGGTCACTTTTTCATAAGAAGTAAAAAGGTTTTCTTTTATCAAAGAGAAAACAAAAAGTAAAAACTTTCCGGAATTTTTTTGTTGTAAATTTCAATTGTTCAAGATAATAATGGTACGTATGTACTTAGTTTAAAAATGTTGTAAATTTACCACGTACAAACAAAAAGGTTATGAGACTGGGACTATATGCAAATTGATTTTTTTTTTATGTATTGCTAATGGCAAGACAAATAATGAAGGAATTTGTCATTATTATCTGACTGAAAAGATACCTCTCAATTTCTGAAACAACAATGGCAAGTGGCGAGACAACTAACTAAGGAATTTGTCATTATCATTTGACTGAATTAGACATCTCAATTTTCAGAAAACCACAAAGACATAAAGAGATCCTTCCTCTTTTCTGCTCCTTTGATTATTGGGTACACTTGTTCATGCGGATTTTAGGCAAAAAATTTGGAATCTATTGTTCTTTCGTCTCGACCTATTGATATTGTAGCCTAGATATTGTCCAGAACAAACGCACAAATAGAGAAAAGAGAATCAATTCTATATAGCTAGGTCCAAGGCTATAGTATGTTTAAAAAAAAAAAAAAAACTACAATATGATTTATGTATAATTAATGTCAAAATAATGATAATGGTTAGTGTTTAATTATGAATTAATTACAGATGTATCCTAGCAGCGACGAAATAGTTAAACTTGTAAACAAAAATTGACTTCACAAAACTGATTCATAGATCCATCCATTTCAGGATCAATGACTTTTTTACAAGTACTGAAGTAAACACTGACAACTATCATTAATCGTATCATACGTTTTGTGAAGTTTTGACATATATCCTACAGTAGCTTTTATTAACCACCAGGGTAAAACGTTTTTCACAAGTCACTGATTTGAAAAAGAAATGAAACTACAATATGATTAATTTAACGGTGAAACTAATTATAGTATGGTTCTAATGGTCCCAGTATATTCTCTTTTGTGTTCTCAAAACACAAAGCAAGACTGGAACATATAAAATCATGCATACATCATTAAAAAAAAAAAATTAAGATCAAAATTAAATATACCATTCACAAAAAAAAAAACTTAAATATATAGAAACATAACTGTGGAGTGACCTTAAAATACTAGTTCGCAGGAGATGATAGTACGTAGTTCCTCGAGTTTTTGTAAGGGAGTCAATTTTTTTTTTTTTATATACTGCTTGTAGATCTTATATGAAACCTATATATTGATTAAGATAAAAACATTTGGTTTCCATTTTTTTTTTTGGGTCCAAACATTTTTGTTTTTCGTTTTTAGACTCTTTTAAAAAAAAGCTTTTTTTAGACTCTTTTATTCCCTCGCACCTTTTAATATTTCAGTTATCCACGAAAACTAATTGAGCAAGTCCGTGATTGATGATTATCTAGTAAATTTCTTTATACTTGTCTCTGTATGACTGTATGGCATAGATTTGACCTTTTATGACATTGTCTGAGTCGTCGTTTATAACAAAACCTGAAACAGGTATATACAAAAGAAATTAAGAATAAATATAGTGAAAAAGTATATCTAAGAAGGATAAATTAGTTCTCTCAAGCCTATTAATGCAGAGTTAAGATATAAATACAATACAAGATACTAATAAGAGATTTTTGTTTTTAATAATTAGTATTAGATAAGAAATGTGTCAATGGAGGTGTGTACAAGATTGCGGGTGAGATTTGTCGAGTAGTCAAAATAGTGTAACCCGTGAGTCTGTCTCCTCTAAATTGAGAATTTGTTTGTTATTGTTATTTTAAAAAAGAGAATGGGATAATGTCACCGTAACTCGTAAGAATGAATCGTACATGCGTTGTTAAGAGTAGATATATAAAAATGAAACAGAATCCACATGCATGGATCTCTGCATGTGACCACACCATTATATATCATTTTGTGCTGAAACATCGGGCCAGATTATAAGTTTTCTTTATCATGACAGAAATCCCCAGATTGTGGGATTATCTTCATTTCTAAATCAATGTCAACTCTCCAATACTCTTCAAGACAGAACTGTCCCTTTTGATTGAAGTAATTTAAACCATACCTGTTCTCAGATTTTGTTGAACGTATATTTGCCAGTAAAAATGAGTACAGACATGAACAACCCACCAGTGTCGTGCACCCGTGCCCAAGTTTATCCGGGCTTAAAGTAAAGTTGAATTTTGATACCTTTCTAATATGATTTTTCTTTAAATAAAACAAAAACGTGTAAAAATGATTTTGAATCGATATCACACAACATATCATCTTGTATTGAGCATAAAACTTGACTAAACAAAGATTTAGAAGCACTAAAACAAAATCCACAATTTTAAAATAAACGTAGTAAATATTAAACAAAGAAAATAAAAAAACAAGTTTGACACTTTTAAAAAGAATAAAAAAAATCCTCTATGAAACTAATGAAAAGAAACAGAGGGAAGATAATTTTGGAATCTACATTACTTTGATTTTCAGTTTTTTGTTTTTCAAAATATTTGAACTAATTTGCCTGCAGATTTAGTTAAAACATGTAAAAATAGTCTTTAAAGAATTTAATAAAAAACAATCTTTTTTTTCTTTCATGAATACCAAATATGGAATATATATCTTTGAACTGAAAAGAAGACTTGAGACCATATTCCGTGAGGCACAAGTCGAGCTTTACATAGATTAGTAACTCGACCGGCATATAGTTATTATTCAAACTGTAAATGTAAACGGAACAAATACAACCTATACATTCCTCCCTAAATCTCCTATATTTCCTATGGCCGTAAGAGACTCAGAATTTTCGTTAATCATATATATGGATCTAATACATTGCATGAACATGTGGTGTGGATGTGCAAAAACTGTCTTTTCACGTAATCATCAGTTTGGTACATATTTAATATTAAATCAATCAGCCTAAGTCTAGTCCGATAACATTATTTTATACTTTGAGCCGTAAATTTAAAGTTAATTACTACTCTAATAATTCAACCAATCACCAATTTATGCCTTTGTACAGCTATGCGGATACGCAACGTTGCGAGTTGCGACGACCCAATTCGGGTTTTCTCCTAATAACAGTTTGGGCTTCAACGAGGTCCCATGTTATAATAGCACCCTCTAAAGGCCCTAAACACTTTTATAGATTCTACATCTATTTAGTATTTACCAGTATAGTTCACTAGGCAAGAAACATACAACTGACAACTGAGAATTTAAAACAGGTGAAGTGAGGATACGATTGAAGAATAAACCAAGCTGGAGTCTATCAATAAAAAGCACTTGAGCCTTGGGAGAATTAAACAATAACTGAGTAGAGATTAGAAGACATGTAAAAGCTTGTAACTTGCATGTAATCAATAATATTGTTTCAAAATTTGTAACTTTATTTCAATTGTAGTGAATTCTAAAAGCCTGTTTTATATCTCGGATGAATAAAACTTGATCCGTGAGCTTCATATATGTAGATTAGTTCTTAATTCTAAAAGCCTGTTTCAATTTCTATTACCCAAGTTGAGGACTATGTGTTGCCACTCATTCGTCTAACGTCTACAAATTGGCGCAAAGCTTTTATGCGTGCATGCGTGGTAATTGGAGCTTTGGAACTTTGTTGTCAATGCTGGATATGTGAATTCTCTTAAGGATGTGACACTGTTTATTCTATGTGGTTGATTTTCTCATCATTGATAATGATGCCAGACAAGTTCAGCGACATTTTGAACAAGCGATTTTCACTCAAAGATTTGGGTATAGATCAAGCAACTCGAGCTGATGCTGGTTTGATGTTTTTGAACAAGCGATTTTCACTCACGTAGCTTTAAAAGTAAAATATATTTGGTCAACTATTCAACGTACAAAAGACTATTACACTTAAATACTTGCAAAGTAAAGTTAAGAACAATTATTATACTTAGATCTCGAGACATATATAATTTTATTTTATTGTACACACACAAAGAGATCGATCTAGGAAAGCCTTGTAAACGAGAAGCCTTTTACTACGACAGAGGTTAGTGGACTGTTGGAAGTGTTGGTGGGGGCTTGACAATGACCGGCGTTGGAGTATCTGGTGGAGGCTTGACGGTGATTGGTGTTGGAGTATCCGGCGGAGGCCGAGGCTTGAAGAAGCCTGGAGGAGGAGGGGGAGGAGGTGGGGCTACGTCAGGTGGAGGATCGAACTCAGGAGTTGGTGGTCGTGGTCGCTTAACTGGGACTGGTTTTGGAGTAACCGGGATCGGCTTGGGGAGGAAGGCTTTCGGTGAGGGCTTGAAGGGGAAGACTTTTGGTAGGGCTTAAGGTTAAGACTTTCGGGAAGGCTTCAAGAAACCGATGCGTTGATGTGGATTTAGTTTCCGAGGAACGGAAGCGTAAGAGACTGCAAAGAAGCCGAGTAGTAGGATGATGAGTACAAAGGAGAGGTTTGGTTTTGTCTCAAGTCCCATCTCTAGAGTTGATTTTTTAAGTGTTTGGCAGATAGTTTAATTTTATGGTTTGCATATGATCCGTCTCGTTCCATTTTTATAGATCATCTATATGATGTTTTACTTTTTAATGATATTGTTAAGTATATCAACGTGCCAAATTTGGTGATTTAAATTATTGACGAGGTTGTAATGAGTAGTAGGTGGCACTCGCCACTCGGTTTCTAAAGGTAAAGTGGTTTGGTCAAGCTCCCTGGAAATTTCGTTTACTATTATATAATTATACACTTTTTGAAAGTAAAATCTAGGATATATTATAATGTTTCTTATTGATAATTGATGATTGTGAAAGGGCATTTGGTCATTGGTAGGTAGTTTTTATGTGAGGTTTAAAGATTTTAGCAGTATGTAAACTTTTATAAGTAGTTTAAATGTTAAATTTCCGCAATATGGAGTATGGTGCATGTTAAGCAATTCATTGTCATGATTGTGTAGATAATTATTATTTTCGTTGTCGTAAACGTAAAATTCGCCTTGTTCACTCTCCCAAATTTCACTCTCACCATTCTAAGATTTTAAATAAAACTTTTGTAATGAAATGCCGGAGACATGGCAAGGTTCAAAAGTAGTTTAATGGTTCGGGTGTTTGGGTCTCCGCACTTGAGACACCATCTAGCTGCCAAGTGGGGTATGCAATGGCTGAATAACGACGATACACACACACAAGGAAAGTTTTGAGGTTCTCTTATCATTTAAAATTGTCTAAAAGTTTGTGATGTTTTTGATATCTTTTGAATTTAATGTGATTTTTAAAATTAAAACGTTTTGATATATATATATATATATATATATATATATATATATATACTGTTTTTCAAAGACAAAAAACTGTATTTAAAATTACCGAGAAAAACAAAAAAAAAAATGATTCAAATCAATTAATTAACTCGTTATGATTAAAAATAAACGTCCATACTCCTTAGTCCATTTAGATTGAATCTGAATAGTGTAACGGTTAAGACTTGAATAGTAATAAAATGTCAAGATTCGGCCGTGCGGCACTGTACAATGTCCAATCTAATCCTGCCCCGATGGCAATCTAAAGTCTTCTTCCAACGGTAACTTTTCGGACATGAAGTAGATTCACAATCCAATAATTACATGACACGTGTTCTAAATCCGACCCCAACGGTCGTCTTTCTTCATCATCATCCTTTGACCCAAAATATAAAAAGAAACACGAAACTCAGAAAAAAGCAAAAAAACAAAAAGATCTGAAACAAAAATGGTGAATCAAAGAAAGCTACAAGAAGAAGAAGAGGAAAAGGAGAATTATCCTCTCATTACAACCAAAGTAGTTGAGTATTTGCAGCCAGTAATGTGTCGAGAGCTTCTCTGCAAATTTCCAGATAACTCTGCTTTTGGATTCGACTACTCACAGAGCTCTCTTTGGTCTCCTCTCTTGCCTCGAAATTACGCCAGTCCTTCAGATCTAGACTCCGACAGTTGCGTTTGTCGGAATCTTAAGCTAGGGGAGTTTCAAGTAGGCAAGAAGAAGAAGATGAAGATGATGTCAATGAAGAAGAACAAGAAGAAGAGTAAATTACTGAAACTAGACATACCTTCAATGAAGAATGATGATTCTTCTCCTAAAATTGGCTGTTTTCCTCTCCCTACCAAGGTATGTTATATCATATAACATAGATAATGTTCTCAGTTTTGTTTTGGTCAATGTTTATAATAGATGTTGTTAATTGTTTAGGGATGGAATGGTGTGTTAAAGGCAGCTTCAAAACATTTCAAGAAATCGAAAAAGAAGAGAGATTCATTCGCTGATGCCAAGCTTCTCGACTTCAAATACTAAGATTATAGCAACTTCAATTGCTTTTCATTGTATTCAATAATTACTAGACCTTTGATGAATTGTGAAGTTGAGCTGTTTCTATTATGGTCATCATGTAATCATTTGGAGTGTTTGATCATAGATATATCCATGACTGCTTTTGATTTCTGATGCATTTGAGTTTTAGACACAAGTAGAGATTTTGAAACAGAGTTTGATGTACAGTTGAATAAACAAGCCTAATACCATTACTGGTGAAATCTAGTAGATTTTGGTTCTGTATCTGGAAATACTTCAACCATGACCCAAAATCTCTCATTTCTTTACTGTTTCAATCCCTTTGTTGCTCACATTGACGCAGTCTTCTTCTGCAAACTCGTTGTCATCAGACATTTGTTCATCGTCATTGTCTTTGGAAATCGTCAGTCCATTTTGAAGCAATCGCCGGTTCTCTTCCGATTCTTGCCTCATTAGCCGTTGCTGAATCCCATCTCTGATGGCTGTTCCCTGAGAAAAATAAAACAATAATTAGCGACGGAGACACTACTATACTCATGTTTGAGATTTCAAATGATCTTTTTTTTGTAATGCTGCTTACCATTTTATGACAACCTTCCTCAAACATTTCAAGAAATCCAGCCACCCAACGATCAGCATTTTCAAGCCACTCATCATGGTGCATCCCAGCAGTTTTTGCTACGGTTTGTATCTGCACAAAGGGAAAAAGATTCAGGATTCAGAAAGTTACACAATGAGCGATTCTGACTCTAACTCCATTCTTAGCCAAACATACTGCACTTCTTCTGTATATTTACTATTTACAAGCCGTGCATCATTAACGCATAAGAATAGATTCATCGCCTCTCACCTTTTCTTGTTGTTCTTTAACTTTCTCTTGTAGTTTCTTCAATCTCATATTCACTCTAAGCCTCTTCTCCTGTTCGTATAGTAAACAAGTTAGTGTATCACGTTGAATATACCATTCCCACATCAAGGCAGAGAAAAATGGAGAGCGTACCTCGAGCTGACACGGAGTTCTTCTCTTGAATAACCTCGGTCCAGATTACGCAACACATACTGGTTATAATCTTTCACTATTCTCATGATTATATCAGATGTCGATATCCCCTCTGTTCGTTTAGTCTCCTTAAACTTCCCAATCGACTTTACCTGCACAAAATAAACTCCAAATCTTTAAGAAACAGCATAAGAAGAAGAAAGAACATCTCTATGTTAATACTTACAAACTCATAAACATCATTTCCAGCTCCACTAGTATCCGCATAGCTATTGAAACAAACACAAACACAAATCATTAACCTTGTTTTAAAAATTGCTAATTCTCTCTAATGGAAAAATACACAACAACAAAAAAACGAATCTTACGGAAGAGCATCGTGAGCTACGTAATCTATCTTATGCTTATCAAGAAACTCTGTTGTAAGAACCCATGGTGCATCTGGAATCACTTCATCAACCCACCTATTAACAAAAACACCATTATAACAAACAAAAAAACTCCAGAGAATCTACAATAGCTCCATAGAAAATTGAAACATTACTTGCAATGTCGAAGAGATTCGTATCGCTCAGATTCAGTCATCACAGTTTTCCCCTTGAATTTGTTCGTAATTTCGTCATTGCAACATCCAACAAGCAGATACGTATTCGGAAACCTAATTTTTCAAAATTGGAATCACAAATCACAAATTCACAACCCTAATTTCTCAATTCTGGCAAAATAATCGAAAGAAAACAAAAATTGGTAACTGACGATTTTTTGGCTTGTTCGATGGCACGAGCGTGGCCGAAATGGAACAAATCGAAGATCCCATCGGCGTAGACTCTAACAGGTCGATCTGAAGATGAACTATCTCCTCCTGAGACCTTGTTCTCACCATTAACGCTCATTTCTTCTTCTTCTTCTTCGGCCTCCTTGAGAATTTTTGGGTTTGGGTTTGTTAAAATGTTTGTTATCTTTTAGTTTTCTATGGCTTTCCCTCCAACGCGCGGTTTTCTAAATTGGATTTTTTTTTTCTTTCCGATAAGACTTTTCAATTTTTGCAACCTAAAATAAATTGTTATCTCACATTCACATTTAAAGCCAAAAAAGTGATAGACGACAATTTTGTAAAATATAGTAATTGAGAGATGGTGAGAGCATAGGTCGGCCATCTTTGAACACTGATATTAGTTGGTATTTCTTTTTAATATATAGTTTTTTATTTTGGTCAGCCATATATTGATATATTAATGGTTTTCGTAAACGTATTAATCAAAAATAAGAATGATTTGAAAGAAGTCACGTATAAAGAATATTTGAGCCGAATAGGATACTAGTGCTCTTCGATCGCATGGGAACATGTTGGCCCGGGTACATGTACACACACCTACAGGTGGTTGTTGTATATGTTGTGGGTCAAATTGTGTCATCCATACTCTCAAACTTTTATAGATTAATAAGTAATGACATAAACAATATGAGTCATGAATTAGAGCCTAACATTTTATAGATTTTCTTTAAACCATTTTTTGAAATAAAGGTAAAAATTGTTGATCTTGTCGTTGGTTTTACATCAGTTAGAGTTTTCTAAGTTTTTAACTATATAAAACTCACTAAACTGATATTGTTCATGGTTGTTTAGCTGTTGGTATTATATATAACTTTTGAATAGAATATAAAAAGAGCACAATGTTTCACTTCAAATAGAGAGCCTCCGATAGTTTTGCACCTTATCTGTCATTCCATGATGTCATATCATATATGACGTTCTAACCCGGACTATGTATATTGAGTTTGGACTGCCTTTATTACTATACTTTAAGAGATATTCGTTTATGCTTCAACAACGTTTTTGGTTATATGTACTGTCTAACTGTTTATATACAGGGACAATCCCTAGATTTCTTAGAAGGCGGTCGTGGATTCTAGTTTATGGTTGTTTGATTGAACAATCAGCCTCTGAGACTGCTATGATTTAGCTTCCACGGAACCGGACTTAGGTGGTCTTTGCTCAAAGTATATGAGGATCGTCGGATCTCGAAGGAAAAGTGTTAGATTTGAGATGGTCGTGTTGCTAGGTCGGAATCCGACAGCAGAGAGTCGGTTTGTCAGAAAAAGGATCAAAAACTGAAACTAACATACGAGAAGGAAAATGTTAACATGTTCGAAAATTAAAACCAAGATAGAATGAACCAATTTGAATTTCAGTTCAAAGTTCTAATTCAGTTCGGGTTCTTTCAAAACCGACTAAAGGAAAGCAAAAAACCAAATTATTAACATATCCGAATGGTACCCATCATACATATAACTAAGCTCGGAAGATCTCCAGATTGCCACCATTTAAAACCATATGCAACAAAAAAAAGGTATGGAAGCACAAAAGTAATTAGTAAGCAAGCAAACAATTTTCACATTAACGGAATTCATTTCTTCAGAAAAAGTATTAAGTTAAATATGGGCCATTAATTCATCCCGTCTCTAACCCTTTTTTTGTTACTCGTTTTTTATGCGATATAAACGACTTTTTCATTTTGTGAAAAAGGAGAAGAAAAGAGAAACGCATCATGTGAGATTCTTCACATGTTGGTAGCCTACCTTCACCGACTCATTTCCCCTAGTTTCTGAACGAAAAGCAACGGCGACGTAAAATATTTATTCTTCACTTCTCTTTCTGTAGAGAAAATTCTTCTTTAAATTGAAAAGCCAACTAAGATTTTTCTAAAGTTGATCATCACATGGAAGGAAAAGGAAAAGAAAATTCATTTAGACCTTTCCATGTACAAGTATATGATACTCGAACTATTACCATAACGAATATTCATACATATAAAATACGACTACGGGATCTTATAATCGAATTTATGTAGGATAGTTTGAACAAGTTGTTCGAATACTAAACTATGAACACCAAAATGCATAATTTTGTAGTCGAATAGTTATGAACATATTTATCCATATCATGTGATCACGTTTGAGTATATTTGTTTCCAAAGCCGCTTAAATTTTTTGTTTCCCTTTCTAAATGAGTTCTTAAACTCGAAATGACGATATCTCAAATTGGTAAATGCTATTTAAAGTTCTGAATGAAGACAAAATCGCATTATGTAGTGCGTTATTAAAACCATACCGCATTTTATCTCTAATTGAATCGTATAATTCTATTAAGTTTATTTAATTTATCCGTCCACAAGTCCTCAAAATATGAAAAACAATAAACAACTAAAGAAAATTACAATAGTCAAAGTTTTCATTCTGCTACAAACAAAGTCAGTATACCTAACATTTCTTCCTTTATGTTTTTTTTCCTCGGAATAGGTAAAAAACTAGAAAAAGAACATTTCTAAGAATAATATACCGTTTTTTCCTCGGAATAGGTAGTATTGCTATTCCTCTCCGACGACGGAGCATAACCTCCTCCTCCTCCTCCACCACCCTCTCTACTCTCCTCCGCCCCCACAAAACCATCGGTAGCCACTGCGTTAGGATAGCTAAGAGTGCTCACGTTGTTTGACGACGAAAACATGTACGGTCGCTGTTGTTGCATTAGCTCGTTATGAGCCATTTGGTTCTGCAAATTAGCGTATTGCCAAGGAGAGGAAGATACTCCGGCAGTGGGATCAGACGAGGTGAGACTAAAACCAGACGACGGCGAAGACCCGAACGCAACGGCGGATGGACCGCCGGTGAATTGTTGCACCATGGCTCTGAAGTTGGCTGTGTCGGTGTTGAAAAGTGTAGTAGGTGTACGACGTGAGGCTCTAGATCTCCGACGTGTTGGCTTTGCAACACGGCGATTATCCGGACTCAGAGGAGAATCAGCTGACGTGGCGGTGGTGGTGGTGGTTGTGACGGTGGAGGTTGCGGTGGTGAAGAAGGTTTGGTTGTTGTAGAATTGAGACCAGTCGTTGTTAGAGTTGGCCATCTTCTTCTTATTATTATGGGAGAGATCAAAGAGGAGCCCTTGTTTAGTATTTATGGACTTTCTCTCATCTTTTGGTTTTTAATAGCATTTTAAAACTTGTCAATTGGTTGGATTTGGTCAAAGTAAGACCATCTAACAAATCACAGCCGTTGGTTTTGGTTTGTTTTTACATTTTAGGGACACGTGGATCTAAAAAAGATTGTCGTTGATGCGTCGCCTAATGTTTGGATGATGTTGTCGATTTGCATTTCTCAATTCTCACATGCAGTAGTAAATTAGTAATTCAAGAATGCGATTTTTTTATCTAACTTTTTTGTTTTGGGAAAAATATAAAAAAAAACATGAACTTTCAAATTTGGGATAAGAAACCATGAACTTATAAAATATTATTAAAATCGTAAAGTTTTGTTTGACTTTCAATAAAATAGCAAAGTTTCCTTGACTATGCCATTTTAGGCATGTCGTTAAGTTTTCGTCAACAAAAAAATCACGGAATTAATTTTCCGTTAGCATTTTCTGTTAAAAGCAAACAACGTCGTTTTGATAAAAATAAAATAACAATTGGGAGCCCGGCAAGGCTTTGAACCCATGACCTATTATTTTCCTATCATGTACTCAACCATTAGGCCACAATCTCATTTCAATAATAGTGCAAACATATCTATATAGCATATAAACTAAAAATAACAAAATAACCAAACATGCACAAATATTAAATATACATACCATAAATATACGTTTCGAATATCATATACTTAACTTTACATATAGCAATTTCTTCTAAATGCACCGAATTTTCATCTGAAAATTTATTATTTCTTCATTTTATCTTATATAAAAAACTAAAACTTATTGAATTAGAAAATTACCTAAAATTTACACAATCAATCTCAAATAAATATAGGATTAATTTATACATGCACATAGAATGGAAAGTATTTTAAAAACTTATGCACATAGGCAATATATTTAATTTTCTATATTTCATAAATTTCATTTTTATATCATTTAAGAAAGACTAACTTAAATTCAATGCATTAATATACAAGAAATCTTTATATACATGGAATAAATATTTTTGGTGTATTAAATATTTGTACAATATTAGTTGTTAATATATTTTAGTTTGGTTATTTTTAATTAATTGTGTATTTATATGTTATATATATTTTGGTTTGTCATTTTGTTAAAATATTATCGTGGCTCTGTGGTTTAGTTGTTGTAAGGAAGACAGAAGTTCAATGGTTCGAATCACCATGGGCTCGTTTTTTTTTTTTTATAAACGACGTCATTTCGTTTATAACAGAAAATGCTAACGGAAAGTTAACCCTGTGATTTTCTTGTTAACGGAAATTTAACGACATGCTCGAAATGGCAAACTCAACGAAACTTGACCATTTTATCAAAAGTCAAAAAAGACTTTACGATTTTAATTGCGTTTTAGAAATTCATATTTTTTTCATCCCAAATTTAAAAGTTCGTGCTTTTTTTTGACATTTTACCCGTTCTACATTCGTAACTTTGCAACTATCCACCTCATCTTCTCATTTTCTTAAACTTTTGACACTAATTTAATTTACTTAGCAACTAAATAAGCCAATTTGTTTTTTAAAAACCGCGAACGTGTATGACACGTGTCACAATTAAAAAAATCTTTGGTCCAAGTGCATCTGTGTCGTCGTTATGCTTGGTGCTTGAAGTGGCCATTTTCAAGCAAAAAGATAAGAATGTTCTTCAATCTTCTTCTCCTTCATCTAACTTTAGAGCTTCTCTTTTCATTTGAAGATGGTAGCAGCCATGGCTTTTCCTGCCGCTGCTACTTATCCCACCCATTTCCAAGGCGGCGCTCTTCATCTGGGTAGGACCGATCATTGCCTCTTCGGTTTCTACCCTCAAACCATTTCCTCTGTGAATTCTCGGAGAGCTTCTGTTTCCATCAAGTGGGTTTCTCTTCTTTTGATTATACCCTTACGATTAGGTTCTGGGTTTGATGAAAGTTGGGGCCTTTTGTTTACTGTTTACTGAATCTAGACGTATCTATAGATGTCTGTGGAATTAGTTAAATTCGAAAGCTTTTTAATGTGGATTGTGAAATTCAGAACCAGATAAGATAAAGTTAGAGCTTTGGTGATGGTATAATTGAAGTAAACTTTGAGTTTGATTTTTGTGGTGGGACATATTTAGGTGCCAATCTACGGAGCCAAAGACGAATGGTAACATATTGGACAATGCGAGCAACCTTTTGACAAATTTTTTAAGTGGTGGAAGTTTGGGGTCAATGCCTACTGCTGAAGGCTCTGTCTCTGATTTGTTTGGAAAGCCTCTCTTTTTATCTCTTTACGACTGGTTCTTGGAGGTATACTATTACAACTTATTTCAGTGCTTTACTTGAAGAAGTTTATCTTTGTTTGATTCTGTGATGTTTTTATCTAAAGCATGGAGGAATTTATAAACTTGCGTTTGGTCCAAAAGCCTTTGTTGTCATCTCAGATCCCATTATTGCAAGGCATGTCCTCCGGGAAAATGCTTTTTCTTATGACAAGGTAACTGAAATAACCCTTTCTTTTGTTTTCGTTGGTATCATCAAGTAACTTCCTGTGTTTCTCTAGGGAGTTCTTGCTGAGATCTTAGAGCCGATTATGGGAAAAGGGTTAATACCGGCTGATCTAGATACGTGGAAGTTAAGAAGAAGAGGTAAAAGCACGTTGTAATCTCTATCTTTCAGAATTCAGATATTGCAGTACCGTGGCCATTGATGATTGTTTCTTTTTAATCTCTGTTGTAGCTATCACTCCCGCATTCCATAAATTGTATCTAGAGGCCATGGTCAAAGTATTTAGTGACTGTTCGGAGAAAATGATATTGAAATCTGAGAAACTCATAAGGGAGAAAGAAACTTCAAGCGGGGAGGACACCATTGAGTTGGATCTGGAAGCAGAATTCTCGAGTCTGGCTCTTGATATTATAGGTCTTAGCGTGTTCAACTACGATTTTGGCTCTGTCACAAAAGAGTCCCCTGTGATCAAGGTAATCATTCTACTATTGAACTGGCTCTCCACCAGTCGTCTGAGGTACACTGGTCCATTGATATTTTCTGTTACATCACAGGCAGTTTATGGAACTCTTTTCGAGGCAGAGCATCGGTCTACTTTCTACTTCCCTTATTGGAACTTTCCTCCAGCTAGATGGATAGTTCCGAGGCAACGAAAGTTCCAAAGCGATCTGAAGATTATAAACGATTGCCTTGATGGCCTCATTCAAAATGCTAAAGAGACAAGACAGGTAGTTCACTTTCTTTTTTGTTCTTGGTTCCGCTCTCCTCTTCTCATTTTGTTACTTGTTCTCCCAGGAAACAGATGTTGAGAAGCTCCAGGAAAGGGACTACACTAATCTCAAGGTTTATGTTGCACAAGTGTTAAAAAAATATCCTTCCCTTTTTATTCCCATTCTGAAACTCTACTGATTGTTTACTCTTGGATTCTTAGGATGCAAGTCTTTTGCGGTTCTTAGTCGATATGCGCGGTGTTGACATTGATGACCGGCAGGTAAGATTTATCACTTTCTGATTAACAATTTTATTTTCCTCTTTTGTGTTTGATTCATTAGTTTTCACACAATTGTTTCAATAGCTGAGGGATGACTTGATGACTATGCTAATTGCTGGTCATGAGACAACAGCAGCAGTACTTACTTGGGCTGTTTTCCTTCTGTCACAAGTATGCACTTAAGAGTCTTTAACATTTTTTCCATGACTGCTTAAAAGCTCATTGTACAGTCTTAAGATTCTCTTTTAAATTTGCAGAATCCTGAAAAAATTAGGAAAGCTCAAGCTGAGATTGATGCTGTGCTTGGTCAAGGTCCACCCACTTATGAATCAATGAAAAAGCTCGAGTACGTTACTCGAAAGATATCTTCTTTCATCTCTTCTTTTGGTCTCTATTTAATTCGTTGACCGCTTTGTTTCATGCTTCTGTAGGTACATACGACTGATCGTTGTAGAAGTCCTTCGTCTCTTTCCTCAGCCACCTTTGCTCATCAGACGCACTCTCAAACCAGAAACATTACCCGGTATGTCTCAAAAGCACTTGCTAAGTACTACGTATACAAATCTGCTTTCATTAACAGATCATATCTCCACTAGAACTAGAGAATGACTTAGTCCAGAGCTCATATATGTCTATTTTCCTATGTCTTTCTACTGCTTGTATCAACAGGAGGACACAAAGGGGAAAAAGAAGGTCATAAAGTTCCAAAAGGGACTGATATCTTCATTTCTGTAAGTGGTAGTTTTTGTATTTGTTTATGCTTCTCCTCATCAGGACCCGCTTTTCTTTGACTACCCTATTGTGTATCTGCTTGCTTTCAGGTGTATAATCTCCATAGATCTCCATACTTTTGGGATAATCCCCACGATTTTGAGCCTGAGAGGTTTTTAAGAACAAAGGAGAGCAATGGAATTGAAGGATGGGCTGGCTTTGATCCATCTCGTAGCCCCGGGGCACTATATCCGAATGAGGTGAAATTTCCAAAGCTTGCAAATATTTTCCTTAGCATGTGATCATTTTCTCAAAGAAGAAATGAATAATCTTTCCTCTTGTAACAAAAGTTGCCTCTGTTTGGTATTTATGATGACAACAGATAATAGCAGACTTTGCATTCTTACCATTTGGTGGAGGACCAAGAAAATGCATTGGAGACCAGTTTGCACTAATGGAATCGACCGTCGCACTAGCTATGTTGTTTCAGAAATTCGATGTGGAGCTGCGTGGAACGCCAGAATCTGTTGAACTCGTGAGCGGCGCAACGATTCATGCCAAAAATGGGATGTGGTGCAAACTAAAGAGAAGATCAAAGTGAAATTTATGGATAGGCAAAAAGACTCAATTTTAACTTGAAGGAAGCTGAGTGTAAATGAGAGATGATATGCTTATGATTCACTAAACGTACATTCTTGAGATTTTGAAAATGCAAAAAAGCTAATACAGAGATTGGATCTGTTGGTGAAACATAGATCAGATCTGGTGGAAGATAGAACCAAACAGCTTTAAGGTTATGTTGGATCATTACTAGAAAGTGACATAGTAACACACTTTTTAGAAAAGAAAAGAGAAAACATAGTTAACACACATCATCTCTCTTACAATGAGATCCTTATTTTTAACGTAACAAAACCCACAATCTCACAAACTTTCTGAAAACTTAAACACTCAAATATTAGATTACCAAAGCATCTTCTTAATTCTTGATTTAATTAGTCTCTACCCTCGATGACGACAGAGGAACACCTTTGACAAACGCAGAGATAAAAGCGAGAGAGCTGCTTGGTTTAAAGCTAGGCACTGTATGTCCAGCTCCTCTAAAAGTAGCAAATGTTAGACCATCGTATTCTTGAACCCATCCACTTACCTGTTGTTTTAAATATAAGAATCATCAAATAGGACTAATCAAACTCAAATAAGAATCTAAAATAACCCGTTAAATAGATCCATATGTAATCATGTATTGACCTGTTTCTCATGGTACCATGGCCTCCAAGCTGTTTTGATGGGTAATCCGAGTGCATTTAAGCTATACCGAGTTCCGAGTACAGGAATACATCCGTCTGTATCACCGCTGTGCCATCGAAACCACAAACCAACGGTTTAGTGGGATGGCCGTTATATGAATAACAAAACTTTCTTCAGTATATTATATGTAACCAACCAAAGTACAAAAGCTTTAAACTGTATGGTTACGTTGAGCTCTCCACGACCAAGTTAACTCCCAATTAGTATGATATTGTGATATTGTCTGTTTTGGGAAAGTGGTCAACCCTACTCCTTCCCAAAAAGGCCATACTAAGTGGAGTTGAATTTGACTTATATATTAGACTATTATTTTGCTGAGTTTCTGATGTGGGAGATTTGTTTGTCTCCCAATTTGTTACTTGCGTAGGAAGGAACACAAATTTTTATTAATCATTTAAGCTTGACTGCCAATATGTTTTATTCTTCTCCATTAAATTTTGATTTGGTTTTCATGAATGTAATTTACCTGTAAACCCATATCCTTAATCCTCCCGCGATGAGTTTCTGGTATATAGGCAAAACCGATTGCACTACATAAGTCCAATTATGAAAGATCTCCATGCTACAAGAATACCAAAAACTATTCAGACAAGTTCCATCATGCATATATCATACAAAAGAAGAGAAACAATTAACTTATTAACACACATACTTGCAAATGCTCCAGTTCTTGAGATTAACTCCATCACTTGCATGAAGAGCTTTTTGAACATCTGCTCTGTTGTAATATACTTTCACGTAATCGTCTAAGCATGGGTCATATCCAGCCAAGCGCCTTGGAGGCATCTGAAGCATGAGAACAATATAATTTTGTTAAGTTTCAAAGACACTTGGTATATAGCTTTTAAGAGAATTTTAAGGATCTATCTATATATATATATATATAATATACTCCTTACTTTTCTTATTTTTATAATTTAAATGTTTTTCTAGCATTTTTTTTTGTTTCAAAATAAGTATTAATTTGGATTGCAAAGTAAACTTTGACGCAAATTATTTATTTTGACTTCAATTTTTTTTTTTTTTTTTTTATAAAGAATCCTTATTAGAAATATCAATAGTGAACTTGTTTGATGTAACAAAGTTTCAATATGTTTTGTATATGTGTGGAAATGTAAAAGATGAAACTAGGAAGAATATATATAATGTTTTATATCGTACACATACCCTCTTAGAGCTAATGTGATAATTTGTTTTGAATTGTGCTGATGCGAAGTAAGACGATTTTGCAGAATCTCCTTTACAAGCTGAGGTATAGAGGCTATAGATATCGATCTCGTTGTACTGCTTGTCAACTTCTGCTATGGCTTCATTGCACTTGTCGTTGTTCCAAACATCGTCGCTGCTAAAATTGCACAACCTGTTTATGTTTCTATGTGTCTCGTCCGATATCACTGCATGGCTCCATGCATAATCCACCCAGCCTCTCCAATCATCTGGATTTGATATATCAGGATTCCCCAACTAGATAGCCAAAAGAAAAAAAAAAATGGGACTGATTTGATTTGAATATATGGTTATATCGAGTATAATTAACATGTTTGTTTTTATTGTTATCGTACACAACTACTTGGTTTATTTACAGTTAGCTAGTATCGAGAGATTCAAACTTACCAAAAAACCCTTAAGATTGATGTGAAGCGACAAATCATTGTTCTTTTCATTGTTATCGTACACAAGTTCTGCTAACTCGGGTACGTATATTCCTGCACACACACGTTGCCCAAAAAAATTATAAAACCGAATTAGACAATATAAAAACTAAACACAAGATGATTTAACAGAAGATGACATATTAGTTAAAATTTTTTATAAAACCGAATTAGACATATTAGTTAAAAAAAACACAAGATGATTTTTATTTAACCTGCGTAACTTTCGCCTGCAATGTAGAACTCATTTCCTTTGTGCTCTGGGAATTTCTCGAACCAGTTGCAAAGAAACGTGTACGCGTCTTTTTCTGATGGCAGAAAAAGAGAGGAAACAGAATGTTGTAACGTACAGTTATGTTTGGTTGTTTACTAAACTAAAGTATGTATGTACGATAAAAATCTATACACTTTATTTTATAATTAACTTGAGTGATCCGAATCTAAACTATCCGACTAATGATGCGGTGTAGTTGCTCGTTGGGTATAAAACACACCATGTTAAACATCCGAGCCAAAACCTAGAGTCAACTAATCTATTAGACCTGTTTTTGTTTCTCGTAGTAGCCTGCAGCAGCGTAACTAGAAAATTTATTTAAAAAAGCGATATGTAAGAGTTTATTGTATACGAATCAATCTATTACTCTCACTCTGTTATATGAATATTGAGTTTTTTTGGGCTTTCTCACTGATTTGTTTTAAATACTTTTTTTTAAATGTATTTTTCAGTTGAATATTAATAAAATATTGATGGAGGATATTTTAATAAATTTAATTAGTACAGTAATCTGTATTTACTGTGAAAAAGCGTATATTTAGGCAAAAAAAATAATTATAAACAAAACAATATAAATATTTTTTAATATGTGAGAAAACTATAAAAGTGAATCTTCATCAAATTGAATAATAGACCTACTTGCAAAGTGATCGTCAAGATTTAGATAATCGCTACTTGTGTTTGAATACGAAAAACCAACGCCGACGGGAGATTCTAAAAACAACATGTTAACCTCTGCACAAGCAAATGATTTATGATTAAGTTATTGTAAATCATGATCATAAAGAAAAGTATATTCTAGTTTATACTACAAAACAAGATTACCTTTATTCCATGCGTATGGATTAAATATAAGTCCTTTTTCGTTGGTGTCCGCGAGAAACGGACCAATCTCTTGTGTTGCTCCATATCCCACAGAAGAACACCCTGGACCTACATGTATATAACCCAAAGTCTGAATATATTCACCAATCAGACAACTAAACAAAAGAAAAATACGTAAGACAACCTTAGCCATAATTGTTTTACCAAAAATAAATAGATAAATAACCATGTAACCGCGTTATGAGTCTACTATATTTTCACATGTTAACATTACAAAATTCAAAGAATACGATATTTATTTTGTAATGATTTTCAGCTACCTCCATTAAGCCAGAGAACTAGAGGTTTCTCTTTGGGGAGATCCATGGCTTCAAAGAACCAATAAAACAAAGCTCTTCCGTTGGATTTATCGACAGGAACATAACCGGCGTAATGTTTGAAACTCACATCAGGCTGTCCGGGCAAATTTGTCACCAGATCTGCCTCCTTGGCCAAGAAACTTCTACGATGTTGTCTCGCACATGAAACCATTTCTACTAATATTAAAAGAGCAGTAAACCACAAAGAAATTAATAGACTAGAGAAGCTCTTAGTGTGATTATCCATTTGAGGCTAGGTTTTAGTAGTGAAGAAGTTCTAGGACAAAATGTCTATTTATAACCTAAGAAAACTAGATGTCTATTTAAAAGATAAGATCATGAGTTTCCTATGCGTGCATATGAAATTTAATATTTGTTTACTTTTATCTTTTATATCTAAGTGGATATGGAAGACTATATTGTGGTAATTGGTAGCTTTAGTTTATTGAGGTGGTCGAATGATTCCAGATTTTTTTTTTTTTTTTTTTTTTTGCTGTTTATTACACCAGTTCATCCTAAGAACTAGGATTTACAGGGATAAATTCGAATGAATTCGTATATTGACTAGTGGATGAAACACTTTCTCTTTGATGGGGTTTAACCATGTCATGCCCCAAAGTAAAACAAATAAGATACAACGTAAGAAATTAGCTAGTGGCATTGCTATCTCGATGAGCTAGTGAAGAAGTCCACGGTTGCCTATGCATTTTTGTGTTAGTTTTCGGCTTCTCTCTCGTGGTTTTGTGGACAAGTCTCGGATAGATATGTTCGTGGCAAGTAGGATGAGGATTCCAGATTTTTGGTTATGTGACAATTCCACAAAATATTTTGAGTTTCGTGGATTCGGAATCGGTGTTTCTCTTTACGACTTAGCCTTATGCGCTCTCTAGCAATCATATGCAATTAGAGTAGTAATGTTGTTTTATTTTTCTGTAGATTGCTTTAATCCGTAAGAAATTAGGCGGATTGATCGACTTATCATAATAGGGTTTTCAAAATTATTTGCAGGAGTATCAAAATGAGTAACTGTACTCAATTTATAATAAACCGAAACTTAAAATTGTTAAAATTTTTTATTAATATTAATTTTAAATTCCTTGTAAAGTAAACTCTAACTCCATATGCAGTAGGTTTCCATAATTTTGATAGTAGTACATTCTAATTTTTCTATATGATTATATTGATAAATCAGAAATAAAAAACGATATTTTACTTTCTATATAATATAACTTGATGTTTTCCATTTAAAATCACATATACATGTCTCCAAACATTTGTGTTCGTTTTAACAAAATTTAAAACGTAACAAGTACGGTATAAATTTAATACTTTTTAGTAAAATAGCGGAGCTTGTATAATTTTTCTGAAATGATCGAAAGCAGAAAGTACGAGAGGAAAACAAAGAAAAATTATGCACATAAGAGATAATTAAAAAGAAGACATGTTTTCCCACTTTTGAGTTAATACATACTGACCATATAAATTCTATGTATAGATTGTGAATTGTAGTTTTTTTTTGGTAACTATTCAACTGAGTAGTGAGTGTGTAGGAACTTTACCAAACAACGAATTGATATACCACTAACGCATGGAATAATTAAATAACTGAGTGATTTAAAACCACGTTGGTCAAAACTAAAATATATATATTTCACTTAATGCCTACGCTTTAGTTCATTTGACTAATCGTAAATATGCACACATTTTACTCTTGCGTAGTTCCCTTGACAGCTGTTAGTCTCGGCAATAATTTGAAAACATGTTTAGAAGATGTTCGAAAAAAAAAAGAAAAAAGAAAACTGATTATGGGTTATGACATAGACTCCAACTTTGTTTGATGAGTGAGAGGGAAGTCATGATTTTCGGATCTTCTATGCTCTCATTGGATATATTTGTGTTTAATAGTCTACCATATAAGTCTTGATTCGTAAAATTCAGTGGGTGATAAAAAGCTGGTCTCTGATGCCGAAAGTAATTTGATTCTGATTTTACATTAAATCATAATGATAAAATAAGGTTTATTTTAGGTAATTTTTGTGTTGTTACTATAGTTTTTTTTTGGATAACTCAAGGTAAGTCCTACGTCTATAGAGAACAGTAGAACACTATGGATATACCCTCTTTTCAGATATTCAAATGGCCGTAAGCAAGGCTTCAGATCCATATGGTTATCCAGAAACAATGTGTTGGAGTTTCACACAACTTGAGAAGTGTTGATGCCTCAAACCCATCTCTTTATCACTAGACCACAAAGTCCCGAACTTGAGACGTGTTGTTAGTATAATTACATATTTTCCGATCTCATTTAAGTTACCGGAAAGGCGGAAACATTGAGATTAGTTGGGAGATTAAATTTTGGTTTATACGAGTATTTACTGCTCTAAGAAACAAGTATCTGCGAGTATAATCATGTTGTTTATTGGACATGATGTTTATTGAAGATGATGGTTTTCACGTTATAATCTTCAATTTGTAGTATTTCAAAAGTCTTTTTGGCGATTTATAATCTTCAAGTGTTGAAACTTCCACGACCATTATGATCATAACATAGAAAGTGACATATTAACATACATCTTCTCTTATAGACTTATACAATCCTTCTGACAAGTTAACGTAACCAAACCCAAACTACAAAACTTTCTGAAAACTTAGAGACTTAATTAATATTAATTTACCAAATCATATTTTTAATTCTTTTTTTTTACGTCTCTACTGCGCACGAGCTGCTTGGTTTGAAGTTATGCACTGCATGTCCAGCTCCTCTAAATGTAGCAAATGTTAGACCTTCGTATTCTTGAACCCACCCACTTACATATTGTTTTATTATTGTAATATAAGAATCATCAATTTCATACAAAAAAAGGATAAGAATAATCAAGAAACTAACCGTCTAATAAATAATCTTGATAACCGGTAATTAGATCCATCATGTGATCATGTATATACATGACCTCCAAAATAAAACACTTTTGGTTGGTATGATATATTTACTGTATGTTAATTTTGCGATCATGGATAGTTGATACACGTCTACTTTCATGATATACCTCCATCTCATCGACATCATTTGTTCTTAATTGATAACGGAAAACAGAGTAACGAAATAGAATGCTTCGATTAATGAAAATGACAGATTGATACAACGTTCATGAAACGCGATATCAACTTCTCATCTACAAGAGTTCAACATAAAACTCCGGCGAACGATGAGGAACGATTCTCAGAGAGAATCCAAAAGGAAACTATAAACAACAAATCCAAAATCTTCTTATCTTCTGCAAATGATCTTCATTAGCTATATATCTCTGCATCTCGATTCTTCCTCTAACACTCCCATCGACCAATCTTCTCTTGCCACGTCTCACAGCTACTGTCTCCACTCATGTATTCCACGTATCTAACCATATATCAATGCCTAGTTTCCTATATCAAAACTCCCCTGTTGGAAGAACCTTGACCACAAGGTTCAGTTCGAATAGGTATTCTCAAGTAGCTCTTGTGATTCAATTCCAATCCCAGGGTCAAAGGTTTGGCTCTGTATGACTTCAAGCTTTCGTTCGTCTTTGGCAAATTTCAGTTTAACAAGCTGATACACACGTTGAGACACCTCTACAACATTCTTGGCCTCACTTCCAAGCTTGTAAACAACCAATCTCCTGCTGTAAAAGAGCTGCGTCCCTTTGTCACTCTGTGTCCAAATAGAATATTCATAATGCCCAACACCAATTGATGAAACGGAGTGTATGAACTTAGTTCTCCATGTATGCTTTATTTGGAACCTCTCATCACTAAGCAGAAACGGTTTTATTAGCAATGCATCATGTCGCAGCCATAAGAGAAGTTGTCTAGAAAATGACTGAAAGAGTCTAAATCTCCCCTTTTTCTTCAAGTTAAACATCATGTCCCTATACCCAAGCAAAATATGAACAAGTTCTGCCTCCTTGCCGATCAAGAACAAACATGGATACTCTGTAGAAACCTTTTGCTTCATTTTGACTTCAAAACCATATTGTAAAGCTCTTGGTACAACTCTATGTTTGAACTTGAATCTCCTAGACTTGTAAAACGTTTTCTTTCTCTTTGTCACCATCATCTTGGCTTGTACAATACTGTTTTGGAACAGCATCATCACTCTTCTTAAAACCTCTATGATACCAATTTCAGAGTCTTGAGTATCCATTTCTAGTGGACCCACATGAAACCTGTGTGTAACCAAATGTTGACTCCTTTCTGCTGCTTCCATTTTTCTGAAAACAACCATTCTCACATTCCTAGACATAGTAGGGCTCTGTAGTATCTTATGGTCCCTTCTATACTTAAACATCCAAGACTTTGGAGCTAGTCTTTGCTTCGGTTTATGAGACTCGTCACATGTTAACTGCTCACACAACTCAGCCACGTCCGAGTGGAAATCATTAGAGATTAGACGCAAAGCTTCTGTCACGATAGGTTGTTGATCCTCAATGACCATATGCATATCAAAATCCTCTAACACTTGATGATGATGGCTAGTTTCCATGACAAAAATTGAGACCTGATGTTGTGTAACACCAGCCGTCCTCATCTTTGAGTCAGTTAACTCCGCTTCAAGTTCGGACATTGAATCATTGTCCAAAAACGATTTTGTAGCACAAACCGATTCAAGATGCGGCAACAGTTTCCGGACAACAACATAAGAATCTCCCTGATCCGCTTGTGTCTCTTTAATGCGTCTTAAATCCTGTTGCTGCAACAAGCTCTCCACTTCAACACACATCTCTTGCTTAATTGACTTTTTTCCCGCAAAAGAGTCTTTATCCCTATGTGATGATTCTTTCACCTGATGTGAAACTAACTGCAATTTCATAGGCTTGTTCTTCCTCCAACCCACTTTTCTGCTCCAAGTGTGGAACCAACCCTTATTGTCTCGTTTCCTTATTGTTTTCTTAGCAAGTTTGAATTTGAACATCCATGATTTGAATCCTTTCGCTTTCTTCTTTATTTCCAGCTTTTCTTCATGTTGAGACGTTTTACCGAACACTTGGTGTGCACTGCAATTTTCTGTAATACTCAACAATTTCTGACCCCTATCAACATCATCTTCAACCTCAAACCTCTTATTCATGTTCTGTTTAACCCAATCTTGCTCCTGATACTCGTTCATCACCACAGAATCAAGATTTTCCAACCCGAAATTTACTTCCCTAGGTTCAACACTTTTCAGAATCTCAGAATTGGAGTGCTCCTCTCGTTCCTCCATGATAGTTCTCTGTACTAAATCTTTGTGATTATCCAACTTGGAGTGCTCCTCTCGTTCCTCATGTACCAAATTCATTGAACGATGATCAATTGATTCACCAATTCCACCATTAGAGAGATGATCGTCATTACCATAGATCATAAGAAGCCCTAAGTTCTTGTGTTTCAGGTGGTGATCAGGAGCTTCTGGCTCTTTGCAAAACACACATAAGCCATTCAACCAGCTCTCGTTTATCTCTTCCCACGATATGCGCCGACGACTCTTCATCGTGCAAGTAGCTTTGATCTCCACCGAGGACACGATTGGCTCTGATACCAGTGATAACGGAAAACAGAGTAACGAAATAGAATGCTTCGATTAATGAAAATGACAGATTGATACAACGTTCATGAAACGCGATATCAACTTCTCATCTACAAGAGTTCAACATGAAACTCCGGCGAACGATGAGGAACGATTCTCAGAGAGAATCCAAAAGGAAACTATAAACAACAAATCCAAAATCTTCTTATCTTCTGCAAATGATCTTCATTAGCTATATATCTCTGCATCTCGATTCTTCCTCTAACACTCCCATCGACCAATCTTCTCTTGCCACGTCTCACAGCTACTGTCTCCACTCATGTATTCCACGTATCTAACCATATATCAATGCCTAGTTTCCTATATCATTAATCTATGAACGAGTAACTGCGCAAGCGTGTTCAATATGTCAAACAAAATTATGTTATATTAGAAGTTTAAGTTATGCGGAATGTGATTTTTCTTTATGCTTTCGTTGTGCCACTCTTCCTTACAAAGTTAAGCATGACGATGATGACCATATTCTCACCCTTTGTTATGAGAAAAATGCAAGTGGTCTACTGGTCTTTATTGGTGCCAAGTTTGTGAGAAAACAACAGATCCGAAGAAAAGGCTACTATGCATGCTATGAGTGTGGAGTCACATTCCATATTAAATGTATACTAGGAAAGGATCCCTACATAAAATCAAGAACAATTATCGAAGACTGTGTCCATACGGTTGAGTATTCCTAACAATCGTCTCAGTCGACCTATTTGCAACAAATGCCAACGATGGTGTCGATACAAGATAGTATTCAAAACATCTGATGGAAATATGATTTGTTCGGCCATGGAGGTTGATGATTTAAGGGTTTATGTTAAAAACGTAGATATCACAAAGCTAACACAGAGATATGACAAATGGTTCTACGTACATTACAAACAACACAATTTATTGAAATTCACATGACATTCATATATTATAGTACATAGAGGATTTGTATTCGTATACAAGACAGGATTTGGATTATTAATTAAAGAGACATGAACACACACACACAAAAGCTTAATCAAAGACAAGTATAGGAGATGAAGATTGAAATGTTTCAAAGAGAAGAAGTGAAGCTATAAGAAGAATAAGACAAGGTACCAAGTTGCCAACTTGTATGGATTTGCTCTGCCTTTGCATCTCCACCTGCTGCACCCATCACAACATGTAACGGATACAAATGCTCGGGCCACGGATGCGCCATTTTCGCATTCGGAGCTTTCTCTTCCCACTCATTCACATCTCCATACCTAAAAAAACACATGAAACAAATCAATGATCTTATCATATAACCAAGCAGCAAAAAGGTTAAAACTTTCTAACCTTCCTTGAAGTAGAGAATCTCTAAGCCAATGATCAAACTCCAAGGCCCAAGGAACGGGTGAGCCATCAGTGATATTAAAGTCAAGCTTCCTCAAGTTATGAGTAGCACTTCCAGAGCCAATGATAAGAACACCTTCATCTTTCAATGAAGCCAATGCTTTACCCATGTTGTAATGATAACTCCCATTTTGATTTGATTGAACAGAGAGTTGACAAATGGGTATATCAGCTTCTGGATACATCAACATAAGAGGAACCCAAGCTCCATGATCAAGTCCTCTCTTTGTATCTTCATCAACACGTTTCATTCCTCCTTCTTTCATTAACAACTCTTTAACCCTTTTCCCTAATTCAATTGCTCCTGGTGCTTCATATTTCAACTACAGACAAAAATATCAAATCAAACCCAAGAGAGATGATTTAAACATTTAAAAATCAAAACTTTATGCATCCTTCAACGATCTAAGAGCCCTAAAAATCTGTTGAGACAAAAAGTTATATTTTTTTTGGTTTTACCTTGTACATAGGATCAGGGAAGCCAGAGAAATCGTGGATCGTGTTATTGCGAAGAACAGTGTTGACAGATGGGAATTTGGTGTCCCAATGAGCAGAGATGACTAAAATCGATTTGGGTTTTTGAGGAAGAACTTTTTGAGTCCATGATTTGAAGAATTGTCTCGCTTCCAAGGAATCATCTATGCTCAAAGTTGGAGATCCATGAGATAAGAAGAAGGTTTGATTCACTTTCTCCATTGAAAATTGAAATCTCTCGAGATCTTTGCCTCTCTTTTTTTTTTTTTGCAAATGTTTCTTTTGACCAACTCTATTAGTTTTGGTTCTTCCCCAGTTTTGATGTTGTCTGAATAAAGAAACCTTTTCTGTTTGTTTGTTTTGTCAAAAGGGACACACCTACATACGACAACGACCAGGGAATGTGTATTTAACCAAATTAACCACATTTAATCTAAAAATAACTTTTTGTTTCTACTAAATAAGTTGAAACCTGTTTTAACAATTTTGATTTAATGTGATCTCAAAATTACTTGTTTGACTAATACACAGAGGATAGATTTCTATGTGTTTAGATAAAGATGTTGTTACAAGTGCATCTATTAAATCTCAAGACATTCAATCAGATAACACAATATTTCATCCCACATTAATACATCATAAGGCAATCCCATAATATACAGAAACCAATTTAAGAAAAGATTACATCTTGTCATTGCAACTCAGCTCCATGAAAGATCTTGTGTTTTTCTCATGTTTGGAACAGCTTCTTGCAAATGTTTCCTGAGACAAAACTTCTCTCCAAAGTAATCAAAACGTGTTGCTACTATAGCTGCCTTGATGAACTACCAGGTAATTGGGCAGAACTCAAATGCTCTTCCTGGAATAACGAAAAGATTTAACGATATCAACACGTGTGGTTCGAGTACAAAATGATACTAAAGTAAAGACTTTATCCAGGCAGCTGAGACCTGTAAAGTGTAAGTGAAATTGGGAGGAGGTCTGAAATCGATTTGACCCTGGACCGGACAATAAACAAAAGATGTTAACAACACGATCATTCATAACACAGTTTTTAAAATCAGTTTGAAGGATTTTATAATGTACCACCATCCCAGACATGGCTTGCTGATTCGTGAAGAAGCTATCCTGCGCCGGTGCTATCGAATTCAGTTGTCCCTGAAGAGTCAAAAGAACCAAAATTCATGTCGTTGACTTATACTCTAGCACAGATTTGGGAGATTCAAGCATTTAAACTATATGTAACCTACCAGGCCTTGGATGGTTCGTTGATCTACATAGTAGCCTTCATGAGGTGGCTCCATTAAATTTAACTATATCCACAGTTTAAACAGGTTTAGTATTAGGGTTTATAATAGATGTCGAATGGCTTAACCAGGTTTGTATTAATCAACTAACATAGCATACCAGTCCTTGAACGTTCTGTTGAGGACCATAGTAACCATTCATGTCCATCGCCTCTGAACTTATAGTTTCCTGCACAAAATGTTAAAACTATAAGGCCATATATCCAAGACATCCTACTCTTAATCTCATAAAGCAATGTGCAGTTACAATGATCAAACTAATTAGAGAAGATCAAATCAAAGCACAAACCATTGGTTGCAAGCTCTGTTGAGATTCAAGCATTTGGCTAGCCTCTTGTTGTCCCTGCATAAGATCAATTTGAGTATCTTCTTTTTAACCTTTGAAGCTAAGAAAATGTACGTAGGTTTAGATTGGCGAGAAGCTTCAGTAAAAGCATACCTTTCTTTTCCTATATACAGTCTTCTTTTTTGTTGCTTTTACCCCAGCCATTACCTGGTTTTCTTCTTCGTGAGTACCATTATTAAGCTGGCTATTAGACTCAGTGATGTTGTTTCTAGCATTATTCATATCAACACAATTTTTCAGGGTCTCGACTAGTGTGCGCAATGCGATGTTGTAGTTTTCTTCTGACACACAACCTTCCTCACTCAATTCAGTGGCTCGACTACACAAATCGTTATAGCGCTGAACTCGGGTCTGTATCTGGTCTGCTCCTTCACCAGCTAATACTCCACTCTTAGCATCTTTTGTCCACCTTTTCAATATATACTGAGGCGGGATGCTGGCGAAACCACACATCTGCAGAATCATCAAAGCATGCCGACAAAGAAACCCTTTGTATTCAAACATACGACAGAAGCAGCAAAGTTCTGACTTAGTTTTGCTCCACGTTACAAGAAAGTCATCGTCTTTTTCACAGTCTTGAACTCTAAACGTCGCCATATTTTCATCTTCTTTTTCCTTTCTAGGATGGCAAGCGACAACCCCCAAGACCTCGACTTGAAATTTCTTAAATATTGTGTGGGTGTAAGTTGTTGCCATTTGCTTCTCCCAGGGCGAGGGGGACTTCAATGCAGGTTGCTTGTGGCAAGTATCGAAATCTGCAACAGATTCCTCTTCGTACCTATTCTGCAGAATCACACCGTATTGCCTCAAGAACTCTTTCAGCGTGATTTTCTTATGGATGTACTTATCGAAGAAAGAGTTCACACTTTCTGAACGTTGAGATGTCGACATGCCTGCCAGAAACACATCGCTCATAAATGTGGGCACCCACTTTTGGCGATGTTCATGCAACCATAGCAGCCATTCATCATTCTCAAGTCCAAACTGGCTGACCATTTTCCACCACCTCATATCAAACTCATCATCTGTCCAAGATCTGAAAATGCATTTGTTGAATTTCAGTAAGAAATTCTCGTGCCGTTTCATCACATGTGAGAAATATTCAGGAATCTTTTCTAAAACATGCCATAACGCAAAGCAATGACGAGTGTTTGGTAGGAGCTCTGAAACAGCAGACATCAAGAATTTATCTTGGTCAGTGAGTATAACTTTAGGAGCTCGACCACCCATTGCTCGTAGCCATGTTTTTATCAGCCACACAAAAGTCTCCATAGACTCATCAGCAACCAATGCACAGCCTAGTAACATAGGTTGGGAGTGATGGTTCACCCCAATAAATAAAGCTAGTGGCAACTTATCGTTAAACTTGACATAAGTAGTATCAAAGGATACAACATCATTGAAACTCAAATAGTCATCTCTGCTCTTGGCATCAGCCCAAAACAGATTTCTTAAACGTTGGTCCTCGTTCAGGTCTATAGCATAAAAGAATTTAGGGTTTTCTTTCTTGATACGCTTGAAGTACTCAAGCAGTACTTGAGAATCTCCTTCTTCCAAAGCTAGATACCTACCCTTATCAACCTGACTGCTGACATCGGTCTGAAGAAGAGACCCGATATTCTTATATCCGCCAGATTGTCTCGACATTTCAACATACATTTTTTTGGTCCGTTCACTAACCGCATGCAGAATGTCGATATTATTCTTCTCAGCTAACTTGACATTCCTCTGAATCCGGAAATGATAAGCAAGGGCAGGTAAAAGTTCGTGATTGTGATCCTTTACAAACTCATGAATGATCCATTTCCCATCTGGTCTTCTCTTCACATGCATACTAGCCTTGCAATCTGTTTTTTTCACAGTTGACCTTCGACTACTACTACCACTACTCTCAGACTCAGGAGTCACACCATATCTGGAACAAGCAAACTTAGCATCAATGAAGTCTTTAGTTTTCTTGGAACGTCTACTGTTTTTAATCGACGTAGTAAAACCCATAGATTTTGCATATTCCTGATAAAAGATATACGCTGCCTCATGGGTATCAAAGTCTATACCATTTCGTGGCTCAAGATCCAGATCACCACTAAATCCAACATCTCCACCTATATTGAACTCATCAACAATTCCTATATCTCTGTTACTATGCGGTTCAACTACAATGTCAACCATATGGTCATCCCCTGCATCACTAACCAGATTCTCTTGCAAATCCATCCTAACCTTAGCCACATATGGATTCACTAACACACTCAAAAGCAACTACCCCACTATGGGCTTCCATGAAATTGGAAACTGAAATCTTTCTACTAGATAATCCACCTTAGCACCTGAAAAATGTCACAACCAAACTTCATAAGAACCAGCGCGACATCTTCTACCTAAAAACATCAAACTTGAAACACACAAAGCAATATGAAATCAATGGAATCAAATGAAAGTGAAGAACTTTCAACAACATAACTTCTAATAGTAGAAAAGTTCTGTTTCTAAAGCCAAAAAAGAGTAAAATTTCACACAAATAAGAGAAGGAGACCTGAGAACTCAAACTAAGAGAGTCAGAGACAACATACTTCTAGTAGTAGAAAAGTTCTGGTTCTAAAATTTCAGTGAAAGAACTGAACTTTCATTAGTATCAGCATAAAAGACAGAGACTTTAATGTATCTTAAGAGAAAACCTGAGAATTCAAATGAAGAGACTACAAAATTCAGGAAATGTCAAACTTTTGGATTGGTGAGGGCTTTTTACTGTATTTTCTCGGCCACCCAGAGAGAGACAAAGGGAGGGAAGGCAAAATTCTGACGTGAAAAGAGCAAAGCAAAGAAGAACACGAAGCAGGCGAGTGGGGAAGCAAAAGCGAGTGAGGAACCAAGGAGCGTGAGAGGAGAAAATCTAGGGTTCTTTTTGGGAATTTTTAGGGATCTTGGATTATGTTTTTATTTTTATTTTTTTCATTTGTTGTAAATCTCTTACTAGCCTTTACTAATTAAACATAAAGGCTTTTTGATTGGTAACACGTGTAATGACATAATGACGTTTGTTTTCGACGCGATTTTTTTTCATAATCGCGTCTATATTTACGTTTGGCGTGTGAGAAGCATTGCTGATTTATGTATTCTTAGAAAAATTGATTATTTTAAAAGCATCAGCATTGTGATTTTTTACCAAAATCTCTCGCCTACATTAATAATAATAAAATAATAAACAATATTTTTTTAATTAAAACAATTTCTAAGAAAATATGAGAAAGTTTTTAATTTAAAAGATTTGAAAAAACTATTTTAAAAAACTCTTCAAATTAAATATTTTTTTTATTATTATTACTTTAGTAAATTAAAAACTTTGGTTAGAAACCACCACTACACATGTTCTAAAAGATTTTAATTTTAACTGTATGATAATCTTCTTTTCATACAGTTTACTATAATTTTTCCACATTTTTCAAAAGAGTTATGTAGTAAACTAAATTTATCATAACTTTTAATATGATTTTTACATCTATTTTTATGATTTTTACATAACTATTAATATCTACAGTTTTTTTTTTATTATAAGTTCAAATAAAACAAAAAATACAAGAATATTAAAATAAATAACATTAAATCTATTTTTGTACATATGAGATACATGCTTATTCTTATTATGACAAATCAAGTATACTTTTTTTTTTAATCTTTACCGTCATTTTTTCTATATATATGTGGGTATCTCATATTCTATATGTAATATGCTAATCAATTACATGATGTTGATGGCTTTCACATCAAAACAGAGCTGACATTTGCCACCAAATATAAATAAAACTGTAGGGCAAATTGTACGAGAGTTGTGCTCTGAGTCACTTGCTTTTAGATTTAGTTATGGAGTTACAAATGCAGGGTTTGCATCTTATCTTTTAATATTTTTTTTCTTTTCTACTCACATATCTTTTTTTTTATGTGGAGTGGAAGATAATTGTTTTTAATTCATTTAATATTTTTTGATTTAATTCCTTTTTAAACAGCAAAATCTTTTAATATTTGATTTAATTTGGCTAAATTCTTCTAAAAATCTGAAATTTAGACATTAAATAACTTTCTAATATATATATATTTAAGTATTACTGAGAACTTTTTAATATTATATAAAAATTATATTATTTAATTAATACTTTAAGCTACCATATTATCATTAATAATGGTTATATAATTTAAAAATAATTAAAATTTGCTACGGAAAAAAAGAAAATATCAAAGAGGTGAAATAGACACGTAAGCTAAAAATCCAGCGTTGGTACTAATAGTAACCAGTAACCACTTTCATTTGTCCGTCTCGCTCTTTTAGCCTGTCAACGCTTTTCTATTTTGTCTTTTTTCTTTCTTCTAAAAATTCTCTCTTTTATTCCTTCTTCCATTTCTCTCTCTCTTCTTCCTTCTCCAGTTACTTTGGTCTCCGCCATGGCTACACAGTAAGCTTTTTCTTCGCTATTCGACTCTAAATTTGCTAACTTTGAATTCGCTTAGGTCATCTCTAATTTCACATTCGTTATTTTTCTTTTATTTTCAATTTAATATATTACAGGAGTTTACTTTCCTCTTTCGTCACTTGACTATGACTGACCTACCATAGTTAGTTAGATAGGGAGAGATACGAAGACCAAGAAGATATTTTCTCAGCTTGGTTTCTCTTATATCCTTCTGGGTTTCGCAAAACTGCAAGCAAAATTGTCTCTTTTTACGATTTGCGGCGGCGTTAGGGTTTCGTTTAGATTTTGTGATTCGTGAGTGTGTTCAAGCTTTGGGAGGAAGCAAAAATGGTGAGGAAACATGGTTGGCAACTTCCTGCTCACAAATTTCAGGTCTTTTATTTCAACCTTTCTCTGATTTTCTCCAATTTCTAACATTTGGGTTTTAGTTCATTTGTTTCGTTTGGTCATGAAACAGGTGGTTGCGATTACGGTGTTCTGCTTATTGAGTGTAGCATACTATGCGTTTTTCGCTCCTTTTGTTGGAGGACGCATCTGGGAGTATATTCTTCTCGGTGTTTACTCTCCTGTGGTATGTACTAGAATCGCTTTAGAGAATGATAAGGAATTGATAAGAGCTAGGTAGGTACATGGTAGTTTTGCATATCTGATACCCTTTTGCTTCTTGTGTCATGTGTTTGTTTTGCAGGCTCTTATTGTTTTCGTTCTTTATGTTCGTTGTACTGCAATCAATCCTGCTGATCCAGGAATCATGTCGAAATTCGAAAGAGGTGCGAGTAGAGGTGGTGACTTACCTACTGCCAAAGATATCTCGAGAAAATTTGATGAAACGGGCAGCCACCTGCAGTCTTCCCCTTCGGTTGCTTCCAGGACTTCTACTTTACCAAACTCTAGTGTGAAAGGTTCTGTTGGAGATGCTCAAAGAGTGGAAGCTGCTAAAAGAAAATCTTGCTTTAATCCGTTGGCAATATGCTGTGGCGTGTTTGTTTATGAAGATTGTCGTAGCAAAGAAGAGACGGATGAGCAGCAAGGGGATAGGGAAGAAGCTCTGTTTTGCACGTTGTGCAATGCTGAGGTAATGTGTTAATATTGGTTTATGCTTGAAGAGTAAGAAGCAACTACTAAATCCTTTGTTCACCTTGGTTTTGTGACAGGTCCGTAAGTTTAGCAAGCATTGTCGAAGTTGCGACAAATGTGTAGATTGTTTCGATCATCATTGCCGGGTAAATTTCTTACTGTTATGATAATTAACTGTTTCTTGGAGTTGATTGACTAGAGTTTTATGGGTGTGATCAAATGACATAGCTGTATTTAAATGCAACAGTGGCTTAACAATTGTGTTGGTCGCAAGAATTATATGACTTTTATATCGCTGATGGCTGTCAGTCTTCTCTGGGTACGTATATTCTCCTGATATGCCTTTTCTCAAGCTCACTTTTTGCTTACCAGTAATCAATAAATCTTTCTCTTTCTCAGCTCCTTATAGAAGCAGGAGTTGGAATTGCAGTTATAGTGCGTGTATTTGTTAATAAGAAGGACATGGAAACAGAAATCGTCAATAGACTTGGAAATGGATTTTCTCGGGCACCTTTTGCCACAGTTGTTGTAAGTATTCTTAGTGTAAGGGTGAGCATCTATTGTTGATTTTCCTGAATCCTGATGTTTTCTTACAATTTATGCAGGGTCTCTGTACTGCTGTTTCCATGCTGGCATTGTTTCCATTAGGTGAACTTTTCTTTTTCCACATGCTCCTCATTAAAAAGGTGAGTATGGAAGAAGTCAATATGCTTTTATATGTTTGTAATGTATTCGCTTTACTGGTACTAAGACGGTATACAAAACATTCATTGTTATTTTAATCTTATAGTCAACATTATTCCCAAAATAATTGAGTAGCACATGAAAACGCATGCTCTTTGTGAGAATAGAATTTGGTTTCCCTTCATGAATCATGATTGAGACCATATGTTACATTCGTCTAAACCGTCTCACTGCTTAGAGGATGTTGTATATAATAAATGTCCTCTACTTCGTTTGTAATTGGGCTGATCGCATGTTCAAAGCAACGTGAACTCATTTTTTTTCCTGTTTAACACTAATAGGGCATTACAACTTATGAATATGTTGTGGCAATGAGAGCAATGAGCGAGGCACCAGCTGGAGCTTCGATTGATGAGGAAATTCCTAACGTGCTGTATTCTCCCTCTGGATCTGCCACGACCGGCTTTAGTGGTGGAAGCTCCCTCGGTCTACCATACAAAGGAGCATGGTGCACTCCTCCTAGAGTGTTTGTTGATTATCAGGTATTATTTGCTTTCCATGAACCCTAAATAGAACAATTTTCGTAGAGCTTCCACTGGGTCTCTGTTTAGTTATTGATATGTCCGCTTGATACTTGTTATCTATGTTACAGGACGAAGTGATTCCTCATTTGGATCCTCGGATGGTTCCATCAACCGTAGATCCAGATGCAGCTGAAACAGCAGAGAGGGGCAACAAGATTCCAAAGAGACCTGTCAAAATTAGTGCTTGGAAGCTTGCAAAACTGAATTCAAATGAAGCTACAAGAGCAGCAGCCAGAGCCAGAGCATCCTCATCTGTCCTAAGACCAATAGAAAATCGTCATTTACATGATGATGAACTTAGTTCCAGAAGTGGCACCATCAGTGTTGTAAGCAGTGTAAGCACAGAAGCAAATGGAGCTACGCTGAGTAGAGAGATAAGAAACAATGATCCAATGTTGTCTCATTGTAGAAACTCTTATGCTCCAAGCCAAGGTAGTCGGGACGAGTACGACACAGGGACCCATAGTATGAGCAGTCTCAGCAGTCCAAGTCATGTTCATGAGACCGTCACACTTAGTCCTCTCCCTCAGCATCATACAGCTGGCCACCGCTTCACTGCAGCGGCCGCGTCGAATTCTTCCCGGCCACCTCTTAATCAAGCAACTAATCACATGATCCACTCAACCTTTGATGAAAAGATAATGCAGAAAGGAAACCATGCAGATCCACTGCTTCTCCCTGCTCCTGCTGCTTCTCTTCTGAGAGATGTGAGAAGAACATCAGTTGTTTGGGACCAAGAAGCAGGTAGATATATATCAGTTCCTGCAACAACATCTGAGCCAAGAACCAGATTCTCCTCACAGAACCAGCCAATTCCTAGCTCACACATGGGTAACACTCAGAATCCAAGACCCGTTGGTCATCCGCCTCAAGATTCTTCATCTGGAAGGGCTCCACCTCCTACGCAGCAGCAGCAAGGAGAGAGACTGATGTATACAGGTGAATCAATATTCTTTGGAGGCCCCCTAGTAAATATCCCAAATAGAGATGGCCTAAGACACGATGGAGACTCGGGAAGAGAGGGACAAGACCGAATGACATTAACACTGCCTCGGGAAGCTAGATTCAAAAGAGACACTACCTCAAACCAACTTCCAGTGTTTGCTCCTGTAGGTACCCGCAAGTAAACCATCAGTCTTTGAAGGCTTTGATCTCGCAGATCTAAGACTGACATGACAAGGACAGGTAGCTTCTTGAGAGTTGAGGGTCAGAGTTTGCTCAACAGTTGCAGGAAAGTATCAAGGATTGATACCATTGTATGAATCTCTTGGATTTGTGATCGAGAGATTTGGGGATAAGTTGATGAGGTAGAAAGTAGAATCCTTTGTGATAATTTCTTCCACGGGTTCGATATTCTTAGCCAGATATGATGACTCTTCACAATTCGCTCTAAAGAACTAGTATTTGTTGTATGACTCTATGAATCTCTCTAACCTCTTTCTTTTATGATCATTACATTCATGTCTGCTATTTCTAAGCGTAAAATATTGTGATCCAGATACCTTTTAACAACTGATGTGTTACGTCTTTGGTGACATAATTGTAAGACACAACAATGGCTTTGTCAAAAGACTCGAAACCAAGGTTTTTCTAATTCGAAAATGTAAGAAATGTAAGAAGAAACTTCAAAACGATCATAAGTGAAAACCCTATAAATTGTAGTATATGAAAAACATTCATTGATTAAAATCTTCAATCAAATACGAGTTGGCATGTTGTTGAAGAAAGTAACAACTCCTGGATCATCGTCTTATGTTTATCCTCTGTATCTGGAGTAGACTTAAACAAGATTGTCGCAGTCTTTAAGCAACAAGCATTTCTCAAAATATATTTAAGCATATCTATCTCTTTCTGTGATCCATGCATCCCTGTCCACTTAGTTTCGAGATTCGACCTCAAACATTCAGGAACATAGTTCAACTGATTCTCCAAGCAAACCAGTGGATCGACCACACAACTATCTATATGATCCTGAGATGATCAAACATGAGAGTTTTCCTTAAAGTTTGAATGCAGTAAATTAAACCAAAAGTAAAAGACTATATCGAAAATACTTACATCGTTCAGATCGATCTCTAGCTCTAGTAAATTATGCGAATTTTCGAGAAAACGGACAAGTAACTTTGACCAATTTGCATCACATGGACAAAGCTTCAGATTCTCAAGCTGGTTGAAGAAATTCCCTCACAATAAAAATCCTAGAATAAATAATGATTTAAGCTCAATATGAAAGTGTTCATAGATGAGAGTATATATATAGATGGATGGAAATAAATTACCTCTTCCGCAGAGTTGACTCTTACACATAATGAAAGCCGGTTGACAGATGTGATTGATGTTACAAACTTGTTGATATCGGGGTATGTCGTTTCGATATCCGCCTCCCCTAACTTAGGCATATCTTTAAAATCGTAGGAGTAGCTATCTCTATCTGTAAGTAACTTGAAGTACTTCAAAGGAGTGTTTATGGTTGACTAGGCTTCCAACTGGGTTTAGAATTTTTATAGGGACTTTCAAGATAGATTGATTGTTAGGTTGTTATATTTGGATTGATATTTTGGTTCTTCATTAGTGGGTGTTCTTATTGTTTAATTCAGATTGGTCCCTTAGATTTTGATTTTAGATTTAATACATTTTGACACCAAAAAGTGTTGTTGAATTGTTTGAAACAATATAGGTGAGCAAAGTGTCCTTAGCCGACGAGAGTTGAGGTTAATTTACTTTGTGAACATATCAAACTGGACGTTAATGGTTGCTCGTTTTCTTAGATTCAAACGAAAGTTTAGTGTCTGGAAAATTCATTGCTTAGATAATCAACACTCCAAGAGCGGATGCAATTTTCGTGTTTTGAGTTCAAGAATGGCTTTTAATGCAATCTTATTTAATTGTCTATTCTTTTGCCATGAACCCTGAGGATTCCCTTTACCCGATGTCTTTTACCTATTGATTTACAATCGTTTTTTTTTCGTTTTTTTTTTCTTGTTAATTTCTGAATTTTTGGCCAAAACTCTTTAGCATTCTAGCTTAATCTAAACCATCATAGATTCATAATTTATATCGTATTCACTTGGTCTTTGTGGTTCATTCCGTACATATACTATTGCGTTTGTTAAACACTTGCAGTATATTTTCTAGGAAAAAACACGTGGATCACAAGTTGACGTTGTTGCCGTGGACCAATAAACGAGTGCCCTGTGAATTTTTGGTTAAGATTTTATTTAGGAATATTTTTCATTTCATTTTATTTATATATTTATTTATTTTTGTTTCTGTACTAACTATTTATTTATCCTTCGATTATACGAAAGTGGGCACTACGTCAAAACTAGTCGTTGCCATTATTTCTTTGAAACTGCCGCTTTCTCTCTTCTTCTGATTTCTCTTTCTCAGCTTCCCCAAGCAATCTCCCCTTGATAAAAAAGACTTCATCGAAATAATGATCAGATTGATGGTTATGGTGTTAATTACATAGCCTGTTATTAGTTAGTACATCTCACCAATCAATTTTTTATTAGTATAAGTAAAAAAAAAACATTATTTTAGTTGGGATACATAACCATGTATAGATGTCGATTATATAGCCATCTGTTATATCTTAACTGATCATTGACTTTGCGTTCAGATGACCTATAAATTTTAACATTGTACGGCTGTAAACTTTTTCAAATCTATATAAATAGAATGAGGAAAGATCCGCAAGTTATATTATAAAAGAAGAGGAAAAGATTAGCAAGTTGTCAAAAAACAAAAAGAGAGAGACAAGATCCGCCAGCTACACATGATTAATGTCCATGGCGCCATTCAAAGTCGACCGTTCAATGCTTTTGGGAAATGAGAAACAAAATAGTGGAAGATTATTTAAACAAATTTTGTTTACGAAGACAATCGTGTAGTGCATAAACACGAATACTAAACTCTTGTAATACTCCAAATTGATCGTTGACTTTGTAGTCGCGACAGCCCCTAAGTTTGTCAATGTCTCGTTAACAAATTAGCAATTAGAAACATAGTCAAAATAATCATCTCATTCTCATATCTCTCGTTGCTCAAAAAATCTCTCAGCATCTCTTATGGATTCAAACTCGAATCCCGAGTCAAAGCTCAAATCATTCATCCTTCAAATCAGTAGTTTCAGCGAGAGTTGGAATCCGTATTTAGGTTTCGATCCAGAATGGGATTCTATATCTAAGATGATATCAACTATTACTCAAACAATCTCTCTGGTCAGCTCAATTGATTTCGATTCCCAGCCGGAGTCGAAGCTCATGTCACTCACTAATGAAGCAGTCTATGTCTTCAACTCTATGGATTTGGATTCCCAGCCAGATCCGTTAATGAAGCTTATATCTCTCATTTCTCAAAAGGTCTCACTCGTCAACTCTACGGATCTTATTTCGGAGCAGGACACGGATTCAGCGCCAGACTTGGAGATTTTCATGTTACTCATTCAAGAATCATTTAGTCTAACACCGGAGCCAGAGCTTATATCACTCATCAATCAAATAATTTCCCACGTCGTCTTTCGGCAGCGACAGTCGGAGTCAATGCCTGATTTGGAGGCGGAGCTAGAGCCGGAGCCAGATTCAGAGCCAGAGTCGGAGCCGGAGATTGATCTGGAGATGAATCTCATATCTCTCATTACTCAACTAATCTCTCAACCTATAACTTTATCTCTGAAGATATATCTCATTCCTCAAATAATCTCAATGGTCAGTAAAATGGATTTTGATTTGCAGCCGGAGACGGAATTTGTGTCGCTCACTAATCAAGCAGTCTCGCTCTTCAAGTCTATGGATTTGGATTCCCAGCCGGATCCGTTAAGGAATCTCATATCTCTCATTTCTGAAGAAATTACTCATGCCAAATCTATCCGCGTTTTGAAGCGGAACCAGGACCTGAAATTGAAATTAGGGCGAACGACACTCGAGCCAATGATACTCGCACGACATTTCAATCCTGAAACAGATTCGGGAACAAAGTTTTTGTGGCGGAATTCGAACTCGAGCACAGATTCTGACACAAAGCTTTTGGAGCTGGATTCGAACTCGGACAGATATGTGCACATAAAGCCTTTGGAGCCGGATTCAAACTCGGACACAGATTTGGACCTCTATTGTAAAACAATGAGTCTCGATTCCTATCTTATGTCTCTCGTTGGTGAAACATTGAGACTCGAGCCCGAGCCGAAGTTCATATCACTCATCTATCAAATATTCTCACTCGTCATCTCTATGAATTCAGTGTGGAAGAGGCTTATTTTTCTATACCCTCAAGTACAAGTAAAATTGGAAAAAGGGAAATTTCATGTCATTGAAGAAGTCTCGTGGAGCAGCAAGGGCAAGTGGAAGTGTCTCCCTCTAGACTGGAAGAGAATCCGGATAACAGAAGAAGGCCTTTGCCATATTCACTGTCAAACTTGCAATGTCGACAACCATGGGGAATATGAAAAGGCTCCAGTTATGATCAAACACGCTCTTCATCCAAACCATTCTCTCCAACTTGTCTTGTTGAATGGGGACACAACCAGGGAATGTTACTGTTGCGATAATGATCTGGAAGAGGTATTTTATTATTGCTCAGCTTGCGATTATGCTATGAATATTGCTTGTGTAGAGAAACCAAGAGTCTTGTCTTTGGACCAACCAAAGTGGCATGAGCATACACTTACTCAATTTCCAAGAAAGACTTCTGTAACTTGCAACGTTTGTTCCTTGGCATATTCAAGCTGTCCTTTTTATATATGTCCCCCTTGCGACTTTGTGGTTCACCAAAAGTGTCTCAGCTTACCACGTGTCATAAGGATATCTCGCCATTTCCATCGTATCTATTTTACTCTTTCTTTTGACCAAGGAGTTCGATGTTGTGGTGTTTGTCGTAGAAAGATCGACAATGATTATGGGGGTTATTCTTGCAAAAAGGATGGTTGTTCGTATGTAGCACATTCAAAATGTGCCACACAGAGCAATGTGTGGGATGGTAAAGAACTTGAGGGTGAGCCAGAAGAAGACATCAATGAAATTGAGCCGTTTGTGACGCTAAGAGATGGAAGCATACGACATTTCAGTCATGAACATCATCGTTTGAAACTTGATGAGAACACGAGTAGAGATTACAACGAGAATAAGTTGTGCCAAGCATGCATCACTCCGATATATTTTGGTAACGTCTACTCATGTATGCAATGTGATTTCAGTCTTCACGAAGAATGTGCAAAACTGTCTCGCAAAACACATCACCCAGTACATCCACATCTACTTACTCTAGTGGGAAAATCTGACATTATGGATGCTACGAAATCATGTTCAGTTTGTCCTTGGAAGTGCACAACTGGTTTCTTCTATGAGTGCAGGGAAAGAGAATGTCGTTTTAAGGTACACGTGCAGTGTGCCACAATTTATGAGCCATTAGTCCATGAAAGTCATATGGATCCTTTGTTCTTAACATCGAAACCAGGAGAGGAAAGAAGATGTTGTGTTTGCAAAGAGTTAGGACATTGTTCCACAAATGAAACATTCAATTGCATTGAGTGCGACTTTGCTTTGTGTTTCAAGTGTGCTACTTTACCTCATAAGGTGAGGTATAAGCATGATAAGCATATGCTTACTCTTTCTTATGGAGAGGAAACAAGTACCATACCAAATTGGTGTGAAGTTTGCGAGAAAAAAATAAAATCAAAGGAGCGGTTTTATATGTGTGATGAGTATTGTTGTGTCACCCTTCACATAGAATGTATGCTTGGAGTGGACTTATTATATGAAGCCTGGTTCATTTTGGTTCTACCGCAGTAGCAAGGTAGGCGTTCTACCCAACAATCATCATATGTCAAGACCTATTTGCTCATTTTGTGAGAAGCGTTGTCAACACAAAATAGTTTTCCAATGTTTTGGATTAATATCTTGTTCAACTTCTTGTATTCGTGTTAAGGAGTCTAGAGAGATGACCAAGTATTTTGATTGACATCGCTCGTGTTAATTAAATTTTATTATGTTATATCAAAATATGTAAAAGTATACAGTAAAACCTCTATATATTAATATATTGGGACTTTGAAAGTTTATAAATTTACATGATATTACTTTATGGAATTATTTTCATTCAATAAAAAAAATTGAAAAATATTATATTCAGTCTATAATCTTTTTTTTTTTGAATAAATCCAGTCTGTAATCGCTTAAAACATAATTTGATTTTAACATTAGAACTTTTCTTTAAGTTCAGATTCGTTGTTTAGTGATTAAAGAAGAAAGACATTTTTCATCATTTCCACGGTTCCTCATTTTGCTTCTTTTCTCACTTGATCTGTTTTTTTCTTTTTTTTTTGACAAGGGCTCATTTGATCTGTTTAAAACTCTGTTTTCTGGCGCAATAAGAAAAATTATAGAGGAGTTCTATCGAGATTATAACTTCAAATTTAAAAAAGATTAAAAAAACACTAGAATGTACTAAATTTCTTAATTGTATATCTTAATATTAATCATTATTCATTTATGATATTATTGGGTTTATATTTCTCTATAATTAATTCTAATTTTTTTTATCGTAGTATCTTATAATTTTTTGTTATCTTAGATCTTATAAAAATTATTATCTTAGTATCTTATAAATTTACAAAATTATTTTCTTTAAGAGTAGATTTGGAAAAATGCCTCCTTTATGAGTTTTTGTTTGAGAATACTTTTTTCTGTCAAAAGCTACTTTTTATATATAACCTGAAAAATCTATTAATTTAATTTAAAACATTAAATTAATATTTGATGTAACTAACTAACTGTTTTAAAGATATATTTTATCTTTAATATATTTTAACTGTATAAATAAGTATAAGTCATTCCATTGGAATAAATGTCTCTTGGCCTAGGAGTCGAGTAAAAGGTTAACGGTAGTCTAGATCTGCGACCACACAAACCTTGATGCGTTGTTTTCACTTTTCAGTCTTTTTCCACAATTTGATCACATTAATTTGATAATATGGTTACTATATATGTATGACATATCTATGACTCAATATTTGATATAAACTTAAAATATCATGAAGGTGTATTTCGCGGGATACGTGACGATGTACTTTACGTGGTATGAGACGGTGTACTCCGTAGAGTACATACGTTGTACTCCGTGGGGTACAGGATGTGCAAGACGGGTGTACTCAACGATTATACCGTAGTAACGGTGTATTCTAGAGTTATAGAATACATGACATTGTACTTTGATGGGTATAAAACGGTGTGTTCAATGGCTCTATTGAAATTGAGAATAAACTTGAAAACCATCAGCAAACCCATTGTCAAGATCATCAAGGTTGATAAAAATGGAAGTTGAATCAAAGATAAATGAAAACATCTAGTGACTCCAATCCACAACCAAATACCAATTACCATGATGTTGAAGGTCGAAAAGAAAACATAAACTCTTCGTACATCTCACGCTTACCCTCCATCCCTGGAGCAGTCTTAAACAAGATTTTGCCAGTTAGTAAGCAACAAGCGTTTCTTAAGTTTTTCAAGATAATCTATCTCGTTTTGCGATCCATATATCCATGTCCATGTGAACCTTTCAAGACTCGGTATTGAAGATTGAACAACATAATTTAGTTGATTCTCCAAGCAAGCTGGATCGTCAAAACTAGCTTTATGATCCTGAGATCAAACATGAGAGTTAGGCATGAGTGCTAACTACAGTAAAATCAACCAAAAGAAAAGGACTCTATCGAAAAATATACCTTATTTAGTTTGATCTCGAGCTCACGTAAATTAGGAGAATCCTTGAGTAACCGAGCAAGTAACTTTGACCAGTTTGAATCACATGGACATAGCTTCAAATGTTCAAGTTGTTTGAAACAAATGCCCTCACGATATAAAGCCTGCAACCGATAACGAAAAATTCATCCTCATGGTTTAGTAATTAGTGTTGTAAAATGAGATTGATAGATGGACTGAAATAAATTACCTCTTCGGCGTTAACTTTTACGCATAATGAAAGCCGCTTGACAGATGTGATTGATCTAACAAACTTTCCGATATCAGGGTATGTCGAATCAATATGCGCCTCCTCTAACTTAGGCATATCTTTAAAGACGTAGGAGTAGCTATCATCATCAAGCTCAGTTTCACATTCACCCAAATAATCTGTAAGTTTGAAATATTTCAAAGAAGGAGTGTTTATCACAAGCTCATCAAACGATCCACCTCTTGATATCTTTAGGGTTAGTCTCTGCAAGGACGAGACTGTTATACTTAATGTTTCATCATGGTTATATTCATCCCGTTCCACGACTAGATTCTTGAGAACGGGGCAACTGGAAAGAAGTTGATGAAGAGAATTTGAATCTTTGTAAGTCACCCGCTTTAGGAGCAAATATTTTAAGGAGGGGAGATAAGCCATACGAGGAACATCCACGAGAATCTGGTCTTTCAGTTTCAAGATCACTAACGATTTGCTGATATACAAACTACTCGGCAATTTAGCAGGATTCTCAATACAATAAAGAGGAAAAAGGTTGATGCTTAACTCACGGACGCAGCGGAAAACTGCAATTATAATCCATTGTTTGATATTTTGAGGCTTAATTGATCTCCCCAGGCTAAACTTGAGACGCAAGCTTTCTATGATGGGAGCTCTATGTAATTGCAGATTCAAATTGATGAAACTCCTTAACCGCTGTTCTTCAGAAGCTGAATAATTGGTATTATGGTACTCAAGTTTAGGCAACCACATCCAAAGAAACTCCCATCGCTTTGATAAAATACTTGTGCTTACAGCAATTTTAGTTGGAAGAAACAGCAGTACCTTCACGAGCAAGTCATCAGGCAACCTACTAATCTTGTCCATATCTTCATAATCTCCAAGGTTCGTTTGTATATTCTTTTTTGGTTTTAACCAAGATTCTCTTACTGTTGACATAAACACCGACTCTTAAAATACAAAACACTGATCTATCTTAGTAACCTTCAAGAAGAACAGAGGCAAGGAATAATAAAATAAGAGGAACCGAAAAAAACCTAATAAAATATTCATTGTCGAGTATGCTCTGATATATATGATGCCTAGCCGACATGATTTGGGCCTTATATTTCTATTTTCTAATAGGAAATCCCATGAAGCCCTAATCTCTTTCTAACTCTTTTGCAGAATCAATTTAGTAAACTTAGGCCAAATTAACGTAGAAATAGCTCAACGTAAGAATCTAGATTATAAAGAATTAGAAATAGCTCAACGTAGAGTGAGAGTTGCAGACTGCAAAAACACCACGACCAAAGAACATATAATGCAGTATATATATGTTTTTAATAGGTATCTACAATGAAATAATAAACAAATAAAAAACAAAATAAAGAATAATTTCACACTCTTATTGTTGCAAACTGTTTTTTATCACATAATTATAAGTCTTAAAAAATGGCTTTGTCGAAGCCAAGATCTAAAAGTTGAGAAGAAACTTCCAAACTAATACTATCAAGTTTCATATAAATGAAAACATTATAGTAGTACGAGTTGTTGAACCTCGAAAAGAAAGTAACAACTCCTGGATCATTGTCTCACGTTCTGTCTCTAGAGCTGGCTGAAATAAAATTGTCGCAGTCTTTAAGCAACGAGCATTTCTCAAGATATATTTTGCCAAATCCATCACTTTCAGCGATCCATGTATCCCTGTCCACTTGAAAGTTTGGAGACTCGACAACAAACATTCAGGAACAAAATTCAGTTGATTCTCCAAGGAAACTTGTGGATCCACACAACATTTTGTATGACCCTGAGGTCAAACATAAAAGCTTGGCTTAAATATTATTTAGTATATCAAACCAAAAGAATAGGTCTATATCGAAGAAACTTACTTCATTGAGGGAGACTTCGAGCTCTCGTAAATTAGGAGAATATTTGAGCAACCGGACAAATAGCTTTGACCAATTTGAATCGCATGGACATAGCTTTAGATTCTCAAGCTGGTTGAAGACAATACCATCAGGATATAAAGCCTGCACATGATGATGAAGGAATGAAGCTCAAGAAAACCTGGTTTAGTGTTCTAAAATGAGATTGATAGATAGATGGAAACAGGTTACCTCTTCGGCATTGACTCTTATGCATAATGAAAGCCGCTTGACGGATGTGACTGATCTGACAAACTTGTAGATATCAGGGTATGTCGAACTAATATCTGCCTCCTCCAAGTTGGGCATATCTTTAAAATCGAAGGAGTAGCTATCATCAGCACCATCAGTTTCATATTCACCCTTATAATCTGTAACTTCGAAATACTTCAAAGAAGGAGTGTCTATCACAAGCTCATCAAACTCAGAACCTCTTGATATCTTTAGGGTTAGTCTCAGCAAAGACGGGGCATTTACACTCAATCTCTTAAGTTTATACACTTATTAATTTCAAAAATATCAATGAAACTATACATTTAAACATGGATGTCAAATGTTTTTTTTTTTTTTTGAATTATCTCAAATATTATACTAGTCCGACTGGAAAGAAGAGAAAAATATTATTTGATAATGATTATTAATTTATGATTTTAAGTTAAAGAGGTTTAATGCTATATAGCATTTAACTTTAATTGATATTGAATATATATTTATATATAACTTTATTTATTAATATGTTAACATATAAGTCTCTCAGGAAATGTTGAGCTATTAAAATCAATTGTATAAATATATTTCTATTAATATGTGTAATTATTGACTGTTTTTTTTTTTGAAAAAAAAAGTAGGAGGTAAATAATTGTTGACTGTTCAACCAATTTTATATTAAACTAGATAAGACCCGCCTAAATAGGCGGGTGTATGATATAAATTTATTCAAATATTTATCAATAATATTTAAATTCAATAATATTTAAATTTTAAATAGTAAATAGTAATGTATCTGATATTTAATCTAATAACTTTTGTATTAAATAAAATTTCAATCATACACATTCAATTTTACTTACATTTTAATTATCTGTTTCATTATAATAAACTATCTTGTAGAGTTGTAGGGGATAAAAGTCCCCTATCATTTATTCATAACACAAAAACCTCATTCGCACACTCCGTGGAAACGACATTCCGTTTGTATTCTCTAATAATGTCGGACTTACAACTGTCGGACAAACATCAAATAAATGCATATCGAGCGGTAACTAAAACACATAGTTTGCTAATCCATTCACTATGAGATTAACTTTACTATACACATGAGTAACCCGTACTATGCAGTCCTTACACATTCCATCTTATTGATGATATTTGAATTTTAAATAGTAACGTAACTCACATACTTTTTTAGTATGTAATTTAGTATTTCCTTAAACCAAATTTCAATCTTACAAATTTAATTTTGCAATACAGTTTAAATATCTATTTTACCATAATAAAAAATATAATTTAATTATATACACTCTATCTTATTGTTAGTTTTCTATTTTAGTTAAAAAAATTATAAGTTATTTTTTTAGATATAAACATATAAATTAGTATATGTATATATATTTCTTTTTTTAGTTTCCTATTTTTTTAGGAAAAAGTTAAAAAAAAATCAAACACATGTCAAAATCTTAGATCGTTCAAATAACCATGTGTTATGATCTCGTGAGTTAGTAACTTTCAAAACCGTACTTTATATAATAAGAAGATGTCATTGATATATGTCTTTCCAAAAAGCATTTTGGTCAATATTATTGAATTCAGGAGAGCAAATTATTTTGTTGCTTTCTCGACCCTTATATATTAAACCTTTATCTTCCATGCTTCAAAATCAATAAACTCTTCCTTTCTCTCTATTGTTGATCAAAATGGAAGTGAGAGGCCCAGTGATATGGATGTTGTTAATGTGTTGCATCTTTGGTAACATAATTGGAAGTCATAACAATGATTTTGTGGAAGCCAAGAGCTTTTCTAAATCTAAAGATTTAGAAATCGAGAAGAGACTAAAGACTATCAACAAACCCGCAGTCAAAGTCATCAAGGTTTTTGTATATCTTCACAATCTTGTTGTTGTTCTCTATATATTATACAATTAATATCTTAACCTCTCTATATATATATGGCATTAAATGATAGACCATAGATGGAGAAATATACGGATGTGTGGATTTCTTCAAGCAACCAGCATTTGATCATACTTCTATGAAGAATCACACATACCATTACAAGGTATAATAACTTCCGGTCAACTTTATCTACGTATATTCTTTTACAAACATAAAAAGAGAAGGACATTGATATGTTTGTGTTCGACATGTCTTAGATGCTTTCAATCTGGAAAGGAATGAGAGAAAGAGAGACAAACAATACCGCTTTTGGTTATTTATGGGAGAATGGTGTGGGTGTCCCATTGGTATGGTCCCTATACAAAGAGTCACCAAAGAAGATCTTTTGAGATTAGACTCATTTGGTGATAATCATAAACCCCGTGGTTCTTGGAACACTACCACTTATGATCCTAATGTTGTTCCTCATAAACATCACGTAAGTCACTTCTTTTTATTAGTAAAACAAGATATCAATTCACATTTTGTTATATATATTTATATATTGATAATATTCCTGGCCATTCAATAAAAATGAATGGGATAAGTTTGCGGTAGCTCGAACGAAGAAGAACATAGGAAAGAGGTTCAATGGAGTATCGATGGAAGTTTGTGTAACCGCTCCAAAGGTTAAGCCAGCCCAATGGAGTTCTTCAAGACTTCACTTTCAGATTGGAAATGGTTTCCTTCAAGTTGGTTTCCTTCAAGTTGGTTTGACGGTAAGTCTCTTAGTTTATTTATTTTTCACTGAGCTACGAGTTTTGTTTACTTAATAACTTTAAAAAACATGTATCAATTACAATTTCCTTCAAGTTGGTTCTATTTACTTAATAACATTTTAATACATGTATTAATTGTACTTTTTAATAATAATTTCAAATAACACAAATATTATGTACTAATTCAGGTAAATCCAATGTTGTACGAGGACAAGCAACCTCGGACTTTCGTTTATACAAATGTGAGTCAATCACATAATGCTAGTAAATTCTTTTTCGACTTTTTTTTTTTTTGAACGAATTAACATTGATGGAACAGTCAGGTGGAAGATCATGTTTCAATAACTACTGTGACGCTGGAATGATAGTCATTCGTCATGACTATCCACTTGGTATGGCGCTGCCAGCGTCTATTCGTGGTGCTGAGACAAGTAACTATGCAAAGTTCAATGTATACAAGGTTTTCCTCTTTCTTAATACTAGTCACTGACAAATAATATACTATTTATTATATGAGAATAAGAAAATTCAGGTTTCAATAATAAATATCCAATATTTATTAGAATATTTACAGATTTTGCCATTAATTTTACTTATGTTTATTTTTCAAATTAATATATGCTTTTTTATCAATTATTAAACAAAATTTCAAATAAAATATGATAGAGTATATAGTATTTTGTGTATCTATTAGTATAACAAGATATATATCATAAACCATGATAAACAGAAACATTTATACAAAAATAAAAATTTCGCTAATCTTGATAATTATTAATATACAACCGTTTGTCCAATGATATAAAAGTCGAACATTTTCAATATCATTAATACATTAAAATAATTTAATAATTGTTTTGTACCGCACAAAATGCGGATTATTGTCTAGTGTTTCTTTTAAACAAGGTCTTAATAAAATTAATAGAGAATCGGCTTGGCGATCTCCCTTCTTCTTCTTCTTCTCTTCTTCTTCGTAACGATTAGAGATAGAAGTGGCACAGATAGACGGGGCAGTGAACAAGCTAAAGGAACTTTCAAAATGTCACACAGAAGTGATCTATTAATGATTTAAAACATATTCATTGAAGTGTTTATAACTACTTAACTAATCTTGATATCCTTGTCATATTCGCTATAACAAAAACCACTTAAAGTGTGTATTTTCTATAAATCCGGTGGGGAGGATATCCAGTTTCATTGGGTTTGTCAGCAAGTTAATGAGCTACAATGATCTTGTCAGCCCATTGCAAACCAGGTTCTGCAGTTCATCATCGAAGGGTGGTACACGCATCATCCTAAGACAATAATACAATTTCATCACCTCTTGGGCGATATTTCTTTTTTATATAACATTTTTAACATCATATAATATTAAAACTCATCATTATCATAATCATGTATCAACTACCTAACATGATATCTATCATTATAAAATATCAAATAAGAAATCATCTTAACATAAAAAACCACAACCATCAATTATACGCCTAATTGTGCAACATATAATCCTATGATATATAATTTTTGAATGTAACTGTGTTTTCACATATCATGTACTTACATTAGCTTCTAAAAATCCATTGTTGTGAGCAAAGATGTAACACATCAAAAAATCCATACTACTAGGATTATCGGTTCCATTTTTATCAACATGAGAGTGCAAAGATAAGAAAGCGAAAGAAAGAGAGAATTGAGAAATATCGAAGGAAGAAAGATGAAAGCTTTTAATATAGGATTGAGGAGGCTGATTAAGTAAGTAAACGTAAGAAAGCAATTATCATGTCTAAAAGACATTGTTGATGTAGTCGTTTGAGTGTTTTGTATTAGTCGCAAAGTGGTACATGAGGTAATCAAGAAAGTAGTACAAGAAGTGATAAAGAAAGCTGAGATGAATAATTTCTGACAAGACGCTCAATTACAGAGATGTACGAGCGTTCGTTAAGTTAAATAAAAAACAGAAAGTATATTTATTTGAAGACAAAAAGGAATTTCCGTCAAAACATGATTACGTGCTATTAACCCGACCAAAACAATTCTGTATAAACTTTTCCGCCAAAAACATTTTTCCGTCAAAACAAATTGTCATCAAAATCTTTCCGCCTACAAAAGTCACAAAATTCAGGAATGATTCCTTGAACTGCCAAAAGAATTCTATGAAGTTAGGGAAGGATCCTATTAACTTCAGAAAAGAATCATTTTCGGAAGTTTGAAGAGTTTTTCCTGAATTATTTAGAATATTTTTTGAAACTCATGGAATCTTTCAAGGAATCCTTTCTTGAATTTCATGTTCTTTTTTTGCCTTAATTTTTTTTTTTGTATTTATTCATCATTTTAGTTAAATTATTAATTTACATTTAAAATTTAATTAAAGTCTAAAGTGTTATTTGTGGAACTTTGTAATTGTGGTGCTATAATTGGAAAAGAAAAACATATTCTTTTTGTCAATTGCTAAAAAAATCAACTGTATTATTATATGTATATAAGTTGACTGAATCTATTTGATTGATTATCAGCATAAAAGTCTTTCCAAAAAAGCATTTTTGGTCAACTGTCTTGAATTAAGGAGAACAAACTATTATGTTCCTTCCTCAGCCTCCTCGACCCTTATATATTAAACATGTATCGTCCATGCTTCAAATCAGTAAACTCTCTTTTTGTCTCTATTGTTGAAAAAATGGAAGTGAGAGGCCCAGTGATATGGATGTTCTTAATGTGTTGCATATTTGGTCACTTAATTGTAAGTCATAAGAATGACTTAGTGGAAGCCAAAAGCTTTTCAAAATCTGAAGATTTGGAAATCGAGAAGAGACTACAGACTATCAACAAACCCGCCGTCAAGAACATCAAGGTTTCTTTCTATCTTCACAATCTTTCTGTTGTTCTCTATATATTAATAATACAATAAATATCTTAACCTCTATATATATATATATATATATATATATGGCATTAAATGATAGACCATAGATGGAGAAATATACGGATGTGTGGATTTCTTCAAGCAACCAGCATTTGATCATCCTTCTATGAAGAATCACACATACCATTACAAGGTATAAAATAACTGCTGATCAGCTTTATCTACGTATATTCTTTTATAAACATAAAAAGAAAAGGACAGTGATATGTTTGTGTTCGACATGTCTTAGATGCGTCTAATCTGGAAAGAAATGGGAGAAAGAGAGACAAACAATACTGCTTTTGGTTACTTATGGGAGAATGGTGTGGGTTGTCCCATTGGTACAGTCCCTATGCAAAGAGTCACCAAAGACGATCTTTTAAGATTAGACTCATTTGGTGATAATCATAAACCCTGTGGTTCTTGGAACACTACCACTTATGATCCTAATAATGTTGTTCATTACAACCAACATCGTGTAAGTCACTTCTTTTTATTAATAAAACAAGATTATCAATTCACATTTTGATATATATTGATAATATTCCTGGGCATTCAATTCACAGTTTGCGGTAGCTCGAACGAAGAACATAGGAAGGAGGTTCAATGGAGCAACGATGGAACTTTGTATAACCGCTCCTAAGGTTAAGCCAACCCAATTCAGTGCTTCAAGACTTCACATTCAGATGGGAAGGGATTTCCTCCAAGCCGGTTTGACTGTAAGTCGCTTAGTTTATTTATTTTGCATTGAGCTACGACTTCTGTTTACTTAATAACTTTAAAAAACATGTGTTAATTATACTTTTTAATAAATTAATGATTTCAAATAAAACAAATATTGTTTACTATTCAGGTAAATCCAGTATTGTACAAGGACAAGCAACCTCGAACTTTTGTCTATACAGATGTGAGTCAGTCACATTATTCTAGTCAATTCTTTTTCTAATATTTTTTTTGAATATATATATATATATATGAAAGAATTAACATGGATGGAACAGTCAAATGGAAACTCATGTTACAATACCAACTGCAACGTTGGAATAGTACTTATTCGTCATGACATTGCACTTGGTATGTCATTGGTGCCAGTGTCTACTCGTGGTGATTGGCCAAAATACTATACAAAGATCGGTCTAGTCAAGGTTTTCTCTTATAAAATACTATTTCCTGACAAATTGTATCCTATTTATTATTTAAAAAAAAATCGGGTTTGAGTGCGACTAACCATTCAAAAGTTCGACAAACATAAAAGTAATGTCTTAATTTTCTGGTAATAGGAGAGAAAAAATGGAAATTGGTGGTTGCAAATGGGTGGTAATTATGAGCCAGTAAATATTGGATTTTGGCCGGGGCATAGGTTTCAACAAAGCTATGGAAATTATGTCGAGTGGGGTGGAGAAGTGTACAGGGCATCACTGCCGAGTCCTCAAATGGGATATGGATATTTTCCAATTCAGGATAAAAATTATGATGCATATATCCAACACATATCCATACGCGACCGTTATTATAACATAGACCGCAATGTGGACTATCTCGAAGACTATTCAGACGATAATCGAGGCTATCAAGTGATAGACACCCGAGATCCTATACATAGGGCCGGTCATATAATCTTTTATGGTGGTCCAGGAAATATCTAGAAACGATAGGATCTTTATAATATAAAATTAAAACATTGCATCGACTTGATTTTACATAAGTATCGGTTTTATTATGTTCTTTAAAACAAGGACTTAATAAATTAAACAGAAAATTGGTACAATAATTATATATATGTGCATAAGAGATACAAAATGGCATCTACATTAGCTAAATTAAATAAGAAACCATTTGGGGTATTCAAAATGAAAAAAACTGTCTTCCTAAAGAGCATATGCTTATCGGTTTATAGCTTCTAAGTCCGTTTTGTTAACAAGGTTCCATTTGATTACAAGGCATATGCTTATATCGCAAACTTGATTTTACCGTTTACTGTACTTTACTTCGTACGCTATCACATTCTCGAAAGATATGAGTTTCAAGTTGGTACATTCTCGAAAATAGAATTAAGACTTCAACTTAGAGATGCAAGATTATAAAAGACTCTTCTTTTATTCTTTAGAAAACTTACTCAAAACCTAAGATCTTACAAACTCTTAATCTCTCTCAACTCATATGGTCAACCACACCTTGGGACTCATATATATAGAGACTTGCAAAACCTAAACACATAAGGATTAATACTAGATAACTCCTAGAATATATCTTTGGATATCTCTCAAAGATTTAACATAATCCTTTTAAACTAAATAACTTATATCTCAAGTTTTATTTCAAGCTTATCTCAATATTCTTGAAAGATACTGTTTATTTTATGGACTCAGATGAAATGTTGTCTTCACCTTAAAAACTTCAAATCATCAGACTCGATAGTCACCATAGTACATTGTTACAAGTTTTGATACTCAAGTTTGATTAAGATATGAGTTTCAAGCTGGTACATAAAGCGTCTTAGGAAATTTGTCTGTGAAGTCCGGCAACATAGATGAATTCAAGAGAAATGTGAAGTCACATCGAATGAAGTGACAATTTGGCATTAAGGTCTCATTTATAAGATTCAACAAGGGAGAAAAAAATAATGTGTGATGTGCCTTCATTAAAATAACCACATGGGACGTTTCAAAGGACCAAGTCTACTGTGAATTATGTAATGCAACAGAGGTGGGAAAGACTAAGTTGTAACAAACTGTGGGTGGCTGTTATTATATAGTCATCTTTCTCATAAATACAGAGAAAGCAATTCAATAACTTCAATGGCAACAAGGTTTACATCTATACATATGAACACTTCACTAATTTTTCCCTTTCAAAATTTTCTATATTAAAAAAATAAATAATAAAATTGATTTGGTAGAAATACAATGATATGGACTAAAATGATATGGAATTCATTAAAAGTAGAAAAAGTAGACATACTTATTAGCCCTATTGTAAAATCTACCAAATTGATTTAAATCAATGGTATTATATGTTAATTCATAATATTAACATATATTATCTCAGGAATTGTTGACCAAACACTAATTGATTAATTTACCATAAAACTCTTTCCCCAAATATTTTGGTCAATGGTCTTGAATTAATTGAAAAATGTTTTGTTCCTCCTCCACTCTTATATATTAAAGGTTTATCTTCGATGCTTCAAAATCAATAAACTCTCTCGTCTCTCTCTATTGTTGATTAAAATGGAAGTGATATGGATGTTCTTAATCTGTTGCATCTTTGGTATCATAATTATAAGTCATAGCAATGACTTTGTCGAAGCTAAGAGCCTTTCTAAAGTTGAAGATTTAGAAATCGAGAAGAGACTAAGGACTATCAACAAACCTGCTGTCAAGATCATCAAGGTTTTAATATATCTTCATAACCATGTTATTGTTCTCTATATATTATACAATTTAGTAATAAATGTTAACTTCTTTATATATTGGTGTAATGATAGAGTATAGATGGAGAAAGATACGGATGTGTGGATTTCTTCAAGCAACCAGCATTTGATCACCCTTCAATGAAGAATCACACATACCATTACAAGGTATAATTTTGATATATCAGTTCTATATACTTATATTCTTTTAGAAACATAAAAATAAAAAATATTTATGGTGTTCGACATGTTTTAGATGCGTCCAATATGGAAAGGAATGAGAGAAAGAAAGACAAACAATACCAATTTTGGTTACCTATGGGAGAATGGTGTGGGTTGTCCCATTGGTACCGTCCCCATGCAAAGAGTCACTAAAGAAGATCTATTGAGATTAGACTCATTTGGCGATAATTATAAACCTCGTGGCTCTTGGAATTATACCACTGATGATTCTAATAGTAACAACCAGAAACATGTACGTTGCTTCTTTTAATTAAAAATGTTTTGATATATTTATACTGATTACTGATAATAAGAATTGGTTACTGAATGAAAATGAACGCTATTAGTTTGCGGTGGCTCGGACGGTTGGCTCAGACAAGAGGTTCAATGGAGCAACAATGGATCTTTGTTTAACCGCTCCTAAGGTTAGGCTAAACCAATACAGTGCTTCTCGACTTCACATTCAGATTGGAAATGATTTCCTCCAAACCGGCTTTACTGTAAGTTATTTGATTTAATTTGTTTGCCATCTAGATAAAAGCACCGATCAACAAGCTCTTAGTTACTTAATTTATTTAGTAACTAACAAAATATGTATTATATTGTTTAATAAACACATATTATATGTACTAATTCAGGTAAATCCAACATTGTACAAGGACAGCCAACCTCGGACTTTCGTCTATACAAAAGTGAGTCACGCTATTAGTAAAAAATTTCTTTTAATTTTTATATTTTGTATACATATTAGTAAGTAAATGTATATATTGATGGAACAGTCAGGTGAAAAATCATGTTACAATAGCTACTGCGACGTTGGAATGATACTTGTTCGTCAAGATATTCCACTTGGTATGGCATTATCGCCAGTGTCTGTTCGTGGTGCTAGGACAACTCATTATGGAGTCTTCGGTCTAATTAAGGTTTGAATAATTAAGAGTATGACAAAGCATTCAAAATTTTATGCTTACATATTTGTGTGTTTCTTAAACTAAGGACAAAATTCACCTATTATTTTCGGGTAACAGGACCAAATAAATGGAAATTGGTGGTTGCAATTTGGTAATGCTGCAGAGGAAATTGGATTTTGGCCGTCGAGTAGGTTTCATCAAAGCTCTGGAAATTTGGTGGAGTGGGGTGGAGAAGTGTACAGCGCATCACTGCCGAGTCCTCAAATGGGATTTGGGTATTTTGTTGATGGTCAAATGCGCTACGATGCATATATCAAACGGATATCTGTAATCGACGGTTTTAATAAGATTGACCGCAAAGTGGCATATACCGAAAAATTTGTGGACGACACTCGTGGCTACCAAGTTATAGACAAATACAATATTCCCGGATACTCAATACTCGGTCATATAATGTTTTACGGTGGTCCGGGGAATCTCTGAATATGGTTAATTACATCTCTGTGAAATGAAAATTAATAAAACATTACATTGACTTGATTATACAATAAATATCACCATTATGCGTTTCTTTTGGATCTTAAGATTATATATGTTTGTACTAAAAAAATATTTCGAACTAGATCCTCGCTGATGATAATTGATTCCTGAAAACAAAACAAGATTAAGAATAGGGTGAACAATCTAAAATTGCTTAGTAACTTTGGTATCATTCCAACACTCGCCAAGTTATAACTGTGAATATTTTGTTGTCTACGTTTTTTTGTTTACTATTCTTTTTCTTCTCCATTCTTTCGTTAATCACTTTTTATATCTTGAATTTGATTTAAATTGCAGTCACAAAAACATGAACCAATATTTTAGACAATATAAATTGAACCAGAAAATGTAACAATATTTAACTAATAAGAGATGTACTCAATCGAATTAAAAATTTTATAATAAAAATTTATAATTTAAAAATAAGGTAAAAATAAAAATAGTTTTCTAATGAGATAAATGTTAATAAATATAGAAGCACGGTTTTATAAAATATGCTTTGGAACACATAAAATATAGGAATGGCCTTGTGTGTGGCGAAAACATTTGCTACTACAGTGACGATGAAGAAAAATACTCCCGTGAAGAAATTGGATGCAGCTTTTTAAAAATGATTGAAACTTCCAAATAGAGTAGAAGGTTTGCCATAAGTGTTTTGGTATTAGAAAATGTTTGATGTTTCACAGTATAATTATGCGTGGTGTGTGTAAATAGGTTTAAGCCTTCAATTTTGGATGGAAATATATAGATCGAGAGCAAAAGTCTCGATTGAACTGGTGCTATATGAAAGTTCTAAGGGGGATATACATCATCCACCAAAGTTCATAATTATGAAAGTTTTATATCAACATAGAAAATGTGTATAGTCAAAATCAAAAGCTATTTTAAAAAGTTAAAAAAAAAAGCTAATACCTAATTCTTTTAATTTTACTAGGGGACAATCTGGACTACCCCCTGGTATAAATTTGATTAGGGATAATTAGTTAATTTAGTATTATAAATTTTAAAGTATACATGTTAAAATATCATGTGATAGAATTAACATTTTCTAAAGCATAGATGGTATTATTAATTGTTTAGGAGGGGTTATTGGTTTATAGATTTAATAAGAAATTGAAAATTCAAACAAAAATCATTTGTTATTCAATCATTGATTTTGAAATTCTAATTAAAATCATGTGTTATTGATTCGATGATTTATAAATACTAGTTAAATCATTTGTTATTCGTTTAGTCATCTGTTTTTGGATTTGAGAATCCAAATTTATGTTTTAAATAGAATTGAATGGATTTGAAAGAGAAAAATAGAATGATTCAAATCCATGAGTAAACACATTTCGAAATCCATATATCTTGATTTCATAATTAATAGAGATTTTCAAATTTTATATAGTTTCAAATTATTTCAAAATCCATATATCTTGATTTCATAACCACTAACACCCTATTCGTTATATTAATTATTTGTAATAAATTTAAATGTTTGCATCTTTAACTCTCACACACAATACCTATACTTTTAAAAACTATAATCCTTTACCATTATTTTTGTCGTATTTACAAATTAACAGTTGGATTGAGAATTTTTATTATGATTTTAGATTTGTAGTTGTGAAAGTAAAAATGTTGTTATATATATACATTTCTTTGTCTATATAACTATATTAGTGATACTTTTTTATTTTCAGATTCTGATATGACATTCTTGGGTAGCAACCAATACTAATTATGAAACCATTATATTGCTCCGGCTTGAAGATTGCTTACTCTCTATATATACCCACTACTTGGTATATTGTTTTCTATATAGGCTATGATTACCAGGTATCACAAAATGCATACCCTTAAAATACTTGTTTGCTTCATATGGACAAAAACCTCACACATTGAAAACCATATCCGGCAGGAAATCCGAATCTTAATAGTACATTTTTTGCTTATTTCATGGCTTTTCTGGACTCCAACAAAATCAATATTATACACCAAAATCTCAGTGATTAGAACAAATATCTAGTGTATATAAGGAATAAGAATTCTAAATTCAAAAACCAGAAACAAATTTACATGCCCAACGAATATATGAAACGAAAACTTACCATCAACGTTGCTTTTCTCTTCAGGTAAAGGAAAGTCCAACCAAGCCATAGGCTCAAGATGCATCATACACAAGATTAAGATCTTTCATTCCCAAATGATCAAATTACAAACCATTAAGACACATTCATGTGACTACTGAACAAAAAGAGATATCTAACATAAGTTGCAAGTGATATTTATGAGAATAGCATTTCACTTCACGGGTGCTCAGAACCCCGTGGTCCTTAGAAGAAAGCCATCCTTAAACAAATGCAAATTATAGTGACTTATCAATGCTTGTGACTATACATATTGTTAAAACTTTGATTTATTAGGGCTTGTCCTGAACTTTTCTTTGAGGAGGAGAGGAAAAGGTATTTGCCAAAGCTGATGTAGCATCGATTTAGAATAAATTGATGGTTTTAATTTTGAGAATTTAGAGTAAGATGACATGGAATCTTGAGAGGGCTTAATAGAAAAACTGATGTTGATGACTTGAGATGCATCAGTGAGCTTCGTTTGTTTGTTACGTGAAATATTTTGATATGATTCATAAATGACTATAAATTGAAATAAATAGATTTTTCCTAGAAATCTAAATCTTTGGTGTATATATATATATATATATATATATATATATATATATACATATGTGTGTGCATATAAATAACTCAAAGAATTTATTGAATGGATTTTTCACTAATTTATTTTAACGCTAAGAATGCCAACTTTGTGCCCACATTGTCTCTCGGCCATGGGTCGACTCTTATCCGATGGCGTGACCGTTATTTTTGGAGGAGTTAAAGATTTGTTTAACGACTCTAAATCACCATATGAGATTTCTTTTTGTTTTGTGTTCTCTCGCACAAAATCGACAATCACTTCTCGATATGTCACCATCTTAAAAACATTTTGCTTAAACACATTTAACGGTAGAGTTTTTCTCAATACGTTTAACCAAAAAGATAAGTTTACTTTGGTAACATAAGTGGCAAAATTATTTTTTCAAGCTCTCCTCATGCACCACATGTTTCCTGAAACCGAGATGTTTCTTGTGTTATATATATATATCAGTTTTGAAAATAGTTTTGATCAAAAAAAGTTCTTCAGTTCACCCATAGGAGCAAATCTCTCTTATTCACCCACTTTTGATTAGCCAATCAAAATAGAACAATTTTCCATGTAATACTATATTTTAAAATAAATCCAAATTAAAAAATATGTCGGTTTGGGTTTATAAATAAGGATTATGGTTAAATTTTATAATTACCAAATTATATGTCGGTTTGGATTAATAAAAGAGTGATTAGGTTTTAGATTTTATAATTAAACAAAATGATATGTCAAATTTGGGTTTATAAATGAGATTTAAGGTTTATATTTTACAATTAAACAAAAATTATTAAGTCAGTTTGAGTTTATATATTGATTGGTTTTGGAAGATTTTACAATTAAATAAAATTAAATGCTTAGGGTTTAAGATTTAAAATTTAATTCAATCTAACATTTTTTAATGAATTAATTTAATTTATTTAGATAATAGGTGAGCGTGTTTTGGTTTATTTAATTAGATTAAATAAAAACATTAATTGGCTAGTTAAGAGGGTTGAATAAGAAAGGGTGAACCCAAGAATTGAAAATTAGAATTAAAATAAGGTCTTTCATGTTTTTGAATTTCGAAATTTGTATCTAATACTATTATAAGATCTTGATTTTTTTTTTTGGGGACATCTTATAAGATCTGATATATAAAGAATCAAAGTAACTAAGAGTAAACATTTATGATTTATGGAGTTCGCTTCCCATATATACACTGTTAAAGATATCAATCATAATGGACACAATCAAACCAGATTCAAATACATAAATCTCCACACACACACACAAAAAAAAGCTTAAGGAAATATATTTAAAGCCTAATAAATAAATAAATCTCTAAAACATAAATGCATTGTTAATTTCTCTCTTGCAGACGTATATATATAACCATGTAACTAGCAACTTCACATATTGAGAATTCTTATCAACAATTAAACATCTCGATAATGGCTTCCCTTGGCTTGTTCCTATGTCTTTCCTCGGTTCTTCTCATGAGCCTTTGTCAAGTTCCTACAGCTATTGAAGATGAAAGAAAAGCAAGTCATTTCTGTTTTGTTTCGTAAACATATATAATAACAACTATCAAGTTCCTCTCTTAAACAAAAAAAGAAAAAGAACAAAATCTATCGACGTTCTTAATTTGTATTGGCCTATTTCATTCGTTGTGTCATGACGCAGGTGTATATAGCTTACATGGGAGCTCTTCCATCAAAAATTTCTTACTCTCCTATGTCTCACCATCAGAATATCCTTCAAGAAGTCATCGAATCAAGGTTTTAATATAAGACTCTCAAATCTCACTAACCCAAATCTTGTTGCTTGTTGTTTACGTTTTCTCTTTTTGATCGGCAGTTCCGTTGAAGATTATTTGGTCAGAAGCTATGGAAGAAGTTTCAATGGTTTTGCAGCCAAACTTACTGAATCTGAAAAAGATAAACTTATTGGTGAGTTATATAATTATAGAAGATAATGAAACTCGTGATCATGATGGTTTATTTGATGATGTCTTGTGTAATTTGTAGGCATGGAAGGTGTGGTTTCGGTATTCCCAAGCACCGTTTATAAGCTTTTTACGACAAGGTCTTATGAGTTCATGGGACTTGGTGACAAGAGCAACAATGTCCCTGAGGTCGAGAGCAATGTAATAGTAGGTGTAATAGACGGCGGAATCTGGCCTGAATCCAAAAGTTTTTCAGATGAAGGCATTGGCCCAATACCAAAGAAATGGAAAGGAACTTGCGCAGGAGGAACTAATTTCACCTGCAATAGGTTAGTAACATTTTTATTTTTATTCTCAAAGTTTCTTGCGTGACAAGAAAAGAGCAAAAGATAAAGATTAACTACCCGGCCCTAATCCAAATTCTACTGCAGAAAGGTGATTGGAGCCCGACACTATGTGCACGACTCCGCAAGAGACAGTGACGCTCACGGGTCACACACGGCTTCAACAGCAGCAGGAAACAAAGTAAAAGGAGTGAGTGTGAACGGTGTGGCAGAAGGAACTGCAAGAGGTGGTGTGCCTTTAGGTAGAATTGCTGTTTACAAAGTGTGCGAGCCATTGGGTTGCAATGGTGAACGAATTTTGGCTGCGTTCGACGATGCTATAGCGGATGGGGTAGATGTTTTAACCATTTCTCTTGGAGGCGGTGTTACTAAAGTTGACATTGACCCTATCGCTATTGGATCATTTCACGCGATGACCAAAGGGATTGTTACCACGGTAGCGGTTGGAAATGCCGGCACTGCACTCGCAAAAGCGGATAACCTTGCACCATGGCTCATATCCGTGGCTGCTGGCTCTACTGACAGAAAATTTGTTACTAATGTGGTTAATGGAGATGACAAGATGTTACCTGTTAGAAGTCTTTCCCTTGTTCAGTTGATATATGAATGTGCTTGTTGTCGTCATCATGGTGACTAATTAAAGTTTTATATGCAGGGAAGATCGATCAATGACTTTGACTTAGAGGGAAAGAAGTATCCTTTGGCGTATGGAAAAACTGCTTCAAATAACTGTACAGAGGAGCTAGCAAGGTAATTTGTGATTCAAGGAATCCACAATGACTAACTTGTGCGTCAAGCATTTCACTTGTATGGATATATCTTTATTTATTGGTATTCATTCTCTGGTAGGGGTTGCGCTAGCGGTTGCCTGAACACGGTGGAAGGAAAGATTGTTGTGTGCGATGTTCCAAATAATGTTATGGAACAGAAAGCAGCGGGTGCGGTTGGAACTATCCTTCATGTAACTGATGTTGATACTCCCGGTCTTGGTCCTATTGCCGTTGCAACCTTAGATGATACCAATTATGAAGAATTAAGATCCTACGTTCTCTCCTCACCGTAAGAATATGTTACATAAACAAATCTTTGATTAGATTCTCTTAAGATGTTAATGGCATTCTAAATGAACAGAAACCCGCAAGGAACTATATTGAAGACCAATACAGTTAAAGACAATGGTGCTCCAGTCGTTCCTGCCTTCTCTTCTCGCGGTCCAAACACTCTCTTTAGTGACATTTTGAGTAACGAACACTCAAAACGAAATAACCGACCTATGTGATTATAACTTATATTTGTTGGTACTTGGATTGACTGATGTCTTGAGATGTATATATATGTAGCCTGATATAACAGCCCAGGAGTCAATATATTAGCAGCATATTCACCACTGGCTCAAACCGCGTTCCTGGACAAAGCGTGGATTACTATTTCATGACGGGAACATCTATGGCTTGCCCTCATGTCGCAGGTGTAGCTGCTTATGTCAAGACACTACGTCCTGATTGGTCTGCTTCTGCCATCAAATCTGCTATCATGACTACCGGTAATTATCAACATCAAATCGAACTATTCTCTGAAGAAAGAGTTTAAGTTAAGTGAGATCCGAATCAATCCTTTTTGTTTTTAATGCAGCTTGGGCAATGAACGCTTCGAAAAATGCAGAAGCTGAGTTTGCATACGGATCAGGATTTGTTAACCCTACAGTGGCAGTTGATCCAGGGCTTGTTTACGAAATAGCCAAAGAGGATTACTTGAACATGCTTTGCTCTTTGGACTACTCTTCTCAAGGAATTAGTACCATTGCGGGTGGAACCTTTACTTGTTCTGAACAATCAAAGCTTACTATGAGAAATCTAAACTACCCTTCAATGTCAGCCAAAGTGTCAGCTTCATCGTCTTCAGATATCACTTTTTCAAGAACAGTCACCAACGTTGGGGAAAAGGGATCCACTTACAAGGCAAAATTGTCTGGGAATCCCAAACTCAGCATCAAGGTTGAGCCAGCTACACTCTCTTTCAAGGCGCCAGGGGAGAAGAAGTCTTTCACCGTTACAGTCTCTGGAAAGAGTCTTGCGGGTATTTCTAATATTGTGTCGGCATCTCTGATTTGGTCGGATGGTTCACACAATGTGAGAAGTCCTATTGTTGTGTATACTTAGGTATCAACACCAAACTCGAGATAATAAAAGTATTTGATGTTATGGTCTCGATATTAAAATTCAATTTCTTTCAGTGAATAAGGGGCTATGTAAGTGTTTACATTTCAGGGTTCAAACTCAATCTAGCCTATGATATAAAAGATATTCTTGCGATGTAGATGGTCACCTTTTGAAACTTGAAAGTCTCGAATATCACCCATTACCCGGGAACATCCCCTCCATGTATTCATCGAAGTTTTCATCATCCTTGCCTTCTCTATCAGCACTTTCCAACTTGGACTTTCTTGTTTTCCCTGCAATATGAATGACTCTATTAACTCCTTCCCAGAATTATAATAATCCATAACCTTTTCTATATAGAATAGACACCAATATATTGAAGTTTGCAAATATCATACCTTTTCTCCTATCCTCTTCGTCAGTGTCATATTCACTGTGAGATTGACTCCTGAATTTCAAAATTAATGTGTTTAGCTTAATGTAATCCAAAACAAAACTCTGACCCTTAGTTGTAAAATGAGTGAATCTCTTTCTCCATACCGATTTCGTTTCTGTTTTTTCTTTTCATTACTCTCTGATCTTTCACCCTCTTTTCTTTTCTCCTCTTCGTCTGTGTCATCTTCACTGTGTGATTTACTCCTGAATTTGAAAATTAATGTGTGTTTAGCTTAATGTAATCCAAAACAAAACTGTGACCCTTAGTTATCAAATAACGATCTCTTTCTCCATACCGTTTTCGTTTCTGTTTTTTCTTTTCTTTACTCTCTGATCTTTCACCCTCCTTTCTTTTTTTGTAGTATAACTTCTCAGCACATCTAATGCCAAAAATGTTTGATATTAGACCAAGAAAGTTTTAAACAAAAGCATAGAAACAATCCAGGATACAAGCATAGAGATAAGCAAGGTGTACAATGAGTGCCTACCTCTCACAAGCTACGAGTTTTACAAGAGCTTGTTTATCTTCTCCAGCTTCATGATAAGAAAAATTCACCTGCAAAATCAACAAGCTCAGTGAAAAAATCCAACACAAACATCAAAACAGTAATTGAGAAACTCTCTAATGATACATGCCTCATAGCTTGCTAACCCTTCCTTTTCATCACAATGTTTGCTCCCACACATAAACTGCCCTGACAGAAAGCAATTGCATTTACACTCAAAACTCTTATCACAACTCCTTCAAAAGAAATCATGGACAAAGAGTTTGAAGTACCACTAACCTTTCCCAGTCATTACTTCCTTTTCTGTTCTCCATCTTAAACCCATCTACAAAAAAATTCAAAATAAGTCAACTGAACAAAAGATTACAGGAATCTAAAATGAGATGTGGTACTCACACTCTAGACTTTACCTTACCAGTCTTGTACCTTGACATGTCAGCTATACAGTATCTTCAAACAGTCAAGGAGAACAGACATGCACTTATCCACAATCCCATAACTTAAAGTAATCTAACGGATGTTAGTGTATCTGAAGCAGCACTATGTTTTGAAGGATACTCTTTAAAAAGCTTATCATAGTATCGTTTCACCAGTCTTTGCTCCCAAGAAGGATCCAAATCATCTTCTTCAGAACGTATAAACCTTGCAAGACAAGCCCAAAATTAAGTAAAAACATACAAAGGCGATGTAGTAATAGGGCGAATACAAAGTAAGATTCAACAATAAGACTTGTAAATTCATCAACAAAGCATGCATCTTAAAACTTATAACTTTCCAAAACACAAAAACATATTGACAATTGCACCATACCTGTATCCTTCTCGTAGTGTGTCCTGATCAGTTTTAACCGGTAACTTAACTTCTGCAGGCTTATCCTTCCCATAAAATCGAACTGTAAAGTTGCAAAACAAAGAATGAAACTACAAAATCTTAAACAAGAACACCAACAGCTCCTCAAATAGTAGCTAACTCCAGGGTAAAGAATACTCTTTCTAATGGAACCACAAATAAGACATGTAAGGCTGACTATAGCCCTCCTTCCTAGCTCAGAGGAGAAGACTGTTCATCAACCAGTTTTGATTTGGGACAATATGGATTTTGGATAAATAGAAAGCCACTTATTTACCCTATTTCCCAAACTTTTTGTCCATTATTAAAACCTAATTATCGAGCTAACAAATCCAAAGACATTTACAAGGAGATTGAAAGACGTGTAGTACCGTAGTCTTTCAAGAACTTCTTATGCCGCTCGTAAGCATTCAGGCCACGAATATGTGCTTGGTATTGCCTGCACACACGACTGAGCAATCAAGAGAAAGAAGACAGAATTCGAACACAGTGAACAAGAGAATGAAGAAGAAGAAGAATCGAAAGAAGGAAGATTAACTGCTTGCGTTCTTCTCTGTCGTAGATGTCAGATCTGATCGCCGCCGAAGAAGTCATGTCGCCGCCGATGTCCGATGGAACTATCGTAGACCTTTTAGCTTATCTCTGGCTCTTTTTTCTCCGATTGCTCCAATTGTTTCTTAATGGGCTGGGCCGTATGGGCATATAATATGGGCCACTGAAATGTCTTTGGTTTCTAAACTGATGAAATTCAAGGTCTCACCATTACAATCTCTGACAATGACCTTCCAGTTTCTATGGTTTGGTCGAATGGATCATACATTGTGAGAGGTCCTTCTGTTGTGTATGCTTAGATATCGGTCAAAAACTTGACAAGAATTAAGGAGTAATTATGCTAGTAATAAAACAGATGGTCTAACAAAGCCATCAAATATATATATGAAAGAAAATAGGCATTTAGATTTCATGACCATATTAAATATATTTGTCAAACAACTTAAAAATCTGGACAGAACCTGATTATAAAACCCAAACTCTATGGAAACCTAATAGGACAATGCAGAGTAAGAAGAATAAGAATACTGAAACGTCTTGTAGAAGAGATAATTCTAAAGGGAAGACTCTAATGTTACAAATCGACACCTATGACTACAACAGCTTCATGTAAGTCAGAAAGCATCGACGAAGAAGCTTAAACCAACCATGATCAATCTTACGTGAATAACTTCTCCGATGTGTTTGTATAATAACCTTCATCTCTCACTTCTTTTTCTACCTTGAATATCTCAATATCATCGAAACCTGTACACATTCATTTCAACTTTTAAAATCTCAAATCTTCGAAACACACAAAAAAAGTTGTCCGAGGATGCTAAATCTTTTTACCTGAACCCAAGTCTTCAGTATCATCAATGATTGGTGCTACTTGGTTCCTATGAATAGACTCAAGCGACTTCCAGTCCGCGCTTCCATTTCCTTCTACACAAGCTTGGTCTCCAGAAACCCATTCTTTCAGAACATCTATCCTGTTGTGTGACAACGGGTCTAGTGTGTCATCTCCGCTTCCAGGACCCCTAGAGAAGACATAGAACCATTATTTCTATACTTTCTTATTCCTTGGAAACAATGCAGTTGGCTGAGATGGGACAAGATCTAAGACTTACAGTTGTCTGAGGCGCATGTTGTACTGAACAAATACAAGATCGCTGAGTCGTTTTTGCTCAATGGAGTTCTTTGATTGGTATATGTGTTCGACAGGTATCTGGTTTCTCCTGCAGCTAACTGATGAACTGCACGTCTGACTAAGAATGCGTATCGCAAAACGTGAGAGGTTCAAGCAGCTTTCTCCATACGTAGACCACCACTCAGCTAAGAAACAAGAATGTAACGAGAGTCAAGTAAGAGAAGTACAAGCGAAAAGATTTATACAAGAAAATCAGGAAAATTAACCATACCAGGAAGCATTGTATCCCGAGCTCTTATTGCCAAGTTTCTTCCAAAAACTCCACCAGCAGTTTTGTAGGAGGTTAACTCCTTGATGATTTTATCTTGAATCTTGTCGTCAGGAACCAATCTCTCAATGCAATCGAGCACCGATAGAATAAGCTCACTACGGATTTCTTCGTTGGTATTATAAAAGAGTTTTGGATTAAGAAAGAAACCAGCAGCAAGCAAAGGAATATGCTGTTGTTGCTCCCACCATCGATCTATAATTTTCCAGTATATTATGTAATCCTCCCTATTAACCAGATGTGTCTTGATTGCATCCTTTGCTCGGTACAATGCTGCATAGACATACCCCATTGCAGGTCTCTTTTCAGAACAAACTATTCTCAAAGCCCGCAAAAGAGGACTAGTTAAATGGTTTACCAAAGCTACTGCCTTCCAAAAGGCTTCATCAGTGAGAGCATTCATCACCAATCCACTTGGTTCTTCCGAATATGAACATTCATTCCACTCGGCCGAAGTAACCATAGCCTGCAGATTGGATTTGAGCTCGGCTATTCTTCCCAATGTAGCAAAATTTGTGGCAGAAGAGCTAAATGCTGGTAGCAGAATATCATTACCAGAAGTAAATTTCCACATCAGATTTAAAACACCACTATGGTTATAAACAAATCTTGTGATAGCTTGAGCCTGTTCAATAGTCTCACTTATCCAGCCAAGTTTCCCAAACTCCTCGAGCATCTGGTCTATGCAATGTGCAGCGCAAGGAACCCAATATAGAGAAGGATACACAAGCATCAACCTTTTCCCAGCATCAACGTAGTAATCATCACATTTTGTAATCACTTGAACAACATTGGTACTGCCAACTTCTTCAACCAGTTCGCTAAGTAGCTCAAACAATTTATCAGCAGAAGATAAAACCTCAGATGCGTCCACAGATTTCAGAAACACTACCTTTTCAGGGCAATAAACCAAAAAGTTAAGAACTTTAAAGCCTTTATCAGAGTTCAGTTCCTCAACCAAAATAGAACAGCCAGTCCTCTTCCACATCGCTTTGCATTCATCAATCTCTTTCGCCATCTCCTCAACACAATTCTTCAGTATCCACCCTCGAAGGTCATCATGCGTGGGAGCAGATACCCCGAATCCTCCAGAGGCAATGGCATCGATCATCGGTTGGAAATTAACAGAATTCACTGCATCAAAATCAGCTCCAATACCAAACAAAAACCTTCCAATCGCCATATGAATTGTATTCTCCCTATCTCTAAAGGAAGGATGCACAATGTTCTTCACACTACTAATCGCAACCGGAATCAAATTATCCATATCTCTACCAATCAAATCAACATTGTTACTCGCACTACCATTCTCAAAAGCATTCTTTTTACTCCTGTAAGTCCTTTGCTTTGTTCTGCCACTCAACAAGCTCTCGTTTTGCACAACGACATCCGAACTACCCGGCGACTTAAACCCGTCATTTACATCAGGTTGAACGACCATCATATCTCCTTCAATAGGAGGTAAAGAAGCAACAGACAAAGGCTCTGAACTAGATTTATGTCTCTTCCTCTGACGTCTCACAGTTCCATCAATACACTGCTGCAAAAAGAGCCTAACATCTTCAGGAACTTGGTCACAGATAGTACCTTGTCCCTTTTTACCAGCAAGATGTTCCTTAACCCTAGTTATACCACCACCTTTGAACATTTTCCGACAGTAGAGACAACGCATCTGAAGTCTATCACCATATTTGTAAATTTCACAATGCTTCCATGCATTGTCTTGTTTCTGAGGTGTAAGAGCTACAGGTTCTAATTCCGCATCCATCTAATTCATTCAAGAGGAAGAAGATATAAGAAAAGGTAAAGACTTTGTTAATGGGTAAATAAGCCTAGATCCTCTAATGAACAATTCGAGAAAAAAGATTTGAAATTTCGCAGACCTCATGCACCAAATTCTTAGCCGGAATAAACAATTTCGATACAAACAAAACAAACCCGTAAAAAATTTGTACAAGGAGATGAAGAGAAAAGACCTGATTTGGTTTGTGGCCGGTTACGGTGAATCGGTTTCGGGGAAAGTGATAAAATTCCGGTACAGTAGCTTCGGTTCTGGAGAAGAGGAAGCTGGAATCAGCCGGAGATGGAGATTTCCGACGAACGGCGGAGAGAATCAGAGGAGGGTGGAGGATTGCGATGGCGGAGAAATCGACCCGGCCCGTTTTTAGGGTTCGAAGAAAATAGGTTTGGCAGCTTTTTCTGGTTTATGACCTATAAATCGGCAAATCTGTATCGTGACGTCACCAACCCAATTTTGCTAAAATTTGTTTTCCGTTTTTTAACTTTTTTTTGTTTACCCTTGATAACTAAAACGACGTCATTTCCTTTAGGGCATTTTCTGATTGAACGACGTCGTCTTTTCTTCTCCGATTAGCGTCGGTCGTCTTCTTCGTCTTCTCTCTGTCGCTGATCTGGGTTTTGCTTCAACGTGAAACATCTTTGAGGTTGATGATGAGGTTTCTGTTTACTTAATATCCTGTGAGAGAAAACTCTTCTTGACTTGAGGTATGATAATACTCTAATTATTGTTTATTTTGTGTTGGATCAAATGGATGATAAGAACTTGTTGATCTACTTCTAAACCTCTTAATTTTGGAGACTATGATAAGAGTAAAGGACATAGTATGTTTGAATACTGATACTGTAGTCTGTAGTGTTGCTGACAAAAACGTATAGGTATATGTACATTTGTTTTCGCTGAGGCTAAAGATGGATAAGCTTCTTGAGAATCATCAGTTTGCGACACATGCCATCGCTGCCTCGGCCTCTGTCTCGTTAGGAACTGCTCTCGCTTATCCTTTAGATACCATCAAAACCATTATCCAGGTTTTTTCCCTCTTCTTCACCAAATTGTTCTTTTTATCACTTAGATTCATCTGGGGATTAAGAATAGCATTGAACTACAGGTTGGTTCAGGACCCAATAAGAAATTAAGCTCCTTTCAAGTTTTTAATAGAGTTCTTCGATTCTCTGGCTATTCAGGTTCGCAAACTACTCTTTTAGATTCCAATCATTTTCTGATTCTGCATCAGGCATAATGACATGTTCTTCAAATGCAGGTCTGTACAGTGGTCTTGGATCGTTAACTTTAGGAAGAATTTCTGGTTTTGGTGCAAGGTTTGGTGTCTATGAGATTCTAACAGCTTTCTACAAAGGTATTACACAGGTCCATGTCTCCTTTGTTGTGTCTGATTTCGATGATTCAAGATTAGGTTTCTTTGTGTCTAGCTCCTCTGTCAATTAGCTCAATAACATCAGTTAATTAGTCAATACAGCAATCATTTGTTCATGGATTATGTTAGAATATGCAACAGTGTTCACATACATTCATGTCATTTATACGCAAATTTGGTTCCTTTTTGGGCAATACCTTTGTCTTGAAGAATCTGAATATGAATTCATTTCGCTCCAGATGGTCGACATGATAACTACGTGAGTGTTGGTGAAGCTTTTCTGGCTGGTCTGGTGGGAGGTGCAGCAGAAACAGTGATGACTTCTCCATTTGAGCTAATCAAAGTCCGAAAACAAGTGACTGCTGCATCACGGGCTCCAAATGCTTCCGCTGTTGCAGAGACCGCACCGGTCTCACCCATGATCACAAAACTGCTAAGAAGATACACTCTTGATGTAAAGTCATTGACACAAACAGTCAGTCTCTTATCCGTCTTAAATCACAAACACCCAAACATGACAGCTGCTTTGCAAGAGTACCCTTGGATGATGACTGGAACAGGAAACCCACCATCAGCCATGGATGTTAAGAGACCGCTCGATGTTGCATCACTTGAAGGATATAGAGCTTTATGGAGGAATCTACGTTCAGGTCTTATAAGAGATTGTATTTACGGTGGAGTATTCTTTTCAACATGGCAGTTTCTTCACGAGGCAATGGTCGGTTGGAAAGCTGTTGGGATGAATCCTCTGCCCAGGTACTTAAAACTCTCAATCGACACTGAATTCTCAATTCACTTGAACTTGGATTGTTGATTGTTAAAATGATTATGCGGAAACTTGATGAATTCAGTTCTGAAGAAGAAGTTGGACCTTTATCTCCGGTAGCCATTAGCCTTGCTGCTGGGATATCTGGTGCCGTTGCAGCTGCAGCATCACATAGCTTTGACACAGCAAGAACACGTGCACAGTGTGTAATATTGCCAAAGGTTTAAAGAAACTCTACTCATGGCTTTCCACTTTATCTTACAAAGAGATATGAAACTCATTTTCTCTGTTGGGTTTCTATTGTTTTACTTACAGTATACAGCAAAGGAGAGGAAGTTTCTAAAATGGAATAAACCAGGGAAGAGATTAGAGAGATGGACAGGAATCCATCCTACAGACAGAAATCTCTTGTTCCGAGGTATTGGGATGAGGATGGCTCGAAGCTCTGTTGCATCGACTGTGATCGTAGGAAGCTATTACTTAGCTGTCGATTTATTGGTTCCCAAGTGAGAAAACAAACAATCACATAAGCCTACAAATCTGTCTTTAGATCAGATTAACGATACCGCAATAGTGATTGTTTTTTAGTAGCCTGCGTTTTGTTATACAGTTAACAGAGAAATCATATGTGAGTTTTTCTCAATACTCTGAAATAAATAATTAACATCATTGGCTGTATCTGTAAGTTTGATGATTACAAATTATCAATTTCCTAGACAAATGAAACTCGAAAATTTGCTGTATTTTACGACGAGTTTAGGAATAAGCTACTTGCAATGGGATATTCAGAATCTAACAAAAACGATACAAGATTCAACTTTTGGTAAATACATTTCCCGATTCTATCAAAACTTAATGCCAGAGAAGCTTATAAACAAAGGAGATATAGCCATTGTATCAGAACCTTGCTCAAAAAACAATTAGCTATTGATATTTTGCTAATTCAAAACCGTGATTAAGACAATTAGTAACACCAAATTCAATTTCGAAGATTACGAAACTTGAACATCTATAATTTTCTAACTAAGGCTATGAACAAGAATTCTTTGCAATGGACCTCCAGATTTTAACCAATATCAGCCTAAAGACGTTACTAAATTCATCATTTCCTCAAGCCTAAGCAAATATAATTCAACGGAAACAAAAGAGTAAATAAGAATGCATTAGAGAATCAAAATAAAAGATCAAATCCATAATCCAAACTTCAACAAAACATCTTCCACAATCCAAAACAGGATCCACATTTTTCACCATGGGAAATGAACCCTAGAAACTAAAAAACACGATAACAAAACGCTCAAAATGAATTCCTCACGAAATAGAAAATTTCTTCAGAACCTGAGCTTGGTAAAGAACCATCTGTTCTTACCGGTTTTGAACCTCTCCTCAAGCTTAGCCTTAGCTTCCTTAAGAGCAGCAACCTTCTTATCCTTACTCTGAAGAGCATCAAGAGTCGCCACTTCCTTGAGATCCACGTCGAGTGTGTAACGAGTAGGCATCAGATGCTGGTAATTAACAAGCTTGATGAAACACTTAACCCTAGATTTCTTAGCTGTCTTCTTAGCTGAGTCTTTGCGGATGACTTTGCTCGGGTACTTCTTGAGTCCGGCGACGAGGCAGTGTCCGTAAGGACGATCACGGTTACCGTCGTCGAAGGATTTGATGATGACGGCTTTCTTTCCGGCGTAACGTCCTTGAAGAAGGATCACGGCCTTGTTCTGCTTCAAGAACTTCACCATTGTTGCTTCGTTTGGTAGATCCCTCTCACTTGTCTCTCTCTCTGGCTGCTATGAACCCTAAGTGGCGGATTCTATGAGAAATGCGGCTTTAATAGTAATGCAGAAAATGGATGCGGAGAGAACCTAGTTTCAGTTATTGGGCCTTTAGGTTAGACCCATTTTTAATTTGGGCTTTATATTCTTATCACACGGCCTGGTAAACCTAGCTTCAGTTATTGGGTCATACTAATTCTAGTTTTCCTTTTTTTTTTTTCTTACGTTCGTACAAACTTCAAAAGAGTTATTATTACAAAAACTTTTTTTTTTGAACTAACAAAGACATATATAAAATTATACAACTGTTATGGATCCCATTGATAATACAAAACTGTAAAAAGAATTAAGTTGTTAGCTGGAGTTGTAAGTATTTTTGAAATAGTGCAAAATTTACAAAAGAATTATACGAGAGAGCTGTAAAAAAAAAAAAAAGTAAAACTTTTAGTAACGGTTTTGATAAAACTTTTATGATTGGTGTTGAAGCTATCCAACTCTATATTTGACTGCTAATTTTAGTTACTCATATATGTTTTTTGGCTTGCTCATAGCACTACCACTATGTATAGTGACTAACTTTTACAAAATTACACTTATACTATCTACAAAATTATACATTTATCATATTATTATTGGAATTGTTTGTGAAACTATACATTGTATCGCATAAAAACATGCTGTCTTTTTCTCAAAATCTTCTAATTTTTCGATCAAGTTCCATACTCAAAATTATCAATTTAATTGTCACGAAAATTTCGAAAACCTTTCTACCAATATTTTAAGACTTTCAAACATGTCTACTTTCGTTTTCGATCACAAAATTTACCTTTCATCATACGAACAAAGTTGGAAACTTCTTCTCGCAGCAATCAATATATTTGTTTATAATTCTACTAAAATGTGTCAAATATTTATAATTAAAAATTGCATGCTTGACTTTTCTAGCCACTGCGAGACTATAGTCTATAATTATGGACTGTTAACATCATATTTGCAGATTATTATATATTTTAGAAAACTTTGCTTGGCCGGTTATATCGTGTCTACGCAAGTAAGTATATAGGTGTCATATTTTATAAAAAATAGACCATTTGAATTTGTGTATAATAAATTAGCAAATGAGATCAAATTGAACCGACCGGATGAAATCCGTTCACATGGACCATATAACTTGTCCCTCCAGTTATTTTATTTTATTTCGTCGATGTGTATTTAATTTTGTTAATCTCTATGCAATTAAGTTTTCATAACTAACTTATTTGGTTTGGTTGAGGAGTTTCAAACAAGTAAAAGCATAAACTTAAAAGGAGAAAATAGGTGGAATCATATATTTAGAAGGATCGTCTTACTAATTAGAATCATATACTAGTAGTTAGTGGATGTGGTATAACCTATATGGCTATATCAATTAAATTGTTTTTCGTAGTTATCCAAAATAATTACAGAAATAAGACGAATTCTCGTAGTTATCCAATAATTTATTTAATGTTTTCATATAAAATCTGAAGCCTAGAAATGCAAATTATGAAATTATGTATGGTTTACATGTATAATTGTTTATAGTGGTCTCATATGTTAAAAAAATAATTTTTTTTAATCGTGAATGTAGTGTGGATTACACGAAATCGGTCGATGTTTTTCAAATGCCGCAGGAAATTATATTTCTATGATAAGAAAATGTTTATGATCACTAATATTAGTAGACACAGCAATATGTAATAAATAATATTAAAATAGAGAGAATAATAAAATAAAAAAGCAGACAGCACTAAAAAAAGGTTATTCTTATCTTTTGTAATCACTATCACTAATTTTAGTAACATACTGTATAATTTTAATTAAAAGAAAAAAAAGTTCGGAAAGTGGAATATTTTTACTTTTGATTTTTTGTCAACAGAAGAGAATTTTTCCTTGACGACAAAAGAAAACATTTTTAATTTATTCTCTTTTATTTTAACTTAACGAACCAAAAAAAAAAAAAAGGTGAAATGCTTATTTCAGACAGAGAAATGAGGATTTGTTCGAGATGTGTCAATGTTACGCATAGCACAGGGCAGAGATAATAAAAAAAGGCTCTCTCTTTCTTTCTCTCTCTCTCTCTCTCTCTTCTCTAATCTAATCTAATCAAAAATCTCTTCTTTAGGAAGAGAAGTTTCCTCCTTCGACTTTCTTCTTTCTCAATATGAATCCCGGAAAATCGGGAACCTCTAGCGATTTCAGCTAATCTTTACTTACCTTTTCTTTAGTTCTGACAAGAAGTAGCAATACCCTTTTGGAGATTCGATCGTATTCGCTGTTTTTTTTTTTTGTGTTTTAGCTGTCTTCGTGTCTCTGCTACTTTGTGTTTGATCATGGAGAGATCTGATTCTAGAGATTTCTACAACTTCGCTAAGACTTCTTCTGGTCAGTTCTCTTTCTTGTTCAGCTCTTTTTGTTTTCAAATCTAATAAAAGTGTTTTTATTTTGTGATTCATCAGTTTGCTAAAGCTTCTTTCTTTGATCTGAGATGTGAATGATTTGATTTGCTTCTGATTTGTGAAAACTTTAAGAGAAACATACTTTTTGTTTCATGCTTGTTATGTTTGATTTATCTTCCTTGTTACAGTATTTGATTCGTTTTTTTTTTAAGTTTTGTAGTAACCTATAAGATTTACTAATTTGATTTTTGAAGTTGTATGAAATGATTGAAATGTCACAGATTTGTTTACAAAAGCTTTAGTTTTACTTAAATTTTCTGGTCAACTGATTGTCACTTACCTCATGTGTTTGATGAAACTGGATCTTATTGTCTTTGTGCAGATAACAATAGTGCACTCTTTGACGCATCTCAATATGAGTTCTTTGGTCAAAGTCTTGAAGAAGTCGAATTGGGTGGTCTTGATGATGATGGTACTGTTCGTGGACATGTTGATGATGAAGAGTATCACTTGTTTGATAAAAGAGAGGTAATTTGGACTGAGTCTGTTCTTGGCAATATTTGATGCTAATTATATATGAGATAAATGGAAGATAAAACAAAACATTTACTTCTGGTTTCAGGGTGCTGGTTTAGGATCATTATCTGACATGGATGATCTTGCCACAACTTTTGCAAAGGTTAGCATATTGTAAATTCCGAATTATGACTTTAAATAATTCTGTTTCTACTAATATCATTTTGTTACCATTTTTCATCGTCTCTCTTGAGACAAATGATCTGTCTTTCTCAGCTTCTTATTATTACTTGTTCTCTACTTTAACTTATCTTATTATTTGGTCTTATCTTGTGCAGCTGAACAGAAATGTTACCGGGCCCAAACACCTTGGAGTAATTGGTGACAGAGGATCAGGGTCCTTTTCAAGAGAAAGTGAGTTTTGTTTACTGTTTACTATTCTTGTTCTTCTATGTTACTTTTTCTTCTTCTTGAACTATGCAACTAAAGGTAAAAACTGTGAGCTTGTACTTTTAGATATCCACTTCTGGAGGTGAATGATTGGAGTATTAAGTTGTGGTAGTTGGAAATATAATTACAAGTCAACAAAAAAAAAATCCATTATCAGCTTTTTTTCTAACAGTAGTTTTTATGTCCAGGTTCTACTGCTACAGATTGGACTCAGGATAATGAGTTCACAAGCTGGTTGGATCAGCACACAGTTGAAGAACAAGTTCAGGAAGCTAGTTGGTCTTCACAGCCACAATCATCTCCTAATTCAAATTCTCTGTATAGGACATCCTCATATCCTCAGCAGCAAACACAGCTACAACATTACAGTAGCGAACCGATTATCGTACCAGAATCGACGTTTACATCTTTTCCTTCGCCTGGAAAAAGATCTCAACAGTCTTCCCCGAGCCATATTCATCGTGCTCCTTCTCTTCCTGGTGGTAGTCAGTCGAACTTTTCAGCTCCAAACGCCTCTCCGTTGTCGAATTCTACTTTCCATCTCTCGGGATTGTCACATGGACCGTCGCATTATGGTAATAATTTGGCTAGATATGCCTCATGTGGTCCTACTCTTGGTAACATGGTGCAACAACCTCCTCATTGGGTTACCGACCCCGGCCTTCTCCACGGTGATCATTCCGCGTTGTTACACAGTCTAATGCAACAGCAACATCTCCAACAACTGCCTCCTCGGAATGGTTTTACTTCACAACAGTTGATATCTCTTCAGCAGAGACAATCTTTAGCTCATCTTGCTGCATTACAATCTCAGCTATATAGTTCTTATCCTTCTCCATCACATAAAGCTCTTTTCGGGGTTGGTGAAGTAAGGGAACACAAACATAAGTCGTCTCATCGAAGTCGAAAGAACAGAGGTGGTATCTCTCAACAGACATCAGATTTAGCTAGCCAGAAAAGCGAAAGCGGATTGCAGTTTAGATCAAAGTACATGACTTCAGAAGAGATAGAGAGTATTCTCAAGATGCAGCATTCTAATTCACACAGTAGTGACCCTTATGTCAATGATTATTACCACCAAGCTCGGCTTGCGAAAAAGTCATCCGGATCAAGAACAAAGCCTCAGTTGTATCCTTCTCATTTGAAGGATCACCAATCTCGGTCGCGGAATAGTTCTGATCAGCAACCACAAGTTCATGTTGATGCTCTTGGAAAGATTACACTTCCTTCTATTTGCAGACCACGAGCTCTACTCGAGGTTGACTCTCCTCCTAGCTCTGGTCATAAGCATCTTGAAGATGAGCCTCTTGTTGCAGCTAGAGTCACAATTGAAGATGCTTTCGGAGTTCTTATCGATATAGTTGACATTGATAGGACTCTTCAATTCAACCGGCCACAAGACGGTGGTGCACAGCTCAGGAGAAAACGGCAGATCCTTCTTGAAGGATTAGCAACTTCACTTCAACTTGTTGATCCTTTTAGCAAAACTGGTCAGAAAACCGGATTGACCACAAAGGATGATATCGTGTTTCTCCGCATAACGACTCTTCCTAAGGGTCGGAAATTGCTGACAAAGTATCTACAGCTTCTTGTTCCGGGTACTGAGATCGCGCGGGTTGTCTGTATGGCTGTATTCCGCCACCTGAGGTTTCTATTCGGTGGCCTACCGTCAGATAGCCTTGCAGCAGAGACGATAGCTAATCTTGCTAAAGCAGTTACGGTTTGTGTTCAAGCAATGGACCTCCGAGCATTGAGTGCTTGTCTTGCAGCTGTTGTTTGCTCGTCAGAACAGCCACCTCTCCGTCCAATAGGAAGTTCTTCCGGGGACGGAGCATCGGTTGTCTTGGTATCTCTTCTTGAGAGAGCTGCTGAAGTAATAGTGGCGGTGGTTCCACCGCGTGTCAGCAACCACGGGAATCCGAATGATGGACTCTGGAGAGCCTCGTTTGATGAGTTCTTCTCTCTTCTTACTAAATATTGCAGGAGCAAGTACGAGACAATCCATGGTCAGAACCACGACAATGCAGCTGATGTGTTGGAGTTAGCTATAAAGAGGGAAATGCCTGCCGAGCTTTTACGTGCGAGTCTTCGTCATACTAATGAAGACCAGCGGAACTTCTTACTTAACGTTGGTCGTAGTGCATCGCCAGTTAGCGAGTCGACAACAACCCGTGCAAGTGCAAGTGGTGGTCAGATTAACTCTGAATTTGTGAGGGGTTAAGTTTAACCATATAGGAAACAAACTGTGAGATTAAGAAGCGGTGCCACGGTTTGTTTGTGGATCAAAGTGAGTAGCTGGTTCACACAGGGCTCAGGTGACAAATGTTGTTCTTTTAGATTTCTCTTAAAACTTGGTAGATTCCTCGTTATGGTGGTTGAAAGCAGGAGAAACAGTAAATTGAAAGTGGGAGTTTGGTAAAACTGGAAAAAAAAAACAAGTGAATTTTTCCGGGGGAGCTGTATTTTTGGTTGCTCTGTCATGAAAACTCCTATTTGTAGGACTCATTTAGGGTTTTAGGAGTTTGGAAGGAGATTAGTGTTTGTGACTCTGTATAGACTGATGGTGAATGGGTGAACGGTGGATGGTAATGGTAATGTGATGGTGATGGTGATGACGTGATGGTGAATGGTGCGGTAGCTAAGAGGTATTTTGGTGTCTTAGCTTCCTGTGGGGTTTGTTTAAAATGTGGGCATTGTAATAATAAGGAACGCAAAGTTTTTAAAAAGTTGTTTCTATTAAATCATGTCTCAAATGTATTACTTCTGTTATTTGTAAGAAGTTGATAAACTTGAAATGTATTACGTTTACGCAGTTGATAGTGTCAACATTTTAAGCTTAAAAGGATGTGTTTTTGAAACACAAAATATGAATGTTTTGGAATTTGTTGTTGGTAAAACAGATGCGGATTGGAAATACGTAGTACAAAAAGGTTAGAGAAAGTGGTAGGAATTAAGACACGAGAGGCATGTCTTTTTCAAGTTTGGAACTGCTCACATGCCACGTGCACTTTAGCTGTCTCCTTTTCCTTTTATCTTCTTTTAATGCAAGAAAAAGACATGAGTGACTACCCAAGCCGAGATATGAGGTCTTCATGTTTGTCTGATTTCTTTTTACTTAGTGTTTTTAAGTTACTTATGCCATAACAAAGTCTACATTGTACTTTATACATAACCGACTTCTTTTACTTTTTTTGCATTCTTGTTTTGACGGCGACGACGACTCCTTTTACTATATGTCTATCTCTTGTCTATTATTACCAATGACACGTGAAGCATGTTTTTGGATCCTCATTGGTCAAAGACTAGACTAATCCTGGGATCTACAATATTGCTTTGTAATTTTTTTGCAAAAAACTTGGGCTTCAAAATTCAGCAAATAGAACAGAACTAGTAGACTTCTAGCTAAAAATAGAATTTTTGTTTTCAAAAATTGAACCAACTAAATAACTATATTTATTTGATATTAATTAAATAGTTACGCTACGAAAAACAATCACAAATTTTGTTTCTAAGATTCAACCTCACCAAACTATGTATATATACATTTTTAGAGCCATTTTGTGAAATAAATCCTGGATTTGGAACTTATTTACAATGGCTGCCACTGGCTTATTCAATGCGAAAATTAACTACCAAATCAAAGCAAATCTTATTCAAAAGAATATGCTCTTATTCCATAGCCTAATTATTTTTGCTAAAATAGTTAAAATATTTAAAAATTAAATAATCATTTGAAAGAAAACTTTAAATTGATTTAAATTATAAATCTTTTAATAAAAATATTATTAAAAAAATAAAAAAATAATTTCACCGAACATGATTAGATAGTAGGACTAGATGGTAGGATGTGTTTATAATATTATAATATATAAATTTTATAACAATTAAATAACTATTTGAAAAAAAACTTTTAAATTGATTTGAATTAAATATTTTTTAAATTAAAGTATTATTAAAACAAAAATAATAAAATAATGTCTAATTTTACTGAACGGGGTTAGTGGTAGGACGGGTTTGGTCGATAGTATTACGAGACGATATACCACAAGTGAAATCCATTAGATATGTTTAATTTCACTGTGCAGGATTAGATGGTATGACGGGTTTTGATCGATAATAATACGAAACGATATACTACGGATGAAATCCTATATATAACAATTAAAATCTATATATACATTCTCTTAAACACTAAACAAAGCAAACAATATTAATAAAACAAATATTTACATATACATTTTATATAACAAATTTTATTATAAACCTAGTCATGCGGTATACCGCGGGTCAAAATCTAGTATAGAAGGATAAATGTAAGATATAAAGAAATTGATTACTGTTGAAATAGAAAGTTATTAGCAGTCTAATTAAGGTGTCTATTTTTGTTCTAATAAAGTTAACTAATACAATTATAGGTATGGTTTCGAATTAAATAAATAGTATGCCTATTCAAACCCACCCTTATTTGTTCATACAAACTCGAATTAAAAATATTGTTTGCACATGGGTTAATTCCGAGAGAAATGTGATTTTGATATACTAATAGTCACTAGATCTATTCAATTATTGTTTAATACTTCTCAGTTTTTCCTATGGGCAAACTTCTTCTCCCCATTGTTTCAAGGATGGTTTGGACAACTACTACTATTTATATGTATACTTGTGTATTATTTTTGTTTGAATTAGCTGTCTGTGTTGGCAAAACCATTATCATTGGTGATATAAAAATATATAGTACAAAGACTAAGAAAATAAAAATAAAAATGAATTTATGAGTTCCAAGATCTACAATTCTACATAAAGAGGAACCTTAGCAAAACAAAAATTGAAACTCAACACCTATCTTTCTTTCTTTTCTCGGTTGAAATAAAAATGCTTTCTACTGAATCTGAAATAGAGACCAGGCCTAATCTTTTGGTGCCGTTGCATGAACATCCTTTATCATGTACAGAAGAATTTATCTATTCTTGCGATTTTTGTAATAGTCGAAATGGCATTGCCTATCAGTGCACGGAGTGCGGCTATCGGCTGCACAAAGACTGTATCCAGGGCTTTCTCAGCTATCCATCTCCGTGCGGTCACTCTCTCAAGATCTCCATGCCCAACAAATCACCTCAATATGCAAATGACCGATGCCATTTTTGTCTGTGCAAGCTTAAGACTCCGTTTGCTCGTTGCACGGTGTGCAACATAAACATTAGTCCACTTTGTATGGTAAAGCAACCACCACTCACTATTTGTAACCCAAAGCACCACAAGCATAGCCTCACCCTCTTGGTAAGGTTAGTCATCTTTACTTGTAATGCATGTGGTGTGGAAGGCGACCGCAATCCTTATGTATGTCTTCAATGCAATCTGATGGTCCACAAAGACTGTATTGAGAATCTACCGCGAGTCATATGCATCAATCGGCACGATCATCGCATCTTTCATACTTTCCATCTTGGTCAACGAGAAGAACATTGGGAGTGTGGAGTTTGTCGGAAGACGGTTGATTGGGTATATGGAGCTTTTAAATGCTCTCGTTGTCCTAATTACGCCGTTCATTCAAGATGTGCAACGAAAAAGGAAGTGTGGGATGGGATCGAACTTGAAGATGTACCCGAGGAGGAGGAAGAAGTCGAAGAACCATTTGTGGTAATTAATGAAAAAGAGATCATTCATTTTAGTCATGAAGAACATGTTCTCAGATTGGATGAGAATTATGTTACGGATAATGTTAACATGCGTTGCAGAGGTTGCGTTCTTGCCATCAACGGTGATTCCTGCTACAAATGCGTGGAATGTGATTATATTCTTCACAAAGCATGTGCTAGTCTTCCTCGGAAGAAGCGACATTTGTTGCATAATCATAAACTCACTCTACAGGTTGACGAGGCTGCATCTTCAGATTTTGTGTGTACAGCTTGTAGAACGTATTCTAATGGTTTCAGGTACAAGTGTTTCGAAGGTTGCGAAGATGATGTTGTGTATGATGTTCGGTGTAGTTCCGTATCGGAACCATTTCAGCATGATCTGCATCCACATCCCTTATATTGGACATTGGAAAGTTCCAAACGATGTCAAGCTTGTGGCACGGAAACTGATGATAATCTCTTAAATTGTACGGTTTGTGATGATTACGCATTATGCATGAAGTGTGCCACTTTACCAAGAAAGGTAAAACATAGGTGTGATGATCATTTTCTGTCACTATGTCAAGGTGTGGGAAACGCAAGCGGCAACTTGTGGTGTGATATTTGTGAGACCAAGACAGATCCAAATGTATGTTACTATACATGTGAAGAATGTGGGCTTAGTCTCCATCTTAATTGTGTTCTTGGTGATTTTTATTATGTTAAGGTAATTCCTGATCAGCCGAAAGTATTTGCCAACAATGGGGTTACTCGACTTTTTTGCGGCGTTTGTGAAGTTCGTTGCAAGTTTCCCTTCATCATGTGGGGAGCTGTAGGAGACTTTACTGGCTACGTTTGTTCGATTAACTGTGTATTCCCAAAAGCGGATAAATAATAGGGTAGCCATGAAAGTATTATACAAATTTGTGAAGGCATTCGATATGTTTCCAAGATGCTGCAAGAAGCTATATTTGTTGGCATTTAAGCCTTTTAGTTATTATTCAAAATGTTTTAGTTGGTTAACTTAGATTACATGTCCCATAAATTGTTGGTGCTTAACACATGAACCATTTCCCTAAATTTTCTCTCTATTTCACTTTGTGTTTGTTTCTCTAAATTCAACCTCACCGAACTATATATAGATGGATAGATTTAAGATACTAAGAAATCGATTACTGTGGAACGTTAATAGCAGTCTAATTAAGGTGTCAATGGAAGTTCATCCTCTTGCATGGGCTCTTCTTCTCCGGACATGGTTTCTTCAACCTCATCGGCTTCGTTATCTATATAAGCCTGAGAACTCACTATTTGCCCTCTCAAGTCCTTGTGTTTCAAGCTACCTGCAAATTCAATTAGTATTCAAAAACTCAGTTTCCAAAATGAAAGTGTTCAAATGCTACTCAATGGTAGAGATTTTAAAGAAGAATTAAATGAGTTTCGAAAGAGGGAAAAAACGAAAGCAAAACTATGTGTTTTTTGTGTAGTTACCCATCCAGAAGTTGGAGCCGCCTGATGTTCTATGGAGAAGAGCCTTAACGTGAAACAGAAAACGCTCTAAAGATCTCTTTGTTGCTGGTATTTTGCTGGTTATGGCTGTTTGTTTCATACCCTAACCTCCCCCAAAACACAATACTCCACACTGTCACATTTATTCTGTCTTTGAGAAGAAATAAAACACACTGGTATCTGAAACTAACCTTGGCTTCAGAACATAGAGTCTGTAATGTTCTTGTCGCCTTCTGGAGATCTTTCACCTAATTCACATTTCAGTTGTAATAATTTCAGTGGACTGAGGGAGAGAGATATAGTAAAAGAAACGGCGTAGTACAATACAACTTACCAACTGGATGACTAGTTCTTTATGATCTTGAAAATGTGCTTCCAAGAAATCAAAAACTGCACATGTTTTTTGTTTTTCCAATATCAAGTTTTCAAATTAATAAGCCAGCTAATCAGGTATATATCGAACTCTTGTCTGATAAGAAGTTGGAAAAATTTATACCTTTAAGAAATGAGTCCACATACTTCCCACCATACTTGATAGCCATGCCATGAATTGTGACCTGTTTAAGTCATTATAATACCATCAATATTACAATATATCTGACAGGTTTAATGCGCAATGTGTTATACTCATGATACGTAGCAACAAAATTGGTTACCTTTTCATGAGATCGGCACAAGTTGACTAAAGATACTACCACATTTACAGTTTTCTGAATGTTTTTCAAGTGTGCCTCAGTAGTTTTCGGTTGACAGTTTTGTCGTTTCTCTGAGCTAACCGTCTTCACCTGATTAGGATACAGATGATAGAACACAAAGGTGAGAACTGTAATTGTATAGCAAAGAAGATTGTAATAATAAGTGAAGAGAATCGGACAAACTAAGATGGATTACTTACCAGTTTGTTGAGAATTGCAAGATTCTCTTCAAGCTGCATGTAGCACCAGCGAAAATTAGGCTATTAGTCTCTGACGCAATTACTCACTGAAATAAATATGAGATAGCTAAGAATTTGCCTTACCAATGTCTTGTACCATCCTCTAAAAGTAGCTGCGCATAGGGTTGGGAATTCATGATCACGGGCATCATCATCTTCTCCTGTTGACTTGGATAGAGAGGCCTAATGCAAACAAATTTCAGAGACGTGAAATGAGTTAAATTATATAATATACTTCTCCATATGAAATAAGTTATAGGTATTTAACTATTTGCAGATTTTCCATTTCAGGATGTAACACTTAATCAACGCAACATGAGAAGATGGGTTTAGTTTCCATGAACCATAACCCAAGTGGACGTTTTGTGTTATCATAAGATATCAAAATCTATGAAAGTAGAACCCAGAGAAATATTTTTCCATGTACCTGAGGTAAAATGGTACAAGCAAGCTCATCAAGCAAATCAGATGTGGATCCACTGGCTTCCAGGTATATTCGCAATATGGTCTGAACCATTTCACCCTGCACAGACCCAAAGCTATACACATTCAGAAGATTGAGCACTACTGTAAATTGTACTATCCGCAAATTTGACACAAATGGACATACTTTGTTCTTTAAGCCCTTATTATCAGTACTTTCATCGACCCATTTATGCCTGAGAAGTTTCTCAGCAGAAGTTCCCAGTTTGGCATGTAGATTGGGTACAAGACCATGAAAATGACCTGGGTTTCTCTTTCTGTTAGCTTCTTCAGATACCTTACCAAGATATTTTTGTACAGAGGTCACCACTAACTGTAGAGTGAGAAGACATTCAAAGGCCAGATCAAAGGAGAAGGAACATGCTGCAGTAACATTATACAATTGCAATGGGAGTTAGAATAAGATAGCATACGATAGGGGAAATCATCAGTAAACGAACAAAAATAGTTACCTTTATTCAAAATATCTTCAAAGAAATAAGAAACGCCAATATACAAGTACTCCTTTGTCCCCGGTGACGGAAAAGGTTGAAAGTCCGGAAAGTTAGCTACTGGTATTTCAGTTGGCTGGAAGGCTTCAAGAAGATTCAGCAACAGTGACTTGTCTGTTTCAAACTCGGGGAGGGTCAATATCTGTGACCAGGAAGAAAGAAATTAAGAATTTGGGAATTGAGATTAGCATATATATACTTGTATATAAGTTAAGACTAAAAGGAACTACATGCAACCAATATACAACTGGTCAAGTTAGGAATGTGGTCACCATATAACATCACAAAATTGGCATCGGATAAGAATAAATTACCTTGCTGAAACAGTATAATACTTCTTTGCACACCATTGTGTAAACCAGAGATTCAGAAACCACAATACTGGATGTGTTCGGATTTCCGGACAAAGCAAACTCATCTCTCCAAGTAGTTTGAGAAGTTTCATCACCTATGATTATTTAGGCAACATTAGAACAAGCTAAATCAATATCTTTAGCTCGCAACAGGTTGATCATCTCCAGTTATCTTACCTCTTATTAGCAAGGAAATAGCTATATTCAAATGTATCCTGAGGCTTGGAAAAAGTCTTTTAATTTGGTTGAGAAGTTCAACCAATTTGAATCTCCCGAAATAACCTGGAGCGCTTCCACGTTTAAAAGGATGTTGTTTACCAGGAGGAACAAGACAATCCAGCTTGGTGTGAAGATCATGTAAGAGATACAAATACAAAGGCAGCTAGCAAAGAAAATAATAAGACGTTAAGTAGCACTTCTCATATCTACAAAATTAAGTTTAACAGAATATGTTGGTATTTGTCTTGGTACCTCAGCTCTATACTCAGGGCTGCCCATGTCTTGGCTTAGAACCTATATGTGAAAGCCAAAAATGTTAATCATTCCTATAAGCTTCGTGATGACATTTAAGCTATGTACGACAGGTAGTGCTGCCTTTGATGGCATTCCAAGAATAATGTAATACAAACTCAGGCTAAAATTCAATGTGAATTCATGTGATATTTATATAGAGTATCTATGACAATCATTCAAAAGAGTAGTAGATACTAATATTCAACCAGATAAAGAGGTTTGAATTGGCCGACCTTTGGAAAATTTAAGATGGAAAGGCATTGAGGAAGAAGAGGCCTGAACTTAAATCTTTGAGCTTCAAGTGCCGAGGAAACTTGAGGAATCTTCACAATTAGAGATTCATTATCAGAACAATTTTCGTCCATTGACCCCGCTGCTGTGCTGCCATCCATAGATGGAAGGGAAGGGGTTCCACGTAACTGTGTTTGACTATGACTCATCACTGCTCCTGCTTTCTTGAATGCGTCCATAATAGTTGGCTGTCGCAGCTTTTCATTCACATCTGAGTGCTTTGATTTTTTCAAGTTATTTTTCATGCTTACCTTGCGTTGGGAGGCATCATCGTCCAGCTTCCTCTTCTCGTTCTTCTTCCTCGGATGTTCTACATGAGATTCAGAATAAGGGTGGAGCTCCGGTAGAGACTGAGGAGATAGTGTAATCAAATTACTCAATAAGCTTTCCAAGAATCTGTTTTACCAAGTATTATTTTTATCAGAATTTCATCACGAATACGCTTTATGACGACCAAAAACATCTGAAACAAGAGCGTAAAACACAGCAGCACATTACAAAGCTTAGATTGAATCAGAGTAGAATGAACATACACTAAATTTCTGAGGCGTTTTAGAAGCTTTGTTGTTACATCCTTTACAGTAGCCTGACTAATGCAACCAATTTTTTCATCAATTTGGGAACTGAAGGCGTTCAGCTGCAACAGAAAGCAAAAACATAAATAAAAGAAATTATGGTATAACAAGGTCGCAGAATATACAAGGTAATGTTACTAACGAGTTCTCGTATCCAGTTTGCAGCATAATATAACGAGAGGGAGAGGATTTCTTTCTGCTTCTTTGCCAGAGACTGCCAACCAGCTGCAGCAAAGTACTTAAACATTGGACAAGAAAAGTCAAACATCAGCAAACAGTCACAGTACAAATAGATATAATTTTGGAGAATGTATTTTCTTATCACTATTACTTTCAGGGTTCATGTTTAGAATTTCAACTTTTCTAAATATGCCTAACCATTCCCCTTCAGTGGTCCTTTCAAACGAAAGTAATAAATTCGAAATAAAAATAAGAAGCCTTTGTTCTGCCATCGTGCAGAGATTGGAGTGCAGATCTACACTTGTCATTTACTGGAAACATAGCAATATGTTTCTTGAAGACAATATAGTCCCTCACCTTTGAAGAAGGAAGGTGCAAAGGGCATCCGAGCAGAGCATCAACCCCGGCAAGGGATCCATCATTTGTCAACCTCTCAACCTGAATGTAAACAAAAAACAATTCAGGTTAGTTATGATATCTTGAATAACCTCCCAGTTTCAAGTGAAAGAAAGTCTTACAGTTGATAGCAAAAGAAAATTTGAAGGAAGAATCTGCAGACAACAGGACCTGCGGGAAATATGATTCTCTTAATTAAGTCACAGTTGTCAGAGAGAAATCTTCAACAGTAACTGAAAGCAGGGATAATCTCAGAGAACCAACTCTGAGGATGAAGATGCCAGGGCCAAAATATTCAAACAGATTGGTGATATACTACCATCCAAGTTCATCCAAAGATCCCCTAAGCGATGAGAAGAAAAGAAACGGAGATCAAATCCATGCAATGCTCAGAAGAGATTCAATTAATTTAAGTAGGATCAAGAGATACCTTCTAGTCCAGAATATGAACCCTTTTCGGCCATCTTTTCGTTTTCAAGATCGGCTAGAAAAAGCGACTCAAATTCTCCCAGATGCTTCCCAATCCTGAAAAGCAGTATAAAATTTACTCTGGATAAAGCTTAAGATTACTGTGTAGCCTTAAAAACTACTAAACAAGCTAGCAATAAACTGTTACTGAAATCTTCACCACTCCATAATTTCTGGTTGAAGTAATTTATGGCTAAGAATGGTAGCGAATTCATCATAGAACATAATTAGGGCTAAGTTCGACTGTCTGCAAGATTCAACAGATGTCTTTAAGAGCTCCAAAATCTCCCCACAATCTGAAACCTGCTAAATGAAAATTTTAATGGGCATAAGAGTGATTCCCCATACTTCCCATAGGAAACAAAAGAGGTACGAAAATAATTTTAATCAACAACTAAGAATTGCTGAATGTTACCTGCGATGATGAAAAGTCAGGAACACTCTTTGCATCCCCAAGTGACGAAACAATCCTAAGACTTCCAACTAAGCCCATCTTTTTGTACTTGAGGTCTGGATGACTAACCTGCCAATATAAAACCAAACAACTGGGAGTGAGCTGCCATCACTTAAGAAACCAAATCGAAGGCAAGATCATTCATATTACCTGCTTCCTTACTATCATCATAAGTTCATTTGAGATTGAAGATCGAAAAGAATCACCACTTGCACGAGCTGATAGTGCGAGGAGGCTGAAAACCTCATAGACCTGCGAGTATGTCTACTTTATATACAATAGATTGTCATACCAAGCAGATTGCAAAGATAAATGCCCACCTTATGCAAATTATCAATAGTAAATCCCTCTAAGTAGTCCAAAATACCTATACGACATAAAACAGCCAGAATATTAGAAGAAGAACAGTAAATGGATCAGCATTAGTGAGTAATATATCCAAACAAGTTCCAGAGATACCATTTATGTGGGAAGAAAAGGGGAGGAGTTGCTGTGCATATTTTTTCACCAGAGCTGTCATCATCTCCAAGACAGAACTGACCTCAAATTTGTTATCAGATCCCACATGTGTCACTAGGGCACCTAGAATCTGCAACCAATTCGAATTAGAACAAAAGTGGACTAGTTATGCAAAATTTATTATACTAAGAGATGAAATGTTAATTATGTTCTTACCTCTTGTCTTGAATAATTGTCAGTAAACTCTTCAAAAAGACGACTATAGATATGAGAGCCAATTTCCCTTGCCTTTTCTTCTTTGGATGACAAGAGGTGTTCAGCCAAAGAAACAAATGACGCAAAATTATCCTAGAACAATGAGTGAGTCGGGTTAATTCTACAAAAGAACATTCCCACATAGTACATGTATCAGACACTTTTCAAAATTTGTTATGAAGATCACCTTCACAAACTCTTTATTACCACCTATACATTGATCAAGCAAGGCCTCTTGTATGCATTCATCAACCACTTTCTTCTTAAATATCTTCTCGATGCTCTTCCGGACAGGATCCCCATTCATGTACATGAGAATAAGCAGCCATACATCGATTACCTTGAAATCTCGAGGTTTCTCCAGACTATTCAGCTCCTTTATAATTTCTTGACAGAGTATCTATATACAGAAAATGAAAGTGATGCCACAAAATGACAAACATTCTTAAGCAACTGTAATGAAACAAACTTACATTCTTAAATCGAAGGCTTGATCTTAAAGCATGGAGAATAGAACCTTCTGCATTATATGCAGGTACTTTTCCTTTGAGTTTATTTTGAGAAGCACAAGGTTGTGACATTCCGGTGAATTTCAACTGTTCCCTTATCTGGGAGATTATCCTTCTAACATTTACAGGAGTTGCAGCAAGAAGCAAAAACCTAAGTAGATACGGCATATGCTCTCCGTCGATTGTTCTAATACATGATATCGCTACTGTAATCGCCTTTAAGAAAGTAAAAAAAAAATAATGGCATTCCATCAACACAATGTATAATACAGAACCTTAAACCAATAATGAAGCAAAACCTCACCTGTTCTTGCAATTGATCATCTAAATTAAGGTTGGAGAAAGAATCAAGCACTGCAACAACAACAGCAGAATCTTCCTGAAGCATCTTTTCTAAAGAATCAACCACAGCTTGACAGTTGTGATCCCCAATAATCTCTGGCAACGATCCAATAATTTCCTTCTTTAAGTGCAAAGGACAAATAGATAGAACTTGCATTAACTTATCGGTGAACACATGGGGATTAACAATGAAATCGAGCCAACGAAAATGGTTGATGATAAGGCGAGCAACATCTTCCTCCAAAGAACATCCTGTAACTACATCAAAGTACTCCGGAAGCTTCTCGAGTAGCATTTCCTGAATATCGAGTTGAATCGGAGATACAAGCAGGAGATTTCGAACTAAACTCTCGTCTCTCTTAGTTGTTGAAGAAGAAGAAAGCATTCTACAACGATATATGAACAAATCCGATTACAAAGTGATGAAATCTCAGGTTTAATTTGGAAAACTCGAGTTGGAATTTACTGACCTTCGAAGATTACTCGGAGATTGAATATACAATGAAAATCCAGCTACGAAAACTGAGCAAAGAGCACCGACGTTATCTCTCTCGCCGGAATTGGCGGAGAAAGACGATAAGCGACCAGTGAGATTGCGGCGGAAAGCGTGTAGATCGGAAGGAAGACACGGCGGACCGTACGGATTCATCAGTGTGCATCCAACTTCGGCTAGAATGGCAGTCATCTTCTCCACCGCGTCGGGCTCAACGGATTCCTTTTGCGGCTGGGGGATTTTGAGAGACGGAGCAGCTGAGGATGACGACGGAGGCGGTGGAGGCTTTTTGCGAGAGAGAAACACCATTTTTCCAGTGACGGCGACGGAGATTACTCTTAATTTCGCCTATTGATTCTCCGATTAGCTAATTTCCTGAAGAAATTAGATTTCAAAATTTAGTAACCCTGAAGAAGCTACCGCCAAATTTTCAACAAAGAAGCGCCCAGAGTTCCTCATTACATGACATGCAGTCTATCGACGAAAATTCAAACGGCACTCTGTGTTATTAAATTACTCCGTAAGATTCTAGAACTGATTGCCGTTTAAATTCAGTACACAAACTACGCAATCCGCAATCTGTTGACGCAAAAGCAAAAACTGCAGGGTGTGTAACCAAAATACCCATAGTATTTAGAACTATTCGCCGTTTTAATTTAGTTACACATAAACTACACGCAATGCATCCATACAAAATCATAAAGAATTCTATGTGGTATACAAGAGTACAAGGCTACGAAAGAACTAGCTATTGCAATTTGCAAACTTGTTAAGACAAGTCTCGTGAATCATATTCAAACCCTGCAAGTCTTGGCAAGAGGTTCACAGTCTTTATAGATCTCCAAGCCAGACTGATCAAGTTGGTCTTCCTCAAAGCAAGCACAGCGTTTGCTCATCGAGCCAGTTATTGCTATCTCCAAAGGTCTTTGTACCAGTCTTGGCACTCCAACATCACACCAAACCTGCATAATAGCTTATGCTTTTAGTCCCATCAAGTATTCACTAATACGTTATAGTTCTCTCCCCTATAAACCGGATTGATAGAAGATAACAAGAGTTTCTACCTCTCCACCTTCATCTTGACTCCATCGTGAGTTGCAATTCGATTGCTTGGCTTCTTCAGTCTTCTGTTTCTCCATGAGTTGTGCACCTCTGGAGGCTTTTGCTTCAGCTCCTTTAAGGTGTTTAGTTGGATTCCCTTGGCTATCGTAGTACCGCCCAACAAGCTTCCCAACAGGACTGTTGATCACAAATTAAAAGCTGAGAACCAAACCAAGAGGACCATATAATACAAGGATTAAGGTGAGCAATGTATTATCCATACACCACCTTCTTAGTTTAACTATGCATCAGCTTTCTATTGTGTGAATTAAACATAAAAGTAATAAATTACGTGTAGGTCCTGGAGTAGAAACCTCGCCAGTCAACAATGCTCTTCACCTGCGGACAAGAAATCTTTGTCAAGCCATATCAAACATGTAACTAAACATAATCGGAGTTATAGAATATCAAACAGTTAACAAACTATATGCTACTTCAATATCTTAGAAAGTAATAGTTATGAAGAAATAAGCACATCTGGCACAATGGCAAGATCAAAGACTACTTTAGACGTTTCTATAATTTCATTGATGAGATATATGGAGCTAAAAAAACATTACCTCACTGCTAGATAACCCTTGTAACGAATCTGTAAGTCCATCTCCTGTACAAGAAAATAATCATAGCACACAAATGAGAAGTTTCCACAGATTTCAGGGACTTGATGTATAATATTCTCCAAATAGCTACAAAGTTTGGATAATTCTGACTTCTTCACGCATGACTAATATTGTTTATGAGGATTCAAAGATGTGTAATGGGAGGAACACAGAAAATTTCCTCATAACATTAGCAAGAAAAGAGAATGAAATCTCATTTTTTTCGAGGATGTCATGCCAATGTCCATAAGTACTAACAGAAGCAAAGACCATAATATACTACAAAATTTTCCACAAATTTATCTGGATCAAACAGGCATGGTGATTAGGATGCAGCAAACGATTCGTACCTGTAAAGTTGCCAGAAACAAATGCACGAGAAGCGTCTCTGAGCGAAAGAATGACATGGAAAAACACTTCCCATCAGCTACAAACATGAAAGATTAACAAGAAGAAGATAGAAGAACATATGAGAATCTCTCCACATAATTTTTAACAAAACAAACCTTCCAGCAAAATGGTTGTACCCTCCTCCACTACCGTAATGAAATTTTCCTTTCGTCACATCGAACACAGATCTGAATACTCAGTTCACAAGTTGTTAACATATGCGTTTACTTTCAAAAACCTGACAGCAGAAGGAAGGAAAAGAACTCACCCAAGAATCCCTAAGAGTATAGGTAATGTTTCATCAGTACCATTATACAATGCCAATTCTTCAGCAGAAAATAACCTCTTTTGATACTGAAACACAAACAAACCATCAAATCAAAGACATGAGACATCATCATAACATTGGTTTATCTATTTCAATTCTAATTAAACTCAAGACCCATACATAACAACCACAGAGACAAACTTCATTGGCTATAGAAGACCCTGTATAATTCAATCAAAAAGTAGCAGAAGCTAAATAGAGATTTTGAATTCCAGCTAAGCTCGTGTCTGTTTGGAATTTTCAGAACAGGGAAGTTAGTTAGAAAGAAGAGCAGTTGGTACTTGGTGTTGTGGAGACTTGAAGGAAGATCTGAAGTAGAGAGAGACGAGAACGACGATAAACGTGACGCCGACAAATGGAGATAAGAGAAACCTCCTCGCCGGAATCATCGATTGGATCCGATTTCACGTGTCTGCGAAATTTGCTAATTTTTTACACCACTTTTTAGGATGTGATGACTTTTTTAACTAAACAACAAAAGTTAAGGTACTAAACTGTGATACTTCAAATATTCAGAGTGCGTTTCATAAATTTTTTAAGACCGACCTTGAACACGATAAATTAATAAGATAATAATTTTTCTGAAAGTTTGATGTGAATGTATGGTCTCATCAATATCATAAATTAATAATTGTATAAATATATTAACTATATATATATTATATGTAAAAGAATTTCTTTAAAATATATTTTAAAATTTTTTTTGCTTAAATTCATATTTGTTCTTTGTTTGAGTATAATTTTCATATTTTATTGTATCAAAATTTTTGGTGTTGTTTTCTAAACATTATTATTATGTTTTACTTGTAACTGGTTCTAAATATATATTTTCTACAATGAAAGAAATCTTATAAAACAATTTTAAAAGTTACCAAATTAGGAAAATGTCTGTATAAATTAATAAATATTAATTTATCGATAAATTAATACCTCTCTAAATTAATAAAATTTCGCGGTCCCAACATTATTAATTTATAGAGGTTTTATTGTATATCGATTTATCATTTCCCTGAAGATTGATTGCAAGTTCAAACATACAATGGAAATTACTTATCTGATACACTTTGGTTCAGTCCTAAATAATGGTCTGATACGGTTCAATTCCAGTTAAAATTCCGGTTAAGTTCCACGCAATTCAAGGGATTTTGCTTTTCAAAAATTCCAAAATTATAAAATACACAGCTCACGAGAATAACAACAAATCGTGGTTTTAACAACAACCCAATTACATCATTACACGTGTAATATACCTGCCGTTACATACAGATGGGATAATTTTCGCTTATAAAATACAGCATCAAACACCTTCCTCATAACCTAGAAATCGAAAATATCAGATCTAAAGAAGAGCGTCTTCATAAACGCCCTTCGTCTTCTTCCCTGCAAATCTATTTTCTAGATCTTTCTTTCTTCCGCGAAACGACAATGAGAGAGTGCATTTCGATCCACATTGGTCAGGCTGGTATTCAAGTCGGAAATGCTTGCTGGGAGCTTTACTGTCTTGAACATGGCATTCAGGTTCGTCTCTTCCTCTTATAGATCAGATCTGAGATATTTTCACCTTGTTCTTCGGATTTCGTAGATATATTGTACGTAATTGCTTAGATCTGTGTTTGATTTATATAGTTGATGTAAGATCCGTTTCGATGAACCTGTTTAGATCTATTGTATATGATTTTTGTATTGATGTGGTGTATTGGATCTGGAATGTTACAGCCTGATGGCCAGATGCCTGGTGACAAGACTGTTGGTGGAGGTGATGATGCTTTCAACACCTTCTTCAGTGAAACCGGTGCAGGTAAGCACGTCCCACGTGCTGTCTTTGTTGATCTTGAGCCAACTGTGATCGACGAGGTCAGGACTGGTACTTACCGTCAGCTTTTCCACCCTGAACAACTCATCAGTGGTAAAGAAGACGCTGCTAACAATTTCGCCCGTGGTCATTACACCATTGGGAAAGAGATTGTTGATCTCTGCTTGGACCGGATCAGAAAGCTCGCTGATAACTGTACTGGTCTTCAAGGATTCCTTGTTTTCAACGCTGTTGGTGGTGGGACTGGATCTGGTCTTGGATCTCTTCTCCTTGAGAGACTTTCTGTTGACTATGGGAAAAAGTCCAAGTTGGGTTTCACTGTTTACCCATCTCCACAGGTGTCTACCTCTGTGGTTGAGCCTTACAACAGTGTCCTCTCCACTCACTCTCTCTTGGAACACACTGATGTCTCCATCCTCCTCGACAATGAAGCTATCTATGACATCTGTAGACGCTCCCTTAACATTGAGAGACCTACCTACACCAACCTCAACCGTCTCGTCTCTCAGGTTATTTCTTCCTTGACTGCTTCTCTGAGGTTCGATGGTGCCTTGAATGTTGATGTTACTGAGTTCCAAACCAACTTGGTTCCATACCCAAGGATCCACTTCATGCTTTCGTCCTATGCACCAGTCATCTCCGCGGAGAAGGCCTTCCATGAGCAACTCTCAGTTGCTGAGATCACGAACAGTGCCTTTGAACCTGCTTCCATGATGGCAAAGTGTGACCCGCGACATGGAAAGTACATGGCTTGCTGTTTGATGTACCGTGGTGATGTAGTCCCCAAGGATGTGAACGCAGCGGTTGGCACCATCAAGACCAAGCGAACTATTCAGTTTGTTGACTGGTGTCCTACTGGATTCAAGTGTGGTATCAACTACCAGCCACCAACTGTTGTTCCTGGAGGTGATCTTGCTAAAGTCCAGAGAGCTGTTTGTATGATCTCAAACTCAACCAGTGTTGCTGAGGTATTCTCCCGTATTGATCACAAGTTTGATCTTATGTACGCCAAACGTGCTTTCGTTCACTGGTATGTTGGTGAGGGTATGGAAGAAGGAGAATTCTCAGAGGCTCGTGAGGATCTTGCAGCATTGGAGAAGGATTATGAAGAGGTCGGTGCTGAAGGTGGTGACGATGAGGATGATGAAGGAGAGGAATACTAAGAAGAATGTTTCTTAAAAATTGGATTTTGTGTTGGGTTTTTCTCTATTATCTCGTGTTGTGATGAATGGGGGCTCGAAACTCTTACGAGTCTTAGTTGTGTGTTTTTCTAAACCTATATTTCTATCTCTTGCTGGTGGTTTGATTTCTATTATCTAGTTCGTTTGTGTATTGACTCATGTTTCTGGTAATATCTTTCTTACTATGTGATAAAGTAATCTCAAAAACTGAATTTTAGCTGGGTATTTTTGTTAGTTGAACTAGACTTCTCCTAAAGTCAACCTTTATCATATCTGCATAAGCTGCTAAGAACTATCTGGATACAAAAGATGGCACTGAAACATTATTTCAGTAGTAATATGAGAAGGAACTAATAACTGGAACTCATAGCAGAAGCAGAAGTTCCTTTGTTTCAATCCTATTCCTGTGGAGAGTGGAAATGGGCAATGGAAAGTATGAAGAGCCTGAACTTGAATAAAATCATAAGTTTTGCTGCTTGGCCATGTTTGGAGAGCTTTTCTTATATAGCTCGAAGTGCGACTAGAGAGGATCTTTGGCAATCATATATTTCGTCAGGTTCCCCAAGTTGGTTAAATGAGCTTTTTGTATCTGAATGTAGCATTACCTCTGTAATGTTTGTTGGGGCTCAGTTTCTATAACTTTATCTCTTTGTAGTTTTGCTGTATTTGGTAGACTCATTTGCTCATATTAACAGTGAAAAAAAATAACAAATAATTGGAACTAAGCATAGAACAAAATAAGCTTACACTAGATTTAATTTGGTAACAGTACCAAATTAGCAATTAATGCGTTTTTCTTTTCTGAGTACTTGTTCCTACAGAACCTTCTCTATGGAATCACAGGAACAAAAATAAACCTCCTGCAATCTCATAATCCCAATTTCCTACACAGAACAGTCCCACCGGAATCAATGTGACAAGATGAGAAGATGAGAAGACATTTTTTGTTTGTTGGCCCTTCAACTCAAATCTGGATAGTGTCTGTTTTGATGTTGGAGCATGAGGAAGAAAGATTGTGGGAGATTTTATCAATCTGAATGAGTCAAAGTAGCCATTTCTTTCTCTTGCTTCTTCTTCAAGTGTCTCTGTGCAGTTGCTGTCACAATCTTCACGAAAAAGTTGAGGAGCATGAGCCATACTATCCCGTTCCAGATCGATGCAAACGAAAAATCCCACTTTTTCACCTACTCAAGATCAAAAAGAACGCAAATTCAGTTGATCTTTTGTAAAAGCTTGAATTACATAGTGAAAAACTTCGTACTTACAAAGTAGGAAATGCGTAAAGTTTATAAAGAATGTAGCGGGATAGCGAAAGGTTGTTTACCTTGATGTGAGATGGAACAGGAGATGGTGCATCAATATACTTTTCTTTCATGGCGTGGAGTTTGGCTGTGAGTCCAGGCAACATAGAAGCCAATCCCGGGACATGGCTAAGTATCCAGATCAGTTCGTTCTCCATCCAGTCAAGCAGTTGGTTATTACAAACGCAGATGATAAATATCGTCTACATTACGAAAAAGGAGAAACAAGCACATAAGAAACAAAGTTAAAAAACCATTTGGGTGTTAAACTAGTATCTATGAGACACGAGGTTCTGAACCTGTATATGAGTTTTGATGATCGCCTTTCCGATTAAGGTCGCCAGGAAGAATTCCCAAAACGGAATGCCAAATTGTCCACACATTATTCCAGCGAGGTCAAACAAAGGATTTGGAACCTACAATCAAATCGAAGCAGTGAGTAATGGTAAGGTCCTGATCATTGAATCCTAGAAAGCAAAAGATATTATATGACACAGTAAATACGGTCATAATCCATTTGCTACTGCAGAAGGTAAAGTAAATTGGAGGATGCATACTAACCGAAGCAAGAACCAAGACAGTGAAGAAGTTCAAGTGCTGTGAATGGGTTAATAACCAACGCTTAACACGGTTCAGGTGAGTTGCCATAAATCCGCTATCTTCAGTGGAGGAACCATCTAATTCTTCCATTCCATCCACTGTGCTCCCAGATATACTAGCTGGAAAAATAGAAAAAGCAAACAACACAATAAACAACCGAGACCTATGCACATGCATGGACGACTACACAAATCAAAGAGAAATATATAGAGAGAATCAGTATACAAACCTGCCCTTGAGATGAAATATGGAGGAAGCTCCCCAAGAGCCGTCCCAATACCCCATAAGATTGCCTCCAACTGGACTTGTGGCAATATGCTGGTAAGAGGCACACGCGATCCAGCAGCTGATATCATTAAAGGAGGACCGAATTCCGAACAAGATTTATCAAGCCATGAAGGAACCCTTTTCAACTGTATTGTATCATATGGTGCAGATTTTAGATCAACTCGACCACATAGCGTTGCTTTTAGAGTGAACAAAGCAATGTGCGGACCCAAATAGAGAACGAAAGTATGGAGACCAGATCCTATACAAGAAGATAGAAGTAGTAAGACTAATGTTAATTGCTTCGTAAATGCGAAAGAACACTACGCTATTTGAGTGACTAACCAAGACCAATAGAAGATGCAACACCAAGTGCTATCCACCACAAGCCATATCGGACATACTCTAATACTTCTTCAACATGCTGTAACAATAAATACACATGTGTTAGACTTAGACCCTTCTTTATATCAAAATACAATCCAGGAAAGTCGAAACGATTTATACCTTGCCATGAGGTCCATCAACAGTAACAAGCAAACCACCAGATACCACTAACAAAGTGGTTATCAGTATAAACCAACCTCCATGAGCCAATAGATACGATATGGATCGCTTGATGTACTGAATAGTAGCCTCAACAAACAACTTCAATGTATTCAAAGGTTGTGTCGTTAATGTTAGATTCTCTACTTCCTTCTCATGCTTCTCACGCAAAGCTGCAAGTTTTATAACACACAGATTACATTAGTCCCATACAATGTGGGTCTCCCTCCTATTTCAACAAAGGTTAAGCCTTTCTCCTACATCACCTTAATACAAATTAAGCTATAAGATTGATCGCTAATCCAACATCACTAATCGATTCACATCAACAAAACAACACAAAACAAATCAAAAGCTGTGATTCAGATCTCGAATTCATAATTTGTATCCATGATATGAACGAATTGAGATGAAATCTAATTGATAAAAGGTCAAAAATCGAAAACCCAAAAACAAAAAGAAGAAACTTGCCTGAGATCGCAACATCAGAAGAAGAACTCGCTACACCAGCCGATCCCATGTCTTTGTGTGTAAACCTAATTGAGTCACCAAACTACTTATATAACTATATCTCAACGGATTTTTAAAATAGATTTCCAATGTTGCGAAGGAGATTAGAACATGGGTTCGGTCGAATTCGAGATGGGTAATAGATATATAGATTTGCTTTGGAAACAAAATAGGAATTGATTTTTCGATTTTATCAATGTTTTTTTTATAAGGGAAAAAACTTGTTTTGTAACCTAACGTAACGTGACGTGTGGGCTTTGGTCGAGATAAACCAACAAAACACAGATGAGAGATCTGGTCTTTGTAGAAGACACACAGAGAGAGATATGGAAGGAATTCAGAGAATGGAAAGAAGACGCAAACGAAATTTAACAGAGTTCAGAAAAACTCTCGTTCCTCTACATTCATTGATTGGTTCACTGGGCTTTAAAGCCCATTTCGTTCTTGCTTGGTTTCGGTTAGATCGGTTGAACCGGACATCTGGAAAGTATGCGAATTTAACGAACTTAAAACCATGATTTTCACATACACACAAAAAAAAACAAAGTATAGTTTGATTAGGATCCGTACAACGTGCCATTTTCTATTTTTACGATAAAATTGAGTAAATTTAAAAATTTGTTACAGTTAAAAAAAGTTTTTTTAGGAAAAAATAATAGAAAATATTTTTAGTTAGTTATATAATATTATCGCTACTATTATCATTTTTAACATTTTTATTATTTTTTACTATTACAAAAACCAATATCACATTTAATCGGTTCAACTCATATATTATATAGTATTGTTATAGATAAAATTTTAAACTATAGTTTAATTAAATCATCTTCTTATTTATTTTTTAAAAAAAAGAAATAATAATAATTAGAATAATAAAATATACCAACAAACTCATACAACCGTGTGGGTCGATTCTAATTTAACCAAATTTCATTAAATTTATCGACGTTTTGGTGTTACAATGAAAGGATTTTGCCGATGGCACGACCAACTTGAAAATTGAGAAATAAGTGAATCACAAGTATTGAACCAAAAAAAGCATCAAAGCTAATTAACTAAACCATTCAAAACATAAGAAATTAATACATTCAAGACATAATAATCAAAATCAAATTAATAACTTAGTCACAAGGCTAAAAATTGTTTTTTCAATGATCATATGTTTGACGTAACATAAGTCAATCAATACATAAGCCATCAGTTTGTTTGTCTAAGACCGTATTTACCCAATCAAAGGATCGTTATCGAAGAAATTTGAAGGCCGAAGAGTAAAACCACCGTGAAGAGTTGGCATAACCGGAAAATCCTCTTGGTATGGAATGTGATGAAACCCAACGTTGTACCACATCACTATGTCTTTGTTCTCTATCTCTCTGTTCCTGTTCCCATATAACAAACCACAAATTTATTCCTTAATAAACCAAAAAAAAAAATTACTTACTATGAAAAATAATTTTAAACTTTAGATTAATTATTTTTACTTTAAATTAATTACCTACTACTCCATACAGCTAAACCGTCATCGCCACGGCTCCGATCACTATAAAACCCACCGGCCCATCTCTCGGACCGGTCATAGGCGGTCACCCAAACCGGATATTTCGTGTAACCGGCTCTTAACTCGGGGTAATCATCATCGGTTAAAAGCGAAGTGGCTTGTAAATGTTCCGGTATCAGCCGGTAACCAACTGTATTTCCTATTTTCGTCTTCTTGTTCGGGTTTACTATTAACAGCTCAACCGGATCCGAGCCGAGTCGAACTCTACCGTCAGCTTCCGTTTTCGCCGTCTCTTTAACGACCGTCCAGTAACTCTTCCTCCGAGAAGACGTTTTGTTAACTTCCGTTACTCTTACCGTTTTGAGTTTGGCTTTCACCAAGGAATTGCCGTTACCGTCAACGTCGAGGTCCAAGTAGTACGTTAGGTAATGGTCGTGGTTAACGGCGATAGTGTTCTTCGCCACCAGTGTACCGTATACGTTCTCCGTTATTTGATCGTTTGAAGTGTACGATGTCGCTTTTACTTCTAAAACTCCAGTCAAATCCACCTACATATATATTAAGATTGATATACTTGAATACTTTATTATGTATAAAAAATGAAAGACCATGCTAATATATAAACTATACCCCAGCTCTGATGGCTCCATTTCTTTTAAAATTCTCAAACGAAAATCAAACTGAGTTCACTTGAAAAAATTATAACATATGTTAAAGAATCTTTACAGGTCAAAACTGGCCAGGTTGGTCTGGATTTCAAAACAATTGTATCAATCCAAAAAGTTAAATACTATATTAAAGAGAACATGAAGTAAACAGTACCCCAACTCTGATGGCTCCATTCTTTTTAAATTCCCAATCCACTATGTAATCATAGTTTCCAAGTGTGGCCACCATTCTAACCACTAAACTTATTTCAGCTTCCCCACTTGTTATCTGCAAAAATTAATTAAAGTAACTAATCAAAGTTCCTAGAAACGTAAACAAATCATTTAGTAATCTGTATTTTGTAAGTTTACCACTTGTCCTGGAACATTAATCTCGGTGTGTCTAAAAGAAGCACCGTAACCGTTTTTCTCGAATACACACATCACATTGGTCATCTTCTGAGCTGTCCCATCTGGTCCGGCCACGTGCCCATCTAAAAACGCAGCGTTTTGCGGGCAGTCAATGAGTGGCTGCAGATTCACGGCGGATCTCCCGAAACCAAACTCTCCAATGTCCATGAACGTACGGTAGTACCATTCGTAGGTTGGGTCCATGTACGGAACAAAAGTCTCTGACACGTGCCCTCTATACATCACTCGTCGAAACCTTTTGGTTCTCGGGTCAAGAACCGAAGCCGTCGATATAGTTACTCCCGCTCTTGCGGTAAATCCGACGTGGAATTTCCAGTTAGCCCACTTGACTCTATTGCCGAGTATCTTGAAGCCTGTGTCGGAGACGTTGCAAAAGAACGGGAAGGGTCTGTGTTTAGTCCTAAAGTCGTTACCTTCTTTATCAGGGATAGGCTTTCGGAATCTGTCGGAGTACTTGATGACTTGCATTGAGTCGACGTCTATAGTTACGGTGATTCCTTCGATGGGTCTTGTGAAGACGTTGACTGATCCGTCTCTGTAAAAGCAAGAGGCTTTGAGTTCACGTCTCGTGGTGGTTTCTCCGTACCAACCAACGGTGAAAGGGATGCAAGAAACCTCGGAGATGTTTAGGGATCGATCGAGAATCGATTTCTTGAAAGGTGGGTAAGTTAGAGGAAGCTTGCTTGCTTTGAAAAGCTCTATGAATGTGAATGAGGGGAAACCATGGCCTGTGTAGATGCGGGAGGATGCAATCTTGCTCGTGGTTAGGTCGATGATGAGCTCGTAGGTTTGACCACCGGCTCGAACCACGACGAATGAGCGACGACGTGGGGGTGGTGGTTTCTTGGAGGGATTTGGTGATAGCCATTGGAGGACGTGGCTCTTGTTTGGTTCTTCGAGGTCGAGATAATGAAATGTGAGATCTTTGAGGTTGCCTAGATGAGATTTCTTGACGATAAAGCTTGTTTTGTTGATTTCTTGGGGAGTTAAGGGATCAAGTGGGTGGAAATGGAGACCAAGAGTGAAAACACATTGTATGAGAAAAAGTATGGCAAGTATTGATGTGTTCATTGATGGAGTTGTTATTGAAGTAGACGACAACAATACATTTACATTTATATGCATGCACCTATATGTTTATGTGTTTTGTAGGAGCGTCTCTATATATGATTAATAATTAAAAACATATATAGTCCGACTTGGAAAGTCGTTGAATGAGAACCATATGAGAAACGTAAAGATGAAAAATAATTATCACGTGACATATTATGTACTCTTCCTTCTAATTCACGGGAGCAAACTTAATATTCGAATCGGATGTATAAATAATAAATATATAGGTCATAGCTTGAAGTATAAAACAAGGATTATGCAAGATGAAGATTACTAATCCCCCACTTGCACACATGATGATGTTACTGCAATATCAGGTTCTGCCGCCAGCGCTTGAACTTTGTTTACGTTAACTCAATTCTCTAATGCACAAATTATATTCAAATGGATTGATCGCTTTTGTTAAGAATCCTTGATATTTCAACATATGTCGCGGACTCGATATCTATTTTGCTGCTCACGATAATTAATGGACTTGTAACAACAACTATTTTGCTGCTCACAACAATAGTAAGTCAAGACTTAAGAAAACTAAAGAACTGGTACTGATATAATAATAGGTCTACCACAAATTGTGGTCCACAATGGGTAATTTCCTAATAGAGTTTTTATTTTCTCTCATGTTGTAGCATCAAAGGGATGAGGAGGAGCATGACTGGTTTGTAATCTTGGGAAGCCATTCTTTGTAGTAGTTTTGGCAATCCACATCAGTCTGAGATAGAGCTCCAAGCGGCGTCACCGTAATCTGCAGTATTTTAAAAGAATGTTTGTTTCTTTTTGAAGTTTGGATGAGTGGAGATGAGTTAAAGAGACAACTATGGGAGATATGCTTACAAATCCTTCTTTTAGGTAATGAGAATCACTCCCTTCTTCACTGATGCTTGCCCTTAACTAACAACAAACAGAGCAAGAAGGTACACAATTTCATGAATTCAAAAGAAAGTAAGAGCAGAAACAATAGTGATTAATCATTAATGATATACCTCTCTTTTGAATAAACGGCTATCTTTTCCCGCATGAGCAGATGTGTCGTTCTCTGATGAGACTACTCCTGACTCTGTATCCATTGTCATTGTTGATAACATCTTCGGCCCTTGTGCTTCCTCTTCCACTTGTCTCCATCCCATTTTACCCATGCTTTTACCTTGTCTAGTTAGTTTGTATCCCTTTTTATTTGGAAAGAAGAGTCAGTCATATAAAACTCAGAGGTATAGTTAGGTGTAGGCATTAGAGAATGTCTGTTGAAAGCTGCGACGAGACTTACCTTGTGGTTAGCAATATCAGTCGGCAAATCGATATTCAGAAAGCATTGCATAGGGTGAGTTTTGTTCTTGATTGCACCGAGTATGCCGTTGATAATGGGCAAGCAGGCTTGGGCAGAAAGGGCAAAATCATTAGCATTCATCTCTCCACGTTTCCTATAGCATTAAGGGTGAATAAAATAGAAGACATTTAGTGGCAAAAAGAGAAGATGGTATCAATAAAACCGTATGGAGGCTTAAAAAAAATTAGGAGTGTAACACAAACATAGAAGAAATAACAAACATGTTATGAAACTTTTTAAAAGTAAGACGCAAAATCTCTGCAAGTAAGACATTAAGCTCTTACCAATCAAAATCATATGATATGGAGGCAGAAGGCACATCATAAAGGAAGGCTTCACGAGCGCCAGCAACAGTTCCAGAATAGACGCTGGGATGGAATTAACAGCCAGGTAAGTGCTAGTTTGATAAACTCAGGCAGGAACCATAGAAGCATAACATGGTCTATAACAATTTGAATTGGCCATAGAAGAAATCTGGTTTCCAGTGAAACAATCTAACTAGAGTTTCTCTTACTATACTCTCAAAATCTTGTTCTAATCCTAAACAAAGTTTCAGCAATTTTGGTAGTTTTATAAAGTTTAAAATGCAATTTTTAAAACGGACAAATAACAGTTGCACCCTAATAATCTGTACAAAAACATAACATAGTAAGGAAATAGGAAACCAAAACAAAGAGAAACAGAGGAGGAAATGTTCACCGACATGTTATAACCGCAGTTGCTACCCACGTTTATACCACTCAGAACCTGCATGGAGAAAACAATCATACATCACAAATTCACAATCTCCAGAAAAGACAATAGAAGGAAAAAAAAACACTACAAAGACCAACAAATCTTAGATGTTTCCTATAAAATTAAGCAGAAGTTTAAGTTATTAAAAACAAATCGAAAGATCTATTGGCACATCATTTAAAACTAACATTACATCAGAAGGCTTTTACAGGGACACACAAATAATATGGTTTACCAGGTCAGGACGAGAAGGAAAGAGTGCTTCCGATAAGCCCAAACCAGTGCAATCCGCAGGAGTTCCTTCAGAGCATACAAAACCATATGTTATCCAAAGGATAAAAGACAAGAGCCAACAAATGTAACAAACAAGCCAAACAATATCATATCATTCAACACCATATGATTAACAATAGAAACAAACCATCAACAGAATAAGCAGTAGCTCCATCGATCTCTACTCGTTTTGCAGTGAGTGGTCTACTCCATATTATACTGTGACTAACAGCAGATTTCTCCCTGGAAAATTTCATAAACAAGTAAGAGTTACACATGTACCTCCACAAAGCAAAACAAAAACAATGAAAAGAGAAAGAATCTGATGTACAAAACTAAACACATAAATAGATTTCTTCGAGAAGATTATATCAAACGATTAGCATTTCTAAATGAGTCCAGAAACTCGAAATCGATATCTAGAGAAATTCAATTCGTACATAACCATCATATAGGAGCGATTCGATCGTATACCAAAGGAGATTTGAGCTACATTTCTACAAAAATTAGAGTAAAACGTACGAATCAGGAGCGCAAACGCGAACATCGTAGAGGTTAGTGGAGACGAGGACACGAACAAGAGAACGAAGGCCAGGCGCGTCTATTCCGTCGTCGTTGGTGACCATAATGATCGGTCGTTCACCGGAAATACGATCTCCACCGTCAATCTCCATCGCTCCGGTTAGAGAAATCCGTACGAAATAGAGATTAGAGAGAAAAAGAAGGAGAAAGCTTTTGGAGCTTGTAATTAGTGGAGTGGCTTAATTTGATAATGACTAACTTTAACACTTATTTATAGTAATTTGGGAAGTTATGAACTTACCATTTGAAAAAATCAAATCCTTTATCGTCTGTAGTGATACATTATATGTTTCATAATAATAATAACTATTTTTATTTTAATATATTCATAAAATTGTTTATATGAATTAAATTATGTAATTTCCAATGTTGTCTTGACCACAATGTTGTCTTTAAATAAATGAAACAGTCAATCTAGTCATTTATTATTCACTAATATATTTTTGTAATAATGCGAATATAAAAGAAAAATAACTTTCAAAAAAAATCTTATTCCATTTTCACATGTTTCGTGTACACATCCCATCCAATAATTTTAAGTGTTATCATCATGTTTATGTAACGGCTAACGATAAAGATAAAAGAACTTTATTGTTAGAGGTTGTGGTCATTTTCACGCAACAACAAAGTGGTCAAGTTCAATGTATAAACAAAACATTTCCATTTATTCCTACACTCTTTTGAACTGGGGTTGAAAGATACATCAAATTATTGTCCCCTTAAAATTTTGTCATCAACCTATCTAGAGGAAAACGTTTTCTAGATGACTTACTAGTTACTACGTGTCATACCGCAATCGACCGTTTGTAACTTTGTATTATTTACTTTCACACAAGTCGCAATAACAAGTCAATGTCAATTAATACTTTATGGGTTTGGTTTTGATTTATTCGTTATTACATTCATGGTGGTTTATTGTTGTTTTGTCTAAGTTTGTTTCGAACATATTAGAGTCATTTTACATAATGTATAATACTACCATTAATTATTTTCCCATTCAATATTTTGAACTTGCATAGAAAAATTTGGTGAAAGCAACGTCACAACTAATAATAAAACAGAAGCTTGCAAATCAACGATAAAGTTGGGCCAATCCTATCTTAAGCTTGATAATGGATCGAAAAATAAAACGTCATGGGAAATAAGAAAACCATACTAATTTTTATTACTTATCCACTCATCGATGGGCCCAAGAATCTAAATGCACGCTTTTATATCATTTTCCAAAAACAATAAAATTGGACTTATATTTATGTCACATTACACAAAATTATCAGATAAAACAATAAAAACGGAGTCATGATCAGCCCTCAAACCTCATAACAAAAAGATGTTTACAGTTTCTCTGAAGACTTGATGCAAACCTAAACACATCCGACGATAAGAGAGCGTCTACGGACAGCTATAGAGACCGAGTTTGGCCACTATTCCCAAACGTGAAGGGACAAGAACCATCACCCACATTTAAAATAACCCACTTAGACCGAACCGTCACCTTTATTCGATTCCGAAAACCCTTACCGAAGCATTCCTTTGTATTCTCTTCTTCGGTTCATATAATTATCTTAATCGACCTTATTTTCTTTTTATTTCATAAGTGAAATCAATTAACATTATGCAAGTAATATTTTTCCTGTGAACCTTTATCAAACTTCATCGCCATTTTAAAAAAGCTTTCATCGCCAATTATCTCTATGCAAGTGATTGACAATTTTAACATAATATTTTACTTGAGGGTGAGATTTTTAAAGAAAATGTAGTGAACGATTTTTTTATAAATCTTTTGATACATGTAATGTGATATGCACTCTTCTTGCAAAATGCATATAAATATCATGGGTGAATCTATATTCATAATCATGATCATGCAACTGAAGTATGTTAGTCATTTCATCACATCCACATAGATATAGATTTTATTACCCAAACTATTGAACTTTTTTTTTTTTTCATCAAAAAAAAAAAAAAAAAAAAAAACTATTGAACTTTTTTTACTATTGAACTTTTTTTTTTTCACCCAAACTATTGAACTTATCTCGATAATTCAAGTCTAATTTTGTTTGCTTTTTATATACATTTCTTGATAGTTGAAAGATCAAGAACCGATTAGGAACCAAAAATTTTGAAGTAATTTTGGTTTTGGTCTATATATCTGAATAACAAAGAATTGAAAATGTTTTGAGTATATTTTTCTTTTCAGAGTTCGAATATTTTTTTGTTATTTTGGTTCAGATCTATTTGGTTTATTCGGGTATTTTTCGTTCAAAAATTCTTAAATTTTTCCGATTATTCAGTTTTAGAATAACTATTATTTTTGGAAATATTTCGGTTTTAGAGTTTATGATTTATTCGAAAATTTAGTTGGTTTGGTTTAGTTCAGTTTCTCTACTTAGGATTCGGTTTCGTTTTGGTATTTTATGTTTGGGTATTTTGACTAGGACTAATGGGACAGTACATGTATATAACTCAGGGACATGTTTGTTTACACTAATAGTCTAGTAGTAGTAAATAATTGACATAACCTATGATCCTTTTGTCGAGGGATGAGATCTTGCCACTTTATTCTTCAATATCGGGAAATAACGCTAAGGGATTTCCCATCGTCGAACGAGATTTGGAGGGAAACAGAAAAGGTAAGTGACAAACCTACAACGTTTAAGAAATAATTAAGCAACACAATTAAATTTAAATTTAACAAAAAATTCTATTTACAATAGTAATGAGTCTTTTTTTTTCTTTTTTTTTACAGTGGACATATAATTAGGCCGTGTGAAACAAACTCTCATCTCTTTCTTCCATTTTAAATCGTTGTTGGTGGCCGGAAAAATTACATCTCCGCCCACCGCCGTCGGAATAATCCATGTTATCTGATCGGCGGAGTCTTCCATTGTCGCGTCGGAAATTATTCTCTGTAATTACTGTCACGTTTCGTCTCTCATTGAGGGAATATTTGCAGATCGATCTATCGTCGATTTAGATCTGGCGTTCCTAGGGTTCATCGACGCTGGAGATTCATGGTCTCTGGTGATTGCATTTTCGAATTTTTGCTGAAATTGGGGAAAATTTTAGGTGCTGTGTAGATGGATAGAGGTGGGAGGAGATCTGGTGAATCTCCAGGGGTATTGATTAAGAAGAGAAGTTCTTCTGGTTGCTTAATTGTGAAGAAGAACGATGGTGTTGGTAGGATTTGTTCGTTTTCAGAGAGTCGTCCGAATTGGGAGTCCAATAAGAGGTCTAGGATGATTACGAGTGACTCTGAGTCTAGCGATAGATTTACCATCCCTCGAAATATGCGCCAGTATCGTAATGTAGAAGAGAGTCGTTTTGGATGGAAAAGAGATTGTGTTGAAGGGAAAGGGGATGATTGTTTTGTGGGGAATAGTAGAGAGTGGAAGGAGAGTAAGAGACATAGATTAGATGATGATGATGACAATGATGATGATGAGGAGAGTGAAGATGAATTGATGGCAATGAGGATGAGGAGGTCGTTTGATGGAAGTGGTGTTGATATTGGTAAGAAAGCTTATTTGGGGTCTGCTCACTTTGCTAATGATAGGGAATATGGAACTGGTTCTAGTCGTAAAGGTTTAGATATTGAGAAGAGAAGAAAACCGTATTTAGATGGATCAGGGAACATAGGTTTTGGTAATCAAGGTTATAGAAACAGGTGTAAGGTGAGTGGAAACGAAGCTAAAACTACTCATGCGTTGTTGTTGCAGAAGAAGTACAAGCGTGACATGAATTTTGATGAACCAATCAGGGTGCAGGGGAAAAATGGTGTCCTCAAGGTGATGGTGAACAAGCAGAATAAGATAGGAGGGTTACTGCAAAATGCGAAAGCTGAACAAACTCAATGTGGCTCAACGATTCAAGAGACTGGTAAAATACGTGTTGCTATCCAGTTGCCAAACACTTTAAAAACTGAAAAGTTGCCGAAACTGCCTCCCCCAGCCAGAATACAGTCAAATGGGCTAAAACTGCCCATGTCCTTAACCATGAAGAGTAAGGGACAGAACCAAGATTCTGAAGATAGTGATAGCTCGGGCCGGCTGCAGAAAAGAATAATACAACCTCATAAGCCCTCTCAGATGTCAAGCACTGGAGGAGAAAAGACATTACCTGAAGCGTCAATGCCTTCCAAAATTAGAGATGGAAAGATTAGGCGTGGTTCAGGCACAGAAAAACAAAGATTACGTGAGCGAATTAGGGAAATGTTACTGGAAGCAGGGTGGACGATTGACTACAGACCTAGGAGGAATAGAGACTACCTAGATGCAGTTTATATAAGTCCCAGGGGAACAGCGTATTGGTCTATTATCAAGGCTTATGAAGCACTTCTGAAGCAGTTAAATAGTGGGGAAAAAGTTGCCAAGCCTTGTGACGATAGTTCCACATTTTCTCTGATATCAGATGAGATACTCAGTCAGTTAACAAGGAAAACCAAAAGTAAGATTGAAAAAGATATGAAAAGGGAGCTACACTCTGCCAGTGATAGTGATGGAAAAGCGACTTTTGCAAGGAATTTCCTAGCTATTAAAAATGAAGTAGGAAACGATGACAGGTATGTTCATAAACAACAGCGAAATGTCATGTCAGTGAAGAATGAGGTCAACAGCAGAGATAGTTCACAGGGTACAACTTCAAAAAGTGAAAGCCCTTTGCATCACCAAACTGAAAAGTCAACTGGTTCCTCCTCTCACCGTGTGGATGGAGGGAAAAGTAGCAAACATGGTAGGAGTACACTGTTGGTGCGGCGTTCAGTCAGAGGAGATAATTCAGAGAGTGATGGTTTTGTACCCTCATCTGAAAAACGGACGGTACTGGCATGGCTGATTGATAGTGGAACCTTACAGTTGAGTGAAAAGGTAATGTACATGAACCAACGCCGGACACGCGCCATGCTTGAGGGTTGGATAACAAGAGACGGGATTCACTGTGGTTGCTGTAGTAAAATTCTTGCGGTTTCGAAGTTTGAGATACATGCTGGAAGCAAATTGCGGCAGCCATTTCAGAACATATTTTTGAATTCTGGGGTTTCTCTTCTTCAATGCCAAATAGATGCATGGGATAAGCAAAAGGGTGCTGGGAACATTGGTTTTTGTTCAGTAGATGTAATTGCTGATGATCCAAATGACGATGCTTGTGGTATTTGTGGAGATGGAGGTGATTTAGTTTGCTGTGATGGTTGTCCCTCAACTTTCCACCAAAGATGCCTAGACATACGGGTATGCTGATATTGCTGTGTATATGTCTTATTTTGGTTATTTTTGAGAAGTCAGTGCTAAGCTATGCAAATTTACAAAGGTACAATAGTTTATAAGGTGCTCTGTATAAACAGGTTTTAGAACAATAATACTTTTAGCTAAATGAACGGACAAGACTCAATACATATGTAAACTCTATTGAGCTGAAGTGTCGTTGACTTTTAATTACACCAGGGTTGTTTGAACGGTTGTTTTAGGGTCATCTGATGCCTGATTGGATCTTTTTGAGGTTCAATTACAGATGTTTCCTCTTGGTGATTGGCATTGCCCCAATTGTACATGCAAATTCTGTAAGGCAGTTATTGAAGATGTTACTCAGACTGTGGGTGCAAATACCTGCAAAATGTGTGAGAAAAAATGTATGTCATTATTCCTTCCCTGCCTTGAATATTGCATTTTTGTTTTCACTCAGTTTTGTTTGTAGTATGTAATTAACGTTCTCAATTTCTAGATCACAAATCATGCATGCCCAAGGCAAATGTTACCCCAGCTGATACCACTGAACCAATCACCTCTTTTTGTGGGAAGAAGTGCAAAGCGGTACTTTTCTTTCAAGTCTCTTAACCCTTGCAAATTTCTTTGAATTTATAAAAATGTGGTTTACCTTCACAACGTCCATTAAAAAGTTCTAGGTGACTGATCCATATTTTGTTACCTAGTATTTTCTGCTGATAAAAAAAGACGTCTATTATGATTGCCATTAGATTAGTGGATGTTACATGCTCCACTTAGAACCTTGTACCTTTTTTTACCCAAGTTAGACATGTTGTGGCCGGAATCCTGGTATGAAGCGTCAACATACAGTGACTTGTTGACGGGCATAACTGAATTCTAAAAGACAATGAGTATAATGTCCTGTGTGATTCCCAAGTATTTATGTCGTTTACCAAAGCATTCTGTTTAAGATAATTTCTTGTTGATTTCAGCTCTCCGAAGGTGTCAAGAAGTATGTTGGTGTCAAACATGAGTTGGAAGCTGGATTTTCATGGTCTCTAGTTCATAGGGAATGCACAAATTCAGATTTATCCTTAAGTGGACACCCTCATATTGTGGAAAACAATTCCAAGCTTGCATTAGCTTTGACAGTCATGGATGAATGCTTTCTGCCCATTATTGACAGGAGGAGTGGGGTGAATATAGTACAAAATGTCCTTTACAATTGTGGGTAAGCTTTTCAGCACTGCAAAAAATTTTGTCTGCGTAATTTTACTACAGTGATTTTCTTTGGTATTTCTTTGTGTTGGTTCGTTTGCTTATACATTGCTTTTCGTAGGTCCAACTTCAATCGGCTGAACTTTGGTGGATTCTATACTGCTCTTCTTGAAAGAGGCGACGAAATAGTTGCTTCAGCATCTATTAGGTTATTCCCCTCCTTATAATCCTTTGTTTTAGTTTCAATCCTATATGTGAGATGGCAACAATATGGCAGAGATAAAGCTAGTGTCAAGATATATTTGTCTGTGCATGCTTATCTTATACACTTGATTTCGTTTACTTTGATGCATTTTTTTCCTGTTTAAGGGATCTACTGCTTAGTGATGATATTTGCTTTTCTCTTTAGATTTCATGGTAACCGTCTAGCTGAGATGCCGTTCATTGGAACTCGGCATGTCTACAGACACCAAGGGATGTGCCGGCGGCTTTTCAGCGTAGTTGAATCAGTAAGTTCAACCGCTGATGTAGCGAAGTTAACTGACTCTTTCTGTATAACTCTGCTAATTTGTTTTCTGGTTCTCTGTGTCTTTTGATGTGAAGGCTCTTCAACATCTCAAAGTCAAATTACTAATTATCCCTGCAACTGCCGACTTTAGCCATGTTTGGATATCCAAATTCGGGTTTCGACAAGTCGAGGATTCTCTGAAGAAAGAAATGCGGTCCATGAATCTGCTAACCTTCCCTGGCATTGATGTGTTACAGAAAGAGCTGTTAGCACCACGACATACCGAGTCTGCTGTCGACACAGGTTTTACTTTAAGAACAATTTAGCTTCTTCTTCTTCTTCTTCTTCTTCTTCTTCTTCTTTTTCGTTCCTATCGATATTCTTACTTTGGCTCCATTGTTTGTCAAGAAGACTGTGACCCATGCAATGAAGGCACTAATTCAGCGATCAAGACTAATGAAGTTTCCGTCTTGGAGACCACATCACCGTCAAGAGATAAACCGGTATCAGATTATTTGGTCGAACACCAACCATATGAGGATGTAAGTTCTGCTTCCCGGGATAGTCTAGTCCACGATGGTTACCCCAAAATGCTAGAGACTGCGTTCAAAACTTCAACCATGGCGAGATCATCAGATATGGAGAAGCACATGGACTGCAAAACTTCCTATAGTCGATTTGATGGAGAAGATGAGGAAGATAGTTTAATTGAGTCTCCTCCTCAACGAAACAGCGACATGGCTTTCTTAGATCACATCATCCGCTCTCCGGTAGACACTGGTGCAACGGAAAACAGAGATGTCTATGGTTCAGGGGATGACGATTCTCCGGAAACGCAATGAAACAGAGTTGAAATGTTGATCTTGTCTTTTTAAGCATTTTGGTGTCTAGTTCAAACACCGGAATCGCTTTTTGCGAATAGAATTTGTTAATAATGTCTATATATATGTTTTATGCATAATATGTAAATGTTCATGGCCTTGAGCCTTCTCTCGCCGCCAAGCTTCACGACGGTGAGGCTTTTTTGCCCTCTTTATTGCGCTGATCTTCTGTGTTATCATCTCGTTGGTTCCTCTTACTAATTGTTTTTATGAAGCATTGATCTAATGACTCGAGACAATTTCTTACATATGTCTTTTTTTAATCTTTCTTTTCTATCTAAAAAAAGAGATATTTTAGAATACCTCAAATGATTATCGTCAAAGCCTAGTTTCATCTCTCTCTCTCAATGCCTTGCTCGAGCATCGATCACGTCAAGCGTTACACTATCAGTGCCTCGCTGACCAAACAAGCTACGAGAGAAGGCGAACGATGTCACGTTTCAAATTTTTGTAGTGTCGTAGCAAATTGAGTTTATTAAGAAAAACGCTGATGTCACTAATGGAATTTGCTGGAAGTTTGTGAAAAAAACTGATATTTGATCAACTCTATATTCAAAAACAAATAGTTCATTTGAAAAAATTCAGCCAATTCTTCGCTACTCACCCAAATGATATATCAATATACAACTCCCTTTTCAACTAATGCAGACTATGCAGTCAACATTTTACATTTCCATCTTTTCTGTGGCTATATGAAGAAAAAAAGAGAGGTATTTTAGAATACCTCATATGATTTTTATACACAGTAAAACCTCTATAAATTAATACTCAATTAAGAGGTAGCACTGCTTTGTTCTCTTCTCTGTCTCTCTCTCAGTGCCTTTGCCCGAAGCATCGAACACGTCACGCGTTACACTTCACAGTGCCTTCGCAGACCATCAAGCTACTAGAGCAAAGGCAATCACTTGTTCTCATATTTTTTTTAACGACACTTGAGGTTATACGACGTCGTTATAGTTTAAGTAACAAAATCAAAATCAAGTGGTCTTTCTCTACTCTTCCTAACCATCGCATGGAGTTGCTCTCTTCTTCACCGGCTCAGCTTCTGAGACCAAATCTCAGCTCTAGGGCTTTGCTTCCTCCACGAACATCAATCGCTTCTTCTCATCCTCCTCCTCCTCGATTCCTGGTAATGAATTCTCAATCTCAGCATCGTCCATCTATCTCCTGCGCTTCGCCTCCTCCCGGAGATAACGGTTTTCCGGCGATTACCACGGCTTCACCCATCGAATCAGGTTAACTTCTTTAACTATGTAGCCTGAGAATGAAATCTCATTTCACTATTCATTTCCTGATTTCTTAGTTTTTGTTGATTTCAATCAGCTCGAATAGGTGAAGTGAAGAGAGAAACAAAGGAAACAAATGTATCAGTGAAGATTAATTTGGATGGTCATGGAGTTTCAGATAGCTCCACTGGAATCCCTTTCCTTGATCATATGTTAGATGTAACTAAACCTTTCTCCGTATCAATTTGATTTTCTGGGAGTTGAAAATTTCCTCATGTTTGATTATTTTTGACATTGGAAAGAGCTTAAACACTTATGAGTCGGTTCATTTTATATATGTTGTATTGAAATTTTATCAAGTGTTGTTTGTGATTCTTTTGATTAGCAACTTGCTTCACATGGCTTGTTCGATGTACACGTAAGAGCTACTGGTGATACTCACATTGATGATCATCATACTAATGAAGATGTTGCTCTTGCCATTGGAACTGTAAGTAGTGAAGTGCCTTTCCTTTGTCTATCTAGTGAGTTAATAGAGTAGCATTCTTTGGAAGTTTGTAGTTTTGATTGCTATTTTTTGTTTATGTTAGGCTTTGTTAAAGGCACTTGGGGAACGGAAAGGGATTAATCGTTTTGGCGATTTTACAGCTCCTCTTGATGAAGCACTCATACATGTTTCCCTGGTATGATACAATCTGTAAACTTGCTGTTTTATCTATCTAGTTTGGTTGTTCAGTGGTTTGGAGTTTCCGGAAGCAGTTTTGGTTGTTGATGGATGAAAATGTGGCAGGATCTATCTGGTAGACCATATCTTGGATACAACTTAGAGATTCCAACGCAGAGAGTAGGAACATACGACACTCAGGTTCTTCACATTTAGTATTTTAGTATCCAGTTTTTCGGTTTTTCTAGTGTTTTCTTTGTTTGTTAAAATCACTAAATGACTCTTTTCCCATTTAGTTGGTGGAACACTTCTTCCAGTCATTGGTGAATACTTCTGGTATGACTCTTCACATCCGACAGGTATTAGGATTCCAATCTTTCTTAAAGCATACGAGGACAATAACAGAACGTTAATGTTTCATCTGTTGACAAACCTTTCTTGATAAGATTTGATTCATTTCTATTTATTATGACAGCTTGCTGGTAAAAACTCGCATCACATAATAGAAGCGACCTTTAAGGCCTTTGCAAGAGCTCTCCGACAAGCAACAGAGTCTGATCCACGCCGCGGTGGGACAATACCAAGGTTTGACTTTGACACACACTACACATCTCATTCATCATCCACTATTTATTTGCAAAGATTCATGATAACAAAATCCAATTTGGAAAGAAGCAAATTATGGCTGGAAAGATTGTATGTGATAAGAAAACAAGTCTGACGCTTTAGATTTTTGGGCATTTTTGCAGCTCGAAAGGAGTCTTGTCACGTTCATAAGAGGACTTGATGAGCATGGGTCAGTTGTCTGAATGTCTTATGTACAATGTCAAACATGCTGGATCTTTGTTCATTTGCAAAGGTCAATGTATCTAATCTAGCTAATTGATTATTGTTGGTCACCAGGATCTTTTTGCTCTCTCTAGTTCTAGACTTTGTTCACCTTAAGCCAGAGCTCTTTAATCAGGAGTTACTCGTAATCATTTTGTTTTGGTCATGTGTGCACCATTTACGAGTGTCATGCTCGTGATTCATGGAGCTTTCTCTGTATTGTTTGTCATGTTAAAAACTGGTCAATGGTCCATGCTCGTCGTTTCTTTTATGTGTTGCCCTCTTTTGCTCTTGTACAATGAGGCCTATTTGAGAGAAATGGGCTTTATAGGCCCATTTTGATGAAGAAATTAATACTTTAAAAAATCATTTCTTCTCCCGTCTCTTTCGCCATTGTCGTTGATGTCTCGTTCCGCCGCGAGTTCCGTTGGCTCAATAACCGGAGAATCGCCACAGAAGAAACTGCTTCAATCGGCGTCTTCTTCTTCTTCTCTGGCAATACTTCATGACGAAATCGCTGTGAGTTGCTTCGCACGCGTCCCGAGATGTTACTACCCGGCGATTTCACTCGTCTGCAGGAACTTCAGGCGTTTAATGGCTTCGCCGGAGATCTACATCGAACGGTCAGTAATTCGTCGCACTGAAAATATCCTCTATGTTGCAATTAGATCAGAAGCTACAAAAACCCTTAGCTGGTACACACTCAATCTAAAACCCTTTGGAACAACAGAGATTAGCCATAGATTAGTTCCGGTTCCATCATTCCCTTCAATTCCTGGATATGGAACAACTATTATCTCGTCCGGTTCTGAAACTTACGTCATTGGTGGATGCATTGACGGAGAATTAGTCTCTACTGTGTCTGTCATCGATTGTAGATCTCACACTTGTCGCTTCCTCCCTAACATGAAGGAGCCACGTAAATGCGCCGCCGTGGGATTGATCGACGGGAAATTATATGTTGTCGGAGGTTGTAACGCTCCGTCTTTGAGTTGGGTCGAGGTATTCAACTTCAAGAAGCGAACTTGGGAGTCTGTTTTAAGTCTGGATAATGTGGACATGGATGAGCAAATGAACTTCTTTGTGATGAATGATAAGATCTATAGAATAGGTCAGAATACTATGTTTGTTTACGATCCGAAAAAGGGTAGATTCGAGGAAGACTTGGCGTTGGGAAGATTATGGTTCAACGAATCTTGCCCTATAGATAACGTGTTGTACGGCTTTTATTGCATGAACCAAATACTTGCGTACGATTTAGTTGTGGGGATGGGGACAGTCTTCTGGGGTCTTGAAGGTTTACCTGAGGGGCTTCAAAGTTGTACAGGTAGAATGGTGAATCATGGTGGACGACTTGCAATTCTGTTTAAGAAGTCTCCAACAGAAATTTGGCGTACAGAGATTGCAATAGAGAGGGCAGAAGAAGGAGGATATATTAGTGGGAAGTTCTTGTGGTCTAATCATGTGCTTACTTTGACAGATTCCTTCATCATTGAACGAGCTCTAGCTGTAACAGTTTAATTATCCCGCGTGACAAGTGTTATAAAGGTATGCTTCTGACTCAAATATCCTTGGTTTTTGTGATGGAGCATGAATTACCGTTTCAAGTATTTGATAGGAGCTTTTGCTGTTATATCTATTGTATTGCGTTCAGATGACTTTGCAGGAACCAATATCTGATAAAGTTAGTTACGTGTGGATTCGACTGGCGAGCTTGTGAGATATATTAGTTTTAATGGTGTATCGAACTTGGCATTCATATATCGTGTTCTTGTATGTTGCAGCTTCAAACATGAAAAACCTCGCAAGTATTGGAGCAGCTTGGTATGATAAAGATGAAGCAACTTAGTAGCCGTAGTATCTTATAAACTATTGGATGTCCCCATGTCGGTATATAGAACCTATCTTTTGGATCTTTGGGCTAAATGAATGCGAGTACTTTTGCAATTTCTTGCCCTTGTTTATTGCTTGTACAACTCTATCTATGCAACTTTATTGTTTGATCAAATGTTACTAATTGTCTTTACCTATGAATCTCTCTCGTATCACGACTTCTTTGTTTACAAGTCGATTAAACAAATTAAACCAAGCACATCTAAAATGTCTGAATCTAATATACAATAGATTGGTACTTGGAGCGAATCTTGGAAGATGTTTTGGATTTTGCATAAATTTATTGATGTGTAAAGTTGATTAACCTTTTGATGAAGTATTCATCTTTAAGGTTGGTGATTTCATTGTTTTGCAGTCGATCAATGTGAATACTGTTTGAAAAACTTATGTTTTGGAGAATGAGAATCAATAAGAGCATATTCCTCTATCAAATTTATCGAAACCTAAAACAGTCTTGATGCTTTAACCAGTCTGACATATTTTACATGGAGACAATTTGATAAACCCCCGGAAGCTGATACTAGTCTAGTAGTCAGCTTCGTAAAAAAAAACACATATTATAACTTACAACTTACATTTGATCTGAATGATTCTCGTTGAAAAGAATTCTTGAAATATTTATGATAATGCTTGATATATGCTCTCAGAACTTTGATAGATTCTGGTGATATGTTTTTAGCCTTTTGTGCTTTTTTTCCCTTTTCTTTTACCCTTCTCGCAAAGTGGTGATTGATTTTGTGGCCAGCCAATGATATCCCCTTTTGTTATCTTTAAGTCACATGCCAAAGAGCTATTCAGAGTTCTATGGTGTTTTCTAGAGTAACGAAAGTGGTAGGGAAGAGTATCTCGTGGGAATGGTTTGCCTTAATATTTGGTTAATTGGTGGCTATCTTGGTCATAGGCTATATATGCCTTATTAGGTCATTGTTTTTTTTTGCGCTCAAAGTTTCATATATTTGTGTTGGTGACTCTAGATTTAGTCTTATGGATTAACATGAAAATATAATCATATATACGAAGTAACTTTTGCCTGAAGTTTCACTTTTGCTAAATAATATATTGTCTCACAACGTTCTTGCTATATATATATCTTCTCAAATACATGGCCTGAAATGGTATAATTATTGTTTCATATTTAGTAGTCCAAGATAAAAGACAGAAGAAGTGTTATGAATTATGAATGTTTGCTTTTATCATATATGAGATTATAACCGTCATCATTGACAATTAGGACATGGATATATTAATTTTACACATAATGATTAAAAGCTTTAGATTATGCAGTGTCTTAATCATGTTGCTATATAAGGTTAGGCCAAGATTCATGTCAAATCACTGCATACTCTGCACGACTTTAGATCATTATGATCCCTTGTGAATTTGAACCCTCCTAATCTCTCTTATCCCTTTTAAATATCATGTTCCCTTAGCCCATTCCTGTTTCAACATGCGGGGAGAAAACTAATCACGTTAACTCCAAACAATCAATTATTGTTGTAGTTGTCATTTGTCAACTCTATTATCCAAAAAGTGAAATATTTCGTTTCATTCGCTTTGTTTTATCTTGTCACAATCTTTGTAAGTAAGGCTATAATTCAGTATCCTCACATATCCGTCGTTAAAAACATATATTTTCCCATAATAGGACTAAAAAAAAACATATATTTTCCATAATAGGATATCTTCAATGTTGTGGACTTGTGGTCCAATACTGTGATATGGAACATTATCTTGTGCTTCTTTTGGGTTTTGTTAAATGTTAACGTATACGATAACTAGCTATATATAGAAAATGAGATTCCTACGTCGAAAATAAAATACGTACGTTACTTTATGTTCTTATAGTTAATGATGGTTAGTGCGTGGTTAAAATGTTCACCTTATCAATTGAGTGCTCGAAGTTTAAATCTTTCTACTCTGATTTAAATTATGGTTGGCAATTTTAGATGAGATGACAAAAATACTTGACTCTTCTACAAAATACGATGAACACAAAAAAGAAAAAATTTATGATGAAAAATAAAAGATAAAATTAAAATATTGAATTATCTTCACCTATTCTTTTTAAAAGAAAGTTTTTTAACACTTCTGTAAGATTATCAACATGCATGTCTTTGCGCTTCAACGAGAAGAAAGGAGAACAAAAAAAATCACGAGTATTAGTCTGAATTTGGTTCTGAATCTTTTGGTCATATATTTGATTAAATTATGTAATATGTAAAAACACAAATAATTAGTGTAAAAAGGTTTTGTGCTTACCTAATCATCACGTCTACAAACACAAATATTGGGCCCAACACTCCAACGCATGCCTATTTCATTACACCATCTACAAGTTCTTCTCCACAAATGTACTTTCATTTTTTTTCTTGGCAACAACATTCTCTTTTTTTTTTCTTTTTTTCAAAATATACGTTTTACTACAAAATTAAAATTTCGTAAAGTACAATTTTGCATACATTTATGCCGGCAATGCTTCACTGTCTTCTGACTCAACGCATGTGGTGGTCACCCACCGATTTTCTCCTACCTTTTCCTTTTTCTGGTTCACTTAAACCGATACAAATTTCGGTTTACCACAACTTTTCTAAAAATACGCGTTCTCCGCTCACGTTAGCAACAACCAATCGGGAGTTTGGTGCTATTGCTGCCGTCATAAAAGTACGCAGGCACACAAGGCGCACTCTAGATGGCTGTCATAATCGCGCCATAGTTACAGACGCCATTACACGTGTCATTCTTCTGACTAATCCACGTCATCCTCCTCCTCTTATACTATTGCCATTTTTAGGTTTTCCTGCAAAACAAACAAATCAGTCCTTCTTCTTCACTTTTGTTACCTTCTTCTCTGCAAAATCGACTAAAGTTTTGAGTTTCTTCACCGTACGATTAACCGGAGATGGAGTCTTCTCCCGATCCAGGAGAGTTGATTAAGTCGTCTCAGCCGAGTTTCTTTGAGTTTCAGAAGCAGGCGTCTCTAATGACGAGCTGCAATCTTCTATGGAAAGAGCTCTCTGAGCATTTCACTTCCATGGAGCAAAACCTGATGAAGAAATCTGAAGCTCTGAGACAGATGATTGAAACCCTAGATAATCAAACGCAGAGCTCGATTGAGTTACTCAAGCATCGTGAGGTGACTATAGACCACAGCGTCGAGATCGCGGAGGGGAAAGTTGAGGAACGCGTTAGAGCGGCGTTGGATTCGCTGGAGAAAGCTAGAGACTGTGGTGATGAAGATACCGGAGAAGTCGACGACGGCGACGGGCTTTTATCGGCGCTGAAGTCGCTTTGTTTGAAGATGGACGCAAGAGGATTTTGGGGGTTTGTGATTGCGAGGAAGAAGGAATTGGAGAATCTCCGGTCACAGATTCCTGTGGCGTTGGTAGATTGTGTGGATCCGCCGAAGTTAGTACTTGAAGCTGTATCTGAGGTTTTTCCGGTGGATAAAAGAGGTGGTGGAGAGAAAGTGAGCAATGATTTTGGATGGGCTTGTGTTGTGATTCTGGAGAGTTTGATTCCAGTTATGGTTGATCCAGTGATGGGGAAGTCTCGGCTACTTGTAACTCCTAGCGTTAAGGAGAAAGCTAAAGAGATTGCTGAGACGTGGAAGGCTAGCTTGGAAGAGAGAGGAGGGATTGAGAATGTGAAAACACCTGATGTTCATACGTTTCTGCAACATCTTGTGACTTTTGGGATTGTGAAGAAGGATGATCTAGCTCTTTATAGGAAACTTGTGGTTGGTTCAGCTTGGCGTAAACAGATGCCAAAGCTTGCTGTTTCAGTTGGTTTGGGCGACCAAATGCCTGGTAATCTTTCTTCTTTACCTTTGATTACCATTAGATGTTTTTAGCTATATATTGGGGAAGCACAAGTTGTTGTCTTTTGTCATGGGAATCTGTGAGTAGTATCTGAAATGGAAAATGATGGTTTTTGGGTTGTTATGGCTTCACACAGATATGATTGAAGAGTTGATAATCAGGGGACAACAGCTTGATGCGGTTCATTTCACTTTTGAAGTTGGTCTTGTACACTTGTTCCCTCCTGTTCCTTTGCTCAAAGCTTATCTGAGGGATGCAAAGAAAGCTACAGCTTTAATCACTGATGATTCCAACAATTCTGGCCGATCTGCGGTACTTTCCTCCATTTGTGTTACTCGTTTTCTTTGCTGGATCCATTTGCAGGGATCTGTTTCTTCTGCACTCGCTTACCAATGTATGTGTGTATTTTTCTAGCATCTTGTGGCGCGCAAAGAGCAATCAGCACTTAGAGCAGTCTTAAAATGCATAGAAGAATACAAACTCGAGGAAGAATTCCCACCCGAGAATCTCAAGAAGAGGTTGGATCAGCTAGAGAAGACCAAAACCGAGAAGAGAAAACCAGCCGTGATTCCCGCCAACAAGAGAACCCGAGCAAGCTACAGCGGTCCAATGCCACCAGCCAAAGCAGGGCGTATCACAAACGCTTACGTCTCCTCTTTCCCACCGCCTCCACCAACATTCATCAGATCCCAAAGTCACTCACCTCAATACGGTGTACCAGCATACACCACATCCCCACCTACCATCTACAGCAACAGGAGCCCTCCATACCAATACTCACCCGAGGCGGTTCATGGTTCTTACCAAACCTCTCCGGTCAGTTATCCGACAGCATATGGTACCTACTGCAGTCCGGTGGCTGCTCCACCCCCTCCAGTTTACCATCCTCACCCGCACCACCACCACCATATTCAGCATGCTTACTACTGATTAGACAATGACAAAGGAAAAAAGAAGATGGTAAGTAACCAACCACTGATCTCTGGTGTCTACGTTTTGTCTCTACCTCGTTTTTGTTGTAATCTCTCTTTTTTTATATCGTATCATTTGTAGCTAACACTCTCACTCTTTCTGGTTCTGAATTAGTCTACCCTTGTGTGTTTATTAATCTAAATTATACATATCTATTCACTTTCCTAATGTTTCAATCAACGAATTTAGTTCAGTACTTAATAGATTCATCTTAAACCAGGAATGTTTCACTGTGATTATGTTATGTATCACTGTTTGTATTGGCTCATTGAAATCAAGATTTCGAAGTCTCATAGCAAGATTCGTTACAAAGTGTTCGTATTACACCAAAAAAAAGACTTCTTTAGTCTAAATCAAGAAGATGATTAGTCGTTGGCAGTGGCGAGCTGGAGAGACAAGAGTTCTTCCTCAGGGATCATCTTAATGTGACAATCAGAAGTTGGATACGAAGCACATAGAAGCGTGTAGCCACGTTCAACCACATCATCACTTAGCATCCCACCACTTTGATCCACCGTTCCGGTCACGAGTTTCGCTGGACAAGTCATACAAACACCGAGATTGCAGTCGTAGGGAACGTCAAGGCCAGAGTCAAGAGCCTTAGATAGAATCGTCTCGTCTGGTTCGACTTCCAATTCAGTCGTCTTTCCGTCGTGCTCTACCACCACTTTATATGCCCGAGCTATGATCCTTCCGGTGGTGAGAAAGTTCCGGCGGTTTGTTGTTGTTGAGAGTGTTGCGTTACGGAGTGGGAAGGAGAAGGAATTGGAGAGATAAGGTTTAGGGAGAGAGATTGTAGAAGTTTGAGTCGGGAGAGGAAGAGTCGCCATGAGAGACAGAGAGACGGAGACAAAAGAGTTTTTGTGTCAAGTGAGAGTGATGACTGTTTGTGGTGAATACGGAGATAAGGTTGATCATCGGTTGTAGATAGTGGTGGGACATAAAAACCGAAAACCGACTTAAACCGAAATTCATTAATGCATTAAACCGAATTAACCAAGATCTAATAAAATGAATTTTAAAATTTTAATTATATTCGTAATTAAGGGAAATATTTTTTCCAAAACAGTTTGAACAAATAAATTCAGTATTATTTTTCCATACTCAAAACTCCAAATCGGACTAACTGAAAAAAAGAAACCGAATGTTCAAACCCCAGTTATGGAAAATATTAACCGGACTTAATACGGATATGACCAAATCAGACCGAGAAGTAGTAATTCTGGTGACCAACCACCGCGTTTTTCTAAATTGATAGCGTGTGCCATGTGACTGACACCAAAGAGATCATATATCTCATCATTCGAAGATTTTATTCCATACAACCGATTTTCTCCATTTTCTTCAAAACGATTCGGGTCAAGGTTATTGACTTTCTCATTCAGGTATCATCTTCTTCCTCGTCCCATACTTTTTGATTCACTTGCTTATTCCTCTGCCGGTTTCGATTATATTTGTTTGGATCGGATAATTGTATGGGCTTAAGCTTATTTCGCTGTTAAATCTGTTGATTTGGTGTTAAGAGTGTTGTATAACTGGATTGGTGCTCATACATCTGGAGATTTATGTTTGATGATTTTGTATGATGTGTTTTTGGTTTGAGGATGATTTATTCCTTTGGTCTTACTTTTCTCTTTTTGTGAATTTAAGCAGTGAAGCTTGAATCATGGCCTCGAGAATTGCTAAAGATGTGACTGAAGTAAGGCTTTCAAGTTCTTTCACTGTTCATTTCACGAAGGAGTGAGCTTTGTTCCATGTTCATGTATTGATTGATTCTATTTGGCAGTTGATTGGGAACACTCCATTGGTGTATTTGAACAATGTTGCTGAAGGATGTGTTGGTCGTGTTGCTGCTAAGCTTGAGATGATGGAACCGTGCTCTAGCGTCAAAGACAGGTTTCTTCTCTAGTCCAGAAACTATGTGTTGTTTCTCGCTTCGAGTTTCGGTTTTGTGAAGACCTTGTACTTTGTTTATTTCTGCAGGATTGGTTTTAGCATGATTTCTGATGCAGAAAAGAAGGGTCTTATCAAACCAGGAGAGGTCAGTTTCGATTATCTGAATCTTCAAACCACTATTTTGTTTTTGTTTTCATTGTTTCTGACTTTTTGTTTGTTCTTTAGAGTGTGCTGATTGAGCCAACAAGTGGAAACACTGGAGTTGGGTTAGCATTCACGGCAGCTGCCAAAGGCTACAAGCTTATTATTACAATGCCAGCTTCTATGAGTACTGAGAGAAGAATCATTCTCTTAGCTTTTGGAGTTGAGTTGGTTTTAACTGACCCAGCTAAGGGCATGAAAGGAGCTATCGCAAAGGCGGAAGAGATTTTGGCGAAAACACCCAATGGTTACATGCTTCAGCAGTTTGAGAACCCTGCCAACCCTAAGGTATGCTTATTATTTACTATTGCTTTAGTGTATCTGTTTTTGTCTGTTTTTGAACCATATTAAGTCGATGGAATTTCACTGTCAAATGCAGATCCACTATGAGACTACGGGACCTGAGATATGGAAAGGCACTGGTGGCAAAATCGATGGCTTTGTTTCTGGGATTGGTACTGGTGGTACCATTACAGGTGCTGGGAAGTATCTTAAAGAACAGAACGCAAACGTCAAGGTGAGAGCTCCATCTTTTCGAACAACTGGCTTTGTTATCTAAGTGACTAAGTGGTGTGTCTTTGCACGGTTTCTCATTTTGTTTCCTCTTCTGTTAGCTGTATGGAGTGGAGCCAGTTGAAAGTGCTATTCTATCCGGTGGGAAGCCAGGTGATTTTGGTTCCCCCTGCGTTTATTACGATAACCATGCATGCATGTTCCTCGTTTCTCGGTTTGCCTCATGTCTTATTTTTTATCCTCGGAGTTTCCTAACACATGATGTTTGCTGAAAATATCAAGGTCCTCACAAGATTCAAGGGATAGGAGCTGGTTTTATACCAAGTGTATTGAATGTTGATCTTATTGACGAAGTTGTTCAGGTAAGACTGCTTTTCGATATTATCGACTGATAGCAAAACACAATTGAATGCAAGAGAGCTTCATTTCTTACTTGACTCTCTCCATTTTCCTGTAACGCTTTCAACAGGTTTCAAGTGATGAATCCATTGACATGGCAAGGCAGCTTGCTCTTAAAGAAGGTCTTCTTGTAAGTGTTTCACATTTCACAACAAAAAGCTATCTCCATCAGAATTACAACTTCGTTCTGTTTCTAAAAACAAAAGCTATACTGTAGGTGGGAATATCATCCGGTGCAGCAGCTGCTGCAGCAATTAAACTTGCACAGAGGCCAGAAAACGCTGGGAAGCTATTTGTGGTAAGCTCTTTGATTCTATCATCACCCCAAAGCCAATAAGCTCTGATTACATAACCCGGATTTCTTTCTGATTCTGATGTAAACGAAATCAACTGAATTATTTTACAGGCGATATTCCCGAGTTTCGGGGAGAGGTATCTATCAACGGTACTTTTCGATGCGACAAGGAAAGAAGCGGAAGCCATGACCTTCGAGGCTTGAACATTCTCCATTTCTTCTTAAGAGACGCCAAAATAAAAGAGATGTTCAGTTTCTCCTATAGAGACTCTTCATCTTTAGTTACATTGCGTCTTTGCTTCCATCTGTATCTTCTCTTGTGTGCCAATAAAAGTCAAACTAGATTTTCTCTGTTTCTTTTGTGAACCACTTGCTTGTTAATGAAGTTTAAATTTGCTATGTAACTTTGTTCATAAGTATCATACTGTTTCATGATCAAAACTAAACCAACATAACCCAAGTCAATATTTCAGGCTAAATATAAGATTAGGATAAGAAGAAGGTAATGCTCAAAAGGAGTGATTCCGATAATTCTCTTTATCATCATCTACACAAATCAACAATGTTTCGATTTCTCATTGCAATCACTAAAAATTGTACACACAAATTTTACCATTTTCAATTCACAGGATCAGCTGAAGAAGTCTTGAACACCTCTTCCGATGAACACTCGATCAGAGAGTTCAGCCAAAAGGAAATTGACAGTGAGCAAGACGACGCTAGAGCCAGCGATAACACCGAGCACGACGCCGGTAGTTCCGAGAACTTTCTGAAACGCCGGCCACTCAATCTCCTTCACTTCCTCCGCAACTCCACTAAGAAACTCGTTCTTCCCTTTCTCTTCCTCCGCCGTTTTCCTCTGCTCCATCGCTGCTTTTATCTCTGCTCCTATCGCGCTAATCTCCACTTCCTTATCTTCTCCGCTTCCACTCTCTTCCGCCGGTGACGGAGTCGCTTCTGATTCCGATTCAGATCCAGCTGTATCTCGTCTCTGTTCTATAGCCTTAGCCACAAAACACGCCGATTTCCTCAGATTACTCGTCGTCATAGTTCTTATCTCAGTGTAAACCGGAAATACACGGAGATTAGACAGTGACGGTTTTGTATCCCGGAGACTCCTGGTTATTCCGGTGACCGGCGGCGAGAATTGTGCGGTTAGTGACATTTTTCGAAATTGGGAACTTTTTTAAGTTTTCTCAATTTTAGATTTGTGGATAATTCAGATATCTGAAGACTGAAGTAAATGATCAGATACAGCAATGAGTATAGTAAGAGTTGCTACAATTATTATGGGCCTTATAAAGCCCAAATATTTATTTGAAAAAATTTAAATTTAGGATAAAAAATGCTCTGGCGACGGCGACGGAGAAAGTAACCAGAGGAGCGTATCGGCGAAAGCAGAGACGATGAATCTGTGAGTATGTTTCGGATTCAAATAGAGATAACAGAATAACAGTTCGTGCAAGTATTCTCTATCGGCGACGACGTCTCTCGTTAAATCTCTAGCTTCCACCATCTCTCTCATCGATCTTCCGAAATCTCTGTACGGATCCGGTGACTCTATGTGCTTCATTATCGCCGTCCCGCCGCTTAAAAGCTTCGAAACGGAGGTGGTGGTTTCGTCTTCTTCTTCTTCTTCGCGGCGGTTAGTGGAGAACACCCCGGCGGGGTTCTCGGAACTGTGACGGCGGTGGAGGGGAGAAGAAACAGAGAGCTGATCGTAAAGAGAGTTGAAGTTGTTGATGAAGATTGAGGGAGTGTGATGAGGATGAGATTGAGCGTTGTGATTTGATACGATGATCGGAGAGGAAGGAATCGACGGTGAGAGACCACCGGAAGAGGAGAAACAGAGGTGTAGCTTCTTCCTTAGAAAATTAGACATTTTTGGTTTGTTTAGTTTTTAATCAAATGTAATTAAGGAGGCAATGCTTATTTATACATGCAAAAATACGTGTATTAAGACTTAAGAGGAGGTCACGTAGTGAATGCAATGTCCATAATGTAGCTGGATCCAATTTTTTTATATGTTTTTATAACGCGGATTTTACCAAGTCTTGAAATTAGAAGATTTTGATCATAATCGACTAAGTTTATAGTACAAAGATATAAATAAATGTTAAGCCTAAACTAATAAAGATTACCAATAATCCTTACAAGAACATATCCCATCTTTAAACCGATGAAACCGGTTATTGTCTCTCACAATGATCTCTCGTTTAACACTCCCAGAGACAAACTTGAAGAAGCTGTGGCAATCTCCGCAGATTCTAAGGTTCTTGGTGATTCTGATTGGGACACTGAGTGGTAAAGATAACAATCCAAATGCTAGAGCCAGTTTCTCACTGTGGTGCGAGACTTCTGCTGCTTTTTCTTCTTCCTCCAGATCGTAAAGCGAGAGTTTCAGGTCGGGTTTGTACCCTGCAGCTTCCATTTCGTTCCTTAGCTTGGCCAGCGTTGTTTGAATTTCTTTGTTCAGTATGTGGGATCTGTCCTTGGCTTGAAAGGCATGGACTTGGTTCTTCACTGTGATCCAACTGTATCCGGCTCCTTTCTTGATCCCTACGCCTTTCAGCTCCTCTCTTACGGTGTTGGCTTCCGCCCACCTATCATTGATTAGTTATAATATAGTTAGATCATAAGTAACTGAAGACAAAATAAATGGTTGGTCTCCCCTGCTTCATGTTTAACACAAGTTTCATCTATTTAAAACTCGATTCAGATAATGCTCAGATACTCCTAGTTTTGTAGTCTTTCTTCTAAACATTTGGGTGGCTCTTGTTTACAAAGCATCGTGTGGCTTCTTTTGAATTGATTAGAATATGATTTCAACCTAACAAGATGAATAAAAATTGAATAGAATCAATGCGGTTCATTTACCTCCCAGCCGCTGCAAACGTATTGGAAAGCAGAACGTGGTTGCCTGAATCCTTAGGGTCGAGTTTGAAAAGGTTCTCAGCTGCTAGTAATCCCAGCTGTGGCTTACCATGCATCCTACAAGCATTCTGAAGAGCACCCCAAACCGAAATTGTCGGTTGAATTGGCATTTTCTTTATGAATTCATAAGCCCGTTCTACCATTCCCGCTCGCCCTAGCATGTCCACGATGCATGAATAATGCTCAGCCCCTGGCTCAATGCCATAAGTACTCCTCATCGAATCAAATATCTTCATACCATTTTCCACAGCCCCTGCTCTACTACAAGCGGAAAGCAAGGACACAAAAGTCATATAATTTGGAGTTGGACCACATCCACGTGGTGCCATTTCTTCAAATAAAGCCAATGCCATATCAACCTGACCCTGATGAGCATATCCTCCGATCAATGAATTCCGAGTCACTAAGTTCTTCTCAGGCATCTCATCAAACGCTTGTTCTGAATCTTCTATACATCCACATTTTCCATACATGTCAACGAGGGCACTTCCAACAAATATAGTCCTTTCAACACACGCCTTCACAGCGTGAGCATGTATCGATCTTCCCAACTCAAGACCAGCCATACCAGCACACGCACTCAGAACACTTGATATCATAAAATCAGAGGTCTCAACAATATCCTTCCTTGAGCGTAAATATAATACAGACGCCTTCTCATCCTCATGATTCTGCACATATGCAGCAACCAATGAACACCAAGAAACAGCATTTTTAGTTCCCATTTCAGTAAAGATAATCTCACTGCTACGTATCTGCTTACACTTTCCATAGAAATCAATCAACCCATTGCAAACAGAGACGTCTGTATCAAACCCACTTCGTAACACAAGCCCGTGTAACTGCATTCCTAGATTCAAGTGTAACCAATCCGAACAAGCATTAAGGAAAGCACAAAAAGTTATCGAATTCGGGTGCCCATCAATCCTTCTAAACTCAATAAACGCTTCAATAGCTTCCCTAGGCCTTCCATCAGTCACAGAGTTAGATATAAAAGCATTCCAAGTTTCAAGGTTCCTCTCAGGAATTTCATCGAACAACTTCCGTGCATCATCTCTAAGCCTAGTTTTGCAATACATATCAAAAGCACTACACCCAACAAACACATCAAGTATCCTACCACACTTCACAGCAAGCGCATGAATCTGCTTCCCAGTAACGGGTAAACGCAGAGAAGCCACAGCTTTAAAAGCACAAGGGAAAGTGAAGTCATTTGGAACAACACCTTCTCGTCGCATCTCGAAGAATTCAACCAAAGCGGTGGAGAAATGACCGTTCTGAGCAAGTCCGGAGATAAGTGAAGTCCAAGAGACGACGTTTCGTGCAGGAGTGAGTCGGAGAACGAGTCGGGCTGATTCCGGATGGTCGAGTTTTGAGTACATGTTGATGAGATAGTTCGCGAGAAACGGAGGTGGTGGTGAATCGAGGGTTTTGACGATTCTTGCGTGAACGACGCGACCCAAACGCATGGAACTCGCGGAGATTGCATTCTTGAGAAGTAACCCAAGTGCGTCCGCGGAGAGGAGGCTCATAACTAACGCCGGTGATCGGAAAGGTCATAGCTTTCAAGTCGGTGAAGAAGAAACATTGAACGGTATAATCGTAATTTCAATCTTCATCTGTGTAAACAAAAACAAACTAAAAGGGTATAACTGTTATTCCACCTCTGTTTGTAGGACTAATCTGATCGAAAAGAGGATATATAAGAAACGAATGAGTTTGATAAATTTGTAATCTGTTGTAGTTGAAGCATAAGATCGGCTACTCTGTTCTTGACTCTCCAAAGTTCGTATCTTTATCTGCATTCTGGAGAAATTTCTAATCAACTTAACTTTTAATTTGTGTGGGTTTGTTCCCTTAACATTGTTATAGATTAGAATTCATCCTTTGCTTTGTTTATTTGGGTGTTTATCTATCGCAGGAATTAGGGTTTTTGGTCTGCTTCGATGGATATGGATCAAGAGATAGGTCAAAATTCTCCTGGGTAAATTCAATTCATTAAGAACTATCAATATGTTTACACTTCTGTATAGGTTTCTCTGCATTGATTCTAGGAAACTTTGAGTCATGATCGATTTTGTTTTGTTATTGGGAATAGAGTAATGAATATATGTGATTATAACTGCAAAGCAATTAGTTAAGTTATGTTATTTGATTCAATCACATTTATGAATCTGCACAGATTTGATGGTGAATCAGTAGTGTCAATGAGTAATAGAAGCAAGGAGACTGAACCAGTCCCGGTTGAGAATGACTATTATCGGGAAAACGGATTCAACAGTGATGGTGATGGTGATGATGTGAAGGTTAATGGTGACAGAAGCTCCTTCACTGATTTGAATCAACTCCCGGCGATTCCGCCAGCTTCTAGTGGTCAAGGTTTGCCGTTTGCACCTGTCGATTTCCCGAGCCCCGGCGATGTTTGGACTTGGAGAGTTGGGAGGAGAGTGAATAATGCCGGGTTCCATAAGGATCGCTTACTCATTCTCCCGGAGAGGCTTAAGGGCAAGAATGTACCCAAATCTTTTGCAAGCAAAAACACTCTTTCGCGTTATCTCGAAACTAGTTTCCCTGATATGGATGCTAATGCATTCTTTGCATCTTTTACCTGGAACATTCCGGCTTTGTTTCAGCCTGCAGAAAGAGGTAGCAACTAACACTCTTCTGTTGCGTCAGCCATAAAACTCTATCTGCAACACATGAATGATGTTTCTTTTTTTCTGTAGTTGATGCTGCGTCTCTGTTTGAAGAGACATCCAAAGAAGGACAGAATCAAGATGAGGATGCTGAGGATGTAAAAAAAGAAGGATCAACTTCGCGTTACAGCCAGAGGAAGAGAAAACAGGTGCAGATACAGACTAATGAACCTAAAGCAACTCCGCGAGCTAGCAACAGGAAAAAGACAGCCACAACAACACCAGCTGCTGAACATAAGTCAGCTCGGGAATCTTCCTCGAAACGTTACACAAGACAGCAACAAGGTGATGTGTTTGACTTGACTGAAGAAAACAAGGAATCAGATGCAAAGAAAGGCAGCAAGAGGATGAAGAAACGCAGAGGTAACTATGCAGACGAAGAAGAAGAAGAAGAGGCTTTTGTTCCGCATATCTATGTTTCTTCTATGAACGGTGTCATTGCAGTCTCTCACCCTCCTGTGGATATAAACCCAGAAGAGTTTGACAGTTATCTGAACTCTCTAGAGAATCTTCTTCAGCAACAGCCTTCAGAAGCAGGACAGGAGTCTTCATCATCACTTCCCGTTAGTGCAAGCTCTCCAGTGAGAGATTACGAATGGACAGAAGCTCGAATGAAGCTTTCATCGCTTCTGGAGAAAGATTTCTCTTCCTTGTTCATGTCTAATGAAGCTACGGAGATGGCAAGCTTGGCAGCTAAACTCAAGAAAGATCCAAGCCTATCAGCTGAAGAAATAGTGAGGTTGAAGCTAATCGAAGAAATTCCAACTTTCAGCGAAGTTTTTCAAGAGAACCAAAGCATGATAGTAGAAGCAGATAGGTTCTTCTCCGCTCTCGAGCTTAACAAAGCGAAGGTCGCATCTCTCAAGTACGAATACAGCGACTTAAAGGACAAGCTAGGCAATATCCAAACGGAAGTCGATAGAAACTCAGAGACAATCCGTCAAATTGACGAGCAAATCGCTCAGCTTCAAGCTAAACGAACCGAGCTTACCCGCTGCATCAGTAACAAGGGGAAAGAGAAGGTTGATCTAATCTTTGGTCAGAAGATGGTAGCGAACTCAATCCCTAAAGTGGTTCAAGAAGTTCAAGCAGCTAACTTGAAGAAACCTGAATGGGAAATGAAGAAAGACAATGCTCTTAAACGTGAATCAGAGATCCTCAATAAATTTGCCCCTCTCAAAGGATTTTATCTCTAAAACTAAAACCAATTGATGTTACGTTACATAAGGCAAAACCTACTCTGTATCCATATTTTCATAAAGAAACAAAAAGATCTTAACTTTGATAACCATTAGATAAAAAAAGTCAAGATTTTTCTCATTTGATCACAAACACATTAGATTACTGTACAAGCACTATCAAATCTCTACCATTGTCTTCAATCTTAGGCACAGTGACAATCAATTCTCCATCGCCGTCGCAATCCACGGTAACGAGCTCAGGCCTAGTTGATTCCGGTAGCCTGAAACGCCACACGTCAAGCTCAAGCTCATCAAGCGACAAACCAAGAGACGATGAACCATTGGTTCTCACAAGAATCTTGGTCACACCAGGATGAATCTCAACCATGTAAGCCCTCACACCTCCTCCTCCTCCCCCGTCTGTTTCCGCGACGAACCTGAAGCAGTCATGACTCTCTTCAACAGCCACGTCAGCGTCTGACTTCAAGGGCAGCTCTAGAACACGGCTGAAGATATGTGGGAGACGACGGAGCTTCTTTCCGGGTTCTCGGGTCGGATCACGAGCGTGATGGATCAGATTGTTGTTATTTTCGTTTCTGGGTAATGGGTGGATTTTCATGGGTCTTTTTTTTTTGGGTGTGAGAGTGATAAGAAGCGAATGGGTCAAAATTAATAGGAGAAAAGATGAGGAATCTAATATAAAGTGATCACCTTTTTGGTGGGAATCAAAATTGCCAGAAAGCTACGGCTCTGTATAACGACTTTGAAATTTGGATTTCTGATCCAACTTTGGGATTAGAACTAGGCAATGATTAAGTGATGATTTAAGAAATGGATAAACAAAATTTGGTTGACGAAAACAGTAAGCTGCGAATGGAGCCAACCAACAGACTGAGAGAAAGGTTTTAAACTGTACATTTTTCGTCAAAACATAGGGAAACCCCCCTCCCTTCCAAAAAAAAACATTTACGTAACTTTTATTTATCCGTTTAATATTTACATTATTAAATATTTCTAAACAATATCTTTCCTAACTTTTATGTTTCTTAAACATAATCGTTGTATTTGCAAGAATATTGCCCTTCAATAGTTACTTCTACGCACAAAAACCTTCGAATATAAGTATTGACGATTTATTATGAAATTTAGACTTTTTTATATGATATGTAAACAATAAAAGTGAATTATTTATAATCTTTATAAAAAAAACTACTTATGAAATCGTATGATATAATAAAGTTAGCAATCTTGTGACAAAATTAATTTTTTTTTGTATATGTCAAAATCATCCTATACTCAATTTGATAATTTAAATATCAGTAATATGGAATATGGATGTAGAAATTGATAAAATTCAACTGTATCAGATATTATAGAAATTCTTTAAACATTTTTTTGTTTGGTATCAGCAATTCAACTGTATCAGTCTATCAGATATGATATAAACTGTTTTCAGTAATACTTATTCAATTATTTTCTTTGGTATCAATATTTTTTAAAAGAATATATCGATTTATGTGTTACGTGTGATGATGATTCTTTTAAATTCAATTGTATACGCCGATGACACTTCCGCCGCCAATAGCGTCAACGGCCGCGAATACAATTCTAGAGAAACTCTCATTCTGCAAATCACTCAACCACATCAAGCAACTCCATGCTCACATCCTCCGTACAGTGATCAACCACAAACTCAACTCCTTTCTCTTTAACCTCTCCGTCTCTTCTTCCTCTATCAATCTCAGCTACGCTCTCAATGTCTTTTCATCTATTCCCTCTCCGCCTGAATCCATCGTCTTCAATCCATTTCTCCGGGATCTATCTCGTTCCAGTGAACCTAGAGCGACGATTCTGTTCTATCAGAGGATTAGACATGTTGGTGGTCGTCTTGATCAATTCAGCTTCCTTCCGATTCTTAAAGCAGTTTCCAAAGTCTCGGCCTTGTTCGAGGGTATGGAGCTTCACGGCGTTGCGTTCAAGATTGCGACTTTGTGCGACCCTTTTGTTGAGACTGGTTTTATGGATATGTACGCGTCTTGTGGTAGAATTAACTACGCGCGCAATGTGTTCGACGAAATGTCGCATAGAGATGTTGTTACGTGGAATACTATGATTGAGAGGTTAGGATCATAAACAGAGTGAAATGTTGTTTAGTGTTTTCTTTTTTAAAAGTTGTTAACTTTAACTTTTTTGTAGGTATTGCCGATTCGGTCTTGTAGATGAAGCCTTTAAGCTTTTTGAGGAGATGAAGGATTCTAATGTGATGCCAGATGAAATGATTCTCTGTAACATTGTCTCTGCATGTGGTCGTACTGGGAATATGAGATATAACAGAGCTATTTACGAGTTTTTGATAGAAAATGATGTTAGGATGGATACTCATTTGTTGACTGCTCTTGTTACTATGTATGCTGGAGCTGGTTGTATGGATATGGCAAGGGAGTTTTTTAGGAAGATGTCAGTGAGAAACTTGTTTGTTTCGACTGCCATGGTTTCTGGGTATTCAAAATGTGGGAGACTCGATGATGCTCAGGTTATATTTGACCAAACGGAAAAGAAAGATTTGGTGTGTTGGACCACAATGATTTCGGCTTATGTTGAAAGTGATTATCCTCAAGAAGCTTTAAGAGTTTTTGAGGAAATGTGTTGCTCTGGGATCAAACCTGATGTGGTTAGCATGTTCAGTGTTATATCTGCTTGTGCTAACCTTGGTATTCTGGATAAAGCGAAATGGGTTCACAGTTGCATACATGTTAACGGGTTGGAATCAGAGTTGTCAATAAATAATGCCCTCATTAACATGTATGCGAAATGTGGAGGTTTGGATGCAACAAGAGACGTGTTTGAGAAGATGCCAAGGAGGAATGTAGTGTCGTGGAGCTCTATGATCAATGCGTTATCTATGCATGGAGAAGCCAGTGATGCACTTAGCTTATTTGCCCGAATGAAACAGGAAAATGTCGAGCCCAATGAAGTCACTTTTGTAGGAGTTCTCTATGGTTGTAGCCACTCAGGACTAGTTGAAGAAGGTAAAAAGATCTTTGCATCAATGACTGATGAATACAATATTACTCCAAAACTTGAGCATTATGGATGCATGGTGGATCTCTTTGGCCGAGCTAATCTCTTACGAGAAGCTCTTGAGGTTATAGAATCAATGCCAGTAGCGTCTAATGTAGTCATATGGGGATCACTGATGTCAGCTTGTAGAATCCATGGTGAGCTTGAGTTAGGCAAATTTGCAGCCAAACGTATCCTCGAGCTGGAGCCTGATCATGACGGGGCTCTTGTGTTAATGTCCAATATATACGCTAGAGAACAGAGATGGGAGGACGTAAGGAACATAAGACGTGTAATGGAGGAAAAGAATGTGTTCAAGGAGAAAGGTCTTAGCCGGATTGACCAAAACGGGAAATCACACGAGTTTCTCATCGGTGACAAGAGACATAAGCAATCAAATGAGATTTATGCGAAGCTAGACGAGGTTGTAAGTAAACTGAAGCTAGCCGGTTACGTTCCAGACTGTGGTAGCGTTTTGGTGGATGTAGAGGAGGAAGAAAAGAAGGATTTGGTTCTATGGCATAGCGAAAAGCTCGCGCTCTGCTTCGGTCTGATGAATGAGGAAAAAGAAGAAGAGAAAGACTCGTGCGGTGTTATTAGAATAGTGAAGAATCTAAGGGTGTGTGAGGATTGTCACCTTTTCTTCAAGCTCGTCTCTAAAGTGTATGAACGAGAGATCATAGTGAGAGATCGAACTAGGTTTCACTGTTATAAAAACGGTCTGTGTTCTTGCAGAGATTACTGGTGAGTTTAGTAACAAATAAATATTAATTTTGCTCAAAGTATTAATTTTGTAACTTTTATTATACTTTACATTAGCCAAAACTTTAAGGCAAAAGTGAGAAAAAGATGACTACATGAATTATGTGGTGTTAGATCTTCCGAACTTCTTGGACATCTTCGGTGATAACTCACCGGACCTCCTTCGTAGCATCTGTCTCATGCCGTCGGCGACGAGTTCTGCGGGGTTAGCGTTAAACTTGCCACAAAACGACATGTGTGCATTAACAGCTTCCTCCACCGTCTTCGAACTACGGCTGAATTCGTCGCTTACCGCCTCGGAGCAAAGCCCACAAAGCCATTTCCCGGCGAAGTTAGCTTTGACTTTACTAATGTAGTGTTGTGTACAATCTTCCATTAAGCCGCAACACTCGCACGTCACCGATTCAATCTCCATTATTGACTAATCTAGAGCTCTGAACGAGAAAGAAAATGATTCAACGTTTTTGAAATTATGATTCTCTAATTTGGAATGGAATGCTTTCGTGAATATGAGAATGTTGAATACCAAAGCTAATTGTTAGTTATATACACGTAATAATACATCTGTTGCATGGTGGGGTTTATATGTTGGCTCTATAGAATTGGGACAATTAATATTTTATATTCTAGAGAAATTGAGAAGTGCTAGAGCAAATGCATTATTACACTTGGAACTACATTAACGTACAATCAAGAAAAGTAGTACATTATCTTATAATCAAAACAAAAAATAATCTCTAATGAAGACCCTATTGCAATTAACGCATGCACCACATAATTCATCGATTTCAAGCTATAAGGATAATCTCAAACCGAATTTTGAAAATAATATGAATTGAATCATATTATTCTTAGACCAAAATAAATAGTAGGGTTGTGACTTTTGATATGATATGTTTTTAGATGTGTTAAGTCCACGTTGATGAAAATATTTATTGCAGGATACCAATGATTTTTGTATATGAAAATAAAGATTTGACATATTTAAACAAAACTATGGGAGGGCAAGGAGTTGCAATAATTGGCTCCATGTTCTAAAGGGACATGAGGTTGTGATTTGTGGAAATGGAGACAAAGGTGGTCTTGTTCAAGGGTCCCCTTCTACCATTATTTGACCTTCATTTCATGCACATATCAATTAATATTTAGTATAACTTGCGAACAAAAACTACAAATTCATTATCACAAAACAATACTACATTCTATAAAAAAACTGATGACTTGTCTTCTAAACAAGTCTATAAGAATCACTAAATTTAATAAAGTTTGCAGAATTTTTCTGTCAATCTCACATTTAAATTAGTGAATCACTAGTTTGATTAAGAAAAGTAGGTGTTAGTTAATTTCCATTATCATTGTTGCTTTGACTTCTCTAGACATTTGTTTGACTCTTGCTAGAAACTGTCTTCCAGATTTCAGCCAGCATATAAATGTTTGTCTATAGCTTTCACAACATATGTTCTGGAATATTAAAAGAGAAATACCAAAACGATTTACAAGTATGCAACTTAAAAATAGAGAAATTTTTGAGAAAGGCGATAATTCCCTTCGTAAAATTACCGGCAAAAGAAAAAGTGGATAGAGACGCGACACTCTGCGCAAAAGTTTATGGTGAACATTGAGCAATAACATTTAGGGTAACAGACAAAGCTCATATTTAGAAACTGTGACTAAAATGGCAACAATACATGTGTTTGTGATAGCAATCGTACTCCTTCTACAATACATGTGTTAGTGATAACAATAGTACTCCCTCTAAATTTTAAGTGATGTTTAGACATATGTTAGTGATAACAATACATATATATATCATGTATTTCAAATATGTCCTAGCTAGAAAATAATGTTTATTGCATAAATCAAAGATATACAATCACACTCTTTGGACTACAAACCAATATCACCTAGAAAGTAGGGATTTAGAGCACAAAATACTTCAGCACAATACACCGCGATTTAATAGAGACTAAAAATGAATATGTTCTTCAAAGAGGCCAAAAGCTTTATTGGTAAAATAAGTCAGTATTTTGCGTAGATTAATGTAATGTAAGAAGCTGTGAATAGGATGGCGAGAAGAGGGAATGAGAACTTAATAGAACCATCAGATGATGACTTTTCTCTTGGGACTGTTTTTGATCCATTTCCATGTTCTGTTCATAGAGATAATGTCAAAAAAGGATAATGTCAAAATAGATATGATTAGATTAGGTTCTATTTATAAGTTAGTCCTTTACCTGAATGTGAATTAACCGAAGAACCACCTGAAAATAATAAAGTTCTGATGTGTGAGAGAAAAAAGATAGCAAAAATATGAATCTAATGCATGGAAAGTGAGTTTATTTTACTATGGCAGCGACTAGCAGGAGGAGTTTCAACATGACAAGCTTTAGGCAAAGCAAGAGCTTGTGTCTCATTAACATTGATCCCAAGCTGAGAACCTCCACCATCGAGAACCTGACACAAACACTCAGAAGAATACCGGACAACATGAGCCAACTGGTTACAACATTGTTGAGACGGGAGAGAAGTGTTTTGAGTGATGAAGCTGAGACACGGCGCCATGCTGATTAGAACATTTGTGCAACTCGACTGAGCAGAAACAATCGACATTACTCTCATTAAAGCAATAAACAAGATTAAACACATTCTAGGTTTCATGTTTTTCTTGTGTTCCAAGAATCTCTCAAGATTTTTTTTTAATTTAGTTGTTTGATCGCTTAATGGTTTGTGTTGGAGTCTTTTCTTTTGTGGTTACGTAAATAAATAAGAAGTTGAGGCCGCAGAAAAAGACGAAAATAAGGATGTGGCTCAATTTGCATGACCAACTTTTGCAACACCTTATGGTGAAGTTTGTGAAAGAATATGATTACGTTTGGTTTAAGGATATGTTTGTTGAATTATTTTTTGTGATTATATAAAGTTTTTGAGTTTCACCTGATTGAAATTTGATTGCTGACCTTTTCAATGAAAAAAACAAGAAAAAAAATAAGATACGTAGATAAATTTGTAGAAACCATTAAAATTATAAGCAACACCAAACACTTACTTGTGAATTGTTCATTTTAATATGGTTGTTTGAGTTTATTGGTTTAATTTGTGTTGGAGTCTTTTTGGGAGTTCGTAAATAAATAGAAACTGATATATGTCGCATAAAAAAAAAAAACAAAAAGAAGGATGTCAGGATGTGGCTTAATCTGCATGATCTAACTTCTCTATTTGATAAAGAGCATGACCAACTTTTGCAATATAAATATGGTAAAGTTTGCGTTCTTATTCAGAAACTGAGATTCCGATATGCTCCACCATACGTAAACCATTATTAGCCAACACTTCACGATCTTCACGACCACCGAAAAACAAAACCACGACAAGAAAAAACATCTTCTGACGAAACTTAACTCGAACCACCGAGTCCACGGTCAACGAATATTCAAACTAAGCAAAGAGCCTTCAAGAAAAATTCTTCAAGATATCAGATATTTCACGAAGATATCTGCATAACAGCTACGAGGAAATTGTGATTTTATCGTTTCACAAACATCAACAGCTCCATGGATCGTTATGGACGGATAAATCACAATCACTATCCTTTTTCTAGCAGCTGTTGAGCAGGTTTCTTCGTGAATATCTGGCATTTTGGTGGATTTTACAGTTTCACAAGCATCAACAGTTCCATGGATAATTATAACGGTTTCACAAGTCTATGTTTGTTCGTTTTTTCTTTTTTTTAATTGTCTATGTTTGTTATGTTCTCTAAATTTATATTGATTCTCTAAATTTATATTGAGTTCAGTATGTTTGGAAGCACATGAGAACGTTCTTTTGATGATATTATTACCAGTATTCTATATTGGGTCATTCATAGTATTACTATTCCATACATTTCCTATTTGTTGTGGGCTGGTTATTCGTCAGCACCGATTTAGCTTACGATGTGTTCGGGAGCCCTCGTCCAAACGAATATCAACTAAATAAGTAATTAACTTTCCCACTTAAACTTTGAATGGATGCGGCGGACAAAAAGGTCTAATTTTTCTGCAGTTTAATCCATTTTATTTTTGGGCGGACAATAAATCGGTGCGTACCAAATTTATTTGTATATAAAAACGGTTTGCTGCGGTTTTTCTTTTTTTTTGGTCCGAACTACTGCGGACTATAATTGATGAATGGTAAATAAAAAGCGGTATGATCTGTTGAAGGTTTTGTTCGCCTCAACCGCCGTAACCATTAGATTTTTATTTATCCTCTTTAAAAAACAGAAGTATAAAATTTCAAAGTCAACTAAACTATAAAATGTCAAAAACATAAACTGTGGGCTTTGATATTCAATCTAAAAGCCCAAACGAAACTAATCTTCACCCACGTGGACGGACCTTAGTGGCCAGTCACTACCAACTCAGCATCACCCGAAAATATCAATATAGGGGCAAATTAGTAACTTCGTTATCAAACCTCCACAACTGTTTATTTCCCGCCACCATCGTCATACAATCTCAGTTATCGCTACGAATCAGCCATAAGTGTGAAATCTCTGTAACTAACTCTAATCACGAAGACGAGAGATCTCTGAAGCAACAAAAATGGCGACCAAAATCACCGGCGTTTTCATCCTCATACTCACGATCACCTTCTCCTCCTCCTCCGCCGTAACCGCGACGCAGCAAGCACCTTCGTCTTCTCCACCGGTTCTGACTTGTACGGAGGAGCTCGTCATGTTCTCTCCTTGCCTTCCTTACGTCTCCTCTCCACCAAACAATATGTCAGAGACTCCGGATCCTATTTGCTGCTCGGTTTTTACCTCCTCCGTTCATTCTAGCACCGGAAACTGTCTCTGTTATCTTCTCCGGCAGCCGATGATCCTTGGATTCCCGTTGGATAGATCTAGATTGATTTCTCTTTCTCAGATCTGTACCGATCAGAATTCCGAAGAATCTTTCGAATCTCTCTGTTCGGTATCAGGTTAATTTCGAATCCTCCTATGTAATTGAATCGATTGAATTCGAATCTCAGATGTGTGATTTCTATGGTTTTGATCTGTGGTGCAGAGTCGCCGGAGCTTCCTCCGCTTCAGAGTATTCAGTTCACAAATCCGTTTGTTTCCGGTAAGAAACGGATTATTCCGGTGGATTCTGTTTTAAGTTTCGTTGACATGTAACTTGCTTCATTCATTCATATTCTGCAGGTAATAATGTTTCTGCCTCTCCTCAATCAGTCGACTTAGCACCGGAAGTTTCACCAAGCTCCGATCTATTCTCACCGGAAACAGCCACCCTAGCACCACCACCACCACCACCACCACTACCAGTTCTACAATACTTCTCAAGCGACTCTCTCAAGATCAGAAACTTCTGGTTTCCATCGACTATCATCATGACTTTTGCCACTTCTATTCTCGCTCGTATCTGAACTGTTTTAAGCTCTCTGTGCTTTTTACTGCTTATGTTTACTTCATTGATACTTAAGATTTTACCATTGGGCTTGTGTTAAAGTCTTCCCTATGTAGAAACGCAGAGAATAGAGATGATATAGTAGAAGAAGATGTTTAGGTTTACATTGCACTATCTTTTGCTTCATATACGCAATAAGGAAAGAAAAAGTTCAACACATGCATATCATCATCATTATCTAGGAACTTTAATATCCAGGGAGCTTGAAGTTCAACAGAGAATATAAATGTGAGCCGAGTAACATAAATGGACTAATAAACACAATGAAAACAACTTAGGCATCAGCAGTGCTGATACGCCATCCGTACTCACGGGCTCCGTCCTTGTCAACAATCTTGATAACAAAGTTTGGTGGTGCAATGACCAGCCTTGACCTGATCTCGAGTATGCATTTGTCCACCAATTCAATGGCTTCTTCAACAGACATGTCGCTGCGGTAGTGTCTGTCCATTGTAGAGAGAGAGAAGTATGAGCCGTATCCAAATGCTCCCTTATCAACCTTGTGGAGGGTTGCAATGTAGTCAATGTAGTATAGAGATGCGCCGGCTTCTTTGTCATAGCCAGCCATCAGGATGTTCACCGAATATGGATTCTGGAATCAAATAGAACAGACAACAATGGGAAATCTCAAAATGTCAAGTGCGAATATGCAGACCAGTCCTAAACAACCCAAAAAAATCCAGGGAATCAATCAGATCATTTAACAATCTATAGCTAAGGCTACATGGGTATAAACCCCACTCAACACTGTCCAAAGTTGGAAGATCTACCCTAAACCGGTAAAAATGATCACACATCAGTTAGCCTTGAGTATCAGATTTTCACCATCAAGACACAGAAGTCAGAGTAACCTTGGAAGGTAGCACAAAATTCCTAGTCTTGTAAATTCTTAGTTAATGAAATAATATTACTTATCAAGCTTGGCATAAGAAAACTATTAAGCTGTAATCCGAGTTTCATCTTTTCTGCATCATAATTCTAAATTTCATAACTTCGTCCAACTCAAAGATAATCTTCTGTAACATCCAAGGACATAAAACTGCAACAATGTGTAGAATAGTCTGAAATACCTTGAATATTTCTAAAGGCCACACTATGTCTACATAATGAACACATTAGGTAAAGTTTCTAATGGCATTTAGCTACTCTGAGGTAATGAATATTAACAAGTATTAGAACTACCTGTATCAACAATGGTTTTACACCACCATACAAGAGGAAGTGAAACACAAAGGCTTATATAAACTTATCAACAAGTATTAAGCATCAAACATCTTAACACAATCAAAACCATAGTATGACAGAGGAAAGCTTCAAAAAAATTGACATGTTTAACTAAAGAAGAAAGACAAGTTCAACTACATTGCATCAAAAGAGGAAACTAAAAAACCAAGAATAAGCACTAAGCACCAATCGCTGATCTGATGATACCCCACAATCTCACTATTTCATAAAAGTATATGTACCTCAAAGAGATTAAAACCCTAATTCCCCAAATCTAAAATAAGGCAGAGAAACTTCTGAAATAAAAAAATAAAAAACCGTAGAAGAAAAGTTAGAACCTTTCTCAAAGCAGTGGCAAGTTCTCCACGAGTGAAGTTAGCAGCAGCAGCAGTACTCAAAGGAATCCCATTACGAAACTGATACAGTGACACATTCTTCTGAACATACTCCGTAAACTGAACCCTAAAGTAAATCCAAAAAAAAACAGAAATCAAATTCATGTACTACTACTACTGAATCACAGACAGAGAGAGAGACGGAGAAGTTTTTTTACCGGTCACCAGGCTCACCACTAGCGGCGACGAGCTTGTGAGAGTCAAGAGTCATGATCTTGTCCTCTTTGTTCTTGTGAAGAAGAATACTGTGAACTGCTGATGTATCCGCCGCCACGATAGCGAATCCATTCCCAACTAGACCAAATACACACTCCATCTTCAGATCTGTTTCTTCTCAGTTCCTTTTTCGAATTTTTCGATTCCGATTATTCGTTTCTTCCGGTCGCTGGAAGAATAGTTTAAGAGCTTTTTAGATCAAAGCGACTTGGCGAACAAGACGGGTTGATTTGGTAGTTCTAGAATATAGTCAGGGGTATTTTAGACATATTAACGTTATGGGGACATTTCTATTTTTTAAAGTAGGAGGGTGTAAGAGAGAGTAATAGGAAAAGCTTAGGGGTTAATTTGTAAATTAAAAAGGAACCTCTCGTTTTCTTCTCTCTCCCGCTTCTTGCTGAGTCGCCGACCCTCTGAGAAGAATAAGGTCTAACAATGGAAGTCTGAGATGGTTTCTTCAGTTTCTAATTATAAAAGAGAATTTGGTTTTAATTTCTCTTTATTGTTTATCTCGTCCTCGATTTCAAGAGTTTGATTTCTGTAACTTTGAGCTTCCTTCAAAGCAAATGAAAGGTGTCGTCGTGAGTATACTCGAATTGTATTTCCCATGGTGAATAAAGGATAAGAAAGTGTTGTGTCTTCATTTCAATAGATAAAACAATCTAAACATGGCGTATTCTGTTGTTCGGCTTCGAAAGGTTTCAGCTTTGGGGATTTCTCGTGTTCTTCAAGGTTGGAGCTTTTAAACCCTTTTTTTCTCTGTTTTCTGGTTCTCTTTTGGTTAGAAATTGCGGATTGTAGTTTGTAAGTGATCTTAGAAAGGAACTATCAGAAATTTTGATCATCTGGATACAGAAAGTTTGAACCTTTATGAGCTTTGCAGCTTCTACATCTGTTTCTGTGTAGTGTCTAGAAGAAGATTGGATTGGTTTAACGTTGTATCTTATGATGGCTTCGTGTTGCCTAATGTTTCAGCTGATAAAGGAAGTTTGTGGCGGTTTCACTTTGAACCTGAGTTTGGTGACCTTTTGAGATTAGGTGTCTTGACTAGGAATTATAGAAAGAACTCTGGATCTCCAAAGTTTGATTTCACTGGCACTGGAACCACCTCAAAGTTCGATTTCACTGATCTCACGTAAGAGTAAAACTTCTTGTAGAATTTTTTTGTTAGCTCCCCAGTAGCAACTAATTGCGATTCTCTTTGCAGTTCCATTGTTGTTGTGGAGAGATTAGTAAAGAGGAACTGATTTATATTTCTGTCATTACTTTGAATTCTAGCTGTCCTCATACATGGTATCCTATAGCTCGGAAGAAGAAGCGTAAGGTCATTCTACATGTTGGCCCGACAAACAGCGGGAAGACATATAGTGCCCTTAAGCACCTTGAACAGAGTTCTTCAGGTATGCCTTGAAGGTGACTAATAAACCTTTTGGAAGCCAGTTCTTGAACTGTTTAAAATTTGCTTCTTTCACTTGAAGGTGTATATTGTGGTCCGTTAAGATTGTTGGCATGGGAGGTAGCTAAACGGTTAAACAAAGCAAATGTTCCATGTGATTTGATCACGGGACAAGAGAAAGACTTAGTGGAAGGGGCAACACACAAAGCTGTGACAGTTGAAATGGCTGATGTTACATCTGTCTACGATTGTGCCATCATTGACGAAATTCAGGCTAGTCTTGCTCGACTTTGGCTTAAGAAATCGACAAGAACTTTTTGTTTGTTATTCTCATCCTTTCTTTCCCTAATTTCAGATGGTGGGATGTAAACAAAGGGGATTTGCATTTACTCGTGCTTTACTTGGAATCGCGGCTGATGAGCTACATTTATGTGGCGATCCAGCTGTCGTACCTCTTGTTGAAGATATACTGAAAGTAACTGGAGATGATGTCGAGGTATCATGTTTATTCGAGCTAGAGTCCCTTTTTCTTCTCTAATTATTTCTTGTTTATAATTAAATACCAATACTCTTGATGTAATCACGACCTCTTGATCCCTTTTATTTTGAATTCAGGTTCATACCTATGAGAGGCTTTCACCATTAGTCCCTTTGAAGGTTCCTGTTTCATCAGTTTCCAGTATTAAAACTGGGGATTGTCTTGTCACTTTTTCCCGAAAAGATATATATGCGTATAAGGTTAGCAGTTACTTATCTTGTTCTCTCTTCCTGTATTTTGCTTTTTTCTGCTTGAGTTTGCTGCGAAAGAAATAGAACATTTTGGCATCATATTATATGCATACATAGCTCTATTCTCTACGCGTCATGAGTATTGAATGCTTCCATACATATTCTTTACTCTTTTTTTTGGTACCTTTTCGTAGAAAACAATTGAACGTGCGGGGAAGCATCTTTGCTCTGTGGTTTATGGTTCGTTGCCTCCAGAGACTCGCACGGCACAGGTTTGAGTTCCTTACTGTCTTGGCTATAGGCTTAACTGGATGCTCTAAGAATTATCTTTTTTTGTTTCCAAATGCTTTAAAATCTGCAGGCAACAAGGTTTAACGATGAGACCAATGACTTTGATGTGCTTGTTGCCAGCGATGCGATTGGCATGGGTCTTAATTTGAATATTTCAAGGATTATCTTCTCGACCCTTCAAAAATATGATGGTTCCGAGACCAGAGACCTAACAGTATCTGAGATTAAACAAATTGCAGGTAAATTTTCAACAAAAAGCACCAAATAATACATCAAGAGTATTGGTATGTCCTCTCTAATGTTCTGATGATCCTGTTGTAGGGAGAGCTGGCAGGTTTCAATCAAAGTTCCCTATTGGCGAAGTAACTTGTTTGCACAAAGAGGATCTTCCGTTGCTTCACTCTTCTCTCAAGTCTCCATCACCTATTCTTGAGGCAAATTTATGGCATTAAGATTAGTTCTCTACATCTGTTCCTTCTTAAGCTTGTCTAAGTTTACACAAAACTCCTATCATGCAGCGTGCTGGACTATTTCCAACATTTGACCTCCTATCTGGGTATTCCCAAGCACACCCTACACACGGGTTGTACCAGATATTGGTAAGATATATTTTCTTCCTTCGTTATTCTCGCCTTCGGTCCTTATGAATGGATCTGAAATCATGGCTCATTAACTTTGGCAGGAACATTTTGTTGAAAATGCTAAGCTGTCTTCAAACTACTTCATCTCTAATGTTGAAGACATGATGGTAAAGCTCAGCTATGATGTAGTTTTGTTCAGATATCAGAAAGAGAATGTTTTCTTAACACATATGTTGGTCTTGATTTTCAGAAAGTTGCTGCCATTGTTGATGAATTACCCCTCGGATTGCAAGAGAAGTATCTTTTCGTGGTCAGGTAATAGCAAAAATAACATATTTTCGTCTTTTCTTGTTTTCTGCATCCAATAAGATTTAAATATATACCAGCTTAGACTGATCTAATGTTACTTATGTGCAGTCCAGTTGATGTAAATGACGAAATTTCAGGTCAGGGACTTGCACAGGTGAAAAACTTGAATCTCTTATCTTTTTTATTTTGAGATATCAATAAAGGTATCTATGTCTGCAAAAAAATTGTTCACTTTTACTTTTTTTTCTTTGTACATTAGTTTGCTCAAAACTTCTCGAAGGCAGGCATTGTGAGGCTCCGGGAGATACTTGCACCTGACAGAGTGAAGGTTCCCAAAACACCTACAGAACTCAAGGAACTTGAATCCATTCACAAGGTAACATCTTTCTTTTCCTCTATGAGTAGTGATCAAAGGAAGTGTATGTATTTTATTCAAAAACTCGTGATAAAACAGAATCTTCGAAGCTCATATTGCAATAGATGGGTTTAATCTCATTATGATCTTAATTGTTCATTAACCAAAATCAAGAGAGAAAATGTGGATTTTGTTAGTTTAACTAGATGACGATTGAGCAGGTTTTGGATCTGTACGTATGGTTAAGCTTAAGGCTAGAGGATTCTTTTCCTGACCGCGAAGTAGCAGCTTCGCAAAAGTCAATCTGCAATTTGTAAGTAGCTAGAATTAGAAAACGGCATTATCTTTTCCTCTGCTTTGCTTGACGTTTTGATTCAAAGAAACATTGAATTTTACAGATTGATTGAGCAATTCTTAGAGGGAAATAGACTAAACTCTCCTGCCCGCTTCTCACGATATCTAAGGCGGCAAAAACTCTCAGAATAAACTTCAAGTTTGGTTGGACAATTGTCTTGTTCTTCTCGTTGGTTTGTTCACCAAGGAAAAAAGTAAAGACAAGATCTTAACAGTATTTGATAATGGTGCACTCAAAAATTGTCATTAACAGTAGATAAACCATTTGATTTATTTGTTCATTTTATCATTTCGTTAAACATGACATGCTTTAAGATGTAAGAAATGCATTAATAATATTTGTCACATGCATTCCATAATATTGTTTTTACTTCAGATATGAAGTCACTTTGTAGCAATAGCGTGAATCAGTTTATTTTGTTGAATTTGATGATGAAATAAGTTTTGTCTCGACTTCTTTATATCTTTCTTTTTTGAATTTTGACCTTTAATTTTGTAATGTAGATCACAAAATGCATAAAGAAGAAACGTACTCTTATAGCGATCTCTCTCACTTCATCATGGAGGCATGGAGCACATTCTAGTCCTCCACGGTGGAAGGCTATTTGGACAAAAGCTCTCTTTATATTAGATTTAAACAGTTTTAAGACAACAAAGCGACAAATGATATAGATTCTTACATGACTGAAATTAGTTATACAAATGAAGTTCTATGACAACTACTTATTATTCAGAAGAAGAAAAAAACATTAGCTTACCATACTGTCGTCTACACCAAAAACTCGTGTACGTAGTTTTTATTTTGTTATTTCTTAATTAGTAAACAAATTTTCGTATTGATAGCTGAAATTTTTAAAAGATTTTAGTTACACTCATAGGGATTTTCTCTTTGACATCCGCAGTAATGTTCGTCCTTAGATGTATTGGAATCTTTTTTAACATCCTCACATCTACATTTAAGAACACGTTGTTTTAGCTTAGATTCCATTTCTTTGTAGCATTTCTTCTTTCCATGAAACCCGCATTTTCCAGAAAATAGGATCTCACTCCAACACTCTACGGGAGGTGCTCCAGCTTCCGATTCTAATTTTTTATCAATCAAAATATATATTTAGGTTATAAAGATATAAGCAATTAGTAATACCATAGTTTTAAGTTACGTCATATTCTTGAGCTGCTTTCTCGTTTTGCAACACTACTTTTTGTTATTTGAAACAACCAATAAAAGAAATTAATATACTACCTTCAACAAGGCTTAGAAGCAAACAGCTGACAACAAAAGAAACCATAATCAAAGTAGTACACCTCATGCTTCAATATTGATAAATATTCTCTCTATTATTTGGCCAAATTTTTTTTTTTGTCAACTTCTCGTAACAAATATATTTTATTGTTGTTACTTGTAAACACCGGTAGTATATATACAATAACCACAACAACATAACTTTTCCGATAAGTTTGAGAAAATAAGGATGAGCCAAGTCAAAATGATCGGTAGAATCGGCTTCCATTTTTAGAAGCACAATTTTTACTATAATTAAAGCAATATTTTTTTTAAAGAACTTGAGAAACCAATGATGAGTTGCTCTAGTATTTCTGGTTGAGGGTGAACTTTGAAGTCAAAATTTTACAAGTGTTTTTAACCGTTTCTTACAAACCCACACGACTTTAGATTTACGATACAGTATTTAGTTTGTGAACAACGTAGAGACCTTGAATCTCACATGTTCGATTCGTGTCGGTAAAAGTTTGCTCTCTAAAAGAAAAAAAAAAAATACATGATTTGTCTACCGTCGTGCGGATTAATGTTCAGATCCACGGGTCAAGAACCTCCTAATCATTATAAAACAAAAAAACACAATGACTAGATTCACAATGATCAAAATAATTTATTTAACAAATCTTGTTAAAAGAAGTTTCTTGGAGAAGAAGCAAAAGGGGCATTCAGTTAAATGTCGACAAAAACAAGACAATAAAACCAAACAGAGGTAGAAAGGGAAATTTAAGGTCCACGAGCAGGAGCAAAGCAGAAACAGCCCCGACTTTGATCTTCCGGTATCATTCCGCCACCTTTACTGGTATCAACACCTTCAAGCATTTTCACCACCTCCTTCATCTCCGGCCGTTTCTGCGGATTCCCATCCCAACATGTCTTCATTATGCCCGCCAATGCAGTCGGACAGCATCTCGGTATCTCCGGTCTCAGATTCTTTTTTAAAACCATAGAAAAAAAGTTTCAGAATTCGACATTACGTAAGTATCAAGGAAAACTAGCTAGGGTTTTCTTAGGTCAAAAACTTACATGTAAGACAACCGCGGAAGAAACATCGACAAAGCTAAGATCAGGATAAGGCATATCGCAGCAGTAGATTTCCCATAAACATATCCCAAAGCTGTAAACATCGCACCTTCTGTTGTATGGCTTACCATCAATGACCTAAACACAACACTAAGTTAAATTCGATTCAGTTTTGAAAACAGAGAGAACAAAAAAAAAGGTTATAGTTTTACCTCAGGAGCCATGTATCCAAGAGTACCGGTTTCTCCTGTCATGTCTTTTGGATTAAGAGCTTCCACTCGTGCTACTCCAAAATCCGCTATTTTCAAATTCTTCTGAGCATCCAAAAGCATGTTCTCTGTTTTCACATCGCGGTGGACAATCTTCTCTGAGTGCAAATAGCTTAGCCTGCAGTAAGAACAACAATAAGATGTTTGTTTGCACAAATCTGAAAAAGATTAGCAGTGTCAAAAGACTAATTAATTACCCTCTGGCGAGATCAAGAGCGAGTTTGATAACGGCTTTAAAAGCGAGTTTCTTGCTCTTATGACGAATCAAGTGTTGTTTCAATGTTCCACCAGGAAGATATTCCACAACCACACAACATGCTTGTTGAGGCAACGAGCCTTTCGAATCAGCTGATCGTATATTAAGATTCGTTGTTCCCATCGACGCTCCAACAAACTGTTTCATTTCAATATTTCAATACTCAATTCAGTGAATTAACTAACTAACTTATTAACCAACTAACCTTTGTGACATTTGGATGGTTGAGTTTGTGCCAAACAGTGACCTCTTGACGGAACAAAGCTCGATTTGTAGCGGTCTTGGCCGTTGTTTCATTCCCATCATCTTCCCAATCAAGCACCTTCACTGCAAATTACTCAAACACAGTCACAATCTCTAACAAAAACATAAGTCAAGATCAAGATTTTGGATTTAGTTTATTATTATTACCTGCAACATCTTGTCCATCATAAATGCCTTTGTAGACAGTACCATAAGTACCACGAGCAATAACATTACTTGTTTCAAGCTTAGCCAAATCAATCTCCCATTCTTCCTTAGCTTTAGGATTCACCTCAAGGTTCCTCGACCAAACCCTACTCAGATGTTTCTCAAGCTGTCTATCTAAACTCTTCAAATCAATCTTATCCGCTCTAAAGATCTTTTCTTTCGTCGTGTTGTTCCCATCTTCTTCTGATTTCTTCTCCATTACTTAAAATCTTTTCAAATCAAAACTAATTCACTATGCAAACAAGAAGATCACACAACTTTCAAAAAACAAGATTTTGTGACTCAAATCATCAATCTTTTCATCATCATCATGAAATCTAGTACTAATTTTTTCAGATTATTACTAGTGAATAGTTAAATCACACAAAAGTTATCAAAAACAATCTTATGATTGCTAAGTTAAACAAAGGCAGCTTTAATAATGAAGAAACTATTAATCACCAAACTTTCTCAAAGATCATGCACATGGTTTGACATTCAGATAATGAATTTCTCTACAATTGTAGCCTAAAAAATCTAACGTGACAATACGAAAAAGTAAACCTTAAGAAAACGACTCGTTAACCACTAATATAGCACAACGATGATCAAATATTAAAATTCAATTAACATAAACGACAAAACCAAAAGTCAGCTGTATCAACCACAAGGACATGCAGAGAACAGAGACGTAATAAGCAAACTGAAATTGATGGGTTCAAAGGGAACGAAAGAGAGGATTTTTAATGGTGGGTTTTGGATTATGAGGCTAAAAGAGCGAGATTTATCTCCAGAAGCAGAGGATTGTTTCTGAAATATCTCTCCTTTTTTTTGGATGAAAAGAGAGAATCTCTAAATAAGAGAAAAGGACTTAGGAAACGACGGAAGAGAGATGGAGAGTGAAAGACGGAACAGAAGCTGTTTCTTTCAGGCTTCTTTTAAGGATACGTATTTATTTGTTTTTTTCTCTCAAATATTTCTTAAAGAAATATCATCAAAACATATCTTTGGTTTTTGGATTTTTTAAAATAGGAAGTAAATATCATAAAAACATTTATTTTTTTAATCTATCTGATAAATTGAATCGTTCCCATCTAAATCATATCCAAAAAACTGAATTAAAAACAAAAATTGGATTATGTGTTTTGCTATTGGTAGACCTGTTCTTAGAGATATTGAAAATATTAAATTCAATACCTTCTAATTGTTTGAATTTTCAATTAGGTTTTAATCTCTAAAGATCTAAGAGATTAAATCTATGGTAATCTTTATCTTCTTGTTTTCTATATTTTTTCCAACTATATCGCGTAGGATATTAAAGTGTATATCCACTATTTGATAATGTATATATCTATTGTGTTTGAAATATATATCTAAACAGAATTAAACATTTATATCTTCAGTTTTGTAATATTTTAACATTTTAAAAAAGAAAAATATGTCTATATAATATAGAAATATTAAATGCATATATAATGTATGATAATGCATACATATAAAATTATAATTTGGCAGGAAATACATATTATTAGCCATTGAACAAAAACAAAATAGTTTTCTTTTAAATTGAGTACATATGTTATCAAATGTTAAGGCTTGTCATATACTACAAACTGAGATCTTGAGGCCCAATTTACATGGATGGCCCAAACTAAGACCCATAAAAACTTAAGGCAGAAGATTTAGTCGCCTGCTTGATCGGTTCAAACGGTACTTAAGACTTTGACAAACCAGTAAGTCTACGAAATAAATATCTTTATACTAAAGATTTTAGTACGTAGAGAAATCCAACGTACACACTGAAGTGTCTACATAATGTATCCCAACTTACCATTGCGCCTTATCACTTGGGTTCATACTGAAATACATTTAACATATAGAAACCATTCAAACTATTATGTTTAGGTAATTTCTAAAAAATCTTACCACGAACCCGTGTGTACATGTTTTCCCGGGGTTCCCAAGTTTTTTTGAACTATTTTTTTTTTAAAAAGTTGAAAATACAATACAAACAAACATAAATTGTTTTGAAGGAGCCCGGTCCAAGATGTGATCAAACCCAATCTTAAATATATTGTTTTGTGTCGCAATACACATCTATACGTAAGATTGACATGTACATGTATATCTTACTGAAAAGTCAAAAACATTTGACTTCATAAACCTATAAGTAGTATAGTTGGTCTAAACACCTTAATATAATAGCCAATATCAAATTATTAGTTGCAGTTCTTTCTTTGACCAAAGCATGTCAAGCTTCCATTCATCAATCTACATATGTACGCGCTCTCAAAACCATTAACATTTAGAAAACCATGTCAAGCTTTTATTATCTAGCATTGTATCTGGTATGACCAAAATTTATTGCAGTTAAATCTCCACTTGACTTCAAAAGGTTAATAGTAATACCAATATACCATATCTAGTGAATAACAGCTTCCACTTATCCGGTTATGAGTGAACGGTATTATTTCTTTAAGATCCAAAGTAGAAATCGGGGATGATGTGATATATATAAACATAACATTCTCACCTTCGAACACTAGCTATTAGAAAACATATATTATCATCTAAAAAGCTCAAATAGACATCCTCTTTTTATAACATGGTTTGTTTATCTCTTCAAGGAGCCGGACATTGGTGATAAAGAAAAACAAGTCTTAATATTATATATATCGGCGTGGCTCCACTTTGTTATATTGAAATCAATATATTGATATGAAAAAATGAAAAAGTTGAAATTCACCTTGATTCGTGAGTACATAAGTCAAAAGAATTGCATACCAACTTTTTTGTACTTAAAGAGAAAAGACGAGAGACTTGCAAAGTCCAAGGTCAGCCCAAAAATATATATTACAATTATTCACATCAATCTAAGAGGAATGGACAAAAAAATTATTACGAGAAAATACCGTTTTTCAAAAAATAATTGTCAACTACAAACTTATCTAATTCATACATGCGTAAAAAATCGACACAGAAATCTTGATTGAGTTAGGATTGTGAATCACAAAACGATACGTAGACATCTCGCAATCAAAAGACACTTAGAAAAAATCATAATATGCAATATAATTCATATAAACTTGTTATTAATTATTTTTTTAAAAAAATCCAAGATCGGCTAGTCCCGCACTTAGGCCGAACGAGTCTAGCTTTCATGCATTCAAACGCTCAAGCATGAAGCATGAAGTACCCGATATATGTTTCATCAAAACATCTAATTTTAGCTTAACATATGGGTTCGGTCTTCAAGCAATCAACTTAAAGTTCTCCCGTAAGCATCTCATCTCTTTTTTTTAAATGGCTATATATAATATCTTTCATTTTTTTTTACTAAGCTAACTCAAATATACGGCCGAGTCGTCACATATTAATTTTTCTATGACTTTAAACAAACTATGTTTATTTATCTTTATTCCAAAGCTTTCAGCAAGTTTTGTAATTTTGTAGCGTCAGTAAATATTTAGAAAGACACTCCTCCATTTATTCTTATGGAGAATCATCTGTTCACGTACCATGTTAATATGTTATTGTTTGATGATATCATTTGTTTGTTGCAACGGACTCATGTCCTCAACTATAAAAGTCCTCGACCAGCGATAGTTTTTTAAAATTCTCCTTATAGGATAGCTCGACTCGGAGCTATACTCCAGACCACCGAACTGGTTCAATTGTCGACTTTCCAAAGGCTAAACCATTCATCCCTAAGTTCTTCTAAAACTAACAAATCCTTAATTCTCCAAAAAATATCCCATTATAATTCAACAATTCAAGAAACTAGACATTTTGTTCCGAGCAATATTTTTTTTAATAGCTTTAGTTCGATTCATAAGTCATAACCTTATTATACAAAAAAAAAATAAAGATTCACCTTACAAACATATGAGACTAAATAATGACTTTGGTACCTTTGGCTTTTTCTTATAGTCATTTTGTGAGAAGCATTGAGAGGGATCTTGACTTACGTACTAATCAAAATGTAAATAATTATTTGTTTTATAGTCTTTAATTCTTTATTAATCTTTGACTAATGATCTGCCACTAAGTATCAAGCTACCTGACATTCGCTAAAAGTTCAACTAACAACTTTATATATAATAGTTTATAAATACTAACAATTATATGTAAAGACTCAATGTATTGCGTTTAATTTAATATGTTTTCTTACATACGAAGGATATCTTTCTTATGTGTTTTAGGTCACGTGATGTGGCATGTAGGCACGTGATCTTGCAGGCAGCATGTTTGGTCGACATTATGATTTTAGCATGGAGCTTCTTTATGCCAGAAGAATTTGCTTTTCCTTCTCTCCATATGTATTACTTTGGAGACTACAATTTATTCAATAATCTAGTCCATATTTTCTATTTTTGTTATAATTCTTTCAATTTTCCATATCATTTTTGCTATTTTTACGAATTGTTTTCCTTTTGTTTTCGGTGTATTTACGACATTTTTTCGCGTTATGCATTTCCTGGATTTGCAGCATCTATATTAATATGTATTACTTTCTTGGTAAATCTGCATCATTGCATGTGTACCAACGATATTTACTTATAGTGTTGAATAATTAGGGAATTCACTATCATTTTACTAAAAGCAATTCGTCATTCAGCTGCATTTTCTGTTTACGTACGGGATTAAAGATTACTCACCGATATTGATATATAACATTTACAAAAAGAAAAAATCAACCCAGTGGTTGGCCACAAAGTCACTAATAGTTCTATATGTAGCTAGCACTCATTTTTAAGTTGTTTGACATCTATAAAGATTGGGTTCAATCTAGCTACCTACCTTATCAATGGGTGTTAGTAAATATCACTTATGTGAGATCCAACGAACAAAGATAAATCAGTATATGACTCTAGCTAGAATGATTGCAATTATTGTAAATTATAAGTGATCTTAGCCATATATAAATGTCGACATTTCACCACATTATTTTTAATAATTATATATAGTTACGGATTATTGTTTAGACTTTAGACTAACTCAATCCGTTTCGTTCAAGCCCATCTTATATCAACATAAAACGTAAAGTTAATTTGAATTTTTTGATCGTGAGTTAGGCCTCAAGACTACAAAGGAAGCATATATATATGCTTAGAAAAAAATGTCCCTCTCACATTACACCAATATAACCACCACCTAACCGTACAACATTCCTACTTTAAAACCAACAAACACATATGTCAAAAGACACATTTTTCAACATTCCTACTTAAAACCAACAAACACGAAAACACCCCATTTTTCATAATTGTGAATACAACTTTATGACCTTACCAATGCCCAAATACCAAATACTGTTAGAGTGTTTCAATTTTTGGAGGAAATATTAAGAAATTCTTAGTATTAATAAAATACATGGTTAATTAGATAGATAGCCTAATTTTACAAAACAAAAACTGTATGATGACAAAATCATAACTAAATTAATAATTATCAATTTGAAGAGAGATTTTACTAGTTTTGTAATTCTAAAAAAAATATCTATATGAAGAACAGTTTTTTTTCACTGTAATCAATATTTTTCTAAAACCAATTACAAGTAGAAAAGTAATTCTTTAGTTTAGAAAACAACACGAACTTTTTTGATGTAATAAAAGTATTAAAAAATAATTTTACCAAGAATTAATACAAATTTAGGAAAAACAAACAATATTAGAGTGATATTTCACAAAATATTTACATGTATTAATTACTATGATATATATATATATATAACAATATTAATTTGTACATATATGTACACTGATGAATTTATACAGATTATTTTATGATATTTGTAATATATAAGATGTCTACATATATAAGATTTTTTTTTTAAACCGTTTTTTTAAATTATCGATTTATAATATTTTTTTACACTTGTCCCAACTCAGATCGAAATAATTTTTTAATTTATAGAGATCGTTAATTTATCGAGTATTGATTTATAAAAGTTTTACTCTATTTAAAATAATGTATTATCAAATAAAATAACATACTAAAATCAACTTCTAATTGTTTGTATTTATGTTTTACATATGTCATTGTTTTATTTTTCATTTTTTGTATGAATGTATGTTTTCTTAATTTAGTTATCCTTATATTTCCTTTTCTTTTCCATCCTTCTTTAATTTTAAAAAGATTACAAGTAGAATATGTAAAAAGCATAAAAATTACAAGGATAGCAGACAAGATGATACAAACTACAAAGGACTGAAGAATAAGTAATGACACTTAATTATCGATTTGGTTTGGTTTTGTTCAGTTCTCTATTTATCTTCCTCCTAATCGATATTTATTTCTATTTTTTTTCTATTTTTTTAATTTATTTATAAATTTGTTACGACATCACTTTTACATAATAATAAAGTGACAATTTTTTATTTTTTTTTAAATTAGACTATTTACAACAATATATATTCGATAATGATGTAATTCGAACAGAATTCATACAATTATCGTTTTAAAGTAAATCTTATATCACGAAAAAAAACATTCGAACAGAAATTATTATGCCATTTTCGTCGTGTGGTCTCTCTTTGACCAATGCAAAGAGAATGGATGGTAGACACAAGATCTGGGTTACATGTCCACGTAGTTCGACGTTCGGACACCGTAACTTGCGAAGCCAATTTAAGTCAACGACTCAACGTCCATCCACGTGTCTGTCTACCATCCATTAGATCCCACCATCTCAATAGCGCACCATAACAAAGTAAACCACAGCGTACATGAACTACTCTTTCGTTATAAATCCATTTTCCCGCCCATTGTCACATAACGCCTAGCTGTCACTTTGTTAATTCCGAAAATACCCATGGGGGAACATGATGGCTCCTAGATAAGGACATGGATATAAATGTAAATTCGGTAAAAAATCACGTAGTAACAAAAACGTAACCCCACCGGCGATTTTATATTAAATTCTTAGGTCTTTTAAACTTTAAAGGCGTTCACGGGGAAGGCATGTTTTTGGCTATTTTTATTAATATCTTGTTTTAGTGGAAACATTTAAAATATAATACGTGAAAAGATGAAATTATTTTTATTACCATAGCCCGGCACTTTGTATTTTAATTACCACATTTTAGATCACAGTAATCATGTTACTCCTATTTTTGTTATGATCGTGAATGATAAAACATAAAATGTGTATATACAACCGACTTTCATGATCTAATGATCACATGGAGACAGTTTTAGTGTACAAAAATAATAGACACATGCAATCATTTCTTTTAGGTAGATCTTAATTATTTGTTAGAAGCGTGTACAAATAATTACAAAGTATTTGTAAGAGAGAAACTATTTGAGTCAAACAGATTGGTACAAGAATGTCTATGACAAGAAAAGGCAATTTTATGCAATAATGTACATGATTTATCGAGCGTTATTTAGTCATTAGTGTAAATCATAATTTATTATTCTGAATAATTGACCATAAACGCTTTCTCGTGATTAGCAAATCTAGTGACTACTGATATATAATTCTCCCAGTTTTAGCCTTATAATGTGCTACTGACCATAAACAATCCTCTCTGTCAGTCGTCAGTCTTTTAATTCTCTCTTCTTTTTTTTCCTCTTATGCACTAAAAAGCGTGCATTACTGTTTCGGGTAATTTTATTTTTTTGTTTGCTAACAAATCCATAAAATTATGATATAGCGTATAGAGAGACATATTAAGCGTGCATGAACTAAGACTTGGTTTTTTCAACGTTATTAAACAAAAAAAAAGACTTTCAACGTTATAAAAACAAAGACGTATTCATTGTTAGTACTTAGTGGCAAATTGCATTGTAAATAAACCACCTAACAAAAGAGAGAAAACAAATTTTTTTTTTATTGCATAGAAACAAAAGAGAAGCAGCAGCAGTGAATAATAGAACTGTAAAATTCTCAAATTCCTTATTCTATTATTTTCTGTCCACTAATAATAACTAAAACAAAAAAGAGAAAAAAGGGAAAAGAAAAAAAAAACTGATGTCCGTTACTTTATTAAAAGGTTTAGGAATCGAGAGAGAGTATATTACTTATACTTGGACTTAGATTGCAGACAAAGCAAAGCATCAAAGATTCATTATTCACTGCTTATACATACACAGATACATAGAGACACTTGTTGTATATAATACAGAGAAAGAGAGACAGGTGTTAGGGCAAAGTTGATAGTAGTGGTGGGTCTGATTTCTGACATAGTCCCCATTTCCCGCCTTTGCTATTGTTTGAATATCTCTCCTCCTCCTCCTTCTTCTTCCACTAAAGACATATATAGAGAGAGAGAGAGAGAAACTTAATAAAAGACTGAGACTTTCCTCAGAGATAAGAAAGAGAGAGAGAGTGACACTGTGTTTGTGGATGTGATTTTTTTTGTTTGTGTGTTGGAAAATGGATACCCCTCAGAAGAGTATTACTCAGATCGGAACTCCAATTTCCAAATCCAGATTCGAGGTTTTTCTTCTTCTGTATAACTCTAATAATTGGTTTGGTCAAAGTTCTGTGTTTTTGTATTTTAATGAAATGTTTTGCTGTTTTTTTGTGCCAATTATCAGATTTCTCTGAATTCTTTTCTAATTTATTGTCATAGAAATTCAGATTTCATAGGTTTAATGGACCAATTATTCAATTCATTTTTTTACAAAAAAAAAAAAAAAAGTACTTTGGTTTTGTGTTTGAAGTCAATGCAGTTAGTTCAAAGACATAACTGTAACTGGTTTTAGATTTGTTTGACTTTGACGGTTTTAGTTGTTTCACATGTTACAGTGAAGTGTTGTTAATTATGATCAGTTATCTCCAATTCTCACTACAAATTCTATACTTTTTGTTTCTGTCCTGTTTTTCTTAAGATTCTTTGAATTGTGGAATCTGTAACCTTAATGGTACAAAAAAGATTCATAATTATAATGCAAATTTTAGTTGTTTTAATCTGATGGTTTAGTTGTTTCTGTCATATTATGATTATTTATCCCTAATTCGCTAAAAGATCTGTACTTTTGTTTCTGTTCTGTCTCATAAGATTCTTTTAATTGGAATCTGTAACCTTAATTACAGTACCAAAATAAGATTCATAATCTTCCCCTTTTTGTGTTTTGTCTGAAAATGCAGGATTCTCCAGTGTTCAATTACATAAACAGTTTGTCTCCAATAAGACCAGTCAGATCCATACCAAATCCTAACCAATTTAGCTCTCTGAATTTCACTTCCCCTCCCTCTGTTTTCACTTCACCTCACCTAACTTCTTCTCACAAAGAATCCAGATTCTTCAAAACTCACAACTCTTCTTCTTCTGATCCTACCAATTCCGTTGAATCTCAAGAAGACGAGTCTACTTCTCATGAAGAAGTTCCAGCAGAAGGAGAAGATACAAAAGGTCTTAACATAGATGATTGCATGCGAGAAGAAGCTTCAGTTGAAACGAATCTTGATGATTCCGTTGCTTCACCGTGTGGTGGAAATACTACTGATCTTTCGCTTGTTCCTTACGCTCCTACTCGAGGAGAGGATGGTTCTTGTGAGGATAATGGAATGGAGCTGCAGAAGATGCATGATAATGTTCAGGGGAAAACTGAAACTCCGGATTGGGAAAGTTTGATTGCAGATGCTTCTGAGCTGTTAATCTTTGACTCACCTGATGCTTCTGAGGCTTTTAGATGCTTTATGATGCAGAGAGCATCAAACTCTGAAGCACGTTTTAGAAATGGTGTGGAGAAGCAAACAATGCAGCACGATTCAAACAAGGAACCGGAGTCCGCGAATGCGATTCCTTATGAGGTAAACTCAGGAGTAATATCACAAGTAGTTATCTTCAGTGTTTTATAAATACTTACTGTCTCTAAAAGAGTTGTCTTCTTGGTTTTTGTTTTGTGTGATAGGCTGTTTCACTCTTGCACCGTGGTATAAGAAGACGTTGTCTTGACTTTGAGATGCCCGGGAATAAGCAAACATCAAGTGAGAATAACACCGCGGCTTGTGAATCCTCTTCGAGATGTGTTGTACCGAGTATTGGTCTTCATCTAAATGCCATTTTAATGTCTTCAAAGGACTGTAAAACCAATGTTACTCAAGATTACTCATGTTCTGCGAATATACAAGTGGGTTTACAAAGGTCCATCTCTACACTGCAAGATTCTTTGGACCAAACAGAAAATGAAATCCGGGAAGATGCAGATCAAGATGTTCCTGTTGAACCAGCTTTGCAAGAGTTAAATTTGAGCAGCCCTAAGAAGAAGAGGTAAGATTTTTTCCTTTAAGAGTAACTCCTCTGTGTAGAGTCCTTTTATCTCTGTCTTAATAACTGTTGGCATGATAAACACACAGGGTTAAGTTGGATTCTGGAGAAGGCGAGTCGTGTAAGCGATGCAACTGCAAAAAGTCCAAGTGTTTGAAACTGTAAGCTCCAAAGTTCCACATTTTTGATCTTTGGCCCTTCAAAAAAGTTTGGTGTTTTGAGTCTTCTGATGTTTGTGTGGTGCAGTTACTGTGAATGCTTTGCTGCTGGAGTCTATTGCATAGAGCCATGTTCATGTATAGACTGCTTCAATAAACCTATCCATGAAGACGTTGTCCTGGCGACTCGCAAACAGATTGAATCTCGGAATCCACTTGCATTTGCTCCTAAAGTCATTAGGAACTCTGACTCAGTTCAAGAAACCGGGGTAGGATTCTTTTCCCCGTCCTTTGATTCCTCTGCATCATCCATCTATCTTGCTTGAAGTTATAATAATATTGTAATGACACACAGGATGATGCAAGCAAAACTCCAGCTTCTGCGCGCCATAAACGTGGCTGCAACTGCAAGAAATCAAACTGTCTGAAGAAATACTGTGAATGCTATCAGGTTTTTATTTTCCCTCATCGATGTGCTTTCAATGGTTCCATGTGATTAACTTCCTATGGCCTGATTCCGGTAATTTGGTATGTTGTTTCTTTAAAGGGTGGTGTGGGCTGTTCCATAAACTGTAGATGTGAAGGATGTAAGAACGCATTCGGCCGGAAAGATGGTTAGCTTCTCTGCTTCTGAGTTTTCAATTTTTCATTACTAATAACCTCACATTCTCTTTCTGATTCTGATTCTGCTTAATGAATATCTCAGGGTCTTCCATTGACATGGAAGCCGAACAAGAAGAGGAAAATGAAACATCTGAGAAAAGCAGAACAGCCAAAAGCCAACAAAACACTGAGGTTTTAATGAGAAAGGACATGAGTTCTGCTCTACCTACGACACCAACGCCGATTTACAGGTAGAATATCAAATTCTAGAGGACTTTTTATGTGAGTCTATATCACCTGAGTAGCTGAGTTTTTTGTTTTTTTTTTCAGACCAGAACTGGTTCAACTACCTTTCTCATCATCTAAGAACAGGATGCCTCCTCCACAGTCTCTTCTTGGAGGTGGATCTTCCTCAGGGATATTTAACAGTCAATATCTAAGAAAACCAGACATTAGTTTGTCTCAATCCAGAATCGAGAAGTCATTCGAGACAGTCGCAGTTGATGGAGCTGAACAAATGCCTGAGATTCTCATCCATTCCCCTATACCTAACATCAAGAGTGTCTCTCCCAACGGAAAGAGGGTCTCTCCTCCTCATATGGAATCATCTAGCTCAGGCTCAATCTTAGGGAGAAGAAATGGCGGGCGGAAACTGATATTGCAGTCGATTCCATCGTTTCCTTCTCTCACTCCCCAACACTGAAAGCATTTGGTGTTGTGTAGCTAAGGAAATTCTTTGAATCTTTTTCAAGGTGAAAGATGATATAAGTCAACTTCTAGTTGGTAGTAAGTTAGCACTTAGCACACTTTTAAATCTGTAGTCTAGTCGTTGTGTAATAAAGATGTCAATCCATCATGTTCTTCACAACAAAACCAAACATTTCTTGTAATATAGGTTCCTTCTCTTGAAGTTCTACTATATCGAAACATACTGTGTCTGCTTCTAAAATCCGAGTTTCTGCCACGTTTCTCATTCAACCCCAGCACTAGCTTTATTTTAAAATACATCTTAAGCTAGTTGCTACAATATTTCAGAAATCATATCATATTATACTCTTCTAGAGTCAGTTCAATGAATATCTTTACAATAATCTATGAAAGACTAGATGTAATTTACCTTATGAACCACCCTACTCTTCTTTAGTCGAAGACCTTATACACCCGCAGAACCGGTTTTTCTTCTTTCTCGCACTTCTTTTTCCGCCCTTATGAATAATGTCTCTCAAGAGAATCACTGTCCTAGTCTCTGAAAACATTTTCCTTCCTTTGCTTTTGGTGCCATCTTCAAGCTTCAGAACTGTTTGCTCAATGTTCTGCATTTTGTTTTGCAGCTGCTCTATCTTCTCAGACCCGCTTCTTGACTTCTCCACGACCACCTTTCTGTATATATCTCTGGCATCTCCAGTCTCTTCAATTTCCTTTGAAAGAATCTCGTTTGTGTTTTCCAGCTGCGAGACAGCTTCTTCCATTTCTTTCAACTGTCTCTTCACTATAACCAAATCAGCGTTGCTGAATCTTCTTTGTTTCTCATTCATCTCCAGCTTTCTTTTCAGATCTGTTAGGCTAATCCGGAGACTTGACAGTCTCCTTGAATCAGACAAAAGTCTCTCCAGAATCTTTGCCTTGTCTTCGATGTTTCTAGATAACTCTAGTTTGTCAACAACTCCAACCGCTTTATCAGATTCTATAGAGGGATTCCGGCTTTGATGACGGAGATTGGAGTTCAATGACCTCTGCGGTTTGTTACTGTTGATGAGAAAGTTTACACTGGTCTCTGATTCAGCAGATTCATCCCAAAACTCAAACATGTCATTGGAACCATGACTAGTTCCCTGGCTTCTGCCATAGGTCAGGGAGTCTGTGACTTGATCACGAGGATTGTCTTTCATTAATAATTCATTTTTCACCTCTGTCATCTCAGGCCTCAATCTTGGCTGTCTAGATTCACCAGTGACCTGGTCATCAGGTTGTATATTTTCAATCTTCCTGCGGTCTCTGCGTTTTTGGGAGGTGCTTCGTGTTATTTGCCTTGATAGCCTGCCTTTTTCTTTAACAAATGCTTGTTCGATGGTCTTAATACTTGGATTAATTTCCTTCAGAATCACAATTCCATTGCATGGGCTGGTGGTACTGCCGCTTTCTTCCAGATTGTTTCCCTGAAAAAAATGGAAATGTTTAGAATTATTTAAGATCGGTACAGCGAGAAAGATGAGTTGACATTTGAAATAGAAGAACGAGTGCAAAAGTTTACCACTCTTTGTTGATAGGCTGTTGCAGGAAATTTCGTTAAAGCATGTGTACTTTTCTCAAGGGCTTTTACATCCCCTGCCAAAGATGCTATCACAGGATCATAAGCTGACAACTGACTCTTCAGCTCAGTCACTTGAGACTCCAAAAATCCAACTGTTTCTTTCATCTGTTTAATCTTAGTCGTTTTCGTAACAACTTCATCATTGAGGTTTTCACAAACTCCTGAGAGTTCGTTAACTTTGTTCTCAAGAATGAGTTCACGGATAGCTGAGACCTGAAGATCAAAGTAGAAAGATGTTGCCGCAGAATCCCAAAGTCCAATCTCATTGCTTTTCTCTTGCAGCTCCAAACTCAGGTACTCCTCTCGAACCTGTTGTCGTTGAATTTCTTTGTTTAAAAACTGTACCTCTGACTCCAAATTCTCATTCAAAGCGTTAAGTTTTCTAATCTCTTCCTCCTGTCTTCCAGCAACATCTGACAGTTCAGAAATCTGCCACTCTAAATTTGCCCTCATCCGTCTTGAGTCTTCATAGTCTTTCCTCAGCTCCTCAACTTCTTTGTGCAGCTCTTCGTTTTCATTGTTTGTGGCCTTGAGCATATGCTCTGCTTCTAGGATCTCCATTTCCCTATGTTCCAAGATTTCGTCTACATTAGAAACCTGATGTTCCAAGAGTCCAGTTAAGAAGTTGTCTTCTTCAAGGCCTTCCTGTAAATTTTCCAGCATCTTGTTAAGACCTTGACTTTCTTTCTCTTTACCTTCTAACTTCTTCTCCAGTGTCTCAACCTTGCGCTTCAGTCCCGTACTAATTTCTCGTAAACTGCTTACAGTTTCAACAAAATCTTCGACCTCCTCAGCCATTTCAGACCCAAAGGACCTGTAAACAACACACGTGTTACTCAAAGCAACAGCCTCCTGAAGAATTGCATCATTTTCTTCCTCAACTACATGCATTCCATCTTTAAATTCTGAAAATTTCAGAAGCAAAGTTTTGTTATCATTGAGTGTATAGGAATAATCTTGTTGCAAAACCATGTATGAGTCATGCAAACTCTCAAACTTCAAATTCTCAAATTTCAGTTCAGCTCTCAGCTTTTGCTCTTGTTGCTCTCTTTTGATCAGTTTTGATTTCAACAACCGGTTCGCTTCCTGTAGATCTTGCTTGTCCTTTTCAAGCATTCCACACTGATGTATTTTAGTCTTTAGATCTTTTTCGAGTATGTTCTTCTCCGATTCGAGCACCAAACCATCTGACTGGAATTGTCCAAGTAGAGATAAAAGCACCGAGTTCTCAACTACAAGTCGATGCATCTCATATTCAGCACTGGAGAGTGAACCTTTTAGGCTATCAATCTCTCCCAAAGCACGTGAAACTGAAATTTGGTCTTTTGTAATCTTCTGTTCAGTCTTGCAATCTGCTTCAACTTGAAGTGCCTTTATCACCTGATAGATTGCACCTCTCAAGCTATCAATCTCATCCAAAAATATTTCTGCTTCCATCTGCTGCTCGAGATTCTCACTTTCCAGCTCAGCAATGAGTTTCTCGGAAAATTCTGATGCTTCAACATGCTTCTGACACTCAATCAGGAGAGAAAAATTCTTCTGCTCTAGATCTTCTATAAGCTTTTGCAAGATGAAGATCTCGACTTGTTTGTTTACAACTCTGTCAAGCTCATCCTCGTACTCTCTTTTCCTGGAACGACACTCTTCTCGAAGAAAGCTCACATTCTTCTGAAGATCTGCTAATCTGCTTTCAGTAGATCGTTTGTAATTAGCACTCTCCTGCTTCTCAGCGGCAAGTGAGACCTGTAACTCTTCTACTTGATGGCTTTTGAGCTTATTATCTCTCTGTAAATCAGTATACCTTACTTCCAGTTCTGTATACTTCTTCTCCAAGACTCCTAGCTTCTCCTCAACCTTACACAACTGAGAGACAAGAGATTCTCTTTCCTTCATAAGCTCAGACTTATCATTTTTGAGAAACTGGAAGAAATCATCAAAGCACTTTGACTTATCCCTCAAACTTTCAAGCTCAATGTTTGCACAAGACAGGGATTTCTCTAATACAGAGTTCTTTTCCAAGAGTGTCTGCATATTCGCAGTCATGATTTGCAACTGGGAAACCAAGTTAGCTCTCTCGGCAGCAAGCTCAGATTTCTCTCCTCGTAAAGACTCACATCTTTCTATCAGATCCTTCGCTTTCTCCCTGGAACCGTCTAGTTTGGTGTTTGATTCCAGAAGCAATTTCTCCAAATCAGCATTCCTCTTTAGAATGCTGTCCATTTCACATAGCTTCCCTGTAACAGCATTATTTTCGTCTCTCTGATTGGTGCATAACTCGACTAGCTTCGAGTTCTCGTCTTGTAGTTTCTTCACGGAGTAGGAAAGAGATTCGGGATCGAAACCTGTGAGGCTTACTTGGTCAATTAGTTTTTGGTATCTCCTATTCATGCTGTCAATATTACCCTTCACACAGTGGATCTCTACTTGAAGGGCACTGCTCTGGTTCATCTGTTTCGCAACTTCTTCCTCGAGCTTTTCTTTCATTTTCTTCAAGCAAGAGATCTCATTTTTCTGAATCTCCAAGGAGATAGAAGTGTCATTTATTTCGCTTAAGTTTCGGTTTTCTTCTTTAGAGCTGATGTCACCTTCCAACTTACTATTTCGCATCTCCAGTTCTCTCAACATTTGAATCCGGCTATGAAGTTCTGAGGTGAGAACCTTCTGCTCCTCTTGGGATTGAGAATGCAAACTCTCCAAATTTCGAAGGCTAGCTCCAAGTTCTGAAAACCGCAATTGTTCTTCTTGCATTACAGCTTGAAGCTTTTCAATCTCGTTTTGCTTCTGGGAAAGTTCTTGATCCTTAGCTGACATTTTGTGCGCTAGATTTTCTGCTTCTACCTTCATTGTTTGATTGAAGCTCTCCAAAAGAGCGCATTGTTCCTCCACAGTCTTTATTTTTGCAGCGCCAGCAAGAACTTCACTGCTCAGTCTTTTGGCATTATCTTGAGCATGAGAAACTTCTCTCTCTAACTTTGATATTGTCTCCAAACACTGCTGATATCGAACATTCAAGTCCTCATTGACTTCGTTCAACTTCAGAAGTTCTTGTTTCAAAGCTTTGATTTCAGTTTCTGCTTGTTCCGATTGGTCCCTGAATACTCTAACACTCTCCTCCGCATCTCTAATTGTCTTCTCTAAGGAAGATATCAACTCAAGGCTTTTATTGTATCGTAGCAAGCCAGCCTCCTTCTCAGACTGCAATCTAGAAAGCTCTTTCTTGAGACTCATGGCTTCTCTTTCTGCTTCAGACACTCGGTTAGTGAGCCCCTTCGCATATTCTTGCCCATGAGAAATCGATGCTTCCAAATCCGCTATTCTCTCAATGGCTTGACTATACTGAAGAAGCCCAGTATCCCTCTCCACCTCTAGCTTTGCAAGAGATTCCTTGAGTATTTTAATCTCAATGTCAGCTTTGCAAGCACGTTCATCAAATCCTTTAACATCCTTTTGAGCATCGTTGAGTTCCTTTTCAAATCTGGATACTTTGCTCAAGATTAACTGATATTGGAGATTCAAAGCTTCCTTTTCAGTCTGAAGCTCAAGCAATGTTCTCTTTAAGGTTTCAACTTCAGAATCTGCTTCGTGAGAATCAGAAGTTCCATCTAATTTATTCATCTGACTAAAACTCCTTTTACTTTTAGTACCATCCTTTTGTAGAGCTTCTGTATCTGCTTCTGTACGAGGCTCAGAAGAAGATGATGCAGAATCCTCAATCATGTCAAAAGACATCTGGTTAGGAAACGCCTCAACCATGACTTTATGCGCACGCCGAAGCTCCACAGTTGTATGATCATACCTCTCAGCTAAAGCACGATAAGCTCTGTATAGCTCTTCCACCAGTTTCATTAGCTCTGGACGTTTCTTGAAGTACATGTCTGCCCTTCTTGCAAACGAATCTGCATCAGCTTCGATGAGCTTTATCATTGTCTTGACTTTGGAATCCATGTCTGTTTCAACACAAACAAATATTTCCTTTAAATTGACTTCCAAAAGAAACAAAATATCTTTAAACATACAAATCAAAAGCATTATAATGCCACAATTTTCAAGACTCATAAAAAACACCAAGGAGAAGTCAAGAAAGATTATAGAATACCTGCAAGGTTATCCTGAATCCATTTTGAGTTTTTAGGAATGTGACTATCCCACCACCACGAGTACAACCTCCCAGATTCTGACTGCGACAGACTGGCCATAACAGCTGCTGCAAGAAGCTCAACGAACGGGTTCTACGCCAAAGTAAACTACTTGATTCCTTTGATCCTCTACTAGTATGCTAGAAACTAAGAATTCTACAAAACTGAAACAAAATGACCTTATAATCAAGCTAAACAACGAAGGAAGTTACATTAGATTTAAATTGCTTTCCCAATGCAAACAAACCTTTGCACTGTGGATTTGTACTTAATGCTAAATATCAATTTGGTGTCCTTAAGAATGATAAACACTGGATCGTCCTGAACAAGAAAAAAAAAACAGCAATCTTCAGAGAGATAACACACAAAACTATCTTCAAACAAGGCATAGACAAAGATACAAACATGAGTAAGCTTTTTAATGTATAACAAAACACAATCAAGAAGAGGGAGAAAAGGGAAAAGCTAGTCTTTATGTTTCATAAGAATTGAGTTGGTACAAACTGAAAACTGCAGACTTCAGGAAAATGTATCATAGAGAGACAGACACTTCATCAACCACCAATAATAGAGACAGCAAATAACAATTCTTCGTCAAACTTTGGGAACAAAACTAATCAAACTTATATACACAAACAAAGCTAAACAAATCTTACTTGTAGATGAAATTAACCAGAAATATGAAAATGGGTAGCAACAAAATTGCCAAAGGAAGTAACTTTATCGAAATTCAGGAGAAAAACTTGTGATGAATGCAAGCAACAGCGACACAAAGATGACAACTTTCGATTGAAAACTGAAACATCAAGCGAAAACGATTTATCTCAGAGAATTTCTAAAGGATCAAAAGCACTTACTTACCCAAAAAGAAATATATACAAAGGGTAAAAAACAAGAACACAAATTCAATCACTTGACTCTTCAGTTTCAGACATCAATGGAGGAGAACCACAGAGACACACAACATTCTCTTCTCTCTCTCCTTCGTCTACACTGCGTGACAAGAGAATAATTAGTATGATTGGCGCATATAGTAAATATTCGATTTTTAATAATTTTTCTTACCTTTTTTTTGTAAAAATAAATTTTCTTACCTTTTTTTTGTCTATATCTTTTGGACTCTTTTTTATCTTGGTGTCATTTTGTAATTAAATAGTAGAAAAATTACCTGTTTAACGAAATTTAAGGAAATTTTTGTATCTTTATAGGAATATGGTTTAGTGAAAGAAAAAAAAAAGGATTTTAAGTGTCGGCAATATGATAGGATTTAAATATGAAAGACTTTGATATGCAGAGAGGCACAAATGTGACATATCAAAAATTTCAACATACGACAAATGTGTCCACATTAAATACAGTAATTTCAATAATGAATAATGTCTTAGATATCTTTGTTTAATTTAATTTCGACAATGATTTATTTTAGATTATGTAATCTGATTTTTTAGTCTAAAATGATCAACTGTATAAAGAAAACATTATTTTAGCATTTTACATGTATTTAGTAGTTTAAGCTTCTCTCATATATTATATATAGTGTGTGTATCACACCATCTCATTTATTAGTCTGAAGTTAGCAATAAGTTGGGCATGTTATGTTTTAAGAAATGTTAGGCATGCATGTATTCAATTGTTGTTCTATATACAAACTTATCACCTGTAACTACTTTTTCAAGAAAATAAATATTTACACTTCTCACTTTATAAAAAGGGACATGTTGAACAACATTATTGCCCGTGTAATCATGCATATTAGCTTTTTGTGTTCTTAATTAATCATATGTATTAACAAAGGAGTAAGCAAATATTGTTTAATGTCTCTTCTTAACTAATAAAAAAAATTGTTGCAAAGTGAAAGATCTCACTGATATTCAATACTATGTCTGAACGATTATAGCCGTTGACAAATGAACTATTAACGGGAGGATCGGTGAGATAGATATTGTTTTGGCCCTGGATAAGATGTGATCATCGATATTAATGATGTTTAGTGAAATTATTAAAGATTTCAGCAATAGAAAATTAGGGGTTTCAAGAGGACGATTGATCTTTTCCGGAAGATGACTGCATTTTAAAAAAAAAAAACAAATTTTAATCACAAAATTTAGTAAGAGATATTGCCTCCAATGTAAAGTCGCCTATTTAAATAACAATTTTTTTTTAATTACAAAAATCGTCAAAATTGAAATATCAATATTGAAAATAGATAGTTTAAAAAGATATTTAAACTAAAACAAATGCCTACAAACACAGTTAAATGTATAAAAAGTTATAATTCAAATTGTTATATCATTTGATTACATGTATTAGTGAGGATAAAGTGCTTGTCAAATTACAATCTTAGAGTCTCAAAAACCGCAAGATGTTCAAATATTTTTCTTTTTGTTTTGCACGCAAGCCACATTTCCACCAACAAACATCAATAAGTGTACGTTCAAGATCTAAAAAATGGATAATGATCAAGAAGAGGGGTCATCAAGATCTCCACAGAAAAAAATGTGAGTAGAAGAGACATAAAAAAAGGTGGGATGTCACAAAAAGAGTTATATGTGAGAACAAGTTTATAACCTGTCTTGTTTTGGTCACTAATGAAGCTAACAATAGAAACTCAATTAATCTGTAAAGTCCTCATCAAAAGCCAAAAATGATAAAAGATTTTTTTTCTTTGTAAAATTTGATTCCATCGTGTGATAATATAATGGTAATTACCAAGCAATACATGTTTCTCAGAAGATTTGTGTTTGTGTATTTTATTATATTCATGGACAAATGTAGCCAATTTGGACGTATATGTAAGATAAAGTGTAGGGTCTTCATATCATATTCATTTTGCCATATAGTAAGTGAATTGTCAATGTTAGGTATGGAGAAATGTCGTTGTTATAAGGGTGGCATTATTGTGTCCTTCTCATCCCGGTGAATATTATAACAACACTGAACTATAATTTGACAAAAATGTACAATTGTGAGGATGGTATAATCAATCCATGTTTAAAACAATGTGTATCATAGCATTAGGTGAAATAAATCGATATGGTTGCATTATTAACTTTTCGGTATGAAATATGGTTACATTATTTACGAAGGTGATGCTTACCAATGGTGTAAGATATCATTCAATTACTTCTAATCCAAAAATTAAGGCGAGTAGAGTCCCCAATAACAAACGTGTGTTTCATATACGCAACGCGAATGTCACTCTTCTGCGTTTGTATGGATACAAGAAAAAGAAAAGAAAACAAGAAGCAGGGGAGAAGTTATATTATTGAGCTGAAGAAACTTTTCATACCGTAACTTAAAAAAAATAAAAAAAGAATTACGTGGGCTTTATGATATGAACAGTTTATGGGCCTATCACGCTTATTGGGCTATACCCACTGGAACTGTCCAACTTTAACTTCATTAATGAGTGTTCGTTTCGGTCTGACCATACCAAACCAGAGCTGTACCGAATTTTTGTCTTCAAAACCAAATTAAAATTTGATTAGAGTCATTCCAAGGTACTTTGATAACTAGTTTATTTTGTAATATAATCGCCAAGTAAATTTCAATTTTTTTTCCTGTCCTGTTTGATTGTAATTCAGTTTGCTGATGACTAATGTAATCGAATCAATATACAAATTATGGATTTTGAACATAGTAACATCCATGAATTTGACAAATACTGTTAACGTTAATTCGAATGATAATTAAAAAGGAAAAATCAAAATTTAAGACGAGATGAGTCACTTCTACAGTCTACTACATTTTTTGCTTTACATATAGAGATTGTTAAATCTCCATCATCATAAAAAAAACTCCTATAAACCTGTCCTCTTCGTTTTTTAGGCTTGCCTATTTTTCCAGCAATCTCTCAAATTCTAAAGCACAGTGTTCAGTACATGTTGTTGTTTCCCTGAACCTGCAATAATACAAAGTCAAGAAATATAAGTGCTAATCTCAAAATTCATATTTTCTTGTGAAACAAGTAATCTTTCCGGACTCACATCAACATGTCTACCGTAGTTGGTATTAGTCATAACGGTACTTGTAGATCCGCATTCGCTCTCCATAAGCGAAATATTAGATCTATCGAGCTTTATCGCCATCCACGGATAGTACTGATGATGATGATGTTGTTGACTTTCCTTGGCTGTGTTTGACCCTAGTTGAGATGAAGATCTCTGCATCCTTACAGCTCTCGGGACACCGTTATTCCTCGGTGCTTCCATCGAAGATCTTCTCCTCCCACTCATCTGCTTCTCATAGATCTCAGGAGGTCTCTGCTTCGGCGCACTTTGAGACCGAGCCTTGGCTTTAGAAGACTGAGTATTAGCCATGTAATTAGGGAAGAGAGGGTAATCATAAGAAGACAAAGTATCTCCATTGTAATACTCTTTGAATCTGCTGAAACATTGTGGACTACTTTGAGCTGTGTTGAATGAGTTACAATCCTCGAAATGGCTACTATACGCGCGAGGACTCATCTCGGTTAAAGCCGAAGGAGCCGGAGAGTACATTTTCGATTGAATGTCCATTTCCACAATCTTGATGTTTTCTTCATTCTCCTGCCAAAAAACAGAGGATTTTAAAAGTTAGGTCAAATTGAGGAGTCATTGTCAAGTTTGGATTTTGAGATATGGGTTTTGTAGATCCATTACGTGGTAAAAGTTATTGATCCTGGTTTTGTGAATCGATGTTCTTGGATTTGTTGAATCTCCTCCGATCATACGAATCCTCTGTTCTCGAGCTTTGGCTTGAAGTGTTATTAATGCTTGCATACATCTAAGTGTAGCTGTTGCTTGTTTCCTTACTAAATGACCTCTCACTAGTGCTTGTAATTTCACTAACCCTTTTAATGCTCTTAATGCTTTCCTCGCCTACCACAAAATTTATAAAATTTTGATTTCTTTTGTTAGACTAATTGAAGCAAAAAAATAGAAAAAATAGAAAAAAAATGGATTCGTTACTTGGAATTTTTGTAAACATTTACCAAATGAGAACGATAGCACGCTTGAATCTTTATTGCTGCAAATTCTTCAATCTCTTCAGCTGAAACGTTCTTGATTTGTTCATCTTCATTGTCCACGATTTCGACCACAAATGGTTGTTGTAGCGGTGGAGGTGGAGGTGGTGGTGGCGGCGGTGGTGGTGAATCTTTCAGTGTAATAGCACAAGCTGGTGGCGGTGGTCCAGTTGCTGAAGAACGTCGAAAACTCCATCGACGTTTCTCCTTAGGAGTGCCTGGAATGGAAGAAGTGAATACACACTCGCTTTGAATGATATGTTCCTTTGTTCTCTCTTTCTTTCCGGTTAAGAGACTTCGAAACCATTTGCTAGTTTTCCCCATTATTATCTTCTGTAAACTCAAACCACCATTGTGTAATGTCAGAGAAGAAGAGATTGTTATATGTGTGTGTGTGTGTGTTTGGTTTCGAGATGTTATAATGGGACAGACATTTTCTTGTTTAAGACATTGTACTCCAAACTCTTTAACTGCTTCTCTTTTTGGACAGCCTAACACCATAAGTTCTTTAACTACCCATCACTCAATAACATTTAATTTTTTTTTTCTCTTTTTTTGTACCCCCTTTTTGGTTGAGTTTTAGTGGAATTATGTTGGAATGTTTAAACTCTAGTAAACTATATATGTAATATAAAAACACATAACCATTATACATAAATCAATGAAAATTTAGTAGGTTAATTACCATTCATTAATTATGAAGATATATACTTTTTTATATTTTTTGCAAGTTTAGTGAAATATGATTTGGAGGATGACTTAATAATTTGGGAGAAGAAGAAGCAGAACGGAAGCTCCATAGCCACGATTTATCCACTCGAAGGCCAACTACACACAATCTCAATAATTATGATTAGCTCAGATTAGATTCCTTGCCTTATTCGTTGGATATCACAAAGTACTAGAATACCCTCTTATGCAACTCATACATATCCTTCGAGTTTACTCAATAAAAGATAAGTAGACTAATTAAACAATTGAGTTAATATTGTTATCGATATTGTAGAGTTTGAACTTGCATTTAAATGTAGCTCCGAATCCTACTCCTAATTAATCACATAAACTTTTGTGTGTGTGTGTGTGTGTGTGTGATTGATATCTAAATACGATAGTTACGTTGGTTGATAATTGAGATAGATGGAATTAACTTTCTATTCAACACTTAATATATGTAGGACGGCGTATGTGATGAACCTAGCTAAGATAGCTACGTAACATAATGAGATATTGATACATCACTGCTCATCCAAAAGAAATAGACACCTAGAGTTTTGGACTTGGACATGGACTTAGAAAGGGGTGAATAAGTCATTAGATAGTGAGATTTGTGATGGGTGAGCCATGTGAAAAAAGGGTATAAGAACATGCAGAATCCGTGTGACATAATTTATCATTAACTTCTAGTATTTTATGATGAGAGACGTTCTGCGTTCATGGATTTTAGCATGAGAATGAGACACATATTACCATTACCATATAATAGATTATATCTTATGTCAACATTTGGAATAATAAAAACACGTTGGCTTTATTGGCCCACGCTGAAATGTATGAGAAAATGATGTTAGTAGTTTAGTTTGTGGTCAGTCGAATGAGACTATTCAAGAGATATCTATACATCACATTTTATCCCTATATATAATCCAACACTATTAGATAAAATGAGTAATCAGAGCTGGTTAACAGAAGAAAATTGAGCTAGTTTTGAATTGCCTGCATGTGAATCAGGCATTAGTCATTTGTGGGCGTATAAATTCGATGGATATATAAGTACTATATAACCTTTCATGTTTTTTCTTCTTTTGTGCAGAAATAGAAATCTTATAGGGATTGTTTTTCAGTAAGTGACGCTTGCTAATAAAATTGGTATACTTATCTTTTATGTCTTCACAGCATTAAAGATTAATTCCAAAGTATTTATTTTCTTGGTCGGAGGACCCCCTCAAAATGTAGGACACGTTTTGATAGTAATTAGACCCTATACCACAATATTTCTTGCTTATTTGTTTCCCATAGATCCATAAATGATAATTAGATATGATGCATATATGATAGGTCTAAATTCAATTGTTTAGCTTGAGAAGATGGATGCTGCTTCTAGACAATTTGGGTTTAATAGACAGTTGTTGAAACTTGAGATCGACAAATTTTCTTAAATGTGCTTATTATTATATAGGAAATTTAGGTACCACAATAAATAAGAGTTAGTTGAAATTAAGTTTAAAACAATCAGAAATGGTCCGTATGTAATGAATTAGGTTTTTGTGGTGAATTAGTTCAACCAATGCAATGTCTCACTCAAATCTCGTAAAAAATGATATCTTAAACAAACAAAAAATGAATTAAATAGTTATATTAGTATCAGGGATTAGTATACAAAAACTCCAAATGGAAGAAGCGGATCAGACAGTGTGGATCTAATGAAATGCATGCATCGTACAATGTCAATATTTGATGATTCTGATTACAATATCAAGTTATCAACTTAAATATGATAAGAATGTCTTGAGATGCTAAATAACTAGTATATATATAAATCAAATTGCACCCAAAAAAAACATTGATATAATTAAGTTGTTGAATCTGGAAGCCAATCATCAGAGAAGATTATTGCTGCCTCTCGCTCTGTCATTGACGATTAACTAGTGGTTAGTGCATGAATTGGAACTTTGTTCCAACTATATATGCATGAGGATTTGTCATCATCACTCCTTAATTATCGTGCATTAATAGTTAACTAAAAAATTCCTACATAAGACTAATATATTGATATTAATATATGAATAGTAGCATGATAATACATGTCGGTGTCTGTGCATGAAGCTGGCAATCACATGGCATGTTACTACAATACGTTGACTAGCGTCCTCAATTATGGTTTCATCGATCTATCCAAACCATTACTTTGATGTTTGTTGCCATTACTTTTCTTGTTTATTCCCGGCGGCCGGCAACAAATACGGCGCCGTTTGCCGATCCATTTTCATTCTGATTTCTAATCTTTGGAATAAGAGTCTATTCCTTTCGATCTCAATATATTTTATTCTATTTGATATATTCTTTTGGTCAAGATTTGCCGATATAGACTTAACGTATGATATGACTCTTTCTTGAGGAAGTAAACTAGAGGTGGAGTTGCTAGAGAATACGACAATGGACTAATCAAATAATGATATTTCACTCGCACCGTTTAATTGGTCGAAAACAATAAAAGTTCTTTGTTTTTCTATAAAAGATGATTTTGATGATTTTTCTTCTTCTTGTGCTTTAGTAATTAGTGCATTATTGGTCATGACTTTTTTTTCTTACTTCAATTTAACTCTTATCTATTTTGCAACTGAGTAAAGTTATAAAGCTATAATTACATATTTTATGATTTTTTTTTATCGTAGTACAAAAAAGAAGAAGAAATAGAAGAAAAATGTAAGGGTTTTTAGTTAAACAAGTTGACATTAGTTTCGGTCAGATATATTAGACATATACTCCATTAATAATTTTAAAACTAAAAAAAAACATAAGTAAATATACTCGTATGTGGATACAGAAACATAGGTACGAATGAAACCATATTTCCATTTACGTGTTAGTATCGAGACATATGCATGGACCACATAACCACTTAATTCCTACGTATTAAATGTTTACTAAAGTGGATGAGCTGTCAAAATTATAGAGTTACCATGGTTTATAAATGAAATCTGTTAACATATCGAAACACGAAACTCTCGGTTCTCGGATCATGTCGCCACTTTCTGCTTACAAAATTTAGCTTCTTCTACTTCTATTTCTGGTTCTTTTTGCCAATCCAATATTGAAATTTGTCTCAATGTTTCAACATTATTTGATTGACTGACGTAGACACTATTTTCGAATCTTTTATTTCTGCTGCATTTAGATCTTTTGCATGTCTTCTGAGTTCTGGCGGCTAAAATAACTGGACGTGATCAGTGTTATAAGTAGTGTATATTAGTTTATTAATTGCGAAGTAAGCGTTAAGGAATGAAGCCCAATGCCCTAATAGATATAAGGCCCATTACCAAAGTCAGCAAAACCAATCTGTGATGTATGAGTAGGACTGAACACGAACTACAAAATGAAATCGAGAATATATTTGTTTGGTTAGAAACCACTGAAATTGATATGTATATGCCCAATGTTTGGATTTTATATGCGATGAATGGGTAGACGACACAAATAATTGATTGTATGCGGAAATATAGCAAGGTCGTTTGAGTTTTGTTTTTGTCCCTTTTAGATATTAAACTAGATATGTATATGTCAATCTTTTATTTAACTAGATTTACTTAGATACAGTCTTGTCGTAATATAGGAAACTCATTGTATATAAATACTTCTCTTTGCTACTCAATACCATCAAGCTATTACGACATATTTCATTTGGGGATCTCCAATCATATTGGTGTTCTTATTGCGTTTTCGGGTTTTAATTGGAAAGCTTAGGGGAAGTCTTTTGAGTTTGTACTTCAATTTTAATGCTTAAGGTTGAATTTGTGCCGTGATTTTAATCCTCTTTTATAAAATAGAAACACTGGTAACAGAAACAATGGGAATAGGAATTTATGGGAGTTGAATCCTTTGGATGATGACATCTATTTGTGGAAGTCGGACCATCATCCCCCGTGAACCGTGATAGACTTAGGATCGAGGGACATTTTATCTCTCCCTCTTGTGTTCGTTGCAACGGTTCTAATGAGTTAAGAGAGTACTTGTTTTTTATTACCTGTTATGTTGTTTGAACTTTTTTTTTTTTGAATAACAGGAAGTTCTGGACCGAAACTCATAATCTCCCAGACCCGAAACTACAGCCAGTAATATTAGTTTCGTCCTAAGCGTCACTCGAACCAGCAATCTCTAAACTTTGTCTAGGATCTTTACCAATTGAGCTAACGACACTTGGTTACCCCCAAACCATTTTATGGCTTGTTTTCACTGGGTCTACTCGGCTACTAGGGATCCAAATCTTGATTTGATCATAATAATTGTGTTTCAGGCAGCGGTCTATCTCCTTTGGAAGAAATGTAACTCTCGTATCTGCACTACGAATTTCAAGACCCCACGTCAATCATCAAAGACATCAAGTCGTTAATGTGGGCGCGTCTTGATCATCTTGCTAAAAAGCAACGTATCGCTCCTCCATGGTTTTCTCTACTCTCCGCTTGGTTAATTTTCTTAGATTAAGGGGTCTCTTCTCCTTTTGTGTCCGGACTTCTTGAGCGTTTAAGATTTTTTTATAGTTTTGGTTTTTTTTTTTTGTTGTTGTTTGGCATATGCGTTTTTTTGGGGTATATGTGCCTCTTTCAGTTTGCTTGACCTTGTATTTGTTTCTCTTTAATAAAAAATAAAAAATAAAATAGAAACACTGTTTTGCTTTAGAATGGCGACTGCTCAACGTGAGAGTTCTGAAGTCGTGATCTTTATTACATAAGCGTGTTCGATGGGCCGGTGACTTGACTTTTTGCCATTCTATCGGATAAAATAGAAGGCATACCGTGTCCTATAAACTAGATGAGCATGTTTGACATAAATACTTTTAAACTATAAATGCAACTTCTTAGAATTTTTTTTAGGTATGGAATTCAACAGAACTTTTTAAACACTTATTACTTTCTACTTTTTAAGTATCACATGGCTACAATGAAGTAAAAACATATTATGTTAAAAATAGAATTATATGTCTATGACTAATTAATCTATTAATCTGATTTAGTATAGAGTTTTAAGATTTTTTATTCCTAGAATTCTAGTATAAAGGATTTCTCTATTTTCTTATGTAGAATTGTTTCATATAAATTATTTAGAATCTGATTAATAGTAATCATAGTATGAATTTTCAATTCAATAACCCTGTTTATTTGAGAAAACTTTATATCAGTGGCATTTTTAGAACAAAAAGAAACAGGTTTGAATTATTAATTTCAACACTAATTTATTGATCATAATTTATTAGCTTTCTGCCGTTTTTTTTGTCAGATTCATCCATAAAACTTGTTTTGTTCGTAATAAACACAATAATTATATTATATATGATAGAACTTAATATCAATGTCAATATTGTGCAAGTGCAACAAAAAAATATGATATGAATGATTATTATTCTTCTCTTTTTTATTTGCTCCAATATGATATGATTATTTTCAAGACTAATTTATTGAATATGTTGACCCTAAATATATAAAAAAAACAAAGAAATGAAAATTAAACGCATTAATTGGATCTCAGCAATCAACTAATAACTAACTCAAGAAAATCTGTAGCCAAGTCGGTCAGTCCACATCACTATTGACATCCGTATCCACCTTACACACTTACCAAATCCTCAACTAATTTATATAACAAAAGTCCAAGAATCTTTCGTCTTCTTATTTTGTTATTTCAAATTAATTGTTTTCTGTGTACTTCAAATTAAGGGAGAAGAAGACAGAATCATGGCTCGTCTTAGGAACACACTCTGTCTTGTTGCTGCTTTACTTCTGATCAACCAGAAGACAGCTACTTCCGATTTCCTTTCTCCTCTTTTCGCTCCTGTGTATGGTATGTCCCTTCCTCTTCCTCACTTTTTCCTGAATTGTTTTTCTCATATTTGATATTGGTGGGATCGTTTAATCCAAATCTTGATTTATTGTTAATTGAAGTTAAGTTCCTCTAGTTTTTCATTGATGTATTTAACTTCTTTGAAACAATGATTATCTCATTAGCAAAAATAAACAAGGATAATCTGTTTAAATACTAAACTTTATTTAGGAAGAACAAAACTTGATTATGTGTCCAAGAATAGACATGTAACTTGATTATGTCAAGATTAGGGTTAAACTCCCGCCGAAATTTGAACTAGAGATGTAATAAGAGGACATACTTTTTTTTCGTGACAGAATTAAAGTATCTTTATGAGTTGGTTTTTGAGTAAAAAGTGATCTTCTTTGAAGGGTCCTTCTCAAATTTCCAATTTAGTAGATTGTGACTCATCAAGTATTTTTTTGTTAATGATTTAAAGTTGGTTGATACAATTATTGTGGGGAAAAAAAACACAGATAATATATGCAAGGAAGTGGAATGTGGGAAAGGGAAATGCAAAGCACCTTCAAACACAACTTTTATGTATGAATGTGAGTGTGAAGACGGTTGGAAGCAGTTTGATCAACACCTCAAGTTTCTCCCTTGCATCACCCCCAACTGTAATATCTCTCCCTTGATCACTGGTTAGATTGGTTTGATCATTATAGAGAACATAACAAAGTATTCACTGCATCTTATTAGGTACCTTTGATCTAACATGTGGTGAAGCAGCTTCTCCAGCACAACCCAAACCGCCTCCCAAAGACAACATTACTTCATTTTTCGACCGTAAATCTCTAATCTCATTCTTTTTATGCTTTTCCGGCCCTAGGCATATAGTCCCCGTGGGTCGAAGATCAGAGCATGTTAATATTAGCCTCTTCCCCAGGATGAGACTAGAACTTGAGACCTTGAGACACATTTCCTTTACAAGGTCTCCTAGTAAACTTGTAGAGCTACAAACGTTGGGCCTCTAATCTCATTTGCTTCCTCCTTGTGTGTGTTTTTTACTATAGCTTGTCAATGGATGGACTGTGGAGGAGGGCTTTGCAACAGTTCAATGCCGTTTCAATACAGCTGCAATTGCCGTGAAGGTTACAGCAATCTCATGAACATAACCACATTTCCTTGCTTGAAGCAATGTAAGCAGAACATTTTTTATGTATTGTCAATTGAAGAAAAACCAAGACTCAAAAATTGAGATTGTTTGTGTTTGATAGGTGCACTTGGAATGGACTGTTTGAATCTTGGGATTCCTTTGTCAAACTCATCATCGTCTTCTCCACCTGCTCTGCCTGATAGCAGCAAGAATCAAGGTTTGACTCGTTAAAACAAGATAGTTTCTCTTTAATAAAGATATTACTTATTGAAGATTTTGAGTTTTGTCTTAAATTGAGCAGGATTAAATCTAAGAGGATCATCGTTGTGGTGGATAACATTATGTGTCTCTTTAGCGCCATGGAGGATACTCTTCATTTGATCTCTCTTACTTTTGGTATCAAATTTTTGTGTACAAACATATTTACTTTAGATGTTATTATGGTGGTATATTGTACTACTTGGTATTTCTTTGCTTTCTGTTTTACATTTTTTGTTCATAGAAATACATAGATGACTTTAAGTTATACATTATTATAAAATTTGAAAATATTTCATTAAATTTTGGTGTTATTAAAAGCTATATCAAAAAAATGAACTTTCATGAATTTCTATAAATAAATTAGAAAGTTAAAATTCAAGCTACAGTAAAACCTCTATAAATTAATAATGTTGGGACTACAAAATTTTATTAATTTAGAGAGGTATTAATTTATCGATAAATTAATATTTATCAATTTCTAGAGAGATTTTTCTAAATTGGTAACTTTTTAAAAATTTCTATAAGATTTCTTTCATTATAGAAAATATCTTTCTAGAACCAGTTAAAGTAAAACATAATAATATTGTTTAGATAACAACACCAAAAGTTTTGATACAGTAAAATATGAAAACTATAGTCAAACAAAGAATAAATATGAATTTAAGCAAAAAAATATTATAAATATATTATAATTTTTTTTTTACATATAATATATATATATATATAGTTGATATATTTATATAATTATTAATTTATGATATTGATGGGACCATAGATTTACATAGGACTTTCAAAAAAAATATTATCTTATTAATTTATCGATTTATGTCATTTTTTACACTGGTCCCAACTGGGGACCGTAAGAATTTATTAATTTATAAAAATTATTAATTTATATAGTATTAATTTATAGAGGTTATACTGTATATCACAAAACCTCACAGTTTCAAGATTAGAGATAGAATAACACATTTCAAAAAAGAGGTTTTACATGTTTCAAAATATTTTTCTTCTAAAATTGTTAGAAAGACAAACTGCAAAACCTTCGACCAACTAAAAGGTTATGACACTCTAAAGCTCTCAAAGAAATGCAGTCCCCAAAATCCATGAATATGACCCAATATGGTCTCTCTCGTCAATCTCTGCCTCTTCTGGTCAAGTTCTTTACTGAAACAGAACTTCAAACGGATTTGTTTGAGTGGGTGGAGAGGAATCCACCTCCGGCTAATATAATGCTCATATCTGGTCGTGAATGGAAAGCTTAGCTCGTACTCTTTATGGCCTAATATTGATGGATACACAATTCTTCTGGCATATCCTCAACGCCATCCAGCTCCAGACTGGCTCTGGAAAAACTTTATGTCTGGGGTTTAATAAGAATGGCTCTGGAAAAGCTTACTAGTTACTAGCAGGTGTTTTTCCTTACCCTCTCTCTCTCACGCAGCTTTGAAATAGCCAGCAAAGCTGTTTCTGAACTAGTTTGTTTTTTCAACAGATGATATGGATTCAGGGTCTGCAGGGGATAAAAAGTTGACAACAAGACTTGTTCTTCAGGACAAGTGAAGTGAAACGGGTGAGTCTCCCTGGTCGTGCTGCTCAATGTGCGATTTTGCTGGCCAAAGCTTTGAAGATTTCAACACGCATCTCAAGAGTGAGGACCATACACATAATGTATGTCAGGATCATATTGCTTCCAAATATACGTATCCCTCAAGTTTTCCTTTATCTCTGATTAGATGTGCATTTGGTTGTCTAGCAGGCTTTGGATGAAAATGGTGGGATGTGAGAAGCTTAAAATAAAGGCAAGTTGAGATTTCTAATTTTTAGAATTTGGTGAATCTGATTTCCTCTAGATGTGCATTTTGTTGTCAAGCAGGCTTTGGATTCTGTGTTTAAAATTAGTTGAATCGGAAGCCCCGTAATGTGAAATAGATAGCATAATTTGGAAGGAAGCTTGGAGAAGTTGTAGTAGTGAAGGACACTGAAGAAGATAAAGTAGAGGAAGATACCGAATGCCTCATCTACAAGAGAGGAAGAAGAATAATAGTTCATGGGGCATGGGGTATTGTTTTAAAGTAATTTCATACGCTCATGGTTTGTTCTTTTTCTAGCGTCCCTCTAGCCTCTTTAGCTACTATCACTTGTTAGACTCCTCAACCAATTCGATTATCCAAATAAAAGTTTCACCACTTTTAAACTCTTGCACAAGCTAGCAGAATGGTTGCTGCACTGTTACGGCACCCACCCACATGTAACTTAATATGGCCCATATGAAAGCTAGTGCAAGAATTCAACAGAGGAAAAACTGTGAAACGGATATACTAGAGAAGCTAACGCAACCAACTTCCCTCTGCCCACCGAGATAACACTATCATATAATATAAATGAACAATGTAACAATTTTGACAGAAAGAGATGCATGTATGTAGCATAGTTGGTTGTCATTAGAATAAAGTAATTACCAGCATCAGATAAAAGTAAAACCAATTGATATAATGTGCGAGGCATTTCCAGGATCAAAAGGCATGGAAAAAAGCAAAAAGATCAGGATATACCACAACCAATATAGCGTCACAAGCCATTATACCTGAAGGAACTGTTTTTATCCCTCAGAATTGGTAATGGACGCCAATACAAAAACAAAAAACACTAAAACTCTTTCTTCAATAGGGCAAAATTTTTGATAAAAAATGCTCAGTGGAAGGAGAAGTCGTTTTAAAGGAGAGCTCACGGTAAACCCACTGCTCTTCTCACACTCTTCGTGCTTTTATCTCATCATTGCATCATCATCATCAAACCCATAACAGTAATCCAACAAAACAAAACAAAAAACATTGAAAGAACAAATAAGCTTCAGTGTGTGTAACAAATTCAGTTCATTGATTCAAAAACCTCACTGAAATCCGCTAAGATAATTGTTTTTTTTCATCATCAGCTCATAAGTAAAAAAAAACATCAACCAACAAAAAAAACAATAACAGAGAAATTTATCTTCAAATCAATCAAAAGATAAGATATTGAGTGAAAGGGGAATTAATACTCAGACAGCCAAGGGTTAATCTTCAACTTCTGGGAGAAGAATCCCAGATCTGAAACTCTAGTCCACAATACTCTTGTATCATCACCATATTCAACCCCTTCCACATCCCATAAAACTAAGACATCACAAATCTCTCTCACAAAAACCCTAAATATCACAAACGAAAATAGTCACGGACCTAACCCTAAGATCACGAATTATATCATTCAGACATTAATAGAGAAGAAGCTCCTACGATTTGCAGAACGCGAAACCATATAAATACACAAAAGACACTCATCTCAGAGAATTAAGGTTACCTCCGGCGGCTGCCATTTACTTTTAGGTTTTTCTTAGTCCAATTAATTTATATGGGCCATATTACGCGGCCCAAACAATAAATTCATTATCATTATTCAGTAGCGATACTACTTGTGTGTCTAAAGTCTAAAACCCAAAAATGAAAGTGACTACAATAAGTTTTTACAGTGGATGCAAGGTTACCATATAGTACATATGTCTAACCTTTCTCGGCAAGGATACTTACAAGTAGCCAGCAATATTAATGCTTTATTTGCGTAAAATTCCGTATGAATATTTAGGTGTATAAACAATATTCCGTAAAATTTCAAACAACAATCAATGTTAAAAAAAAAAAAAAAAAAAAATTTGTTGTTGTTTGGTTACTCAACGAATATACTAAATGGATCCACAACAAAGAAGAGAAGGACTCAAGGAGTAGTTGTTTCTTGCGGTTGCTTTGTTTTAGATTGTTGGGATCATAATACCGCAAAAAAATCTGGTCACTTAAGATACTATTGTAGTGTTTCCAAAAAGCTTTTTTTTGTTAAAGGAATTTCGAAAACTTTTTGATGTTCAAATCATAATATGTCAATTTAAACTCGAAGACTAAAATACTAAAATTTGTTAAACCGCTAGTGCATGCAATTTTTTATGATTTGGTTCTTACTTCCTTATGTGTCTTGAATTTTCTAAGTGTAAATCCGTTTACGTATAAAATAAATATACTGTCTCAAGACTACTAGCTAGCAAATATACGGACAAATGGCTAGATATCGTGAAGGAGTTAGTGAGTAAAGATCTTGACGCCACTACAAGGTTTGTGTTTCGGTATGTGTTTCAAAACACGATACATTCTATATGGAGAGAGAGAAATGAGAGAAGACATGGAGAGACGCCGTCGAGGACGCAGAAGATAATCAGGCTAATCGACAAAAACATAAGAAATCGATTAAGCACACTAAGGGTGAGAGGTGAAGAGAAGTACCCAAAAGGAATCCAAGTGTGGTTTGCTTCAAGGCAAGCTCAAAATCAAAGATAGATAGAATACACATTTGATCTATTTTTCTTTTTTTTAAAAAGTTTGCATTTCTATGTATAAACAGTTTATTTTTTTTGAATATAATTTAACATTAAATTCAAAAAAATAAAAATAAATTTCTCAATGTATTGATGTTTACAATTATTAAAATATCTAAATTCCCTATTTACTCACAATGGTTTAGACCTCTCCAAATATTTAGTACGGACCTGCATATGTAACAATAAGATACTGATGTCATTTTAAAACGATTGATTTTTTCGTAACTCAAAAAAAATATGCAGACGGTTATTTAATTTAATTTTCCGTTGGCCCTATTGTACAATGCGTTTGTGTTGGTGAAGACCAAAGAGGGAATCTCTTGGCCTTTTCCTTTCTTTACTTCAGTGGCGTTAAACGTCATTATTGCCGTATCATGAATTTCTTTTCTGTTTTTCCGTCTGAGACTTATATATTAGAAAGATTAAGAGTCAAATACAAAACAATCTTGAAACTAGTCAAGATGTAATCAGAAAAGAGCAAAGGATCATACCTCCTCTAAACTTCCAAAAAATTAGCCAAAGAAACAGACCAACCAATAGGAAAAACATCCCGACACAATAGAAGCAACCAAGTCTCTCATCCTCACACAAATATTTTTTAATTAAGTAGATTAGATAAAAAACAAATCAGGTTTATATTCTGTTTATAAAAATGATAAATATTCTATGTCTAAAATAATGTAAATTTGTTATTTCTTATATATATAACAAAAAACATTCTGTTTGTTATACATGATCATTGGAAGTATATATATATATATATATATATATATATATATATATATATATATGCACACAAAAAACATTCCCGTGGTTATAGAGTTCACATATGTGCATGGAGTCTTTTGGTAACCTTCTCGACGCTTAAATTATACAGTAAAGAATGAGATTATTATTATTATTATTATTTTTTTACAATGAGATTTGAGTGTAAGGAAAAGACAATAGAGAGATAGAGTAGTTGATACGTGGTTGTTTATGTGATGACTGATGTGTATCAGTGTATGGTTAGTCACTTATTAGTCTTTTTAGATTAGAGTTGGTCACAAATTCTGTTTTATGAAGTGTATAATGTTAAAATCGGATGAGCAAAAAAAAAAAAAAGTGTAAAATACTTTAATATTCACCGGGTTTGGTAAAATGGTCATCAAATTTTGAAGGAGATAGATTGATCACTTATATCTATGAGCCATATGTGTCGTACATTCGACGAGATTGTGAATTCAAATCATTTTTATTAACACTTCTATATTCTAGATTTGTAAACTACTTACTATATTCCCAAAATATCATTGAATACAAATAACAAGAATTGGAAAGCTAATCATATACTATTTGTTATGAAAAATCATCATGATACATACAAAAATGGCTACATGTTCTCCATAAACACACTAGCATCTAAAGATGATAAACAGATCAAATATAATGTTTTAAGAAGAGAAATAAAAAATCTAAGGCAAGTATACATCTAAGGGATTTAGTCAAAACGATTAAAATCGGGGATTGGACTGTGGGCATATAAAATAGGTAGGAATAGTGTCAAACTTTAATGATGAAGATAAAGATTATTGTGGAGTCCCAACACATCCACCCATCCGCATAACCACAAATAAAATTAATTTCTCTCTATCATTCTCTTATGCCCAATGGGTCTCTTGTATTTAATGTCACATCTATTAAATTCATATCAAACGTTTCTATATATGTGTCACGGAGATATCATTGCGGATTGTGTATATACATATTATTCTAGACTATTAGAAAACATTACCTTTTTTCTTTCTGTTATAAATAATGTTTCTTTTGAAATTCTGATTAGATAAGCTGATTGTGAATTTTTTGTTGATAATGTGAAAATACTTAAACAGAAAAAGGAAGGGAAAGCACTTGTAAAATGGACAATGGTAGTGTCATTAAGAGGGACCATGAGAAATCATGAAGTTCAGCTACATTTCCCATGGATTCCTCGGAACCACTTTTTCTAATCTCTCCAAAGATTTAATTAATAAGGTTTAGGAGAGAGATAGAGAGTCATTAGTGTTGAAACTAATCAAAACAAAATCTAAAAATATCTTCATTAAGAAATATGCAATGAATGGATGTATGATGATATATCTGAATATAAACTATAATATCTGAGACAAAGAAAAAAGAATAGTAGTACTAAACAAAGTAGTTGAAATCAGAAAACATAATAACCACAATTCCAAACGCATGAAATGAGAATAGTCCTGCTACTAACTGCTGAGTGGTGTGTCTGTTACATATCAAGATTGGGGACCATATTCTCCTGAGGCGATCATTCATTTGAAACAGTTTTACATTGCTCATTATTTACGAAATCAAATTTTTGTATTTCTAAGAATCCTATGTATTTCAGAAAAATATTCTTATTATGATATCAAGATGTGTTTTATTGATTTTTTTAATATTCAGAAAGTTTCACATCTAAAACAAAACATACAAAAAGGATATAGAAGTTTCACGTCGAAAATCAAATATAATTCTCGGAATCTGTATAACATTGAGTGTCATTAATGTATTAACAATGGTGGAGATCCTTATACTATAAAAGAACTCAATCTCTAACCTTTTTTTTTTTTTTTTTTGTGCAAACTCAATCTCTAACCTAAACCCACAAAAATAAAGGAATCTTCTTCACCAACTTATAATCCAAAATTGTACCACATATACTGTTAAACATCACCACGTATAATTCACAATATCTCAGTTACAGCAGCACTGTTTGGAAAAGCTATTTGTTTTTTGCGATTGTTTCAAAATAAACTATGTAAAGTGATCATATTTAGACAGGGAAGCGAAGATGCATTTGACAAGACTATTGTGAAACTGAATGTACGGAAGCATACAGTATTTGTGCATGCAAGTAGAGAAGAAAGAAGATCACATTTTTGAGATTCTAATCTAACGTACAAATTAGTTGCAGTGCAGTGTAGTTTAGTTCCAGTCCAACACGTACGACGTACTTCTTTTGCTTTACAAATGTTTTTTTTTTTACTTGTAATTTACTCAATTAGAAGAACTTCAAGTCTAACTTAGTTTACTCTTAGTTTTTTTTTTGTAATTTTTCAACAGCTGTTTGATTGTTTCTATTTGGGTAATTAAAATACGTATTTTTAATTTTCAATATACGAGTTTCTTTATCGGCTACAACTACATAATATACGATGTTTTGACCGTATTGTTTTTGGGGTCAAACCATTTTGTTCCTATTTAAAAGAACTATAAAGAGTGACGAACCCTGGAAACAAAATCAAAGTCATAGAAAAATATCAATCCATCGAATATTAAATATACTTCAAGTAGTTAGTTGATAGATGAAGATCGACCGACGAGAGGCTTTATCTTCCATGCTTTTCGTAGGTTTACTCATGAAAGATACGAGATGGTGAGAGGTCTCTCTTCTCATTTATGTCCTCTATACTAACAAAAAAAAACTCAAAAACACTTATCGAATTCAATTAAATTTTTAGCATATCTATTAATAAGTCTCTTTCATTTGTCCCCATATATTTCGGGTAATTAATTTATTATCTATGAATCATCGTTGTCATTGCAACGCATGCCAATTATTTTTTTTCTATCATTCGATTATAAACTCGAACAGTATAGAACTGTCCTCCATTCGATTTCAAGAAACATCAACAGTTCTTCAAATGAAACGTGGCAAAAATATTAGAACAATGCAGAAATGGTCTGTAAGTAGATTTTGTTTGCCTTCATTTCTTCTTCCATTAATAAATTGTTGAGCTGCTCTACGAGTAATTAGTTCCAAACTCTATTTCAACTTTTTATTTTATCCAAAAGATGAGTGAGATTCTATATATTTACCACGTAAGCAACTTTTTTGTTGATGTGAGATTAACATTTCACAAAAAACCATATTTTTATTGATTATTTTCTACTTATATCCTGTATTCCAAAAAGAATACAACAAGTTGCCAAAAAAGAACAACGTTAAACTTTACAACATAAAATTTTGTCTTTTAAGTAAAGATATTTTCTTTAATATAACTAAATCGTTCAAATAATAAATCTTGAAATGTTCTCCAATTCCTTCTGGAATATCAATTCACACAAAAAAGTGAATTGTGTATTTTTTTTTTTTTTAATTACTCGTTTAACCTAAAAAAATATTGATGGCCAATTTCAGAAAATATCCGTATATTTGGAAAATTTACAAAAATAAAAAAAAAGCTTCATTTTTAATTATTTTTTCACAAAATTTTAGCTTATTTTTCATTTAGAGAGAGAGAAAGAGAGTAGTAGGGAAAAAGCAAGAAAAAACGGAAGAGCTGAAAAAGCAGAGAGAGTGATGAAAAGAACAGCTTCGTTGTCACTTGTCATTCTATAAATCGCATCCCCATTGACAACCTTTCACTTCCATCAAAACTCTCTCTCTATATCTCTCTCTCTATATATCTCTCTCTATATCTCTCTCTCTCTTCACTCTCTCTTTCTTTCAAAATGGAAAAACTCATGGTTCCGACATGGAGACCCGACCCGGTTTACCGTCCACCGGAAACACCACTCGAACCGATGGAGTTTTTAGCTCGTTCATGGAGCGTCTCTGCTCTCGAAGTCTCCAAGGCTCTAACACCACCCAACCCTCAGATTCTCCTCTCCAAAACCGAAGAAGAAGAAGAAGAAGAACCCATCTCCTCTGTCGTAGACGGCGACGGCGACACGGAAGACACCGGACTTGTCACCGGAAACCCATTCTCCTTCGCTTGTTCAGAAACTTCTCAAATGGTCATGGATCGTATCTTGTCTCACTCTGTAAGTCTTTTCTTCAGATAAAAACAGAGCATTTCCGGACAAAACAAAGCATTCTTTTTTTTTTTACTTTCGATGTTGACAAATTTTATTTTGTTTCTTTCATCAGAATTTCCCAAATATGGTCAATCAAAGTTTTAATTTTTAGCAAATTATGTTCATGAATCTCTCTTTATTAAGTGTGATTAATGAAGAGAAAATTTTCACGCGCAATAATTATAACTATTAATCAAGAAAAAAAGTTACGATTTTTATCTACACACTCGCTTTCTGGGTCCCTAAAAACATAATAACAAGTTTATGGATTTGTCATCATCTCTTCTTCTTGATTCTACTTTTGTCTCATCTTCTTTAATAATTTTGTTTGCAGCAAGAAGTATCACCAAGAACATCTGGTCGGCTATCTCACAGTAGTGGTCCACTTAATGGTTCTTTGACCGACAGTCCTCCTGTGTCTCCTCCCGAATCCGACGACATTAAGGTTCCAATTTCTTGACCAAAACTGTATTTAGTTTTGATACTAAAGCATGTTCTGGGTTTCTGAGTTTTGGTGTTACTCTCTATGTAAATGTTTCAATTTTTACTGCGTCACTGACAATTTTGGGTACAATGAGAGACTGTGAAAATAAAAAAAGAATCTTCACTAGAAGCTTTCTCTTTATCCAACCATACCCAGAGATCATGTCTTTCTCCCACTACTGTTTCCGATGATTCTTCATCATTTCAATTCAATTTTATAATTATTCCTTAAACCCATTAACGAATTGTTGGTTTTCTTAATTAAATAAGTATTATTTAGTGACACTTTGGTCTAAAGCAATCTCCTTTACTTGATTTGGTTTTGTCTTTTTCTTGTTCATCACTCTTCTTCCAAAAACATTTCCTTTTTTAGATTTTGCTTCACTCTTCTGGGTTCTGGCGAATCTCTGATACTAAAACTCAAATTTTTAATCTTAAAATGCAGCAATTTTGCAGAGCGAACAAAAATTCATTGAACAGTGTAAATTCTCAGTTCCGTTCAACGGCGGCAACTCCGGGACCTATAACCGCTACAGCTACACAGTCCAAGACGGTGGGACGGTGGCTTAAGGACCGGAGAGAGAAAAAGAAAGAGGAGACTCGGGCTCATAACGCTCAGATTCACGCTGCTGTCTCTGTCGCCGGCGTTGCTGCAGCTGTTGCTGCTATTGCAGCAGCCACCGCTGCGTCTTCTAGCTGTGGTAAGGATGAGCAGATGGCTAAAACTGACATGGCCGTTGCTTCTGCTGCGACCCTTGTGGCTGCTCAGTGTGTGGAAGCTGCTGAAGTTATGGGAGCTGAGAGAGAGTATTTGGCTTCTGTTGTTAGCTCCGCCGTCAATGTTCGTTCTGCCGGAGATATTATGACTCTCACCGCCGGAGCAGCTACAGGTTTGTTTAGTACAGAGTTTTGATAAAGTTTGGAACTTTCAAAAGAAAACGCTAAAATTGATTGACTTTAGGTTGAAACATGTTTAATACTTCTTGACCCTGTAATGAGAATTGCTAAAGTTTTGATTTTGTTGAAGATAATGATAGCATTGATTTAGGGATTGGCTCAAAATTGGAACTTTATGAAGGAATCAGAAGTTAATTTTTGGTAATTTGATTTGTATTTTTGGTGTGTAGCTTTAAGAGGAGTGCAAACATTGAAGGCAAGGGCAATGAAGGAAGTGTGGAACATAGCATCAGTGATACCAATGGATAAAGGACTCACTTCTACAGGAGGAAGCAGCAATAATGTTAATGGTAGCAATGGAAGCTCAAGCAGTAGTCACAGTGGTGAACTTGTACAACAGGAGAATTTCTTGGGAACTTGTAGTAGAGAATGGCTCGCTAGAGGTTGTGAACTCCTCAAACGCACTCGCAAAGGTAAGAAAAATTCAAACTTGTGTATTTAAAAGTTTAAATTTTAGTTGTTGAATCTTTTGTCTAATGATGTGTGACTTTTGCAGGTGATCTCCACTGGAAGATAGTATCTGTTTACATCAACAAAATGAATCAGGTAAAGATTCTTTTTCTTATTGTGCCTCGAGTTTCGTTTCACTTTAGGAAATGATCGTTGTTGATCTGATGAAAAAGATTAAAGAGAGCCAAATTATTTGTGAATCAGTGGGAATCTTTAGTTACTTCACATGGATGTTAACTTTGTTATATGAAACACACAAAAAGATGAGAAAAGAGAAATTTCAAACGGCAGGAAAAGAAGAGAAAGTAGAAACAATACTAAAGCTTAAAAATAAAAAGCACTGTTTTGATAATGATGATGATACTGAAATCATGGGATCCACTTTTGTCTTTGCTGCTTAAGCATCTCTTACAGAATCACTAATTTGTTTTGATTTATTGAACTTATAGGTTATGTTGAAGATGAAGAGCAGGCATGTTGGAGGAACCTTCACCAAGAAGAAAAAGAGTAAGTGATTATTTACTCTTTTTACATACTATAAGTATAACACCACTTTAAACCCTGAATAGTTTGGTTGGAGATTTCTCTAATTCCTTCCAAGACATTTCAGATGATTCTTCTAATGGGTTTAAAAACAAAGAATGTTTCTTTAGTTTGATATTGAAAGCTTTACTTTTTGTCACTATCTACTGTCAATGAGTCAATTATATGTGAACCTGGTAAAGAGAATTCAAAACTTTGAGGTGGGTCTGCTTTAGATATGGGGATTTGAGACGAGAAAAGGAAAAAAAATTGAAAAAGCAAAAGTGTATATGTGACTAAAGTAACTATAGGATCAAATCCCTTCAATCTTTTACTTTTTGTCTTGCTTTTGAATGTGAACTTGAAGAAGACTCTTCTATTAATTATTTTACTATCTTTCCAATTTTGTTACAGACATTGTGCTTGATGTGATCAAGAATGTCCCGGCCTGGCCTGGACGACATTTGCTAGAGGGAGGAGATGATCTAAGATACTTCGGTTTGAAGACGGTTATGCGAGGTGATGTTGAATTCGAGGTCAAGAGCCAAAGGGAATATGAAATGTGGACACAAGGTGTCTCAAGGCTTCTTGTTCTTGCTGCTGAGAGGAAGTTTAGGATGTGAATAAACGTTCAATGGCTGCTTGGTTTAAGTGTGAGTTTTTTTTTAACTTATGTGGTCAAATTTCATTAGTAGGGGTTCTTTTAAGGTAATGGTTTTTTGGGTTGGGTATAGGATAAAATGGACCTACCAGTCAAGGTGAGGAAGCATTTGGGTAAACAAAACTTAGTGGGGGTGATCTGTAATATCTATGTTCTTAGTTTTTTTTTGGTTGTTGGTGGTCTTTTTGTATAAAAAAACAAAGTTGAAGTAATAGATATATAGTATGTTTTAATTTTAAAATTGATGGGTCCAATTTCAATATTTTATTGGGAACAACATCAAATATGCTTCTTTTTTGTCCCATTATTGTTGTAATATCTATCCATTGATTGACCAAAGAAGCTGCCTATATTTCTAAACTCACAAGGAGACAAATAAATCATTAAGGATTGTTTGCTTATGTAGAATGTTTTGGACCTTTGGTATTGTTAACAACTTAATCAAGCCATAAACATGTGTTCTTAATATTCGATAAATCTATGTCTGGAATAAGTAGAATACTATAGGAGATTGAGATTCATAACGTTCAGTTGCTTATAATGCCGAGGAGACTGAGGAAGAGATTCATAACGTCGAGGTATAGACGAATCGCTGCAGTGATATATTCGTCGTAGTTGAGTTTCTTGATCAGCTGATTGGTGTCGAAGATGATGTATCCGCAGAACACTATTGAAGCTATTCCGCTGAATATCATCGATGATAGCTTCCCCAGAGGGTGGAATATCTGCATTCATTTCATTGTTTAGCTTTGTGATAATATATCCCAAAACTTTGAATAGATTGAGAGTTACTGAGTTAGTACCTGCAAAAGGGTGAAGACAAGGATAATGAGGAGAGCACCAAAGAGGAATGGTCCAAGGAAGGAGAAATCATGTCCTCTCTTCACTGCCCAGAAGGTGTAGATCGTTAGACCAAAGACCATCACAGCTGTGAGAATTGCAGCCTCCAGAACAATCCTCCCTGTTTTCACAATACTTGGAAATTAGATTCTAACCAAATGGTGTAACTCTAGTTATAGGAAACAGAGTTAATAAGTTGCTTGACAAAAAAGCATGAAAGCATCTCATGCCATGTTCCTCTTTTTCATGATTCACCATGTTAAAGCCAACAAGATACTAAATTTCAACTTTTATGGTTAAGAAAACAGTACTATCTAATCAATATCACACCAACACTAGTGTTGGTTGATTATTTCAAGCAGAGAACAATCCAAGGCAAAATATGACAAATGGTTTGTCTTTTAACAACACCACAAGCCAACCAAGTGTGATATATCTCTGTATCCATACCTTGGGAGAGAGAGCAGCAAATCCCCACAGAGAAGGAAATGGAGAGAGTGAAGATGGACAGGACAATGCAGTTTATCGGATGCTTCTTCTCAAAAGCCAACAGAGGCCACAACACTACAACACACATCAAATCCAGATCACTCAGTGAAACACTCTACAAACTAAGTGGATATATCAAATCGTTAACAACACAGTAGAATTTAAACGATGAATCAACGGAACATTATAGTTTCACAACATCAACGAAGCTAGAGTAGCTAAAGTGAACACTATATCGATCAAGTCGCAAGCTTTTTTAGTGAACCGCACAAATAAAGCAACTCAAAACCCTAAGCGACGATGATGGAACCTAGAAATGAATGGATAAACAAAAGTATGTGAAAGGAGACGTAACGGAGGAGAGGAAGGAGGAGGATGACGAAAAAGACGGCAAGGCCACGGTGAGTCTCGGTGATGAACTCGGGGATCGGACGGACGAAGTAAACAACGGCGGAGACTCCGACGGTGACAAGCAACTGAAGAGACAAAATGCTGTAAAGTTTTCTTATGAAAGCCCAACGAAGCTCCGAGCTCTCTTTCATTCCCGGATACAGCTCGTTACCACCACCAGTTTCAATGTCAGATTTCGCCATTTTTGTTGTTGAAATCGCAAAAAAAAACAAAGCTCTGAAGAAGAAGAAGAGGTTTTTGATTGTCTGAGGAAACTACGGAAGAAAGAAAGTGACGGGGAAACTAAAGGGTAATGCTGGTGTTACTGTTCCGTCACTGTGGTTACTCTAACTACCCAATTATGTTTCGACACGTGGAATTCAGTGGACGGCGTTTTTCCGCGGGTGTGTGAGTGTGACACTGACTGTGTAACCAAACATTGCCGGGAAAGTATCGGTTTTTCATTTTTGTTGAATCAAGAGGTGAGTTACGGGTTAATTTACAGTCACTGCACCGTCATATTGGATCTCGAGACGTACCAATGATCTTAAGACACGTGTTCTATCTGGGGCTGCTTTATAACTGTGGTGTTAACGGGTACGTAATTTTTGTCTTATTTATTTGTCGTAACTCAAAATATATGCAAATGGAAAGGAGACTATTACTATTCTTGTACTATTTATAGAAATAAATTTGTAAATTGAAATGCTATATATTTAAAATAGCGGATATACAGTAATTATGATATCTATGACAATTATTTCTTTAATTTTCCTTTTCTAAAACCAAAAAAAAGAGAGGATAAAATGTATATCAAATGACGATCTAGTGAGTTGATTAAGTGTTATTAATGTATGATTTTAAGAGTTTTAGAAAGCTCACTGTATAATCGAAAATTTACTTTAAACGAGAGACCTACAGTGAAACAGTTCATAATCTGATAGAGTTTGTTCTTTAGATAACGCGTTAGAATCATTTATCAAAAACGTTAACCAATCTTATGGGTTTTGGTTATTAATTACTAAACTAAGGCTTTGTTTAATCTCAAAAGGTTTGGTTTTATAAATAACTTGTACATGTGGATCAAGACAAGTACTTAACCCAAAAGTCAAGAGAGAAGAGTTTGTAGGATATCGAAATGGTGTAAAATGTTTTGGAATCTGACTGATAAAAGACCAAAAACTGTGTCATTTTCATGATAGCATATTTAAAGAAGATACATTGTATAAAGATTAACTAAGATTAATATAGGAAGTGGACTTATTTGAGAAAACAGATAAACAAATAATCAGTTGTGGACCTGAAAATAAAAATTACATCAACATACTAAGATATAGCTAAGGCTATGAATTTATTAAACTACTATTTAGGTTTTGAAAAATAAAAATTATCTATATGGGTTACCATGACCCAAGATGGAGGCCTGGAGGGTATTCCAAGCCAACTAAGATATTTAAATATATGAAGAAATTCCACTCTAAGGAACATGTTTACTACAAGAAAACATGCATTTTGGGATTATATTTTATGAATTTTTTTTGTCGCAAATATTTGTAATGGTTTTATGATTATTTTGCAACTAATAAATGACTACACACAAAGTAATGACAAAACCATCACAAAATTATGACAAAAAATGTAGTCGATAAACCGTCTCATATTCCTTAATATTATAAGACTACTAGTAGATTATATCATTGTGGTCGCAATTAAGACGAATCAAAGACACCGTTTCCAGTCAGAAGTTTTATTCACAACGTAGTCCCAAATTTGCAACGTGTCTGTCACTTCAAGTGTTTGAGCCATATCAAGTTTTTACTATTTAAACTGAGAAATCTTGTTTAGAATTCTAACATGAGTAAATGTAGAATCATATATACATCATTTTACTCTTAAGCTTTAAAATTCATATGGCTAATTTATCTCATAGAAATAGAGCGTAACATAACAATTACGCTTTGTGAACTGAGCGACTATGTGTAAGTTTAACCAACCAACCAACCGTCTCAAACAACAATAGAACGGGATGACCGAATCTATAATATTGGTGCCAATTGAAGTTCATTAGAAACCATGGGAGACTCCAACGTATATATTCAAACAATGTGAGAATAGTTACTTACAAAGGAACTATGAGCTTTATACATTTGATTGGATGAAGAAATTGACAAAATAATAAAAGCGGGGTAGAGGAGAATTAATTGGAGTTTTCCAAGTGTAGGAAGATGTACGTCCTTATAGCTTGGAGACTAATCGGATGTCTGTCTCATCTTCTCGTGCATCCTCTTTAGTTAGTTTCCTCAATCGTTTCTTCTAGTGCCTCCACTGTCATGACAAGAACATTAATACTACAACAACCCACTTTTATTGTTCTTAATTAACAATTAATGTTCAAACTGATCCTTTGGAACTTCTCAAAAGCAAAGAGTGGCCACAACACCACAAACACCATTAAATATATAAGCATTCAAGCGATGAATCAACAGAACAGTTAAATTCGTTGTACAAGATCAACAAAAACAAGTGTAGCTAATTGTATCGATAAAATCTCGAGCTTTTTTGGTGAATCGCATTGGCACAAATAAAGTAACCCAAAAGCCCTAAATAAGCAATGTGATGCCGAAAAAATTAACATAGCTATAAACCCTAAATAACCCAATTAGCATAGCTATAATTTCTAAATAAGCAAGAAATCGAAGGATCAACTGATTTTTTTTTTTTTTTAAAAACGAAATATGTGAAAGGAGACTTAACGAAGGAACCGAAGCCGGAATACAACATAAAAGAAGTCGAGGGGATGGTCGGGATTGGTGATGAGATCTACGAAAGAAAAACGGCGGCTACTCCGAGAAAAAGGATAGAAAGGAGCAGCATGATGACATAAACTTTTCTGATGAAAGTCCAGCGAAGCTTCGTACTCTCTTTCATCTCGGGATAGAGATCGATACCACCACCACTTTCAATGTCATATTTCGCCATTGTTATTGAAAACAAAGAAACCACTGAAGAAGAAGAAGAAAAGGGGAAGAGGTTATGATTTCTTTGCTCAGGAAACTTAACTAAGAGAGTGACTATACTGTTCCGTCGTTTCTATTCACGAGACTGGAACAATAAGAGAGTGACTATAGTGATTATGACGTATAAACTTAGTGATTCTTTATGACTGTGGTAGTGTGGTGTGTCGTTCACGCATGAGGTTTTTTCACTTTGTGTAGGTTATTTGTCGTAAACTCAAATTTGCATGGTAATAGACAGGGGACCACTCTCTATGGGAATAAAGTTTATTGAACTATTTATAGATATCTTGGTTATTCGTAAACCGGGAAAATTCTTCAACGAGGTTAGTACTGATTCAGTTTAAATTTATATATAGGATCATTATTAAATCACTAACAATGCTAATGACATGTCACAAATGTTATTGAGAACCAAAGAATAAAAAATCAATTGGCTGCTAACAAGTATACAACTATGATCGACTATGTGTAACCAACTAAGTCGTAACCACTCCAACAATTGTAGAACGAGGGGGCCGAATCTATAATATTGGAGACTAAAGCCCATTGGGTTTTTATACAAATAATGAGAGATAAGTTTCAACTTACAAAGAATACATTTGAGTGCAATAAGAAATTGATAAAATAAGAAAAGTGGGGTAGAGAAGAATTAATTGAAGTTTCCAAGTGTAGGACGGTGTCTATGAACCTACTCAAGGACTATTCTCTGATGTTTATCTCAAACTATATGAAAAAGAATCGTTTGATGCGATCGATTTGACAATGCACTTCTCATTTTCTGTTCATTTTTAAAAGTGACTACATTTTCTAATCCATCGTTTAATTATCACCATTAGTACCTTATTTTTATGATTCCTCAAGCAAATTAGATTATGCTTCTCGTTTATATTCCTTTTATGGCTAGCATATTCCCATATTGGCTTTGTAGTTTAGTTGCTGGATATTGGCTCGTTAGACCACGCAGAAATAGAATCACAAAAAAAAAAACAGTATTGGCAATAATTACTGCTCTCATTTTAATATGATATCAAAATTACCGTGATTTTTTCACTTTTTATTTATATTAACAATATATTATAGATACCACCATCCAATATTTGTAGGTGCATGGGATCTAGTTTAAGGCTATGGATATATGCAGTAGACTTTTGTCACTTCATTAAGCATTCATCTGGATCATAACCTGTATGTTCAGAGAACAACAATTATTTTTTCAATCACAATCCGACTTAGTAAAAAGAGCATCCTAGATTTTACTAATTTGTGTTTGTTGTTGGTCAAGTTAAAAAAATGTAAAAATATTGTGTGGTTTCAAGTGTGTCAAAGAAAATTGGTGCATTTCATAGTTGTTATATTTTTTATTGACTACACAAAATTTTATTTTTGATTTTATTAAGTTAATAATCGATTAGTCTTTGATTTCTTTACTAAATGCTACGTACGTCTGCCTATCTAATGTGTAGCGAAATTTTTAATTATGGATCTTATACTATGGAACCAAAAAGCATATTTTGTATGCCTTAACTAAAGCATTTTTAGTATGAACAATATACTAGATTTTCCTCGGCGAATGGACAAACAAAGTTTTTCTCAAAACAAAAAGAGAGAGTGAAAATAATTTACAGGAAAAGTGGAAGCTATGTCTGTACAGTCGACCACCAACCCAACCAAACCCATCACATCAGTCTCATCTCTGTAAACTCCTTTGATTATTGCTTTTTTCTCCGACCCCTTTGACATTATTTACAGTTTCGCACAAGCACACTAATTATTTGCTTTTTCTTCACGTTAAAATGCAGACATTCTATTTTCTTAATAAGTATTGAATAGGGTTTACTATAACGTCCCAATCACACATCAATTGCTTAAAATCTATGTTTATGAAAGTGTTAGGCACTTCACATAATAAGTTAAGCTTAGCCACTTTTAAACGACTAGATGTTGTAGAATATATGAAATAGTATGGCTCAGACCAGAGATAACAAAAGTGTAATGTTTCAAATATTCAAAAAAAAAAGTATAGCATCATTTTTTCTAAACTAGTATAGAAGACAACAAAGATACGTATAGCTGTCTTTTATCAAAAAAATGATACATAACTGCTTGAAAAGCTATCCTTTTTATCTCTTTGCTTCATCTTTCTAACTTCGACCTTTGCATTAACTTTTGGACTGTTTGCATGCCATATAACCAATTTCCGGTCAAAATTGATACAAACTGAGAACGCGTAAATAATTTATGTTTTATTTTTTTGAGTATTTATAATAAATGACTATAGATTTGAAAAGAATGTACAAACTAACCTTGAGTCACAATATCTTGTCGGAAACATGTTGGAGAACACGTGTAATTACGTAAATGTCCTTTGTAACATGTTATTTTTCCGAAATACATGCGATAACATATTATCCTCTTTTTATCTTGTTATTTTCTCTTATTACATAGTATTTATAAAAAGCACATGATATTTTTTGGAAAAAACATTCTATTCAGTTTAATATCTCTTTTTATCATGATATTTTGTAGTAATACACGTTTTTTATTAAGATCACACGTGATTTCTTTAAAAATATATTCTTATTTTTTAGTAATATATGGTTTTTATTAAAATCACATATAATTTTTTTTTCTTAAGATTCTGTTCATGTAAAAAAATTTCATAATAATGTTTTTTCTTAAAAATTCATAACGTTTTTTGAAATAGCATGTTTTTAAACTAAATATAACATGTGAAATTTTAATGTTACATGCTATTTTTAAAAATTACACGGATGTGTTTCGTTTACTGTTCATCTTACAACAAATGAAGGGTAGCTTTGTTATTTCCTTTCTTCCGACAACGTGGGTCCATGGTTATTTTGTAACAAAAAATTTTCTCTCTGCTAATTTCTTAATTTGTATGTTTTATTTGGTTATCTACTAATATTATCCTTTTTTTTTCCTAAATGTGAAAAACATAAAGAACCTAAGAATTTGTGTAATAGCTCCTTTGTGTTATTTCGTTCGTCGATGGAGTATCAACTATCTCATGTAGAACGTACCTTACGTACCATCATATTAAATTAAGAGTATATAAAAAATCGAAAACACAAAAAAAGGAGTGAAAGTTGTAAAATACTAAAATCTTACAAATATGTTCGTTATGATATAAACACCATGCAGTTGTTATTATTAGTCAACGTTTGGGTCGAGTACAATGGCCCTACACGACCGATAGGACAGTGGTTAGAAGTTAGTAAATGGTTACGTGTTTCCAAATTTTCAAAGCTCATAATCAAAATAATTCTCCACCATTTATGTCATCTACACAAATTTATAACCATGACTTGTCCGAACTCCGAATATAGGACCAAAGTCTTGTCCCGTTCGACCCTGAAATTAATACGTTTCATAATCTTTCTATACGTAACGTAAGTCAGCTTCTAATGATGATCATAACATCTCTATAAGTCTAGAGTAAACCATCATTCTCCAACTTATACAATTATTGTTGTAACTAGTACGCTTTTTAGGCATCTACAAAGAAATTATTTGTGTATCTTTTATAGGTCAATGGTTCTTTATTTCCTCTCTATTTTAAAAAGCTAAAATTGTAAAATCAAGCTATAAATATGAGACAAGTAGATACTTTTCCAAATACTAAAATCAAAAGTAGAATAACTTGGTACATCTCATAAGGAGAAAAATAAAAGAAACGAGAGAAGTTAATTCAGATATTGCAAACTTATATGTAAGGAACAGAGTATGCAGTACGACACGAGTACATATGCGGCTTTGTAGTGAAAATGGGAAAAACTCCAAACCATAAATGCTTTTACTACTTTTTACATTCGTTTTCTATAATAATATTATTATTTGTTTCATTTTTTTATAATATGGTCCTGCTGCATACTTACACGTGCAAGTACGATATAAATATTAATCATGATTTATATTGATACCTTACAAAAATTAATAAATTATCATCAAAGAGCAATAATGAAATCTTCATAGCTGTCGAGGGACAAAAACCTATGGGTCCAAACAAACATGCATAACCAGACAAACAAAGTACTTAGGATTTGTTTTGTTAAGTGGGATTTGTTTGAAAATAAGGGGCAAATCACTGATTTTACTGATAACACCAAATGGAAACAAAACAAATATCCATCACTCACAATTGTTTTTGGCGGATTTTGTCAAATAATTCACCATAAGATTGTTTAATTTACAAAAATCCAAAAGACATTTCAACAGGAAATTTTGTGATTATTTATATTATGCAGAAATTTTTATCATTTGCCAAACTCTCTTTGATTAGATATTTAACTATGTTTTTAATATAAAAATATAAGTTTATTAAACTTTGTGCTTTTAACCAAAACATCTTATATTTATATAAAGTAACTATTTCTATACATTTTCACATTTTAAAAACGTAGTTGTGGTAGTTTACCATTCAAAATATTCATTACATTCCACGTTTTAAAAAATTACTTCTACTAGTATATATATATTATTGATGTGTTAAAACATAACAAATTACATCACTAATCCTGTAGAGTTCTTTTTAACGTTTTCTAATTATAGTTCTTTTTTAGTTATAACTTATCTAATTTGCAGAAATTCTATTTAGTGAAACCTATTTTTAACGTTTTAACTTATTTTCAGAAATTCTATGTAGTAAAATGATTTTACCATTAGTAAGATATTTTACTATTTATACCTGTCTAAAACATTTGTCATTTCATGTTACTGATTAAAAACGATTTGTTTTGTGTATGACATATTTATTTTCTTACAAGTTATAACAAAGAAAAGATAGAAATTCACTACCTGAATTAGACATCTGCAATATCAATTGGTTCTACAATGAAGCAAGTGTCATTAGGGTAAAAATGATGAATGCTCTCTTTCTTTCTCGGTACTATCACCCCTCAAAAATTTGCCTTTTCCCAAAGTCCTCAATTTCTTCACATGACCAATTTTTTAATATTAACATATAGTTTTCATTACAATAATTAATCAGAGAAGCACAAGAAATGAGGAACAAAAAACAAAACAAAAAGAATTAAAACATTTTTTTTCTTCTTCTGAATTGTTTAATAATTGATCAAACTTTAGGGCATGAAGAGCTTGTTGCCACACTTGCACCGCCAAGCTTCAGGGTAATACTCCAATGGCATACTTAAACCGGGTTGAATTGGTACGTGAACCGGTTTACACGGCTGACATTTCCCACACTTCGATCTACACGTCGGTGGTGATGAACCCGGACCACCAAACCGCTTATTACTCCTTATGAACCCACCCGGTAAATCCGACCCGGTTCTCTGACCAATCCATCTACCATCTGGTAAATGAATTTAACCACTACTGAGTTAACTCGCTCACCATTTACACATCAAGTACATTTAACCATTGGACTACAAAAAATATTGCGTTTTTAATTACTCAAACCAAAAATTTTATTATGAAATCAAGAAAATCAAGAAATTTTCGGGTTTGAGTTGCAAGAAAAAAAAAATCACATTGTTATTGGTTTCTTACCGGCGGAGACTATGGAGGAGGCGGAGAAGAGGTGGAGGAGAGCAAATGTGACGAGTGCAGCTAAAAGAAAGCGACGGCGGCGACGGAAGGTGCCCATTAGTCAAGAACCGGAGAGGATGCGTATGTTAGCAGAGAGACAAGTGTTGTGGTTAAAATTGTGTGTTTTATTTTTCTCTGTGAGAGAGATTTTTTGGGTTTATGTTTGAGTGTTTGAGGTTTGGGGTTATTCATTTTGGTCTTAAGTCAAAAGAAGCTTAGATAGAGAGTGTGTGTGTGACTGTGAACAGTAGAATAGACCCATGAGCTTGGATTTGGAATCCAAATATTAAATTCAAATTGCTATGTCTTGTTTTTGTTTTCTTTCTTTTTGACTCTATTTTTATCCTGCTTTTTATATCTCTTCATTTGTATACTTTAGTGAGAGTCTTCACTTAATATTAACCTCCTTTTGTTTCTTAACATTATATATTTTTAAAAGTATGTTTTATAAAGATAGATATTTTGCATTAATATGCAAAATTTATAATATTTCATAATCCATTCCTATAACTTTCCCTTCCTTAAATCAAACTATGGTCACTGGGGTTTTCTCCATTTAAATCCATAGAGATTATATACCCTGAAAGTGAAAGTTATAAAGGTTCTTAAATAACAATTATGACAAGGAATTAAAATAGTTGAGCAACTAATGAGTGGGGCTCAGAGTGTAGGCAAAATAAATAGGTTGGGCTTTATGGAAATTTCTGGTCAGGTTTTATTTTCATGTTACTTTTTTATTTTGGCAACCTTTTGATGTTTCTTTTTCTTTTTAGGTTTTCAGTCCTACATTACAATTATTTTATTCATTTTCTTTCTTGTATAATGTTGATATGTATCTCTCATTTTCATTTCTATATATTAGTTTCAGCTTTTTAATATCTTTTGGTGTCACGTTTTTCCTACTCGTTTTGTCATATCGTGTAGGGGTCTTGACTCTTATAGCATGATCGTATCCGGAGATACGTAGAGACATGCACACGAATCTGGAGTTGGACATATGATAATTTTGTATTATATTCAAAATAAATATACACCGTCCGTCTTATGATCATTTTTTGCATTATATAATAATTCTTATATATATCAGTTTATATCATATATAATAGGATCTAATTAGTGTACACCCTCAATCGAAGTAGAATGATTCGAATCATCGTAAATCATTCAACTACTAGATCATTATGAGTACTTGACTATGTTAAGAATCTTACATCATAAAAAAATATGGGATATAAAGTAAAATATAAGGAGTATATAAATCAGTCGACTCACTCTCAAGTGGTTTTCAAGTTAAAAAGTTATGACCAAACCAAAAACAAAACGAGGTTCGATCCAAAACGATGAGTGAAAATGATTCATTATCTCAAATGTGCATGTTAGAATTCTCACATTAAAAGTGAAAAAGCAAACTATGCTAAGATATAAAAGATATGAGTCAATATATTCGTCGTCTTTTGGTACCACTCTTGTAACACCCCCAAACCGTCCTAAAAATAAAAAAGAACAGGGGCGTCACGTATGACGCCCGTAATCAATCAACAAAAGTTCCAAGAACGAATTCGTTCCCCAAAGTTGATCGACCGCGAGTATCTTTACCTCACGAACATGGCCTAAGGCTTTTCAACCCGTACCACATTCGTGAGTTGTGTCAGTTTGGACAGGACTAATATATCACTTGGCCAACTTCGGATTTTTAGAAAACCGCTTTTAAATTGAAAGTTTATTGGAACTAAAGATCTAGAAAGATTTTGAAACCAAGATATCAAAAATGACTATATATATGTCTATATGGTTTGTAAATATTTTTAATAAAGTCCAAATTATTGCATAAATCTTTGACTATATGTGTATGTATGTCAGTAAGAGGAACATGGGTTGTTGCTAGTTTATTTCTTTTAATGGTTGATCATGAGAGATTGTTTTATGCTTTATATCGGACTTCTATCACTTATTTTGAGACAATCCATATCAATAAAAAAGATTTGCCCACAAAAGACAGCATATACGGTTGGGTTGTTCTGCGGTCGTCCAATTGTAGTCACCATCAGATAGTTCAAATCGCAAGAACCACAAAACAAAGATGAGGCCCAAGAAAAAGACTGACTGATATGATTTAAATGGGCCTATGAAAAGAATAGGCCCATTAAAGGATGGTAAAAGTGTCCCTACAAAGGGGGAAACAGGTCCTGACTCACTGACTCATCCTCTGTACCCGACCCACGCACTCGCGACCCCTCTCCCTGCACAAACATAACCTGTACGGTTCTTCAATCACTATTCATATTTTTTTATTTAAATACCATTTTTTTCCTTATAATATAGTAGTTTTCATGTTCATTACTCGATTATCTTTGCATTTACAAAAAAATAGATATTACACATAGTTTCAAAGAACAAAAAAAAGTCAAATTTACACTAACTAGCTTTAGTCCTTAGTTTAGATATATATATCTAAAAAGCTAATAATTTAGACGAGTAATTTAATTAATTCGACTAGATATTATTTGTCTAGTGGTTTATCTACTTTTGTGTAATAATCCAAATTTTAAATTTTGGATGTGGATGAATGAGTTTTGTAGACAATATATATATTTTTATATAAATCTGAAAGAGAGATGTTAGAACGATAAGAGACCATCACATTTGTTAGGATACAGCAATATGAATTGCAATCTTTACTTCGCCTTAATAGCAAGATCTTGAGCTCGATCAATTAATCACTTTCGACTCGACAACACATATTGAGAAAACCAAACAAGAAAATATATATTAGAGAACATAAATTGACATATATAGTGTTCACCAACCAAAATGGTGAACTACTTCAAGTTAGCCTCACAAGATTGTTGTAATCGATGGAAGTTTACAAGTTTAGTTGTTCTGATCATCTTATTAAACCAGTAATCCGACTAACAATTGGCTAGTAGTTCACCTATATGTTATATTCCAAAACCTCTCATATTCATGGTCAATTACAAAATCACAATATTGTTTTTTTTTAAAGCACATCATAATAAAGTCAACAATATATAATTTAAAAACCTTTAAGAAAAAAATAAATTTGGGTAGGGTTTGGTGAGTGGTGTCGATAGAAATGGCGGATGCATCCTTTAGATTAAAGGTATGGTACCAACTTGGATCCATTTCTTCGATAACGACTCTTCCTATTTCCACTCTGTTTTTTTTTTGTTTCCCTCTTCTTTATCTCATATCTTCCACTACTCTCAATAGTCAATTCTATATCCCAATTTTTATGTTAAGTTTTTACGATTTACAAGTTATTGGCAAATTGAAAATTGCTGTCAACTTGCTAGAGGGTATTGTAACAGTACTACCAAATATGAGGTCGAGTCTTAAGTGCTATATATGGAGAGAGATGATTTACGTTTGTGGAATCGCAATAAGTATATATTATCAAATGCTAGTCCATGGACATAAAACTATGAGCCAAAAATTAGAAATTTCTGGTTAACAATAACAATAAAGAAAAAAAAAATGGTATATGCATATACAGTATAAGGTAGATAGTTTTGATTTTTGAAGACCATTGATTAATATTATATATTTCAATATCAATTGTTGGTAAGTTATAAAAACCTTCAAACGAGAGTGAATTAACTTCAAAGTCACAAAGTTCGACTTTCGATGTTAAAAAAAATAAAATGTTTACACGTTCCATTCTCTTGTTCAAAAAAATTATGGATCAGTATTCCAAATTTCATAGTAATCTAAAAAGAAAAAGTTGCATTAATATGGTTTGCTTATCTAATCATTTTTCGGGACATCACCGTATGTATGGATGACGAAACTATATTTTAAAAAGAAGTTTTCAACTGTTCGTTTATTCATGCATGTATATCTTGACAATTACGACATTGGATGAATTGAGTGATGAATCCTTATCGTACATCACGAGTATAATTACATGTATCATGCATTGTTATCAATTATCACTTTATATATTGGATAATGAGAAGGGATGTCACGCAAGACCAAGCAAGGTTTAAGGGAGAATCGATATTGGTCAGACTCATGTGAAAATATATTTCTCCTCCTTCGTCTTGTCAATTTATTACTCTATCTCTTGTATTTTTCAATTGTTTTGGTATTCACTTCAGAAAATGACTAGTCTTCGTTTTTATGTGTTGAGCCATTTTCATTTACATGCATCTAAATGATCTACTGAATATGGATATCGAAGAGATTTTTTAGTATAATGGTTTGTGCTAGATCCTTTAACAAAAAAGTAAATGGTTTGTGCTAGTGTTTTTGTTGTATTGCTAATTTGCTATCCAATTCATAGCACACATGTTGTTGCCAAACAAATGCTAAATCCATTTTAAAAGTATCAACTAGTAAATTAGCTTAACAAATTTTTTGTTAACATGTTTATGAGATGTTTTTTTAAGAAAAAAAAAACTCATTTAACATGATTACATTTAGGGTTTGATTGGTTGTTTTAAACTGAAAATTGTCTGTTTGCAAAAATGTTTGGAATGATTATCTTTTTGCAAAAATTGCGTGACATGTTGAAGTGTTGCAATGCTGGAGGTTCTGCTAACTAACAAGTAATAATCGTATAAGTGACATGATCTTCCATTTTTTAGAGATACTAACCAAGAATTGTAAAACCAGGAAAAAAACACTAACCAAGAATTGATGATTGTCCATCTAGACTAAAGTAGTATACAAACAAAACACAAAAGATATTTTGTTCTATTTTTGGAATAACTCTTATCCATTTATAGAAATAATTAGTTGTTTAATCAAAATATCACATGCAAATTGATCGTATGCGATTTTAGATAAATTGACATCCACTCAGTAATAAACAAACAAGATACTCTCTGATTACAAAATAATCTCTGTTTTCTTTCGTGTCATTTTTCTTTATCACTCATGCTATTATTATATTTAAATTTAATATAAAACTGTTACCATTTACTATTTTATTTCACTGTTTGACGCGAAAAAAATAATCAGCATAAGATTTACCCAAAAAATAAAAAATAATTGGGATACTTAAGCAATGCATGATTAGGCTATAATCTAGAGAGACTAATAGGATGCTTACGTGGCAGTCTAGGGAGCTTCGCTGCTCCAAAAACCATTCCCCTAAAATTGAAGCCCATAGACTATTAGCGACTTCACTCTTTCTCTTTCTTTCTCTCTCTCTCTCTCTCTCGCTCTTCTAATTTTGCCCTCAAAACCCTCCAATTATTACGAAAACGCCACTGCTCTCTCGTCGGGACTCCGGTGAGGCCGTTTTGGCCGGAATCTGACAAGGGATATGGATGTAGGAGTTACTACGGCGAAGTCTATACTTGAGAAGCCTCTGAAGCTTCTCACTGAAGAAGACATTTCTCAGCTTACTCGCGAAGATTGCCGCAAATTCCTCAAAGAGAAAGGTTTCTTCTTCTTCCTTTCTCCATTTTTTTCCGGTCTTATTGTCTTCGACGGTAGGATCTTCCTCACGGATTTTGCTGAGAAGAATCGTACATAGTCAATTTTTTGAAATTCTCTATTCTTCTTCTCTCCGAGCTTTTTTTTTCGCTCTCTGGAGAATGGCGGCTGACACGTGTCGAAACAGGAATGCGCAGGCCTTCGTGGAATAAATCTCAGGCGATCCAGCAAGTTTTATCTCTTAAAGCTCTCTATGAACCTGGAGATGATTCCGGCGCCGGAATCCTCCGCAAGATCCTTGTTTCTCAGCCGCCAAATCCGCCTCGCGTGAGTGTTGTTCTTCGATTTTGTTTCGATTTACAGAGAAAAATCTAAGTTCTGAAGTAGTAGAGAATCGTTTACTTGGTTGGTGCTGATTTAGGGAAAATTGTTGTTCTGTGTGTACTGCTGTTTTGTTCACAGGTTACAACAACGTTGATTGAGCCAAGGAACGAGCTCGAAGCTTGTGGAAGGATTCCTTTACAGGAAGATGATGGTGCGTGCCATAGAAGGGATTCTCCAAGATCAGCTGAGTTTTCTGGTAGTTCTGGTCAGTTTGTTGCGGATAAAGATAGCCACAAGACTGTTTCTGTTTCCCCCAGGTTTACATTTTCTTCTATAGCGTTTTGACTTTGTGTGGTATCTTTCTTCTGCTTTCATGCCTCAAGAAGAGAACTGATGCATTGTGACATTCTGTTTGTGATCTTAGAATAAGTACTTGGTTTGATATCAGTGTCTTAGACATTGAAAAGTTTCTATATGAATCATGGTTTTGATGGTGGATTGGTCACACAGAATTTAGGTTAAAAGAGTCAGATAGATCTTCTTGGTTCTGTGTTACTCTTTACTCTTCTGTTTTGAGGATTGGTATGATGTGATGTGATTATTGCTAGTGAACGATAAATCAGTTACTTAGTCCATTAGTCTATATGATTTGTGAATTCTGCAATTACTAACAAGAGTTTTAGGGGTAGTTCATGTACAAAGTCTTATTGATATTAGGTGCATGTTGTTTTATAAACAAATTACTACTCCAATGTTATTTAATTAAGTTGTTTAAACACGCTTTTTTGTAATGTTGCATCAGAAGCCCAGCTGAAACAAATGCGGTGGTTGGGCAAATGACGATATTTTATAGTGGCAAAGTGAATGTATATGATGGAGTACCACCTGAAAAGGTAAATGAATCACATAATTCTGTCCAGCCTGAAAATATAAATTTTGATGGTATGGTTTTGATCATTCATCTTGTGTATTGATTTGCAGGCCCGGTCTATCATGCATTTTGCAGCCAATCCAATTGATTTGCCTGAAAATGGTATTTTTGCTTCTAGTAGAATGATTTCGAAACCCATGAGTAAAGGTAAGCATTTGCTAAAGTGTCTGATCTGCTTTTCAGTTGAAAGATTGATGATTCAGACTTGAAATGAGTTTTTTTTTTAATGTATAATCTAACTTGAAAAAATGACTAGAGCTGCTGCATCTCAAGATGAGTCTTTCTTTCTTTCTTATGTCAAACACGGCCTTTCATTTTGTCCAATTTTGAAAGGAGGCATTGTTAAATTACCAAAGAAGCATGTCTAAATGCTGTAATTGCTGCTACCTCTACTAGCTTATGTGTCTACAGATGCCTCGTGCCCCTTTTTTTGAAATTGTGATTTGATTTTTTCAGAGAAGATGGTGGAGCTTCCCCAATATGGACTTGAAAAGGCACCTGCTTCTCGTGATTCTGGTACAAACAGTACTCATTTTACCTTAAAGATATGAAATCCTATTATTCAATGATGCTTTAAAACACCTGAGAGCGAAATTTGGTCCACCTCTTCACCTCTACATGCTACGCTAAACTACTTGCTTGTTCTGCATGATATACGACCATGAAATTCTGTTAATTTAACTATTGTTCTTTTTGTTGGTCTTTTCTGAAGATGTTGAGGGTCAGGCGAACAGAAAAGTATCGTTGCAAAGATATCTTGAAAAGCGGAAAGACAGGTAGTTGTTGCTATTATGCTGTGTGCTTGCTTATTCCAAATCGATGAATACTGATACCTTTCTTTCTGAGCAGAAGATTTTCTAAGACCAAGAAGGCTCCAGGAGTTGCGTCCTCTAGCTTGGAGATGTTTCTGAATCGTCAGCCACGGATGAACGCTGCATATTCACAAAACCTTAGTGGCACAGGGCATTGCGAGTCACCTGAAAATCAAACAAAAAGTCCCAATATCTCAGTTGATCTAAACAGTGATCTAAACAGCGAAGGTATGAACAAGCATTTGTCAAATGGTTCCAATGATCTCCCTTAAAACTCTCATTCGCTTTTTTATAGATAATTAACAAGGTGCCAAAAGAACTGGAGATGGTACTACGGGTCAAAAGGCGGGAAGAACAATTTCATGTTCTTATAACATGTTAGCCATGTACAAAAAGAAAGAAAGCAAACAATGAATGTTCTCGTTCATTGTGGAAGAAACATGGGTTAAAGATTTGAGCTGGATCAGTGCGGGTCTTGTATGGTTTTGTTTTTTTTACGGGTTGCGTCCATCTTTTTTGGTCTGTAGTTTTGAGTAGGTTAGAGAGACGCGAGAGAGAGAGAGAGGATGTGGCGGTTTGTATTATGTAAATGCTTGTCTTATAATGAGAGAGACCTTATTGATGATACCAATCTTTGAGGTCCAAGTAACACAACTTCTTTGTGATTGATATGTATGAGATAATTAATTTGTCTATTTTCATGGCATGATGTATGTGATATGTCTGAGATTTGCAACATTCTTCTATAAAGTTGAGAAATAAGGGTAGTTTAGTCTTTTTAACCAAAGATTTTTATTTATTTGATCTTTTCCCTGTTTTAAAAAGAAGAATCGAGTAATCGGGTGGTTTTGAAGACGAAGAAGGACTAAGACATCACGAGGAACACGATGGGTGAAGCGGTCAAGGTATGTTTTTATCTTTGTCTCCTCTGCTTCTGATCTGTTAATGCCAATCGATAATTCCTAGTTTTGCGATGCAAGCATGAATCGTCGATTGTTATCTGAGTGATTTGATTCATTTTCGACGATTTTCGAATCATCATAACTACTTCTTTTGCTCAAATCTCGCAGTCAGTTTAATGCCTATTCGTATTCAATTTAGTTATGCAATTGACGATTTCTCGAATTGTCTGAAGTTTTGAAGCTAAAATCAGATTAAATATAAAATATCTGAACATTGCCTCCCAAGGAATCTAATCCCATCTTGATGTGCTTTTGCTTAGGATGGGAGAGAAGAAGTGATTCAAGCTTGGTATATGGATGATAGTGAAGAGGATCAGAGACTTCCTCACCACAAGGATCCTAAAGAGTTTGTATCGTTGGACAAACTTGCAGGTCCCCCTCTTTGTGTGTTTCAATTCAATGTTGTTCTCTCTGCTTCTCTATTTTGTTTCACATGTAATGTTTGTGTGCAGAGCTGGGAGTACTTAGCTGGAGACTTGATGCTGATAACTATGAAACCGATGAGGATTTGAAAAAGATCCGTGAATCTCGTGGTTACTCTTACATGGTTTGTGGTCTTTATTTATTTACTATCCCACTAGACTTGAATGGTAGATGTTTATTTTTGTCCAAGTCTTATTTTAACTCTCTAGGGGTTTTCTCAATCTTGGTTTGATGATTAAAAAGTGTTCAAAATGCAGGACTTTTGTGAGGTATGCCCGGAAAAGCTTCCAAACTATGAAGTGAAAGTGAAGAGCTTTTTCGAAGAACATTTACACACTGATGAGGAGATCCGTTACTGCGTTGCAGGAACTGGTAAGAACTTCTTTTACTGGCGGCTTTACTCGTAAACTTAAAATTTCGATATAGTAGTCATGTTTTATTTTCTTGGGAAAAAGGTTACTTTGATGTGAGAGATCGTAATGAAGCTTGGATTAGGGTATTGGTAAAGAAGGGAGGTATGATAGTCTTACCTGCTGGGATCTATCATCGCTTCACTGTGGACTCTGACAACTATATCAAGGTGCAATGTCAGCTTTTCTTCTAGCCATTTATTTTATAGTTTGGGCTTGCTTAGAAAATTGAAATATCTTGTTGAACAGGCAATGCGGCTATTCGTGGGTGAACCGGTATGGACACCATACAATCGCCCACACGACCATCTTCCTGCAAGGTACAATGTCCTGGGTTTTCCCCTTTTGTTTGTTCTCTTATGCAAACAATGGGATATATAATCAAGCAAGAAATTCTGTTATTTTACGAGAAATAAATTCTGATATTTTACAGGAAAGAATATGTCGATAACTTCATGATCAATGCCTCGGCTTAGAGAGCTTCCTCTCTCTATATCTGGCTTTCTGAAACAAGGATCTATAAACAAGGCCTACAATAAAGAAAGCTTTCCTGTCAAGTATTGGATATTTATATGTATTCCTGTGTAGAATGATGGCTTTTGGTATGCTTGAGTTGTTGTAAACTTAGTTACACTCTCTGATATGTCTCTCTTTACCATCTTTGTCGTATCCCATATACGAAAAGATTACATTGGGATTCATATTGTCTTACGTTCGTTCCTATGTGCAATATGTTGAGTTTTTACACAAATCTCTATTCTTTTTTATTTGCTTTTCAAAAACCAACAAATTAGAAGAAACTAATAAGAAGTAATACGTCCAACCGCGTCAACTTCTTTGGTTTAATCTAAACCATGGTTCGTTTGGTTGTTGTTGTGTATCTTAACATGCTGACGGTTTTAAGGATGGTTCGTTTGGTGGTTGTTGTTATCGAACATGTTCACGGTTCTAAGGAAGAAAAGTGTGGTTTTGTGTATTTGTGGTTGGACATAAGATTTTCGTTTTCGTTTACATTTGTGGCTTTCTTTTGTAATTTCCTTTTAGAGTTTGGAATCTCCTTAAATCCGACCTACATTAACTCTATAGTCTATAGAATTGGAGTAATCATTTTATTCTCCTATCTTAATGGATTACAATAAACAGTAGTTGAATGGAAGAAAAAGGGGATATAAAAGTAAACTTAGCAAGTTTAGCAGCCATGATTAGGCTTATAATAATTTATGTAGACGTGGAGCTTACGTGGCAGTCTAGGGAGTTTCCCTGCTCCGGGAACAATTCCCCCAAATTGACTCCCCCATAGGAAAAACTATTCGACCTCACTCTCTCTCGCCACTGTTCCGCTCTCTCTCATTCTTCCTAATTTTACCCCCAAAACCTCCGATTATTACTGAAACGCCACTGCTCTCTCGCCGGGATTCCGGTGAAGAGGAGGAGATGGATGTCGGAGTTTCACCGGCGAAGTCTATACTTGCGAAACCTCTGAAGCTACTCACTGAAGAGGACATTTCTCAGCTCACTCGCGAAGACTGCCGCAAATTCCTCAAAGACAAAGGTTTCTTCTTCTTCTACCTTTCTCCATAGTCTTGTTTCCTTCTCCGATTTGCAGCGGAAGTCAAATTTTGAAATTCTCTACTCTGTCGGAGCTTTTTTTTGCTTGTTTATTCTGAGAATGGAGGCTGACACATGTCGAAATAGGAATGCGAAGACCGTCGTGGAACAAATCTCAGGCGATCCAGCAAGTTTTATCTCTTAAAGCTCTCTATGAGCCTGGAGACGATTCCGGCGCCGGTATCTTCCGCAAGATCCTCGTTTCTCAGCCAGTAAATCCGCCTCGCGTGAGATATTTACTTCGATTTTGCTTCTATTTCTCGTTTAAACTCACAGATTGAAAAAAGTGAAAATCTAAGTTGCCTTGTTTGTTCTGATATCTACAGGTCACAACAACGTTGATTGAGCCAAGCAACGAGCTGGAAGCTTGTGGCCGGGTTTCTTATCCGGAAGATAACGGCGCGTGCCATAGAATGGATTCTCCAAGATCAGCTGAGTTTTCCGGTGGGTCTGGTCACTTTGTATCCGAGAAAGATGGCCACAAGACGACTATTTCTCCCAGGTTTACATTTTCGTATTTGAATTTTTTTTGATACCTTTCTGCTTCTATGCATCTGGAACTGGAATGTTGTTTAATTCAAGAAAAGTGTAATGCATTGCATTATTAAGTTTGTGATATTAGGAAGTTTTTGGTTCAATATCACATCCTTAGAGACAGAATCTATATATGGTTCAAGGCATTGATGGTGGATTTGTCAGATAGTATTTAGGTTGGCCACGATCGTGTGATCGAAGATCATCTTCGTTATGTCTTAGTATCCTGGATCTCTTTAGAAATGGAAAATAATAGTCAATATGACTGATGTGACTTGAAATAATAATTAGTTACTTGAATTCCTTAATGATATTTTGTAAGTTAGAGGGTTTTTTCCCTAGTCCATCTACGAAAGCTTAAGAAAAGGTTTTGCTGCATGTGCCTGTTGTTCTACAAGCATATTAAACATTCTTGTCTGTAATCTTGCATCAGAAGCCCAGCTGAAACAAGTGAGCTCGTTGGGCAAATGACGATATTCTATAGTGGAAAAGTGAATGTGTATGATGGAATACCACCTGAAAAGGTAAATCAATAACATTATTCTGTCCAGTCTGAAAATAGAAATTTTGTTGGCATGTTTTTGATCATTCATCCTTTGTATTGGTTTGCAGGCCCGGTCAATCATGCACTTTGCAGCCAATCCAATTGATTTGCCTGAAAACGGTATTTTTGCTTCCAGTAGAATGATTTCAAAGCTCATAAGTAAAGGTAAGCTTTTGCTAAAGTGTCTGATCTGTTTTTCAGTTGATAGATAGATGATTCAAACATGAAATGATTTTGTTTTGTGTATCATCAAACTGGAAAAAGTTCATGGACCAGCTTTTCTGACGCAGTAGAGCTTTTTTATTTATTTTCTCTTCTTGCAAACACTGCTTTTGTTTTGTCCAACTTTGAAAGGAGGCATGGGTAGTTGACCAAGGAAGTATGTCTAAATGTTGCATTGTGCTATACTACCTTGCGTAAAATATCCAAATGCCTCTTGCATGTTTTTGTGATAGTGATTCCACTTTCCTTCTTCAGAGTCTAGTTTGAATTAGTCAAAAATCAAATTGAAAATGTGAAATCTTATTGCAGAGAAGATGATGGAACTTCCCCAAAAAGGCCTTGAGAAGGCGAATTCTTCTCGTGATTCTGGTATGAACAGTATTCATATTACCTTAATGATTCTCGGAGCGAAACTTGATCAACACATCTTCACCTGTGCAAAGCTATGCTAATGTTGTTAACTTGGAGGAAACTTGGCTTGCTTGTTGTTCTGCATGTTATATGACCTGTGAAGTTTATTAATCTAACCGTCGTTCTATGTTTTTTGGGTCGTTCTTAAGGTATGGAGGGCCAGGCGAACAGAAAGGTATCTTTGCAAAGATATCGTGAAAAGCGGAAAGACAGGTGCATTTATATACTTACGCTTATTCCAAAATCGCTATAAACTGATATGTTTTCGTAATGTGCAGAAAATTCTCAAAGGCCAAAAAGTGTCCAGGAGTTGCGTCCTCTAGCTTGGAGATGTTTCTGAATTGTCAGCCACGGATGAAAGCTGCATATTCGCAAAACCTAGGCTGCACCGGATCTCCACTGCATAGCCAGTCACCTGAAAGCCAGACAAAAAGTCCCAATCTTTCAGTTGATCTAAACAGTGAAGGTAAGAAGAGAATCATATATAAAGCTTTGTTAAATCAGTGGTTTGGATGATTTCCCTCATAACTCTCCTCGCTTGGTCTCCAGGCATTTAACAAGATACCGAAACGTGGAGATGCTATAAGCTGTGAATAGGCGTTGAAACAGTTGCTTGCTTGTAAGCTCAAAGATATGAAGAAAAGAAACCTCTCTTCGGATCGGCCTTCTTTTGTGTTTCCGGGGTTTTGCACCCATAATTTTTGGTCTATAGTTTTGAGTAGAGCTTAGTAGGTTAGTGGTAATTTCTTGTTTCTGATTCTTTTTGTGAGGATATAGTCACAGAGAGTAGAGACAAGAGAGGTGAAAGAAGGGCTTTCATTTTCTAGGTGTTGTAATGTGTAAATGATGTCTTACTTGACACTTTTAACGAGAGAGACCTTTTAGCCAAAGTGTTTCTTACTCTCGACTCGAGTCTTACTTTGACACCACCAAACTTCTCTTCTTTTGTCCATTTTTAACCCAGTTTTTAACTTTTAACTTTGTTAACTTTTTTACAATAATTACCACTCTAACTAACGTATTTACATTTTCTCAAACCTCAAAAATGTGATAAATAGTCTGAAACGGATATATGTGGAGGCGGCATTTCCCTCGCCGCACGCCGGCGGATGGAGGGTAGTTTAGTCTTTTAACCTTTTTCTCTGTTTTTGTCCCAAAAGATAAAACGAAAATGACTTCTTTTGAAAAGGAGAGAAGGCATATATCGCGTGGATTTGAAGACGAAGAGGAATCATAAAAAGCCTAACGAAGAAGACGAAGAAGAAGAGGAACAAACAACCATGGGTGAAGTGGTTAAGGTAATCGTAAATCTCTTGCTTCTGATTCTGATTTCGTGAAAGCTCATCGGAAAATTTCTTGTTTCAGCTATGAAAACATGAATCGCCGCCGATTGTTAATTAAGTGGTCTTCAATCACTGATCACTATTCCAATTTTGATTTTTGTTTTATTTTAATCATCAAATTTGATGTTTTCTAGTTTCACTTGTTGTGTATGAAATTCAGGCTTTGTCTTGGAGGTTGCAATCGAAAATTTCACTAATTGCTGAACGTTTTTTGTTTCTCTTTCAAGCTTAGCATCATAAATTTATGTTTTCTTGTTGTGTTTGTGTATGTGTGTTTTTGCTTAGGATGGAAGAGAAGAAGTGATCCAGGCATGGTATATGGATGATAGCGAAGAGGATCAGAGACTTCCTCACCACAAGGATCCTAAGGAGTTTCTATCTTTGGACAAACTTGCAGGTCTCTTTGTGTGTTTCAATTCAGTGTTCTTCTCTCTGTTTCTCTATTTGTTTCAGATGTAATGTTTGTGTGCAGAGCTGGGAGTACTTAGCTGGAGACTTGATGCTGATAACTATGAAACCGATGAGGATTTGAAAAAGATCCGCGAATCTCGTGGTTACTCTTACATGGTTTGTTTATATAGACTTGAATGCTAGATGTTTACTTTTGAACAAGTCTTGTTTTAACTCTCTAGGGTTTTACTCAATTGTAACACTTACTCTACTGAATGTATTTAGGAAAATTCGTTGATGATTTGCAAATTGTTTTATGTGCTTGAGTCTTGGTTTGATGATGGAAAAGTGTTCAAAATGCAGGACTTTTGTGAGGTATGCCCGGAAAAGCTTCCAAACTATGAAGTGAAAGTGAAGAGCTTTTTCGAAGAACATTTGCACACTGATGAAGAGATCCGTTACTGCGTTGCAGGAAGCGGTAAGTACTTTTATTGGCTGCTTTACTTGATTTAAGTCGGTATCTATATTCTCAACGTTTCATTTTCTTGGGAAAAGGTTACTTTGATGTGAGGGATCGCAATGAAGCTTGGATTAGAGTATGGGTAAAGAAGGGAGGTATGATAGTCTTACCTGCTGGAATATATCATCGCTTCACCGTAGACTCAGACAACTATATCAAGGTGCAATGTTAGCTTCTTCAGAGTGGTTAATTCATCATATATATATTTGGTTGATTAGAAAATTGAAATATCTTGTTGAGCAGGCAATGCGGCTTTTCGTGGGTGAACCGGTCTGGACACCATACAATCGCCCACACGACCACCTCCCTGCAAGGTACAATGTTCTGTTTTCCCCTTTTGTCTCATCAAAAACTTACTCTGCAAAAGTTCATCCAAGAAAAGACACGAGAAAAGCTGTTTATGGATATCGAAACGGCTATTTTACAGGAAAGAGTACATCGATAATTTCGTGAAGGTGAATGAAGGTGGTGTCATAGACGCGTCAGCCTAGAGGATTCTCAGTCTTATGCATCAGATTTCTATAAACTAAGCATACAATAAAGAGAGCTTTCTGTCTCATGTTGGATATTATGTCATCTACAGATCCACTTGTGAAGAAACTTTGATTCGTGTGGCTTTGGCATTATGGTTGTGTTGTAACTGTATTTATAGTTTATACTCCAGAAATCAAACTGTGTTACATTATCAATCTCTCCAAAGTTTTCCTTAAACTAGCAAAAAATCACAAGTAATTGGCCAACCATGGAAGATCCTTATTGTCTTTCAATGCAAAAGCAACATCATCACTTGGAAAATTAAGCTGCAGCTTCTGCAATCTGTGCTTCTCTCCAGGTTCACAAAGAACGATTCTGCATTCACCAAGATCACAACCGATTTTGAGAAGAATGTCCCAACCGGGAAAAGCTTCACCATTGGTTAAGCAAATAGACGATACTGTTGTTGCTACTCTGTCAAAGCTTGTCTCTGCCATTCCTGTTTTGTAAAGCTCATGAACCATAGCCGTCAAGAAGATCCTACTCAGTTTCGATACACTCTTCATAACTTGAATATGAGGTGCCTGAAACATCTCTTGAATGGCTACTTCAACATCTGCCATAATCACCAGCTGACTCTTTGCAGATATGTTACTCTTCTTTAGACGGTAATCCGCTACTTCCGCTGCACGCCTGCATATCTCAAGCGCGCGTCTTGCATCTCCTGATATCGCAGCTACTTTTCTTGAAGCAAATTCGATAGCTGTCTTCTCAAAAGCATTGATTCCTTCCAACCTTGTAGAAATGATTTCTTGTAGCTGCCTGTGGTTATAAGGACCGAAACACAGTCTCTGTATACCCATTCGGCTTGATATCCGAGGAAGCAACTTCTCTGGAAGATCCATAGTGTTTGCTATTCCCAACACAACCAATTTGGAGTTAGGCTTGGTAGGCCAATCCAAAATGTTGTATAAAACAGACTGATTTCTAGTGACTAGAACATCAAGCTCGTCGATGAGAAGTATGCAAGGCTTTTCATTCTCTTTACCTATCTTTTTTCCCTCTGCAAACCTCTCATTCAGAGACTGTAGAGCTTTCTTCCAACCTACACGATGACCACTCAACCCCTCATAGATAACACTGTAAATGTTCTCAGGAGAAGCCAATTTGAGACCATTTATCTCCACAAAGCAATATGGACTTACGCTTCCCGCTTCAACCTCAGCTTTCAGATTCTTCATAACAGATAACACACTAATAGTCTTCCCAGTACCGGGAACACCATGAATATACATACATCTACCTAAACACTGATCATCAGAGATTGAGCCTTTTATAAACGCAGTGATCTCTTCCATTTCTTTGCTTCTACAAGGAAGTGACTTAGGACGTGTAGCCAACAACAAAGTAGCCTTCGCCTTTTCTAACTCACTCTGCTTATGACATCTCACATGTTCAGGAATCCTCTTCATCCCCACCTTCTCAAGCCCAAAGAAACGCCCTTTACGAGAATTTGCACCACCTCGCTTACTCTTCGAAACCCCACGAACACTCTCTTCATCATCAAACTCAATCTCTTCATCACTATAATCAATCTCCTCCTCTTTCCTACCATTCCATTCTTGATCACTATCCTCATCTCCATCAGCCAATTCAGCCACACGCTTAAAGCTACCCCAATGAACATCATACTCATACTCACACAAAAACACATCATCACCATCATTACTAGCTTTCGAAAACTCCTTAGGACATTTCACAAAACAATGCCTAAGAACACATTCCATCTCTATATCAGCAAAATCATTCGTCAAATAAAGCTCTCGTTTCAGATTATGACGTTGTCTCCCTAAAACCGTCTCTTCAGGTATCATATACCAACGAGCTCTAATCCAATACACACCATCATCAACTTCTTTCCACAACTTCTCAATTCGAGCAGCCCATAAATCACTAGAGAGAAGCTTCTCCTTCATCGTTCTCGCTAATTTCTTCCCTTCCGGTGGCTTAGGAACAACCACAAGTGTTTGACCTGACTTTTTAACCTCACAGAATTGACAGATCCAATCACCTTCAGGAACTTCCTTCAATGGCGGTTTCAAGCAATTCAAATGAAATCCACCTAAACAATCATCACATTCAATCATTATTGTGTTAGTATGTGATTTGAAGCAGATCTGACAATCTTCGATTTCTGGATCTTCTTCTTCTTCTTCATCTGGATTCGCGTCTTCTGTTCTTTTAACGTAAACATCATCACCGATTTCGAATTCGGTTTCGTCGAATTCGACTTTGTTGTAATAAACTCTCTTCTTCTTCTTCGTCTTCTTCGTCTCAGATCGAATTGGTGAAACAGGAGAGAAGGAAACTTCCGGATCTATCTTCTTCTTCTTCGACTTCTCTGCAACAACAATATCATTGGTTCGTTTTCTAGGTTTTCGAATTAGATTGATTTCTTCGACTGATTCTTTTCCTGGAAGATCGATTGGGTCATTTCCCAGATTGATTTTACGGGAAACGTGACGAGAAGATCTACGAAGAGGAGTGAGAGTTTCTGGGGTTTGAGGAGGAGTGAGTGAAGTTGAAGATGGAGATAGATACGATTTGCGATACATTTTAGTTGGAGTTTTGGTTGGGGATTTGAAGGTTTTTGCCTTGGAACTCAGAGAAGAAGCCATGGATGCTCTAAGATGGTGACGCAGAAGGAGGGAGACGTGGAAGAAGAGGGATTTTACTGAGAAATTTGGCGGGAAATGTTTGCACGAAGAATAAAAAAATTGTGAAACTATTTATAGAAAGACATTAAATTTGGAAATGAATTTGGGTAAGAGATTCTTTTGAAGAAATAATGTTAGTTTGTATTAGTGTTAAAAAAAAAAAAATGTTGGTTTGTATTTAAAACAGAAACAAAGAGAAAAATATTCATTGAATTTGATTTGAAGATTATAATTTTACTATTGACTAATGACTGAAATATTTAGTTTCTTTGAGATTTTAATATACATTGAATCATATATATGAAAGAAGACTAACTCTCTCCCACAACTTGACACATCAGCACATGAGAGCTTGCCACCTATACTTCATAAAATAAGTAATACATAATTAGTAATTAATTCAACATAACAACTAAAATATGAGAATATAATTAATGAGAACTTGAAACATCACTCTTTTTACATTTTTTTAATTCAATATATCCTCTTTAATTTTGAGATCCACTTAAGTGGCTAAAGTGATGATAAAATCCAAACATGTTACACATATTCCTAGCCTAAAAATTAGACGATTATTATGAAAGAAACTAAATGAATATGCAGATTAAATATATCTAAGCTTTTCGAGATCTATGCTAAGAAAACAAGTAATTTGAAAGATATTTGAGGAGCTATCCTTATAACTAATACGTAAGATATAAGATTATGACAAGAACTTAACTAAACTTTCCAAGAACATCAAGTTGAATATGCTTAGATTGAATATGCAGAGATATGATTAATAAAGACATGTTATATTTTTAGTGTAAGAAATAAATTTTCTAAAATTTCACCGTCTCACAATCTATACATATAACTGAAAAAGCAAGGATATATAAATTCAAAAAAAAAACTGAGAATCTAAAACAACAATAAAAACAATTCAATCACATTCGTTTTTCAGATGAACTAATATAGTTGGGCTTTTCAAAAACAATTACAAATCATATTTATGTTTCAAAACCTATGCATTCAATTTTACTTTATATGAACAAACATTATATAAAATAATTTGTAAATAATACGTAAACCCGCACGTAGTGCGGGTACTCATCTAGTCATTGATAAAGAGGTAACATATTTTTAAGAGATATAGAGTTATTATTTTGATCTAATTACTGATTAATCTTACATAAACTCAACTATCAATCTTGTCCCAAATAATATAAAAATCTTTAGCAAGCATGTAACGTACCATTCACTATCTAACAAAAATCCAAACATTGGCATATGCTACTAGAGGTCCATTAACAAGACAGTACTAATGAACGAACATTTTCACATGTCAAATGTTTCATCTTTTTCATCATCATCATCCTTCAATTTCAACAGCAGCCTCTGCTTCAGATACATAATCATACCTAATATCAAAAAAAAAGTTAATAAGCATTTCATTGATGTATCAAAAGATAAAATCATACTATCATAGACAATCATCATAAAAATCGAGTTTAAAATAGCTTCGACTCTTTGTTTGCATTACATATTAAGCAAAATTTCCTTTGCTGATTGTAAACGCCAAACCAAACCTTTCTGATTGCGTTTAACTTAGCAAAAGAAATGTTTTATATAGTAAGCTGATGAATTTGTTATCTATGTTAAAACACAAGCAAAACAAAAAAGTGGGTTTGATTCTCACTTTATTTTGCGAGTAAGTTGGTATATCCCTGTAGCTGCCATAGCAACATTAACACTAAACAGGTTCCAGTTTTTCTGTTAAAAAAAAACAAAAGTCCAAAGAATCAGATCGATAAACCAAAACCAAGAATCCAATCACAAAAGTAAAACTCGAAAAGCAAACAAAACTTACAGGAGTAATTATAGTGCTGCAACGACACCAAATCATTCCAGTGCATGTCACAGCTAATACAATAATTATGGATAATATGTTTATAACAATAATTGTAACAAGAAAGATTAGAGATTTCTGAAGAGTAGTAGTTATTTACCAATTTGCTGAAGGTACGAAATATTTTCTGGAGGTTTCTGGAAATCTGCAATGTTAGCAATGCTTATACCCCACTTAAATGTTGGAGCCCAGAAATGAACTGATTAATACCCAACAACAACAACAACAAAAAAAGAGAGAAACTGTTTACAATTAGAATATATTATTCATTAGAGGATTTAAAGTGATATAGATTTTTTTTTGTCAAGAACTGTACTATAAACAATTCAACATTTTCCAATAGTAACGTTTCAATAGAGTCTTAATTGAAACGGAAGAAGAAAGAGTAATATATTATTGATGAAACAATGTGATAACTCACTTGTCTTTGGTCCTGCCGGGTGATTCCAGAGAGCTTGAAGCTTAGACGTCGCCATCAACTTTTGTTTTCCTCGGAGATTCTCTTTTCTCTGTCTTGTTTCAGTCTCCTACATAAATATTAACGAAATGATGCTACTCAAAACGACGTCGTATAAGCAATATGTAATTGAGCCACTCAAATCTTTCCGATTATATTCATCGATCGTACTATCGTGTAGTGTTGTAGTGGCCAGATCTTTCCTCTTTTAAGTGTTTTTTTGTTTGTTCATCTTAATATATTTTTTTTTGTTCTTGGGAAGCATTGACGCTTTGATTGGGCTTTGATGAGACTAACCCATGGGCTTGAGAATTGAGATGAGGTGATTTGTTAGAGAGAAATCGCATTCAATTTCGTTTCGTCTTGGAACTTGCTTTACTTTCATTATGGCAGACACATGATGACTCTATTGGTCGATAATAACAAGGAAGAGCATAATTAATTATTCTTGGCTCTTGATTCATTTCAAAAGAATGCATAAACTCTCAAACCTTGGATAGAAGCTAAAATTTATTTTTTACTTCTTCTTCTCCATTCACATTATCTTATAAGAAAACTTTTGAAGTACTTTTTCAAATAAATTTTTATAATGTTTTTTTCATGGTTTTAAATTTTGATTCATGTTGACACACTGTTTAAAACTCATAGTATTAAATCAATCTATGCGTTACATAATCATTCTCCAAATTTGTCCTTAAACTAGCAAACAAAAAGCTTTAGCTTTAGACTAGAGTCCCACCAGTGACGTACTCGGTGAAGGCCAACGCAACGAGACCGAGCATCGCAAACCGACCGTTCCATAGCTCGGCGTCTGAAGTCATGAACCCTTTTGACTTTGCCTCTGCCCTTATTCCCTTGAACAACGGAACCATCGATGCCAACGTCAACAACGCTGTTGTTCCTAGAAACCACCCGACACCACCGTCAGAGATCTGAGCAAACACGTTTTCTCCCTTTGATAACTCCATGGCGATGGCCGCCACGAATCCAACCATTGCTAGTCTCCCGTTGATCCTCTCGGGTGCTGGACCGCTAAACGCTAGCAAATCTCCAAACTTCGTACTCACCTAGACAATAAGAAAATTATTCATTAGCTTCATTTTTTTAGCTAGTGATATATATTAATGACTTTGATCATTAGATCATACCTTAGGCTTGCTAACTGGTGGAGGAGGAGACTGTGGCATTTGTGGTGGAGTGGCCGAAGTCGAGGTCGAGGGCACAGAAGGATCTTCCTTGATAGGATCGCCCTAAAAAAATAGTCAATGTAAGGAACGGTCAGGATTAAAAGTCAAATAAGTAACGTAGGGAAGTGGAAGGACTATGAGGTTAGTGTATATATACCTGAGCCATGCATCTGACTCCTACCGGAGCAATCCTCTTGAAGAAGAGTTGGTTTGTGTTTCTGATGTTGCGTGTAGTCAATACACCGGAAGGAGCAGCGAACACTGACTGCATGTTAAACGACGCCGTTGCCATTTCTGATTAGGTTTTCTAAAAGCCGAAGATCGATGAAGAAGAGAGAAATGAATAAATTATAAGACTTGAGAAGTGAGATGGAGTTGGTTTGAGGTGTAACTGTAGGATTATCTCTTCATTTATAGAGTTGGTGAAGGAAAATGATAGGCCCAGTATTTTCTGGATTTTATTTATCTTTACTGATTTATGGGATACTATGATTACTTATTTTATTTTTGTTTTTGTGTGGTGTGTAGTAGAGTAATAAATAAGTAGAAAGAAATCTATCAAAGAAAAGAAAAAAACTGAATTCAAACTTTTTATTCCTTTTTTTTCTTTTTTCCACTTTAAACTTTTTTTTTCTTTTGGGGAAGAAAAAGTTTCCTCAGAATAAATGTTTTCAAACTTATGAGATTTTTTCCATATTTATTGTAACACCTAACAAATCAGTTGGTCATTCGTTTCATTATTTGTAAAACTACCATATTAAAATTATACAAATAAATCGAATTATTTTGCTCGAAATCGTTAAAAATGTGAAAAAAAAAGAAGAATATATCGATATTTGGGTTGAACGCTAAACACAAAAACACGTAGCCAATAAAATTTGAGAAATGAGAGGAAAGTGAGGTTGAGATCGGTGAGAGGCCACGTCTAGTTGGAAAAGTGCAAGTAAACTGATGGCGTGGCCTCCTCATTACACATAGATACACATCTTCCTTGTCTTTTTCTGATTGGTCATGGCCAAGTGGGTTTGGCAAAAACACGTACAAATTTTTTTTTTGTCTCAAAATGTTAATAACAAGTTAGTGGCTCACAATATTCACTTGGGACTTGGGAGATTCGTTTTTGGTATAGAGAGAAGTCGCATTCAATCTTGTTTCGCGCGTATTGGAACTTTCTTAACTTTCATCATGGCAGACCCATGATGACTCTTTTGATCCTTTATGTGTCCCATTCATGTCTTCGTGCCCAATTCTCCTACGTGCGCTGTTTTTTTTTCCAGATTAGAACGGTAAATAATAGCACAATTGTGAAGATATGGGCATAGTCTTCGTGTCGGTATAGTCTCCTTTTCTATTGTCTTTTGTGTGTGAGTTAATTTCTAAATTTGTAACAAGGAGAAGAGAAACCTCTATTAGTGCTTGTAATACTTTTTGCTTGATAGTGAAAAGTTGTGGGAGACAGTTCCCACCCGAGACGTACCGGTTAGAGGCCAGGAGGCAGGAACTCGGTGATCAAACTCTTGTGTCAATTTCTAGCTTAAGCAATCTAACGTTCCACACATATAGAAAACTCAACAACAATTATTTAGATATGAATGATCAGATTTGATGTACCACCATCGATATGTGCTCTCTGCGAAAACTCTTTATATATACTGAAAGAAAACATACACCCACATTGGTAGTTTTTTTTAATGGATTTTACTAGCAGAGGATAATAAATTTATCGCATATATTACTTACATTTGTAGTTTCAAATACGAAAAAACTTGACCATTAGTAGTGTGAAGTGTGTAATTGATACTTTTGAGTTCAGGACGAAAAAATGTTCACGTCATTCGTGAGGAAATAAGGCATTTAGACTCAAAAGTCCAAACATGTGAGAAGGTCCTCGAAAGGGCGAACAATAAAAAGCCCCGAAGCCCATAACACGAGTGCCTTCTTATCCCCATGAGTCTTCGAGTGGACAAAGAGAGAGAACAACTTTGGGAAATTTATAGTAGTTTGTGAAGACTTCATATAAAAATTGTATTTATGAGATTATTGTGTTTTAAGAGGAGAGACGACGAGGGTCATCATTCATTTAATTACTTTTAACATTATAATTAAGTTCTGATTTATCCGGTCGTTTATGTAATTTATTGATTATATACTTAGGTTATTTAGCCGGCCACAAGGCCAAGCAAGCAAAACATAAGCTTGCGGCCGCTAATCATATTATTATTTAGTTTTGGCCGAATTTGCATAAAAATGTAGTCTAATGGTTAAAGTTTCAGTATTTGAGTTACAAGTTCCTTAGTTCAAACTTTGACAATGTGTTAAACTAATTTTTTTTTAAACGACAGAATCACTAAATAAATAAATATTATGTGGCCCATTTTGTTTCTCTTATTGTAACCCCGTGAAACCCGGGGACGACTAGGTAACAAATACTCTTTGGGTTTTCTTATAAATCAAATGCATATCTTTGATAAACTAAACCATGAAAGAAGGAGTTTTTTTAACTGATGAATTGATGATTATTGAAGTTGATATAAGTTAGATTCAAGTTTTGATGTACTGTATTTGGAACAGAAATGTTATAATATCTTACTAAAGCCCAGTTCGGAACAAGGCCTTACCCTTATTTAAAGCCCCAGTAGATCTGTTTTGAATTGTCGCTATGAGTGAATGAGGATGGGTAGGTCGACCCTCAGAATTCTTAATTGGCACATGTTGAATGTGAGCCCAAAGCAGCCACCAATAAAGTGAATCAACTCCGTCATTTTCAATGCTTTTTCATGCAAGAGGAAACATTAAAATATCGTCGTTATTAGTATTAATTATGTTTTTGACCTGTAAAGAATGGACAAAACTTATACTAAACAAATTATTTCGCCGTCAAAAAGGAAACAAAAGTTCAGATATAAATTCCTGGTAGCTTCAGGTCAAGATAAAGTCAGGTCAAAGGTGATGAGCTCTATAATGAGTCCTCCAAATGTGATTTAAGTTTAAGAAATGAACACACTTTTCTTAAGCCGGCATTAGTTTTATGTTATTACCCCACAAATGATGATGATGATGTCGCATGGTCCTTCACGTGATTACAATATTAATTTGCCAAGTTGATATCGTCATGACTCATGAGCAAAGTGCTGGTCGAACATCGACGTATTCTTGGATAATGTTCGATTTTTGAACTGGTCCTAATTCTAATATCAATATTCTTACGAAACTAATCACATTGGTCTATAAAAGCCCACTCACACTTCATCTTCCACTTCAAAATTCGAACTTTCGAAGATTCTCATTCTCTCCACTACAGCAACAAATTCACATTCCTCTCTGTTTTTTTTGTTTTCGATTCTCCTTCTTCAATGGCTTCCATGTCCACCGTCTTCCCCAAACCAACCTCTTTCATCTCTCAACCTCTAACAAAATCTCACAAATCCGATTCCGTAACCACATCCATTTCATTCCCTTCGAATTCGAAAACTCGTAGCTTAAGAACCATCTCTGTACGAGCTGGCTTAATCGAGCCAGATGGTGGGAAACTTGTGGATCTTGTTGTACCGGAACCGAGACGGCGAGAGAAGAAACACGAAGCGGCGGATTTGCCGAGAGTGAGATTGACGGCGATTGATTTGCAATGGATGCATGTGTTGAGTGAAGGTTGGGCTAGTCCTCTTCGTGGGTTTATGAGGGAATCTGAGTTCCTCCAAACTCTTCATTTCAATTTGTTGAATCTCGATGATGGGTCTGTTGTTAATATGTCTGTGCCTATTGTTCTTGCGATTGATGATCAACAAAAAGCCCTAATCGGTGAATCTAAACGTGTCTCCCTTGTTGATTCTGATGATAATCCAATCGCTATTCTCAATGAGTAAGTTTCTCTTAGGTTGGATTAGGATTTGAGGAATAAAGTTTTCATTTTTATCGTTCTGTTACTGTTGTTGAGGAATAAAGTTTTGATTTGAGGAATAAAGTTTTGATTTTTATAGTTCTGTTATTTTTGTTGAGGAATCAGATTTGCATAGAGAGATCACTGAATAGAGTAATGTTTGTGTGTTTGTTTTCAGTATTGAGATTTATAAACATCCGAAAGAAGAGCGAATAGCGAGAACTTGGGGTACGACTGCACCGGGTTTGCCTTATGTAGAAGAGGCGATAACCAATGCTGGAGACTGGCTCATTGGGGGTGATCTTGAGGTTTTGGAACCTGTTAAGTACAATGATGGGCTTGATCGTTTCAGGCTTTCCCCGTTTGAACTGCGTAAGGAGCTAGAGAAACGTGGTGCGGATGCGGTCTTTGCGTTTCAGCTTAGGAACCCAGTTCATAATGGACATGCTCTTCTTATGACTGATACTCGTAGGAGACTTCTTGAGATGGGTTATAAAAACCCTATCCTTTTGCTTCATCCATTGGGAGGGTTTACAAAAGCTGATGATGTTCCTCTAAGCTGGCGAATGAAACAGCACGAGAAGGTATTAACGGAATCAAAGTCTTTTTTTGCGTGTTGTTTGCTAGTTCATTATAGGAGATGCTGAATTGGTTTTCATGACTTGATTAGGTGCTAGAGGATGGTGTTCTTGATCCAGAGACTACTGTGGTTTCCATATTCCCATCTCCAATGCTCTATGCTGGTCCAACCGAAGTCCAATGGCACGCAAAGGCTAGGATCAATGCTGGTGCTAACTTCTACATTGTCGGTAGGGATCCGGCTGGAATGGGTCATCCCGTGGAGAAACGTGATCTGTACGATGCTGATCACGGGAAGAAAGTTCTAAGCATGGCTCCTGGACTCGAACGACTCAACATTCTTCCTTTCAGGGTATATTCATAGAAACCGCATAATACTCAAACTTGGTATCTTCCTTCAAAGATTTAGGCTTTTTGAGTTCTGATTTCTGGTTTCAATTGGTGTAGGTTGCTGCGTACGATAAGACACAAGGAAAGATGGCTTTCTTTGATCCCTCAAGGGCTCAGGACTTCTTGTTCATTTCTGGCACTAAGGTAAATAAACACTTCTCAAACCAATTGGGACATAATGTAACTAAGCTCAAGTGTATTCAATTTCTGATCAAAGATTTGATGGTTGTTTTGATAGATGAGAGCATTGGCAAAGAACAGAGAGAACCCACCAGATGGATTTATGTGCCCTGGAGGCTGGAAAGTCCTTGTGGATTACTACGACAGTTTGACACTAACCGGAAACACCAAACTTCCGGAAAAGATTCCGGTTTAAGACCGATAAAACCATTTATTTGTTTTTGTTTCTCAACATAATGATTATTCCTTCTTGTTGTAAGATTTAGAAAGCTATATGAACAAAAGTAACACAAATCTTACATACATATAAACTAAAAAAAAAAACCAGAATGAATCTAACTTTTAATCCCTGATCGTTCTTCAATCTATCACTACGACTTCATTTTTTATTTTTTTGGTTAAAGTGACGATGTGATCTTCGTCATTGCTTCTTCCTCTCTTATTCCCTGAATGAATCACAACATCTAATGTTTGCTCTATCTTCACAAAAACATTTTTATCTATTCGGTAGACAAGATCAGTTTTAGCCTCGTTTACATCAATGCACACAATGGAATCGTCACCGATTTCTTCTCGCACAATCATCATTGATATATCTGTGACCACTTTCCTCTCTAGCCATCTTCTAATAGGCCTCTAGCACCATACACCTACAATAACAATCATACAATATTATAAAAATGTAAAACCTCAAGCAAGCACAACATTCTTCACTTGGAGTTGAACAATTTTTGCCAAATGCTCGTGGGACAAAGGATGAAACATAACTATCTCATCCAATCTGTTTAACAGCTCTGGCCTGAAATGTTTTTTCGCATCTTTCATTGCGTTGTCTCGAGCCACTTGCATTGTCATTTCACCTGTAAGCCCTGAAACAAGGTGGTCTGCACCAAGGTTAGAAGTCATTATGATCACTGTGTTCTTAAAATCGACTGTCCTCCCATGCTAATCGGTTAATCTCCCGTCTTCTAGCACTTGAAGTAGCGTGTTGAATACAGTTACATGGGTCTTTTCAACTTCATCAAATAGTACAACACAGTAAGGTCGTCTCCTCACAGGTTCAGTTAGTTGTCCACCTTCTTCATGACCAATGTACCTAAGAAAAACAAAGTAGTATCATGTGAGTTTCCATTATACCATTAATCAAAAAACACATAAAGAAGTGGCTTGAGTTTAAGCACGTATCCAGGTGGTGCCCCTATAAGTTTATTAACAGAGAATTTGTCATTATACTCCGACATATCAAGCCTAACGAGTAGGTTTTCACTGTCAAAGAGTTGCTCAGCCAGAGCCTTAGCCAGCTCGGTTTTACCAACACCAGTTGGACCGAGGAAGAGAAAGGAACCAGACGGTTGTTGTGGCCTTCCTAGTCCAACCCTCGACCTTAGTATTGCAGCAGCCACAGCTTTCACAGCTTCGTCTTGTCCAACAACTCTCTCGTGCAACTTATCAGCAAGAGAAATTAGCCTCTTCTTCTCGTTCTGGTCAAGTCTAGTCACTGGTATCCCAGTCCATCGGCTCACTACCTCAGCAATATTCTCTGGCCCAACAGTTTCTGTAAGCATCACGTTATCTTTAGCACTCTTTTCTAGTTTCGCTATCGCAGATTCTACTTCCTGAATTGCACCATATTTTAGAACAGCAGCTTTAGGAACGTCATGTTGTCTCTCAGCCTCTTGTAGAGCAATCATGAGATCGTCTCGATTCTGTTTAAGCCTCCGAGTTTCATTAATGATCTTTTTCTCCTTTTTGTATTTTATTGTAAGAGGCTCAAGCTTGTCCCTCAAGTCATCAAGCTCTTTCCTCACCTGCAGAATAACAAATAAAAGAAGTGAGGTACTATATGTAAAAACCATGTTTTTGAAAGTAATTTACCTCGGAAAGACGAGCTTCGCTAGCTTTGTCGTCCTTCTCCTTTTCGAGAGCATGAATCTCTATCTCTAGTTGCATTACTTTTCTTTCAAGGCTATCAATTTCTTCTGGTTGAATATCAAGCTGGGCTTTGACATGTGCACAAGACTCATCAACTAAATCAATTGCCTTATCCGGTAAACGTCGACCTAAGCACAGAACAGAGCACTAATAAGCAAACATAAAAGAATCATAATAAATTACAAGGACATGTTAGATAAAAAGATGGCGCAACATACCAGTGATGTAACGTTCAGACAATTGAGCAGAAAGAACTAGAGCTCTATCTTGGATACGAACACCATGATGTCCTTCATATTTTTCTTTAAGCCCTCGAAGAATACTGATAGTATCAGGCACACTAGGCTCAGCTACAAACACTTGCTGGAACCTTCTCTCAAAAGCAGCATCTTTCTCAACATGTGTTCGGTATTCCTCAAGCGTAGTAGCTCCAATGAAACGAAGCTGACCTCTTGCTAACATAGGCTTAAGCAACTTAGCAGCATCCGTTGACCCACTTGCTTTGCAAGCACCAAGAGCCATGTGGATCTCATCGATAAACAGAACAACTTTGCCTTGAGCTTCCTCAACTGCTTTCAAGACAGACTTCAATCTTTCTTCGAATTGTCCACGGAGTGTTGTTCCAGCAACCATTGCACCAAATTCCAAGGAAATAAGTTTTACACCAGTAAGATTGATAGGCACGTCTCCTTTCAGTATCCTTTGAGCCAAACCTTCAACCACAGCAGTTTTTCCAACACCTGGCTCACCGATGAGCACGGGGTTGTTCTTGGTTCTCCTTGAGAGAACCTCAATTACTCTTCTAATCTCCCTGTGTCGGCCAATGACAGGATCAAGCTTACCTGCTTGCTCAACCAAATCTGTCCCATAAGTCTTCAAAGCCCGAAGGATTACCTCCCCACGAAGCTTCTCCACCTCAGACTTAACCTTCTCAGGCACAACACCAGCTTCTTTCAACACATCACTGATTTGAGAATCTTCAAGAAGACTAATTACCAATACCGCTACTCCCACTTTGGTATCCCCGAGATTCTTTTGTGCACGATTCAAAACCGTAACAAGACTTGGACTATCTTGAGGAAAGTTTCCAGTTACTGAGGGAAAATGCAGTCTTTGGAGTATGTGAAGATATAGATTCTGAGGAATGGTCCCATTTGATAAGGGAGTAGTACTCGATCTTGGAAGATTATTGTTTGGACTTGGATTTTGAGGAATGACCCCATTTGTACTCGGTCTTGGAAGATTCTTGTTAGGACTTGGATTTTGAGGAACGGTCCCATTTGATAAGGGAGTAGAAGTCTGTCTTGGAAGGTTTGGATTTTGAGGAATGGTCCCACTTAATAAGGGAGGAGTCTGTTTTGGAAGATTCTTGTTAGGGCTTGGTTTTTGAGGAGGAATGGCTCCAGTTGTTGTTGGAGTAACCCGTTTAGTGAGCTTGTATAAGGATTGGTTGATAACGTTGACAACTGACTGAGCAGAGATATCGCCGTCTCCTGCACTGGTGATTGCTCGATAGAAAACACTAGTCAGATCAGAAATCAAAGTAACTCCGAGATGCAGAGGAGTTACTTGACCATGTGACAATGACATGGCATGTGATCGAGCCGAGGCAAGTATAAGCTTGACATTGGGGTCAAATTTCAGATCATTCATCTTTTCTCTTAACCCTGTGAGAAGAAATCATAAATCCAATATATATAATATCAGAGAAACAGGGCAGATAAACGAATATGATCTAGATTCTTTTAAAAGATAGATTCAAGAAAAACCTTTTAGGATTTGGGAAAGAAAATACTTTCTCTGATTTAGTTAATGTAATATATATGTTTCCCTTCTTATATAATTTGACTTATCTACTTCTTTTTTTTTGGTATGTCGACATCAAGAAAATTTAATTACTAATTTGAAATTACACATTAGTAAAGCTGAAATGTGAATCAAATTACCTTAACCGTCGAAAATTTATGAATTTTGATTTCTGATTTCTGAAAAACTAGAAACCCTAAATCCAAATAACTAAGTTGTGATAAATTATAGGAAATAAATTTAATTCTTTAAAACAATCAAATTTCATCTATATTTATTATTTATTGTTGAAACTAAGAAACTAGCGGAGATTTGTAAAATATTTATTGAAAAAATGTTAATTCTTATTTTTTTTCAATGTAAATTCTTATTTTGAGTTAGTTAGTTTTTTTTTTTGCCAAATACAAAACACTTAGTAAATTCAAAGATAAGAATCTTATGTAAAGAAACAGTAAAAAAGAGATTAGAAGAAATCATGACCTTCCATCTTTCTCTTTTTTTATGACATGTGTTAATCAATTGATGAGATTTTGATACATGTAAAGAACTTCTTCTAATTAGATTTTGATCTATGCTAACATAAAAATGAAAAATACAATTTTTTGACAAAAAAAGTAAAACGTTTATATTAAAGTATATAGTTAAAAAGGATACACTTCAATGAAAATAAGAAAATTACATAAAAAAGGGAAAACCTTATTAAAAAGGGGAAAAGGTTATTAAGTAAAACTTTGTTTCTTAAAATGAGTAATTAACATAATCACATTAGCCGTTTCTTTAGGTGTCGAAGATGTTGTATGGAGGAAGAGACAACAGAGCATTTATTTTTCAACTGTACCTATGCGAAAGCTGTTTGGCGAGGCTCTGGAATATCAAACAGGTTACTCTATGACCCACGGACCCCATGGGAAGAAAAGTTGAGAGAGATCCTCAAGTGTAACACGGGGACAAGAACGCCACATCTTAAGCACTTACCTCTTTGGATCTTGTGGAGACTATGGATATCACGAAACAACCTCACCTTTCAACAAAGGAACTTTTCATGGCGAAAGGTAATACGACAAGCTCGAAGTGATGCAAAGGAATGGCATGATCAAGATGAAAGAAGTTTGGGAATGACGAACCCTCCGCAATTTCAGAACGTTGGTTTTCAAGGCGAATATCATTGGATGAAGCCGAATACAAACTGGATCAAATGCAACTATGATGGTAGCTTTATCAACGGACAACCGGCTAGTGCAGGATAGGTGATTAGAGACGACAGAGGCACCTTTAGAGGTGCAGGTCAAGCTAAAGGAAGACATGTAAACACAGCTATGGAAAGCGAATTTCAGGCACTAATTCTTGCAATGCAAAGCTGTTGGATTAAGGGATATACAAGAGTATGTTTTGAAGGCGATAACAAAACAGTGGTGGAACTGCTTCATGGTCGGCAACACAATTTCAATATTTTTAATTGGATTAGGGAAGCACGCATTTGGAGAGACAAGTTTAATGACTGCCAGTTTACTTGGGTTCGAAGAGATCACAACAAAGCGGCGGATATCTTAGCGAAACATAGAATACCATCTGATGCTTTGTCGCATTTTTACAACCTCATTCCTAATGTAATCACAAACGCATTATACCGGGATTTTAATCCCTATTTAATATGAGAAGCATGTTTGAGTAAAAAAAAAACATAATCACAACACGTGACAGACGACCAGATTTCAATGGAGATATTTTTTTAATCTAATTAGATTAAATAATTAAAAGGAAATATATATTAATTTGTATTTTTCTATCAATTTAGAGAAGAAAAAGTATATTTTCGAATATGATTAAAAAGTTTAATCTAATTTTAAATATTTGAGAATCAAATTTTCAAAGTTTTTAAATATATGAAATTAGTAATCTTAAAATGAAAAATTAATTAGTTTCTGAAAATATATTTAAAAGAAAATAGAGAAAAAGTGAATACTAATGGGCCAATAATAATATAGTCTCAGTAATAATGGGTCTTTTCAGCCCATCGACATGTAAACAAACCAAAATTGAAAGTCTCCGAGTGTTACTTCTCAGTCGATAGAGAGTTTGAAACAACAAAACAAACTCTCGCTTCTCGCATCGTTGATTCTCCAAAACCAGTTTTCACTCTCTATTGCCGATTCTCGTTTCGTTTGATATCTTAGGAATCTATAAACAAAGGCATGGGTTCAGTATTCTGTTGATTTTCTCAATCAATTTCTCAGCTATTTTCAGTCTTAAGGTCTTGGTCCATGGGTTGCTCGAGAAAATGTGGAAAAAGTGATGGTCTGAGTACTTAATCGTAAAATGCAAATACAAAGCTTTTGTGGGTTTATTAAAGTTGGTAACTTTTGATAGAATTTTGAGGACTCTTACTTGTTTACTTACATGCCTGCGTAGTGTTTGTTTAAATGCCTGTGAGAAATACTTTTTAGTGAAAAGCTCTTTTTTTTTTTTTGTTTAGTGTTCGTTTTAGTAGATATGTAATGTGAAACTAATTTCTGAATCTCTGTTTTGAGTACTGTAGAGTTATGAAATTGGTATTTTGCTAATGCATGTCTACATTGTGTCCAGATTCTTATAAAAACAGAAACTTTGATCTTATCTTATGGATGAATTACTTTAGGTTACTGATGATGATTTGTATAACCTAGATGTTCGTTTCAGAGAAAAACCTGGAAATTACTGTCTACTTCCTTTTCCTTTCTCTGTGATCTTTCAGTTTTGATTTTTTCCAGAGTCTTTCTCATATCTTTCCTTTGAGAAGAATGTGATGATAGTAAAGTATTTCTATTCTCTGGATCAATGATGATAGCTATGTGACATTGCTTTGATTTGGTTTTGAAGGTTGAACAATGTTTCTCAAAGTCCAATTACCATGGAACGTGATGATTCCAGCTGAAAACATGGATGCCAAAGGGCTGATGTTGAAGAGAGCTATACTAGTAGAGTTACTAGAGGCGTTTGCTTCCAAGAAAGCAACCAAGGAGCTTGGCTACTACGTGGCAGTCACAACTTTGGACAAGATTGGAGAAGGCAAAATCAGGGAGCACACCGGTGAAGTTTTGTTCCCGGTAATGTTCAGCGGAATGACTTTCAAGATCTTCAAAGGAGAGATAATTCACGGTGTGGTGCACAAGGTGTTGAAGCACGGTGTCTTCATGAGGTGTGGTCCAATCGAGAATGTTTACCTCTCCTACACGAAGATGCCGGATTACAAGTATATCCCTGGAGAGAACCCGATCTTCATGAATGAGAAGACGTCTAGGATTCAGGTTGAGACTACAGTGAGGGTTGTTGTGATTGGGATAAAGTGGATGGAAGTAGAGAGGGAGTTTCAGGCGTTGGCTAGCTTGGAAGGTGACTATCTTGGACCATTATCTGAAGAGTGATCTGCTTGATCTCTTCATGTGATGGCGTTTTTGGGCAATCTCTTATGTCTATATAACTCGGCTTTAGTTCATGTTTGGTAGTAACTAGTAACTACTCTCTAGCTGTGCAAATAATGAAAACATTGATCTTTGAATGTAATGAAATCCTTCACCTTCAAGAGGAAAGATTGGTCTAATTTAGGTTTTTTGTATTGGTAATGATTTTTGCTTGCTTGTGAGTCTCTTCCATATGATAAGCTCAGATTGGAATTAGACTCTGAAATCGTAGTCAAACCGGATATATAAGAAATATTTCAAACCAAAGTTAACCGAACCAATCTCAGAGCACGATTATGGATTAATCATCACTCATCACCATCGAGAAATCTCTAGTTTCAACAGGTCTCCAGATTTCGAAGCGGCGTATGAGTTTTTTTTTGCCAGTGACTGTTTCTGCGCCGATTGAAGCGGTGCCGCTTTGAATATTGCTACTTTTGCTCGCTATGTCAATTCAAAGTCTAACAGCCCAACCCAATAATCGTTGAGTTTGGGAAGACGAAAGAAAGCCCACGAGAATCACATGAGAATGTGATTGCTTGGCAGGTCTAAAACCCTAAATAAAAAATTTTCAATGTTTGGATTTGTGGATGACACAGGATTGGTTAATACTCGTTCTTGGCCCGACTCTCCTTTCCTTCGGTAATCGAATAGTAATATTTATTTAGTTAATATCTTTAGCTAATAGCCAACAATTTTATTTCGATAAAAAGAAGTATCTGAAAAACACTTTGATAACAATTAGATAGTAATTGCATGTATTTTATCAAACTATTTTTGGTCCACGTCATCAAGAAAAACATGCCAAGTTGCAAGAACATGCCCACGAAAGCTTTATATATTTTTATAGTTAATTTCAAACTAAACTTTCAACTTATGAAAATACCTTGTTTTAAGATACCAAATAGAGGTATATGAAAACAAGGTTTACTGGGCAAATGTGTTTGTTGGGGAAATAACTTTCATCATATTTTCATATTTTCAGCAAATTCGAAGATCGTGTGTTTCACATTGAGTTGTATTATGATGCATAATTATTGTCTATTCAACACATGGTCGGCTCAAAATAATAAAGGACCCAGAGCTGGAAAAAAAATTAGTTCACATATCTGTGTTTTGTTATGTAAATTTTTTTTTGGATCGTAATTGTACTAGATTTACTTTAAAAAAAAGAGAAATTTTGGGTGGACCCTGTGCCTCAGCTCCTCCAGCACATGTGTAGAGTCGGGCCTGATCCAACATACTTGTCAAGGTAAATCTTGTCTTCTAGCCAAAGTACACTTAGAAACATTTGCTTAGTACCTATTTATGTAAGAGTTTATTTCTTATATTCTAACAATGATTTGGTCCGATTGTATTGTAAAAACTAAAAAGGAGATACTAATTACTTAGTTTTGTGAAAATCTATGTAAAAATAATAATAAAAAAATTTCTACAAGTGCAAATTGTGAACTAAGATATTTATAAAAAAAGATTGATCAATTATTGTTTGTAATTTTATCTTAATAAAAGCAAAAGCTGTATGAGGAAGAAAAAAAAAGAAAGAAAAAAAAAAAAAGCAAAAGCTGTATAACCATAGTTTGGAATGCAAGATGATTAAAGTCCATTATATAGTCTCTCATTCAAGCTATCATTGAATTAATGCAAACGCGATCATTCTGATTTTGTTGTTATGCTAACTAATTCAAAATTTATCCAAATTATAAGTATCGAAAATGCATATGAAAAAATTAAAAATTTTAAACCAAAATTCTTAAACAATTAGGAAAGACATATCCATAATCCAAATCTCAATCATCGATATATATGTATGACAAGAGATTGATTACAGTTACACTTATCATATTCAAGACAAAAGCTTTGATCTCCTAAATGAACTATTCCACATCAGTTTTCGCCAACTTCAAAGTCAGTTCATAGTAATCAGAGTGAGCATCCATATACTTTATCAACTGTATATGTATTCAATATTTTTATGGGTGATGATATTCAACCGTGATATCGGATCATACATTTAGACAATGAATAAAGTAACAGATGATGACGATTAAAACAGTTGTTTTTTGGAAAAAGATTGAATATTGTCACCACTGAACATAATGAACACATATACAGTTGAATATCGATATTCAATCCTTTTGTTTTTAGAAAAAGTTTTTTTTTGATTTTTTCTAAAAAAGAATATTGAATTGAAAATGCAACATTTTTTCTATTAAACAATTTTGCCATAGCTCTAAACCAATAATACAGTAAGTTTTAGACTAAGAAAAAATAATCAACAAAAAAAGAATATATTGGACAACAAAGACGTAAAAAGATTCATGGTGGTGACAAAAAAAATGATTAAGAGTTGGTAATTCAACGGGTTTTTGAGTTTTTAGTAAGAGCTATAATTATATTTAGGTTTCCAACTAAATTTTTAATTAAACAGGAAATGACTTTAAAAAGTATGTAAGACTATATATTAAAGAAGAACCAATTTGTTGTAATCATTACATGATGAAACAGCCGAACTCACTCTAATTGCTAACCAATAATTGCATATTAACTAAGTTAAAATGCTGTCTATACATTTATCCTACTACTTCAAATTTATTTTCTAAGGTATCTAATATTACAAAAAGGATTGGTTTGAGGAATTCCAGCAAAAAAAGACCTCTTATGTTTTTGTTAAACGTAAAAGAAGAGAAAATGTTTTCAAAAGTTGATAGCTGATTATGGGCTATACCGTAGCTCAAATCATTTTAATTATATCTAAGATAAAAGTTAGAGAAGAAAAATGATTAAAGATGAGGTCCATTGTCTCATAAGAGTTTTCTTATGAATATTTGGATTATAAATGTTTTACGAATCATTTCCTCACAAAAAAGGGATGAACATAATGACCCACCACCAATAGTCCCTTCTAATTTCTTACGACTCTATTAGTGTCCACTGCTTACCAAACATTGAATCATAAACTAAAATTATGTTTTTCAATGGCCAAGAATGGTTGAAATAATTGTTGGGCCATAGAACTCGTAAATATATATAACTTTAGAATCTACCTCTTCTTCATTAACAAAGACAAAGTATTACTTGGGAAATTTATCGAGTTCAATTTGTTGTGACTATGACAAATGCCAATAATTGTGGGTTTAAAATGGAATTGATGTTTGCACCGAAAAAAAGTATAACAAAAATGGAATTATGATTCACATTTCACAACAAAAATAAAACAAACCAAAATATCAAGTTTTTTCTTTCACAATATTATCTAGAGATTTGGTGGAGTTCTTCAAACACTAAACTTGTGGCAAAAAAACTTAAATTTAGTGGTTGGACCTTAGTTTGTTATGGTCCAATTTTATACATTCCAACTTAGATATAGAAGTGTCCTACGGTTTTATATGAAAAATTTACAAATCATATGGTCTCATAATGTTCTGTAGGGTCCCAACAAAGTGACGCCAACTAATAATCATTGAATCAAATTTATAACAAAAATCAATAAAATTACCAAACATGTTTGATACTTTATCAAGCAGGACACAAACAGTACCCGGAACTCTCCGTTCAGACAGAAACCTCTTATTGTTCTCTGTTTCGGGTTTTCAGATTTGTTCAAAAGATTTTGATCTGTTGAAAATTGAACAAAGGAGATGATATGGGAAACAACAACGCAACTGCCATTTTATCAGGTAAACCAACAATAGTCTTATTATTATTATTGTTTGTATTGTTAGTGTTCTCACTGAATATAGATGTCTGTGTAATTGCAGATCAAGAAGAGAGCTCAAAGCTTAAAAACAATGGAATACCTCCATTGGCTTCTTCCGTAGATACCACGCAAGATCTGGTGTTTATTGCTTGTGAAAGTAAAGATGGAGATGAAGAGATAGAGAGCTCAAAGCTAGAAACCAATGGAATGTCTCCATTGGACTCTGTTTCTTTAGAGACCGCGCAAGATCAAGTGTTTCTTGAAGGTGAAGAAAAAGATGGAGATGAAGAGAAAGAGAGCTCAAACCTAGAAACCAATGGAATGTCTCCATTGGAGTCTGTTCCCGTAGAGATCACGCAAGAGCAAGTGTTTCTTGAGGGTGAAGAAAAAGATGGAGATCAAGAGAAGGAAAGTTTAAAGCTAGAAATCAATGGAATGTCTCCATTGGACTCAATATTAGTAGAGACCAGGCAAGATCAGTTGTTTCTTGCGGGTGAAGAAAAAGAAGGAGATCTAGAGAAAGAGAGCTCGACGCTAGAAACTAATGGAATGTCTCCGTTTGACTCTATTCCCATAGAGACCACGGAAGATCAGTTCTTTCTTGCAGGTGAAGGAAACGATGGAGATGAAGAGAAAGAGAGTTTGTGTGATGGTGTTGAAGAAACAGAACCACATAGCAAGGATTTAGTTGATGAACCGAAAGTAAAACATTTCGAAGAAGAGATGGACCATAGTGGCTTGGAGAGCTTGGTAATGGAAACATCTGAGAAGCTTCAAAAACAGACATCAGTTGCGAAAGGTTGATCTTAATTTTTCTCTCCTCTCTTCATATTTGAAAATAAACCTAATGCAATCCTGTCTCTCTGTTCATTATCAGGTGTTGAAAATTTGAGTGAAGCAAGAGAAGTGGAAGTGTTGTCTATGAATGGAACTCAAACTGTTGTGAGCAAATTGAATTCGACAGTGTCTGGTAATGAAGAAAGGCTCTGTGTGATTGATGAGATTGTGAATGGAACTCAAACTGTTGTGAGCAAATTGAATTCGACAGTGTCTGGTAATGAAGAAAGGCTCTGTGTGATTGATGAGATTGTCTTTGAATCTCCAAGATGTTTTGCAACTGTTGATACTGATGAAAACATGGTGAATGAGTCTCGGGACGAAATTGTTCATTCAGAGGAAGTTGTAAAGCTTGATCAAGAGACTGGAATTGAACAGAGAAGAGGAAGGGAAGAGTTTCCTGAAATCGAGCCACAGGAGATTCTGAATCTGGACTATCGTATTGTTCATGATGAAGAAGTTACAGACAAAGGAAAAGCCGATAAGGCGATCTCCAACTCTAAACCTTGTTCGCAAGAGTCAAATGCAAATCAAGACACTGGTCTTGGAGTTTATAAAGAAGAGAAGGAGAAAAGAGAAGCGAGTCTAAGACGCATGTATCGATGTAGATCACTCCCAGTGAGCCAGAATAGTAGAGTTATTGGAGATTCGCTTGTTCAACATTTGGTTTCAGAGGTTGCGTTTCCTTCAAGAAACAAGATGGGTTTAGAGAAAGCTAACACGTCTGCAGCTCTGCTTGTTCCTTGCGTAGGAAGCAACAAAACGCAAGAGACTATTGAAGCGATAATTGAAAGCAGTAAAGAAGCTAGATTTGAGATGCCAGCTCCTAGCTTTGATCATGGCCTAAGAATCGAAGAAAGACGCGATGAATCGGTAGAGAATACTCCGGTACTCTGTGAGGACAAGACTGAGATATACGAGGCAACAATCGATGTGGAAGAGAAAACTGTGATGCTGAAGAGAAGTGAGTCTGTGAAATCAAGAGGCAGCGAGATGTCTCTAGGGTCGTTGAAGAAACACAATGATAGCTTCAAAGAAACCAAGGGCTCAGAAGATAACTTGGTGGACAAGAAAGCTTCACCTGATTCTATGAAAGGCATAGTCAGAAAACGGAGTAAATCTTCGCTCTTGGGAACATGCCTTTGTTGCACCACCGCAATGAATTGAACTAATTATTTGTGATTTGATGGTTTTTGTCTAATTATTCTGAGAAATTGGGAGGAAATAAGTGAAAGTGTGGATTGGGTTTTCTCTTTTCTGTATACTTAAATTGGGATTTTCTGTTTGAGGGGTTTTTGATAAAGTGTGGAAATTTTTTTACTACCTGTAATTTTATTATTATTTTCTTACTAAATATTATATGGGCATGGCTTTCTCACAGTCTCACTTTTCTTTTTTTTTACATAAATCATTTTCAATTATTCTTTAAAGTGTCTAGACTAGTGGTTTAGCCATTAGATATTTTCGTTTGAGTGAAGGAGTTCAACTCCTCACTTTCATGAGGAAAATAATATCCAAATACTTTAGCATTCACATAAACTCAATATGCTGCTTTGTTTTAAGATTTTTTGCATTTTCCACAAAAAAAATTGTGTTTCGTATTCATTCGCTAAATATAATTCCAAAATCATATTGAAACACCTATAATCAAAGATTGCAAGAAGAAGAAAAATATCATATCGAAAAAGCTATAATATAGAAACAAACTATGTATAAACAGAATTCCAAAATCATATAGAGAAAGCTATAATATAGAGATTATATTGGATTTGACAGCTTCACAAGTGATAAAACAAAACTGGATCTGAAAATTTCAATGAATGTGGAATAATGGAGAATTTGTTGAGATGGTGTGAACACGAAGTAGTAACAACTAACAAGGTAATTAAGGATCATTGGCTTATATAATAAATAGATTTAGAAAAAGTAATCAGTCAATGTTGATCATCATCTTGACAAATTCATCATAATTGACTTGGCCATCACCATCCAAATCTGCCTCCTTTATCATTTGTTCAACTTCTTCATCTGTTAGCTTTTCTCCTAGATTTATCATTACATGACTCAACTGCAATAACAAAGCTTTTCAAATTAATAAATAATTAACGTAATTGTTAGTCTAATTATTGTAAATTAAGTTGTGCATGTTAATCAGACGGGTCTGACCCTGTACAGAGAATAATAATTGTTTATTATCCATTTGAATATGCAATACAATATAGTAGGTCAAACGGCCTAACTTGAACAATTTCTAATTTCGGTACGAAAAATATGAATAAACCAAATTCATACAATTGTTTAGTTTTTTTTTTTTTAAGTTGTAAGCAAAATACAGCTGGTTTTAGCCTAAGTTTTGACCAATCGATATAGAAAACCCCAAATTAATAAATTGAATTGTGTTGCATGCAAAAAGGTGTCTGCATTAATGTAACTTTTGAGGATGTAAAGAAAGGTATATATATTTAATTAAACTAGGTGAAACATGTGCCCTCCTGTCAAATAAACCAATAAAATCAAACGCATTTTACTCTATCTAACTACTTTGTATTAAAATTTCTTTTGTTCCTCTTCGTTATTCTCTAAAGATTCACAATGCCAGCTAGCTCTAAGCCCTCACGATGGAAAACAGACTTTCGAAAATATAAAATCAAATAAATAAATGGCCATGTCTTGTTAAAAAATGTTTTAGAACATAAATGAGACAACTATGGATCTCTTTAAATTGGAAGATCGTCTGGCTTTGTTGTCTGATATTTGTCATTGATTCTACATATGTGAAAGTGTGTTTTAGCTGGATTTCTCGTTTTTTCTAGTTAATGCAGAATTAATTGGTCCAAGTGGTTACATAAAAATACTATGCTCATAATTATTGTGCTTAGCCTGTATTTGACGACACTTTAGAGATATAGAGCATGTACCACTTAAGCAAAGAAGACATTTATGAAATTGGTTCATGTACCTAAACTAAATTTGACAATAACCAAAATTTAGATAAGGATTTCTAGTAGATACAAAAATCTAAATAATTATAGCTCTAATCATTTATAACCAAATAAAAACACAGTTAGACCGTACATGGTATTATTGGAGAACGTTGTACAAAACGCAATCCAGTGCATCGAACTAATTTGTTTTTATAAGTTCTTAAAGAGGATTTTCCGCATAAGTTCCCTTTTAAGTTCTCAATAAGTCAAGCATATATCTAACTAAATATACACATTGACACATATATCAAATTAGTAATAAAGAGAGAAAAAAAAGAGAGTAAGAGTCACGGACCTCACTGGCAGAGATGTATCCATTTTGGTCTTTGTCAAAGACTTTGAATGCTTCTTTCAGCTCTTCCTCCGCATCACTTTCCTAAACCATCACATGATCATGACAACAACTTAACATACAAAAAAACTATTGTCATAAAAGTCTTTGTTTACATTATACACATTTACGTGTCTAGTTCTTCACAAATCAGATTTATTCGTAGTGAAAAACCGAAAGCAAAACAGATTTTGCTGTAATACAAAAGCTGAATATTTCCAATATATTTCTTAAGAGTTTTTAATAAACTAGAAGCATAATGAATGAGACAGCTCCATTTTGACTAGAACCTGTTAGGATCCCATATCAAAGAGTTACAATAAGGGACCTATAACATAATATATAAGAAATCATATAGACAAAAAAATTTCACTTGATGTAACTTTTTGGTTTGTACGTGGCTACGTTAACTTGATGTAATTAGTTGTGAAATAAATAAGCATGAGAGATCAAGAGAGAGTGGAACCTGAAGTTTTTTGGCCATGAGGTTGAGAAACTCAGCAAATTCAATGGTGCCGTTGCTATCAGAATCAATCTCAGTGATGATATCATGAAGTTCTTGTTCTGTCGGATTCTGATCCAACGAACGGATCACTGTTGCAAGTTCTTCCACCGTTATACAACCTATTAAAGGATTCCAAACAACCATAAATAAATGTCACACAACATAATATTAGTCGTCGTCTTTATTATCTTTATTCTATATATGACCATCTAGAGAAAGGAAGAGAACCGTCGCCGTCTTTGTCGAAGAGACAAAAGGCTTCTTTGAACTCAGTGATCTGATCTTTTGTCAGTGCTGTTTCTTCCATTGTTTTCTGAGAATATTTTGAAGACAAAGAGAGAGAGAGAGAGAGAGGAGGGAGCTCAAGGTTTGAAGTGCTTAAATCTCTGATTTATGGTCTATATGTAGAGTTGTGACAAGACCTTTTCTACATTGGACTTATGTACTTTTCAACTACTTTAAGCTCTTTAATTGATTCTCAAATTATTTTAAATTGAAAGGGCAGTACTGTTTTTTTTTTGGGTCTAGAACTCTTGGATTGAACAATTTAATTCTAGTCACATGGCTGAATCCCATATAATAAATTAATAATTGTCGCTGTTTGTTAAAGTTCAAATCACTTGTGCAAAATTAGTTTTGAAAAAATCATCTTATTCTAACAAGTAGAGACTACTACAAATAGACATAGAACGACAAGTCCTAAAACAAACAAGTATAAGCCTACAATAGTCTTTGATAAAACGTCCCTAACTTTTTCTGTCTAGTTCAAACCCATTAGCCACTCATTTTGTACGCAACAATTATGTTCTTTTGTTTTTTGTTTTTTTCTGTTTTTTCTTAAATAAAAATAAAAATATTTTATTGAAATGATAAAAATATAAATTTACAATCAAAAGATTTTAAGCCTATACAAATGATCCTATAACAAGAAAAATAAAACATAGAAGCATACATCGTGATTCACAAGTTTTGGTCAATCAACTCAACCAAAGCGTTGAAGCCGAACGAGTTAGATAAAAATATGACTATTTTGAAATTTTATCTTATAATTAAGTTTTTTGTTTTTTGTTTTTTTAAGAAGAAGGGTAACTACTGCTTGAAAAAAGCATAATGCTAAACTATTTGCATTAAAAACTTTGAATTGGAGGTCTAAGGATGAGCCGTCAACGGTAGAAACTCAAAGTTCTCTGGCATAAACTCCTCTCGCGTCATGTGACAGTGACTCGTTGTTCAAGTCCATAAGCTTTCCAATAATATGGAACCTCAAGAACCAAATTATGCGAACGATGCAAGCTCCATCTACCAATTTCTTTCCCCAAAGTCGGATAGAGCAGAGCATGATTTATGCGATTCATAACCACATCGAACACCATCGATCTTACTAACTCTTCTAGAACACAAAACAAACGCAACAAGAGGTGATAACTCATTGCAGCACTAACTTCAATTATGAAGAACCGCACTAGCAAGACACATTCAAAACCAGGTAGCACAAATAACTAGTCAAGAAATACAAGTGATGTCAACAAAAGAGACCGCAATTTAGCCACCACCGCAGCTACCAAATACACAATCTGAGAACCGAGACGATGCGATAAACTTGACGCTTTAAACATGTTCTTTTGTTTTTTCTGACTTCAAAATCAGTGATCACACTCTTTTAATACTCAGAAAGAACAACATTGAAATTTGTCTACGTACATCTCAACATAATGACCTCATTGGCCATCTTACCCGCTCCTGTCCATAGAAGACATATTAACGTACAACTCGACTGTCCATAGCTGTGAATGCATTAAGGCTATGAAGCTTAACTTGGCCAGCATGATTTTGTAGAATCCGTGCGTTCCCACACAATGATTTAAAAGTTTATCCACACAAATCATTCTATTTTCAAATTTGTTCCGATCGACGACATTTTCTAGAATTCACGGAGGTAGGAATTTTGAGAATATTACAGATTCATTTGAATCACATATTCACACCACTTATTTATTTTCCTATACATTTTGTTTGAATAATTGCGACTGTTTTTATATAACAGATGAAAATATATATTCCACGTCACATATCATAATTGAGAAGAATATCTACTGCTAAAAGATTGTAATCATTAAGAAGAATATCTACTGCTAAGAAATAATTTAGGAGATACTTGCTGACTTGCATTGAATCTGCAATTGGTATTCGAACAGTAGGGGAAATGCATGTATCATACGTTGCATTATAAGTTCATAAGCACGATATAAGAAAATAATTATAAATAAACGATTAGACGTAGCAAATTAACGAACCAGCAATTTCTTTTTGAAACGATTCAACTTTTCATATTTTGAGTTTCTAGAAACGAATTGTAAAAACAAAAAAAAAAACAAAATTATGGGGCTTTTCTTCATTAGTAATCTTTGCATTTTTACTCTTCCTAGGTGGGAAAATAATTCAGGTTAAAATATAGATAAAATATATTTGCAACCTTAAATAGCTCACTTTAGTAATACTTTTTTGACCCCTTTAATTAAAAGAATTAACATAGGGAAATTAACGAATATTTGTTTTATGTCATTGCAATTACAACAAAATATTTAGACAACGAAGTACGTTGTCCTTTCGGCTAATGGAGTAAAGAGGAAAATGAAACTGATGGGCCTCAGCACAAACCAAGCCCAAGAAACAAAAGTGGAAGCAACGGTCATCTGGTTCAAGCAAACAGAGCTTAGAAGTTTCCTCAAGTAATGACAAAAGTGGAGCTGGCAATAAGGAGATAACGACTTCTTGTATGGGAAAGCAGTTCAACATTAAGCTCGAGAATCGTTTCTCAACCCTTGATTTAGAAAACTCAACCTGATGTATGACATCTGTCAAATCTCTCTAAGGTTTAGCCAAGTCTCCACCTTTGTATTTAAACATCCTGAAACTCAAGTTGTAAGCTTTAAGCATTCTATCAATGGAAACCTAAAAGGATTGATTTTGTCTTCAATGTGAAGCGTCAACTTAGATATTCTGACTAAGAAAAACGACACGACATGATATTAGAACTGATAGATATTTGTGAAATATGATGCATGGTTTTTCTCTTTCTTTTTTTAAAGAATAGAATGCATAGTTTGAAAATGAGCTTTAGCTTATTCACATAACAAATAACATGAGACTATGAGAGAAGAAATTTTATATTTGCCACTAAAATTATAGGTTAAAATTCAGATTATACTCTTGAGTTTTTTTAATCCCAAAAAACCTCTCGTATTTGTAACCACTGTATAGAATTTTCAGTAACTAATAAAAAATGTAGGTTAAACCAGCGGTTATATATGATTTTGTATTTGAGAGATTATGTTTTGGGGAAAGCTTCGATAAAAATCTATATATCTGCTTAATTGCGTAAAGCATTTGCTAGATTATGCGTCTAAGAACAAGCCTATTAATCTGCTGATTTTCTCAACCAAGACATTTTCATTCTTGGGTCTTGGACTATGGTTTGCTAAACAAATATGTGAAAAAAACGATACTTTGCTACTTACTGGCAAAATGAAAATCAAAACTTTTTTACGTCTTTGGAAATAGTTAACTCTTGATGATTCTTTCTTGCACTATTTTATTTAAATGCTTGAGAGAAGAAAATTTCAGTGAGAAGCTCACATTTGCATTATTGAGATTGGGTATTGAAATACTTTGGATTTTCCTTGCATACATTCTGTAACGCTGCTTTATCCATTTGGGGAAATCAATCTAAGAAATATTTATTGTTAACTCTCCTTGTTTGGGTATTATTATTCTATCGTCACACAGTAACTCTGATCTCTTCTCCACCCAATGGCGGAGACATAAATATTTTTTAGGAGGGTCAAACTTATCGTTAAATTTTTCTAAACATTCTAGGTATTTCTAAACTATTAGTTATTTTTCATTCCCACCAAAAATAATAATAATTGTTTTCATAGAAGCAAAAATAATATCATCATTCTTGTAAAGTTCATAAATTATTGTTGTTTCTGGATATAATAAAAATACTTAAACTTTTTTTTGTGAAAATACATGAGTAGGTCACATGTTATTCTTTGTTTTCTATTTAAATTTAATCTAAAATACTGGTAAAAGAATGATATACATTTTTGTTACTATAAAACATTTCGTTACCCACACATATAGATTAGTTTTTGTGTATCTAAATTCATGTTTTTTATTAGTAATATGAATTTATAATTATATTTAGTTAATTTTATAATACAAGAATTAACTTTTTCCTGAAGAAACACGAAGGTTATGCACAACATGCTTAATAGTTTAACACAAATAGAAAATTAATTAATCAATGACCAAAATATTATTAAGATAAAACAACAACCAACATCATATACATGTCACAGTACGGCTGAACCATGCTTGTATTAATAAAGTAATTCCAAAGACTATATTTCTTATTACATTATTAGAACCTGGCTTGTAAATTCCTGACCGCATTAACATCCATTTGGAATGCTCTTGCAAGAACATTCGGGTCTACATCTGGTTTAGACCCAAATATTGTGTTAGCAATTGTGATAACACCTGCGTTTTGGCTGCTCAAAGCAGCGATTGCAACTGCTGGAGTTCCTCCTAGGTTGAACTGGAAATGGATGAGTCCTTCTGGAAACACAAATACGTCACCCACGTTGAGTGTTTTGGCGAAAAGACGGTTTCCGTCTTGGTTTGATGAGATAAACCCTACAAGTAGAGTTCCTTGTTGAACAACCAAGATCTCGGTGGCACGTGGGTGGGTGTGAGGTGGGTTCTGACCGTTGGGTGCATAGTCTATACGAACAAGTGAGATACCAAGAGTGTTTAGTCCTCCAAGGTTGTTAACATTGACGGTTGTCACGTTGGACCCAACCGCGTTATTTGTATTTCCAGGTCTGTTGAGGCTCGAGAAAAAGAAATCATCCGCGAAAACTATCCTTGGATCCTTGCAAAACTTTCCATTCACAAACACTAGACAAGGTTTTGATAAAAATAGAGTATTAGTAATGCATAAATCAACATACAAATATATTTAATAAATTAAAAAATGATCATGTGCTTACCGCCATCTGCTGGTGTGTTGACACCAACACAAAAGTCTTGAAGGGGGCTTGGATCGGAAGCAATTACTAATGGAAGTGTCAAAGCAAAGAGAGATAGAGCCGCAAGAAAAGAGAGACTTTTTATCGTCATATGTATGTATGGAGACGATTTGTAGAAGACAAAAAGGTTTTTGTTAGTTTCTTATTTGTGGTGTCAATGAAGATGTGATAAATTTATGAGACAAAGAGTTCAATTTATAGATGATTTTCGGTTTGAACAAGTCCATATGTATGTATATTCCAATGTAATTTTCATTGTCTATAAGTTTGAAACGGTAAAATGCTGTTGAAACCGTGTTCCCTCAGGTCATATTATATTGAGAATTATTTAAATTATTGTATTGTTACCATTGTTAAGTGTAGCTTTCATTATCTCGAAGTTTGAAATGGTAAACCTTTAACTAAACCGTGTTGCATCAAGTCGTATTATGTAAGGAGTTATTTAAAACATTATCTTGTTACCATGTTTACGTTAGTAGTATCTTAATTAAACACACAAAAGATCTTCAACTGAAAAAGGAGGCACTTGAAATTTAAAATGTTAAGTGTCGGCATTGATAGAGTTATATAAGTTACTTATACTGCAAGAGGGTTTATTCAATAATATGATTGTTTCTCAGGTTTTCATGAACTATACCTGATGATTTTGAGAATATTTGATTATTTTATTTGCATGAGTTTTAGAGTTGACATTGAGAGTCTTTGACAAATGTCAAATGTGAATTTTTGGTGGTTTTGGGTTGCTTGATTCGTTAAGCGATAAAACATGACCATATCAATATATAGATGTTAATAGACTGATCATTGAAAGAGAGAGGCTGTTACTACTTACTTGTCACGGAAGAATATCCTAGTTTTGTAGAGAGATTAGGAAACGCATATAAGAAGATACTGTGAAATTTAAACGCATATATATATATATATATATATATATATATAGTTGTATAGTTATATAGCGTAAAGTAGATAATGTGAAGTTTCATTGAAAGATTTTGGTTTTATATTAAGATTACAAACAAAACATTATATCTTTGTTTTGACAGCTTAAAGAACTCAACATCATGTCTGATCATGTCCCTATAAGATGTGCAAAAACGACTATCGGATTCATATCAAAACAAAATTTGGATTATTTCCCCTCACCACTGACTATCTCATGTACACGGACATACAGTTTGTATATTATAGCTAGCTCATGTGTTTATATTTCACCAAAGTTTTTTAGTTTCGACATTGTAGCTCTTATAACTCACTTAAGTTCTACAAATATATGTTTCGAGTACTAATGAGTTTTCTAATCAATTTGTTTTTGTTAATTATTTCATTGACCGATTGAAATAAGACAAGTAACCAAAGAGGCCACGACAAAGATTTCAAGATACAAATTACAAATACTTCCCAAATCCCAACCAAATCCGTAATACTGGGGATCCACACAAAACAAAAAAAAAAAACAATACAAATATATGAACGGAGAAATGTGGGCTTTTATTTCCATCATTATACTGCCAATTGGGCTTTTACATTAATAACTTTGGCCGACAAAAAAAAAAAAAACGAAACAATCCAATTCCCGAATTTACCAAGACGCGAAACTAAGTGGACTGTGCAATCTCTTTTATACATTTTTAATCGATCGTCTAACAACATATAAAAAGCAAATTCAATTGCAATTCAACAACGAAGGAGTAAAAAGATCAACTTCCCTCCTGCTACGTGGTCCACTCTTATTAGCACAAACATCACTAATTTTCCTGCGAAAAATAGCTGTGTCTATATATTTAAACCTTTTTAATTACATCAATTCAATAAAAACAGAAGAATAAATAAATAATTCCGAAAATCCCGATGATGACTGAAAGAGATATGCCCGATCTTCCACGCCACAGTAGTGGAGCTGTGGAGAAAGAAGACAAAACTGTAATAATGTTCATTATTACAATTTTCACTGACAGTTTTTTTCCATAAAAAGAAGCTACCACAATTACTACTAGCAGTAAAAATAAAAGAAATCTGAAATATAATAATAACAACCAAAAAGTGAAAAAATCAAACCACACCGTCCCACTAAGAGGATTAAACGGTAATTTGCTCTATCACGTAATATAAATGACGTGGCATCATCGTGTCTAGTCAGCTTCTTCTTTAATAACCTCTTCAGCTTCAGCTATCACACTGCACCTATAAAATCAACCAATCTCGTTTTAACCCCAAACCAGAAGAAGAAACAAAAATCGAAATTCTCATCAATAGCAAAAAAAAAATTACTCTTAGATTTTCCTCAAAAACCTTAATCAATCGCCGGGAAAATGAATATTCCGGTGACTATTTCCTCCATTACTGTTTCTAATAACGCTGTTTCCGACAATCGTCGTCATGTTTCCCGTGAAAATCGTCAGCGTTAAGAAAACCGTCACTTATATTTTTTTTTCTTTTCTTCTTCGTTTTTGTGAAGATGATGATCCACTGATTTGAGAGTAGTAGCTTGAGAGGTTTTTAGTAGATTTCGATTTTGCGATTATTTTTGTTTCCTGGAGAGATCTCATTTTTTTGCCACTTCCGATGATGAAGATCCAGCCGATTAACAACGATTTGCCGGCGAATAGAGTGGAATCATCAACCAAACCAGTGCTTAAGTCTCGTCTCAAGCGTTTATTAGATCGACCGTTCACGAGAATCTCAAACTCAGAGAAATTACTCATCTCTGGAGATGGAGTCGTCGCTGGAACAGAGTTCGAGCCAAGCTTAGCGAAAATGGTTCAAAACTATATGGAAGAAAACAACGACAAGCAAACAAAGAATGGTCGCAATACTCATCGTTGCAATTGTTTTAACGGGAACAATGATATCTCCGACGATGAACTCGATTTCTTCGATTATGACAATTTCAAGGTATATATAAAAAAAACTCAATCTGACTCTGTTTCAAATCTCTGCAACAATCTAAAATCTTCATGGATTTGATTACAGAGTTTGATTCAATGCGGAAGCTTCGTTGAGAAGAGTCTTTTAGTGGAAGCTACGAAGATTATAGAGAAGAACAAATCAGTTAAAAGAAAAGACGAATTGAGAAAGATTGTTGTTGATGAACTCTCATCTCTTGGTTACGACTCTTCAATTTGTAAATCGAAATGGGATAAAACTCGTTCTATACCGGCCGGTATAATCTCCTTAACCAGTTTTTCTTCTTCTTCTTCTACCTTTGATTTTTGTGATTTTTCGTGTAATTGAAGTGTTTTTATTGTTGATGATTTTTCAGGTGAGTATGAGTATATAGATGTGATTGTGAACGGAGAGAGGTTGATAATCGACATTGATTTTAGATCGGAGTTTGAGATCGCAAGGCAGACGAGTGGTTACAAGGAGTTGCTTCAATCTCTACCGTTGATTTTCGTCGGAAAATCTGATAGGATTCGTCAGATTGTTTCTATAGTTTCGGAAGCGTCAAAACAGAGCTTGAAGAAGAAAGGTATGCATTTCCCGCCGTGGAGAAAAGCTGATTACATGCGCGCTAAGTGGCTATCTTCCTACACTCGAAACTCCGGCGAAAAAAAGCCGACGGTTACTTCTGCCGCGAAAGTCGTAGCTGAACCGGAGCTAGATTCTTCGGAGATTGAGCTGATTTTCGAGGAGAAGGTCTTGTTGCCGCCATTGAAGTCTCCGATTACGTCTGTTGGTAGAGATGATGATGACGTGGCAGAGTCAGTGAAGAAAGAAGCAAAGGTCGTCACGGGATTAGCTTTACTGTTCAAAGAAAATCACTAAACAAAAAAATTCTAATTTTTCTATTTTCGGGTTAAAAAGTTAAAACATTAAATATTTTTCTTCTTTTCTGACCTCTTTACTTTTTTTTTAACCCAATTTTCAAGAGGTTATTATTAGTTTACTAATGTTTGCTAGTCCATGTAAAACAGTAAAAGTAACAGAGAAATGTTATTACTGGATATCAGTACTTATCTTGGTAAACGTTTGAGAGTGTGCAGTGAATGTTTTGATTATTACTTTCTTGAAATTTGTTTTACCTTTTCTTATGAAATTTCTACTGCGACTGCTGTTTAAAAATATGTTGGCGCAAAAGGAACAGAAGATTTATGACAACTTTAACTTTTTCATAAACACTTACGCTGCAAGCAAATTTACCACAATGTATTTATGGAAGTCAGTAGTTATCAGAATTTATTTTTTACTATTATTTTCCGATGACGGTAGCATTCGAGAAGAAAGAAGAAGTCTGTGGCATCTTGGAGTGCAAGAAGCTGTTCACTTGAACAGTGAAATATTCTCTTTATTATTTACTTTTCTTTTAATTACTGTTTTTAGATATATTTATTTTTGTGTTGTCTGATATAAATTTTCTTATGTCAGTGAAATAAATATTTTGGTGTGTGGTTTGGCTACGTATAAATAAATAGTGTAGCTATAATGTAGTAGATCCAAACTTGAATTTAGATATAGAAAAATCAGTAATAAAAATCAAATAGAAAAATGATCCAATCTTGCATCAAAAATATGTTATCGCTGATAAAATAATGTACATTTATGTATATGCAATTATTTATGTGTATTTTCATATTTTGTAGAGATCTATACATATATTTTTCCTTCTTAATTCTTATCATTAGACGGTTAAACTTCTGTTCCAACTCAATTTATATACATGATTCCTTAATTTATTTCTATTGATGACTCAATTTATATACATGATTCCTTAATTTATTTATATTGATGAGTCTCTCTTTTTTTTTTGGTAGGAATATTGAGGAGTTCTCTCCTTTAAAACTAAATCAAACTAGATTAGAAAAAATTGGTTTGATTAGTTCGATAAAGACATAATGCAATGTTCCGTTAGACTTTTGAAAAGATGAAGTTTTGTTTTTTTGAAAAATCAAAACTTGTGTTTGCTTTATTTTTAGTCGAAGCCGAGACCAACTTTTTATATGGACCTAACTTTGTTTCCATAAGGATGTGTTGTGATTTAAAACGGTTAAACCAAACCATTACCAATATGTAAATGCATCACAATCATTGTTGTGGGACATTGTAATCCATTATGAGACAAAATATACTTTTAATTATTCTTGATATTATATTACACATTACACAATAATTTTACATGCTCTAGATAGTTTTAAATTGCAATAACTTTAGGTTGCATAAAATGGGTAGGGTCGGTTACAATAATTTCAGAAGTTGTGGGGGCTTCTTTCCTTTTCTCAACACCATTCCAGTCTTTTTCCGGGGTTTGACATTATTTCTAGGAGTAGAAATTTATTTTTGAAAAAATAATCAACTATTCTTTTATTTTGAAATGTATATATCTTTTATTTACATTAAAATAATTCACCATTATTATCGCTCGAAATAATATACTGTAGTTTAATAAACTTACATGATGTTTTTTTTGGTTAAAGAACTTGGCAATTAAACATCATCAAAATAATTCAACAAAATTATAATAAAAACCCATAACGTTATGACTGATACAATTAGGAGACCACATTATGAAAAAACTATTATGCCATTTTTTTTAATTAAATTTATGCCATTTTATGAATTTCAAAAAAATGTTTAGATTTTAAATTTTGTTCGTTTTTGTGTCAGAATATAACATTTCGATATACGAATACAATAGATAATGTTTGTTTGGTCAATTTAGTATATAAATTTCAATGTTACGTACGTATAGAGATTAAAAACCAATTACATCAAGAAAAAAGATATCTAAATACTTTGGATGAATGATGCAAAATAGTTTAATTTCTACTCTAGCTGTAAGGGTATGTAACTAAAGGAAAAACCATCCATCAACACCCACTCATTTGAATAGTTGGGATACTCGTTTCATTGTCTGTTTGCTTTTTATCACCTGAGTTTTTGCATTGTGACTTGTGAGAGTCAGACGAATAAAAGATTTATGCACAACCAGCTCTTGTGATAGTTTTATAGTGATAGTGTTATTATTTTATTGGACCTCCTTGGCTCTTTTCACACATGCATGATATAATGATTTGCAAATAAAATTTTATAGGCAATGGAAATAACATTAATCGTTAAACATTTGGATTGGAAATTTCATTCCAAAATGTTGAAATATGAAGGTAAGCTAGCGACTAGTAATATCTACTCTTTTGTCTCAATTTCTCCAATCAGTTTACGTATCCATGAAAGCATATAAACATAGGTCTTATTATAACATTATACTGTTAGATCTCAATTTTCTTGACAACATTTATGTGTGACAATCAAAAACATAAATTACGTAGATAAATATTAAAAGCAAGACAGAGAGGGGATTACGTATAGCGTATTAATAATGTTTGGGGACCAACCTGCAAGATGACGAAGCTAATGGCTAATGGTAAAGAGACCTATCTATACATTGACATGCCTAAAGTCTTACTAACATTATTGACCTAACAAAATTCAGAAATTCACATAGAGCCAAAGATAATGTGATTAGTTTTGTGGCGCATCGTCATGGGCTTATTCTGTTATTCACATGCCTCTTCAGTTTTCCATTTAAATCCACAAACAAAATAAGATTAACTTTTTGATAAGATACATATACCAGCAGTTTATGAAAAATGTGTAATGGAAATTTCAGATATAAATATTGTAAATAAGGTTAGACAGTGAATTTTTGCTAGCTAAATAGTAATTGAAAGAGAGATAAAATTTTGACATGAAAATACATAGGATCATATTGTAGGACTTTTTTCAAAAAAAATAAAAAATCATGTTATAGATGAAATTACGAAAAACGAAAAAATTAATATATATTTGCTAATTATTTTGTGGAGACAATGTCGATTTTGTTTTTTAAAATGTCGATTTTAAAAAATAGTAAAAAATATGAGATCATAATAGTATGAGAATGGAAAACAATGAAACATATCTGTTTCTCTATTTTTAGAAGACATAAATACAGAGACTTATCCGCATTGAGATCAGACCCCGAATATTTGGTGAAATGTGGTCCCCTCCTCCTTTTGTTTTCTTTTTTCTTTTTCCCTCTTTTTTTTCTTCCATACTTCTTTTTAGTATTTATTTTCATTTTACAAAAATAAAATAAATAGTAACTTTTTCCCCATAAATATGTTTTATAACAGAGATTCTGATTTCAGTTCAGAAAAATGTGAGATTTCTAGACCAAGACTTTTTTATACTACAAAACTTGTGTTTAGTTACACTGACTTTTGGGTTCTTTTGTTTTTTACTTTCTCTTTTCATTTACGTATTGAAATTCTTTATTACTTAGTAAATGTGAAAGCTACTTAACATATTAGAATTTCTGAAATTATAATAATACATAGTGGTTTAGGTAACTCACAAAAAATACTAAAATTTCTACCTAGAAGATCAATAAAGTCAATTTTGGCCTATGTTACCTAAACGTTTTGCTACAATATCCAAAAGGGCTAAAATGAAAATATCAGACAGCTTGCAAGAATTGATTAAGATAACAAACAATATAGAATTAAATCAGTTAAGTATATAAATAGAAATGTGAACAAAAAAAGAAAGTAATTTAAAGCTGAGAAGCATCATTAACTTCTCTAATCTATGACCTGTTATAGATATAGTAGAAGCAAAAGCAATGACATGTGACAGCTAAGTAAAAGTAAAGATGATGACACCATTAATAAAGGATTCAGAGGTTACCCATAAGATACTCAGAGAAGATTAATGGTTTCAACAAGAGAAGTCAGAATCTTGAGTACTATGAATTTCGTTGATATTTTCAGAACTTATCGTTATGTTGACATTTTTACAAAAACATGCATTTTTTTCCTTTAAGAGTATTTTCACAATTACCCTTTTTACTCAACTTTGTAGTATTTTTAGAAATCTTCTTACATTTGTCCAAAAAAAAAATCTTCTCACACTGAAATTTAGAGGCCCGAAATATGGCCGTTAACAAATCACACAATGACATGAAGCTGTGGTTGTGTATCTTTGATTTTGTAATTTTATTTGAAAATGTTACAGACTTCATTCATTGATGTGCACAAATCACAAAATATGTAACAAAAGAAATGTTTCCTCTTCGTCATTATTGCTCTTTTTCTTATACAATCCCATTATGATCTTACAGGAATCAACAACATAACATTACCTTTATTACCAGTTGTTACGCCGAGCAGTTTACTATTACAGATAACATCAAACATTTGTATATGATTCCATCTCATAAACTCACCGGATGTTCTTCTTACGGGCAAGCTCTCGTGCCATCTCTCTTAGCTCATCGGGTGAAGGAGGTCTAGGTGCCTCTTCAGGATAAACAACATATGAACGCTGCACAACAAATAGCCAAAATTTGGGAGGGTTAGAGAATGCCTCTATCGCACTGCAAAATAACCATTACAGACTGCTCGATAGAGCGGAGAAAACCCGACTACCATCAAAATGGGGTAGTGTATGTTTCTAAGATCCTAGTAAGTGTATTTCAGTGACTTAAGCGCAGCAGACAATTTGATAACAATAAGTGTTACCCATTTTAGAATGAACATTTTATCCTTCGGTGCACCGCAAAACCGACATTGTAGACTGTTTTCTATATGCCAGACCCGACAAACCCCACAACACTATCGAAAAGTTCGATGGAAGCAAATGAATCATTGACAATTCAAGGAGATTGAACCATATCTTGAATGTTGCTAGGATTGTAGTAAATTACTCTGTGTTACAGTGATTTAAAGTGACAATGGCGTTAACCAAGTTAAGAGTTACCATTTCCTAATTATTCAGCTAACCAATCAATCTATGTTCCTAACAGAGTACAAACAAGTTAACAAGGTTAATTTATAACCAAACATTAAAATCCCTAATTGAAAATCCCATCGCCTAATCCACAAACGGATCTCAAAAGAGATTCAATTAGAAATATTACTCATAATCAAAAATTCTGCAAATGAAGCGTTTAGAGTTACTATTCCTAATTTTTGAAGCGAAACCCATCAATCTAAGCCTATCATTTTCGAAGATGCAATAATCAGTGATGAGAATTTTGTGAAAGAGAGAGAGAGGATGGTTTTACATTGCCCATGAATTTCTTGATATTGGTGCTGTTGTTGGCGAATGTGTACATAAGGACGATCGGAACAGCGACATAGACACCGAACTTGACGATCTCCAGAACCCCTTTCGATGTTCCAACAGATGACATTTTTCCGAAAGAGGATCAGCTTTGAACAATGCCCAGAGATCAAGATCAGACTTTTAGGGTTTATCAATCGATAAATTTGGGAATCGAATTGATGATGTTGTTCATTAGTGGAAGAATGGGCCAATTTGGATATATTTATATTTGGGCCTCACTAAACTCATAAAGCCCACAACTAAAGAGTTTGATTCTTATTTTTTCTTTGAAGATGAAGTCGTGGTCGTCGTTGGTTGTATAGTTGTATAAGTCTTTTATATTCGTCCAAAGTAAACGTTCAATGAAATTGACTTTTGGAGATCGGTGCGTGAGTGGAAGAAAATCCAATCTCATCTCTTGTCTTGAGCCAAGATGGGAGGTTGTATCTCGGTCTCGGTGTCATGTGATCAGTTTGTGAATCAGTTCTCTCAATGGTTATGCGTTAGAAAAGGTTACATTCATAGCCTTCCCGAGAATCTAGCAGCTCTACAAAAAGCCATTGAAGTTCTCAAGACAAAGCACGATGATGTGAAAAGAAGGGTCGATAAAGAAGAATTTCTAGGGCGTCGTCATAGGCTTTCTCAAGTTCAGGTATGGCTTACAAATGTCGTGATTATCGAGAAAAGGTTCAATGATTTGTTTAGTAATAAAGAGGTTGAGATAGAGAGGTTGTGTTTTTGTGGGTTTTGCTCCAAAAGTTTTGGAAAGAGCTATCATTATGGGAAAATGGTTAGCGTGATGTTGAAGGAAGTTGAGAATCTCTCTTCTCGTGGAGTATTTGATGTGGTGACTGAGGAAAATCTGGTAGCTCAAGTTGAGGAGATGCCTATTCAATCCACAGTTGTTGGTCAAGAGACAATGCTTGAAAGGGTTTGGAACACTCTCATGAAAGATGGATTCAAGATCATGGGTTTATATGGAATGGGTGGAGTGGGAAAAACCACGCTTCTTACGCAAATCAACAAGAAGTTTTCTGAAACAGATGGTGGATTTGATATTGTGATGTGGGTTGTTGTGTCTAAAACCTCAGAGATCTATAGGATTCAAGAAGACATTGCAAAAAGACTAGGTCTTACGGGCGAGGAGTGGGACAAAAAAAACGAAAACAAGAGAGCCGTTGACATACACAATGTCCTTAGGAGACATAAATTTGTGTTATTGTTGGATGATATATGGGAGAAAGTGAACTTAGAATTGGTTGGAGTACCGTATCCAAGTAGAGAAAATGGAAGCATAGTAGCATTTACCACCCGTTCTCGAGATGTTTGTGGGCGTATGGGAGTCGATGACCCGATGCAAGTTAGTTGTTTGGAACCTGAAGATGCTTGGGATTTGTTTCAAAACAAAGTAGGAGAAAACACTTTGAAAAGCCATCCGGATATTCCTGAACTTGCAAAACAAGTCGCTGAAAAATGTCGTGGTCTACCATTAGCACTTAATGTCATTGGAGAAACTATGGCATGCAAAAGCACAGTTCAAGAATGGCGTCACGCGATTGATGTTTTGACTTCATCAGCCATAGAGTTTTCAGGCATGGAAGACGAAATTCTTCAGATATTGAAGTATAGCTATGATAATTTACAAAGGGAGCATATCAAATCATGTTTCCTATATTGCTCTTTATTTCCTGAAGATTATGAGATTAAGAAAGAGGAGTTAGTAGACTATTGGATATGTGAAGGATTCATAGATGCAAAAGATGGTAAAGAGAGAGCGATAAACGAAGGCTATGAGATCATCGGTACTCTTGTCCGTACATGTTTTATTGATGGAGGAAGAATGGAAGAAAACGGAAGTGAAAATGCATGACGTGGTTCGTGAGATGGCTCTATGGATATCATCTGATCTTGGAAAGCATAAAGATCAATGCATTGTGCGAGCCGGTGTTGGGTTACATGCAGTACCGGAAGTGAAGAACTGGAGAGCTGTGAGAAGAATGTCGTTGATGAAAAATGAGCTTGAAAAGATTTTGGGTTGCCCTACATGTCCTCAACTTACAACTCTCCTCCTCCAAAAAAACCACAAATTGGTAAATATTTCCGGAGAATTCTTTCGATTCATGCCTAACCTTGTCGTATTGGATTTATCATGGAATAGTAGTCTCACTGGATTACCAAAGAAAATATCAGAGTTAGTCTCCTTGCGATATCTTGACTTGTCGTATACAAACATCGAAAGGTTGCCTGTTGGTTTACAAGAGTTGAAACAACTAATACATCTGAATTTGGAGTCCATGAAGAGTTTGGAGAGTATGCTGGGGTATCTAAGTTGTTGAGTTTGAAGACACTGAGACTACAAAAGTCCAAAAAGGCTCTAGATGTGAACTCAGCGAAGGAGCTACAACTCTTAGAACATATAGAAGTTCTAACCATAGATATCTTTTCAAGTTTGGTTTTGGAACATTTGTTATGCTCTCAGAGATTGGCGAAATCTATTCAATATGTAGAGCTTATAGAGGTTGAGGAAGAATCTTTCAAAATATTAACTTTTCCAAGCATGTGTAATATCCGTCGAATTGGCATATGGAAGTGTGGAATGAAGGAGATAAAAGTCGAGATGAGAACATCATCATGCTTCTCTAGCCTCTCCAAAGTCGTTATAGGACAATGTGATGGTCTAAAGGAGTTGACATGGCTATTGTTTGCTCCAAACCTTACTTATCTCGACGCTCGTTTCGCAGAGCAACTAGAGGATATAATCAGTGAAGAAAAAGCTGCAAGTGTTACGGACGAGAATGCAAGTATTATCATTCCTTTTCAAAAACTAGAATGTCTTAGCTTATCTGATTTACCTAAGCTAAAGAGCATCTACTGGTCACCATTGTCTTTTCCACGTCTGAGTGAGCTTGCAGTGCAAGAACATTGTCCAAAGCTGAAAAAGCTTCCATTGAACTCCAAGAGTGGAACTGCAGGTGTAGAACTTGTCGTAAAATACGGCGAAAACAAATGGTTAGAAGGTGTTGAATGGGAAGACAAAGCCACTGAACTACGGTTTTTGGCTACCTGCAAATCGTTGTATCGATGAACTTCTGTTTCTTCAACTTTTCTCTCGTATCTTTGTAAAGTTTTGGAGTGTTCATTGGCTAATTTGGCTTTTACGTATATGACCAAGTTTATTCTGTGACACTGTCTACACTATAATATCCTTCATTGTTGATAAATGTTTTCTTTACTCCAATGTAATGCCAAGGTTAAGAACACCATTTAGCAGCAGAATGGGTCAGTTTACAGAATTGGTATCGCTGGGATTTGTTTCTGCGACTCACATGGAACTCGGCAAATTGATTACTCTAAAACTAAAACATTCACAACAAACCACCACTACTTTGTTCAGCAATTACGTTATTAGACACAAGTTTCATCATCTTCTTCTTAACAACTTTCTCGAACTCAATTCCCGACAGCGATAAAACCTGGTTCAACAGCAGTCTCACTCCACTTCTCTGAACCAGCTCATATCTCGGCTTGATCCTCTCTTGTAAACTGTACCCAAAAAACTGAGGGAACTTCACAAGCTCGGATTTTGGATAGTCCATTGTCTGAAAGTAATCCCATTTCGGCATGACATTCTCTTTCAAGCTGAATGTGTACAAAGCTCCATATCTAGAGATCATGATTCCAATTTCATCTAAACCAAAACCCTTTTCGAGGAAGAACTCTGTTACTGGCTTCAAATTCGACTCTATGCTTAATCCAAACGTTTGGGGACATCGATGTAGGAGAACCGCAACATCGACATTTAGCGATCTAAAGTACTCCATAGTTGGACGGAGCTTGTCTTCTACACTGTAACTCATGATGTTTGGACATCGGGTTAGGATTCTCCCTATCTGTTCTTCTGTGAGACCAGTTTGTGATAAGAACTCGACAGTTGAAGTAAGTTTCTGGCGGCTGTAAGTGAGGATGGCTGGGAAACGGGAAATGATCTTTGCCCATTGGTTCTTGTCAATGCCAAGTGTCTCAAGAAAGGCCATTGTCGGTTTCAGGTTATCGGTTAGGCTGATTCCGCATATCTGTGGGCGTTTGCAGAGGATTGTGGGGATATCTGATTTAGGAATTCCGAGGTCTAGAAGGAATTCCACAACAGGTTTTATTTTTCCATCGAGGCTGTAATAAGGAAAGGCAGCGAACTTTCGAGTGATCGTTTTGATCTGCTCGAGGTTTAAACCGAGGTCAAGAAGGTAAAGGGTCTGAGGACGTAATGCACCTTCTGTGTCAAGTTCGCTGACTCGAGACACCGCTCTGAGTTTACGAGTGTCTGCAGCAGAATCTGTGTCACCACGAGGTGGTAGGACAGAAACTGGAGATGAAGCAACAAGTCTAGGTTCAGCTGGTGGATCAGGGAAGCTCACAACAAGCTCAGCGAGAAGATCACCATGTTCTTCATGAAGTTGTTCGAGGTAAGGAATGAGAGAATCTCGAATCTCAAGTGTAGTAAGCTCTCTTCCTGTTACAGTCAAACTTTTAGAGTTCATCGCCGAGCTCTTCTCATTAAATAGTAAAGGTTTTAAAGAAGAAAGATCGAACCTACGAGGTATCGAGCTTTATGAACAGAATGGAGCCTGGACACTAAATGGTCAATGAATAGATCGGATTTGTTGATTAACCGAGAAGAGAGACTGTTGCTAAGACCTTGCTTCTTGAAGAATAGAGTTAAAACAGCTTTAGCTTCTTCTTTCTCTGCTGCGATCAGATTTGGAGGTACAGGTCTTGGACTAAACTCTACTCTATTCTTTAAACGAATCCCTATAAAAAACAACATCGTTATGAAACCATATTGTTTTCAAAAATTGTGAAAAAAAGAGATAAGATTCATTTTCTCCATTGTATTATTTTGGTTCACTCACCATTTGTTTCTTGTCTAAAAGAGAGTCTTCCCGTAAACCAAAGCTGTGCTCTGCAAATTCATAGAATCAAGCACCAAAGTCAAGAAGTGCAATATCTCAAGAAGTCATGAATCGAGCTCGAGTCGCTCATAACTAACCTCGTACTGGGTTTTTCTCTTCTGGCGACAAGGAAAATCTCTGAAGGTCCAAGTTGACTAAGACTTTGCATTTTCTGGTTTCTGTGAAACAAAGAAGCAAAAGCCACCACCTTTCAATAACTGTTCAATAGAATTAAATTAACGCTTCAATGAACATAATCCCAGCTACGAAACAGTTCTCAGTTGCAGATTCTTAGTTTTAAATGTTGCTACGGATTTGATGCGAATCGGATATGGTAAGAGCACATGACAAGAGACGAAAGGAAACAATTTGTGGTAGAGAGACGGATCAAAATCCAATTAACGACTAACCTCGTTGTCGATGGTAGACGATGAGGCCCTTTTTCCCGAGAAAATTTCAATCGATGACTGAGAAATCAACTCGAACCCAGGAAGAGCTTTAGCGCTAGGACTGAGAAATTAGAGGATTTTGAAACGACATGATTGGAGGAGACAGGGTAAAACATTAAACCTTCCAATTGGTTGTAGAGATTTCGTAGAAAGCAAAGCCATTGGGCCCTGTTAATACAACCAAGAAGTAGTAGTATTTGATATTGAACCAAAGTCTAATTAAACCGGTAATGGTTAAGATTGATTTGGTTATCGACAAAAGAGTTTGTTCGAACACAAAACTAAAAGTCTAAAAGTGGGAAAATGTTATGTTCTATAATCTCTAGAGAGTAAGCGAATTCTTCTTACTCCAGTTTGTACAACTCTCGATGATCTTTTAAACTTGAGCAAGGGGATTTCTAGATTTCATTCTTCGCCGATTGAAATGAAGATTCATCGTAGGTTTGGAGAGTCTTTTTATCTTTTGAACATCTTAGACCAGATGTAGAGGACAAAGAAGACGAGGAGAGCGAAAAGAACCACGTGCATGATGTGGTTGTTGCCACTACGGATTATGCTCATGTTTAGTTTCCTTATGTTGTTCTTCACCCCGGCTTGCGCTCTGATCAATGTCATTTGCTGTCACACAAAAACAAAAAGCTTTATGTTTCAGACAAGAACACCATTTCTCCCCCTTGTTATTTGCATCCTAGAGTAATTCTGTATAACAGCACTTAATGCAGTCTCACGCAACAAAATCTAGCTGATGTTCTTTAGGTAACAAAAAGAAAAACTAGAAACAAATAAGAGCAATGTTCATCTTCAACATCATACTCTCCTTTATAAGGAAACCGGTATATATAGACTCAATGATAAGCTGCAACCATTTTGTAGTGCATTCACTTAACTAGCCGAGATTGAAGATATATATTCCTACCCAGTACCCACCAGAGTTCAGACCAGTCCCTGCGTATAAGTCTGAACATAATCTAAACAGTCCCTTTTATCAAGATTTTCATTGGTTTGTAAGCTATGGTATAATTTATACATACGTTGGGAATGAAGCTGTAGTTTCCCAAATAATGACAGCCATTTGAAACAAGATAAAGGTAACCCATAACTCGGATAATAATAAGTGATTAGCCTACAGTGTAAAGACTAAAATGCATGTTGCTGATGTAAGGTGTTTACATTCAACTTTACTATGATGGATGAATAAAGAACTTAAGCGACATCTCTCAACAACATACCAGTTCATCTAAGAAGTCTCTCTGAAACTTTGCTTCTGACCCAATTTCTTGAGCAATCTGCATAAAAATATGCGATCAATGGACTAACCAAAATCATGAGGCATAAGTTATGTTCAAAAAGGTAAAACACAAGGAATCGTAAAGAATGTCAACTGATTCATTTAAGAAGTATGGTATATAAAACAACAAGCAAGGAAGGTTTATAACAGACATCAAATATGTAGAATTCAATTGGTAAGTCAACTAATTAATCAGATACTCACTGATGAGTGAACATACATACTATCATAGTACTCTGGAACAAAAACACATATACAGAGCCACTTTCAAAACCAAAAGGCTGTAATGAAAACACAGACAAAGGAGAGATAGAATTGGTAACTAGGAGGGTTTCTTACATTTTTCAACTGCCTGACTTGGCCATGGAGACCTGTGATCTCATCATCCAGGTCAGAGTGCATCGGATCAATCCTCAGCTGGATTTCTTCTGAACCTGCAGCATTTCTAGTACTAAGCCCTTCCCTGCAGCCACAAATACAAATCAATAGAGCTATAGTTCCGCAGAAATTATCAAAATCTATGACCCATAAATCTCTAGTTTTCTCTATCCAAAAGATCAGAGAAAGAAATTTAAAAGCAATTCCAAAACGAGAAACTGATAATAAAGTTATACCTAGATCTGTATGGAGCGGCTCCGCCATAAAGGGAACCACCCGCACCGCTTCTGTGTGGATTTGACGCCATCGACGCAAAATCTAATCGGAATCTGCTGAGGTTTGAAATCGAACGCGAATTGAAATTGAGGAAGAACAAAGACGGGTCAAAATGTCGGGTTAATGGGTCTAGTCGTTTAATTTAAAACGCTGCGTTTTAGTCTAGTTATATCCGTAAACACAATGACGTTTTATTTAACCGTTGGATCATATCAGTAAGGAGAGCTATCGACGGTTAAAGATTCTTTTAACCAAAAATTTAATTGAACCGGTAATGGTTAAAGATTATATTGGTTTATCGAGAGTTTGTTACAACTATAATAGAGAAAGATCATCTCTAAGCTGTGTTCATTCTATTATCTTTGGAGTGAGAACACTTAGTCGTGAACCTCTGGTAGAACTCTTGATGATCTTGTAAACTTGAGATAGTGGATTGCTAGTCTCTGTTCTCGCCGAGACATAGGATCAATCACTGAATCACGTGGGTGTCATTCTTCTCCGTCTTCGTTCCAAGTGTTTGATTGTATGGTTTTCTCGAGTGTGAGTCTCTTGATCGTTAGTAGAGAGAGTCCAGCTTCGATTCCGGCTGAAGATTTATAGAAGATTCACAACATAGACTAAGGGTTTTGTTCACCGTGAGGGTCTTATAAACTCTTTGAACAGTTCAACCTTATGGTTTTTTGCTGGATTTTCAACGGAATTGTCCAACTTCTGGTCAGGAGTATCAACAATTTTGGTGCTGCAATCTTTTAAATTAGCTTCCGAAGAAAGAACTGTTTGCTTAGAAAGAACACTAACTTGATTGAGATTCACATGAACCGTCTTCTCCTGATGACATGACAACAGATTTGCTAGCTTCTTCTTCAAATCTGGTGCAAGTGCAGGATTTGCTAGGAATATATCCAGCGACCGAATAACTCCTTTTCGCTCAATTTCTCTGAATGCTGACGTCAAACCTCTTACAATCGTATCGCGACGGGTTATGTCATAAGTTTCGACAAGATGAAGTAAGAATTCAAGTAAGGAGTGAGTGATGTGTGGATACTGCGGTATTGACCATACCATCAAGAGAGCAGCAGGTTCAACATTCATAATATTATCGATTCTTTCGTCAAAGAAGAGCCAGTCGTAAAACAGAGCCAGCATAACGCTTCGCTCGATGTGATGATTTTGCCTACACAGTTCCAAAAGCCAACCTATAATAGCCCATCTTGGCATGATCTCTGATCTGATGATTTCGTTAGTTGGATGAATAACACAGCAAACGAATCTCACTATATCTATCAAAAGTGTTTCTTTCTCCGGACCCAAAAGAAACTTCTTCAAGAACCATATCTGATGCCGCTTATGACTTCCCAATTTAACATTTCCTAGCAAAAACCTTAATTGTGTTTCCATCTCAGGAGTGATTCGAAGAAGGAAGTATCTACTAGAAGTCTTCAACTGGTATATCTCAGAGCAATGGTTCGACACCAAATCGTTCCATATCTCTCTGAACTCAGAGACATGAGACAGATCCTGCAACAACAGGATAAGGTCCCGTCCAATCTTCAAACTTAAATGAAGCTGCTCTCTAAACATTTTAACACAGAATTTGATCTCCAATCTCTTCACATTCTCCAGTTTCACAACGCCTAAAACCCTATAATGATCCGCTAATAACCGAAGAAAACTATACAGAGCACTAGTCAACACCAATGGAGAATCATCAAGCAAGCATTCCCATTTCTCAAGAAACAAACTAACTAATTCAGAACAAAGCCAAACATTATGATCACCATAATCCCCACTTCCAATTCGTCGCAACAACGACACAACCAAATCCTCAATCCCCACACTTGAAACATCAATCATCTCCTTAGTTACCCAAATAAGCTGAATCTTAGCGGAATCAACAAGCTTAACATACAATTCAACAACGATTCCAATAAGTAAACTAGTGAAAAACGCGTACCCATCAGTGACGAGAGCATGTAAGTGCTTGATGTGGGTTTTAGAGGAATTTGGTTCGCATAAAACTCCATAGACGATGGCTTTATTGAGCTCAAGATACTCTTGTGGGTCTGGGAGTTCTAAGGAGAACGGTGGTCGTAGTTTCGGCTGGAGATTCTCGAAGGCTTGACGTAGTGATAGTTCGAGCTGGTTCTCAACTTCGTGTAGAGAGACACGGATCAGTTTCGATGTAACAAAGTGGTTCTCCATTCGAAGAGAGTCTACTCTAAAATCTTAGGGTTTTGGTTTTTAATTTTGACTTCTATTTTTGGGTTGATTCTAAAGTTGACTTTTGTCTGCGCTTATAGATTCTAAACGACAAAAAACTATGTCGTTTTGGTTCTGTAGTTTAGCCTTTGGATAATCCGAATTCATACGCGCTTATGAGTTATGATTAAAAATCTTAAAACAAAGGCGGGGTTCTCAAATACCGAATGTATTAGACTTAGGATTTAATGAAATTTAGATCTGGAGGAATTTTAGTAAAATTAAAAAAAATTTAGATGATCCAAAACTGGTGTGATCCTGCAATTGTCTATGGATGATGCTTAAGATCAGTAAAAGAGATATGTTATAAGGGACTAATAAAAATTGTTGTTGTAGTGACAAACATGAACCGTATGCTTCCCAGTATCCGTTAGATGCTTAGGGCTAACAATTTCACATTTTTCATATTGACTTGAGAAGAAAAGCATACTAGTGGCAATCATATTCATATCAGTAAGTTAATCACTACTTAAACAAATTAATTAACTTAAATTTTATAAATAATAAGTAAAATAGTTATTTTGTCAACAAGATCAAGTAAATACAATGATAAAAACAGAAAACTTTTTAAATATGAGATTTTATTTTTTTTTCGTAAACATAAAAACAGAATTTTCGGAAAACCTTGCACAAAATCACATGTTTTAAGTTATCGTTTATATCCTATAAATACATGTAACATTTTAACCTAAATACAAAAACACAGCTGATGTTGGGCGTCAAGAAAAAGAAAAACATTTAATGTTTTACTTATCTGTCGTTTTCTCTGAGAATATAATAAGTTTAGAGAATTTTGTTTGTTTGTGTTGCTAATAAAATCATACTCAATTATTGATATGATGAAGAATTGAATTTTTTAACAAAGACACTTAAATATTATTGTCAGTAGAAGAGACCAAAGGACTCGGAAAGACGAGTTCATTATATAGTATTGTCCCATTTTTGATCTTAGTTATCGACAAAATATTGAATAACAACTACATATTGTGACTCTTAACGGTGATGGAGCATCAACCACCTATGAAGGCAACATTCCCACGACCATGTAGCTTTCAGAATTAAATAAGAGAATCCAAGTCCATCCATCGATTTCACTTAATTTGTTTGCCTATTTTTAGAGAAACTGAATAATGTGCGACTCCAACTTTTATATAAAAGCAAAACATTTACAGAATTTATGAGCAATATAATTTATAAAATACTGTCATAAAGTCATAAGATATTTGAATCTTACCGAAATTTATAGTTTGTAGTCCATAGAATTCTTGTTTCTCTGACATCTTAGTTAATTTTATAGGCCAGTAAAACATGTATAGTCAAGTCTCACTAATATTCTACTAACACATATGATTGTAACATTATTAATTTTATTTAGTACATATTTAAGGAATTAATGGTTTCTCTGACATCTTAATTATTTTTTATTTATTTTTTGTCAACCATCTTCATTAATTCTATAGGCCAAATATATAGTCAAGTCTCATAACCCTACTAATATTTAAAAATAATGTTTTCTTTTAAGTATCAAATTTGTTGAATATTACATCATATTCCATTGACATAATAAAACAAATAAATCAATTTCTTGTAGGTAAAAACGGTCTAAGTAATTACTTCTATTATCTCTGTTACCAAACAAAATTTAAAAGTTCTTCACAAATTCAAATGTCGTCTTTTTTTTTTTGTCTTTCTCCAAAGTGTAATCCTCCCATTGTTTAGTTCTCGTTTTTGTGGCCTCTCTTGTAATGTCGTCTTTTTAGTAACATTGGCTCCTTGTATTCTTTGTATTGTCTTTGTTCTCTGTAAAAAATTGTATATATAAAAATAAACAATCAAGTCTCACCACTATTCCATTTAAGACATATGATTATATGGCGTCCCACCAATTAAATGAAAGCCCAACTTTCGGGTTGTGATCTCCAGATGTCCAAATGTCCATGAACAGCCTCGCCTAACTTGTCTTATGAAATAATAATCACAATTTTGATTACATGATTGTTTTATTGACAAATCATATGTTATAACGTATATATATGTCGGACGTACCATTTCATTGGCGCCTTACGTTTCACCTTCTCCACCTACATGATTTGAGATATGACAACAACACACACACCATACAACCACAATGCATTGATAGAAAACAAATTTTAAAAATGATTCTTAATCTTTCAAGTAATCATTTGCTCTGCCTAATTCATTATATCAAGTTTTATTAGTTTTTTATGTCAATAACTCAATATCCAATAGCTAGCATGCATTACATAAAGTTTAAATCGGCAATACTAAAAGAAATAGCTAGATTACATGTTTTAGTTTTTAAATATTATTTTATTAAACAAATATTTTTAATAAAAGAAGAAATCATTCTTAAAGTTGTGTTATATAGCTATACTTTTATTTTGGACATGTATCGATAAATGTTATCTATTTGCACTACAAAACTTGCTTCGACTTAAAAACCTTCTTCGACGATGCATGCTTTTAGGCTCGAGGACAAGGATAACATGCTCGCAGCCCTTTACACAATATTTTCCCCTATAACGCTTGTAATAGACCTTTTCTTATTTCTTATGTCACATTTCATATATTAAAGTTTCTACATAACTCCTTATAGGTTGTCAGTTGTCACTACTATCTCAGTATCTCTTATACTATATACCTATATTCAATCATCTGCATCCAACTAAAAGTTGTAATATCACAAAATGAATTTGACCAACTCACCTTCAATTCTCGCATAAAGTATATTTATATAAAATCAAAGAAAATACTATTTCCACTATCAATATAATACAATTTCTGAGATATTTTTGACTATAAATCAAAAGGATTCCATATAAATTATATGAGAAAACTTTTTCCATGCTTAAATAGTTCTTTAAATAAGGGCTTATATTAGTGCGGTGTAGTTAGGACGAATATGCCAAGTCTTAGTGGGAGTAAATTAAAAGATCCTAAAAAAGTCACTCCAAAAAAGAATAATTAAAACGTCAATTTGCATGCCTTCTTCGTTGCCTACTTTAATTTCCCGTTACATTGAGTATTGTGAATCCATTATAACATTCGATGACATGGCGTAGTGATAGCCGTTGATCTGCTTCACGACAAGCTCCAAACAATCTTGAGGGTAGTGGTAGATGTTGTTTTCTGGAAACAGTTTCTCTCATGTTGGTGAGTTGGTGTGAGCCTGAGGCTGCTCACGAGGAAGGAGCGGGAGAGCCTTCACCAAAAATGATCAGTTTCTTTTTTGCTTGACCTTCGGAATTGAAATGACTTAAACCCCCTTTGTACAAAAGTTATTTTATTTATCATTTGAGTGATTAAGACAAAATTGATATCTATGGACGTGTTTTTAACCTTTCAGGGTGAAAATCTTGACTATGCGAAGTGCATGTACTAGAGAGAATATCTTGAGGAGTTTGGTCCCACTGATGAGGACCGTTTTATATTTTTTTATAAAGCATGATTATAACAACGAGATATTTTTCTCCTTATAAGTTATTCTACGATGTATGCTTGAAAAATACAGCTTGAATTATAAAGTTAAAGTATGTGATAATGCACAATATACTTTGTCTTTTTTTTTGGTATTTAAGCAAATGTTTAATAATGAATACCAAAATTACAAGTGTGATAAAGATGGGAAGAAATACAGCTGGGTACAATACAAATGACTAGCTATGAGAATCATGTTTTTCCATTTGGAATCAAACTTTTTGCAAATTCATTTTTTGAGGAATCCGGCAAATTTGAAAGTCTTCCAAACGTTTAAACCAGCTTTATTCCCCCACATCTAGTTAGTCGTCGAAATTCGATGAAAGATTTGTAAAAAAAGATTAATCAATTGTGAGTATTTTGAATTCCCTGAGTAATTAATTTTACTACGTACACCATATTTTCAAATGATGATAATGGAAGGATAACAATTTATATCTTATCAAATTATAGAAGTGAACAGTTTATGCAAATTTTCTTCACGTGTGGATTAGCGGAAAAAAATATGTTATACGTATACATACGTTCTCTGTCGGCAACGGCTAAATGTATATAATTTTAATATACATAAAACAATAATTTAAACAAACAAAAACATTTTATAATTCGGTGGAGGCTTTTTTTTTTTTTTTTGTAATTTGGTGGAGTTGTGCTAGTAGTTAAATCCAAATAAACCGAAACGTAAACACCATAAAACACACGAATTCGATTTCCGATATGTATATAAAAACATACAAATCTTTAAAAATTAATCCCGGTTTTAGAATATGTATAAAATAGGGCAAAAGTTTCATATTCTTTTGTTTCTCATAAATACAAAAACAAATGTTAAAGAGTTTTTTATTTAATTTTTTCTCCAGATGCAACCATCACCCATATTGAATACGTGAAGTTGTTCTTGTAGACAAAGGTAATAGTTTGGCAATGTTCTAGAAATTTGATTACAGTAGTGTAAAGTTTTCACGATCCTCATGCACATTCATTATTCAACAAAACAAGAACAATTCACATACTATATGAGTTTATAGAAATCTTAATTTTCTTAAATAATATTTACCTAAATTTTTCATATATATGCAATAAGTTAATACTACCATTTTCACCCATTATACCTTATATAAACATCTGTCAAAACTCATAAAGTTATTAATTAACGTTATCACTGAAAGAAAAAAGAAACTCATCATCGTTGAAACCCTTTCAAAAAAAAAAAAAAAATCATCATCATTGTTACTTATTATTAATATTAACTTTATGAAACTCTTAAAGCTATTAATTAGTAAGTATTAACTTTAATTAATAGCTTGTTTTAACTTCTTAAGTTAAGTGTCTACCGTTTGACAGATTTATAGACACATTCACATCAAAAATCAATTTCAGATGCAAATCCAAAATACACAATTATAGTTCTTTTTTATCGTCAAACGTGATATTTAAATAAAATCTCAACGTTGTTTTCTTTTTTCCCAAAAATTATTAAAGTCCATGAAATACGACTTTTTTATTCGAAGGCAACGTAAGGGCAATTTCGGAAAAACAAATTAAAGTGATTTTTTCCTTTCCTTATATAAAGAAAAAAACAGTCACCACACCATAATCTAACCGTCCCTGAAGCCCTCTTTAAAAAAATCTCCGGTACCATCTCCGCCGCAACAACCACCACAAACAATGGAATCTCCATATCCAAAATCACCGGAAAAAATCACAGGGACAGTTCTTCTCGGAAAATACGAACTCGGTCGTCGACTAGGAAGCGGAAGCTTCGCTAAAGTCCATGTAGCTCGTTCCATCTCCACCGGCGAACTCGTAGCTATCAAAATCATCGACAAGCAAAAAACCATAGATTCCGGTATGGAGCCGAGAATAATCCGAGAGATCGAAGCGATGCGCCGCCTCCACAACCACCCAAACGTCCTCAAAATCCACGAAGTCATGGCCACTAAATCCAAGATCTACCTCGTCGTCGAATACGCCGCCGGAGGAGAACTCTTCACCAAACTCATCCGATTCGGCCGCCTTAACGAATCGGCGGCGCGTCGTTATTTCCAACAACTCGCCTCCGCGCTCAGTTTCTGCCACCGCGACGGAATCGCTCATCGCGACGTGAAGCCACAGAATCTCCTCCTTGATAAGCAAGGAAACCTCAAGGTCTCCGACTTTGGTCTATCGGCTTTACCGGAGCATCGAAGTAATAACGGATTGCTTCACACGGCATGTGGCACACCGGCTTATACAGCACCGGAAGTAATTGCTCAGAGAGGTTACGACGGTGCTAAAGCTGATGCGTGGTCGTGTGGTGTGTTTCTCTTTGTTCTTCTTGCTGGTTACGTTCCTTTCGATGATGCCAACATTGTTGCTATGTATAGGAAGATTCATAAAAGAGATTACCGGTTTCCGAGCTGGATCTCGAAACCGGCTCGATCTATTATATATAAGTTGCTTGATCCGAATCCGGAGACGAGGATGAGTATAGAAGCTGTGATGGGAACGGTTTGGTTTCAAAAATCTCTAGAGATTTCGGAGTTTCAGTCTAGTGTGTTTGAGTTGGATCGGTTTCTTGAGAAAGAAGCGAAGTCGAGCAATGCGATTACTGCGTTTGATTTGATCTCGTTGTCATCGGGATTGGATCTTTCGGGGTTGTTTGAGAGGAGGAAGAGGAAAGAGAAGAGGTTTACGGCGAGAGTGTCGGCGGAAAGAGTGGTGGAGAAGGCGGGGATGATAGGGGAAAAGTTAGGGTTTAGAGTGGAGAAGAAGGAAGAGACTAAGGTGGTGGGATTGGGAAAAGGAAGAACTGCGGTGGTGGTTGAGGTGGTGGAGTTTGCGGAAGGGTTGGTTGTGGCGGATGTGAAGGTTGTGGTGGAAGGTGAAGAGGAGGAGGAGGAGGTGGAGTCTCATTGGTCGGAGCTAATTGTAGAGCTTGAGGAGATTGTGCTCTCATGGCACAATTGACGTCATCTAGAAGTTGCTTCTTTATTATTTTAAATTGTGTACATATCTCAAGATGATTTTAGTTTTGTAAGATTATCAAGATTAGTGGATTCACTTTATGTCACTTGAGCTTGAGCATCACCTCTCTTCTTACTTTTGATACCAAAGTGACATAGGAATTTTTGTCCGGCGTAAAATAGTCAAGATATTAATTTGAATCTTGGTTGGATTTTTTTGCATAGAATGCTACATATAATATCAAACTTCAAACATGACTTTTTACTAGCTAAATTTGTCAATATATCTAAAAGCTTGATTGGTTTTCCCGTGTAAATTTATTCATTTGATATCAAATTTAAAAACATGTTTTTTCTTAATTGCCAATATATTTAAGAATTTGATTGGTTTTACGGTGTAAATTTTTTCGTTTGATATCAATTTTTTAAAACATGACATTTTACTAGCTACAATTGTCAATATATCTAAGAGCTTGATCGGTTTTCCCGCGTAATTTTGTTCGTTTGATATCAAACTTCAAAACTGTTATGTGTCAGTTATAATGTTTTAAATAAATTAATAAAATATTTTTGTTTTGGAACGTTTAAACCGTCGAATTTAAACCAACATAATTCATGTTGTTGATTGAAAAACGAACAAAATATATTTCCACTCTCATATTGATCAAATCGATTACTAATTAATCAAACATATATATTAATATTTAAAATATACCTGTAAAACATATTAAAAAAAATACACATATAATCGTTTTAGAGTTCATTCGAGTTGGAAACCCGCGAACAAAAAAAAAAATCTTTTAGATTCATTGAAAAACATGACAATATTTATAAGGATCAATCTGAAAACTCCACAATTTGGAACACATTTTGTTTTTCAATGTCGTCCCATTTCTTAATAAAATTTTCAAAGATGAAACCATTTCATTTTGTTGACAAGAAGAAGCATTACATATTAGATTTCTTAACTACAATAATATGTTTATAGTGTTTTTATAAACTTTAAACATTTTGCTTATCTTGAATTTTTTTCTTTTAAGTTGTTAGGACACGTTGGTGGAATCCAAGCAAAATAACTTACAATTACATCTGCAAACTCTTGCACCTACTCTTATTTGTATGTAAAACAATCCAGCCTTAATTTTTACCAGCTCATTTATTTTTTCACTCATGCGTTTGATTGCAGAAAAGAACCTATGAACTTTAATTTCAAAACGTTTATGACACGAACTGAAATGCCAGAAAGTGGCAGTCTTTCATTGCACTAAGATTGGTGAACCAAATGATTATTCTTTAAACGTTCATTTCTTCGAACTCCAATTTTGTAAGAAAACAAACTCAGTATACGGAAAAAAAATCAAGTGTTCACAGCTTGCAGTACTTGTTGAACCAGACAGCAATGTTGAGAAAGCTTTCATAATCCGTCTGTGGTCTGCATTAACAATCACAAGAAGCAAACAAATGTTTTAAAATTAAAACCATTCTCAAAGAGATCATTTAACTATGAACAACAAAAAATGGCAGGCTTTGGTGTCTTACCTATCTAAGGGATGATTGTCATTGGGAAATACAAGAACTTTAACCTCAACTCCTTTCTCCTTCAACGCCCTCACGTACTATATAGAAAACAATAATTCCGGATTAGACACCATTACCAATGAGTTTTGAGAGTCTGCAAACTTGAACAAGTTGCAAATTCTTTCAAATGAACGGCGAAAAAGGGATCTTACTTGAAATCCGTTTGATATGGGAACACGGAGATCCTTAGTTCCCAAAAGAAACAAAGTAGGTGTTTTCACCTGCAGATGTAAATACACAAGAGGAATCATTAAATGTCTTGAAAGAGTACTGGAGAATGGAAGTTGTGGTTTTACCTTTGAGATGTGTGATATAGGAGACATTTGATGAAACCGAGAGAGATCTTCGGCTGAGGGGGCTTCTGTATAGTGACTCTGGTCCCCATAGGCTTCAAAGAAACACCAATCAGGTATATCTGTAATCCCAACCATTGATGCCATGTTGCATACGGGATTCCTTGCAGCTGCTGCCACAAATTTATCCGGGGCCTATAGGAATATTACGGTATAAGGATGATGATCTCTAATCCAGTGACTGATACTTGAGAGGTATTTGCAGTAGTACCTGGCCAATCAAGTGAGTGGTCAGAAACCCACCATGAGAACCACCTAGCACGGTTATTCTAGACGGGTCTGCAATTCCCATTTCAATGGCATGATCTACAGCCAAGAGACAATCTTTCACGTCCTGCGTCAGAGAAGCTTATCAATTAAGCAGAATGTAAGTCCGAAAGAAGAAAAATGACATTACATGCGCATGTATAAAATACCTGCGATCCAACTTTGCCAGGTAGAGACTGCAAAGCATCTTCCCCATATCCTAATGAACCCCTTCAATTCAAATGAATTACCAAAAACCAAGTTAGGATCTCCTGAAGGTTGATGAACTAGTGGAATTCAGAGCTGTATACATGCTCATAAGTAAACCTGTAATTTATAATCAGCTGACTATATCCAATTGAGGAGAGATAGGCCATAGTCCTGGAGAAGCTGCATGGTGAAACAGAATGAGGACCTCCATGAAGAACAGCAATTAAGGGATCACATTTCCCATTCTCCTTAGACTTGGATGACGATACATATATTGCTTCAATAGGATTTTTGGCTCCTGCCATGAACAATAACAGAGTATTCAGAGCCGAAGTCTAGGAAAGAATACTTATTGTCAAAATCAAAATTAAGTGTAAATTACCTTCGGCAAGACCTTCAGAAACATCACTAATTGGTACTTTTAGAATTTTAAACTGAAGAGATGAAAGCCCTGCCATAACCTGCCACAATTAAAACAAAGATAGATAAGGAAAAAGCCTAACATCATTTGAATCAAAACGGTCTAGCAATATATGCTTTTACCTTCTCAGAGTATCTGATCGGGCTTTGGATATTCGACCAGAGCCATGAAGGCTTCCCAGCTGAATCGAGACCTTTCTTTCCATACTTAATTTCAGGAACACTCACCGGGCTGCTAGACACTACTCAGAGAAAGAAAATGCAATGTTGTTTCAAGTCTGGTAGGTATTTAAGATGGTATTGTAACAGATAATAACTGAGATTAGGAACTTGCTCAAGAGATTTTACCAGCAACAATACTATCACCATCTAGCGCAAGAGCGTTCCATGAATAATCTGAATCACTAGGGCTGGCACGTGACACTTCACCGCTGTAATATTGTCAAGATATATTCATCAGTCAGTACAGCAGCAGGAGGAAATTCTGAAACTTTCCATATTAATTCATCAGCCACCTTAGCAAATTTACGCTGAGTATAACTCGACAACTGCGCCAGTAGGTAGACAACATAAGGCTATGTCCATCTGACAGCCATGGATCACTCAGAAGGCCGGTAACATAGAGCCCAGGGAAACAACCGTCCTTAGGACAATTCACAACTTGAATCTGCATTATAAGACATATTTGAATATTATCAAATAACATATAACAGATATATCAATTTGATTGCTATATCTTATTCCTCTAGGAAAAAAAATTTGTTTGTGTTGAAAGATTTATACATTGGAATATAAAGAGAGAAAAAGGTCCGCATAATCTCACCACATCAACGATATTTGTTGACTCAGGAAGTTTCCCATCACTTGGCCAGTCAATCCTATGAAGTGACTCGGTTGCCCAATGCGCCCCAGAATCAACAGCGGTCTTTGCGGATACAAACACAAGAAATTTGCCATCTTTGCTGTGAGGGAAGGAAACAATGTATGGTGACTACAGTAAGTTTTAAACAGGTCATAATTAAAATGAACATTGCAAATCAACACCACTATATATAAGGGAAATGTTTAACAAAGTTGTGCAAGAACGCTCAGTTAGAAACAGAGTAACAAGGACAACAAATACTCTACATAACTTTTCTAAGTTAAGGAAAAAATTCATAAGAAGTAAACCTGAACCGAGGACAAAACCCGCTGCTTATGCTCTTAGTCAAATTATGAATAGGGAATTCATTTGCGTCATCATCTCTGAAACACAAGTAAACACAAACTTTATAAGATATTTTTTCGGAAATTAGGAATTATTAAGCTGTCTTTTAGTAGTTATAGAAGTTGCCAACTTACTTTGGTTCATCCGATGTGAACTTAATTGCGTATATGGCACATGGTCTGTTGTAGCAGTACTTAATACCAAACTTTCTTTTATCTCCTAACCAACCGGCAAAAACCAAATATTGAGCTGATCCATTACTGTTTGGACTCCAAACAACCTGTCCAACACTTATTGATCTAGGAATTCCTTTGATTGGCTCGACCTCTCCACTGTTAACAGAAAAAGAGAAACAACCATCATAAAAAGTACTGGGTAGTTGTTCTTTTCTTATGGAGAGATTGATGGAAACCTGTCAACATTGATAACAAACAGTGCAGGCTGCCTTTTTCCGGCGTATGCTTCTCCCCATTCCTCTTCCCAATCCCCTTCACCTTTCCAGCTTCCAATACCCTTGTCCAAAGAATTTTCTTTCTTGTAATAACCAAGATGATCAAATGTAGGCTTGGGACGAGATGGCTCCTCGGCGACATACGCAACATGAGTCTCATCTGAATCCCAAGAGATCCCTTCAAACCTATCATACATAAGCCTTACTCATTTTTATACTTCTACAAGAACTTGTCTTTAAAAATCAGCCAAAAACAAAGTGCCATACCATCCATCAACGTATACAGAGCCATGAACTTTCTGTGGAATATGGAACTCCTTCTCTAGCTGAGAAGAATTCCATATCTCAAACTTTGTAGGAGATTCATTTTCAGGATTTCGAATTACAAGGAGCTTCAATCCCGATGGAGATGGGACAAAAGCCGATGCACCAGTCATCTCGATGGGAAATGGCGCCCAGTGAAAGTTTACAGATTGGTTACTTTCGTTCGAAATATGACCCGACAACATAAACTTCTTCTTTTTATTAGCCAAAAGGTTTGCTTGACTCAAGGCAAACATTGCCTGAGAACCTGTAGTAAGAGCATCAAAGTGAAAACATCATTTCATTTGGGAAGATGATTTTCAACAACAAAAGACTCAAAAATCTTAATTTACAAAGTCCCAACTTGAATATGCAAAAGTGATTACCAGAATCAGAATTAAAAATCCAAGCTTTATCAATGCTGGGAATATTAATGAACTCTTGAAGTAACTTTGACTGTGTGGCATACTCTTCCTCTGTAGTTGGGTCCAAACCAACATGCAATTCTTTAGCCGAATCAGTTCCAGAAGAATCCATAGCTACAAATCTTCGAATCCAATTCTTGTAACTGAAACAAGTATCTCATAAATCACTAATGATTGCAAAACAATTCCATTAATCAGATTCATCATCCATAACTCTAAACCAATCAAGTTCTTAGTAGATATGATTGGCTTCAAATTCGTTAAAACAGAACAAACAAAAAACCAATCAAAGTAATAAACTTTCGGATTAAAAACTGTCATATAAACGATACCCATCAAAGCAATACCATCAATGATTCTCAATTCGTGGTAACACCATCAAAGTAATGAATTTTCGGATTGAAAAACAGAGACTGAGAGAAGAAGAAGAAGAGCTTACGGAGACTGAGTGAGTGAAGGAGTGATGAAAGTAGATCGGAAAAGAAGGCGACGAAGATGACGATGAGAAGAGCTCAAGTCAAATCCCAAATTGGTGGAGCAAGTTATTGGGTAGTGACTAAAGATTCTCGCCATCTAATATTAAACAAAACAAAAAAAAGTTGAAAACTTTCGATAGTGATATCCATTACATTGCCCATTTCTTAATCCAAAATTTTATATCTTTCACTATGTCCCAAACTTATGTTAGTATCAAATACTAAACTTTATTGGTTATGTTAGTATCAAATATCTTGAGCATACATATAAACTTCGTATAATCAAAACTCATCTTTTACAGAATTAACCAAAGCTAGTTTACATCTATATAACGTATTTGTAACCCTATTGCTTTTTCTTTCTTTACACCAAACTTTTTTTTATCTAAACAAAGTAGAATTTGTTTTTGCCTCGACCAAAAGGTGTTTTGAGACAATGGATCATAAGGCAGTAGGAGCTTCGGATCCTTTCATGATTCTGAGTTTTTGACAAGATGAAGAGAACATGTCCCATGGAACATCACCGACCAACATCCAATCTCCATCTTTGTCTTCATAAGTAGGTACAAATCCAGATCCTTTGTAGCCTTCTCTCTCGGAATATTCACCTACTGTGAACTTGAACATGTTCTCTAGTGCTTTGAGAAGCTCTGGATAGTTTTTGTACATCTTGAGATCTATCTTACGGAGATATGGAGCTCCGTCCATACTCACTTTCACATAACTCACGTTTTTGTTGTTGTTGTTCTTACGGTTAGATCTCACTGGAGGCCATCCAACGATTTGTGTTCTGAAGTTTACAAATCAAGATTCATTATTAGTACACCGATTGATATCAAGAAGTTTGGATATTAAAACTATAACTTTCAGATCTCAACTTACTTTGCAGGAGGAGGAGCAGATTCTTCTGTTGAGTCGTTGTTCTTGCGCTTGTTGTTGCTTCTGACGCAAGAAAGTTCTAGTTGTTGTTCTTCTTGTGCTCCGGGTAATCCCAAACGAAGCTCTGTGTCCTTAAGGTTAAGCCCATTGGTGACTTCCATATTCTCTCACTATACTTTAACGGAGAAGCTCTCTTCCTTAATTCTTGAACTACTTCTTCTTCTCTTGTTATTGCTCTTCTTGGGATTGTGATTTGATATCCTTGAAAATGCTTGTGTGTGTTGTGTAATGGTGAGGGAGAGAGAGAGATTTATATAAGGAAAGATGCTTTGAAATTAGGGTTAACGAGAGAGAGAGAGAGATATGAATTATGACGTTGTCGGGGAGCATGAGGAGGCAAGTTAGAGGCAAGGGGACAAAGGTGGGACACAAAGATTTTGGACGCGGCTTCTTTCTTATTTTCAACGGTCCTGATTTGTCTCCGCCAGTTGCGTACGCGAGATCCTAGCCGTTTCTTTCTCTTACGGTCAAATGAGTAAAGAGAAAATCATAAGAGTAAGAGAACTTCTCGACCTTCGTCCTTCTACCACACGATCACGCTAGGTTTATGTTTTGCAACTATTCGTTATTCGGATTGATTCAAGAAAATATCTAGATACATTTTGTATAGTTCAGATTGGATCATCGGATATCATAGTAGAAAAAATGAAACTAGTGTTGGACATGTTGATCATATAGATCAAGCTTTTTCGATCACCCCAGTTGTGGGGTAGTTTTCATGAAAATATTTCATTTTTGTGTAAAGGTTTGGTATATGGTAGAGTAGATGTCTAGAATAGATGATCAAATATTAATGGTCAATTTGTATCGAAGAATTAACAATTTCCTTTTATAAATATTTCGACAGTTTTTGCGTGAAAAGTAATGTTTTGTTTGCAAGAAACTATAGAACAAAATAATAGACAAAACACTGTAAAATATTATTTATTTTCTCGTAGACACATATATAAATTGTAAGTATAGGTTTGTACAATTATGATCAATAGTAAATAAATTGGGGAGGGAGATGCATGTGGATGAGGGTGAAGAGTGTTCTTAATGGAATAATGGATGCAGGAAGTATGGTAAGGCCATGTGATATGCTGTCTCAAATAACATTTTTTCTATTTATTTTATTTTAATTATTGTGTAAAATTTCATTTTAACATTTATTATAAATACAAATATCTATATGAAACTATATATTTTGTTGAAAAAGAGTTGAAAAAAATATCTAAAGAGATGATTTAAAAAAAAAAAAAAACCATTTTAAATGGGCTTTTGGGGACACGGCCCATGTGGTATTTCGAGCAAGGTAATACAATTAATCCCTTCTCGAAATTACGCATAACTATGTTCATTTAACTTGCAATTCCCATACCGCATGCACCTTAATTTGATGTTTATATTTGTGTTGGGCGTATATTCATTCCACAATCACTGTCCACTAAGAAATTTTATTGTCTATCTAGCGACAACGAGAACAAAAACTAGATCATATATGAACATATTGACAAATCAAAATGTATATGGGTTATTTTACCAATAAGCATTATCGTTTTTACAACAAGTATAAAGTAATGCTCCCTACGTTTAAAGTTTATAAGATGGTTGAACAATTTTTTGTCATTTTAGTTGTTGTTTTTGTTTTTCCATACAACATTTGTGTTTTAAATTAATAATTAGTACTCATATTATTGAACTATTATTAATCAAAAAGTTATTTCTAGTTTCTTATTCTTTTCATATTCATCCAAAACAATTTTTTTTATTAAAAAAAACATAAAGAGTATAACAAATAAAAAAGTATATGTATAAACTTGATCATGAAATACAGAGATGCTAGTCGCTAGAGGCTTGCGTGTTCAATATAAAACAAGACGTATGCTTATAAGAAGTAACATTTGTTAAATCTGTTTTGGAAATCCCTCTCATTGTGTGGGAGATGATAACATAATTGTAGAGTTTACATGCTATATAATAGTATAACGGATTTTCTGATCCCAATAGATGGATCTCCTGCAGGTAGGTGAATCATGATAATATCATTTATACTTATGTCACCATGTGTCCATGTTAACTGTTATTTTCACGCTAAACCATGTTCAACGCATGTTGATGAATATTCATTTTCTTACATATTTATCAAATATGGTGTGTAGTTTGTTCTCATATGCATATCGATTGTCAACGATACAAGAATCCATACCTAAGCTTTGAGAGTTTCGTGTGGCATGTTAATTACTAAAACCTATCAAACTCTTCACTGCAATTTTAAAAAAAAAAACAGAAAATTTTGCCTGTTTTTTTTTTCTTTTTTGGCAATCACATGTTATGTTAATACTTTAGAGCGTGCAAAATTCATAGGAATGGGGACACAATCCACCAGTAGACACTTTTAGGGTCGTTGAGCAAACAATGAACATGCCAATGCTCACTCTCAACTTTGATGTGAAATGCACTCACTTGGTTCTCATTCCTCTTACGTGTTCTCTCTTATCTTTCTCTTTGTTCTTGTCTTCTGTACTGTTTATAGATAAGAATTGACTAATTGAATTTTTTCCTTTGTTTTCTCCTTTTTTGGGGTCTAAACTAAAAGAATGGTTGCAAAAAGGTTCTTAAAATATATAAATTAAACAAAATAGTTAAATTTAAAGGTTATGCTTTAAGTTTAAGGTAAATTTTAGAAGACTATTTTCATCAAAAATGGTTAGAAAAATTTCGAATAAATTCTGTGGATTTTTACCTTTAAGGAGAACTAATAAAATATTAAGGTTTTTCTTTTAGCGAAAACGGAAACTTTTAAAACATTATTTTGCACTAATCACACTTTTCAGTTTTAATCAAAGTATATGATATACATGTTTAACTATTCACCATCTTTCGGTAAATAATAAAAATTCAAGTAATTTGAAATTATTATTCGAAATGATTATTCATTTAAAGGTATACAACTACATATATGTAGAAAAACAGATGTATAAGCGTGTGCATTTAACTTGCATTAAAAAAAACTTTGCATGTGAGATGTTACAATGTAGGTACAATTTACACTCGTGTGATGAATTCCTGACAAAATTTGGAACGTATTGAAAAGGTATGGTCCAAAATCAAATCGTAGAAAGGACAAAAAGCTGAGCCACAAAGATTTAAGTCACAATTCAAATCATTTATCTACACATACCATAACTTAAGAAATGCACGTGTGCCATCTTTAAACCACTTTTTATATACTCGGTTCAGGTTGAGTTTATACCGCATCACCGCCAACTCTTATGGGCGAAATATTCTTCGCCAGATCTCTCACCTTATCAAAGACAACCCTTATGTGGAACATACATGATCTATAAATTCTACCAAGAAAGTGTTAACTCATTATGTGAACCCTAAGAATAACTCAAAGACTGCATTTTAGCATGTCCAAACAATAGGTTCAAAGAGGTTTCACTCCTGAAGAAAAATTCATGATAAGAATTTAGATAATACCAGTAGCGATTTGGTGAACAAGATGATAACGTTGAGCGTCTGGCCGAGAATTTAGCATCATATATCAACAATCACTCAATATTACGATAGATGACACATAGTTAGGATAATGATTCACACAAAAATGAAAACGTTGAAGGATAAGGTGGATTAACTTATGAAGAATATCAAATGGTTGTTATCTACTGCGAATATTGCATAGGTATGACGAATAAAATACTTCGTTAGGTCAAAAGAATTTTCACCAAGAGGATTCAACCAAAACTACATAAATCATCCTAATAATATTTTTTACACGAGAACTAATGCCGAAAACATGCATGCAGCGTGCCTAGTTTATCCTCAGCATGAGAAGTCTCATGAACATCGTTTTCATCCTAGATTTGCGCATACTTATAATATTTTTGGCTAGGGTAACAACTTAAGTATCCATATATATTTGGGTAGTCAATAGTCATGGTCTAATTCTTTTTTTCTTTTTAAGTCCAAAGAGTAATATTGGCACCCGAAAAAACTATGTTAGAATTCGAACCCTGATGGTCAATTATACTCGAACCCAGGTGACGGAGAATTTTCTCTCCTTTACCATTGTACCAAAGCAACACTATTTATTATTAGGTGTTAGCTTAGAAGCAATAGTTGCTGAAATTTGTTCAAACGATAGATGAGTCTATCTCAAGCTAGATTAGAGGTGGAAACTAAATTATAAGAGTTTCCTTGCCATGGTTATGTCTTTCTCCATCTAGGGATGTGTCTCAAGGGCAAGTTAATTAAGAGACAATTTAATTTTGACGACGTTCACAAAAAAATGATGTGGGTTCATCTAAGGAAATTAAGCCTCATCCTCATTTATCTCGGGCAAAGCTGGTATGGCTTAAAGTTTCTATACCTAATCATTCTACTCATGTGGTTGTAGTCTACTCTCGTTGGAAACCAACGTTTGATCAATTACCTACTTCGGATCTTGATGTGGAACAAACATGTCTTCTTAGTTCTTAGGGAGACTAGGGAAATACTTTTATAATTGCTTTATCACTGCAATTATTTATATATAATATAAAACAAGTCAGAGAAATGACACATTGTATTTAAATTGTACTACATTCATACCAACTTTGTATTCTATCAAATTTTCTATTCTTATTAAAACAAAATTTTAATTAACATAAATGATACTATAAATATCATTTATAGTATAAACATAAATATATGATACTATAAACATAAACATAAATGATACTATAAATATAAACATAAATGATACTATAAATATAAATGATACTATAAACATAAATGATACTATAAACATAAATAAAGGATATTTGTGTTTAAAAGAATCGAAAATAAAACATATATAATAGTTTTTTGTATTATTAATGTCATTGTGTAGCTACTTAAATGATTACTAAGTCCAAAAATATATTTATACATTCGATAAATATAAACATGAGGTCTCATCTTGGTCTTATTCTTCACCCTCGCCACATTTTTCAAAAAAAATATCACTACACCCTCTATATATCAAAGCTAGACATTAATGGTTCGATCTTCATCACAGATTATCATATTGCACTGGATCGTTGGGAGTATACTCCACTAGTGTTTTGCATGCTTTGATCCTTCTTGCCACAGTTTTCTCTCTCACTTTTTGTGGTTGTGTTTAAAAACAATAAAAAAATAGACGTAAACAAAAACAAAAAGACCTTCCATAATTTTTTGAATTGCCCTTGAATTCCTATCTTACTTAGATATGAGTTTCGCGATGGGCCGCGCCATAATAATTTTATAAAGGGCCATATGAATTTTGGACAGCTTAGAATTATCGACGTAAATCTTTAAGCCGATACATATACTCAAACTCAACATTTGTTGGATCTGCCTTAGGGGTTAATCTTTTTCTTTTCTTCTCTTTTGTGCAAAGGGGTTTCTTTTTAATTTTATTTTCTTCTTCTAATGTGTCTGTATTTCAAATACATATTTTGTGTCGATTATGTTCTTATAAAAAAAATCATAAGCATCCACACTACTACATCCATCGCCGGTCACCCATGGGAAGCAATGTGACTATAGGAGCATTAGGCTACAAACTTGATCACGAGTCCAATATTTTTCTTTAGAGGGTATTTTTATGTCTAATCAAACTATCAAAGTACTCCTCCTATCTTATAATCCAATATTGGGTCTGACTAATAATACAAATCTGTATAATTTTTTTAGTTGTAAACTGGAATGGTAAACTTTTATGAAGTAATGTAAAATTGTAAGAAAGAGTGGTACATAAAAACTATACCGAAAAACTGAGAGTAAACATTTTAATAACGTTTTTAATAACATTTTTGTGATTGATAATTATCAAAATTATATATCATATTCTACATCGGTACAAAATTACCATTTTGAGCTATTAAAATCACAAGTATTCGTCACTTTTAGGAAAATTCCAAGATTTATTTTACAGTATAATTGTATAGTAAAAACTGAATTTTAAAAGGGAATATAATATATATATATATATATATTTATATTTATTTATTTTTACTTTTAATTTCATACAAAAATTAAGAGGATGCTTGTGCATCTCTTTTTCTCCCATGCTTTCCGTCGGTCGTCAAACTAAATCCTATAACTACTTACAAATTTAGGCTTAGTGAAAAAAAGGTCTATATGATTTTTTTTCTTCTCGGATGACTTCTTTATTTATGTTTTTTTCTTCACGGTCACAAAAAGATATATGAAACTTTATCTTTCTTTTTTTTGGTCAAACATATGAAACTTTATCTTAAGAATTTATATAATACGTTGAAACATTTTTAAGCAGAGGAAGATGCCTATCTATGGTCAGCTCCTACCATGGTCCTAGTACTATGTCTCTGGTTCCACCAACATTATGTATCGTACTATCAGTGCCAGATTCTCTTATTTATGTCTATGGTTTGTGATCTATGCATGTATGTAGGACCTTGTTTATAAGTTGATCTGCATTATTATCCTTTATACTCCAACTTTACACTTATCATCAAGTAATATAAATTTAACCACTGGGATATAAAAATAAAATTTGACTTTGTAAGGAATTATTGAATCATATAAATATATATCTTAATATCAGATCAAAACCATAAACTTTCATGTAATACATTAATGCGATGTCGCTATTCACACATTTAGATCCAAGAAACTTAAAAAGTGGTCCTAAATCGGGACTTTGCTTCACTTACAAGAACAGTACTATTGTTGATGTTCTATGTATATTATTGTAACAGATGATTCAAACTGAATCATTTGCTAAACAACAAATAACCAACTGCTTGAGTACAACTACATAACGTGACAGAGTATATATTGATAAAAACAAATTCAAAAGTTGTAGTTACGTCGATAATCAGCTATTGTTTTAAAAAACAAAACCTTTGAAACAAATAATTGATCTCTGCTAAGGTATAAAGAATCGTAATCAAAATTTTAGTTTACGAATGCGTAGCTAAATCGGAATCATATATTTATTCAGTTGTCATATTCTTGTATGTTCATAATTAATTATTCTTTATGTTAGATTATTTTTTCTCAGATGAGAAGTAATTTTGGTAACAGAACATTTTGTGAATATGTGTTCGAGTTTTCGTTTCTTGGGAAGATGTTTAAAGTCTCTTTCCTTAGTTCAGTTGATTTTTGGTGTTATTTACAACTATGAACAAGTACAGTACATTCCATTGGCATGACTATCCAAATGTCCAACATTTTTTTTGGTTTGTCACGTGTGAGGGATGTGTCTTTAATCAAGTAGTTAAGTCCATCTGATTCCACCGTTTCTATCAGAATTCGATTCTACTAAATCTCGTTACCTCGCGTAGTAAAAATAGACCATATATCGGACAATGTTGATCCAAAGATGTTAAAAGAAAAAGATACCACGTGCCAGAAAAATTACATAAAAAGTTTCAAATCAAATTCACTCAAGCACTAGACTATCAAGGTGTTCACATATCTTACACTATTAATATGTTATTACAAGTAATAAATAAATTTGGGTCGTATACGTTCTCCATCTATGAACATATCAGTTTGTTTGTTAGTCCAGACCTAGAATCAACTTCACTTCGTCAACAATATGGTCATTTAAAGTATGAACCATATGTTGTTCAAAAAAAAAAAAAAGTATGAACCATATGATGGTTGTAATGTTGAAATTACTCTTAACTTTCGTTTAGATTAACCATGATGGTTATAATGTTGAAATTAGTCTGACTTTCGTTTTAAATATAGTTTTGATAGATGTAAGAATTAATTATTTTGTTTGGAATATATATAAGGGTTGTGTATACCAATCGTGAATTGATTGCTAAATAGAAAATCACGTGGTCAAATGCAATCTGTTGTGGTCACAGGAGAGACCACAATAGATTTACATATCATAAGAACCAACACGTATAACTTCTTGAAAATGGCTTAACATTATAACCCGGACCATCTCATAAATCTCCTTCTACCAATCAGTCACTACTTTGTTTGGACCTGTCTCGTCTTGTCTAGTAGTATCGTTGGGTCACATAATTTAGATAAGTATAAAACAATGTGCCTTGAAAACTTTTCTCGTGTAAAAATTATGATTGAATTATCACAAAACTTTTCTCACATTTAGATCCAAAACTCGAATTATTTGCCATAAAAAAAAGATGATATGAAAAAAGAAACAAATAATTCGAGTTTTGGATAGTATCGTTGACAAAACTTTTGGATATACTATACTTCGACTGTCCAAATTCCACACCTTTACCTTTTTTGGAACTAAAAACATAGGTGGGTCACATAAAAAAATTGTAGGGATTACATTTACGTAGACATCCGTAGGTAAAACAATAAGGTAAACATTTTTAAATTTGTATAATACGATATCAATTAAATACGATATGCCTCTCCACTACCACTAGAACGAGTAAATGAGTTTATGGCTAAAAGTCAAGCGGAACTGCGGGAGCCTACCATCTATAATGCATAATGAAAAATAGATCCACGTAGTCAAACAATATCCACTCTTTACATCTACCAAAAATCAATAGTATCCACAAACTATAGAAGTTCACCATATTTACGCTTCATGTTGTAGAACTTGAAATAGATAAGATTCAAAACCCTAATCATATGTGCATGAAGATAATTGATCGTACGCATTAATTAACCAGTTAAGAAGAAAACAAAAGGATTTGATGAGAAAATTAATTCGAGGGACAAGTGCATATGTTGTTGCATCTAATGAAAGGTGTTTATGCAGAGAAGAATTTGTGGTTGGGAAGATGGACAACGAATAAGATGATGAGTATGAAAGATGCTGCGAGATAGGAAAAGGTATTTTCATTTTATGAATATGTATTATATTGGTTTAGAAACGTTATTGAAAATCTAAAAGAGAACAATAATTAAAAAGATAAAAATGAATGAGAATTTGAATGGTGGGAGTCATAGAAACAATGGGTTATTGGGGGAGTGAGGGATGTTGACAAGGCAAAAACATAGCCTTTGAGGGTTTGGTATGTTTATTGCTTCCCCAATTGGATGTGACTTGTCTCACTATCTTCACCGGATTCAATTGAATAGTACTTTGACTAGGGAAGATGTGTTTTCTTGTGGATATAGGTCGGAGATCGAGTTACCCATCAATAAATATCTACTGTTCGTGTTTTTCAGTCATATTCTATGCATTAAATGTTAATAAAATCCGATCTTTCAAGGATTTCAAAAATTAGTATTGTTTGGGTTATTAGATTGTTCTTGCTATCAAGAAAACCAAAAAAAGGAACAAGCAATGTGTCTTTGTTCGACAGTGCACCACCAATCTGAAAATAATTAGACTACTTCTTGGGCAAAACATTTATTTAATTTTTCTATGCTCCTAGAAAGTAGAAACGGCAAATTACGTAGATAAGTAGAAACAAGTTTACCAGAAATCTCCAATGTAGTGCAAGTAGAATTATTCGTTGGGCTCTCGGAACTCGGAAGCTAATGCTAAAATAGTCCATCATGAATGTAGTGCATCTGTTTTACTAATGGTTTGTGCTAATTAATGTTGTTTATATATGATAGGCTTCCGCATAAGTGATGTTGCTTTTTATTTTATTTTTATTACTAAAAAGTTTAGGCCTAGGAACATACGTCCTCTCAAACTAGAGCATTTTATATGGTTTCTTTCCAAATGTCATTACAACTGGTGATTTCTAGGTTTTGTCTTATAGTCTTTAACAATTGAGCTATTAACACTCAGTAAGTAATGTTATTGACATAAAAGAAATGTTTATTTGTAATATGATCAAATTTAACGATATATTATCAACCAAATAGTTTTATAATAATTATTTGAATACTAATAAAAATAAATATAAATGACTGTATATGTCGATAATATTAAATTTACATGATCTTGATTTACTAATACTCAGTTAGATTGTAACTTTTAATATTTTCATCAGATTTGAATATCAACTTTTGCTGGATATTTTAACTTTTTAAGTAAAGTATTCATTATGGTGTTATTAATTAAAAGGATTATGTATCATTGGAATATTTTATTGTATCTAAAATAATAGTCATTTTATTTCCAAAGATTTCCAAAGGATATTATCCCATAACCACAAAACAATGGGTGGTATAGTTTATATAGAGATCGCAAGTAAAATCCATGTGCACTTTTAGCTTATTTAAGTTTTGAACGGCTCATTATATTCTTATTATTTTTGATATCCAATGATTAACTAAAATCAATGATAAGAAATTTGATTATAATACGTCTAAACAAAGAAAATGTAATTGAGCATGCTAATAAATATAGTCACAAAGCCGCACTTTCCGTCGAACAAATTATACGTTCATGTGTGGTTATACTTGAACCACATGATTGGAAGGTTCGGAAGACAAGCTTATTTTAATTTGATTATGCTCTTTAATAATGATTTAATGGACAACTGAACAAGCCCATTTTCCTAAAATTGCCCCATCATTTCCCGGAATTTCAGGACAATGTTGAGAGAAGATGGTCCAAATTGAAGTAAAATATATACTAAGATTGTTATCATTGATTATTTGTTGTACGTCTTAATTAGGATCAAACTTAGTTGGTCATAACTATTTTCACCGATGCTGACTTCGAAAGTTTTAAGAAATATAATTATATGATTAAATCATATAATAATGTTGACCAAATACGATTCACGGAATTTTTACCGCCCAATTTCTGTATACATGTGATGTGATACGTGAAGAGTTGACCAATGGAGGCAACGTCTAACAAATTGGTAGGCAATTAAAAAAGTACATTAATCATAGAAGTGATCAATAAAGACATTACTTAGACATGTTGAAAGAGGTACTCATGTTTTTATAATATCATTTTTATTTACTCGGAATCTTAATATATTTTCATTTTTATTTACTTAACATATTTTGGGCAAACGTATGTTCGTATTTTCAAAACCTAAGAGATGTAACAATATCATTCAACAATCAACGGTCATCACTCATCACCTATACTTTTCAGGTTATTGACATGAAAGAGTGAGATTTACTAAAACAACCTACCAACGTTTAGCAGAAGGCCACGTGTTGAGAACCCACATTGCAAGAAAATGTAGGGATTCCATGCACTACAGCAGATACACAATAGACCTTTGTATTTTAATAGTTAAAGAATTAGAAAAGTCAGACGACTAATCACGGGTTTAAACCGTTTTTTTTCTACCACTATAGTATAGTACTATAGTCTCTTTCTTCGTCCCTTATATTATCGACTCTATCTCCTTACCTCATTCTTGTTCCCCTCTTATCAAACTTCACCCCCAACAAGAGTTATCGAGAGAGAGAGAAAACATATTCTGATTTAAGACATATATAGACAGCAAGAAGAGATATGAACCTTAAGGAGACGGAGCTTTGTCTTGGCCTCCCCGGAGGCACTGAAACCGTTGAAAGTCCGGCCAAGTCGGGTGTTGGGAACAAGAGAGGCTTCTCCGAGACCGTTGATCTCAAACTTAATCTTCAATCTAACAAACAAGGACATGTGGATCTCAACACTAATGGAGCTCCCAAGGAGAAGACCTTCCTTAAAGACCCTTCTAAGCCTCCTGCTAAGTAAGTTCTATTTACACAATTCCTTAAGAAGAAGACCTTCCTTAAAAGGGAAGACTTTTTTTTTTTTTTTTTGAGATAAAAAGACTAATAGTTGATATAAAAGTTCTTAAAATACATATATATGAAAGATGTAAGGATGCATAAGTAATAACGTTATTGAATGTGTGTGTGTGTTGTTATATTCTATGCAGAGCACAAGTGGTGGGTTGGCCACCGGTGAGGAACTACCGGAAAAATGTTATGGCTAATCAGAAGAGCGGCGAAGCAGAGGAGGCAATGAGTAGTGGTGGAGGAACCGTCGCCTTTGTGAAGGTTTCCATGGATGGAGCTCCTTATCTTCGGAAGGTTGACCTCAAGATGTACACCAGCTACAAGGATCTCTCTGATGCCTTGGCCAAAATGTTCAGCTCCTTTACCATGGGTATGCATTTTCAGACATATAAGTCGAATTATCATTATTATTTTTGTGTTTACTTACAATTTTTTCTTTTTAACGATACAGTTTTTTCCATATACGACTAATTAATATGATAAGTTTTGGGATTTTGATTAATTAAGGGAGTTATGGAGCACAAGGGATGATAGATTTCATGAACGAGAGTAAAGTGATGGATCTGTTGAACAGTTCTGAGTATGTTCCAAGCTACGAGGACAAAGATGGTGACTGGATGCTCGTTGGTGATGTCCCCTGGCCGTGAGTTTCCTCATTCTTCTTGCTTTCATTATTATGACCAAAATTATTCTCTAAACAAAAAAAACAATATTCTCTAAAGCATTATTATTGATATTACTTATCAAAAAAATACACAAAATGATAATCAATATCCATGTGTTATAAACACGCACAGCCATCTTTTGGTTGGCATGGGACAGAACTCAGAGACAGAGAAGATGTTTATATATAAATACTAACTCATCAATATGTTACCTCATTTGTAGCTGGCACATATTCTTTCACTTTCAATAGATTTCTAAATTTAGTCACCAACCCAAATCCCGATTTCAGGATGTTTGTCGAGTCATGCAAACGTTTGCGCATAATGAAAGGATCCGAAGCAATTGGACTTGGTAAGTTTTCTTTTCTGTTCGTTTCTATAAGTGGCTCTTTTCTGTTTTTCCAATAATGCTCGTGTTTTTTTTTCAGCTCCAAGAGCAATGGAGAAGTTCAAGAACAGATCATGAACAAAAAAAAAAGAGGACAATATGCATTGATTTTTTTTTTTTGGTATTGTTATGATCATGTGTTTTTAATTTAAAATATTGGAAGTATATAGGAAAATATAATTGTTTACGAAAAAAATAACTTTAAATATGTCTTTTTTTTTTTTTTTGAAATTAGTCTGTGTTTTTGTTTTCATCTCTTAATTAGTAGAAATCATTTTTTAATATGTAATTGTGATAGTAAATCTATAGAGTTCGTATTTTTGCTATTTAAAATTTAAAATGCTAATACTATATATAATTTATGATAGGTAAATTTACGTTAAATAATTTATCTCCACTTTTCCTACTTTATTATTCTTTTCCTCTTTATTTTCTCATTTATTGGCTTTACAGATTATATTTGAAATTTGTAACTATTTTTGATGTATCTAAAAACATTTCACATAACAATTTCTTAAGAAAACTAAGAAAACTGTTGGTATATTTTTTGACTAAAATGGTTTCCAAAAAGATTTTGAAACGAACTAAAATCTTCATTACAAAACCAATTTTAAAACTACAAAACAAATATTCATGGTTTTAAGTTTCTTTTTTCTTTCCTAGTTACGTGGGAATACGTTATTAAATTCAGGACCCATGAGAGGCGTAGGGAACAAGAGCATGTGCATATTCATGGGTCTTTCAAATTCAGTCCATCCTCTTCATGCTAATGTGCCCTTCACCACTAGAAGCATAAAAATTTTCTTTCCTTTTTGGAAAATCTCTCTGTTTCTTTTTTTTCAGTAAAAATTAAGATTTCATTTATAAAAAATATCATAAGGGGTAAAATACATATGCCGGGTAAGAAAAATAACCAGTTCAGAAGTTAAGCCGGCGAGAAAACGGATTTTCTAGAGACAAATACATATACAAAAAGGAAAAATTCCAGAATAAAAAAAACATATTAAAACTGATCCAAAACTTCCCAAACTTATCACTTAAGAACTCAAAAATCTAATACAAATTCTAAATCCAAATTAAAACAAAATATAGATCTGAGATTAGAGATCCATTCAAAGAAAATAAAATCAATATTCTTCTTACCGTAAACGGCGGTGAGACAAACCAACACCCGAAGACCCAAAGGAAAAAAATCTCATAAAGAAAGGAAGGAGATCGAGATCTTCAATGGTGAGAAGTATGCATCTAAGGCGTTGAAGAATCGAATAGATCTACCTCTGGCATGGTTGGAACGACCAGAACTAAAGCTGTAGATGAAGGAGTAAAAAACAAGCAGCAAATCCCGTAGATGAAAGGATTTAGACTTTATTGATCTAGATATGAGAATTTAGATCTTAAACCATTGGAAGAAAATATGATTCAGATCATACCAAAACAAAAAGAAATCAAAACTAAAGAAAGAAAGTAAAGAAACCTCGCTTCCGATGCTGAAAAAAGCCACTGAAACAAGTAATCTTAGGCAGCGGCGGAGAAAGCTTTTTTATAGAGAACATAGAGCTTTTATTTTAAGAGACAGAAAATTTTTTATTAAATCAAAAGTGATTTTTGAAGTGTTTGGAAAATCTCTCATTTTTCCTTCTTTTTTAATATTTTACAGAAAGTTAGTTATTTGACACAATAAATTAAAAATTATTATTAATTTCCCATTAATGAACTGAAGAATTCTAGTTACTCCTACAATGAATGATAGTTTGGATAATTGATGAAATGATTCCGAATTATTCTCCTCCCTAAATGCTTGGCATAACATCAGAATATCTAAACCATTAGTTCTTTAGTTGGTTTTGGTATGGCATAAGGTGAGAATTCCTAAACATGCTTTCGCAGTTTATAACTCTTTATTTTTAACCTCAACCCTACTATTGATAGGATTTTTTTTGAGATGTCATGTTGAACAAACTTGCTTTAATGTGGCATTGAGGGAGAATCTAGGAATTCACCACTTGCACTTAAATTATTCATTTTCAGCTCAAATCTGAAACAAAATTATGGTAAAGTTGTTGCCTACAACCCTACCTATTGAATGATTCCAGCACCATCCGCCTGTCATCAACAACTTCTACAAGCAATGACATCTCCATTGCACTGCTTCAAGCATGTCATGCGTGTGTTTACGAGGTTTGGCATAAGAGTACCACATGCATCCACAACGCCACAACTCTTTTCCAGCTTCGCTCTACTACAAAGTTCTCAATGTTGTGAGAACAGAGCACAAAGCATGGTCCTTCACGACCCAAAAAGGGTAAAAGCTTCTCCTATTGTATTGCTTTGGAATGTTTTGGAGAGATCCTTCCTATACAACTCCTTTTTGGAGTGATTTCTTGAAAGCTCTACTTCGATGGAAGAAGCACTAGCTGTACGAGCTATTATTATCATGAGTTTCTCTTTAATCTTTTGAAATTAGTCTTCAATATGGAGTCTGTCATGGAGACTTTCATTTAGGTTCGTCGGAACTTCCTATCTGATAAATTTTCAAGCCTTTGTCGTTATTTATAATGTATCGTTTCAATCTTGTTTTTAATTCTACACCGTATGATCTTCTCTGTTTTGAAATTCAATGTTGAATACAATTTGCTTGACAAAAACAATAATGGAAAGCAGTTTGGTTATTGTAGTCATGGTATTTGTTGATAATTCTTTATTTTTTCCTGATTTTACCTGGCTGATGTTTTGTTTAGTTTTTTGATAGAAACTTAGTTTTGATATTTGAGTATTGCTTGTAAGAAAAAATCTTTGAATATTTGTGGCATAACATGGACTAATGGAAAACCCAAGCTCTTAAAAACCTGGACTCAAATATGAAATTTTCGCATCACAACACTTTAAAAGAAAAACTAATATTACATGCTGTGGTTTCGGGCCTGGAGGAATTACGGGCTTCGGCCCAGAACCTCCTGAATTTCAAAAAAAAAAAAAAAAAAAAAAAAGATCAAAGATCAAAGATCAAAGGTTACGTTTTAGATATGCCCTTGATTACATCTCATGTTCCCTGCATCAAAGTAGAAAAAGTTTTTCAATGACTCTTTTTAGCTTGATGCTATAATTATATTCCCACTACAATTTTTTAGGAAACATTTTACTCTAAAAAAAATGTATGTCTCTCTCATTTGATTTTTCCTCCTAATTCAACCATAAACTTCGATATCCTAGTTTACTTTTGTTACTTTCATCTTTCACGAATAAACACCCTAACCTTCTTTTATTCTTTTTTTTTGAAAAAAGTAACACCCTAACCTTACGAATCATAAATTTAATATTTATTTTGTTACGTTAGTGGGTTGAACCTAGTTTTAAAAAAAAAATTCTGTAAACATTATACTAAAAGTTAAACATATATATATATATATCATTAATTAATAAAAATGAAAATTTGCTTTTATCATTTTACAATTAAGAAAAATGATGGGAAAATTGATGTCCCATCGTAGTCACCATGCCACCACCGTACATCGGAGCTCCTCCACTTCCACTTCCAGCTCCACCGCCTCCTCCTCCACCTTCCTTATCGCCTTGTCTCCCTGCCGTAGTAGTCTTCTCTCCTTCCACCTCCCTATACTTTTGCAGATAAACCTTGAGAGGCTCCACGTAGTCCTCAAACCCTAGCGTAGTCATCGCCCAAAGAAGATCGTCACCGTTGATTGTCTTCCTCTTCTCTCTCTGACACTTGTCAGAAGCCTCACCGGTGATGAAACTTATGAATTCCGATACACACTCTTGAACCGTTTCTTTAGCATCCTTAGAGATTTTTGCGTTCGCAGGAAGTGCTTTCTTCATGATCCTGCTAACGTTAGCGATCGGTAGAAACCTATCTTGCTCACGTGTCGAAGCATTTCCACCGTCTTTGTGTCCTCCTGAATCGTTGTCCGAATCCGCCATCTTTAGATCGAGGAGACAAAAGGTCGAGAAAGAGAGATAGATGTTTTGGGTCCGTTGGATCAGAGAGGATAATAATCGTATCGTGATGACACGTGGGTAGTTATAGGTCGATTGTTTGTCGATAAGATTATTACAAGTGGATGTTATTTGGATAGAAAAGGAAGAGAGAGACTTGATAACCGGTTCTGTTTTTTCGGTTTGCCTTTATTATAAAAGACTCTTGAGTTCTGGTTATATATGTACTTTTGGTTTTTGTCGTTTATATCATGAAATCAAAAAACAAAACCCCTAATTCAGATTTTATTAAATTGATTTGGGCCAAAAGAAGACAAAATTTTGAATTTCCTCTTGCAATGGGCCTGATACGGGCCTAGATCCCTCCTATAAAACCACCGACATTTTTATATATACAATTGTTTCTAGGTTTCTTGTTACATACACTATCTATAAAGAGAGAGAGGTAGTGTCCCTCAAAATCTCTGTGAAATCAAAGAAAGCAGAATGGGAGGACTAAAGAGAAGAATTTCGATTGAGAAGATTCAGAAGAAAGAGTCACGAGCCGTTTGTTTCTCCAAACGTCGTACCGGTCTTTACAGTAAAGCCGCGGAGCTATTATGTCTTCTCTCCTCCGATTCACAGGTTGCGATCTTGACGACTCCTTGTTCTTCCAACTCTCACGTCTCCTTCTACTCCTTCGGCCATTCCTCTGTTGATTCTGTTGTTTCCGCTTTCCTCAAGGATCAGGGTCTTGTTCGTAAAGAGAATCTAGGGTTAGAGTTATGGTGGAAGACGAGAGTCTTGCTAAATCGGAGGATTCGGAGGAGTTGAGAAAAGCGATTGAGTCGATGTCTACGATGTTGAGAGATCTGAAGGAATTGGAATCTGTGAATAATTATCGAAGAGATCATCAAGAGGACGTCAAGATTAACAACGACATCAAGATTAAGAATCTTGTTTCACACGAAACCCTAAATCTTCAGTTAAGTTCTGCAACTTTTGGCGTTCCTGATGATGATCGTCTCAAAGAAGAAACGGAGATGGTTGTATTCGATGATCAGATCTTGGCGATTTTTGAGAGTAACGACAAACCTACAGGAAACTTGGAAGATCAAGAGATAGATCTTGATCAATTCCTAGATTTTGATCAACTCATAGATTTCGAGGGTTTGATCGATGGCGATTACTAGAGCACTCAAGAGTATCCAGAGCCTGCTGAGACTCGTCTTTTGATGAATTCGAAGATGGAAGATGTCTCGATGGTGATGAAAAATCCAAATCTGTGGTCTGATTCACAGAGGTTTAGATGAAAGATGATCCTTTTCAATGAGTTACCACACCATTGATGCAGTTTGAAGATAGCTCAGCAACTAATTTTCTTATATGCTTTTGTATGTATTAGTATTATATCAATATGTAACTCTGTCGGTATTGACCAATTGAAATTAATAGAATGTAATTGGTTCTGTCAACTTTGTTTACAAATATTTCTTGTCGATCCAGTTTAACACGAAACAACCCCAACGAATCTGAGGTTAACCTAAAAGCAAAAAAGTATCTAAAGACTTTTAACTTTTGGTGCCTTGTTTGGGTTACATGTATGGCTCATCTGACCCTGTAAGAGAGATGGGACCAAATGAACCATTGCCTTCCAAAGTTGCAAGAACATAATAGTCGTTTCTTCTCTTGTGTGGTCTCTCTTTAAACCGCACAGCCAACACCTGAAACCGCACAACAACTCCAACAGCAATCTTTGAGAGGTCGTCTTTCTGAAAATGCGGTTTCTCGTCCTCCGACAATGGTGAGTGGACATAATGATAATGTGGCATTTTCAAGAGTGAGAGGTATGCGTATCTGAGTGGTCCTGACCTGATAAAAGCTCCGTTCCACAACACTTTTTTTACAGTCCCTTGCAAGATATCTCCTCTTGCAGGCAAGAATGTGCGGCATGTGAAGGACACCGGGAATGTGAGGATTTTTGCTTGATGATTGTTTTCGTTGTCGATGTTGTTGTTCTTGTTGTTACCGATGCTTTTTAGAGCGGTGATGCCGAGATAGAATCCGTGTTCCCTGCACGCTTTCTCGTGTATTAGATCTTGGAGTAGTCTGCATAGAATCGGTTGGTGCGGCGATTGGCCATTCAAGTGTTTGGCACATATAGCCACGTCTCGAGCCATTTCTACTTCTGAAAACATTCGTGTTTATCTGTTACCTGAAAAAAACACAGGAGATTCTAAGTTGAAGGATGAATCATAAAATCCGCAACCAGAAATGATAACCATCAAGCCTTAATAAAGATTATAAAGCAGTATAAACGCAGGTCATAGGTCATAGAGAAAACATAACGTTTAAAGCAACGAAGCAGATATAAAATGTTTTGACGGCTAAATAGATTGAAGTTATATAGCATTGAACCTTATATGGTACCTGCATAAGAAGAACTTAGTTACTGATCAGCCCACTCAATTCTACATCAGAGAAAAGGAATCAACCAAGAGACAAAATTAAGAGCAAAGTACTCAAAACTGAAACTGCTAATTTTACATCAAACAAACAAAAAAGGTACTGAAACTGCAGTAACAAGACTAGAGGTCAATAATTTCTGAGAAAATCACACAACCTGAAGTGATCTCAACAAGATACAAGAAGATATATGTTGCACTTCTCAAAGAAAATCACATTAAGCTTCCAGAGATATGGGCATTGATCCACGATTCAGACAAGAACTAGCTACATAAACATATGTAACTGTCTCAGACAAGAACTAGCAACATAAACATATGTAACTGTCTGATCTCCAAAAACTTAAAAGAAATATCTTTTTGATTAGACAAACGACCATTTGAAAAATCACTAAACCAGTAAATGAAACACACACTTATGTTATTACTCCGCCATTAGAACCTCATTTACAGTGAAACCCAACATCGTAAAAATCAAAAGTCTTAATTTTTTTCCCTCTACTTTTTCAAAAACATGATAAACCCAAAATCAAAATCGAAACCCTTAATCACCAAAATTCTCAACCGTTCCACGATAAAATTAGACATCAGTTAATTATCGAGGTCCCTGCAAGTTCTAATTTTACACCGAGAAGTAAAAAAAAAAGGAACTTGTAACGAAATCTTCAACAACAAAACAAAATGAGAATTTTTGCAAAATTTTAGTAGAAAGCGAAAAATCTAACCTTGAGAAGAAAATTCGATATCTCATAGAGCCCGAAGAATCGTACGGGCAAAGAGAGGCTCACGCAAAAGATATCTATTTTCTACTCTCTCTTCCCTTCTCTGCATAAGTAACTGCTTTTGACTGACAAAATTTGGATCCCGTCACAAGGCGTGTGTTATTGAAATCGTTTTATTTCTGACAAGATGCGCACTATAAGTGCATTTTAGCGATAATAAGTTATGTTTCTCTATAATACGCTCTTTGTGGTGGTCCTAGTTACGATAAACCACGTATCCAAACAACCCTCTAATCATCTCGAACATCTTATTCTTTCCCCCGCCATGGATAACAGAGTCAGGAGCTTCGTTTGCGTAGCTGAAGGAATCAAAGGTCAAATTTTTTTGTTGAGAGTACCCAATTGAGAGTATTTTCTGTCGGAAATGGCGATTAATTCAAGTCACCATTTTTGCCCAATGACGACGACGACGACTACTTCGGCGAAGTTTGTCGATTCTCTGGGAAGTTCTTTCTGCAAGTTCCATGGTACAAGTTCATCAATTTCACTCAGGTCCTATAGATTCGGTTTCTCTTTTATGAAAAATGTTAAACGATTATCGTGTGAAGGTAGTAGCAGTAGTAGTAGCAGTAGGAATGAGAATTGGAATAGAACACAGAAGCAGAATCAGTTTAGACCTTCAAAGGTAGTGTTGAATCGTCGAAAAGACGAGAGATTTTCGGATTTAGGGGTTATAAGTGGTGAGAACAGTAGTCGAAGTGGTGATGTTGGTGGTGGTAGTGGGAGTAGTAGTACAATGGAGAAGATTGTAGAGAAGTTAAAAAAGTATGGATTTGTGGATGAAGATCAGTTTCAGGATAAGGAAGTTGAACAAGAGAGAAGAATTGAGAAGAGTTCGGTGGAGGAAAGGTTCTATGTGGAAGAAAGAAGAGGTGGATTCTCGGAGGAATCACCATTTGGTGTATATGGAGGGAATGATGAAGTTAAGTTTCCTTGGGAAAAGGTGAGTTCTATGGAGAAGAAGGAGTTGGTAAATGGAGAGTGGACAGCTAAGAAGGAGAGTAGATACTCGCTGGCGGAGATGACTCTTTCGGAATTTGAATTGAATCGGTTGAGGAATGTGATGTTTCGAACAAAGAGTAAGATGAGAGTTACGGGTGCAGGTGTTACTCAGGCTGTGGTTGATGCAATCCAGGAGAAGTGGAAGGGGTCAGAGATTGTGAGACTTAAGATTGAAGGATCAAGTGCACTCAACATGAGAAGGATGCATGAGATATTAGAGGTTTTACTTCTTATGATCCCCCAATCAGTGTTTTTATTTACAAAGGCTTAATCTTTGGAGCTTTGAAATGATATAAGTCAAAGAATTGAAAGTTCTTTGTTTCTAGTGTGTCAAGTGTAATACTAATTATATCTTCACTGTGACAGAGAAAAACTGGTGGTTTGGTGATTTGGAGGTCAGGGACTTCCATCGCCTTGTACAATTACAAAGGTGGCAGCAACAGGGATGGATCAGGGAACATGAACAAGCAAGTATACAGAAGAGCAGAGAGATTGCCATCTTCTTTACCTACAAGTACAGTGGATCAAAGTGTTCAACTAGTGAATCTTCCTCAGCTAGAGAAGGAGCCAACTGTTGTGGGAAATAAAGACAGGACATCTCCACAAGAAGTAGAATATGAAGATGAAATAAATGAACTGTTAGAGGGTCTTGGTCCTCGGTACACGGACTGGCAGGGAGGTTATCCGTTACCTGTTGATGCTGATTTGCTTCCAGGGATTGTTCCTGGTTACGAACCTCCTTTTAGGGCACTTCCTTATGGAGTGAGATCAACTCTGGGAACAAAGGAGGCAACCTCTTTAAGAAGAATTGCTACAGTTCTTCCTCCCCACTTTGCTTTAGGTATTGGATTTCCTTTACGACTTTTTGTAGAGCCCAATAAGGTTTTTGAATAGCGAGATTTTCTTTTGATGTACAGGTCGAAGTAGACAGCTGCAAGGGTTGGCAACAGCCATGGTTAAGTTATGGCAAAAGAGTTTGATTGCCAAGGTTGCCCTTAAACGTGGTGTACAACTGACGACCAGTGAGAGAATGGCTGAAGACATCAAGGTAATAAGGTTTCACAGCCGAGTAACATTTAATTGTTTTTATATAAATGTAGATATCATTAGAATAAATGATAAGGTGTCTATATTTGATGCTGAATGTTTGATGTCATGATCTTGGTAAGTGACTGCAGAGATTGACGGGAGGTATGCTGCTTTCGAGGAACAAAGATTTTTTGGTTTTCTACAGAGGAAAGAGTTTTTTGTCACTAGAAGTAGGTGAAGCATTGATGGAGAAGGAGATGCTTGTAAGGACTTTGCAAGACGAAGAGGAACAAGCACGTCTAAGAGCATCATCGGCTCTGGTTGTCCCAAGTATAAAGGCTAATCAACAACTTGCAAGGACTTTGCAAGACAAAGAGGAACAGGCACGTCCATCAGCTCTGGTTTTACCAAGTACTAAAGCTAATCAAAACCTTGTTTCTGCCGGTACTCTTGGAGAAACTCTTGATGCAACTGGTAAATGGGGAAAAAATCTGGATAACGATGATCATGTGGAGGAAATGAAACAAGAGGTTGAGAAAGTGAGATCTGCAAAACTTGTCAGGAAGTTGGAAAGGAAACTTGCTTTCGTGAGTTCCTGACTTGACCCTATACTTCCTACCTGTCAAATTATATTTCACATATTGAGTTAAGAGATTGCTCCTGGAATTAAACGGATTAGTACTTTTCAATAAACTTTTCTAGGCTGAGAAAAAGCTGCTGAAAGCTGAACGGGCTTTAGCTAAGGTGGAGGAATCTCTGAAGCCAGCAGAGCAGAGAACAGACCTTGAGGGCATAACAGAAGAAGAGAGATTTATGTTCCAAAAGCTCGGATTGAAGATGAAAGCTTTCTTACTTCTTGGTAAACCATTTTATTATCAATATGTGGGCTGATGTAGTTAAGTATGTTTGACCTGTGTTCTCTGGGATATTGACTTGTCTGAGAAACTTGAATTGATTGCTCCAGGTCGAAGAGGGGTGTTTGATGGGACTGTAGAGAACATGCACTTGCACTGGAAATATCGGGAGCTGATCAAGATTCTTGTAAAGGCTAAAACTTTAGAGGGTGCACAGAAAGTGGCAATGGCCCTTGAAGCCGAGAGTGGAGGTATCCTGGTTTCTGTTGACAAAATTTCCAAAGGCTATGCCGTAATCGTGTATAGAGGAAAAGATTATAAACGTCCTACCACACTGAGGCCTAAAAACCTCTTGACAAAGAGGAAAGCTTTGGCTCGTTCTCTTGAGCTTCAAAAACGCGAGGTTCGTGATAAAAATATATGCAACAACGTGTGTTGATCTCAAAATCTGCAAACTTACCATTGATTTCTACTTGTTATGACCAACACCTGCGTCTAATCAAGTTTAAACCTCACCGGCTAACACTGATTTTGCTTTCTTATTTGGATACTTTGCATTCAACAGGCTCTTATTAAACACATTGAGGCGATACAGACGAGATCAGAGCAGCTGAGAGCTGAAATTGTATGGTTCCATCTATCTGTAGCATTCACTAATCAAACAAAGAACGCATTTTCTTGTTCTGCAATGTTTGCTAACCCGAGTCCCTGAATTCATTCTTTCAGGAACAAGTGGAACTTGTAAAAGACAAGGGAGATGAAACATTATACGACAAGCTTGACATGGCTTATTCTTCTGACGAGGAAACAGAAGAAACAGATGTATGATGTTTTTGCCTTATACGTCTCTCTTTATTTCCTTGAATTGTCACTATCATGAATGTTGTGTTTGATGTCTTTCATATTCCTTGTTCTCTTTTGGCTGTTGCAGGGAGAGGAAGATGACGTGTATTTAGATACATACGAAGACGAGGGAGAAGATGATGAAGAAGGTGGGATTCAGGCCAACGGTTCACTATCTGAAACAGATGTTGAATTTGGTTCAGATGAATCAGACACAGATTTTGGCGATAATTCTGCATCCTCTACAACACCAGAAACAACCTTTGTAGAACTGCAGAATGAGGAACTTGATGTACAACCATAAGTGGTAATAAAGAACGGCTTGTGTGCACACTGCAGTGAATTGATGCAGTAGATAAGTTTTGACATCTTGTTCTTGGTTGAGCAATCAATGAGAGATACGAAGTGCATCACATGCAAAGAATTTAAGCTTTTAGAAGCTATGTAGATTCATATAGTTTATAAAATACATATCTCACTATCCTGTGGTACAAGATAGAACTCAAATAACTTATGACTCCATAGTTTAAAGCTACTACTCTACATGGTTCACCACCAAAACCACATGCCCTTCTCAGAGGAGTTGCAAAAATAATACATTTCCCTTAATTATATGCATATGTTTCTCTTTTCTGTCAAGGGAAGATATAATAAGAATACGACAAGGTTTCTCACCTACGAGCCAGTCTCTGGCCAGCTCCAGCCAGTAAAGCCTTGCCAATGATCCCAGAGTGAAGGCCACAAGCCAATGCGACACCTCCTACAACAACCCATTTCCAGTCCATTCTCAAATGGTCCCGTTGTCTCGCATATTCCATTGCTCTGCTTCTGTCTTCATCTCTTGAAGATGATTCTGCAGAATCCATGTTCAGTTTTGTAGTGATTCTTGCCATTTGGGCGATCCGAGATAGAGATGAGTCTGATTTTCTGGCGGATTGGTACGCTCGTAAACCAGAGTTTAGCTTCTTGACAGCTCCCCACATGCCATGACGGACACCTAACTTTGCTACGTCTTTTGGGATGCCCATGTCTTCGTAGTGGACAAGGGAAACTTCACAAGCCGTTTGCTGTCCATCTCCTTTTCGGGATTCAACTGCATTTGTTTTGAATTTGCTTTAAAATCAAAATCTATGCCCGTCTTAAAGAAAAAAAGACTTGTATATCAAAAGGCTTACCCGCTCTGATAACCCAACTTGAGAAATAAAGCTCAACACGCCTTGGCTTATCACGCTTTGGTAGAGCTGGATAAGGAACTCCCTACAATATTGAACAGGTGTTAAGTATGGTTCTGAGCTTTGAGCTTTGTTTAGAGCTGGATAAACCTAACAAAGAATACAACCTTATGCATTTTGTGAATAAGGCGCTTATCTTCAGAACTAAGGCGCTTATCTTCTTTGATATTTCCATAAAACGCATCTCCTAGAGAAGTAGAAGCATACTCCATGCAATATCAAAGAAGATAAGCGCCTTAGCTCTGAGCTTTGAGCTTTGTTTCAGCATAAAAACTTAATAGGATGTTTAGGATAAACAGATGTTGGATACTATTTGATCAATTTTTTTCACTGATAAAGTAATGATGCAATGAAACTTAATAGAACTAGAAACTAAGAGACAATGGTCCCATGAATTATCTCCAGACATTCAGAATTGTCAAACCTAAACTTTGGTGTTTTGTCCCCTACAGAATTCTGGCGTAAACATTTAGAATTCTCCAGACATGTGGAATGCTACACACTTGTTCTGTGGAAGGCAAAAACAAGTTCTTGTAGCATGACATTACCTTTGTGACACAATAATACTTCTTCCCAGACTCCCATATTCTCCGGCCAATGATATACTCTCGGTCACTACAGAAAAAAGGAAACTGCAAGCAAAAGAAATTAGTAATGACAACAGTTTTTAATGTGGGAATTGTTTATTAAGATGACCAAAGTATCAAAAGTCCAGAAACCTTTTTTCTCCACTGAACAATCATTGTTCCTGTCTGAGTGTCCTCCTCCAACGTTTTGAAGTTGGCAAGCATGAAATCCCATTTAGGTCGAAACTCATCATCCCAGAAGAAATCCCTAACAATATCTGGAGTTGCATCCTCAAACACAGTCCGGCTGCGATAAATAACAGGACCTGTCTGATAAACAATACGACCTATCAGGCTACAAACACAATTTGATCAAATGTTTCTATCATCTAGTATTTAAGAATTCCCCATTTCATTATAGCAAGAACACAGTTTCAAGTAAAATGTCACAAAAATGCCACACAAAGGGGTAAATGCAACAACGCATCACATCGTGCCCAAAAAGAACCAAAGCTAAACAAAGAAACACAATGTATACTACTAGACACCTAAAAATTGATCGTCTATAGCTATCCTTAGAAACATATCTCCCTCGTCATTACCAATAAACCTAAAAGCAGTGGTCTGATTCAGATGTCATTCAAATTACTCTAAAGAATTCATTTTTTCGACTATTCCGCCTACTACTCAATGACTTAGCTTGTTCCTTGAGCTACATCATTCAGGCGTAGCATAAGGAAACGGATACAAAGCAAGAGTATAAAACTTAGATTACCTCAGGCTCATGACGCCAAGCCTGGTAGCTCATATTTGGAGTAGTCTTATCCATCATAGATTGCCATTCCAAAGCTGCATTTCCAACTTCAAGCAGCTGAAGCAGATGCTCTAAATCATTCTCTGTCACAATATCCTCTGTCACCGTCCCGTTATCGCTACCTCTGCAAATATAACCAATCCATAAATCAACTAATGCAAAAAAAAAAAAAACCATTCTTTTGCCAATGCTATTGCGAAACTAAAAGATAATGCAAACACTATATACCTTATCTAGCTAAATTAAAAGTAAACGTTACGTTTTAAAACAGAGAACTAAAACTTCTACATCTTCCAATAATTAAGCATTACACTAACCTTGAGGCCAATCCTGATTCATCATTATCCTCAACAGGCGTCTGCGACGAAGCTGAACCGGTCGCCGATTTATTAGCTCTGGTGTCATTCCTTGACCAGATGGTTCGGCAAACGGAGAAAGCAGAGAGAGCGGTGAAAGCAAGCCAAAGCCGACGAGCACCAAACCCAGGCGGTGCGGTCCATAAAAACCGAAGCTTAGAACGAAACCCTAAATAGATCAAACCGGTCCATCTTGGACGCCAAGACCATCCGATTAATAACCCGATCATAACGGCGAGCCAAATCGGAACTGCGCATAGTAAGATGTCGACAAATGTCTCTGTAAAAGAGGGATTCTTAAAGAAATTCAATAGATCAAAATAGGTCTCATCCATAGCGGATTCTCTAGATTCGATACTTTACTCCGATTTGGATAAAAAAATTTCCCGAGAAAAAATGTCAGATTCCCGAAGGAAAATGGGATTCGAAGATCGCTAAAAATTTAAGCGACATGAATCAGGAGAATCAAAGACGAAGACGAAGAAGAAGAAGAAGGGATAATAATAATTTTTTTCTTTTTATTTAATTGAGTTTGGTGATTTAATTGATTAAATCATAAAAAGAAAAAAATGTGTTCTGATATTATTTGCTGTGCTTGAAACGACGTTGGCGGGTGAAAGGAAATGATAAGGACAAGCATAGTGGCGATGACGTGGCGCTTTCGTTGACCGACAAGTTATATCCCACGCGTCAGATCTTAGCGCGTCGTGTTCACTACGTAGAGGAATATACTCAAAAATCAATTATTGTGTTAGCATTAGAAGCACGTTTTGTTGATTTGCAACAATTGTAGATAAGAGCCTAATTAATTTATAGGAGTAAGGTTAAATTTGGTTGATTTCGAATATAAAAGGGAATTTTAACAGTGGATATCCAAATGATGAGGTGAGATACACGCGAGGGTAAAGGAGCGTGAGGGGAAAAAGGTTGGAAAAAAAGTGGATAAGGGAGAGATAAGTTTGCTGAGAGATTCACGTGTGTTGCTGGAAGTTTGGGTAATCAATAATGCCAGTTGTTTAGCCAATAGTAGCTTTTAGCCTTGAAATTGTTTTATCGTCGAAACGATAAAAGCCCATTTAAGGCCCATTAATAATTGGAGCGTCAGACAAATCAAAATTTCAAAATTCGCATTTGGGAGAGAAACGGTAACAATGGTTACGCCATCGTTGAGATTAGTATTCGTCAAGGGTCCAAGAGAAGGCGATGCTCTAGATTACAAGCCTGGATCTACGATTCGTGTTGGTCGAATCGTTCGTGGTAATGAAATCGCAATTAAAGACGCTGGAATCTCCACTAAGCATCTTCGGATCGAATCGGATTCTGGGAATTGGGTAATACAAGATCTTGGATCTTCCAACGGTACTTTATTGAATTCGAATGCTCTTGATCCAGAGACGTCGGTAAATCTCGGAGATGGCGATGTTATCAAACTAGGTGAGTATACATCTATTTTGGTGAATTTTGTGATTGATGATTTTCAGGAGAAGAAGCTTACGAGGAACAATAGGCGTCAGGCTAATGCGAGGAAGCGAATTAGGGTTTTAGAAAGTATCAATTTGGGGGATATCACTGAGGAAGAAAAGGGTTTGGATGTGAAATTTGAGAACAAGCCGAGTTCTAGGGTTAGGAAAGTTAGGAAAATCGAGGATTCGGAGAAATTAGGGATTACTGATGGATTACAAGAGGATCTGGTGGAGAAAAATGGAAGCTTTAGGAATGTTGAAAGTATTCAGAGTTCATCTGTAAACTTAATTAAGGTTGAAATGGAGGATTGTGCAATGGTGGAGGAAAATTTAGGGAGGGGATTGAAGAAGAGAGTGAGCAGTAAGGCTACGAGGAGCAAGAAGATTGAAGAAAGTGTAGGAAAAGCTTGTTTGGGAGTGGTTAATGTAGAGAAGGTAGAGACTTTAAAGGAGAAGAGGATTACTAGGGCTACAAGAAGCAAGAAGATTGATATTGTTGGAGATTCTTATTTGGAATTGGACATGGTTCTAAATCGAGCCAGAAAGAACAAAGGGAAGAACAAGAAAGCGGATCAGAAGCCGTTGAAGAGCTTTGAAAATGATGAGGTTACTGATTCAGGAGAGCAGGGTTTAAGCTGTCATGTTGAAGAAGATATGAACAATGAACTTGATACAGATCTAAGAAAGATGACATTAGGAGCATTGTTCAGTTTTCTGGAGGGTCATCTGTCAAAAGAGATAATTCACAAGACAGAAAATATGATTGAGCCCATGCGAAGTAAAACTCAGAGAGTTCGTGAGTATATTTCAGATCAAAGAAAAGTTCAGGCTAAAGCGTGTATGTGTTGAATTGACAAAGTGTCCAACTGATATGGTGCACACTGATTATTGGTATAGCTTCAGTTCATGGAATAAGAAACACATACTGACAGGTACAAGTTTCTTATGAAGTAGACCTTAATGCTGTGGGATTGGCTGTGTTGCTTAGAGTTTTGACTGCATTGATTTACTTGCATTTGCTTTACGTGTGAGACAAAGTAAACAGTGAAGTGCTGATGTTTAAGTAGGTTTCATAAGTCTTTTGCCCACTTTATAGTATATGTTTCAAGGACATCCCTGAAGACTTATAAAACAAGTTCTGTTCCATTGTGATTTTATCTTAGCATATTGATGTTTGAATACTTGATCATTCATTTTACCAAATGTCAAGAAGGCTGACGTCTTTTCTCTAGTCTTTGTTTCCTTCTCATGTGGTCAAAGGCAAATGCAAGTTCTTCAGAAATGCCATGAAAAAAAAGTTGTAAAACGAGTCTAGATATCTAAATCTAGAACTTTAAATTTCTGTGAAATGATGAAAATAAATTTTCATAGCTCCATTTAATTTTTGTACCTTTACCGGTTTGAAGTTGAAATGATAGTGTTTGCCCTTTGGGTCCCTGGAAAGACCAAAGGTAAAATCTCATTAACTAAGGTTAGTTAGTTAGCTCTTTCACATGCTTCATCTTATTGTTTCATCAACATATTTTTAAGTAAGAGATAAGGGTTTTGCTTTTACATTAAAGGCTCTCTTTTTTTTCAAGTTCACATGCTAAACCAACTCTTTCTTTTTTCATCCCTATATGAATAGCCTCATGGTACTATTAGCCTCTAAAAGACCACAATTCCACTAAAAACATAACAATTCAATAAGCAAGAGTGTACTCATCTTCTTTCTATTTATGGCTCGGAACAAGCTCGAGTTCCCTCTTGATGCTGAAGCCTACGAGATCATCTGCAAGATAGGCGTTGGTGTTAGTGCTTCGGTCTACAAGGCCATATGCATTCCGATGAACTCAATGGTAGTTGCTATCAAAGCCATCGATCTTGATCAGTCGCGGGCTGACTTTGACAGTCTTCGCCGTGAAACCAAGACGATGTCTCTGCTTTCTCATCCGAATATTCTCAATGCTTATTGTTCATTCACCGTTGATCGATGTCTCTGGGTGGTTATGCCATTCATGTCTTGTGGCTCTCTTCATTCGATCGTCTCTTCGTCTTTTCCAAGTGGGTTACCAGAAAACTGCATTTCCGTCTTCCTCAAGGAAACTCTGAATGCAATCTCGTATCTTCACGATCAGGGTCATTTGCACCGTGACATCAAGGCAGGTAACATTCTGGTAGATTCTGATGGATCCGTGAAGCTCGCTGATTTCGGAGTATCTGCATCCATCTATGAACCCGTGACATCTTCCTCTGGAACAACATCTTCTTCTTTAAGGTTAACTGATATAGCGGGAACACCGTATTGGATGGCTCCGGAAGTGGTTCATTCCCACACAGGGTATGGTTTCAAAGCAGACATTTGGTCTTTCGGGATAACAGCGTTGGAGTTAGCACATGGAAGACCTCCGTTATCTCACTTACCGCCGTTGAAGAGTCTGCTCATGAAGATCACCAAAAGGTTTCATTTTTCTGATTACGAGATCAATACGAGCGGAAGCAGCAAAAAGGGTAACAAGAAGTTCTCAAAAGCTTTTAGAGAAATGGTTGGTTTGTGTCTAGAGCAAGATCCTACTAAAAGACCATCGGCAGAGAAGTTGTTGAAGCATCCTTTTTTCAAGAACTGTAAAGGACTCGACTTTGTGGTCAAGAACGTGTTGCATAGCTTGTCAAACGCAGAGCAGATGTTTATGGAGAGTCAGATTTTGATCAAGAGTGTTGGAGATGATGATGAAGAAGAAGAAGAAGAAGACGAAGAGATAGTGAAGAATAGAAGAATCAGTGGGTGGAATTTCCGTGAAGACGATCTCCAACTTAGTCCAGTGTTCCCAGCTACTGAATCAGACTCTTCTGAGTCCAGTCCACGTGAAGAAGATCAATCAAAAGACAAAAAGGAAGACGATAACGTCACAATAACGGGGTATGAACTCGGTTTAGGTTTGTCGAACGAGGAAGCTAAGAACCAAGAAGGTGAGGTTGTTGGGTTTGATAAAGATTTGGTGTTAGAGAAACTGAAAGTGTTGAAGAAAAGTTTAGAGCATCAAAGAGCAAGAGTGTCGATTATAATCGAAGCATTGAGTGGGGACAAGGAAGAGAAGAGCAGAGAAGAAGAGCTTCTAGAGATGGTGGAGAAGTTAAAGATTGAATTGGAAACTGAGAAGCTAAAGACCTTGCGTGCTGATAAAGATAGTGTTTTGGGTTAACTATTCTAAACTTGTTAATATTTTTTTTCTATATGCTAAAATTATATAAGTGGCATGACATTACGATCAATTGTTTTCAATTTAACTCGTTTTATTTGTCAGTTTAGAATGGCTCCAAATTAAGTTTTGGTAAACAAGTTATATATTCACCAAAACAACATATAAATATTTCCTCTTCATAAAATTTAATAAAGAACAATAAAGTAAAATCACAACAACAAAATGTAAAATTGATATGAATTACAAATACATATTCCCTATTTACTGATGTACTTCTTAGAATCAAATTTACTTTAATAGTCTACTAATTTGATTGTATTTTGCATCTTCAAACACTTTCATCTCGAAAGAAAAAAACTTAATGTTTTTTTTTTTTTAATGTAATGTTAAATTAGATTCAAAAGAAAAATGTCTTTTGTACAACAAGTGCAACGTGAGTTTGAAAAAGGCTAAATACATTTTAGATCAAAGAAACTAGTATAAATTTCTTGTTGCAAACCAAATTTGAAGTCCCGTCTCATGTCTTCTTTCTCCGCTTGTGTTCAGTGAAGAAAGTCGATCTCTTACTTGCTTGTCTATCCATCGGATTAAACGCACCGGTGGATTTGGTTGTTCGCCATGCCGCCGATTGTTACGTTTCCTCCAGATAGTATGAATCGTTGCTTGGAAGACATAGTGAGCTATGAACCGCTTTGTTCGATCTTGCCAATGACCCGAAGTGGCTGCAATCAAGTCATTCCAGTGAGTAGTATACTTTGCTCCATAGATGTTCCTTGTCAGAGCCTGCCAAATTTCTGAAGCGTAAACACAAGAGAAAAAAAGGTGATTTCTAGTTTCCAGCGTGTGATTACAAAGAGCGCATCCTGTGGAGAGTCCCTGTTCCAGCTAAGCATGCGATCTCCTGTTGCTAAACGATTGTGAGCCGCCAACCAGACGCAGAAAGAGAACTTGGGGGTCCCTCCTGCAAACCAGACGCTCTTGTGCCAAGTGACTACAGGCGAAGGTGTGCGAGTATGGTTCCAAGTATCTCGTGTTGAGAAACGTGGCCGATAAATATCCTTTCTCCCTTTCCAAAGAAAAATGTCCTCTGCCATCACTCTGTTTTGTTTCACCAATAAAGTTCTTGTTCAATGTTATTTAGAATTGCTGCTCGATGCGTACGTGAGCTCCTTCCGTCCCATGCCTCTGCAAGCGTCTTATGCTTACTAATCCCCATATCAATTTGGCCACGTTCGCCCACGACGTCAATCAATCTGCCCATGGTTGACCAATCATCATACCAAAATGAAGACCTTTCGCCATTTCTAATATCAACCTTAGAGAAATCTTTTGCAATGTTTCGGTATTTCAACAACTTTTTCCACATCCAAGAGCCTTGTTGTGCTGATCTAAGGGACCAGAAAGTGTTGTGCTTTAGGAGGTGGGTCTTAATCCACTTCACCCATAGCTAATCACCATGCGAGACCATTCGCCAAATAAGTTTCAGACAACATACATCATTTGCCTCTTTGATTGACCGCAGACCCAATCCTCCCTCTTGTTTTGGTCTACATATTGTATCCCAAGCAATCTTAGCCTTCTTAGTACTTAACTCTGGTCCTGACCAAAGGAAAGCAGAACAAAGCTTGTCGATTTCCCGAATACACTCACGTGGAAGCCTGAAAGCAGAGAGCCAAAAATTACATATACTCCATAAAACCGAACTGATCAAATTTAGACGACCCGCGTAGGACAAGAACCGGGCTGTCCATGTTCCTATTCGTCGTTTTATCTGCTCAAGAAGCGGGTTGTAGTCCTGAGATGTGAGTCTCTTGGTGACTAGAGGTAACCCGAGATACCGCACCGGGAGACATCCTACTTCAAAATGAAATTGTTCCTCAAACTCTTGGCGCACAGTATCAGAAATTCCTGCAAGATAAATTGTTGTTTTCTCCATGCTAATCTTGAGACATGATTGTTTTGCAAAACTGTCAAAGACCTCCACAATACCCTCAAGGGATCGAAGTTTCCCATCTGTGAGCACCATGATATCATCAGCAAAAGAAAGATGTGTTAAACCAAGATTTTTACACTTTGGATGGTATCCAAACTTCCTTAAGCCTGCAGCTCTGTCAAGCTTCTTGGATAGAACATCCATGACAATGACGAAGAGATAAGGAGATAGAGAACAACCCTGACGCAGCCCCCGTGAACTATTAAAGTATCCAGCTAGTTCCCCGTTAACCTGAACCGAGAAAGATGCTGTGGTAACGCAAAGCATGATCCAATGAACAAAAACTTGAGGAAAATCAAGAGTTAAGAGGACATTCTTGAGGAAGGTCCATTGAACTGAATCAAAAGCCTTGGAGATGTCAATTTTGATAGCGCAGCGTTCTGAGACTGAATCTTTATGATAGTCCTTGACTAACTCCGTTGCGAGGAGCAAATTTTCGATTAATAGGCGATGTTCCTTCATATAACTTTGGTCCTTTACAATGATTTTGAAGAATCTGGAAACCCTATATCAGAAATTCGTCGATTCTACATGAAACTCTACCCGGCCCTGAACGTGTTGCATAGCTTGTCAAACGCATTTAGTGATATCAAAATCTGACTCTCCATAAACATCTGCTCAAAATCAGATTTTGATATCACTAAACGTATTCTCAAAATCATTTATGCAGTAAACAAAAATATCACTAAACTTTAAAACCAACCCAAATAAGCAATCTGGGGGTTTGATTATGGGCTAAAATAGATGAATACGTTGGGCACAAAATACTAATTCCAATATATTTCATCTTGTTTCTACAAACCTGACTAACTGACCACCCAATCGGTTCTAGCTAGTCCCAAAACTTTGGATTTTGAACTTTGGTGATATTTATAGAATCATAAACAACAGTGGGATACCGGAGTTATATATGAATGTGAATTTGGTCATAGCCGATAGCCTAGTAGTCTAGTACCATAAATCCATAATACGTAATATAAAGAATAGTGTACAGTTCAACGGAACGGAAGAAACAAAAAAAGTAGAAATGGAATAGTAATTTACACATTGACAATAAAATACCACTTATATAACAAGTTTTTTTCAACTAAGTTTTGTAGGTAAACTGACCATCTCCATTGGGAGTATCTCATAAGAGTTTCTCACAATTAAAAAATTAAAAATAAAAAAAATGAAGGAGAGAGAGTGTACAAAGTTTCTCACTTGAGAAACTCCGAGATACTCTATACAATTCATCATGATAATTCTCATCTCACTATTGGTTCAATTTTTTAACAAAAATACTTTTTTAATCAAATAATCAAATTATAATATAATATTAATATTTTTTTTGTTTGAGAAATTTTGTGAGTTTCTCATTGATGAAGATGCCCTAAAATTACATAATTAAGCTTTTTCAACTAAGTTTAGAAGATAACATACGATGAGACAAAAAGAAAAAGTTTATTATGTGAATAAGATATCATGAACAAAAAAAGAAGAAGATGTGGAACCACATTTTATGTATTTCATTTTAATTTATACTACTAAATGTTGCAGTTTTTATGTAAAAATAAAATAATTTTGAAGAGAGGGTTGCCCGGTATTTACGGGAGGAAAAGCATGTACACGTGGGAGATGTTGTATCGGTCAAAGCTTCAGTTTCCTCTTTTGTCTTTTTCTTGTTTCAGTCTTTTTTTGCGCCTTTCCCATATTTCTTTCCTTGGAAATTTAACAACAATCTTTCCTTTTGTTTATTGTAAGCTTTTTTAAAAAATATATTTTGACTATCTAATCTCTATAAATTTTTCAGTTCTCAGTTTAAAAGTGTCTAAATTCAGCCAGAAAAACTACTGTAATAGTTGTGACATAGCGAATAAATGAAAGTTTTATATCTGATGGAATACTACTAAACAGGGCAATTTAAATATGTATACAGAAAATTGATATAAAAAGGAACAAGATTTTCCTTGGTTTATGATTTTTTTTTTATAAATACTTTTTTAATGAGGCTATTGGTACTCATTTACTTGTAATTTTTTATAAGAAAAATCACAACCAAAAATAATTTATTTACACCAATGAATGATTGTATTTTTATTTTAGTTTTTGAATAGTGGGACTCAAATTAATAATCTGATTGTATGTTTTTTCAATATTTAATATACGTTCATCCGGTTGATTTGCTAATGATAAACGTAAATGACACTTACTTTTCTAAGTTTCTAGAAACTGATTTTTTATGTGTTTTTGTTTCAAGCAAGTAGGTGGGGTTAGAAGATTATTATCCAATTAAAGGCCTTTAATTAAAGACAAAACTTAAGTTTTCCTTATGTTTAATTAATAAAAGTTAAAGAAAATATACAGAATAGGATGTGACTAGGATTAACTATAGACCTTTATGGCTTTATTTGGATTTTTCCATATATACCAATATTCTTTTAAAGTTACTTTATGTTTGAAACAAGTAAATATATTACTAATGCAATCACGAAGTGGGCAATGATGTAATACTTGATGGAAATCTTTTGTTTAGTTCAATCACACGAATCAGCTTATTAAGTATACATTTTAAGATTCCAACCAATTGTAAGTTAACTGATATTTTCGGTAACAAATGATTCTTTTGTTGGTAGGAAGTCTCATCAAAAATAAAGAAGAAGAGGATTTTTGGATGAGTCCGTCTTTAACATTAAGAAGCTAAATTAAAGAATCCTTTTTTAATTTGGAGGAATTATTAGGTGTTAACATTTTTTATTTATTGCATATTTAATCAATTTTTAGTTTAAAAATATGATCAAAACATATATAGTAATACTAATACTTAATATTAGTATCGTTGTATCACTATTTAAACTCAACATAATGTACAATAATAATAAAAAAAACATATATAAAGCTATACGAAAATGATTAATATCTATCAATTGTGTGGCAAGTAGATGATAGGGAACAAACATTTACTAGTAATTTCAAAATGATTTATGACTAAATGATTATTTGTATTGTGAAGAAAAAAATATTATAAAAAAGTTCATCCGCAGAAAAGAAAATTGTATTAATGACAGGTATATTAGAAATTATAATATTTAAATATATTGTGACGTACAGATTTTAAAACAACAATTATAAGAAAACAGGATGTTGTAGATTTGTAGGTGTAATTTTACTACAAATGGTTAGTATTAATTTCGTTTGTTTATTTGGTGGTCCAAATTTCGTTAATTAGGTTTAGTGGAAGCCTATGCTACATTACAGTTAGTGACTGAGAACGAGATTGCGGCTTTTCAAGCTCCCAAAGTGCATTGGATTTGTCAGAATAATTAGTGATTTCATAAAGATAAATTTATCAATACTTAAGAAAAAATGAAGGTTTTATTTTGACGGTGGATCTACTAGTTAGCAACTTAATCAGCACTACTCAATCTTCATTAACTCCAAACGAATTCATCATGCATCAGCAATTCAGCACTATTTAGTCATATACAACACCTATATATTATTACACAATAAGATAATAATTGAAACCAATTTTTATTTTTTTTGTTAGACTCAAAATCAAAAAATTTAATTATTATTTTCACTTAAGGAAAACTTCATATTAAGTAATTTGTTGCATAAATTACTTATGAAATTGTAAAAGGCTAAAAGCTCTTCTGAAATCCAAAGATTGGTCGGTAATAGAAAGAAAATAACGGAACTTATTCTATCGCACAATGAAATGATTAAAAAGGTCTCATTTATCTTGAGGCTGGGTTCAGAAAATGCTTGTGGCTGTTGCATATATATGTAGAGAAGCAACAATGAGTTTGTATTGGTATGAATAAAGCATAAGTTAACAATATCAAAACCTTGTATAAACACATTTATTTGTGTTTGTTTTAGTCGTAAAACATTATAGATTTTAGTTTGAAAGTAGCTAGGCTTGGAAAGTTAGAAATATGATGCCACCATATTACCATAATCTAGTTTGTGTGACGCATAATAATTATAGTTAATGGAGTAAATTGGTCCGATTAAGTAACTAAGGTTGTCTTTAAGCTTTGCAATGATGTGACCACATAGATGTTATTAATTACACGATATTATAATTATATTATACTAATAGAATAATTATATACGTCCCATTGGCTTTGACAATTGACACGTGAATTCATGTGAAGATGGTCCTTCATGTTGCGCCATTTCTAGGATCCCCCACTCGATTTGACGTGATACATATTGGTATCTACAAAGGAACTATACATTTTCATTAGTTTAATAATCAAAATTGTTAGATTGTCACTATTTGGCTGAAAATCCAGTTTAACAAATTGTCTAGTGGCATAAGGCGGCAGTATTAGTTTTTGGTAAGGTAAAAGACAACGAAAAATATAACAATACATTGCGAAGAATAGATCACAATTAGCTAATATATATGTGAAAGTTTTGATGTAGTGATGGTGATGTGTTTCGAATATTCTCTATTATACAATATTTGACTACGAGACTTAGTTTAGAAATAGAAAAAGATTTGAAGACGAGGAATAAAAAATAATTTAAAAATTAGTATAGTCCTTCAGAAATGTTTTTGGGTATTTTTCTGGTCAAATAGAGTATGAATAAGGTTTCTGAACGAGAAAAACAAAAATCATAATAGATGAAATTGCAGTTTCTTCTATCTGGGTCGGATCACATGTCGGATTCGAGGTTTTCAGAATTATTGGGTAATTATGTTGACCAGGGGATGTTCAAACGTACCATCCATACTCTAAACTTAAGTTACAAGAATGTATATATATTTTTTCCGTAACTGTTTGAATTAAACATCACATGAGTTATTTGTTTTTATAATCTTTTTTTTTTGTCTTTTAGTCGAACATATTCATTTTGTCTCTTGTACAATAAGCAAGACATGGTAAAAAAAAATTTTTGATTTATATTTCGTTTACTCAACATATAAATCTAGATTCAAGACTGAAAAAGAAAAAAAGAAAAAAAGAAAGAGAAAAGAACATAACAAAAAAAATGAAATTTTTTTACCTGAATGTAGACCAATTTGTTTGCAAACTATGTAGATAGATAACTTATCTAAGATAAGTACTTCCAATTTGGCGTGTTTTTTGGTGAGAGTTTAAGTAAATTTCTAACCTTGAAATAGTTGGTTCCTCCATGTTGTCCTATTAACAAAATCATCCCAAATTTAAAATAATATCCTTTTTTCCTTAGGAACCATATATGCAACCAATAATCCAAAACAAATGAGGTAAAAAAAAAGGTATTGAATTATGATTTATTTCTTGATTTTTCCTTGTGAATTGTCATTTAGAAACTATCTTCTATGATTTTGCCTAATTTTTGTAAACCAAATATTTAATGATATTTTTAAAATATATTTTTCTGAATATGCATGCTCTTAACTCATAAATCTTATATATCAAATTAGAGGGAATATATCAAGTTCTATTTGGAAAAAAAAAACACTAAAAATTACAAAAGTGCATTAACATCAATAAATGATCGTTTGGTAATAGTATTTTTTAGTTAAGACTTACAACGACTTAAAACTTCATAGTATAGGTTTGTAAACTTCCTTAAGTCGTTCTCGCCAACAACATCAACCGTTTTTTTTGTTCAGTCATAATTTTGTTTTAAAGCTTCTTTCGTGTCATGTACCATTAAATAACATCAATTAATACACATAGAGAGTACGTATATGCTTTTAGCTAGTCAACAATCTCTCATTCTTTTGTTTACATAGTCATATTAAAAAATTCCAATAGCATCATGACGCGAAGATTAAAGAACCACCACTATGGACCTATGGTAAAAACCTTAAATAAAAATGATCATGAATTAGAAATATAATATCGAAACGCACAAATAGGCAATATATGCTCTCAACGTTCCTTCATCGTTGAACCAGCATTAAATATATATAATAAACCCATGGTTTTTGAGCCAACCAAAATGTAAAGTATCTAAAGATCACAAAGGCAAACACATACAAATATTGTAGTTAAATACTACTACACAAAAACAAAAAGACAAACATTCTAATTTACAGTACAATGTTTATTTATTTCAATAATTTCGTGGAGTAGTAATACTGAAAATCTGAAAGTCCCTTAATGTCGTCTCTTTCTACCTTCCCAAGCTCTATATTTCCATTAAGAACAAACAAAGCTTTGATACTTATTTATTTTTCCAACCAGAGCAAAAGCTTTGTAATAGACTACCTCAAATTGCTTGCTTATATTCATCTATATATTTATTTATATAGACCATTATATATAGAAATGGCTCACTGAGTCAGTAAGGTGGTCTTGCGTGGACCCATGTATATGGTTCGTGCCCTAGCTGACCAGCCCCATTTGGAATCAGATGCGGCGGCATATTGTAGCCTGGCCCGGCCATCCCTGATAGATCAGGCAGGTTACTACCGATTCTGGGCGGTGAGTCACCGCCTCCGTGAATCTGTCTTGAGCCGCCACCGTCTTCCTCTTCTTCCATGGGCAATCTCTCATAAGTAGCGTTAGAGAAAGTAGCAGCAATCACCATGACCGACCCTATGGCTAAGAGTGGGCCTACAACGCTACCTCCAACGACCTGACCCTGGACCCCGGCTAAGTAAACCGTTAAACCGGTTGACCCGGGTGGGGAAGGTCCAGGGAGGAAAGCACCGGTTAAAGATAAGATTTCAAACCTGCCTTGGAGAGAGACCACACCTCCTGGTGCGGCGGCTTGGCGGAGGGTGACGTTAGCGACTGAGCCTGTCCCGCTGAGAACGCAAACGCCGCGTTGCCTGCGTCTTGAGAAGTGAGCGATTGTGTCGGCGACGTCACTGCCGTCGGAGATCTCCAAGACATGGCTACGGAGTGCGTTGGGGCTGTCTCTTGTCACAAAGATTGGAGCTTTGGGTTTGTTTTTGGATCCTGGTGGTCTACCTCTTGGTCTACGGTTGACCACCTCAACGGCTCCTTCTCTAGGATCATCTTCTTCGTCTTGGTCGTTGTCTTGGCTCTGATTCATGGCTATTCCAAGATCTCCTTTGGTAAGAAGACTTTGGTGGTGATGGTTTTGGTGATGGCCTGAGGAGACCGAATGGTCCACCATGCCCGCTAAACCACTCTGGTTCGTCCACCAAGGGTTTGCCATGATTGACCAAAAACTGGAAATTCGCTAAAAAGAAAGATCAAGAAATTGTTACCCTGATGATTTGCTTGAAAGGCCTCTAGGGTTCCAACTTTACAAGGTCAAAAGGTGTATATGTAGCTCTTTCTTGAAAAATATTATCTTTTCGTTTCGATTTCTCTAATTTCATATGAATTTTAGGAGTTGTTGATGACAAATAAAGAAGAAAAGGCTACGGTAGGAGAATTAGATGCAATTGTGGAATGGAACTAGAATCAAAACAAAGCTATTGAGACTTTGATTTTCTTTTCAAGAATCAATCAGAGAGAGAGAGAGAGAGAAAGTGGGCAATAATTAATTTTTCACAAGTTAGTATTATTTATATAGGGTTTATATAGAATCCAAGAACGCAATACTATGTGTGTACTCTCTTTTTATTAATATATAAAATATACTGGACAATTTTTATATGAGTCTATTTTAAATAACAGTGGGATTGAATACCGATTATGCCAAAGTCCTAAGCTCCATAACGTATTTAATGAATTCATCTTATAATTTTCTGCCAGAACTTTAATTATACACTCATATTACTGAGGTTGCCTAGACAAGTCTTGGGTTTCACATGGTGTAATATTTTAGGAAAGATCGGTTTATGGGGAAAACTATTTTAGAAAACATATTCTTGTTTACTCTGATACAATTTGTAAAACCCCAAGACCAAAAGAGATAAATGTATTGTGTTGGAATGTTGTGGCATGGGGAACTAGCCAGATCATTTTCTTCTTTCACTAGAGTAGTAAATATTAGTATCATATGTTTTGCAGTTTATACATACAATAAGTGTAGTTATCTTTAAATAAATGAAGAAATAAATGAAATGTAATTGATAGATTAGCATTGGAAATTAGGGTTAAGTGGGGCATAGTGCGCGTGAGCATTGGGGTGGTGGGGAGCACGTCATTTTCCCTTGCCCCGACGTCTCCACTCTCGACAACTCTTTTACCCTATTTCTATAATAAGATATGACTGATATTGATACGTTTGAATATAGAATCCAAAAAAAGAATAGTTAATCCAAAGTATCCAATCTAATTTACAAAAAAAAAAAAAAAAAATTTCTAATCTAAAACAAGTACTTTGTACACTTGAATATTTTGAATTTTCACCTAATAATTAAGTAGCTAACGGTTAAAACGAGTCAAACTTAGACCATCTATATAATGTATTCCTCTATTTCGTTTTTTTAAGAGTCAATAATCTGTAGCTTTAGTTATTATTATTATTTTAACTCATAACCTATGTTAAAAACAATATATATATAACATCAATATTTTAAGCCACAATTTACCGCTACAATCTCAACTAATCATCCCGTAAACCACAATTGAAACCATATGGAAAATTCTTGAACCATGTTCTAAATCCATAAGGTTTTTCTAAGCTAGTAGTTACAAGGCTGAATCTACAAGTTTAGTAACTTATCTTTGTCTAACTGGCTTTTAGAGGTATTTCATCTCAAAAACTCTTTGACACTCTAGTTAGAATTGAGATAATGTGAGTTGCCGGAAATTGAGAAAACTATGAGGAAAGAAGATAGATTTAGTTTTGGACCTAAGGCAAATATCTAGTTTTCATTAGCTTAGAAAAGATGTTAATGGAAGAGCATACAAGAAAATATTTGGGAGTTGGTACTCTTCAGCAGACGAATGTGACTATGCAGAGATTTTGACGAAGTATACGAACATAAAAGAGATTTTGAATCAATGTAGGCAGGACCGACTCAAAAATAGCAAAAAGACACAATGGTCTTTGTTCAAATTTGAAATATGGATCCTAATTACATAGAAATGTTTTTTTAAGAAAAACATTTGGTCCTTTAATACGCTAAATTTCATGTTTGTTTGAACATGGATCTCGTGCAAATGTATTCCTTGATAACGTCCGATACATCGGAGATTCAAGATTGGAGAAGAGAGACGAAGAAGAAGATAACAACTTTTCTTATTCAGCTTAAAGTGTTGTTACAACCAACTTAACTAACAAAGTAATCGAGATTAAACTTATAGACATAAGATTATTGTGGTTAGTAAACCACATTCAACCAAACCAGTGATAACCGAAGTTAACCGGTCCTATATCCTTAATATCCCCCCCTCAAGTCTCTAGCTTCGAACTGGCTTGTTAGGAAGAAAGAGACTTGACAATGACATTTGTCTGAGAAGATGGTGAAACGGACCAGGATGAAGAGCTTTGGTAAGTATATCAGCATGTTGGTTTTCAGTAGGAACGTGTAGAGCTTTCAGATTGCCTGCCTTGATCTGATCCCGAACAGTATGACAATCTATTTCTATGTGCTTCGTACGCTCGTGGAACACAGGATTCAAAGAGCTGTGAAGTGCTGATTTGTTGTCGCAGAAAAGCTTAGCAGGACATGTTAACGGAATATGCAAGTCCTTCAGTAATTGTTGCAGCCATATGATCTCACAAGTAGCCTGAGCCATACTCCGATACTCAGATTCTGTACTGCTTCTGCTAGCTACAGCTTGCTTCTTTGACTTCCAGGATATAAGAGATGTTCCCAGATATATGCAGAAACCTGAAATAGATCTTCTAGTATCTTTACACGCAGCCCAATCAGCATCAGAAAAACCATTCAAACAAATCTCATAATCTGCAGAATACATCAGTCCTTGACCAGGATTAGCTTTTATGTATCGAAGAACCTTATGAGCAGCCTGTAAGTGAATGTCAGAAGGAGCCGAGATAAACTGACTTAGCTGATGTACTGCATAAGTGATGTCTGGTCTTGTAATGGTTAGATACAACAAGCGGCCAATTAATTTCCTATATGCAGTAGGATTTGGCAGAGGAGTTCCCATATCCCTTACCAAATGTAACGTTGGATCCATAGGGATAGAACTTGGTTTACAACCAAGTAAGCCTGCATCTTCTAACAAATTGAGAGCATACTTGCGTTGACAAACTGAGATACCTTTGGATGATCTTGATTTCCAAACCCAGAAAGAATCTTGCGGGTCCAAGATCTTTTATCTTAAATTCTGATCTCAGTAAAGCCTTCAAATTCTCCACTTCTGCATCATTGTTGCTGGCTATCATAATATCATCAATATATACTAAAGCCGCAACAAAACCTCCAGAAACCACTTTCACAAACAAAGTGTTATCAGCAGGAGATTATATGAAATTTGCTCCCAACAAGACTGAAGACAAACGTTTGTACCATTGTCTAGAAGCTTGTTTTAACCCATATATAGACTTCAACAATCTACAGACTGGATTAGGAGGCAAGATTGTACCTGCAGGAGGAGTGTAACCTTGAGGTAAACTCATGAAGATTTCTTCATCCAAATCTCCATGTAAGAATGCATCCGAGACGTCCATCTGCGTCAGTGTCCAACCCGTAATAGCAGCAAGGCCTAACATCATTTTCGCACTTGTCAACTTCGCAACAGGTGAGAATGTATCAAGAAAATCAATTCCCTCCTGCTGTGTAAACCCTTGAGCAACTAACCGGGCCTTATATCTCTCCACTGTACCATCAGGGTTATACTTAATAGTAAACACCCATTTACAACCTACAACATTTTTATCAGGCGGTAATGATTCAACAGACCATGTCTTATTAAGTTCCATAGCCTGAAGCTCTTCAACTGCAACCCTAATCCATTTCTCTGACTTCATAGCCTGTGAAAATGTTTTAGGTTCTGTTTCTGTATTATAAGCAAAGATATAAGATTGACAAAGAGGCGTGTATTTATCATAGGACACAACCGTAGAGATGGGATAAGGTGTAGTCTTTTTAGGTGATGAAGCTGTAAAAATTTCTGGTAATGGATGTATAGGAATGGATGAATCTGTAGGGGGTAATGTAGAAATGGAAGGAACGAGGGAACAATGATACTCAGACAGATAAGAAGGAGCCCTAGTAGTACGTTTAGACCTAGTAATGGGTACAGCATTAGAATCTATATCCTGTGTTTCTGTATTACTAGATGGAGGTATGATACTAGGTAATGCAGATGATGATGATGATGCATGATTATCAGCAGTCCTAGAATCTGTCGTAGTAGGTATCAATGAATCCTCATCAATCAATGGCATAGTTTCAACAAAATGCAATGGAGCCGGTAAAGGTAGAATCGAATTTGGAAACATGTCTACAGCCTTATTCAACAATTCACTAGTCTTAAAAGGAAAAACATGCTCTTTAAAAACCACATTTCTTGACACAGTGACAGAATGAGATTCCAAATCAAGTACCTTATACCCTTTGTAACCCGATGGGTATCCTAGAAACACACAAGCTCTAGCACGAGGAGTAAATTTAGTTCTTTCATGAGCATTAGTTGAAACAAAACAAAGACATCCAAAATTCTTCAACAAAGAGTAATCAGGTTGCTTGTTCAATATAAGTTCATAAGGAGATTTATTATTCAGCAATGGTGATGGTAATCTATTTATCAAGAAAACAGCAGTAGTGACACAATCACTCCAATATTGCATAGGAATGTTTGACTGAAAAAGTAAAGCTCTAGCCACATTAAGAATATGCTGATGCTTTCTTTCTACAACTGAATTTTGTTGAGGAGTGTATGCACATGAGAAATGATGAAGCATGCCATGTTCTTTCACAATTTCAGTAAATCCAAGTTCAGGTGCATTATCAGATCTAATTGCTTTTATTTTTGCATTAAATTGTGTTGAGACAAGCTTTATGAATTCAGGAAAAACAGATGAAACATCCTTTTTATTTCTTAACATGTAAACCCAAGTGGTCCTTGTACAATCATCAACAACAGTAAGAAAATATCTAAAACCTTCTATAGACTCAATACTAAAAGGACCCCATATATCCAAGTGAACAAGATCAAATGGATTAGAAGCTAGATTATTATGAGATATGTAAGCTAATCTTTTCTGTTTTGCTAATGGACAAATGCAACAAGGTGATGACTCTGAATTAAAAGACTTCAAAGAAGGAATGATACTAACAAGTTTCTGTAAAACTACTGAAGATGGATGGCCTAAACGTTGATGCCACAGATGTCCATCATTTAGAACAGATCCAGTGAACAAACAAGCTGCAGGTGTTGATGTAGAGGGGGAAGTATTTTCTGTTTCAAGAATGTATAGATTGTGATAAAGTCTACCCCTCCCAATCATCAAGCCCTGAGAAAGTTCTTGAATCAAACAACAATCAACATAGAAATGAGCAGAACACGATATAGTTTTAACCAAAGAACTAACACTCATCAAATTGAATTTAAAATCAGGAACATGTAAAACATTATGTAATATGAGTTTTTGAGTAATATGCACAGTTCCTATATGCGTAATAGAAACCCTAGTACCATTTGGTAATGTAACAGTGACACCAGAGACAGATTTTAATTCCCTAAACATCGCTAAGTCTGAACATACATGACTAGAGGCTCCACTATCTATAATCCAAGCATCTGATGGTAAGAATTTCTGTAAAGCTGATAATGTATGATTTTGAAATTTGAGATCATTATTCTCATACTTAAGACTAGTAGAAGGGAAAGGGATTATAGTACCCGATGTGGAAGTAAGTGCCATAAAACCATGTTCAGAAACTGTAGCCAATGGACTAGGATTACTTGAAGAAGCTGCAGGCTCTGGAACTTGCACTTGAGCCTGAAACTGTGAAATCATCTGCTCGATTTGTTGAGGAGTAAAATCTTGAAGACTCAGGTTGTTTCCACCATGTGTTATATGTGGCATTGGATAACTACCATATGGATTCATCATAGGTGCCTGTGAATAACCTTCAGAAGGATATGCACCAGTCTCTGCATAAACTTGAGCCACAACATTCGCTTTCTGCATCGAATTAGTATAAGGCTGAGCTGGAAACTGCATCCTTGGTTGAGGCATCATTGGCATCCTAGGTTGCACATGTAGCTGAGGGTTAGGCTTGTAAGTATATCCTGTATTGCCTGTCTTCATACCCGGTGGATAACCATGGACTTTATAACATTTTTGAATTGTATGTCCCACTTTCCCACAGTGAGTACATATCGGCTTCTGATTAGGTCTAACTGTGTTATATGCTGCAACATAAGCATTTTCATCTTCATTTATCATAGAAGTGTTTTGAAAAGCAACACTATCAACACGAGTAAGTGGCTTGACATTCCTTTGTCTCTCATCTTGAGTTACCATATTGAACGCTTCTTTAATAGTAGGTATAGGTTTAAGCATCAAAATATGACGTCTTGTTTGATCAAATCCTTCATTCAATTCCTTAAGAAACTTAGTCACTCTACTTCTCTGTTGTAAATGTTCCCATTTAACTGCAGCATCACACTCACAACGACCACATGTACAAACTGGGAGCTCAACATAATTTCTGTGTTCTTCCCACAGAGTTAACAAAGCTGTATAGTATGTTGAAATATCCATAGATCCCTGCTCTATTTTACTTAACTTCTGTTCTATATCAAAGATCCTTGGTGCATCATCTTGCTTGAATCTTGATAACAGATTGTTCCAAATTCCTTGAACAGTAGCTATGTAAAGTAAACTCTGACCTATCTTCTTATCAACAGAGTTCATCAACCAAGTACTAACAATATCATTACACCTAGACCAAGCACCAAAATCTCTATGATCCTCAGGTGGTTTAGTAATCGTACCGTTTATAAATCCCAATTTGTTTCTGACATTCAAAGCCATCAAGATCGATCGACGCCATGAATGAAAATCTGAAGCTGTCGTAAGTCGATCTGACACAAGAATCAATCCAGCGTGATCTGCACTATGAAGATAGTACGGATTCTCATATTGATCTACTGGATATCGAATTTGATCACCATTGTTGATCGGAGGACGAGTCACCGGATTCGCAGGTGGAGGTACATAAGATCCCATTCTCAGAGTAAGAATGAAAAATTACAAAGAAAGCGAGACGAATTTGATGTATAGAAAACGAGATTCGCTCACGCTAAAGGTCAATTGAAGGAAGTAAAAGAAACAGAATGAAAAATACTCCGGTGAATCGGAAAAATAACGAATGGCATAAGCGAACGAAAGAATCAAAAGAAGAAATCGAAAATGAAACTCTCTCCCGATGAACACAACAAACGCGGAATCAATATATTGTGCTCTGATACCATGATAAAATCCGATACATCGGAGATTCAAGATCGGAGAAGAGAGACGAAGAAGAAGATAACAACTTTTCTTATTCAGCTTAAAGTGTTGTTACAACCAACTTAACTAACAAAGTAATCGAGATTAAACTTATATACATAAGATTATTGTGGTTAGTAAACCACATTCAACCAAACCAGTGATAACCGAAGTTAACCAGTCCTATATCCTTAATACTCCTCGCACATGCCTATATACGGCATGTATGTAGGTTCAATATGCAAGTTGATGTTCTTGAGTTCCTTGTCGATCGTGTTTTTAGCAATCATACCTCGCATTCTAGAAGCAATGTGCTTTTGACGGATATGACCCGTGTCATAACTCTGTTATGGCCCAATAGCTTCTGAGAGGTGTCACTTCTGCTAAGAGAGCATGCTTAGCATAGCCATGGTGGGCGTGCTCCAATGTATGTGCATGTACATTTAATTTTTTAGTCAGCTCCTTGTAAATATTCAATTAACTACGACGATAATTTGTGAGCTAGAGCAACCAAAGCTCGAATGAAGAGTTAATTGAAGAAAGCAAGTCATTTCCCGCAGCATCATGAATCTTTTTCTCTTAGTAATTAGGGTGGTAGGACATGTCGTATACTAGTCTTTCTAAAGGCTGAGTATTTCGTCGGCTTTCTTAGAAACGATTTCGATTGTACATTGTATATATGTCACGATTAGGTTGATGGATTCACTACCAACAGTATATTAGATAACCATGTAGCTTACTATTTTTTGAATGATCTATATATCTAACTTCTTCAAATAATTACACATATTTTTCATGTGAATCCAAAACACTTTTGTTTATAATCTAGCACCCTGTTTAATATATGTAGCATAACATCTGTTGTTGTGTTATAATATATTTATTTTACAAAAATCACATTCATATTTACTAACATGGTATTTTAGCATATACTAAAAGATCAGAAGAAATTGAAAAACTACTCCCGATTTAATAAGGTAACATTTTTTTTTTTTTACTTTTTTTCTATATATTGTGCCAGAACTCAAATGTTATCCTCTAGTAGCTATATTAAAACTCATGGTTATTTGACTATTTATCTAAACAGTAGTTTCAAGAAATTTACTATTTAGCATAGCAACCTGTTATTCACTCGTAAATTCAACATTTAAGACTATAGTTTACATAATTGTTAAGATGATTTGACCTAGAAACCGAACCATTTGGAAATGTACATGTCAACTTGTTGTCTATTACCAAACCAAAAATGAACTTGTCGATTATTGTCAACTTGTTACCTAAAGTGGAAAAAAAATCAAACTCTTCTGCATAGTAGTGTCCTGTCAACTTGTGGAATTGTTGCGAGTCGTTCAAAAATGATATTTCTCATGTTGTTACGTATTTGGATCTTTAGCAAAATGTCAATATACAGGACGGTATTTGCGCCTTAAAATTCTGAAAATTGGAAATTTTTGGAAACAAGACGCCAAGTTATCTTGTTTTTATTACAAAGTGCTAAACTTTTTTTCACAGAAAGCTAATAATTAAGCTTATCAATCAATCAATTAAGCTTTTTGTAGACAAAACTGCTAACATGAACCCAAGATCAAATAGTTGACAAATGATAAAGAAGCTTTTGCTACATTACATGAAATGACATGAGATGATTTTGCTTGTGACAAACAAGTCTCTATCAAACATTTTTTCTTTCGGTTGGTTCACTAGTCTCTTCACAATCTCTTTCTTTGTCTTGTTTCAATAGGGTTTCAATAGGGTTTCAATAGGGTCCCTTGACTTGTTTACTATGTCTGAATCATTCATTCATCAGGAGAAATCCAAAAATGGAAGTCCCAAACGAAACTATTCATTTAACACTCTACTTTCTTCTTGTATCCAAATTTACCCTTTGATGTAGTTTAATAGCCTGCAAAATCCGAAAGATTGTCAGTGTTCGAGTCAAAGAACAAGGACTTGAACCAGTCCCTAAGAAAAGTCAAGTGTTTTGATAACTATAAGAAGAAGTGTATTTTACCTAATAAGGTAATACATGATCAAGAACAGGAGCACAAAATAAGCTATGAGTTTGCAACTTTTTCGATTAGACTTCTTCTCAAAGACCTGTCGTGTTAAAATCGAGTTTTATTCAGATATAAGTTTTGATAGCGAAAAACAAAAGGGGTGATGCATATATAAAAGGTACGAAATCTTATTTACATACCAACTTGAAGCGGTTGATCGTTCCCGACATTATCCCCCTCGCGGAGTCCATTTTGTTCCCCTAGAGATACAACAACAAATAGCTTAGAAGAAAAGCATGTGATAGAGATCTACAAACTGAAACAGATGAAATCAAACTTTCAGCTTACCACTTTGTCAAGCAAGCGGTTATGATTCTCAACTTCTTCATGTATGTCTCCAGTCACCTGATAAGATATTATTACCAACTTACATCTCAGGCAAGCGTTATTGCAAACTAGATTTGACAAGAGTGAAAACAAAAAAGGCATTGTTTTCATAACTAGACTTTTCTAAGGCATTACATCATAGCTCGATCCTTGTCGTTGAGTCCGAAAGACTTATACAGGGTCTAGTGATAGCAATGCTGGAGAGAATGTTCTTAATCTACAATTTCAATACATATCTAGGAACTAAAAACTAAGTTCAATTTCTTTATATCTAGACTTTTCGAAAGCATTAGATCATCGTTCGATGCTCGAAAGATACATTTAGGGTCTCGACTTAGCAGTGCTTAAGGGACTGTTCTTTCTCAAACAATAAGGATCAGTAGCACCATCCATTTCACAATAAAGAATCACAATTCTTAATCCTAATGTTTATGCTTGTGTTGATATTTTGATTCTTTAGTTATATAGATGAAAGAAACATACTCTCTTGAGAAACGAAACTCTGTCCTGAAGATTTTCCAAAGCTTCATCATTATCACGTTCGTCATGAGCATACGAAGAAGAAGCTCTCAAGCGACCTTCTTCAAGTCCATCAAGGCCATCAAAGAGAGACGTTCTCGAAGCACGATTCTCCCTACAGAAATCAAAACCATTGGTTCTTAATCAGATCCAATTTTCTCCAATTCTAGTTGGATACACTCAATTCAAAATCTGGAAAACTGTAATTAGAACTCTAGAATTAGGTCAATGACTCAGAATCAGGAATTCGAATGTCGGTGATTCAAAAAACTAAGATTTCAGAAAGAGTGAATCTGGAGATTGTGAAGAGATCTAGATCAAATTCGATCGAGAGCAGAATCAATATCATTTGTTAAACATTGATGAATCTACATAAAAACAGGATTCGAATGCAGAGGAAGAGATCAATAGATCAAACCTTCGAAAGTTCATTTGATTCGTCTTCGATTCTACTCTCTTACGAAGGATTCAACATAACAGACGAATTTAGAGCATTGTAAAGGAAATTCTCGATTTGGATTCAATTCCAGAAGCGTAAGTTTTCGTGTTTTGTTTGCGAGAAACGTACGAAAGTTCTTACTGTACTACAAGTCCCTAGAAGAAGAAGAAGAAAATAGAATTAAATTGAATTGGGCTTACTGGGCTTTAGTTCGGCCCATATTGAATCCATGAAGTTAGTTTTTTTATTTGTTAAAAGTGAACACTTTGAAGAAATGAACTTTAAAGAAAAGTCCAACCCTAGATGTATGATGGGTTAATTTGACAATTTATTTAAAGAATTCATGCAACTATTTTCTCCATGTTTTTCCCATAATTTTGTTTCATGTGTTTTATGCATTTTTTTTTACCCATTTAGAACTTGAATTAATACTTTGTTAGTGAATAATATTATCTCTTAGAGGATAAAACTGATACAAAAACGTGAAAAATAGTTAACCGCGTGTAATATCACAGGAACAAAATTCACACGGGGCTGGTAGCTGAGTCATCAAATCTACAAAATTTTGATGAACCGTTCTAAACCTGGATGAACGGTGGGACAAACGTTGTTGGCTCGTAGCAGAACGGCGACGCGGGATGTTGCCATTTCTTGAAAACTGGTGTCTTCTTCACCTCTTCTTCCACTGGTATCTCAGTCTTGTTCTGCGGCGGAGGAACATGTGATTGGTCGAAGGATGATGTTAGAGAAGGAGCGAGCGGTGAAAGGAGAGGGATCGCCACGTTCCAGTTACTAAAAGACGTTGGTTTGATCATTAAAGACGGAGCTCGTCTCTGTAGCTGGCTAAGTTGCCTCTCGTTACTGGCCGCGGAGCTGCTTGTTCTTTGCATCGTGGACGCCATGGAGATAGATTTGTGAATTGTAGGATAATTGAGTACTTTTGTATCAAAGAACATAATAATGATGTTGGTGTGTGATGTCTGATGTTTATGTAGATGACATATATAATAAGGTGAGGAGGGCCACGACTTGTAACATGTTGACTAGGTACATTACATACACGCTTGGATATGGTCATTGGTCAGAGTTGGAGAAAGAAAATTAGCTGCTTTATCTTCCCTTTTCCCGTTTCTTTACATTTTTGTTTTGGCAATACTCTTTGACCAATTCTTTTTGAATTTTCCATGCTTGTTTTTATGTTAAAGTTCTTTTTAATATTAAATTACAAAGACATCGATCTTGTTAATGGAAGTCAAACATGTTCATGAAATGTTAAATGGTGGATGAGGTTTACCTATACAGATTCTCGTGAACATGTTCTATTGGACTTTTATAATATATATGGACCAGAGGTGAATATGAATATGAATATGTAAGTTGAGTCTAGTGCGGACAGAGCTTTACAATCTAAGCCACAAAACAAAAGAAAGCAAAAATCGGACCATGTCACGATGTGCTTAAATATGTGAGGTTTTTGCATTTTTCAGGCCAAGTCAAGTCAACTAGCCGCCTGATTAACTTCTACACGAACAAAAAAATGTAATCCAATGGTTTGTGTTAGTGTTGTCAGTGTGTCATCACCCTTATGGCCTTATTCAAACCCGCATATTGCATGTTGCTAACCAAAATATAAATAGTAAGAAAGTTAACATGATCTTGTAATATATGAGTATACTGATTTGTATTATAAGTCCCATCGTGGTGTCATTAATCGAACACAGAGCCGTCTCTAGTATTTAATAGATTGCAAGCAAAGAACAAAATTTAGACCTATTTTAATGAGTGAAAATGAAAAAATAACAAGGTAAATGAAGGTAGATGGACTCAAACTTTTGACGACCATAGGTATCTAAGAATCAAATAATCAACGTTTTTACTGAAAGTTATAAAAAAATTAGGTCAATATTTTATTTGTAGTAATTGAGGCCGCAAGCATAAATTTGGTCCTATTGCGTTCATGGACGGCTCTGATCGGACATAAATACGGTATAAAATTTTTTAAAAATAAAAGTCAATAAACAAGATAAATCTTAGTATTTATTCGGTATAAAATAAAAATCTTTGCATATTAAATAAATATTTGAATATGTATTTGAATTATAGGATCTTGTAAAATAATGATTGTTATATGTCTAGTTAACAGTTTTATCGGTTAGACCGGCTGGTCAAGTATGGATCTAAAGACACTGTTCTTTTCTATGTAGCTTGTGTATTTAATAAATTAAAGAGTTGGCGGACTAATATTAACCTAACTAATGTTGTTTGCACAACTTAAAGAGTTAGTGAACTAATTTAACTACTCATGTCGGTCTCTTATGGAATGTGTCCATGAGTAATGCTAAAGCAGAGATCTCAATCAATCATGCTTCAAAAATAAAGTTCATAGATTCAAAAGCCATGACAAGATATCTAAAAAATCATACGAACAGTTGTAAGTGTGTAAGCACTAAAAAAAGGTTGTTAATATTAATCAAGTGGAGACAAGGAAACCAAAATTGATTTAGCCAATAGCTGCGAAAGAACAAAATGGTAATTACGTCCAAGGACAAACAGTTACAATTATCATTTTCAGCAAGAAAGTCACACATTCATTCATACACATTTGTCTCGTCTGCATTTAATAACATTGACACCAAAATGGTTGGGAAGATTACCCAATTTAAAGACTTCGGTGGCAAAGCACGTCTAATAAATATACAGTTGGGTTCCCTTCTATTAATTACTCAACACTCACTTCTATATCACAGTTTTCTACTAACTCTTTCCTTATTCTTGTACCATCCTAAATCAGTAAGTCCTTAACGTACGCACCATGTGTACGTTAGAGAAGCGCGGCGATCTCTTTCTCCTAACCCTAACCGGCGAAGACGAGCACAGATTCCACCCCGACACGATCGCCTCTGTTCTCTCGCTTCTTGAACAAGCAAAGTCTCAATCCACAAAAGGATCCGTCCTCATCACTACCGGTCACGGAAAGTTCTTCTCCAATGGCTTTGACCTCGCGTGGGCTCAATCCGCTGGACACGGTGCTATAAAACGGATGCACCAAATGGTCAAATCCTTTAAACCGGTGTTAGCCGCCCTCCTCGATCTTCCAATGCCGACGATCGCCGCCTTGAACGGCCACGCGGCAGCCTCGGGGCTGATGTTTGCGCTGAGCCACGACTACGTTTTCATGAGGAAAGACCGTGGGGTTCTATATATGAGCGAGGTGGACATCGGGCTACCGGTGCCGGACTACTTCTCGGCGTTGGTCGTGGCTAAGGTTGGGTCAGGTATCGCGAGAAGGGAGCTGTTACTGAGCGGGAAGAAGCTCAAAGGAGAAGAAGCGGTGGCTCTCGGGATCGTGGACTCAGCGGCGCATGATAGTGCGGAAGGTGTGGTGGAGGCTACAGTGAGCCTTGGAGAAAGTTTGGCCGCTAAGAAATGGAATGGTGAGGTGTATGCAACCATTAGGAAGAGTTTGTATCCGGAGCTTTGTCGGATGGTTGATTTAACGGCAAATAACTTGGCCACTCACAACCTCTAGAAACTCTCATTGTCTTGTTGGGAGAAAAATGGTTGAAATATGAATATTGCCGACAAAAGTCAACGTCCATTTCACTAAGCACGTATTTGTTTCTCACCAATAAAACATAATTAATCTAACCTACGTCTTTTTATTTTTCATTTAGTTGAAATTTTAACAATATTAATAACCATATCAATACAACTATTGATAAGTTATATTAGCTAGAATATTTGTAATTCATACTTGATAATCGTACTAGCATCAGCAATATATGTCACATCATGCATCTATTTATAATATCCAAATTACGTCATATGACCATAATCGTATATATCGCCATAAGATAGAATGAGAAACGGGTGCAGTCTGATCAACCAAACTCAACCGAATTAGACAACCCACGAGAAACCTTATATGGTGTGGGGAATTAATCCAAAAGACAACATTGTATATAGAGAGAGGAAGTGTTACACAAAAATAACCATTTTTTTTTTTTTTTTTGAATGTAAAACCAATACAATAAGTCAGTAACGAAGATGGAAAAACCAAACAATAAACACATATTTTCTTGTTACACTTGAGCTATGCTTTTTCTTCTTCTGTCGTTAATTCCAACGAGATGTGAGTGGACATCCAAGGCGGACGAGGAAACGACTATGAAGATCAGATAGTGTGACGGTACAATTCTATTTAGATCGAAAGTAGTATATTCGGTAGCATTTCGGTATGTTTTTACCGAGACTTACTGAGTCATCCGATAATAAAATATATAAAAAAACGATTATAAAGATAAATTGTATTAAAAAAAACATGTGTAACTAAAATTATAGATTTCTTTAAAGAAAAAAGGAAAGAAGAAGAATCCTATGAGAAAGGAAAAGATGGTTTATATCATTTCTCATTGACATTAGTGAGGATAAAACTTTTTAAAGAGATTTTGAATTTTCTCTAGAAATTTGCGAAAACCCTTTTAAAAAAACTAGATGCTCTTTTTGTAGAGAAAATATTTATTTTCATAATCTTGATTGAAAAATTAAATTTTTTTTTCAGAAAAATCAAAAACTAAAAACATGTTAGATATTAGTACCATTCAAGGTCTAAATTATATTTGGTATTAAATCCAAATGAAATTATGTTTGACCAAAAAAAGAGATCTCGTACACGCCGGCCCATGGGCCTTTACAACAGATTGAACCAAAATGGAAACATAGACCAATCAGGATAAGGTATATTTCTCTCTATATTTGCACAATTCAACAACAACACGATTTCTCACACATTTCAAGTTTTCATTATCATCCAGAAATCTTCTTCTTCCTCCGATCACCACCATGTGTACGTTAGAGAAACGCGGCGATCTCTTCCTCCTAACCCTAACCGGAGACGGCGAACACAGATTCCACCCCGACACAATTGCCACCATTCTCTCCCTTCTCGAACAAGCCAAATCTCAATCCACCCGTGGATCCATCCTCATCACCACCGCCAACGGCAAATTCTTCTCCAACGGATTCGATCTTGCATGGGCTCAAACCGCCGGATCCAAAACCGGAGCCGCAAACCGGCTTCACCAAATGGTTGAATCATTCAAACCGGTGGTAGCAGCGCTTCTCGATCTCCCTATGCCGACGATCGCCGCCTTGAACGGCCACGCCGCCGCCGCGGGATTGATTTTGGCTTTGAGCCATGATTACGTGTTCATGAGGAAAGATCGTGGGGTTCTGTATATGAGTGAAGTTGACATCGGGCTTTCGATGCCGGATTATTTCTCGGCGTTGGTTAGGGCTAAGATCGGGACGAGTGCGGCGAGGAGAGAGCTGTTGTTGAGTGGGAAGAAGATTAGAGGAGAAGAAGCGGTGGGTTTGGGGATTGTTGACTCGGCCGCGTATGATAGTGAGGAAGGTGTTGTTGTGGCTAGTGTGCGCCTTGGTGAGAAATTGGCGGCGAAGAAATGGAGCGGTGAGGTTTATGCGTCGATAAGGAAGAGTTTGTATCCGGAGCTTTGTGGGATTCTTGGTTTAGAGACTAGAGTGTTTGCAACACCTAAGCTCTAAGAAAGCGTCTTTCAGAGAGTGAATCTTTGGTTTATTTGAAAAACACATGTTTTGGGAGAAAGAGACAATGTTAAACTCTAGAACTGTGATCACAGAAATAATAAACATGTTCAATGTTGGCTTGTTCAGTGTTGTTGTTGGGCTTGTTCTTAGGCTTGGTTGTTTAAAATATGGAACCGGTTTAATCGGTTTTAGAGCTAATTAGATGAACTAGAGATAACCGGGTTGTAGTAGTTATCGGAGAAGGAGAAACGGTGTTGTGAATTTGTGATTGCTGAAATTACGCCATGTTAAACCGGTATTAAAACACAAACTGTTTTTCGTTCGAAAACGCATCTATCAATCTTGGTCTTTTATGTTCCTAAAAGATAATTTACACACTCCCAGACATGTAATAATTAAACCAGCATTAGCATACAAGACGACAAGAAAAACTCACCAAAAAATGATAATTTTAGTTGTGACCCCTTTTTCACAGTATAAATTCTTTTTAAAACTTTATGCAAAATTGTATTAAATTATATTATATGAAATAAATTTAAGTAAAATTGTTGCTTTTTAAAATTTAACCTCTTTATATTACCATTATCATAAAACAGAATGAATCTAAATAGAAAAATTCCCAAACAAAATCTCAACTATTTAAAAGTTGCCCAGATTCATATACACGATTTCATATATAAATTTTTTCAGTTTTATCCTAAAATAAAACTAATTTTATTTATTTAAAATATCAAATTTATATTGATTTTCTAAATAAATACCAAAGGGTGATAAAATAGTTTGGTATTTGATTTGAGGTTAGTTTTGATTTAAAATGTTAGTAATAATGAGTCGCGTTTTATTGGTTGCCGGCTTAAATACTTGAAATGACTCGGACGAACGTCATTGGCCAGGCAACGTGTAAAGCATCCTACGTGGCGTTTACTTCCCAACGAAGTAGCGAGTACAAAAACCAACATCATTGTACTCGCGCGAGTAGGTCGACGAAATAAAAATCTCACCTTTTTGACCCCAAAAATTTCTAAATATTTCAAAATCAGCCTCTTCGTTTTCTTTCTCCTCCTGTCTGTTGATTTAAAGACCCAAATCTGACGCTTCTCTCTCTCTTTCTGGTATCTGCGTTTGATTCGGAGAAGAAAAAAAAAAAAAAGGCAAAGAGAGAGCTTCAATGGAGTTAGCTTCTTTCCTTGGTAGAGCTCTGTTTGTTTCCGTATTTCTTCTCTCCGCATGGCAAGAGTAAGCAATTTCCTCTTCTTTACTCGGTTTAGATCTGTAAGTAGGATCTGCTTTTTCTTTATATCTGAGAAAATTCAAAATCTGGGGGCTCTTTGTCTCTGTTGTCTTAGAGAAGTGCACAAATTATGAATCATGGATTTAGGTTTTAGCTCGATTATAGCTGAGTGAGTGAGTTCTTGGAGGAGAAAGAGAAATAGAATGTTGGACAGTGAAGGAAAAGTATGGATCTTGCTTGCTTTGCTGGGGTTGAATTTGATAGATAAGATATCTCTGGTTAGATTTTGTTTCTGATTGGTCAATAACTGTCGAACATTGCTATGTTTTCTTCTGTTATTACATCATTCTCTAATTTTAGCACTTTGTTTTTTTTAAGTTCTTTCTTTTATTACTCATTAAGTGGGTTGTCCTGAAGTTGCGAAGTTTCTTGTTGAGTTGGTCTCGTTGGTAGTTGGTAGTTGGTGGTTGGTTATTTAAGCACATGATTCTAAAGTCTTGAAACCAAGAAAATCTTACTAGGTGCTTTGTTATGGTTGTTGTGAATCAATTTGACTCAACCAATGAACTCATATATTGAATGCCTGTATAAGGAGTTTCTCTTCTAATTTCTTGTTTTAAGTTACACAATTCTTCTGACGTTACAAATGTAGTATCTTTATACGTTGATTGAAGAAAACTTTCTTTGTTCCCCTTGACTGTCTGCTTGGTTTAGTTGAAAAGCATTGCTATTTGAGTCTCTACAGAGACAGTTTACCTCACTTTTGTTCTTTCCCTCACTGATTGAAAGTTCCAATATTTTTAATGACTTCATTGTTCAGGTTCAATGATTTTGGTGAAGATGGTGGCCGATCAGCTAAATCTTTGAAACCAAAATTCAATGCCTTTGTAAACCATGTGACAACTCACACTGGCCAGCAATTGCCACCAGTCGATGTATGTGCTTCTTCATGTCCATTCTTTGTCCAAACACAGTAACCAAATCGTTTTTTTTTTTGTTTTCCTGTTTTATTCACTTTGCTTTGGTTTGCAGATGAAGATTCTTGTTGCTGCTGCTATAGCCTTGAAGGGTATTGGGGGACTATTGTTTGTCTTTGGCAGCTCATTGGGAGCTTATCTCTTGGTATGCACCAACTGTTCCTTCGAATATATTGTCGCTTATCAGAATGACGAAAACAACCCTGTTTAACTCTATGAAATCTGGTTTCAGCTTCTGCATCAAGCCGTTGCCACCCCAATTCTGTATGATTTCTACAACTACGATGTTGACAGAAAGGAATTCGGCCAACTATTTTCAAAATTTACACAGGTTAGCTAATGTCATATTGGTTGTTTAATGAAAGTTTAAACAACTGTTGACATAGACCTGAGATCTTTTTCTATTCTGTGTTAACTTTTCAGAGCTTGGCTCTTCTTGGAGGACTGCTCTTCTTCATTGGAATGAAAAACTCAAGGAAACACGGTAGGCAACTCAGGAAAAAGGCTCCAAAGGCAAAAGCAAACTGAAGAAGCCATATCTTTCATCGGTTTTATTCGGTCTGTATTTTATTTTCATTTTGGAATCCAGGATGGGTTTAAAGAGTCTATCTGATGAGGCCATTGAAAGGCAAAATCTCTGCAAATCATTTTGCTTACTTCAAGAAGCTTTTATGACACTTTTTTGTAGAAATATTTATGGATTATTGTTTCTTAGAGACACCACTTCAATGTTATTGTTCCAACTTATTTCACAACGCGACTGATTTATTAACCTACGGAATAGCCATCAGCTCAACCTTTGTAAATTCATTGTCACTTTGGTCCTAATTGGCTAATTTGTTGCTACTCAGTGAATGGTAAAAATAATTATTCATATAGCGAAGAATACAACAGCAAGAAGCTCTCGTAGCTCAGTTGGTTAGAGCACCCGTTTAGTAAGCGGGAGGTCTTGAGTTCAACTCTCAACGAGAGCAACATTTTTGGTCTGAGCTAAAGTTTTTGATAACTGAACTTTTCGAACTCATAGATCAGAGAAGAATCACAAGTTTCTGGAGTTATATTTATTTTATAAGAAAAATACAACCCAAGATCAAGAGTAAAGCTTTTACACTTGCCAAACGGAAGAATCCTAAACCAAGTGATTCAGAAATCTCTATGAGTTCCCTATGGGTACCAAAAAAAAACAATTGAGAGTTTAAGCAGCAGGAGGCCTGAGTTCTTGATCACGAGATGTGTCACGAACGGATTGAGGCATATAATGCCACATTGGCATGTAACCGTAACTTGGATAAACAGCCATTTTGTTGTGGTTAAATGCAGCTGGAATATGAGGTATGAACCCTGAAGATGGAGCCGTCATAGACTTTAACTGTTGTTCTGTCTTCTCTTTATCCGCCTTCAACACCAGCTTTTCCTCCCTCAGCTCGTTCTTCTCCGCCTATAAAGAAACATACAAACTTAGAAATCTGTTCACATCCCATTGAACAAGATTCTTGGTTTAGGTGAAAGTGAATGAACAACCAACCTTGAGACTCTTGATCTCCTCTAAAAGCTTCTGGTTAGTTTCTTCAAGCTTAAGAGCTTCATCTCTAAGTTGATTCAATATACGGATTGCATCATCGAGTATAGCCGGTTTATCAGTCTTAGGAGTCCTCCCAGGCTCCAAAACCGAGCTCAAATCCATAAACCTAACAGAACAACAACAATTTTTTTCCCCTTGAGACAACTCACTTCACAAAACAAAAACATAGACTAAGCTCTAAACATACCTCTCATTTAGCTTCTCCCTCCTCAACCTTTCACGACACGCTTTAGTTCCTCCTCCTCTGCTACACGATCCAGTCCTTGCCCTATCAACAACCATCACAGATTCAATTAAAAACACAACCAACTACCACCAAATCACAAAAAGTTTATATTTTTTCAAAACTCACCGCTTTCTGGAGCAATCGTCATCTAAATGTTCCTGTTCTTCCTTAACAGCTCCACCAGATGAACCAGAATTGATCTCTACTTCTTCTTCCTGCACAACTTCACAATCTTGTTGCCCCACCTGTTCTGGCTCTAGCGACAAAACTCCATTATACGAGGACAAATCCAATTGAGAAGCTCCAATACTAAAGACTTCATCTGGCTCCTGCTGCAAATTCACACCATATGACACAAAATCTGGAAAGGTATCCTCTTGATCAGTCTGCAAATTTACACCAAACTGTGTGTAATCATCAAGTTCTGCTCCATTGCTACAAGAGTCATCATGACCAAAAAGATTCACATCCATCAATAGGAGTAAATATAAACAACAACATCCATAAAGCTACTTCTTCTCCTATTCAATTTAACAGCTTTCAGATACATTAGGGTTCGTCAAATTATCATCAAAAGACACAACCTTTCCCCCTGAAATGCGAAAAAAACAACAACACTTTTCACAGAAATCGAATTGAACATTAAAGATATGATTTTGCAATTGAAAAAAGGGATCAAATTCGATAAAACAACTGAATCGAAAGAGATAGAGAAAACAGAGGAAGGTGAAGGAAGAGAAGAGTGCGAAAGGACGAACCTTTGATCGAAGCAAAACAAATCAGAGACGAAATCATCGTCGAGAGAAGGATACATTTGAGAGTCTCCAAACAAATTTGAGATTTGTGGAAAGCTTCAACGGAGACGCCAATATTGGAAAAGGAACTATAAATTATAGAGATTATATTATTAAAGCGATCCTATTATTTAAAAAATTCCGAGTGACGACAAGGAGATAAGAATGGTGGGAACTATATTCGCCGATTTGATATTAGTGGAAATAAAAAACAGAGTGTTTTTTTTTACTCAAATTCCTATTCGGGAAATGACAAATCGCCTCTAGAAATACACTTTTTAAAGTATTGAAAGATAGACAAACAAAAAAAAGACAGAATCATATTTTCATGCGTAGATATTGGGGAATTTTATTGAATTTGCATTTGTTCTTTTTAAGATAGTAACTTTTTCATCGAGTGGAGTTGAGTAAACCAATCCGATGCAAGAACGTCTAAAGGAAAAGCAAATCGTTGATACGTTTTTGACGAGCAAGAGCATGAGCTTGAGAACTACACAATCTAGGATCAAATTCAAAGAAATGAAAAGGAAACCAACTTTCCAAAACGCAAGAATTGGTATGGTTTTATGAATGGTTCCGCCATGTCAATTCAGGTTTAGAATCCGCGAGTTGGACATAATCTATTTTATTATAGGGTTATACTTTTAGATTTCTAAAAAGTCAGGGTTATCGAGTTAGTATATGGCGGATTACAATCTCAAATGAATTAACTCGCATATCCTGCGAGTTAACCAATAAACAAAATAATATAATTAAAATTATCAATATTTATTTAAAATATAGTAATTTGTGATTTGTTTATTTAATTTGTTAGATATTATTGATTTTTAAAATAATATTATAATCTGTCATAAATTTATTTTACTATGTTTAAAAACTAATTGTAAAAAAAAAATTTACTTCTCAGAATAACTAAACAAGAAAAAAATACACTAATCAACAACAAAATTTACGGTCATAAAATGGATTGGGTTAGTGTTGGTGTGCTCTACGGTGTTGCGCCACTTCGCCAAAACTCACACAATTACATGGTGGGGTTTAGTGAAGCGAAATAAAGAAAAATTTGTATACATAAAAAAGAGAGAGAGAGAAGGAAATCAAAAGTAAATGAGGGAATAACAAGATGAAAGATTAGTGGAGATATGATCAGAGATTCATATCTTGATAGAGCCAGTCTCATCAAAATCGTATAAACATCAACATTGACAAAAAGAAGAGTCTACCTAGTCATGTTGTGGTCAGTGGTTACAGTGAACGAATAAAGAGGGTCCCTAAGTTTTTGCACCTCTTGGAACAATCTAACGTCGTATTGTCGTTGCCAAACGTATCTTCAAATTTTTATACCCCAACAAAAATAATAATTCTTGTGAAGTATCGTCTATATTGCTCTTGAAAACGACTCATGTGGAACGCACGACGAGAATAAAAAACAATTTACCTTTTTTTTTTGTTAAACTCATCTCCTTTGAATGTGGTTCATAAATTCGAGAGATTAGTAAACTGGTATCCACTAAACCGAATAATAAAATATCACTCGATTATTTTAGAGGAAAATCTCTTCGAATGATATACTTTTCACGCTTTATTACAACTACAGATAATTCTGATAGGACTTCGAATGAGTTGTATGATCAAGATGCCGCTTCTCAGAGCTAGAGACCAGCATATCTCGTAGCTTTTTGAAAGAAAAAAAAAAGAGAAGAAAAATATCCTTTGATCTATAAACTTTTGATGATTTATTCGGAACACGCCACACAACCAAAACAAGCTTTGATCAAAATCACAAACAACTCAGATATGTCTATAGTCAGCATAAAAGTCTTGAGAAATATACCAGAACTGGGCGGAAGGTGTGAGCGCTGTAGCATGACGTGAGGGCCAAGGATAAAGATTGCGAAAAGGAAGAATCCACCAGATATAATGCTAATGGTGACTAAAAGCCATTTCACATGGGCAATTGCAGTGATCACGCCAAAAAGGAATGCTACGGGCATGCATAGTAATGAAAAAAGTAGTAAGGGCAAGGCCACATGTAAGGATTTGAGGATGAGTGCTAGATCACCCAACTGCGCCCAAATAAGAGTACATATTGTTGCAACAGAACTTTGCATTGCCAAGATGTCAAAAAGCAGAAAAATGAAGAGAGTTGGGTTAGTGGCCAAAGTTGCCCTGCCCAAGTTTGGTTTTTTGCTATCGCTGATATAACCACCTGGTATTGTAAAGCCTGCAGCAAACGTCACTGTGGCTACAAGAGCCGCTACCACGAGAAGAGCGTTGACGTAATGTCTGTTTTTCTTAGGGTCTAGTGGCACTGACTGTATTGTTAATGACTTAACAGATTCGAAACCACTTGAGTGAATAGCGTATAATAAGAGCGCCAGTGTCCACCTCTGTAATTCCAAAAATATGGAGGTCAAGCTATAAATCATTTATGAGGGATCAAATGTGTTGTATGAAACGGAATCAGAAATACCTCATGAAAGATGTAGTTGGGTTTCACCTCTGACTCGGCAATATCCCTAGCTCTTAAGCCGCTTTTGTTTCGTAATTTCAGTATCTCGTGGTTACGGCTAGCAAGACAAGTAATGGAGTCAAAGTCCCAGTTCATGACGGCAAGGTGCAAAGGTGTATTCCCGTCCACATCTTGCCCAACACCCAGATGTTTCGTATCTTTATCATGCATCAACATATATGCAGTAAGAGAGGCCTCATTTTTTGCCGCCACGTGGAGAATGTTCTGACCAAGTCTGTTAAGAAGGTATTTTGAAGCTGGACAACGTTTTATAAACTCTTTAATAATTTCGTAATGTTCGTTTTTTGCAGCCGAATGAATTGGAAAAGAACCATCTTGGTCGCAGACATAAACACCCTTTGTTGATCGGTTTAAGATGTTGCATAGTCCTTTATAATACCCAATGGATGCTCCGTATGAAAGACAAGTCCTACCATCTTCATCTTGCTCGTCCATAAGACTTGGATATTCATCAAGAATAACATCAAGGACACCTACTCAAACAATTGGGAACAACAATTAGCCATCTTGGGGAGGAGATTCTCGTCCCAAGCTGGTTTTACATAATTTTAACAGATTAAACGTAGCTGTTACTGATTATTAAAGAAAACAAAAAACAAACCTATACTTTTGGCCTTCAAAGCAACATGTGCAAGATGTTTGTTCCCTTGTAATTTCGAATCTAAGTTAAACTTCCTCACTTCACGGTCCACGTTGTCGTCTGTGGTTTTCAAAATTGCTTTCACAAGGTCTTCAAATTTATTTCCAGCGTCTACGGCTTCGTACAAGGAAGATATTCCCTTGTTATTTCCAAGAAAAGGAGCATCCTTGTCCGCGTTCACCAGACAGGTAGCCATCTCCAAATAGCGTCCTTCAATGGCGTAGTACAGAGCAGTATTTCCATCTTCGTCCTTAAGAACATGTGGATTCAGTCCCTCACTCTCTTCAGTACTCAGACTAGCTAAAGCAGATGTTACCGATGCAACAAGAGCCTCAACAACTTTGGTATGACCGCCATGAGTAGCCACATGTAGCGGTGTCTGACGGCTTGAGTTTTGCTCGAATAGAAGGCATGGACATTCAAAGATAATCTCCTTCACTAGTTCCAGATGACCCCATTTAGCAGCAATATGAAGAATTGAATCTCCTGTATTGCTCTTGACACGTTCCATTGGCGTTCCATTGCTTCTCAACTTCTCCAGACATTCTTTTTCCCCATTACTCATTCCACCAAAAATCTCCGGAGTCATCTCGACATCTTCACCAGGGAGAGCGAAAAGATCCGACAATTTAAGGTTAGTACGGAACTTTGGCACAGGTTCGGTGTCGCCCGTAGGTGACGTGGTGCCAACTCCTCCGCTGTGAGAGAAATCTGGTAAAACAATTTGTTACCAGGGTCAAAATAGTTATTTACTAGTATAGTAGTTAGTATCTTATGTAGATATATCGAAAGTTTTACAGCTCTCTTATCGCTAATTTTTATCACTTCTAACTATTTTGTATCACTTACGATTGTTTTCTTTTTGCCAAAATATTTCTACTGTTTTATTTCATCAATCGAATTAACCACTCGTCTTACATTTCATGAGACAAAATTTGTGAGTTCTAACTATGAAATCAATTAACTTATGAAAAATCTAAAATATAAATTTGTAAATATCAGAATATAATAAGTTAATGAAATCATAAATATCTTTATCTAATAGTCAATTCAAAATTAATCTAAATTTTAACTAATCGAGATTTGTCAAGTTGAAGACTCATAAGAGAAAAGAACATAAACACTTGCGCGTTTTGTTAAAAAAAAATTATGTAGATTTTTTACTAAATTATATAAATCTTGGATAGTGACATTTATTAGTTCTTAACTATCTATATTAATATTTTTGAATTACATTTTAGAGAGTAACTTTGTTTTCAGTTAGTATTTACAAAGAATGTCATTACTTATAAGTTATAACCAAACAACTTTACAATTAAAAGATTTTAACATCAATTATAAAATAAAAAAATCATAAAATTTAAAAGAATGATTCTCCTATCATTAAGATTTATTTTTTAATTATTTTGAATCATCATATAAGACATAAAAAGTTTAATTTGTCTGTATTCTTGTGATTCCAATTGTTTAAAACGAACATATATTACTCAATTAATAGAAAATAAATTGAGTTCAACATCCAACATCAGCTAAAATATTTAGACAATCGTTCAGAGCCATAAAAAAAATAAGATAAAAAATGAATTCGAATCTTAATGAACATGAAATTTAACTTAGTAAATATCCAAATTTACAAAGTTTCTATACGGTTTTTTTTATAGTTGAAATGTTTAAGTTTACCTGATATAGTAAATTTTTTAAGTTATAATATTATAATTAATAAATCCAAATTCAATTAAAAAGTTTAAAATATTATAAATATATTTAAACATATAAACAATTTAAAATAATATAGGACAAGTTATATTGTGAGACATGTTATATGGTGAAACAGGTTTGAATCGATATTAATAAAAAGTTAAAATATTATTAACCGGTAATTCATATGGGTTATATTTTTATTAATTATTTTGTTAATAAAAGACATGTTGAATAAGACTAATTTTATTAAATTTTTATAAAACAATATAATTGTTATGTGGTATATTGCTAGTTATATCCTAGTGTTATATCCTAGTTTATAACAAGAATCAAGTAGAATAGTTTTTCCTTATCTTTTTTATGTAGATTGGTTGGTTTTGCATAGGTGTCAATAATAATTTATATAGGGTCACTATACTCGTTAATAAAGCACATGTAATGAATATTCAAAATTTGTGGCCACCCTATGACTCATGTACCTTTCCGTTGATCATGAGAAACTAACATTGACCTTTGTGCCTCAATTCTATCTAGATCTGCTCCAGAACTGTCCATCGCAAACCTAAAATAATCACACAAATGGTTTGAAAAGTGAAAACACAGATTTAAGTTTACTAGTTACTACCACGTCCACAAACAAAAAAGTCAACCATTGCATGCAGAAGGGGCAGAGAAAAAGACTTACCAAGTGGCAGAAGAATTTGAGTAATGCAAGAGCTTTTGCTTAAGGTTCGTCCCTTAGTTTTAAAAGTCGTTAATGTCTCGAGTCATGGTTATCGAGAGGAGTGGTGGTCTCCTATAAATAAGCAAAGGCCGTTCTTATCTTCTGTCTTAAAACTGTCTTGGATGCAATCCACCACACACAGAGTTTTCATATGAAATTGTACATGTCTTGAAAGCCGGCGATTAAAAGATGACCCCAGTTACTAACTCATTAGAAGACTTTGAAGTCGTCTCCTAATATAGTTGGTCTAAATTTGTATTTTTTTTTCCTGGGAGAAAGTGACAAGATGAGTAATGCAAATTCTAAATGTCGTTACTGTCTCGACTCAAGTGAAAGTGGTGGTCTCCTATAAATAAGCCAAAGGTCGTTCTTGTCTTCTGCCTTAAAACCTATCTTTGCCTTAAATGAAAAAAGCAATCCACCACACACAGAGTTTTCATATATATGGAATCTTACCATGTCTTTAAAGCCAGAGATTAAAAGATGACCCGAGTTATACTAACCCATTAGAAGACTCTGAAGTCGTCTCCTTATATAGTTAGTCTAAATTTGTATTTTTCTGGGAGAAAGTGACAACGTGACCCTGTTTGTTATATGAATCACTCCTACCTCTTCATGATCTTTCTCTTTATCTTGCAGTAAGCTTCTGGATTGGGTTTTTATCATTTCTTTCCTAATTACGGTTTCACTGTTGTAGCCCAACTATACCCAGACCAGAGAGCAAGTTGAGGCGGGGTTTAAGCGGATATAGCTAAAACTTATAGATAAATTAGTGATTCATTGATTGTAGGAATACCAGAAATTTTAGTTCATCGCAAGTTTATTAGTTTACTGTTGCTGTATATTCATTCTCTAGCCAAAAAACAATTACGCTTGAAACAACTTTTTTTACATGTACATCATACTTTATATTTTTATTTTATTTTTTTCCTTATAAATTCATTGATATCAAAACAAGATTACAAAGTCAGTATACAGTAATTTTTGGAAACAATTTCTTACATAAACAGATATATACGCCATATAATGAGAAATATACACCAAAAGAAGTAAATTTGACGATGTTTCAAATAAGTCTTACTCGCTATAAGATTTTTAAATCCTATATTTTCTTTCTCTTTATCCGATTTCGCTCTAACGCAAATTGTTTGCGTGGATAGCTTTTCTTGGCTTGATTTCCAAAGTGCACACTGCATGGTTAAACCTATTGATTCTAACATAAGTTCTGAGGCTATGACTATCGGATATTCGGATACCAACACTTCCGTAACCGAGTCTCTCTATGGGGATTTGACTTTGACTTTATGATCTTTGAAATCAACCTTTGAAATTGTTTCCGCTTGTTAACTATGGTTTCCTCCTTCATCCCAAAATGCCCTATCTTCCGCAGTTGTTGCCTGATATATTTTTCCTTGATCGGAAATAGAAAAATACAAACCCATTTCTCCATCCTAAGAAACGGTTTTGGGTTTGCAAATTCAAACAGTTTCTATCAATTTATCAGTTATGGACTCAAAAGTTGTTATGTAGCATTGGTTATTGTAAGTGATTGCTATTTCTATAGAGAATTTGGTAACTTAGCTTCTTAGTTTTTAGCATGTAATTGTTGTGTAGAGTGATTCGTTTACTATGATATGAACCCATTTTACAGTGCTAACTGCTAAGACGTCAAGGACGGTTCAGCATAATGAAATAGTCTTCTCATTGTCCTCCGTCACATCACTAGTTGTATGGTTTATACACATTATCTTATAGGCAAAGATGTGTTTGTTTTGTTTCTTGTGTTGGTTAGCAATCGAATCATGTGTGTGTGTTTTATTTTGTTTGCTAAACGGCTGAAGTAACTTGCCGTTTTTTCGTTTTTAATTACTGTAATAGTATTCATGTTGCGACTAACATATAACTTTATTTGGCTGATTTATTTAGGCAAATTTTCATGTTTGTTTGGTGGCTTACTTGTCACTTCATCAATTAAAAAAATGATGTCGGATGCAACAGTCCATGTCATCATCATCAAAGGAAATACGAAACGTTTTTTTTTTCAACTCGTCTTCTTCACATGAGTTTTTCACATCATCGGAATTTCCAATTCATCACCGTCTTCCTCATTCTTCTTTCATCCTTCTCTCGATACGATTGGGTAAAGAATTTGTATTTAACACCGTCGATAAATGGTGTAGAGTTGTGCAAATAGATACGGAAATAACGCACGACAAGCTTGTGAAGTCGGTGTTCGATGACTACGGATTGAGTGAGTTGAGCTATCAGTTAAAGCTACCAAGATACCGCTTCTCAGAGAGACCATCATATCTAGCTTTTTATTTTTATTTTGAAAGAGAACAAAAATCTCCTTTCATCAATAAACTTTTGATGATTTTTTCATACGAAGAATGCCTTTGAATAGGCTACAAACTCTTAATAACAACCACAAAAAAGAAACTTTATCAAAGACACAAAAAGCCCAATTATGTCTTTATACTGCATAAAAGTCACGAGAAAGTCACCAGCGTACTTGGGAGAAACGTATGACCGTTGTAGCATGACGTGAGGGCCAAGGACAAAGATCGCCCAAGAAAAGAATAAAACAGATATAATGCAAATGATGACTACAAGCCATTTCACATGCCCAACTGCAGTGACCACGCCAAAAAGGAATGCCAAGGGCATGCAGAGTAAAGCAAAAAGCAGTAAGGGCAAAGCCACATGTAAGGATGAGCGAATGAGCACTGGATCACCTAACTGCGCCCAAATAAGAATACCTATTGTTGCAACGGAACTTTGCATGGCCAAGATGTCAAGTACCAGAAAAATGAAGAGAGTTGGATTAGTGGCCAAAGTTGCCCTGCCCAAGTGTGGAGCAGAGCTGTTAAACCCACCTGGTATTGTAAAACCTGCAGCAAACGTCATTGTGGCTACAAGAGCAGCTACCAGGAGAAGAGTGTTGACGTAATCTCTGTTATTTTTAGGGTCTAGTGGCACTGACGGTTTTGTTAATGAGTGTACAGATTCGAAACCCCTTGAGTGAATAGCGTATAATAAGAGCGCCAGTGTCCACCTCTGTAACTCAAAAAATGGGGGTCGAGCTATAAATCATTTATGTGATATCAAATTTTGTTGTATGAAACGAAATTATACATACCTCCTGAAAGATGTAGTGGGGTTTCACCTCTCTCTCGGCAATATCCCTAGCTCTTAAGCCGTTTTTGTTCCGCACTTTCAGTATCTTGCTACTCCTAGCAAGCCAAGTAATGGATTTAAAGTGCCAGTTCATGACGGCAAGATGCAAAGGTGTATTCCCGTCCACATCTTGCCCAACACCCAGATGTTCCGTATCTTTATTAATTATCAACATGTTCGAAATCCAAAATTTCCCATTTTTTGCTGCAATGTGGAGAACGTTCTGACCAAGTTTGTTAAGTAAGTGTTTTGAACCTGGACATCGTTTTATAAACTCTTCAACAATATTTTCATGACCTTTCTCTGCAGCTGTATGAATTGGAAAAGAACCATCTTGGTCGCAGACATAAACACCCTTTGTTGATCGTTCTAAGAGGTTGCATACTCCTTCATAATACCCTATATGTGCTGCGAGTGAAAGACAAGTCCAACCATTTATATCTCGCTCGTCCATAAGACTTGGATATTCATCAAGAATAACATCAAGGACACCTGCTCAAACAATTGGGAACAACAATTAGTATACATACAAATATTTTTACCGCCTTGAGGAGGAAATTCCCGTCTCAAACTGGTTTTACATATTTGAATAGAATAAATGCAGCTGCTACTGGTTAAAGCGAAAAACAAACCTATACTCTGGGTCACCAAAGCAACATGTGCAAGAGATTTCTGCCCTTGTAACTTTGACTCCAAGTTAGACTTCTTCCCTTTAAGGTCCTTGTTGCCTATGATTTTCAAAATTGCTTTCACAAGAGATACATCTCCAGTATTTATTGCCACAAACAAGGAAGATACTCCATACTTATTTCCAAGAAAAGGAGCATCCTGGTTTGCGTTCACCAGACATACAGCCATCTCGAAATAGCGCCCTTCAATCGCGTAGTACAGAGCAGTATTTCCATCTTTGTCCTTGAGAACATATGGGTTCATTCTCTCACTCTCTTCATTACACAGTCTAGCTGAAGAAAATGTTACCAATGCGACAAAAGCCTCAACAATAGTGGTATGACCGCTATGAGCCGCCACATGTAGCGGTGTCTGACCGCTTGAGTTTTGCTCCAAGAGAAGACGCGGGCATTCACAGACAATCTCCTTCACTAGTTCTAGATGACCCCATGTAACAGCAAGATGAAGAATTGAATCTCCTGTATTGCTCTTGATACGTGCCACTGAAATTCCACGGCTTCTCAACTTCTCCAGACATTCTTTGTTCCCATCACTTATTTTACTAAAAACCTCTGGAATCATCCGGACATCTTCACCACGGATAGCGTAAAGATCCGACAATCTAAGGTTAGTAAGGAACTCTGGCACAGATTCGGTGTCTCCTGTAAGTGGCGTGACGCCATCTCCTCCGCTTTGAGAGAAGTCTTGTGAACCGTGTATGTTCATGGGTAAGTATGTTCTGTTCTGTTGATCATGAGACGCATCTGTTGACCTTTGTGCCTCAATTCTATCTAGCTCTGCTTCAGAACTGTCCATCGCAAACCTAAACTAATCACACAAATAGTTTGGAAACACAGATTTAAGTTACTAACTTCCACGACCACAAACAAAAAAGTCAACCATTGCATGAAGAGGGGGCAGAGAAAGACTTACCAAGTGGAAGAAGAAGATCAGTAATGCAAGAGGTTTTGCTAAAGGTTGACGAGATTGAGACAAAAAGTTCGTCCATTTATATTAAAAGTTTTGTCTCGAGCCACGTCGAGTCATGATGATCGGAAGGAGTGGTGGTCAGGTCACCTATATATAAATTAAGGGAAAGTGTTTCTTTAGTCGGAAATAATTAGGAGAAAAATTCAAGACAAAGATTAAAAAATGACCCGAGTTATTAAGTCATTAAGTTATAATTAAAGACTTTGAAGTCGTCGTCTCTTAATAAAGTCTAAATGTCTATTTTGTTGGGAGAAAGTTGCGGCGGGGTTTCAGCGGAGATGCTCCTATTCCTAACATAAAACACCGAGAATATGTGACATAGTGGAAACTTTATAAAGAAGCTAGTGATTTTAGGCTACCAGAAATCTAAGTTCATCACTCGTTTATTATAGTTTGCTGAGTAATTGGTTGGACCTTATGCACGTTCTACTGTAAAATAATTCAACAGCTTCAAATTGAAGTATCGAACCAATCAAGCGTTATACTGGAAACTTATTTTTTTTTCCATGGACATCAAACTTTTTTATATCAATGACTTTTAACAAAGCATTTCTTATTTTACCTATTTTGTTGCACATCACTACATTTTATATTAAACATTAGATTCAATGGGATCGCAAATACCACCATATTTTTCAATATTCTTACAAGAGGTAGAATATTTTTCAATATTCTTTTTCCATGCTTCTCACTTTACTTGTGTTTATTCCATGCAATGCCAACTCTTTGGCTGATTCTTTCTTTAGCAAAGCAGGTAGCCACATTTGGCCGTAGACTATTTGGTCAATTTGCTAGTTGAGTTAATAAAATCTCTGACCCATAAAAAAAAGTTATAAAAAGAAAAGAGAACCGGACCATTTTTATTTTTGTTGACATCAAACCGGACCATTGGTGAAAACCCCCAAATCGAATTCCAGAATCATCGTCTCCATCGTAATCGACTCAAATCAGGCAACGGTTACCTCCGCGTCGAATTTCAGCGACCACCCATTTCTGGGAAGGGAAAAAGCTGCGCAATTTGTGGATTTCTTTCTCAGAAAATGTCGTTAGGGCAAAAGAGTTCGACGGATCCTGGTGCGATGCTCACTTCTCTTCTGAACAAGCGAGAGAAGCTTCGCCAAGAGTTACGAAGCATCGAGAAACAGGTTAGGGCACCAATGGTCCAGAGTCGATTCAATTGTGAAATTCGATTTCATAGAGAAATTATTGTTTGGGGCATACTTCAAATCTTGGGTTCTTTGTAATCTTAGGTTTATGAATTGGAGACAAGCTATCTTCAAGAATCGAGTCATATTGGAAATGCTTTGAAAGGCTTTGAAGGGTTTTTGTCTTCCTCCAAGAGTACTGCTAGGTCTCTCATTCTCCTCTTCTCTTGATTCTGAAAAAACATTGACTTTGGATTCTATTTGCAGCTTCATACACTTTAGAGAATGTGGTAACTTCTCAGTTTTAGTATTTTGTTGTGTGGAACGAGAAATTGAGTTTGATATGAAGTTATGAACCCATTTCTGCAGTGCTAAAAGGTCAAGGAAGTTTCAGCCTGAAGACAGAGTCTTCTCATTGTCCTCAGTTACATCACCAGCTGTATGTTTTAGACAATTTTTATCACCTTCTTTCATATGCAAAGACGTTTTTTGTTTTGTTGTGTTGGTTTGCAATAGAATCAACTGCCGAAAGAACATATGGTTCCCTTTCTAGTAGGTAGTTTGGTTTGAGAATCAGTGTCTTTAGATATGGTTGAATACTACATGGCAAATATCTCTAACAGATTCAAACAAGTGTGAAAGCTGAATCTATGATTGTGAAAGAGCTAGAGTTCTGTGACTATATGTCTTGTCTTGTGACTGTCGTTTGTTAGTTTATTACTCGGCCTTCTTTAGAAAAAAGGTTTGAGAATATAGTTTCTTTAGATATGGTTGATTACTACATGGCTAATATCTCTAGCAGCTTCAAACTTAAGTGAAAGCTGAATCTATGATGTCAAATAGCTAGAGACTGGAGTTCTTTGAAATGCCTGTGTCTTTTCTTGTGACTGTCATTTGTTAGTTTATTACTCTGCCTTCATTAGAGAGAAAGGTTTTTAGACTGGTATGTTGATCTTCCCTGAAATGTATTCAGGCTGAAGAACTTGGTGTTGGAAGAGAAGGTAAGCCCTGCAGCAAACAACTACACTGAATTCACTTTTGCAAATCTTGGATCAGTTTTTACACACTTTATCTCTGTATGATATAGATGGACGAGCTGAATTAGGGCCAGGGCGATCCAAGGGTGGTTTGTCGACACAGTTAGTTTCCCGACCTAGCTTACTTTACCTCGTTCGTACCTGCCCTGTATGTCTCTGATACATGGTTTTGGTTTGTTGACCAATGTGATAAAATTACAGGGGAAAGCCGAAGAAAGGGAGAGGACAATCAATAATAGCAAGAGAGGCAAAGAGAAGCAGACCATCTACAGAACCAGATTATGAAGATGAAGATGATCCTGATATGAATATGTATGGCCATGGTTCACTCATCTAAGGCATTTTCTGTTTTGGTGCCAGAAACAGTAAGAAAACAAATAATTTTGTAACCTTTTTTGTGCATCCTAGAACAAAACTGAATCTATCTAAGTAATCTAGGAATTAATCTGCCAGCTTTATATCATCCATTATTATGAAGTTGCAGTGAGGCTTTTATCAAATATCTTAAGCTATGTCTAGAAAAAGTGAAAAACTATATGATCATATGAGTTTATAGTACCTTTTTAATTACATGATGTGAGAGTGGAATTAGTTGGCATGTATCATCATGATTCATTATTTGTGATGGAAGCTTAAATTAGAATTTGTTCTTCTGGGTCCAACTTAGTCTGTACTTTTCCTTTTCTTGCTTCTTTTTATATTACTTTTCTAATATACCTTTTTTTTTTAATTGCAAATAAAATGATTTTTTTCTTACATTGAAGTGAAATTATCTTTGACAAAAAAAAAGAAGTGAAATTATCTATGAAGAAGAATGTTTATACATTCACAAAAAAAACAAGAATGATTTCTATCCCATGCATACAATTTTTTAGAGTGGTGAGCCATATGTATTCACATTACATAAGAAAAATATAATGTAGAAAAAAAGTTTGTTAACACTTCTGAAAATTCTCGAATTTTGTAACAAAGAAGAAAGAATGAGAAAACCAAGTTCTTTAAAAAATTCAACCAAGAGAAATCAGAAGAAGAACATGGAACACACTCATGAGTGATCGATCAATCAAGCACTTCGTTTTAGCCTTTCTTGGAATTCAAGAAACGACCTCTCTTTCTCCATCTTCATACTTTCTCTAAACTTGTAGATGAACTCGTCGGCTCTCTCGTTAACCTGCAGATGAGGCGATGCAGCCACCACTCTCCTCCAAGCATCTTCCATCGAATCAGCAATCTCCGGCATCCCTTCTTCTTCTTCTTCTTCTTCTTCTTTTTGCTCTTCTATTCGTCTCACAACATTCTCTTTGCTCCCACTTGTCCCCTCACCGCGTGATTGGCTTTGGTATTGATAGATTTGAGAGTATTCATCATCGTATCCATACTGACGACGCTTTGGTTTGGTGAGAGATCGAGAAATGAAGTTGAGAAACTGTCGAGAACTTTGGTTCCGGCTATAGTAGTATTTGTCCGTGTAGCTATTGTTTTGAAGGTACCTTGTTCTAAAAGGAACGATGAGACGGCGAGAAATGAACCGGAAGACACGAGCCGTTGATTCTCTGACCGATGAAGCGATCTCCATGTCTCTGAACTTCGACTTGACCATGTTTGTAAAGTTTTTCCATGCCCTCTTCGCAGGATTTTGCTTCTTCTTTTGCCGCAACGAAGCCATTCAGAGACTTACTTTTTTTTTTTTTTTTGAAAAATAGGTTTGGCCAAATGTGTATTATTGTCAAGAAATGCTTTATATTTTGCTACGAGCCTTTCATTCTTCGATTAAAATATTAAAACGCTATTGCTTTTGGGTAAAAAGTAGGGAACAAAAAGTGGGTTCTCTTAGCTTACTCTGGATGGCAAAAACTCAGATTCTGGCTTAAAAAAGGGCATATTGTTTTTGCACATCTTCAGGTCTTAAAGCGTTTTCATGAGGAAGTTTATTATTTTCATACACTCTGAAAGTAAAGTTATATATCTTAAGAATTTTTCTTTAACTAAATTTCTTCACAATCTCTTTTAAAGATGTATGAATCCGAGTTGTTTTGAAGTTCTGTAAAGATGTAAGTTATGCTCCTTGAAGCTAAGACCATGTGAGATCCGACCAAGGGAAGGCCCATAATTTTATTGGATAAAGACTAATGAACCTAATTATTGGATTGGGACTGTTGAGCTAATAATTATTTATTTAACCAACAACCAATCAATCAATCATACATTTCTCTACACATTCCAGAAAATTATAATTAACCATAGCATTATATTCCTCATACGCACCCACCAATTTGTTTTAAGACATGTCTTGGACATTATCTGCTTCATTCTGTCTTACAATAGTCAGAAATTCAGATATTTCCAGTACAACAAGTAAGTCTCGTCCTTGCATTACAAGATTCCACATAAGCTTGAAAGGCTCTTTCAACGTTGGTTTGAAATGCGAACAATCTTGTGTTTTGCGGTTTATCCGCTATTACATTAGACCGAAACCAAACTGGTACTTCGGAGGACACAATAGCCTCATAAGTTACAAAAAAAAAAACATGTTTTGCGATTGTGTCGGCTTGGTCTGAGAGTAAGGGAAATTATGCCGAACTCTGCTTGAAATCTTTTATTTGGCCAATTGTGCTTAAGGAGCACCAAATAGTTTTCTTTCTTAGCCCGTTACCGGATCTTTTACCTTTTCAAACGATTTATGCATATTTTTGTAGTGAATAAGCATGGATTTTCTTTTTCTATGCTAGAGGTTTAATTTCCGCCTAACAATATGTAAGTCTATGCAATTTTTATTTTTAAATTGGATGTCCAAGAAAAGTGCATTTTTTCTACGCCGACTAAAAAAAAATTGACGTCCAAAAGCTATAATTGATTTTTTTTTCCTGTTATTATTTAGATTTGACACTAATGGCACCGACCAGTTAAACTTTTTACTAGTTCTCTCTACTAATAAAAGAAAATAGCTGATATATAAAGTACTAATTTTGAGGACAAACATAACTACTGATACTTTGATTACAATATTAATCTGATGATGCCGGAGATCAAAGGTTCCAGTAAGTGAAAGCCATTGATACTCGATTTCAAAGAGTTATTTGGAGTATAACGAATCTGGAATTTTGGTATAACATGTCTACGGAGAATCTACGAATTGATGCAAGAGAAGATATCAAGTAACATCAATAACATTAGACGATTATGGAGTTTCATCGAAGAGATGATAACCAAAAACGACGATCTCATCAATTTGGGATTGAATCTGAAAAGGAAAGAAACGGTTGACGAGCAAGACTTCGGTTTCTAAAGCATAGTCGAAATTCACCTTTTTATCGTTTATTAAAATATTTAATTATAATTGTGTGGATGTATGTTTGAATGTGTTTATTAATAATGTATTACGGATGTATCTAACTCTTGTATTCGATTCAAAATCAATGAATGAATTATGTGTAAAAAAAAGAAGAAAAAAGACTATTAATCTGATACTGCAAAACCGCAAATGTTCAGTTAAAAGTTGTTTTCAATCATGAATCTTGTGTCCCAAGTCCCATGAAAACCAAACCAACTATGAGTTGGTCTAGTAGTTAACCTTTTAAGTAAGCAACGTAGAGATTCTAGAAATTACGGGTTCGAAAACATAAAAATTATTCTCTTTTCAAAACTAGATAGAACTTTTTTCTCGTGATACGAAATTTCTTTTTTATTTTTTCTTGGGAAAAAACAAAATATTATGACTGAACTGTTGTTTTCTTGTCAGCCCAAAAATATATTTGTCATGAATATTAATTTAATTAATTTCAAACATTAAAAATTTAAAAAATAAACTTGTTAAGAAATTCAAACATTTTGAAAAAATTATGGTCAATAAGTAGTTAGTCAAACTGTCTTTTAATCACCAAATTCACCCAGAAATAAACTTGTTTAATGTTGTCCGTTACGTATCAAAAGCTGAGACTGAAAATACGAAGAAGCTTCATCTCTCTTTTTCTCAAAAGTCAAAAGTCAAAATAGTGAATACGCGTTTTCCAGTTTATTCTTCGTATATGTCATAGCGTTCAGAAACATTGTGTATATGTGATCTTGAACTTTTCTTGACACGTTATCTCATGGCTTCTTCTTCTTCGTCTTCGTCTCGCACCTGGAGATACCGCGTGTTTACGAGCTTCCACGGAGCAGACGTCCGTAAAACATTTCTGAGCCATTTACGTAAACAGTTTAACTACAATGGGATCACGATGTTCGATGATCAGGAGATCGAGAGAAGTCAAACCATCGCACCTGCTCTCATTAAAGCCATTAAGGAATCAAGAATCTCAATCATCTTGCTATCGAAGAACTATGCTTCTTCGAGCTGGTGTTTGGATGAGTTGTTGGAGATTGTCAAGTGCAAGGAAGCTATGGGACAAATAGTGATGACGGTCTTCTACGGAGTAGATCCATCTGATGTGCGGAAACAAACAGGAGAATTCGGGAGGTCTTTCAATGAAACGTGTTCTCGAAGTACGAAAGAGAAGAGGCGAAAATGGAGTCAAGCTTTGAACCATGTGGGAAACATAGCTGGAGAACACTTCCAAAACTGGTTTGTTTGTTTTCTTTTAATTAATTTTGTGATTATTCTTTTTTCTTAAACTGATATGTATTATCAATTTTACATTGTGATTTTTTATTCTCACTTGTTAGGGACAATGAATCAAAGATGATTGAAAAGATTTCAAGAGATATTTCAAACAAACTAAATTCTACAATCTCTAGAGATTTTGACGATATGGTTGGACTTGAAGCACACTTGGAGGAAATGAAGTACTTGTTAGATTTAGATTATAAGGATGGAGCTATGATAGTTGGAATTTGTGGTCCTGCAGGCATTGGTAAGACTACTATTGCTAGAGCTTTATATAGTTTACTTTTAAGTAGTTTCCAGCTTAGTTGTTTTGTGGAGAATCTTAGTGGAAGCGATAATAGAGGTCTTGACGAGTATGGTTTTAAGCTGCGTTTACAAGAGCAACTTCTTTCAAAGATTTTAAACCAAAATGGTATGAGGATATACCATTTAGGTGCAATACAAGAAAGGCTATGCGACCAAAAAGTGCTTATCGTTCTTGATGATGTGAATGATCTAAAGCAATTAGAGGCTTTGGCTAATGAGACTAGTTGGTTTGGTCCTGGAAGTAGGATCATTGTGACCACAGAAGATAAAGGGCTTTTGGAGCAACATGGTATCAACAAAACTTACCATGTAGGTTTTCCATCTATAGAAGAAGCTCTTGAGATCTTTTGTATATATGCTTTTAGAAAAAGCTCTCCACCTGATGGTTTCAAAAAGCTTACAAAGAGAGTAACAAATGTTTTTGATAACCTTCCATTGGGTCTTCGTGTCATGGGTTCATCTTTACGCGGGAAGGGGGAAGATGAGTGGGAAGCTCTATTGGACAGGCTAGAAACTAGTCTAGATCGAAATATCGAGGGAGCGCTAAGAGTTGGGTATGATAGCTTGCAGGAAGAAGAACAAGCTCTATTTCTCCACATTGCGGTCTTTTTCAACTACAACAAAGATGAGCATGTGATTGCTATGCTCGCAGACAGTAACTTGGATGTCAAGCAAGGGTTAAAAATCCTAACCAATAAATCACTCGTATATAGATCTACCAGTGGGAAAATAGTAATGCACAAATTACTACAACAAGTGGGTAGAAAAGCAATTCAAAGACAAGAGCCTTGGAAACGTCACATCTTAATAGATGCGCATGAGATTTGTTATGTTCTTGAGAATGATACAGTAAGTTATTTTAGTTCGAGTTAAATAATTCTTTAGTAAAGTAGGTTTTTCTTTTTTTCCTGTTGTACTAACATATTCTTCATTTGGGGTATATTATAGGATACTAGAGCTGCTTTAGGCATATCGCTTGATACATCTGGAATCAACAAAGTTATCATAAGTGAGGGAGCTTTCAAAAGAATGCGTAATCTTCGATTCCTAAGTGTCTACAATACAAGATATGTTAAAAATGATCAAGTGGACATACCTGAGGACTTGGAGTTTCCACCTCATCTACGGTTGCTTCGGTGGGAAGCATACCCGAGTAATGCTCTTCCTACTACATTTCATCCAGAATATCTTGTAGAACTTGATATGAAGGAGAGCCAGCTTGAGAAGCTTTGGCAAGGAACACAGGTTAGAATATTTACTTGGAAATTTTGAATACGTACGTTTACTTTCTCATCATGTTCTCAGTTTTTTTTCTTTGCCTGTGATTAATACTCAGCCACTTACAAATCTCAAGAAAATGGATTTGACACGATCCTCTCATTTGAAGGAACTTCCAGATCTTTCAAATGCTACAAATCTCGAGAGGTTGGAGCTGAGTTATTGCAAGAGTTTGGTAGAGATTCCTTCCTCATTTTCGGAACTTCGAAAACTAGAGACGTTGGTAATACACAACTGCACAAAGCTAGAAGTTGTTCCAACTCTCATCAACTTGGCATCTCTTGATTTCTTCAACATGCATGGTTGCTTCCAACTGAAAAAATTTCCAGGTATTTCTACACACATCTCAAGACTCGTTATAGATGACACACTGGTAGAAGAACTTCCTACATCAATAATACTTTGCACTCGGCTTAGAACTCTCATGATAAGCGGCAGTGGAAACTTTAAGACATTAACATATCTCCCTCTGAGTCTAACGTATCTAGACCTAAGGTGTACGGGTATTGAGAAGATTCCAGATTGGATCAAAGATCTTCATGAGCTAAGTTTCCTTCATATAGGGGGCTGTAGAAACCTAAAATCGCTGCCACAGCTTCCTCTTTCGATCAGGTGGTTAAATGCATGTGACTGCGAATCACTCGAGAGTGTTGCTTGCGTTTCAAGCTTAAATTCATTTGTGGACCTAAATTTCACCAATTGCTTCAAACTGAACCAAGAAACACGAAGAGATCTTATCCAACAATCATTCTTTCGCAGTTTGAGAATTTTACCAGGAAGAGAAGTGCCCGAAACGTTCAATCACCAAGCTAAAGGAAATGTCTTGACTATTCGTCCGGAGAGTGATAGTCAATTTTCTGCATCCTCAAGATTTAAAGCTTGCTTTGTGATTTCCCCTACCAGGTTAATCACGGGGAGAAAAAGGCTTATTAGTTTATTGTGTCGTCTCATAAGCAAAAACGGTGACTCCATCAACGAAGTTTATCATTGTTTCAGCTTACCTGATCAGTCCCCGGGAACACAATCGGAACATCTTTGTTTATTTCACTATGACTTCCACGACAGAGATAGATATTTTGAAGTAGATAGTGAGATATTGTTCGAATTTAGCTGCACACCTTCTGACGCCTACGAGATCGTTCAGTGCGGTGTTGGAACTTATGGAGAAGAAATCGAACAAATCAGCGATTGGAGCAATGCATCTGAAGAAATAGAAACTGAAAATATTTCTGACGACGTCAACCAATATAGAGATAGACATCCTTGCAAATCAGATAAGGCATCAAAAGAAGCCAATGTAAAAGGTCATAAACGTAAAGGTTTTTGGAGTTGGCTGCGTAGGAGATAGCATTTATATCTCATATATATGCCTCTTAACAACTTCTCAAAGGTGAGATTCCTTTTCTTCTTTTTTTTTCTTTTTTTTTTGTTCTTCTACTTCTTGGCTTTACCAAACTTTCCAAAGAAATATTAACGTGATGATCATATACATGTTGTTTTAGCTGCCTTTAACTTGTCTTTAACGGGACTCCCTTATTTCGGTGGAGGAGTCGTGGTTATGTGTCCTCTAGACTCCTAATGTATTTGTGATAGTTCTACTTCTACAAACATGTTTTGTCAAAATATTGATATACCTAATTAGAAGATAAGTAGAAAAAAACAAATGAAGAAATATAAAGTAATTTTATGAACTAATTTTTAAAAGTCAATTCCAATATATAATTATTTTAAGAATATTGAATATATGTGCCTGCGGCAACATCTAGTATATAATTTTCTCATCGTATTAGAGATCTAGAGTATATTCTTCATTCTTTCACGGGGTTTATTTTAAGAATATTGAAAATATGTACATGCGGCAACAATGTTTGGGTGTTAATCTAGGTACCTTTTTTCTAGATTTGGGTCAAATTAGGTAAAGATCAGGTTATTTATAGACAAAGTTTGAGCTCTACAAGATACATGACTTGCCTCCCAAAATAGGTCTAATACATCTTGCAGACTTTTATCTATTTTTAATTTTTATATATATTCCCGATCGTGTTATATCTGCCAAAAGTTTTAAACTAGATTGGTGAACTCTAATTAGTATGTGCTTGTACTAATTTAAATAGACATTTTCATGTTGAATTTGTATGCGCAAACACCAAAATGGATGCACAACATGCTAACAATATTTATTTTATTTTAATTAAATGAATTATGCTGAGAGTGAAATGTGGAAGGGAATATGCATGAGAGCTTCAAACACTCCTAAAATGGCGATCTTCCCTTAGAAATGGTCCTCTCCTTTTTTATAATTTTGACCATTCTCCTAATTTTTAGGATCATTATTGACACTCACCCTAAATCTTTCTAATTGATTTCAAAAATTAAAATTTTTGATTACCATTATTGTGTGTTAAAATTCCCAAAAGAAAAAAAGAATTGAATGAGCATAGTAGTGGATCAAGTAGGAGAAGGAATTGAAGACGGATGCATCTATGAAGACAGGTGAATCAAACCACCTGATGCTTGTTGAGCTTTATCCTTCTCTCCGCCTTTCTTCTTTCGAGTTTTCTCAGATGGAATGGCAGATCCCTCTAGCTATGTCAATCATGACCGTGACATCGACCAAGTTTGTTTTCTCCAATTTTTTTTCTTTCTATTCCTCTATTAATTTGAATGGATTTCCAATAGTAAACCTTGGATTAAATTAAATCGGTAGAGAAAATCCTTGGATTTCAATTTTTCCACGAGGAATAGTTTTTCATTTTTGTAGCTTAATCAAATCTCAATCGCTTACCAAAACTTTCAGTGTTGTTTTTGAATTGATGTTTTCTTCTTCGTTTATAACTCACACACACGCTTTAGAGTTTAACTGTTTAAACCTAAATTATGACATGACGTTGACACTAATACAAACTACACCATTAGGCTACAACCAGCCATTAATCTTTGAGTGTATGTTATTGATTATAAAACATCATTCATTTTAAGTTACTTTTACTCAAACGAACAAACAAAAACTATAATCAAACTACAAAGTTTGTGATTAGCTAACAACGAAGATGGATTAAAATCTGTTTTAGGGATTTTCTTGTTTGAATTTAGAAGCAAAAACTTCATATGTCCATCATCTTTCTTCTAAATATTTACATTAACTTCTTGTAGGCACTCGTTTCTTTGAAAAAAGGAACTCAATTACTTAAGTATAGCCGCAAAGGAAGGCCTAAATTTCGCTCATTCAGGCTTTCGCCGGTATTTCTACTTTCTTTCGCATATATAAGTGTGTGTATCGACAACGTTACATTTTTAGGCTCTGCGTCCAAAACCGTTTTGATTTGTTACTATCTATCGCGCTTCAACAGGATGAAACAACATTGTTTTGGTTATCACACGGAGAAGAAAAAGGTTTGAAGTTAGCTACAGTTTCACGAATTCTCCCAGGTCAAAGAACTGTGAGTGTAGCCAAAGATTACTTAATTGATTCTATAACTCAAAAAGAAATATTTTTCATGGAATTCACAAACTCTTGTTGTTTATTTATAGGCTGTTTTTCGAAGATATTTACGTCCCGAAAAGGATTACTTGTCATTTTCTCTCATATATCACAACGGAGATAGATCTCTTGATCTGGTTAGTAAAACAATAACATATAATTTTCTTTGATTTTTCTATTCTTTTGTCACATATATTCATGTTTATCCTCTACAGATTTGCAAAGACAAAGCTGAAACAGAGGTTTGGTTTGCAGGACTTAAGTCTTTAATTAGACAAAACCGTAACAAGCAAGCCAAAAGTGAGATCCCTGAGGTGAGTGTGTATACGTGACTTTATTTTCCTATATTTTACTATATATAATTTCCTTACGTCTAATATACAACTATATGCATGTAACTCGTTTTCAGATACATGACAGTGATTGTTTCTCTACTGGTCGTCCTTCTACTGCATCTATAGATTTCGCACCAAACAATACTCGACGTGGAAGAACATCCATTGATTTAGGAATCCAGAACTCTCCAACAAAGTTTGGTAGCTCAGATGTGGGATATGAACGTGGAAACATGCTAAGACCAAGTACTGATGGTTTTCGAATTAGTGTCTCAAGCACACCAAGTTGTTCAACTGGAACTTCTGGTCCTGATGACATAGAATCCTTAGGAGATGTTTATGTCTGGGGAGAAGTTTGGAGCGACGGGATATCACCAGACGGGGTCGTAAACTCCACAACTGTAAAAATAGATGTATTGATTCCAAAACCCTTGGAATCAAATGTAGTACTTGATGTTCATCAGATAGCTTGCGGTGTAAGGCATATCGCTCTTGTGACAAGACAAGGTGAAGTCTTTACATGGGAAGAAGAAGCTGGAGGAAGGCTTGGACATGGTATTCAAGTCGACGTTTGTCGTCCAAAACTTGTTGAGTTTCTTGCTCTTACCAATATAGATTTTGTTGCTTGTGGAGAATATCATACTTGTGCTGTATCTACGTCCGGAGATTTGTTTACTTGGGGAGATGGAATCCATAATGTTGGACTTTTGGGACATGGAAGTGATCTTAGTCATTGGATACCGAAAAGAGTCTCTGGTCCTGTGGAAGGACTTCAAGTCTTGTCTGTTGCGTGTGGCACGTGGCATTCCGCGCTTGCGACTGCTAATGGAAAACTATTCACTTTTGGTGATGGAGCGTTTGGTGTTCTTGGACATGGAGATAGAGAGAGTGTTTCATACCCTAAAGAAGTGAAAATGTTGAGTGGTCTTAAAACCTTGAAAGTAGCTTGTGGCGTGTGGCATACGGTAGCTATAGTTGAAGTTATGAATCAGACCGGTACTAGTACCTCATCTAGAAAGTTGTTTACTTGGGGCGATGGTGATAAAAACAGGCTAGGACATGGAAATAAAGAGACTTATCTTCTTCCAACTTGTGTATCTTCACTAATTGACTACAACTTTAACCAAATCGCGTGTGGTCATACATTCACAGTTGCGCTCACAACCTCAGGACATGTTTTTACTATGGGAGGGACTTCACATGGTCAGCTTGGTAGCTCGAATTCTGATGGTAAACTGCCTTGCTTGGTTCAAGATCGATTGGTTGGTGAATTCGTTGAAGAAATATCATGTGGGGATCATCATGTTGCTGTCCTGACATCGAGAAGTGAAGTCTTTACTTGGGGAAAAGGTTCAAATGGAAGACTAGGACATGGGGACAAGGATGATCGAAAAACGCCAACATTAGTTGAAGCTCTAAGGGAGAGGCATGTGAAGAGTATATCATGTGGTTCCAACTTTACATCAAGTATATGCATCCATAAGTGGGTCTCAGGAGCTGATCAATCTGTTTGTTCTGGTTGTCGTCAAGCATTTGGTTTTACGAGAAAGAGGCATAATTGTTATAACTGCGGTTTAGTGCATTGCCATGCGTGTAGTTCCAAGAAAGCTTTGAAAGCAGCATTAGCTCCAACTCCAGGGAAACCACATCGAGTATGTGATGCTTGTTACACAAAACTTAAAGCTGGAGAGTCTGGTTATAACTCTAATGTTGCTAATAGAAATTCCACAACTCCTACACGGTCACTAGATGGGACAGGAAGACCAGACAGAGATATAAGGTCTTCAAGGATTCTACTGTCCCCCAAAACAGAACCAGTCAAGTATTCTGAGGTTAGGTCATCAAGATCTGAATCTTCTATTGTCAGAGCTTCACAAGTTCCAGCTCTCCAGCAACTTAGAGATGTTGCATTCCCAAGCTCTCTTAGCGCGATTCAAAATGCCTTTAAACCCGTTGCCTCATCTTCGACATCGACACTTCCTTCGGGTACAAGATCATCAAGAATATCAAGCCCTCCACGCAGTTCTGGATTTTCCAGGGGCATGATTGATACTTTGAAGAAATCTAACGGTGTTATAAACAAAGAAATGACAAAATTGCAAAGCCAGGTTCGTAATATTATCTCGAAATTCTCAGGTTTATTAAACATAAAATTGGATCTAATACATTAATGAACACTTTCAGATTAAAAATTTGAAAGAGAAATGTGATAATCAAGGTACAGAGATCCAAAGACTAAAGAAAACAGCAAGAGAAGCTTCTGACTTAGCTGTAAAACATTCTTCAAAGCATAAGGCAGCAACAGAGGTCATGAAATCTGTCGCTGAACATGTAAGCTTCTTCTTATATATAAAACATGCTTAATAGATTTTTTCCTTGAGAAACAAGCAATGAGACTTTAAAAAACTTTATTTATCACAGTTGAGAGAGTTAAAAGAGAAACTACCTCCTGAAGTATCAAGATGTGAAGCTTTTGAATCCATGAATTCTCAAGCAGAAGCCTATCTAAATGCGAGCGAAGCATCTGAATCATGTTTACCTACAACATCCTTGGGAATGGGTCAACGAGATCCAACCCCTTCTACAAACACACAAGATCAAAACATAGAGGAAAAACAATCATCTAATGGAGGTAACATGAGATCTCAAGAACCTTCAGGGACAACAGAAGCTTCATCATCGTCTAAAGGAGGAGGGAAAGAACTTATCGAACAATTTGAACCGGGTGTTTATGTTACTTATGTATTGCACAAGAATGGCGGAAAGATATTTAGAAGAGTTAGATTCAGGTATTTTAACTTCATAGTAATCTCCTCTCTTTTATATCAAAATTTATGTAAATCATTTTTGTGAATTGAGTTTCTTTGTAGCAAACGGAGATTTGATGAGCATCAAGCAGAAGAATGGTGGAATAGCAAAAAAGATAGGTTGCTTAAGAGGTATAGTCATCATGCTTCATCATCGAGTCCAACGGCTTCTGATTCAGTTCCAACACCAACTCAACCTCAACCACCAGCTTCTGATTCAGTTCCTACACCAACTCAACCTCAACCACCAGCTTCTGATTCAGTTCCTACACCAACTCAACCTCAACCACCAGCTTCTCCTACACAACCGAATTCTGATCAAGCAGAGGATTCAAAAGAAGTTCTTGATGAAAGCTAGTCATCATGTGTATAATAGCAGTTTGGCAAAGTAGATTGAGGAACAAGGCATCATTGGAATGTCATTACTGTAGGACCAAAATAGATACAAAGATTTATTGTTTTCTTTTGAGTTTATGTCACAAATATATGTAAACGTATGAAGGTTTTGATCCACGTACGATTTTCTTAGGTGGAAAACAAAACTAGATTTATTTTTGTTTTTTTCCTATGAAAGTTTAAATTGGACATAAAGATTATAATAATCATCTCAAGAGTTGCATTAATGTTCTAATTGTTAGATTCTTGTTTGAGTTTACCATCAAGTCCATCTTAAGAAGATATATTTGGCATTTTCTTGAGTCAACTCCAAAGTCTCCACTTTTTGTTTTCTATTAACCGAGTCCAGTCAACTCTGAACTTTCTCCGACACTTCATTGTTCTTGAAAAAGTCTTCAAAGCAATAGTTTTTTTTTTGTCTTTTTGAAGCAATTATACAATCAATTCCTGGCTATTGCCGCGTTTTTTCATAATCTATTCCTTTACTTTTCCCTATTTCTTAACTTAAGGCAAGAACTTTTCTATAAAATAGATCTTGACTTTCTTCTTCTCCTATCTAAGTTCAATTCATTTGATATTCCTTCTAAAAATGGGGCAACAACAATCACAGTCCAAGGATGAGATGCTGTTTCAAGAAGTGAGTAACAACAACGTCGAAGGTATCAAATCACTTCACCATGAAGGAGCAGGACTCGAGGTTTTTCTTCTTTCCCTACTCCCATCTTTTTAAAAGCCTTTTTGTTTTGTTTTTCAACCAAATCTCTAGTAATTATCCTCTTGGTGTTGTTCTTGTTTTCTGAATTGTCACTATGGTTTTGGATTCAGGGGGTGGATAAATTAGGGAGAACACCATTAATCTTAGCTTGTACGAACGACGATCTATATGATGTAGCAAAAACTCTGCTTGAGTTGGGCTCCAATGTCAATGCTTATCGTTCTGGTACTATTATCATCAATTCATTTTCTTTGTAGCTATAAAATTTCTTGATATGCCTCTCATCAAACCATATTTTGAGCTAATTCATTCAAAATTTATTAGGTTGCAATGGTGGGACTCCTCTGCACCATGCTGCAAAAAGAGGTCTCGTACACACGGTTAAGTTACTTCTGTCTCACGGTGGTAAGTTTTGGTTTGAATCTTCTTTACCAATTTGATGAGTAAAAACTCTTTTATGGTTTTTCATTTATATTTGCATATATGTGTTGTTATTTTTGTAGCAAATCCATTGGTTCTTGATGATGATGTTAAGACAGCTCTCGAGGTTGCTAGAGATGAAGGTTACAGTAATGTCGTACGCGCAATCGAGGTATATGCTTGTAACACTTATTTCATATTGACTGCAATTAGACGAGTCATGAGCTTTTTATAACTTTTAGACTGTTGATTCTTGTAGAGTCATATCTGCTTGTTCTCTGGTTGTATGCGTGAGTATTCTGGCTCCAGCTTGCTTAATTTATTTGCTCCTCAGCTTCTTTCAAGAAAAGTGTGAGTATTTACCATTTAACCAATTTTTTCAATCTTTAGCACCTAATTACTTTCTTGTAGCGCACACATGAATATGAATCTTTTTTGGAACATGTTTTGCAGATGGGTAGTTGTCGTACCAACTGGTTCAAGAAACCCTACAAAGCCTTTAAAGTTGGAGTTGGTTCTGTATGATAGTATTCAGGTACTTAAAAATTATCCTTTAGTCTCTTGAGGAATTTTTCATTATCTAGTTCACTGGTTTGGGAATCTTGTTGGATAGTGTCATTGTTTCTAAGTTTTGAGATGTTTACCACTAGGATGCACAACCAAGAATGGTGATACCTTTGTGGAAAGCAAACTTAGAGGAACCAAAATCATTTCGGTGTGATGATTCAGTGATGATTATTGATGACTCCAGAAGTAATTCCTCACACTTTTCATGCATTTTATAAAGAATCTGTTTGTTCCTTGTTGATTGAACTTTATTATCATGGATAGGTCCAAAGTCCATGAGGCAGAGAAGAGAAAGCGGATTCATTTCTCAGGCGAGGCGTTGGGCTCAAGTCGATAGACGTAAGTAACTCTTTATTATTTTTTAAGATTCAGTAACCATACAAATTGTTATGTCTCGTGAATTAAAAACATGAGTTTCTTTTGTTTTTTTCCAGAAATACGTCTTAAGCTAGCAGCTGAGATCAAAGGCGACATGAAACAGATGAATTGGTTTTCTGAGGCATGTAAAGGAGTTCCACAGGTATATGCCATAAGATATATACAATTAACTTTCGTGATATATGTGTCTCTTTGTCTCATTTTAACCTTTAATACTAATTGGAAATTTATACAGCCAATGAATCCTCCAAGGTTTATGAAAACATCTCAAGCAACAACAACAACAACCAATGTTCCTGCACTAAGTGATGATGCTTTGACTCGTGTCGCCATGTCACTTCCTTCTCCAAAAACTGCGAATAAAGAAGATGGACTGTGTGTGATTTGTGTGGATGCACCATCTGAAGCAGTGTGTGTGCCGTGTGGACATGTCGCCGGATGCATTTCTTGCTTGAAAGAGATTGAAAACAAGAAAATGGGATGTCCTGTTTGTCGCGCCAACATTGATCAGGTCATTAAGCTATATCATGTTTGAAGCATATCTCCTCTATGGCTGGAAGATATTGAAACTATCTCCTATTTTTTACTTTGTCTTTAAAAGATAACTACAAATTTTTTTATTGTGTGTATGTTATGTGGTGAAGTCAAAGAAGTCGAAATATAGAATCACGACAAGTTTAGTTTGTCTTTTTATCTTTGTTACATGATCAATGTTAATTTTTCCTTCAATCTTACAAACTCTATATGTAACAACCTGTTCCGTGGAATTCAGTTGGCGTTACAGCGCATCGATCCTATAAGCCCTTCTGACCCATTATACATTTTGTTAGTATGTTTGGAGTTTTTCGAATCTAAGACCTCACCCTTTAACAATTTTTCCAGAGGACTAGCATTCCACTGAACGTGTTGTTACACTATGATTTTTTTTATTGGCAAATATGAAAGAAAAGAAACAGGTGTACAACTTACGAATTATCCCAAATATACAAAACAGAACGAACGCCGACAAAAACTAGAGTTGATGATAAAAGTAGAAAAAGTATATTTATTTATATAAACACCGATGAACAAATAACGACCTCCACCGATTCTCTCTCTCTCTCTCTCTCTCTTTCACTTGCAGTGTGTCGCTTTGCTGCCTTCATTCTCATTTCACACGAAGATTAAAAAAAGTTGGTCTCTTTCCTAATTTAGAAGAGTGATAAACCAATCCCAGATCCGAGTCTCTCTCCCCATCTCCTTCTTTCTCTCTTTTGAATAACACACTGCGGTTTTTTGCCTTTGAGATCTGTCATTGTCTCTTCCAAATCTAGAACCTTTACTTGGGTTGTGTAAGTCCCTTCTTTTGATCTTTCTGGGTTTCGCTGTTTTGTTTAAAGTTTCAATTTTGAGATACGAATCGGTTGTGCTCTGTGAGGCTTTGTCTATCATTATTACTGTGGTAGATTTGAATTCGTTGTTTATAAGCTTCTTTTATGATTTTTAAATCCTATCGTTTGATTGATACACCAGTGGATAATGTATTTATGGGTCGATCCTGTTCTGTTTCATTCTCACACCAGATCTGTTCTTATTCTGGGAAATTGTAGTTGATTCCTCGTGCAAAGATTCGGACCAAATACTTAATAACAAACACACCAAATTCTAACAGAACAGTGAGGAATCAACTGTTTTGTGAATTGAGTGCTTTTATATCCTAAAAATCCAGATTCTTTGCTAGTGTTGATAATTGAATACTTTAGTTTCTCTAAGTGAGTAGTAGTAGACCACATTTCTCTTTTTTTGTGTGTGGTTAAGATTGGTATATGTGCGTGTGTTCTTTTTGTTACTATTCTTACAGATACTAAGCATTGTCTTTTTTTATATATATATAGAACAGATTCAAATATCTGTAACTAGTGAGAAATCATCAATTTTTAAAGCTGAAGTCTTCACTTAGTAGTCTGCATCCTTTAACTCGGAACGTTGGGTCTCCGTTTGGCTTTATCTCAAATAAGAAGGCAATGAAAGGAAGATCAGATGGAGGGCAAAAGAAGCGGGTGATTGCTTTGGTTTGCGTTGCAGCGGTAGTTCTTGTTTTCGTATATCTGTTCTACGGCTCTTCTGATCATAGAGCATCGGCTATCGAATACGGGAGAAAACTCGGGTTAGGTGGGGATGATGATGATACTAAACAGGATGACACTTCTAGCTCATTTGGTGTTGATGATGGTTTCACTCCGAGAAGTTTTCCTGTGAGTCTTCTTGAGTGTTTTCTCAATGATGGTTATGTTCAAGTGGTATATGTTAATGTGTTTGTTTTTTACGAAGGTGTGTGATGATCGACATTCGGAGCTTATTCCTTGCTTAGATAGGAATCTTATATACCAAATGAGATTGAAGCTGGATTTGTCTTTGATGGAGCATTATGAACGTCATTGTCCTCCTCCTGAGAGACGATTCAATTGCTTGATTCCGCCTCCTAATGGATATAAGGTGTCTATCGATATGTTATACAGTTTTATCGATATGATTAGTTACGATGACATAACTGTTTTCTCTTCCAATATGTTTTAGGTTCCGATTAAATGGCCAAAAAGCAGAGATGAAGTGTGGAAAGTGAACATACCTCATACTCATCTTGCACATGAGAAGTCTGACCAAAACTGGATGGTTGTCAAAGGAGATAAGATTAATTTCCCTGGTGGAGGCACACATTTTCATTATGGTGCTGATAAGTATATTGCATCGATGGCAAATGTAAGGAAGTTACACTTGGTGTTTGTACAAGAGAACGTATATTATTCTTTCATTTGCTAATTGTATTCTTGGAAATTTTTCAGATGCTTAACTATCCTAACAACGTGCTGAACAACGGTGGAAGGCTAAGGACGGTTTTCGATGTTGGTTGTGGTGTTGCGAGTTTTGGAGGTTATCTTTTATCATCGGATATTCTCACAATGTCCTTGGCTCCAAATGATGTGCATCAGAACCAAATCCAATTTGCTCTTGAGAGAGGGATTCCTGCCTCCCTCGGTGTTTTAGGGACAAAGAGGCTCCCATACCCAAGCAGATCTTTTGAACTTTCTCACTGTTCACGTTGCAGAATCGATTGGCTACAAAGAGACGGGATTCTTCTTCTCGAGCTAGACAGAGTACTTAGACCTGGTGGTTATTTTGCATATTCATCTCCAGAGGCATATGCACAAGATGAAGAGGATCTTAGAATCTGGAGAGAAATGAGTGCTCTTGTGGAGCGCATGTGTTGGAAGATCGCGGCAAAAAGGAATCAAACTGTTATTTGGCAGAAACCTTTGACAAATGATTGTTATCTAGAAAGAGAACCTGGAACTCAGCCTCCTCTTTGCCGTTCTGATAATGACCCTGATGCTGTGTGGGGCGTAAACATGGAAGCTTGCATTACTTCTTACAGTGACCGTAAGTTTTCAAGCTTCTTCTCGCTTTTCAATAACAGCGTATATTTCCTCTGAACTCTTTTTTGGGGTTGTCTTAGATGACCACAAAACCAAGGGAAGTGGATTAGCTCCATGGCCAGCTCGGTTAACCTCTCCTCCTCCCAGACTTGCTGATTTTGGATATTCAACGGGCATGTTTGAGAAGGACACGGTATATAGAAACCCATAACTTCTCTGTTTATTGCAACTGACAAACTAAGACCATGGGCTATTAAGTCACATCATATGTTTCTTATTCATACAGGAACTTTGGAGGCAGAGAGTAGATACTTATTGGGATCTCTTGAGTCCAAGAATCGAATCAGATACAGTGAGGAACATAATGGACATGAAAGCAAGCATGGGCTCTTTTGCTGCTGCTCTGAAAGAAAAAGATGTCTGGGTAATGAATGTTGTTCCTGAGGACGGACCTAACACGCTTAAACTGATATATGACAGAGGTTTAATGGGCGCGGTTCATAGCTGGTCAGTTTTTATACTTAAATTTTCGAAATGACACATTATTTCTACACCGAATTTGAAATTTTTAGCATGTTTTTGAATGTACCACAGGTGTGAAGCATTCTCGACATATCCAAGGACATATGATCTCCTCCATGCTTGGGATATTATATCGGATATCAAGAAAAAAGGATGTAGTGAAGTGGATTTGTTACTGGAGATGGATCGAATACTGCGCCCGAGCGGGTTTATAATCATAAGGGATAAACAAAGAGTGGTGGATTTTGTGAAGAAGTATCTAAAGGCATTGCATTGGGAAGAAGTAGGTACCAAGACAGACTCAGATTCAGATCAAGATTCAGACAATGTTGTATTCATTGTCCAGAAGAAGCTGTGGTTGACTAGTGAAAGCCTTAGAGATATGGAGTGATGAGTAAGCCACACGATACACAAAAATTACGACCAATGATCATACAACCAACAAATTTCATTATTGTAGTAGCAACATTATTTATTAACGTTGTTTTTAATTTTTTTAATTATTGTATCTTTCTTACATTCTTATAAGTGATGTTGTTTGTATGATTTTGGTAGAGAAGAGAAGACACGTATAAGTAAAGAACGATAGATTCTTTTGATAAGAATTGAAACCATGAGACATGGAAATCTCTCATGTGAGGTTTAGCGACTGAAAATAGTCGGACAGGTGTTGCTTTGTTTTCCGCGTTCACCGGAAGTGCGAATCTCCGAGGTGCGGTTGTGGTGGTGGTTCCAGCTTCTCCTCCTTTGCCTTCGACCTCCATTTTTGTGAGCTTTGTGAAGGTTCGATAGAATTTGGGAGGTTTGGGGTTTAAGAATGAGGAATCTCAGGTTGAGGTTATGAATCTGTGACATTTTCATGGATGTGTGGTCTTGTGAAGCGTTGAGGTAATCATGTTTTTTATTTATTTTTGGATTTTGGATGCTATCTTTTTCCTTTTAATGCGATGGTATAAAAAAATCCTTCAATTTTTAGATAAAGGTTTTCTGTCTTTTTCTAAATGAAAATAGTATATATTGAATTTTGGTTTTGATCGAATCTAAGATGGTTTGGTTTAATATAGTGTTTAGTTTTCGTTTATATATATATATATATATAATATATATATATATTATAACTAAGTTAGAAAACTAAGTTAGAGTGTAATCACCGCGATTGAATCTAAGATTGTTTGGTTTAGAACAGTGTTTTGTTTTTGTTTAGATATATAAATTTTATTTTAACTAAGTTAGAGTGTAAGCACTGTTTTTTACAAAATTTGAGAGCTGGTTTCATATCGCGGTTCACTCGTGGCAACATCAAAAAATTTCACGTGTCGTATTTGCGACATAGTTTTTGGTTTTCAGTTTCTATGTGTTCGATGAAAAATCTAAAACTAAATTTTTATATTTATCCAAAAAAGAGAAGTTAGAGTGTAATTCAATTTAAAGATCAAGAGATTCATTCAATTAAAATCAAATCGATTTGGGTGAATTTTTTGTTTGCATTATCTATTTTAAACACTTCAAAAAATTTGAGTTATGCATTGCGATTATTGAAAGATTATGAGAGGTAATAGACGACGAAGAGAGACTTTGAAATCAATTTTTGTCACAATTAATATTTGTTTTTGAAAGTTTACGAAAACAAAACTTCTATAGTCCCTAGTCCATAATTTAACTAAGTAGGTAACAAAAAAATTCACAATCAATGAATATGATGTTTTCCATATTCATGTCATTTTTGATCTTTTTTAGGCGAATTAAGAAGAAAATTTATCTCATTTTTTAGTAAATTTTATATCGCAGTCTAAAATTTCATTATTAAAAAACCAAGAGTAAAAGTACAGAGGCAAAGGGAAAACAAAGCTATTGCACCCAAAACAAAACGTAGATGCTCTTAAAACTCATATGGTGTTTAGTTTTTGTTTTTATAACTAGGGTATAGTGTAACCACCGCGATTAAATCTAAGATTATTTGGTTTAGATCGGTATTTTGTTTATGTTTAGATATAGAAATTTTGTTTTAACTAAGTTAGAGTGTAAGCACCGTTTTTCCAAAGTTTGAGAGCTGGTTTCAGATCGCGGTTCCCTCGTAGCAACATCAAAAATTTCATCATGACTTTTACCATCAGAGTGTGCTCATTTCGTTAATGTCATTAATTTTATGCTCTTTTGTCATATTTGCGGCATAGTTTTTTATTTTCTGTTTCTCTGTGTTCGTTGAAAGTCTAAAAATAAACTTTCACATTTAACCAAGAAAAGAAAAGTTAGAGTGTAATTCAATTTGAAGATCAAGAGATTCATTCAATTAATATCAAATCGATTTGGGTGAATTTTTTGTTTGCATTATCTATTTTAAAAAATCCAAAAAATTTGAGTTGTGCATTGTGATTAGTGAAAGATAATGGGAAGTAATAGGTGACAAAGAGAGAGTTTGAGATCAATTTTTTTCACAATTAATAATTGTTTTTGTAAGTTTAAGAAAACAAAACTTCTATAGGTCCTAGTCCCTATTTGAACGAACTAGCTAACAAAATAATTCACAATCAATGAATATGATGTTTTCCATATTAATGTCATTATGGTATTTTTCAGGCGAAATAAGAAGAAAAATTTATCTCATATTTTTATTAATTTTTTATTGCACTCTAATATTTCATTATTAAAAAACTAAAAGTAAAAGTTCAGATGCAAAGGAAAAACAAAGGTATTGCACCCAAAACAAAGTATAGATGCTCTTAAAACTCATATGGTGTTTAGTTTTCGTTTATTATAACTAAGATAGAGTGTAACCACCGAGATTGAATCTAAGATTATTTGGTTTAGAACGGTGTTTTGTTTTTGTTCATATATATACATTTTATTTTAACTTAGTTAGAGGTGTAAGCACCGTTTTCCAAAGTTTGAGAGCTAATTTCAGATCGCGGTTCAGTTGTGGCAACATCAAAAGTTTCCTCATGACTTTTACCATAGGAGTGTGCTCATTTCGTTAATGTCATTAATTTTTATGCTTTTTTGTCGTATTTGCGGCGTAGTTTTTGGTTTTTTGTTTCTTTGTGTTCGGTGAAAAACTAAAAATAAACTTTCACATTTAACCAATAAAAGAAAAGTTAGAGTGTAATTCCATTTGAAGATCAAGAGTAACAAAAAAAGTTTGAGAGCTCGTATCAGATCGCGGTTCACTCGTGGCAACATCAAAAGTTTCCTCGTTTCTTTTACCATCGGAGCGTGCTCACTTCGTTAATGTCATTAACTTTTATGCTGTTTTGTTGTATTTGCGGTATAGTTTTTGGTTTTCTGTTTCTCTGTGTTCGGTGAAAGTTTAAAAATAAACTTTCACATTTAACCAAAAAAAGACAAGTTAGAGTGTAATTCAATTCGAAGATCAAGAGATTCATTCAATTAATATCAAATCGATTTGGGTAGATTCTTTGTTTGCATTATCTATTTTAAACACTCCAAAAAATTTGAGTTGTGCATTGTGATTAGTGAAAGATAATGGCAGACGATAGATGACAAAGAGAGAATTTGAAATCAATTTTTGTCATAATTAATATTTGTTTTTGTAAATTTACGAAAACAAAACTTTCATAGTTCCTAGTTTAACTAACTAGCTAACAAAAAAATTCACAATCAATGAATATGATGTTTTCCATATTCATGTTATTTTTGATCTTTAACTGGCGAATTAAGAAGAAAAATTTATTTTAATTTTTTTTTTTGCAGTCTAATATTTCATTATGAAAAAATCAAGTGTAAAAATACTGATAAAAAGGGAAAATAAAGTTATTACAGCCCAAAACAGAGCATAAATGCTCTTAAAACTCATATGCTGTTTTGTTTTCGTTTATTATAACTAAGTTAGAGTGTAACTAACGCGATTGAATAGAAGATTGTTTGGTTTAGAAAAGTGTTTTGCTTTTTTTAGATATATCAACTTTATTTTAACTAAGGCTATTTGCAATGGCAAATTTATTCAACATCCTTCTTTTTCACTTTTTAACACTCCACATCATCTTCTCTTTATTCCACATCATCTTCTCTTTCTTCCAACATAATTTTTAAACACTACAATAATTTCTTTTAATAAAATTCAACACTCTAACCTACAATTATTATTTTATAATTTATATTTACATATATATTTATTTTTTTGTGATAGCATATTAATAATAATTATTGATATCTATTTTATAAAAATCAAATTAAAAATAAAAGCAAAAGTTTTTTGAGGATAATAAGAAAATTATGATAGAAATGATATTTTTTTGTATGTGTCTAAATGAAATGAACTAAGTTTCTTTTTATAGAGCTTCAATAGTTATGGATATTCATATAAATATTTTTTTTTAAAACTATTTGCTACATAATAATTGATTGTAGATAGATAGGCCTGAGATAAAAATCTCTAAAATCTCAAATAATAATATAACCAGTGTCAGCTTCACAATAATTTATTATTTTTATCGGAAAAATAATAATAGAAAACCCTCTATTTTCGTTTTGAGTGTGTGAAACACACCATCTAATAAAATAGTGACATGTGGCATACATGAGCCCAAAAAATAATAATTCAACATGTTATACAGATTCAACACCCTAAAATCCACGTTGGTTTTTTCAGTTTTCAACACCCCCTTTCTATTAATTAAACAGTTGAATAATTATTCAACACCTCCATTGCAAGTAGTCTTGTTAGAGTGTAAGCACCGTTTTTTCTAAAGTTTGAGAGTTGATTTCAGATCGCTGTTCACTCGTGGCAACATCAAAAGTTTCCTCGTGGCAACATCAAAATTTTCGTCGTGACTTTTACCATCGGAGCGTTCTCATTTCGTTAATGTCATTAATTTTATGCTCTTTTGTCGTATTTGCGGTATTGTTTTTTTTTTTTTTCTCTGTGTTTGGTAAAAATCTAAAAATAAACTTTCACATTTAACCAATAAAAAAAAGCTAGAGAGTAATTCAATTTGAAGATCAAGATATTCATTCAATTAATATCAAATCGATTTGGGTGAATTTTTTGTTTGCATTATCTATTTTAAAAAATCCAAAAATTTTGAGTTGTGCATTGTGATTAGTGAAAGATTATAGTAGGTAATAGATGACAAAGAGAGAGAACTTGAAATCAATTTTTGTCATATTTAATATTTGTTTTTGTAAGTTTACGAAAACAAAACTTCTATAGTTCCTAATTTAATTACTTAGCTAACAAAAAAATTCACAATCAATGAATATGACTTTTTTTCATATTCATGCCATTTTTGATCTTTTTCAGGCAAAAAAAAAAAAAAAATTCTCTAATTTTTTCATTAATTTTTTTTTGCAGTCTAATGTTTTATTAATAAAAAAACAAGAGTAAAAACACATATACAGAGAGAAAACAAAGATATTGCATACCAAAACAGAGAATAGATTCTCTTAAAACTCATACGAGAAACATAAGCTGATTACAACAAGAAAATTATGTTTTTCTGCTTTAGTCTGTGCATATAACCAACTCGGACCTCCACGAGCTAAATATGATATGTATTGTCCTTCTTTCGTGACACTCAAAGCTATATCCCTTGCGATTGCATTCACTTTTGTAGATGGTAGTTTAAAGACGATCCTCCCAAATTTTGAGATTAAACGATGAATCATGTATAAGTAAGAAAAATACATTGGCCAATTGAGATAATCATTTATGGCTTCTAGAGCACCATTACAATCTGACCAAATTTCAATATTATCCTGATGTAAATCACTCAGACTTTGTAGTACCAAAAGATCCCATGCAATTCTGCGGCAATGCGGTTTGAGGCAGGTAGAAACATCTCTCTCGCATAGAACATAATATCACCATGGTCATTCCGAATGATTCAGGCTCTTCCACACTTATGAGCATCATTAATCCAAGAAACATGTACATTACACTTAAGCATGTACATTACAACCATATAGATGGACTAAAACTCTATACCCTCCATATGTTTCTCGTATGAGATTTAAGAACATATATGCTTTGTTTTGAGATACAATAGCTCTGTTTTTCATTGTATCAGTACTATTAACTCTTGGTTTTTAATAAGAAACATTAGACTAAAAAAAAAGTGTTCTTTTTTGGAAAACCTTAAAAATATTAAAGAAGATATGATAATTGTAAAGAGAATGCGTAGTGTTTACTTAGTTTGATTTTGACTCCGGAGCGAGGACTTTGTTGTTGTTGGAAGAAATCGTAGGTTGTGTCCCAAGCAAAACAATGAAACGATAATCAACTAATAATGACGAACCGTAAACAAAATAACAATGATTAGATGATATTAAATTTTGCCAAAACTTTTGACCAAAAGAACAAAAAAACAAGTTTACCATTCAATGTATGCCGCAATTTTTTTCTTCTCCAAGTAAACTCTTAGATCATCTTTATTGATGGTCTCTTAAAACAATTTTTATGTTAAGAGACATGTCTTATAATTAACAAAAGTCTCCTATTTAAGTAAGAGACTTTAAGACACTTTTGTTAGTTATAAGACACATCTTTTAACATAAGACTTGTCTTAAAAAACCATTAATAAGAATGGTCTTACTCTCTCAAATCTCAGTTATTAAATCGAATCATAACGAATAAAGCTAACTAAACTCGGTGATTGGTTCGTGTCATAGTTGGCTGTAAAAAATTACTACTCTATTTTTTCCATTAAATTAAATATGATATTAATTTATTTAGTTTTTAACCATTCTTATTCTCCAATATTTCTTACTATTTTGTTGAACTGTTTAAATTAAGTATTAATTTTATGCTTTTAATGTATAAACAAAAAAGTTACTGTAATTTAGGATAATTTCTTAATTTTTGTATTTTTTAAGTAAAACATCTACTCCTACATAGTCAAGTTTATTTACTTCCTATTACATATGCAAAATGTCTCTAACAAAAAAAAGATTTCTCTACAGATTTGCATAAGAATCTTTAATATGAAATTTTAGCAACCAAACAAACAGCATAATTCAGAGTATCATGTTCATATTAAACCTCCCAAAAAATCACAAAATATTTTACAGGAAAAATATATGGAGGTTGGACTTAAAAGATGTTGTGAGAAATAAATAACTCAGCTTTTACATATTGTCTCATCAATTCATTTATTTAAAAACACAAAAACTAGATACAATGTCAATAAGTTTGACATTTATTCTTTGGCTTTTGACATTGCCATCGAACATATTTCCCGTGGCGGGGTCCACGCGGAATAATAAAGCCGCTCAATCCATTTCTCTAACCTAATTTTTTTTATATTTTTTATTCACTTTCCTTCCTAAATAAATTAATATTCCATTGTTTTAATTAGAACCAATTAAACCCTTAATTTACGGGTAATCACTTTAGTAACTAAAAGAACAATATTAATCACAGTAGTAATCAATCTCCCAAACAAAAAAGATATAAAATTGCTCGAGAGAGAGAAAGAGAAAACAAAAAACAACTGAGAAAGAAGGAAGAAGAAGAAGAAGATTAGTGCTTAGTCTTTTTGCAATTCACACACACATCGAAAGAGGGATTATAAAGTTTCCAACTTTTTCTTTCAATTCCCAGAATTTCGATCTTCAAATTTTGAAGGAAGAAAAAAACCAAGAGCAAGAGTTGAGGAATCGAATCCCAAGAATCGAGGTCTTCTCCCTCTTCTTTTCACTTTCTTTTATTTTTCTCTCACCATAAATTACGGGTCTCTGTCTTTGTGTCTGCGTTTTTGTCTCACCATGTTGTGTTCCTAATCTGACGCTTCTTCTTCATGTTCTTCATTTCAAGCTTCGTTGAGATCGAGCTTTTTTGTTTCAATTGTGGTTTGTTGCATTTTCGCTGACTCACAAATAGGGCTTCTTGTTTGATTTCGTATTTCCCCCAATTTTGGTGTACATTTGGGGTTTTCCTCTGATTTCAGATCTATTAGGTTTTGTGTTCTACTCTGAAATGATCATGTAAGTAATCTATGGAGGATTCTGTAATTTAGATTCAGATATGTCTTTGATTTGGATACAAAGTTGTCAACTTTAAGCTCCTTTCTGTTATTTGTGAATACCAACTTCACTGCTTTTTTATGACTTTGCAAAGCAGTTGAATTGCCTTAGTTTCTATTGAATCATTCTTATTTCTTCAAACATGCTTCTGTTGAAGTTTCTAGTCAATGTTAGCTAACATATGTCATTTTGTTGCAGGTGTGAGAAGCAGTATCAGTCACTAGATGCATGACATTTGAAAGTTGGAGTGGAACTTGTTCTTAGCGCGTATTGAACTGTCTGGTCGCTTGTACATAAAGCTTGTAACTAAAAATATCTGGTCTGAGGGGTAAGCTAAAGGGGAGAGAAATGGAGACTGCCAAAGCTTGGCTGAGTAAGTTAAAATCTAAAGACAAGGTGAAATCTTCGAAAAAGAAGGAAGCCACAAGTAATGTAAAGGAAGGACCGAAAACAGCTGGAGGTGAAGAAGCACTTTCAAATATAACTAAGGAGAAGGCTGCTGCTGCAAAACTGTATATTGAAAACCATTACAAAATGCAAATGCAGAGTCTGCAGGAAAGAAAGGAGCGGTATGGTTTCATTACATATTTATATGTTTCAAGTTTTCATGATGGGAAAGAACTTTATTCGTGTCTTTCTGCTACTTTCGTGTGAACTTCCGTCCATATCCTTAGCTCTTTGTTTGGTATTTACATTTCATACAGACGCAAAATGCTAGAGAAAAAATTAGCTGCTGCAGAAGTCTCTGAGGAAGAGCAAAATAACTTGCTAAAGGATTTGGAGATGAAGGAAACTGAATATATGCGCCGTCAGAGGCATAAAATGGGAGCTGATGACTTTGAGCCATTGACAATGATTGGGAAGGGTGCATTCGGAGAGGTAACATCTCTTTTATAGATCATAGTCTGTTACTCTGTTTTCTCAGCCTCTCATTGGCATGCATCATCTTGAAATGTTCTCTGTGATGCATCCTTCTTGAAAGGTCTTCTTAGGCCATTTTTTTTACCACAGCTAATTTTTCAAAAAAGTATGGCATGCTAATTTTTCTCTTTCTCTTTGCAGGTTAGGATCTGTAGGGAGAAGGGAACAGGCAATGTCTATGCAATGAAGAAGCTTAAGAAATCTGAGATGCTTCGCAGAGGCCAGGTATTTAAATTCCTTCAAGTGGCTTTCGTTTGACATTTGTTTAGTTGGTTGATGTGAATGTGGAATCTGATTTTCAGGTGGAACATGTAAAAGCAGAGAGAAATTTACTTGCAGAAGTTGATAGCAATTGCATTGTCAAACTGTATTGTTCTTTCCAAGATGAAGAGTACTTGTATCTCATAATGGAGTATTTACCTGGTGGGGATATGATGACTTTACTTATGAGGAAAGACACCCTCACTGAAGACGAGGCCAGGTTTTATATTGGGGAAACTGTCCTGGCTATTGAGTCCATTCATAAGCACAACTACATTCACAGGTCAGTGAAGCAGAATATATGATTTAGTTCTAGCTCCCATTGTTATTTTGTTCTAAACGTCTTTTTTTCTCCAATGTGATACAGAGATATCAAGCCTGATAATCTGCTACTTGACAAAGACGGCCACATGAAATTGTCAGATTTTGGATTATGTAAACCATTAGACTGTAGTAATCTTCAAGAGAAAGACTTTACAGTTGCAAGAAACGTTAGTGGGGCTTTACAAAGTGATGGTCGCCCTGTGGCGACAAGACGCACCCAACAAGAGCAATTACTAAACTGGCAGAGAAATAGAAGGATGCTTGTAAGTTTCACTTATTCCTCATCTTTTCTTCCAGAGATGTGGAGTAGTCCACAGTATCCAGTATATTTCGTTATTGAAAGCAAATTCTCTCCATTGATATAGACATCTATGTTAGATATGACTTACTAGGTTAAGGTCATTACTTTCAGGCTTATTCCACAGTTGGCACTCCTGACTATATTGCCCCAGAAGTTCTGTTGAAAAAAGGATATGGAATGGAATGTGATTGGTAGGTGAAGCCAACCTATTCCTATTTGTGGTCTTTGATTTCTTTGGTGTAAATAAATAATATGGGTGAATAATCTTGAGATTTAGGTGGTCTCTTGGCGCCATTATGTATGAAATGCTTGTGGGGTTTCCGCCCTTTTATTCAGATGACCCAATGACAACTTGTAGGAAGGTAATTAATCCATTCCTTTTTGAATCTTTCATTTTAATATTGAAGGCAGACTGGCGATTTCAAGTCTTACATTTAATTTTAGTCTTTTTGTATCTCTTTGGTAATTCTAATGTGGAAACTTACCTCTTCTCGATTCATTATCTTCCCCCTTATGCAGATAGTAAATTGGAGAAATTACTTGAAATTCCCAGATGAGGTTAGACTATCACCAGAAGCCAAGGATCTTATTTGTAGGCTTTTATGCAATGTTGAACAAAGGCTTGGAACAAAAGGAGCAGATGAAATTAAGGTGTTGTATGCGTTGTTCAACTTTGAGATTCAAAGTTCCCTTATGTAAGATCATTGTGTGCAATTCTTAAAAACGATTTGACTGGTTTCTTTCAGGGTCACCCTTGGTTTAGAGGCACAGAATGGGGAAAATTGTATCAAATGAAAGCTGCCTTTATTCCCCAAGTTAATGATGAGTTGGACACCCAAAATTTTGAGAAATTTGAAGAGGTAACACACTGATACTATCAGCTAATGATGTCTATAGTGAAATATTGGTGCAATATATGCCACCAAATGATGTGGCATGATGTATATACTGAAATATTGGTATCACAGATGATTTTTATGCTCCTGATAAGGAAAATAATGTATACTCTTCTTTGATTCCTTCTGGAACAGACTGACAAGCAAGTTCCAAAGTCAGCCAAGTCAGGTCCATGGAGAAAGGTACAGCATAAGCACTGACTTTTTGGCATTATGTACCATCAAGCTTTTTTTTTTTATCTAATAGAAGAGTGATCATACTTCAAAATTTATCTATAAGTGGGTTCCTTGAGATATGTTGTTCTTTGATGATACTACAGACGTAGCTTAAAATATTACATGCAACAAAGAGCTCAGAATGATGAAATTGGCTCAGTTTCTGTCACAGGCGTTTCTATCTTTGTACTATATTCACAAAAACGTGATTCACTCTTTTAGGTTCAAATTTTCTTATGGTAATTTAGAATTTGGAGCTGATTGGGATGCTACTAACAGAATTATGTTGTTAATCTGCCAGTTCTGCATGTTGACGTGTGTTAGATGAATCACTTATCTTTTTGGACCAACATGATATAACTTAGAACCTGTTCTGTCAATAGAATTTATGTCATGAACCAAAAGGATTCTTGTGAATTTCATAACATGACGCTGGCTTTCTTTTTTTCTTCTCCAGATGCTCTCATCCAAAGACATTAACTTTGTTGGTTATACTTACAAGAACGTAGAAATCGTAAATGATGACCAAATACCAGGGATAGGTAATTCACTTAACCCCCCTTCCGTTGCTGAGGAAGAAGCAACAATACTAGATTACCTTGTGATTATCATCGCATGTTTGCTGCATTTGTAATTTGTTTTATTGTGCAGCTGAGTTGAAGAAGAAGAGCAATAAGCCAAAAAGGCCGTCTATTAAATCTCTCTTTGGTAAATCATCTGTTTGTATGCTATTTGTAAAATCAAGATGATTACGATCCATGTTTGATTCTCTCTAACCAAACTGTGGAAACTAAATTAACAGAAGACGAAACATCTGGTGGGACAACAACCCACCAAGGAAGCTTTTTGAATCTACTACCGACGCAGATTGAAGATCCAGAGAAAGAAGGTAGTAAGTCGAGCTCATCCGGGTGAATTTCATTTGACACATTGCACAGCCTGAACCAGAAGACTCTTGTTATATTAACATGTGTGTTGTTGATTTCGTTGAAAGCCTTTTGCTTTCTCTAAACGACTGTTAAAAGTTGGAGTTAGCAGGGGTTTTTCAACAAAGTACAGTCTCTCCAGTGGAAGCGAAGGCTCTCCCAGAGGAGAAAGATGGATTTGTTTAATTGTTTTCAACATAGAAAAGTGAAAAAGTAAATATTCTTTTCGGAATTGGCTTGTTTATTTATTTTCACAGGGAGAGAAGGTGAGCTTTGGTATTTGATTTTTTTTTTTTTGGTTAATCAAAACTTGGTTGTACTACTAAACCTCAAGATGAAATCTTCACCCTCTAATGCTATAAGCAAAAGTATTTACTATTTATTAGATTAGAAAAAGCGCCAATCTGAAAAACTGTTCTCACTGAATGTGTTTAATTGAGTACACTCAAGAGTGAAACAGATGGCTTAATGGCACCTCAGATTTGGTGCTAAAAGTCTACAGTCTACACTATATGTAGGCCTTTGGAACCAATTGCGTGTGAAGACTGAAGACTAAAAAGTGCATACAAAAGAAGTAGAGAACAAATGTACCTCTATGAGTATTCGTAGGCCCTTAAGAGACCTTCTTCAAATGTCAAAATAGTATAAAAAAGAAAAAAGACTAAGTGTGGCTGCTGGGATTCGAGCCCAGGTCCCCACGGCCACAACGTGGGATTCTAACCACTAAACTACAGCCACTTTTGTTTGTATTCTGTAGATTGATAATGATTAAAGAATCCACAATTGTTAGCCAAATTCCAAGCTTCTTGCCTTAACTTCTTTATTATGTGAAACGACCACGTTTTCATTTTATGATCTACTACTTCGGGTACACCGAACGAACCGGTCGGTTATTTCGGATTTAAATATTAACCGAAAACAATTAGCAGATAAAGGACTTGAAGAAAGATAGGGTTTAGATCTTCTTCTTCTTCTTCTTCTTCTTCTTCTTCTTCTTCTTCTTCTTCTAGTTGCTGCGAAACTCTGAAAAAGATGCAGGTATGTTCTCGATCCGAAACCCTAGCTTTTGTTGGTAAATTGGAAGAAGAAATAACCTAATTAGCTTCTTCTACCTTTGATTCTCTGTCTGTTTAATTTATCTATGTCGAAGAGAATTGGCTTAGACGAAATTAGGTCGATTTGTTTCTTATAAAGCATATATAGATGAAATCGGGAACAATTTGCTTTAAATTTAACATCTTTTGGTTTGGGTTTTTTTCTTTTGCAGGCAAGTGATAGGTTTAACATCAATTCTCAGCTTGAGCATCTTCAAGCTAAATATGTTGGAACCGGTCATGCTGATTTGAGTAGATTGTGAGTTTCTTTTGATTTTAGTGTTCAAATTTTTATATGCATTGTTTTTATTGGCTACTAATTTGTGGAATTGGTTTAAATGGTACAGTGAGTGGGCTGTGAACATTCAGCGTGATAGTTATGCTTCATACATTGGTCACTACCCTATGCTTTCATACTTTGCTATTGCTGAGAACGAGTCTATTGGACGAGAACGCTACAATTTCATGCAGGTTTGCCTCCTTTCATGTCTTTTGCATATTACTTTCTCTAGTGACAAATCTACAGTTCAAGATTTGGATTATGATTCTATGTTTATTTGATTAGGTGCGTATCATATGGTTATGTAACTTATGTTGCCTTCCAGATTTATTGCTTTGTTGTATGGTTTTTAGTTTACTGTTAAATGTCGTATTTGTCTATTCGTCGTGATATTTTGATTTCTTAGACCATGGACTTCAGTTTTGACTGACTATTTCAGCAGCCTCTAGTTCTGTAGGATACAATTATATTAGAGAGCGTTGGGTCATGGTCTTACTCAACTCGGTTGGTTTCGGTTTATTCGCCTCTTGCATGGTTGAAATGTGTGATAGGTTAGAATTTCATGTAGGTTTGCTTCCTATTCTCTGTGTTAATAGGAATCTTATCAGTAAAATTCTGTACTTTCCTTTTGCCTCATCCTTTATCTAGTGACAAATCTACAGTTCAAGGTTTGGATTATGATTCTATGTGTAGTCGATTAGGAATGTATCATTTCGTGGTTATCTTGTGGTATATCTCATTCCTTTTCCTTTTCAGATTCATTGATTTGTTGTATGGTTTTAGTTTAGGTCTTGTCAATGGCGTATTTCTCTATTTGTCGTGATATGTTGATTTCCTAGACTATGGACTTCACATTTCACTGACCATTCAGCAGCCTCCAGTTGTGTAGGTTACAATTAGATTATAGAGCATTAGGTTATGGTGTGGTCTCTCACTCAAATGTTTTCATTTGTCCTCAATTCTCAAATTAATGGAAGCTTAGTTCCTTTCACAAACAGTTGTGAGCTCGCCTTGGCTTTCAGTTTTTTCATGAAACAGGTCTCTTACATGGTTGAATAATCTTGTGATAGCGATCTCTTATATCTGAATATATGGTCTTCTTGAGGGTTAATCGAAAAGCATAGAAAAATATGAATATTTGTGGGGTGTTCTTTGCTCAAAAAATTGGTTACACTTTGTAGATGTGATGATGTTTTGGAATAACTTGAGATGTCTTTTGATTTCCAGAAAATGCTATTACCCTGCGGCCTTCCTCCGGAAAGAGAAGAGGAATAGGTGACATGAGGATTCGATTTGTCTTTCAAGTTATCAAGAACTCGTGTGATGGAATGTTGGTTTGGAGTTTTAAAAACTGTCCAATTTGATCTTCTGGTAGAGATTTATATGACTGTTAAAAAACAACTTTGTCTGTGTAAGTTTGCTTTTCTTGAATGTAAAAAACAAAACACCTTGGATTTTTAGGTTGGTTTTACACGGTTTCGTGTTTTAATCAAATTCATCAAAATTTTCAATTTTTGAACTATCCAAAAACCCGAATAATCCGACATAACCGTTATTGCATGCCTAGTTTGATTTGTTAAAAGTTCCCGACATAAATTCTTACCGTGGGATGTCCAAACGACAAGAAAACAACGGGTGTGACAAATGGACAAATAAAAGCAAAAAGCTTAGGCCACTTAAACCAAAAGCCATTTCATCAAACGTATTCTAAAATCTAAACTATAAATAATGTAATATCGTCAACGATGGAAGCCTATAAACACTATAGTTGATATAATCATACGCATCTATTATAAGCTTGCTTACTTATGGATAATTTTTCTTATTCTCTTTGACTTATTTTTGCCTAGTTTCATTGACCATCATAATACTTTAACAATACCGAAAGTTTCATAAACATTATAAAACTTTAGTCATTGTATACAATCCGAAAGTTTCATAAACATTATAAAACTTTAGTCATTGTATACAATTATCAATAAGTTTTGTTTCCCATGCATGTGAAATATCACTTGACTCAAGATGAATGGTCCTAACACGTTTACCTTTAGAGACACATGTTAATTTTCATATTGAAAATGAAAGTAAAAACAAAATGCTTAATATAGCATAGAAGAACATTAGCTATCCTACTAAATTACCATATAGAAGAAACTCATGAATTTCACACTGTGTTCATGAGTTCATCGAGAAGATCTACTAACGACATGTAAACTGGTTATTAAGTATGAGCTTGATTTCTCAAGACTCATCAACAAGTGTTCCATGTATCGACGTTACCAAGCGTTCGGGAGATCCACAAGTAAATGGATGCTTTCTTTTTTAAATTGTTTGAACTTTTATAAAATCAGGTCCTTTACATGCACTTCCAGAATCTGTCCAAGCGAGAGATCATAAGATAGAACAAAGTGATAATATGATAATATTGCGCTAGTACACGATTTGTTGACAGTTTAAATCCAAAAATGTTCATCAACATATTGGTACGATTAGTAAATGAGTAAAAAAAAACTTAAATAAATCAATGTAAATTGGGTGATGTATGTAGACTTAGGTATTGCACTAACTTGATTTTATTGATTCACAAAGTATAGTATTTATACAAGAGAGACATCTTATGAGATATACTCTAATCCCTAAAATATAGGACATAACTCTATCACAAGATATATAGTGATAATCTTAATGAGATTATACTCTATCCCCAATAATGTATCAAAATATATAAACGTAAAATGAAAATTTCAGCTTGAAAAATGACAAATGTAGAACTTTTTTTTTTGGTGGTAGATTCTGTTTTTAATAAAAATATATTATAAAGTTTTGCAAACTTGTTTCGTGTTGTTGTTGATTAAGTGATGTTTATGGTTATTACGAATTAGAGTTTTGGTCGTTAGAAAACAGAGAATTTAAATGTTAAACCGTGCACGAAAACAACTAATTTTTTCTTCTAAGTAATTAAAAAAAAAACAGTATACAAAAATAAAATAAAAAGATTCAATGAATGATAAATATTTACGTTGAAGTTTTGTCTTTCTTTAGGTTAAATTCAATTTTCACATATTCATTTCTTTATTATTCCCTTCTTCTTCTTTCTCTTTCTCTTTTCTTCCGCAAATCTCCGCAAAATCTTCCCTCAAACTCAGATCCGATTCTTCTAATTCTTTGTCCCCCCAGAGATTCTTCTTCTTTCTCCAAGTAAAAGAAAACAACTTTCTTTCTCTTTTCTTGCGAAAGTCCTCAACTTTCACCACTAAATCAGCTTCCTTCAATCACTGTGTTTGCTTTGGACCCAGTTTCTGATTTAGCGACTAGGGTTTTGATTGGAACCGTATTAAGTATATGAGAATCGGGTTTTACTGGTGAATCGGATTATCATCGGAATTCGGAAAAAGATGGATCGGAATCAAAAGATGGATCACGTTATCGGCGGGAAGTTTAAGTTGGGTAGGAAGCTTGGAAGTGGATCATTCGGTGAACTTTATTTAGGTATCAAATCAATCTATTCACATCTTGAGAGTGTTTACTAGTTCTTGCATTGGGTTTGTTTAGTTGTTGTTGAAGTGTAATCTATGTGTGTATGATTTAGGGATCAATATTCAAACTGGAGAAGAAGTCGCAGTTAAGCTGGTAATACTACGAATTTGTTTAAGTTATTTCATTCAAATTTTATAGATTTTGTGCTGAGGAAGGTTTCAATTTTGGATAATGAATCAATGTTATTTGCAGCTTGTTTTAAGTGAGACTAGTTTTGATTGGGAATAGAAGTGTAATTTGCAGCTTGTTCTCTTCTTATTCCTGATGGTTGCTGCTCTGTTATGGAAAGAAATGGTGTTAATTATGCAAGCTCCATTTCTGTCTTTGTGGTCTAATAATGGTTCTTTTTTTGACACTAGGAACCTGTGAAGACGAGGCATCCTCAACTGCAGTATGAATCGAAAATATATATGTTTCTTCAAGGAGGAAGTGAGTTTGGTTTGTCTTTCTCTGCTAGTTTATATGAAGTTTTAGTTCCAAGCCTCTGATACCTTGATATATTTTCTTTCTGTTAAATAGCGGGTGTTCCCCATCTGAAATGGTTTGGAGTTGAGGGTGAATACAGTTGCATGGTTATCGATCTTCTTGGGCCAAGCTTGGAGGACTTATTCAATTACTGCAAGCGAATATTTTCATTAAAATCTGTTTTAATGCTTGCAGATCAATTGGTAAGTACTGAGTAATGAGTATGCCCTTTCTTTAAGATGTTAGGTTGGTCGTTGAGAGTATGTTGTATCAATGCAGATATGTAGAGTTGAGTATATGCATTCGCGGGGTTTTCTTCACCGCGATATTAAACCAGACAACTTTTTGATGGGTCTTGGGCGCAGAGCAAACCAGGTAATCTACCGATTCAGCATGAGTTGGTGTATGTTTTGAAGATGTCTTTAGAATAAATCTGTGTGTGATTCTTAGCATAGGAGTAGTACTGAAGCCTTCTGGTTTACTGAATTAATTTCTAACCTCAGGTGTATATCATTGATTATGGCCTTGCTAAAAAATACAAGGATCTTCAGACACAAAAGCATATACCATACAGGTGAGATATGCAAACTCTTACCTACATTTTCAGTCATCCATGTTTTAGGAACCTGTTGTAGATATATGTTTAGTTGATCTTCCGTGCCTATCTTATTCATGAAACTTGAATTTTATGCTGCACCAGTGTTTTCTTATAGATCGTGTTCAATACTTTCCTTTGTGCACTCTTCTTCCAGCTTGCTTTATTAGTATTCCTTGCAATTTTGCAGGGAAAACAAGAATCTTACAGGAACTGCTCGGTATGCAAGTGTGAACACACACCTTGGGATTGGTAAGAGCTGCTTTCATCTCATACATCCGTGGATTTCTTGTCAGAAGCATTTGATGAAAACTCTTATCTTCCTTTGCTGACTCATTTTTTTTATGCATACTTACAGAGCAAAGTAGAAGAGATGATCTGGAGTCACTTGGTTATGTGTTGATGTATTTTCTACGAGGAAGGTAGTAAAAGTTTCTTGGTTGTATATTAACTTATAACTTCATAAAGAAAACGAAATCCTTAAACTCGAGTTCATGTTTTCTCTTGTATCAGTCTTCCGTGGCAAGGTTTAAAAGCTGGTACGAAGAAGCAGAAATATGACAAGATTAGTGAAAAGAAGATGCTTACTTCTGTAGAGGTACATCATTGTTAAGGTTATGTATGCAGATGATGTTTTCAGATGTCCAGTAGTTCTGACATAGCATGATTTTACGTTTTTGCAGACTCTTTGCAAGTCGTATCCATCAGAGTTCACATCGTACTTCCATTACTGTCGTTCATTGAGATTTGAGGACAAACCGGATTATTCATATCTGAGAAGACTTTTTAGGGATCTTTTCATTCGTGAAGGTTGAAACTTCTTGCTTTGTTTGTTCTCTATTCACTCTCTATTATTAGATTGTTTATGGTCTATGCAGTCTAGTGGGATTAAAAGAATCATCTCTAGCTTTCTTATACGCATTTAATGGAATGGACTATGCAGGTTATCAGCTTGATTATGTGTTTGATTGGACAATCTCGAAGTATCCTCAGATTGGCTCTAGTTCGAGACCAAGGGTTAGTTCTATTATTGATTTAACGTGTGGAGAACCAAGTCTCAGAACAATTGAATAATCCAAAATCTTATCCTGCTATGTGTCTATCATTTACAACAGCCAACTCCAAGACCAGCGTTGGACCCTCCAGGACCACCTGCAGAAAGAGCTGAAAAGCCTACAGGTACATTGATGTTCTCTGTCTCTTATATTGGAGGGACGAATACAAAGAGATATATCAAAAAGTTTATTTTAAGTTGTAAATTTATGAGACAGTGTTGACAATTTTGGGTGCTGAAAAACGTGCACTATCTCACTTGACCCTTCAGATATTAACATTCATATGTTGTTTCCCTTAGAAGATTTTGAATTTGTGTCCAGAGATTTAATTAAATTGTTGAATAGTGGAAGATCTCAAACTGAGAACTTCTTTCCCTATTCTGTTTAGTCGGACAGGACCTGCGAGGAAGATTTACAGGTGCAATTGAGGCATTCACCAGACGAAATGTTTCAAGCCAAGGCGCTCTTGGTGATCGCTCTAGACACAGATCTTCTGATGATATACCCTCTTCTGCCAAGGAAGTGGTTAGTTTGTGTTGTTATTTCTCTTGTTGTAATGATCCAAAGTAATTCTCAGAATAAGTAGGGAATCAGAACATGAGAAAGTTTGTGTGTTTTGATTTGCTGGCTTCATTTGCAGCACGAGTCTCGAAATGGAAGTACCTCAAAGAGAGGTGTGATATCAAGCACCAGACCTGGCTCATCAGCTGAACCAAGCGAGAACCACTCAAGCCGACTATTTTCAAGTGGTTCACGTCATGCCACAACCCAACGGGTTCCACAGAGCTATGAATCTGCAGCTGCAGCAAGGCCTGGGCATGAGGATGCCATTAGAAACTTCGAGCTCCTTACCATCGGCTCTGGAAAGAAGAGGAAATGAAGATAGGGAAGGAGAAGTTTGATGAGAGTGAAAAGACAACATTCGGTGCTGATGGCTCTCTCCTCTGAAAATAGGAAAGACATGTCCTCGAATTGTTTTTTAACCTTGGGAACAAGATGAGAAAGTGAGAGAGAGAAAGAGAGTTAATGTAATCTGCCTCTCCCAATCTCTCAGTCTCTGTTTTTAAAAGAATCTGTTAATAAAGCTTTAAAGTGTAACTTGTCTCATGTGTACTTCAATTTTCTCCTCTTTCTGTTCTCTAAAACTTCGATGTGGAAGTAAAATATGAAAACCTATCTCATCTAGTCATCTTCTCCAACCTTTTAAACTGTATATCGAAAACCAACGTGCCTAGTCAGTCATATTATGGTCGAATAAAAGAAAGTTTTAGACTTTGTTGACAAATCTTGTTGTACAACTTGAAAAACACTCCATGCTGATGGCTCTAGTCACTCACTTTGACTGCTGAAAGTGGTCGTACATAGCGTTTTTTTTCTCAACACCGAGAAATAGACAGGCTACATACATCTTTCAAAATAATTGAGTTAATTGGTTGTTGTTCTGTATTCAGCTAATGTAATAAAGATGAATCATCATATATTATCCATAAAAACATCAATAACAGTGGTCTTTTACTTTGGAGATAATGAGGTTGCAGAAGAATTGAGTTAATCTAGTGTGTAACTAAGAAAGTGACTGAGTACCTGTAGATAAAAGAAGACATTTGGTCAATGCATGCATGTGAGCATATTGAGAGATAGGGCTTAACTAATGAAGTTGCTTTTCTATAATAGGGCTTGGCTTTCCCTTGCAGTTGCAGGTAATCTTTGCTTCCGGGATATTGTTATTTTTAAGAGCCTTTGAAATTTTTGCCCTTGTTTTTGGTGTTCACGTTATGATGATGATCATAAAGATATTGGGGTTGGAATTGAATAGGGCTTTTGGAATTTGTCCATATGTTACAATGACAGAGAGAGGTAAGAAGTAGCTCTATGTGGCTGCAGCATTCTCTCTACTTATGTATATGTTATAAGTAGAACTAAGCATCCTTTGGGAAACACCAGTTATACGTTCTGATAAACACCACTCTGCTGAAACATCGTAGAACATATATATAGCTACAAAAGTGGTCGTACATAAGAGTTTTTTTTTTCTCAACACAGAGAAATAGACAAAGGCTGCTACATCTTTCAAAAGCTACCTTTGGACAGACAAAAGAAGAATAGAGAAAACAAGACATAGCGACTAATGTCTTCTGAGAGTGATGAATGGAGTGGAGCTGAGATGAGCTACGAGATTGGGTGATGAAAATTCATCAACTTGATGGTTCGGTGTCACTTTTGAGATGGGGGTAACTTCCATCATGTTTTCTATGGGATTAAGTGGAAGTGGGCTTGCAGGTTGAAGACTTTTATGTTGTGAGCTCTTTCCTGGTCTCAAAGTGGCGAGGTATGCGTGTCCGTTGCAGAGAGGTAGGCTCGTAGCTTGAACTGTTGATTCTTTCTCCTTTGCCACTTGAGCTCCACATGGTTCCTTCATACATTGAAATAACTGCATTTAGGATCAGAGCATAACAAACAGATAAAAATGAAAAGCTTTTTGTGCTTGTTGGTTCAAGTTTATTACCCCGAGCTTGAGAAAGGTAAAAGCCTGATTATCAGATCCAAGGTAGATCTCAATAAGCTTCCTCAAGTCAGCTAGTGTTGCATCCTTTGTAACTCTCAGTGTTGTTATGAGCTTTCGAGGGTTATCAGCAGCTGTTTCCCATTTAACATAGATATCTAGCTGACCGTTTTCCCTTTGATCGACTGAGATATTGTTTTCCTTTGCTTCTTCTACTGCTAGTGCTTCGGCCTTATTCGTAATAGAAAAGAACTGATTGTCTTTCTTATCAGGTGATGCAATATTGGCTTGATCCTCCTCCTGTCCACTGTGTTGAGACAGCTCTCTCTGATTGCCACAAAGGGTGAAAATGTTTTGAATTCTCAACCTTCTAGACGAGGCTGATTCCTTGTCATCTGCACCGTTGAAGCAGTTCTCTTTACCCAAACCTTCAGAGTTCAAACTAGGCATTGGTGTTGTTATCAAGCAGATGCTTTTATCCTCGACTATCACTTTTTCTTCCTCTTCTTCAACTTCTTCTTCTTCAAAGACAGTGCTCAAGCATACCCGGTCAGGATACATCTGTGTAAGCATATTCTCTGAAGGCTTCGGTTGCAAAAGGTTAGTGAAGTTGCTACTAATAGTGTTGCTTGATTGGTGTGAAACAGCTCCCCACACTTGCTTGACAGGTTCTGGATCACCCATGTCAAGGTCCATTGACTTCACCATACCAGGATCATCATCAGAGTAAAGACTCCTGAGTCTTTTGGCAAACCCACTAGTTTCATCAACACTTCCTCCATTTGAGCGGCGGAACTCAACCTCGATTTCCTCTAACCGTCTCCTCATCATCTCCAGTTCCTCTTGCTGCTGAACTATCCTTTCCTCCATTCTCCTTCTCTCCATCTCAACAAATTCCTCAGCCATTCTTCGGCATTCTTCAAGTTTCTTATCTAGTTCCGACTTCAAAAGCTGGGTTCTCTCGTTTACTTTCTCTTTTATCTCCTCTTCATTGGTAGCACAAGCTTCCCTCTGTGTTAAAAGAGATCTTAAAGCAGCAACTTCCTCTTCCTTCTTCTTCAGCTGCTTTTGTGCCTCATTCCTTTCTTTTTCTTTTTGCTTCTTCTCAGACTGGAGTTTGATAATGAACTCATCCATGGCAGCTATTCTTGATCCCAAAATCACAGCAGAAGCAGACTCATCACCCCCATACTTATCTTTGTTTGGAGTATGAGACCCACGAACTATGCACTTTGCTTTTGCCCCATACTCTAGAGTACAGAGAGTCTTGTGCATTTCCTTTGGATCCGGGCTCGCACACAGGATCATTAGAATCTTTGACTTGTCATCTTCAAAAGAGTCCTGCATTCAGAGAATAGAAACAACACTAAATATCTTCAAGAAAACCAAGCAACACGTAAAACATTTTCCAGAAGATAAAACAATGGAACAAGAATTTCACCTGGAGAAGCATGGTCAGCTTGCTGTCTCTAAAGGGTACATGAGAATCTCCATTTGCTATAGATTCCACAACTCGCTTCAGTGCAATATTTCCCTGGTTGATCTTAGCAGTCTGTTGAATAATGAGAGATATAAGTCAGTTGATATCCATAACTACAATAACTTTAGTAGAATCAAACAAATTGAGAGAGGAAACATTACTTGCATCTTAGCTTCAAATCCAGTCTGCCCAGCTTGGTCTATATTTTCAGAACCAGCCATGTCAACAAGCATCAATCTTCCCCCAACAGTTGGCACATCAAGTATGATCTACAAAAAGAAACAACCACACTAGTAAGTTAAAACAGAGATAAGCTGCATAAAGCTATGCATACACATCAATCAAGAAGATCGTTCTTACAATGCAGTGACTCCGAGAACTTCTTTCGTTACAAAGTGTACTCTTCACAATTCTCCGTTTCTCCACTTTGACAATTTCTTTAGAAATCTTCCCAGCCTCTGTCCCAGAAATAAAACTTGCGTTTTTCGCCTTTTTCCCCATTACTTCAAGCCTCACCTGTAACAAAACAACAAAGTACACACCTTTAAAGCCAATTCAATGTATACTAAAGTTATCAATCAAGAAACTTTACCTTAGTGCTTGCTCCTTTAGGCCAACCAATACCTAAATTGTTACTACTATTAGTCGAAAGAAGATCATAAATCTCCTCATTATAAACCTCAAGAACAGTAACTTGAACAAAAGTAACACCATCTTGATCAGAATCTCCCAATATATCTCTCAAAGAACGATACACAATCCCAGGCTCTTTCCCACAACCAAACATAGTATGACTCTTTCCAGCACCAGTAGGTCCATACATCATAATCGTGCATTTATTCCCAACTTTCACTCCTTTAATCCTCTCTTCTATAAACTTCTTGTAGAACTCTTCAAGACCTTCTTGCTCCGAGAAAGAAACACCGTCGAGTGTGAAGTCTCTGTACCCAACATCAGCTCTGACTCGTACCGTTTGATTATCTGTGTTGACTTGTAAGATCGAAGGTGATTTCTCTTTCCGGTCAGGGTAATCTCGGATCCGGCCGATTACTTCAACTGGATGCTCCGGTGGAGATGGATCTTTAGATCCGTCTGGGTTTGGGGTTTTTGAGTGGAAATTGAGACGTTGTTTTGTTTGTGGAGTTCTGATTAAGGTGTATTGAGTTTGATTTGATCTTGAAGAAGATGGTGTCGGTGCCATTGTTGAAGAAGTTTCGAAAGAGTGAAATTGAAATTGAGATTCAGAGAGCGTTAGAGAGAGAGAAAATGAAAAAGGGGATTAGGGTTTGTGAGTGATTCACGAGGTTTGAAGTTTGAAACAAAGAAACAAACATAACCGTTGTGTTGTATCTCTAAACGGCTAGTTTTTGTCCACGGGCCACTGATTATTAACAATTTTTATTTTCGGCAACTAGAATATATTTACTTTCTTTTAAAAAAGGGAAGTGAGATGGGCCTGACTTTTTGATTAAGTTAATGGGCTTTTTGTGTTTATAGAGGCCCAATGTTTGTAGTATTAGGGTTTTCTCAAATGTCTCTCTTATAAGCTCTGTTACTTTAGGTTTTTATTAAAGGTTTTGCGGCAGTGGAAGACGACGGCACGAGCTTCACCGAAGAGCGAAAATGGTGACTCTCTTCTCTTTCTTTATTTCTGCTAAATTTCTCCTTGGTTACTATTGAAGAACGAGATTATTGATTATAGATCTGCTGTGTGATTTTTCTTCTTCTTTAAGTTGTTTATTTCTGATTTTGCATCTTAAATCGAGAATTATTAGAGTCTAATTGTGATTTTTAGAATCTGTTATGTTGCATTCTGTGTTGTAAATTCGAAGATTCAGTTCACTTCGTCTCTGTGAAGAGTTTTAGCTCCAATCTACCAGAGATTCAAAATGATATAGTGTTATGTATCTTCATTTGTGTTGCTGCAATTCTGTTCTGATTTTTAGGAGAATTAAGAAGGATTTGTACTTCAGGGACTTGTAGGATTCACAAAATGGTTATCAATATTGACTAGTTGAGTAGTCAGATCGTATGGTAGCAATTAATTCTGAATGATTTAGGAGAAGCAGGAAATTTTATTAACAAGTTTTAGGGTTTGTTCTGAAGGGCGTATTTAGATTCACTTCTATGATCGTAATTAATTCTGTATGCTGTTGAAACTGTATCTTGTGGTAGTTTTAAACTTGGTTTTCTGTAGGTGAACATTCCGAAAACTAAGAACACTTACTGCAAGAACAAGGAGTGCAAGAAGCATACCTTGCACAAGGTGACGCAGTATAAGAAAGGTAAAGATAGCCTTGCTGCCCAAGGAAAGCGTCGTTATGATCGTAAACAATCTGGTTATGGAGGTCAGACCAAGCCCGTCTTCCACAAGAAGGTATACTCGCTTTTCCTTGTCTTGATCTCTAATTACTGTCTTCTATGTGAGAACCAATTTAGGATTTCAGAATTGACTCTGTGAAATATGTCTTATAGGAATGATTTGTTAATTGGACCTTGCTCATTATTTGTCTTTCTTTGGAACAGGCTAAGACAACTAAGAAGATTGTGCTGAGGCTTCAATGCCAAAGCTGCAAGCATTTCTCGCAACGCCCGATTAAGGTAATGTCTGCGACATTCTTTACCTTTGTTAATCACTCTTTAGTCTCAGTTCTGTTTCTTACACTTTGTGTGTGGTTTTTGCAGAGGTGCAAGCACTTTGAGATCGGTGGAGACAAGAAGGGAAAGGGAACATCTCTCTTTTAAGTTGTTGTTTCATCTATCTACTTTTTTTTGTTTTGTTTGGTACCTGTCCTGCTTCAATACTGTGATATACTTTGAATCTACCAGAAATGGTCCTGGTTTTTAATTTAAATAGGACTTGGTCTTATGGATGTCTTTTAATTTGGTTAACCAATCTTTCTTCATTAGGCTGCCCTTGAGTATTCTCTATAACTTGCGACAAAGTAGACATAACACTCTTTAAGTTCTAAAAACCACTTTCTATTTTCGGATCTCGAAAAATCATTTATCGTTTTGTGCTGCAAATCAGTGTTATATATGAGCTTGGCAAATTAAAATGACATATACGTATAGAAATGAATTGATAATACTAAATATTATTTGTTTTCTTCTTTTAACTTCAGCCATACTAACTTTCACTAAATTTCTTAAGAGCATACAGAAGTTTCTCCTCGGTATATTGGTGGTTCTATATTCCCCGCAACGTGAATGGAAAATGAAGGTTCTATTTTGGCTATATGATAATCATGCCATTAGCTGACCCGAAACTAATGTGTTACAATAAAACCAAATTATATAAATAGAAGAACATGTTTCCTGGCTCCTTATTGCACAAAAGAGAACATGAACAACTCTTTTTATATTACCATGATAGTCCTATGTGTTTTGGCCTTTGTGTTAGTTTTAATTGAGAGCTGTGCGGGCAAAATGGTAGATGAGATGATATTCTCTTGTGTCTGCTGTGGTGGTCCTGGCTGCTGTGGTGATAGAGGAGAAGGACCTGTTGGTGGTGGTATTGACAATGAACCGGTGAATGTAGTAGTGGTGGTGGTGGAGCCAGGCAGCCAGCGGCGGAAGATGTGGTGACGGTCAAGGATGCTACTTCAGTTTTTCTTTTTTTACTTTATTATACTTAGATTCTGGTACTATATATATTATGGGTATAGATAATTTACACTAAAGTTTTATTTCCGTTATTTAAAATTCGTGTTTTATTTAATCTCTAATTTTCTGTTTCCAAGTCGAATTCCTCTGTACTAATTATACGGCCTTTTAATTTTACAATATGAATAGCCATTTTCTACTAACACATTCTTACCTTTTAGAGGTGTTAATTTTAAGGTAAGTTTCTTCTCTACAATTACGTAATATCATTCAAATCTGTTCATGCTGACAAAAGTTAGGTACTTTTGTGTATATTTCTCGATCATTGACATTGTCTACTACGCTAATATCTAAGGAAAGTGGCATCGATTCTACTTGCTTGTAAAACATACATCGCGATGTAAGTCAAATTCTCTAATAATGTAAGAAACGAAGTGAGAAAGAAAGATAAATCCAAAAAATTTACTTGCAAATCAATAGAGATCCAAACCAACTGCGCATGCGTTAGTCAATTGATATATTGTATATAATAGAACAAATACAATTTTTGTTTTTATAAATGTATAACCAAAAACGTAAGAGCAATACTATCGAAATAAATACGTACTGCATATTACACGATAATAATAGAAAGAGATTTGATGTTTGATCACTTGGAAGTAAAATGGAGATAGAGAAACACAAAGAGCAATACGACCGGAAACATCAAGATCATTGGAAGAGATGGTGCAGTCACCGGTCCCATCATCAACGGAACAAACAGTAACATTAGTGCAACGACAACAATCGCCAAAACCGAACCCATCCCGAATCCATACTCATTCGCCATTTTCGTCTACTTTTCGATAGGAGTAGTGATCAATTCTGTGTTAGTGTCTCTAATTGGAGAAGTTATATATACACAGATTCAGACATCAAATCTACGGTTGTGTCGTTTCCCCGAGAAGTAGAAGACAACGTTTCGTGTACTAATGCATGAAACACAAAAACTGGCGAGACCTTTCACGTTAATAACCACCTCAAAACGCTGCGTTTCGGTTTATTTGTTGCTGCCACGTGTTTTAAAAACAGCATACCCTAAACGCATCGTTTCGTGTCGCAATCAACTATTCAACTGTTACTGTATATTTTATTAAAAACGCAGCGTTTTAGTTAACAAAATTCGTGTCGCTATTTCTACACTGCCACGTGTTTCAAAATGTCGCGTTCTGCATTTGTTGCTATCACGTGTTTAATAAATTTACCTAAACGCTGCGTTTCGTTAATCAATCGACTTTTTGAACATTCGCGATCTCCAAAAATTTTGAGTTTTTTTTTTGGAAATCCCGCCCAAATATTTTGAAATTGAAACTCTAATAAATTTGTCGGCTTGTGGAGTTGCGGTAGTGATATCCTCCATTTATCGTTTTGTGCTTTTTCTTCAAAAATCAAAAGCTTTTATTTTTCCCCCAAACTTTTTTTTCAAAATCCTAAATCATTTTACCCTACGATTTTGCAGATGTCAGCTTCAACGAATCGCCGCCGGCTAAAAGATATAAACACCGGCGCCGGTGAAAATCCATCATCTGGTAAAAAACCATTGAGGTCTGTAACTCCACTTCCGATCTCAAGCAAAAATTCAAATCCCGCTCTTCAGAAATCATTATCCAGCAAAGAGAATCCGAATCCGAAGCTTAGTCACCGCTCATTTGGATCGACTCAGAAGCCAGTGCTCCGGCCTGTACCGCGCATTGATAAGTCCGCCGTGAGTGGCGAGGGTCGGGTTACGCGATCCACGTCATCTGGTTTGCGAGGTAGGAGTTCTAGTCCATCTGATTTGATTAGGGTTTTCTCGGATTTGAGAAAGAGAAATGAATCTAGGGTTATTGGGGAAAAGGGTGAATCGGGTCAGGATAAGAAGTCTGGGCTCAAGAGTTCTGGATTCAAACAGGGTACGAGTGAAATTAAGGTTGAGCCAAGTAGTGTTTGTGAGAAAGCAGATGAAGGAAGTAGTTGTCCAGTGAATTCAAGCAAATTTGAAGGTTCTAGTGTGGCGAGAAATTCAATTTCTGATCCAAAGGCACATGCTTTAGTTGGTTCTGGAGAGAAATCTACTGTTGCTTTGAAATCTGATAGTAAGATTGAAAAGACTGGGAAAGGGACTAGTGTAGCTTTAAGAAGGAAGTCTTTGGATAATGTTGGGAAGGCAATGGAGATGTCAAAGGATATAAGAGGAAATGAAGGAAGCAGCAATAGTACTGCTAAGTATCCAAGCAAGCTGCACGAGAAGCTTGCTTTTCTTGAAGGAAAGGTTAAGAAAATTGCATCAGATATCAAGAAGACAAAGGATATGCTGGATTTGAACAATCCGGATTCGTCTAAGGTTATAATCTCTGATATACATCAGAAAATCACAGGGATTGAAAAGTCTATGAGTCATGTTATTGATGGTCCAGAGAAAAACAAAACTACGAAAGCAAAAAGTTCTGTGAAAGGATTAAATAAGGAAGAGCTGGAAGACAGACTCTTGCCTCACCAGAGGTTGCTAAGGAGCAGAACTCAGTCCAAAACATCTTCGCATGTCTCAAAAGGCCATGATTCTGTTGAGTCCAACAAGGCAGTGAATGCTGAAGAAAAGCCGTCAGCTCCTGTTGAGGAGAATGCGATAGCTCTAGAGTTCTTGGCCTCACTTGACAAGGAAAAAGTCACATTTATGAGTGATCAGAATGCGCTGGAAAATCTGGAAGTGCAGGAGATGGATACAGAGGAGCCGTCAAAGGAAAATGATGTCTCAAAAGACGTCAATCTGACTTCCAACTTAACTGAAATTCTTAGAGCAAACGAAGCCCTCGAGGAAATTGATGATGAAGAGAATAGAGAGGAGATGGAGCTGGAAGAAATAGATGATGGATGCATGTATCAACTCAATGACATTGGGTCCAAAACTTCTACAGGAGGATGGTTTGTATCAGAGGGCGAGGCAGTTATACTTGCTCATGATGATGGCTCGTGTTCCTATTACGATGTCGCTAACTCTGAGGTACTATGCGTTTCTTCATTTATGAAAAGTTTTTAGTATCATGTTTGATCTAACTTGAACTGTGCTAGTGTGGAACATTGATTTTAAAATCTCATATTGACCACAACATACACATATCTCAAGTTACGAGAAGATGTTTAGCATATCTTATTTTGATTTAGATTGGATTTTTCATCTTATACTTGCAGAAATACTTAGTGACTAAAGCTTTATTTTGGGCTAATAGTATGCACAGTTTATGGTTAATGAATGTAATTCTCTGTCAATCTGGGTGCGTTTGTATGAAGTGACTGGAGTTTTTGGCTTTGTTCACTATGTATGCATTATTATCTTTTACATCAAAGACTTGAAATTCTTTTTCAGGTGAAATCTGTGTACAGTCCTCCAGATGGTATCTCACCAAACACTTGGAGAGATTGCTGGGTAGTTCGTGCACCGGGTGCTGATGGCTGCTCAGGCAGATATGTCGTAGCTGCTTCTGCTGGGAATACCTTAGAATCTGGCTTTTGTTCATGGGATTTCTACACGAAAGACATTAAGGCACTCCACATCGAGGACGGATCTTCAAGAGTTTCAAGAACAGCTCTTGCTCCTCTACCCAATAACACATCACATGGTAGGAACACTCCGGCTTGTGCAGTGGTACCAGAAACTCAACAATGGTGGTACAGACCGTGTGGTCCTCTTATAGCATCAACTGGTAGTTTTCAAAGTATAGTAAAGGTTTTTGACATACGAGATGGGGAACAAATCATGAAATGGGGTGTGCAAAATCCTGTGTCAGCTTTAGATTATTCGAGCCCTTTACAATGGAGGAATCGAGGAAAACTTGTCATAGCCGAAACTGAAGCAATTTCTGTTTGGGATGTCAATTCCCTTCACCCTGAAGCACAGCACACCATTTCCTCTTCAGGGCGAAAAATCTCAGCTTTTCATATCAACAACACAGATGCTGAAGTTGGGGGTGGTGTTCGTCAAAGGTAAAAAAACTTTATTTTACCATTTAGCCTCTTACTATCTCCTCGCTTGGCCTCATAAATTGAATATGTGGAAGCTAAACAATGTGGATACTTTACTCTTTCTCTCTCATTCACTTATAATGTTCTCTTCACATGGAATGCAGAGTAAGTTCCTTGGATGCTGAAGGAAACGACGGAGTATTCTGCACTAGTGATTCAATCAACATCTTAGATTTTCGTAACCCATCTGGCATTGGTGCTAAAATCCCCAAACTCGGTGTTAATGCTCAATGTGTATCATCTCGAGGAGATTCAGTGTTTCTAGGATGTACCAATCAGAAATCAACTGTCAAGAAACAAATGGCTTCTTCTTCTCAGGTGCAGCAATTCTCCATAAGGAAACAGCGTCTCGTGAGCACATACAGTCTGCCTGACTCAAACTCTCACCCGCACCACTCTGCAATAACCCAAGTCTGGGGAAATTCAAATTTTGTCATGGCTACTTCTGGTATGGGACTATTTGTGTTTGATACTGCAAAAGAAGAGACCTTGCAACAACAGCCATTGACAAGTGACTATGGAAGCGTTCAAACAGTAAGAGAGATCATCGGTCCAAACGATATGTATTGCCCGTCATTTGACTACTCAGGTTGTCGTGTACTCCTCATCTCAAGAGACCGCCCGGCTTTATGGAGATACCTCTTATAGGTAAAGCAATAAAATTGTTGAAGAAAGAAGTCTTGAATACAAACTTGTGGCTGATGTTTATAGTTGAATTTCGTTTCTTTCAGGTGAGTAAATCAATCTAAAGATGGTGATCCCACGAGACCTATATTTAGCAAGTGTTAGCACAGCTTGTGCTGCTTTCTCTTGTGTTGTGTTCATACTATTGCTCTTTGTTACCAACTATGATGCTTTTCTGGATTCTCTTTCGTGCTATTTGCTTATTTGACTTTACTCTGTACATACATGTGGTGTTTTGATCAATTTCCTAGGTTTCTTTCTCATTACTCAGATGATTTCTGTGTTATAAAATGGTCCGAAGAAAAAGATATGACAAAGCATATTTGACTAACGAATATATTCCTAATTTAGATATTTCTTAATTTGGCCTAAAGTAAATCCATTCGTTACCCATAATCTAATTTTTTTTTGTTAATACGAAACATGGTTAACTTCTCTTAAATCAAATCTGGATCTTTTAGTCTTGTCAAAATCTTGCTATTGAATCTTCGAGCCATGTCGGATCTTGCTAAAGACGCATGGCGAAAGTATCTGATTCAGCTTCAAGCTCATCCTTTACGAACCAAGGTTTGTTAATTTCGATCAAAGAAGTCTCAGTTTATGAGAATCTTGCGATGATCATGTCGTCGTAATGATATTTTTTCAGGCGATCACTGCAGGGGTTTTAGCTGGATGTAGTGATGCTATAGCTCAGAAGATCTCTGGAGTTAAACGGATTCAGTTCCGGAGATTGCTTCTCCTTATGGTTCGTTCCTTATTTGTCTTATATATGTTTGCAGTTATATACTTTTTTAGTCTGGAGAAAATGTGATGATCTCTTTTGTGCAGTTGTATGGCTTTGCTTATGGAGGACCATTTGGTCACTTTTTCCACAAATTGATGGATACCATTTTCAAAGGGAAGAAGGGTAATTCAACTGTTGCCAAAAAGGTTTTGTCTTTTGAACCAAACTATCATCTTCTTGAATGCTTTTTGAATTCTTGGTTATATAACAAGTCAAACACTTGTTTTCCCAGTTTGTTTGTATCCATCCTTGGAATTGGATTCTAGATTACAACAACTTGTTTAACTTATATTCTGTTAGTTTCCTTGTTGCAATTTGGAATTTGAATGTGCTTAAATTAGTATAATCGTATGATCAATATATGTACAGAGATCTCTTACTGTGTGCTTAAGGATGGATTTTGTGGACCTAACAAAAACTGTGTTGAATCAGGTTTTGTTGGAGCAACTTACATCATCTCCTTGGAACAATTTTCTTTTCATGTCTTACTATGGTTTAGTAGTTGAAGGTAACGACCATGGTCTAGTTCTGAAATGTATTGTTTTGTTTTCTCTTTAGTGATTTGTGATTTGGAGTTTAAGATCTGACATTGTCCTGTAATGTTTTCACAGGAAGGCCATGGAAGCTAGTGAAGCACAAACTTGGAAAAGATTACCCTACTATCCAGTTAACCGCATGGAAGGTAATAAATGAGACTCACTACCATTTCATTTTGTTACACTTTTGGTTGGTTTAAATTTCTAAAACTGTCTATGTAAATAACAGTTCTGGCCTATCGTGGGATGGGTTAATTATCAGTATGTGCCTCTCCAATTCCGTGTTTTGTTCAGCAGCTTCGTCGCCTCTTGCTGGTAAAAGCTCTTACCGTCCTCTCTCATTTTGATATGAAGAGAGTTTTCTGGTAACATCTTTGTCTTTTAATATATTTAGGAGCATATTTCTGAACTTGAAAGCGCGATCTCCGGTGATCAAAAACGCGTAGAGAACTCTATATGGAGGAAACAAGAATGGATCTCTTTTGTTTTTCTTGAAATGTACAAAAGTTTCAAGAATTGAATCTCAAGTAAAATCTGAGAGATGTGATGATTATTGAATAGATCAAACTCTGTAACTGTTTTGTTGTTTCACAGAAACATTGCAGTCTCTCACAATTACGAACACTTTAGCAAAAATGTTTGCTGTAAAAATAGTTAGATAAATACATAATTTTCTCTAAAATTTAGAATATGTATCAAGTACTAAACTCCCACAGTCCCACCTATAAAATTAAAGAACTAGTAGGAAGGAGTGGGACTATCGAATACAATCAGGCTGCTTTTACTTCACTTACTCATATTTGATGTAGATACTTAATTCTAACCATATTTTAGTAGATTTGAGAAACACACATACCAATTTAAATCAATTTCCTGTAACACTTTTATTTATCTACATTTTAAGTATCTATCTATTAGACATTCTTCTTCTTTTGTTTGTCAATATTAGACATTCGTTGTAAACCTAAATAATGTTTCGCTTTACAGAGAACTTTAGATTAAACGTCTACGTACATAGAATCAAACCACCAAACTAAAAAACCAATAATAAACGTTGTCCATTGACGTAGCAAACTATAGTTTATTATTCTGATCATTCTCTCACTTCCATATAACGAGAGTTTCTCAATCAAAAAAAAGAAAAAAAGTTTTTCAAATTTATTGAAATGATGTGCTTCAAAAAAGAACATAACGAAAATGTTATTACTTTATCTAGAAAATGATTTGGAGAAAGTTATATACTTCTGTATTTGACAAAAAAAAAGGTTATATGCTTACTGTACCAAAATGAAAACTTAAAGCTCGTATGGAGTTGTAGTCTTATAGTCTTATAGACTAGAAAATGCGTCGATGAAGTCATGGTAAGAGTGAATATGTGATGGGTAATCTACGAAAACGTAAAGTCATTTACGAGTTGAGGTTAAAACAATCGGGATCAGTTAGTAGTTGGTGTAATTAATTGGCTACTCACTCGCCTTTATAAACGGAGCTGGTCTCGTCTTGGCTTATACAAAAACAAACATAACTTAATACATACAAAAAAAACAAAAGAGATGGGGAGTCTCGTTGTTAACGGAGCTGCTCTCTTGGCTTTGTTGTGGTTCAATGTTTTTGTGGTGAATTATGTGGCTGCAAGAGAAGGTGTGACCTTTGGAAAAGATGAAGAGGAGAAGACCATCATAGGCGGAGGAAAGGGCTTTGGAGGTGGTTTTGGTGGAGGATTTGGCAAAGGAGGTGGAATCGCTGCCGGGGAAGTGGTGGTTTTGGAGGTGCCATTGGTAAAGGTGGAGGCATTTTCGGCCACGGAATAGGCAAAGGCGGTGGTTTTGGAGGTGGCATTAGTAAAGGTGGAGGCTTTGGTGGTGGAATCGGCAAAGGTGGTGGGATTGGAGGCGGCATTGGAAAAGGTAAAGGATGGGGCTTTGGCGGCGGAATAGGCAAAGGTGGTGGTATTGGAGGCGGCATTGGAAAAGGTAAAGGATGGGGCTTTGGTGTTGGCTGGTTTGGACACCACTGAGCTAAATGAGAAGAAGATTGTAGTTGCATTGCATGGATGTCTCACGTAAACAAGTTGGTTAAAGCAACTACTTCTGAATAAATTAAATTAGCTTTCACGTATTTGTAACTTTGAGTTTCACAGCTCAAGATAAGCTTTGTACTGTTGAGTTTCCACTAGTTTCTATCTATAATTATGAGAATTTGGTATCCTAATATCCATCATTACGGATCAAACCCCGTAATCCCAAAAGATATTTTAACAATGTGGCTCTGCCTTGTGCTATCACAGTGTGTGCCTATCTATGTTTGTTTCAATCTCACCCCTCACAAAAGAACCTAGTAGCTCACATACTGATAACACCTTGCCTCTTCGTTCTTCAAGTGATTACCTCAACTCGGAGTAGGAGCAGACCTTGAATTCAACCTCGATGAGTCGTTGCCCCACCTAAGAACTCAAGCAGCCCTTGATAAGTCCTGTACAAACACACGACGCAAAATGATTATGCCTTTTTCTCAAAGCTACCTCTCACTATTTTCTACACCTTCTTCTTAATGGTACCACTAACGTTACCAACTACCTCTACTTTCTACTCAAACCATACATTCAGCAATTTGACTCTCACCTCCATCGAGTTCTGCTCTCACCATCTGCTTTCTTAACAAGTACCCTGAAGCATTATTCCCTGCTTAAGTTATATCCATCAGGGCCAAAACAAAATAACACAATCAAAACAAACAATCCGGCAAGAATACTAGGAAGACAAACATAATACGAAAACAGCAAAGCCTGTAGTTATAATAACTCTGCCAAAACTCAAAAGTACACTCAACCGAAAAATAACTTAATAGAAGTGACTTATTGTAATAGATAGCACATGCTTATAAAGAGATTCAAGCAGTCCAACCCGTTAGGAAGTTGTGGAACCTTTGATTTGAGCTAAATTCTTCTTGACAAGGATCCAGAAACCAGGGCGGTCATAATCCCCTTACACAGTCACTACTGGCCTTGTCGACCCTGACCATCATTGTACCCACCACCATAACCTTGTGACGGGTCAGATCGCCAAGATCCATCACCATAACCACCTCCCATGTAGCCACCACTACCAGGGTTGTTTGAACCGCCACCACTAGGACGCCCTCCAACCACACCATATGCAGCTTGATTTCCATAACCAGAATCACTTCCACTGTACCCTCCATAACCGTAGCCTTGGTTACTATAGCCAGATGGTGACTGCGTAGGAGGAGCTGCACCAGGAACTCCATATCCACTATGAGCAGCACCACTCCCATAGCCTGGGTTCCCATAACCACTAGAAGCTGGAGTGTCCCATGAGTTTCTCGGAGCAACTCCAGTACTACTTCCATAGCCAGCACCTGGAATGTTCGTTGCTCCATATCCAGCAGTAGCACCAGCGCCATAACCTCCAGCAGAACCAGTGTAACCTCCATAGGCACCATACCCGGCACCATTACTACCATTTCCATAGCCAGCGCCATAACCAGAAGAACCATAAGATGGTAAACCATTTCCAACACTTTGATGCTGCAAAAACCTATTGGAATCCATACGTCCATCATAACTGCTTTCATTGCCACCATAACCCTGGTAACCACCAGAGCCACCACCACCCATTGATCGTCCACCACCTCCAGGATTGGCATCTTTAGGAAGAGCACGCTTTACTTCAACTTGTTTACCGCTCAAATCATGGAAAGTCTTGTGCAAAACACTGTCTACCGCATCTTCAGAGTCGAAGGAAACAAATCCAAACCCACGAGGACGGTTGGTAGCCTGGTCATACATGATTGCAACATCAGTCACAGGGCCATAAACTTCAAAGTACTGGCGAAACTCTTCATCAGTCAAAGTAGGTGGCAAGCCTCCAACAAAGATCTTCTTGGTTTTATTGTAAGCATCACCTCCAGAACTTCTAGATGTATTAAGATTCCCAGTTCTTCCAGAGACTTGCTGCTCCTCTCTTGACATGGCTCTCTTCACATCAACCTAAACATTAACCAAAATCAATAAAGCTCATAATAAACTTCCAAGAATCATACTTTACCCAAATCGAGAACATAACGCAACAGAAAATATATACATCTGTTTTTCCTTATCCTAATAAACCAAACCAAGCTCTCTTTTCTAATACTATACTCAATCACTTCATAGAGTGTACGATTAACATATATCGAGTACCCTATAATACCTCTTATACAAGTTAAAACCAATCCTAGAATCTAAGAAACACTAAGGCGAATTTGCCAACCAAACAAAATTCTATATTTACTCTCGTTCTCAATCAACACAGCAAAACGCAAAAAGGATAAAACTTTAACACAATTAGAGAAATGGAGCTATAAGAGAACAATAATAACCTCTCTGGTATCAATGCTGTGTTTCTCTTGAAGAACCCTATCGAGAACAGAAGGATCCGAGAAGATAACGAACCCAAAACCCCTAGGTCGACCTGTGAGCTTGTCTCTCATCACAATAGCCTGAGAAACCTCTCCATAGTTGGTGAAATGTTCTCTCAGCTTATCTTCATCAGTTTCCCATGAAATACCACCGACAAAAAGCTTTCCTTGATCCGAATCCATGAATTTATATTCCACTATCTTACTTCTGACCCAGAATCACAAATCCACCTCAATCTACGAAACCGTGAAAACCGACTGCAGAAACTTCCAGAAATTACGAAAAGGCTTTAGCTTTTCCAATGGCTGTAGCCGATTTGAGAGGAGGAAGAGGAAGAAGACAGCGAACGAATATTTCTATTGGTTTGGTATTGATATTCGCGAAGGTACGAATCTGTCAGCAGATAAATAAATCAACGGTCTAGATCCTTTCTAATATTATTAACGGTTCAGATCTGTTTCCCGTTTTCTTGTAACAGAGATGCTTACTTATGGGCTTAAGTCCAGCCCAATAGAAGTATAAATAATGGGCTACAAAGACCGACGATGGTTTCACTCGTGTGTTTTCTATTCCACACGTGCCAGCAAATCCTACAAGAACGACAAAAAAATCTTTCGTGCTGTGACAATCTCTGTGCCAGATGTGCACTTTGTTGTCGAAAATTCCAAACTCCACATTACAGCTTTATTAGTACTTGTAATAATTAACCTCATATGTTTAAGTTTAATTAATCTCTTAATTACCTCGTATATATTTTAAAATAATTAAAACAATAGCCTATAAACGACAATTAACGTGCACGATCTCCACTAAAAAACCTTAATTGAATTTTTGAGTTTTTTTTCGAAATTTTTTAAGAGACTTTGGTCAATGTCAGCTTTCACTGAAAAAACTTTGGAATTAGTAATAATGATTAATGATTATACATGACAATACCAATTAATTAATTTCCATAATGAAATGTGAAGACGTTAAATGTAAAAAGCGGCAAAAATGTGGGGCTAATTTATAAAGTTTGTTTATATATTTTTAAATATAAAAACAGTTTCAGGCTTCAACAACGAAAAAGCCGTTTTTCTATTACTTTGCTTTATTTTCTTCTCTTTCTCTGTGTTTTTCTTTCTTCGATCTCACTGTCTTTCTTCTGGAACAGCTCGATCTTTTGATTTAGGGTTTTTTTAGTTACATTTCTTGTTCTATCTGAATCTCTTTCGTTGGTTAGGTTTTATTCGATTTTTGACTATTTGTGAGAAATATGGAAGAATGAGAAGAAGAAGAAGGTGATTTGTTTGATTTTTTTCTAATGGAGCAGCTTGTTAACTTCGTCATTCGACCTCCAAGGTGATGATTCTCTCAGAAAATTGAAAAAAATTACTTACTGATTCTGGAATTTAGTTTTCAGTTTCATCTTTCTATTTCTCTTTACTAGGTTGTAGAATTGGGTTTCACACAAAGTTTAGATTTTTAGATTTGAGTTTTGAAATTTTGGTTCTTGTTCTTGAGTTGATTTTGGATTTTTATATAGATGAAGTAATATATACTAGGATTTAGGGTTGCATTTCCTCAAGAAAACCCTGTTCCTCTTTCAAATCCAATTTGTTTTAATTAGTTTGTTTCATCTACGGTTGAATATAACTGGTGTTTTGATGTAGAGCTGAATACAATCCAGAACATGATCTCTTGGAACAAGAGTTCTTGCTTAAAGGGAGATGGTACCAGAGGAAAGATTTAGAGGTAAAGCTTTTTTTCTTCTGTTGTTGTTGTGAACTCCTGACTAGAGAATCCAAGCAAACATGTTGTGATTCAATGTCAATGTAGATTTCATCAGTTGTTCACTGTTGATCAGCGTGAGTTCCTTATTTTCCAGCCTTGGACTGCCTTTAGGATCTCAAGGTTTTAGTTGTGCTTTGTTCACCTAAGACTATAGAAGAACTTATATTGTGACAGGTTAAAAACATCAGAGGAGATATCCTTCAGTGTAGTCATTACATGCCAGTTGAGCGTCCTGAAGATAGGCCTCTACCTTGTGTAATATACTGCCATGGCAACAGGTAATCGTAACTTTTATTTTAATAAAACGTGATTTGAGCTGTACTGGTGAAATAAGCTAGTTAACTCATCCTTCAATCGATGCAATAGCTGGTAGGATACTATGACAACCATGCATTGAAATGAAACAACTGATATGGTTGCCAACATTACTAAAGTTTTCCAATTATCATAATAGCTTAATGTTTCTTTTAGTATACTATTCATTAATGGATTCATTCTTATTCAGTGGATGTAGAGCTGATGCCAGTGAAGCTGCGATCGTATTACTTCCTTCAAACATCACGATTTTCACGCTTGACTTTTCGGGATCCGGTCTCTCTGGCGGGGAGCATGTCACTTTGGGTTGGAACGAAGTATGTCCTCCTTTGATCTTTTCTCAAAATATTCCTCTTCTTCCCTTCAGCTGTTATGGCCTAAACTTATCGTTGTTTGGAGTAAACAAGCTGTCTTAAGTCAATATATCTGCTTCTCGATTGATATTTGTTAGATTGAATGTCTCGTGGTTTATTGGAATTCTATCCCACTATAACCAATACACCTATGATGCTTCATTTGGTCTATGAAGGTATTGTTATCTTTCTGAAGAAAGATTTCCAAATGATTTAGAGTTTTTGATGCTCTATTTCATGGTAGACTTAGGTGCCTTTGAGTGTCCTTGATTAGGTTGTCAATGATTTTTCCTTCCCTCACAGTCGCTGCCTTCATAAGTCATAATCCTGAATTGTGAGAGCAGTCACTTCTTTTATTACTGTTAAACGTGACGTTGGTGGTTGCAGAAAGATGATCTGAAGGCTGTGGTTGAGTATTTGCGCACGGATGGGAATGTCTCCCTGATTGGCTTATGGGGTCGTTCAATGGGTGCTGTCACAAGGTTCCTTTAAGTCTTTCATTTGTTGAACTACTTAATAAGAGCGTTTTCATTTCCAGTGTTGCATGAAACTGTATGGAAGTGTTTACTATAGAACTGAATTTTGTAAGCAATTGAGGATTTACTTATCTTGTGAGCCCCTTTTTCTTTACCAGTGGAGAGGAGAATAGTTGCTAAGAACCGAATGAAATATTCTTTGGTCGGGTTTGTTGTCTATTTAGCTGACTCTCCTGTGTCTAAATGATCTACAACATGGCAAACGTCAACCACTGCAACTTAAAATTTGATTGCTACAATCATTCTCTCTTTCTGCTGAACTATGAAATCATTTCGTTGCTACACTTCTTTTCCAGCTTGATGTACGGAGCAGAGGATCCCTCTATCGCAGCGATGGTTCTAGACAGCCCATTCTCTGATTTGGTTGATTTGATGATGGAGCTTGTAGATACGTATAAGTTCCGACTACCGAAGTTTACTGTAAGTAAAAGTAAATTTGTAGTGTCTGTTTCTTGTGGGATTTGTTCTTCATACTACAAGGTTTCCACATTGAATCTATTATACGACTTTAAGCTCTTTCAATCTCTTTCAGATAAAATTTGCAATACAATATATGCGGAGAGCTGTTCAGAAGAAAGCCAATTTTAACATAACGGATCTCAACACCATTAAGGTCGTTTCCTCTGTTAGTTTTTACTTTTAGTCTAGTTGATTACTTAGATGATTAACTAATCTATTCACTGGAAGGCAACATCATCATTGTTTTTGGTGATCATTTACTTATTTTCCCTCATTATTTGGCATTCATGATTGTTCTTAATGTGTAATTGTATCAAAGTCAATTGGTAGTAGAGATTTTGTTGTGTTTTTATATTAAGTGATGTTTTGTTTCTCGTTTTTTTTTTCAATTTATATCGTTCATTCTGCAGGTAGCGAAATCTTGTTTTGTTCCTGTTTTATTTGGACATGCCGTAGATGATGACTTTATTCAGCCTCATCACTCAGAGCGTATATATGAAGCATACATAGTAAGTTTTCCATATTATACTTTTCTTCCTCTAGCTTCTCATAAGTTCTTGATGAACCCTTGACCATGTAGCCTTTAAACCTCTGGCTTTTGATTATGCCAGGGAGACAAAAATATCATCAAATTCGATGGAGACCACAATTCACCACGGCCACAATTCTACTTTGATTCAATAAACATCTTTTTCCATAACGTTCTTCAACCTCCAGAGGTGGTTGGGCCAACATTTTTTGACCCGGTGGATGACTACTTTGCTAAGGTAATGAATCTTGCAGTATGCATATTTAGTTTTTTTTTGGGGGTTCTTTAGCAAGAAAGGTCAATGATGTTAACTGTTTTATGTTCAGGGCAGTTGGAGCACCATGCAACAACTAAGTTCTCCCCCATCCTCAGCACAGAAAAGTACGTCATTCAACTTCTTCTATGTTTATTCCAAGTTTTGTTGTACCCTTAGGCAACATCTCTTCTAATTGGTTTCAGGTTTAGCTCCAGGTAGCACCTCTGATGCTATAAATGAAGTCCGCTTAAAAAGACCTATGAGTCGCACAGAGGTTGGTGGTCTGTGACTATGCTCTGCAAGTTTTTAATACACATTTTTGAAGTATAATTTTCTCTAACGCTGATTCCCTTGAAATGTGGAATAATCAGTTGTCTCCCTAATGTTTATAATTATAGCTTTTAATTTCGAAACGCATCAAGTGCCAAAAATTAGAAATTCACATCCGATTAATTCCAAAATTTGAATCATGAAACCGTAACTGTTCTTGCATAGATACCAAACTAAAAGAGTTTGCTTCACTTGGTTCTTCAAAGAAACTACCAACAGGTGTATGTGGTACTGTATATGGTTTTTATATCTCCCTATTGATGGTTTTTTGTTACTTCTCTCAGGTTCCTTCCAACGACCCATCTAATCAATCGTCATCAGAAACCAAGGTACATAAACTCAGCATCTCTTTAATTTTTGCATTACTTTGTTTATGGTATGGGCATGGTCAATGGTCATTGACTAAGCTATCTGATTTATGTATATATTATATGATGTATATTCAGTAAACATTTGTAGTGACGCTAGTGGCAGGGTGACCAACTTCTGTACATGTAAAATACTGTCTGAGAAACAAAAATGTAGAGATGGGTAGATTGTTCCTGATGTTGCATGATATGGACTTATTTCAGGAAAAAGAGAGTCTTGAAGTCTCCAGTAGTTCATCTTCTGATATGATCAGTTTTGATTTGTCGAATGGAGATCCATATCCTCCTCATCTCGCAGTAGCTTTAGATGATGATCAATATGTGGAGTTTCACGTAGATGAGCTGGCAGATTTTCCATCAAATGCAGAGGAAGAAGAGAGGGTGAGAGTAAAAAAAGTGGATTTTGCACTTTGAACTCTCCTTATGACCAAGCTCTATAAATTCGTTTATTCACATATCTTCTTGGCCTCAGATGCTGATGGAAGCGGTGATGAAATCGCTGAAGGACATGGAGGTTGAACAAACTCATCAGAAAAAAGAACCTTCCAGGACCAATACAGAGACCAGTGAAGGTAATGCTGCTGCTTCTACTACAGAACCAGAACTGGCACTTTCTGATACAGATTCTGCTTCTGGTCCAACACCATGTAACCATGATGCACGATTATCTTCTGTAGCCAGTGTTCCATCTAAAACATCAGATTCTCTGCCGGGACCTGTAAATGGTTTTGTTCCTGGTGCTTCGCCTAAAACGAGTCAAAACAAAAATGATGTCATTGATTTGTCAGCACGTACAAAGGCAACAGTGACTGTGGTTGGACGTAGTAGCACATCAGGAAACGTTTTAGAGGGGTTATTACGCCGATGGGATCTTAATTTCTTCAAAAGTAGATAATTCCATTAAGTTATGTGTTTTTGTTTGTGCAAAATAGAATGGAAAGTTAAAATGTTTAAAGGTTTGTCATGACAAGTTCTCTTCTGGTTATGGTTTATATGAGTTTATTCATATGCATATATGTTGTGTTTTGGCAAAAATCTCTGTCAAGAGAAGAAATCATCTTTTGTTCCTTCCATGTCTTTTTATCCTCTTGTTATGAACATGTAATGAGATCATCTTACACATATACCATTAATTAATCCCATTCTTATGAACGTATAATGCAATCATCTTACATGTGTTTTGATCATGTTTGTCTTTGTTAAGAATTTTCAGGACTTGTAGGTGTGAAGCAGAGAAAATACTGTGGAAGAAGAAGAAGAGAAAATAGTCCATTTGATAAACTTGTTGAGCAAAGACAATTAGTTCAATACAATTTGGGGTTGAGACAGTCAATGTCTTTAAAATTGTTACATATGAGAACTTTTGTCTACCTCAACAACAGCATTGCTTCTTCAATGAGTTCATTGATAGTTGAACCATGGCGTGCCAAACCGACCGTGCCAGAAAATATATCAAAGTTCTCAAGCTCAGCCGCGGTCTCAAAGACGGTCTCTAATTCATTCTTCATCTCAAGGTTTTGGAAGGTCTTGACAGTCTCAACGTTAGCTTTCATCATCGCAATGGTTAGCTCTATTGCAAACCTCCTGATTCTTGGAACCTTTGGAACTGGCTGTTCATATCTCTTGAGGATATTGATTAATGCCTTGGCTAGTTCTTCCTCGGTTACTCCGGCTTCCTCGAACATCCCTCTCAATTCTTCGGGAGTATTCATTAACTTGAGAATATGTGGTGCTAATCCCACCATAACTTCTTGAGGTTTCCTCTCTTCAGACTTTATTGCCTTAAGAACCTGCATGGAGAAGATAACTAGTGATTCATGATTCTTATCAATTTCGTATGAATCAAGAACATATGAAAGGACTTACTGTTGCTCCTGCAGATTTAATAACTTCCTTCATCTGTTCATTGAACTGACCAGGAGCTGTATATGCACAGAGATTACGCAAGATCCTCGCTGCATTCAACCGAATCAACGGGTTGTCCAACGCTTCAACGAGTCCCTTAAGAACATTTGCTCTCAATATCTTTTGGCAATTGCTTTTACTTCCTTGAGCTAGCATAGCAACAGATTCACCAGCAGAGACTCTCACACCACTTTTGTCCTTTGGAATCTCATTGTTCAAGAATATGCAGAGAAGCCCTTTCAAAACCCCGCCCGTGCCTCCGATTTTCTCGGTTGCACCTTCTTCAAACGCAAGGAAAGTCAAAATCTCTGCACCAAGCTTCTGCAAATGAGGCTGACTCTTTCCATGATGTAATGTTTCCCTAATGTTGCTCACTGTGAAGACAATCCCAGAGATAGTCATCCTCAAGTTCTTCCCTGTTGTGCCTGTCGTGCTCACCAGCTTCTTTAACAGCTTCAAAGACCGTTTCACAGCCAAGATCTTATAAGGCTCTGCAACAGCAACATTTGGATTTTCCAACAAATTCTTCTCAGCATAAGTGAAGTCAATGATCTTTGAAAGTAACCCTTTTGTTTTCCCAATTTTTCCACAGTTCTCATGATCTCGAGCTAGCCTTTTCAGAATCAGCAGTCCAAGATTGTTCAATGTCCATAAATTTGAATGGTTTATACTCTGTTCTCCAATCTCATCAGTGGCTTCACCTGAATCTCTCGTGCTCTCTAAAAGAGAAGATATCGACTCAATCGCTCCCGGGATCCCCGCAACTCTCAGAGAGTTCTGCTTCTTACTAGCTAATCTTGAGAGAATCTCTGCAGCTGACATTCTCACATCTTCTTGATTTTTGTCTCTCCAATTCAACATCTCCACTAACCTTTCTATGATTGCAAGATTTGTCCCAATCTTCTGCAAAGTATCAACCGAATAGTCGTCGTGGGTTGAGAATATCGAAAGAATCTCTGCTCCAATGAGCTGCTCATCAAGAGAATTCGCTACCAAGAGCTCCATGGCAAAGATCACCATATCCATCTTCAATCCGTCGAAGATGCTCCCGTTGAGGCATCTTGAGTAGGCATCATAGAAGAATCTTCTCACCGATCCCGTACCAAATCTCTCAAGACCGCATTCTTCATTCACTTTCTCAAGAATGTGGATAACACTAATCATATATTCCCAGTAAGCTTTCTCAACAAGGAACAGAAGAGCCTCGGCTAGGGCTAGAGAGTAGAAGAGAGTCAAAGCTGCGTGAAGATTGGTGCTTTTGGGTTTCAAGTCGTTGCCTCCATAGTCTTGTTTGATGAGTTGGATCGTGGAGATAAAAATGCTGGCGAAAGCAGAAGCAATCTGGAGCCAATAGAAGATTCTACTCACGTTTCTTGAAACAAAAACCCATCCTGTGTAAGGCAACATAGGAACATCTGAGCTTTTCCATGTCCTTGTCCGCGTGATGTGTCCCGAATTCCTTTGTACGGTTCTCGTTTCTCGAACCGATGGTCTATTGTCGTCTCCGGCAATGTGAGCCACCTGGTGAAATATTTGGTTAATTTGTTTGACAAGGAACCGGAAGATGTTGATTCCAGAGATTGTGTACTTAGACTGATGCTGCAGTTCAAGCTCGTGGCTTCTACTGAAAAGCCTAGCTCCTTCAATAACAAGAATCACAGTAACAAACCAGAAATCTGTTATCTCTAAACTTCCAGCGAATCCACCAAGAAGAACAACCGTGGCCCACACGAAACCTAAAGATCCCAACCCTGAAGCAATCTGTGATTAAGATTTAAGAACACAATTTAAAACTCAAGAAAAGGACTCCTAAATAATGAACTAGAATGTTGGAATCTCAAAAACCTTCTCAAGAACAGCGAGTCTTAAGGCAAAAAGGGTCAGTTTTTTCTCCGGTGCAGGAACTGGCGGCAATTGTGTTGGTCTCCGAGGTTCTGGAGTCGGAGTCTCGTCCGGTCGGAAAATAGTTCTGCCGGAAGAACCGACTTCTACGACCACATCGGTAGGACGGTCAACCATTTGAGTTTGAGACAAACAACAGAGAAACAAATGTTTTGGTTTGGTTTTACGCAGATAATTAATTTGATCGATAAACTTGTTTTATTTATTAGGTTAGTGACATTGTTTTGTTGCACCATGCACGTCTGGAGTTTCGTTCCATTGACTTTTTGAAGAAAAGGCGTCCAAACAACGACAATCTTGGACGCACCATTTTATTCTGATGTCATTAGTTATCAATTACATTATAACATTTCTTAATCTCGTGTATTGTTGTATTTTTCTTGGTAGTTTATAAAGCATTAAACGTTGTTTTAGGATCGATTAGATCGTTACTTGTGATGGTTGAGCTGGACATTCCTTCCAATCACAGAATCCTAATCATATCAGTATATTCCATTTCTTGTTCTCTGAAATAATCGATTGATCAGTAAATGTAACAGTCTACGACATTTAAGTGTCTTAACTTGAAGATTAAAGAGTGTCTTATTTTTGTTTTGGGATAAAACTGCAAAGATTGTGACCCACGTCGATTGCAATCTGCAACTACATGATTGTGACCCATGTTCTGTCATCAATAGATGATTTAGTCAATTTTAAAATTAATCACTATTTGCAACTAAATAAATGTTGATCATGCAATAGCAATATCCTAATGGCTAGTGATCAAGTTATAAATGGTAAATAATGACCCCTTCCCTCTTTTTTTTAATTTTGAAAAAATTATTATTAATTAATCTTTTGAAACTTTAGAACATCTCCAGAGGGTTAAAAACCTTAATAAGATACTACCAATGGAACTGTTCTTATAGTAAAATATGTATTCTTGAGTTAACATGTTACATATTGGAATAATTATCTGATTATACCGTCTCAATTTAAATTGAAGCTTTGTACATATGTAGAAAAAATACCATGTTGTACATATGTAGAAAAGAAATCTCCAATGGAGTTTTTTTATAACTAATGTGCGGTTAACAAAAAAAAACGGAGTACTACATACATAATAGATATAAATTACCAAATTCGTAAATTTTATATAAAGAATAATCCAGGTGTCTTTAAACACTAATTGGAACAATACTATACATATGCAGAAATTTAAGTATATATATACATACATACGAGTTATTCATTTATATTTGTATAAATGTTTCAAAATGTGATTATTGATTTTTATTTTTTAAGTTGATATTGAGAAGTGAGAAGAAGAGAAGAGATATAAAATTTATGCAATCTGTTATTCATTTTTGAACAATGTAGTTGAACCTTTATTAATTATATTTTCAAACAAATTTTTCCTTGTATCGTACGTAGGAGCCTTATTAATTTTGCATGATGCATATTAACCGGAACAATTGCAATGACATATATGTTTATGTCCAAAAAGTTTGCAAAAACCTCCTGTTTCACACCCTTCAATACAAAACTTCCAGCATTTCCCACCCTTCTCAGCACTATCATCGATGTTTGGAAGACATCTTCCAACACTCGGATGTTCTTTACAACATATCGAATTGTCTTCAGGTATCCACGGTGCGGTGTGTTTTTGTCCATCTATTTGAATGGATCCTACATTCAATAGAAAAAATATCATGTAAATTAATTTCCCAACATGAAAACTTCATGAAAAAGGTTAAAGCTTTAGTACTAAAAAAAATATACCTATACATAGCACTATAGCAGCAAATAAAACAAAAGAGACAACATTTGTTCTAACCATTCTCTCTTTTTTCTTTGTTAATTAAAATATTAAGAACTTTTGATATTTTTGTATTGCAATGAGAATGAAGGAGGAGTTGTTTCGTATTTATAGTAAGAATTGTAACTATATTCAAGGGATCCTTCGAATTAACATTATCTTACATAATAAATTAGTAAGGAATACAATATATTTAGTCAACCAAATTAAAAACATGTTTCCAAAAAGATTGGATTCCAACCTTGACTACATTATTACAAGATATACATGACTTATTTAGATAAACGTATTTGGTTTATTCTGTCGAGCTAGAGAGATATGATTAGATGCTCATTCATTCCTCAATATTCCAATTCACTAGTTTAGGAAATTATACTTATTGCATAATCTTGAGGCTCACGCCTACTACTTGTACAATATAAACAATGCTCTGTATCTCTTTGTGAAATATATCAAACATACAGTATTCCGTTGTCGTAATATTCTTGTTTGAACTCTAAACCAAAACTTAGATCGGTTTGGTTTTTGTTTGATTTTCGAATTAATTTGGCATGTGTTGGAATTGGTATAGACCTACCATTTAACCATCAGTTCCCAAAAAAAAAAAAAAAAAGAGAGACTTAAACATACAAACGTTTAGGTGGTATATTTTGATTATTATATTTTTATGAAATTTTCGATTTTTTTTTGTTTAGGTGGTAAAAATGCGATCCATTCTTGTTATAGATTTTTCAAAAATTTGATACAGAAAAGAAGGGAAGAAACATGAAATTTGCACTGTTATTTAGACAACAAAATAATCCTTTTGTCTCATGCGTTATATTTTAGACTTGTATAATTTCTGGGATGATTATTTGTCTGCATTATAACCTCCGCTTTTCGCAACCATCAAGCAAAATTTCCAGCATTTTCCATCGTTTTGAATATCATCATCAATACCTGAAAGACATATTCCAATTTCCGAATGTTCTCTATTACACGACACCGGCTGCTTCATACTGTATATCCATGGCGTAATGTTTTCTTTTCCATTCATCTTTTCGGATCCTACTTTTAACCCCCAAAAAAATGATTGTTAAATTTACAAAATTTCAGAAAACAATATAACAATATAGTATTAGTACTAAAGAGTAAAAGAAAACATACCCACACTGCCACACATTGCATGAGAGCTGCAAATATAACCAAAGAGACGACAACATTTGCTCTTAACATGTTTTTTTTTCTTTTCGTAAAACGCTAATATCACCAATTGTTAATCCCTTTTTTCTTTGAATGAGGACAAAACAAAGGAGTTGTTTCAAAATTATAATCAAGTGCTCCTTTGAATGATTTACATAACATAGTAATTAATATAAAAAAAATTATTGTTTGATCAACCAAATTAAAGGTTATCCAAAATAAATTGGATTCCAACTTTTATGACATCATTATCTTCATATGCGCATGGTAAAGTTTTAGCTCAACTCTAACCATATTCGGGTTGGTTTGTGTTTAATACCCATTTTCGGTTTGGTTTGTGTTTAATACCGGTTTCAATATTGTTGTTAGATTTGGTTTCCAAAGACAAATGATACAATCCCATTTTAAACCGACCCAAACATTTCGATTCGACCTGGTTCGATTTCAATTTGGTTATGCTCATAACATAAAGTGATGTTATTATAGAAAGTAGGAATATTCACAGAATTACAAAAAACAAGAAAGCAGAAAAGATCAGATTCAGCCATAAACACAGACACGACTCTGATTATCATCTCGAAAGAAGAAGAAGAAGAGCTTTGTTCCTTCTAGAAGCTTCACCGTGGCTGATAGATATGATGATTCCGGCGACAATTAAAGTTCGGATTCATGTACTTCTTCTGATTATACTTTGGTGAACAAGACGAAACCTTCGATCTATAAATCTTCTCTTTCGTAGACTCCGCTATGTTCAAAAGCATCTTCAAATAACTAGCCACATCTGCTTCTGCCATTAAAACACACAAAAATCCTCAGATCTGAATGTTTCGAATCCCTAAATCTCAACTAATTTCAAAACAGTAAACAAATCGTTACCTGTAACTGTATCAGCCATGGATCCACCATCAGACGATGCGATCATCTCCTCGAACTCTTCTTCCATAACTGAGAAATCGTCGCCGCCGAGGAACTCATTCTCAGAGTTAGCACTGAGCCAAAAGTCACGGAACCATTTCGAAGTCGTTACTAGATCCCACCATTTCGGTGAAAAATCCTCCACCTCACGAAATTCCACCGGATCAAACACCGGCGCGTTTGGATTCAGCGTTGATAACCTCCGATCTATCGTCGCCGTCATCTTTCACCTCAAACTCACACTGAAACAAAGTCAGAAACTCAGAAATTCGAATCGATTCATAGTAATGAAATCGGAAATCAGAGTTTTGTCGTTACCTTTCGTTGATCAACGAGTCAAACTGGGTCTTAGAGCGAGTCTCACTCACGAGTCGCTTGGGCACGGTTTTAAAGAAGAGACAATCCGGTTATCCGGTAAAGAGTCACGGCCACGTGTGATGTAAAATATGAGGATCTGACGGTCATGAATGATAAGGGCGTGATCTGACGGTGGTGATGTTCACAATAATTGGGATATACGTTCGTTAGTTACTGGATAAGATATTTATTGTTCTTATAATCTTATTACTGTTTTGGAATTTGGATAAAACGAAAGATATTTTGTGTAGTAGGAAATTTCTAGAACGTAGAAGCCCATAAGCCCATTAAGCTAAAGAAAAAAAAAAAAAATCGAACGTGGTTGCATGAAAAGTTTTCTGTTTCAATTAAAAACATATCGAAAAATTAAAAAAAAAAGGGTAGAATATAGAGTAATTTGTATGCATTGATTTTAGGAAATGATTTTAGATTTTATGAATAAAACAATTTTTGGGAACAAATATTGAACAACAAATTCCACAGAAAAAAACAAAAATTATAATAAGATTTTAACGAGCTATTTATGGAATTTCTAAATATTCTCATTTATGTCTTGTACTTGCTGAGCAAGGATATTCTTATTAGTATTAAGTACAATAATGACACAGATTATACAAGAGACGAAAACACTTAAAGAAGTTCAACAATGGCACAGCTTATAATCAGCCGAGTCTTTAAACCCTCTGTCTGCAAAAACTTCCTCTTAAGCTTCTAAGTAATAAATTCATTTTTCTTTAACTTCTTCTTGTTATTGATATCGTCTCTGACTACTTGAACATATATATGGCAGAGACACAAAAATGTTGTTCGTATGTTCTCATCTACAACTTCTCACACAAGCGGGTGGGATTCGGATGACGAGACTAAAGTGACTCAACTCTTGTCGTCTGAACCAGCCTACCCGTTTTTATTGATTGAATACATCACTAACATCCAAAATTCTTCTTCGGATGGTCGCGTAATAGTATACGACGACGATTCTTCAAAGGGAAAGGCAACAAAAGTCACTATTAAGGACAAGAAACTCGAGAAGGAGGTCATTGAGGCGATGACTGTCGGATTTTTACGTGATGGATTAAAATTCTATCTTTCGTACAGAAGCAGCGACCATCAACCTGTGATCACTTATGAGACCTCCAATCCCAAACTAGAAAACTTGACCATTCATTTACCTTCTGTACCCACCGGTACCAAAATCCATAACCTAGCCATGTCCTCTATACCTGTTCAAGATAAAGATTGGGTAGTGGGTGTCAAATTATCGGGATCTCGGGTTAGTCTTTGCAGGCCTTTTGGCAGCTCTAAATGGATCAACATGAAATTCATGTCTCAGTGTATAAACCCTTTATCTAGCCTCATGTTCTCCAAGAGAGATCAAAGGTTCTACATTCCAAGTTACGGAGGCAACTACTTGTGCTACTTGGATCTCAACTCTAAGGAGGGTGATGATCATTTCAACTCTAGGCAGGAGAATGGGCAACCCAGCTTCATCGACTTGGATTATGAAAATCTTCCAGAGTCGGTGTTTAAGCAGTTGGCGGGAGTGAGTTCATGTTCCAAGACAGATCACCTTGTGGAGTCACCCACCGGCCAACTTTTCCTCGTCAAGTGGTATAGTATCTAATTAACTAGACATCTCTCATAACATATTTACAATATATCTTCATTTCGTTGGTGGTTTTTTGGCTTGAGAATCGTATTGGTTCTATCATGTCTTTGCAGGTTCGTGGAGGACGTGGAGGACCTTTGCGACAATACACCCATGCACGTAACAAAAAAGTTCATGGTGTTTAGAGCAAATGAGGCTTCTGACGAAAAGAAGAAGACTATGATCTACACAGAACACATTGGAGATCTTTGCATTTTTCTTGGACATAGTGAGGCTTTCTGCATCCCGGCTAGTACGTCGTGTGGACTCGAGCCTAACTGCATCTATTTTGTTGGCAATAACTTTGGTGTTTATGATCTCACCACCGAAACTTGCTCTACCTTTTACACTAGTGTAAGGCCACTAAAGAACGTTAGTTTCCCTTACTGGCCTCCGCCAACCCCTATCTACTAGTTCCTACTTAATTAACATGGCTCTTGCACGTGTATTTGCTTTCCCATGCTATCATTGAAATCCTATGTGCCTCTTTCAATATGTTATTCTTAGATTTTTTTTTTCTTTTGTCTTTTCCGAATTTGCCACTGCATACGGGTGCAAGAGAAAGATTATTGAAAGCCTATAACCAAAAGCAGTGGTTTTAACTTTTAATTTGATTAGGAAAAAACTAAAAAACAAGTGTTTTGTAATCTAGTGTTTGTGAATTCTTTGTTTTCCAACTTAGATCTATAAAGATAGATCTCAATATGTTCTTTAATGTAATCGTGTTATACTACAGTACATTAAAAGCAAAGAGTAAATCCCAAAAAAAATGGAAATATAGCAAACAAAACAAAAACCCGAAAAGGAGGTTCTTTTTTTTTATTTCGTTGAACGAAATTGGAGCCGACGTTAAACCGAACCAAATCGTATATGTCTACATTCGTGTAACCAGTGAAGAAGTCCAAGTCGCCAGTTCTCGGTTCTCTCGGTCTCTCGGTCTCTCCCCTGATTAAGATGATCGGAGAAGGCATCGAAAAAAAAAAAAAAAAAATGCCAACGGTAGTGACGTAGTGTAGAATCTTCAGGCTAAGGTCACAATGGTTCCATTTTCTATAGCTCTTGTCTTCATTGTCAAGGTGCTGTAGAGAGATCGTGAGAAAGTTAAACGCTTAAAGTACAATTGAAGCATATTTTTAGGCCTAGATCTATCGTAAAGGAGTTGAGCGGCATCGTGAGCAAGATTATAGGCCTATCGTCTCTGTGTGATTCATGTTGATGAAAAAGATCCAAAGGGCTTTCAGCATGAGATTCAAGGCTTGGTAGAGATTGATGTACATAAAATTATGGTTTTGGGGTTTGTTTTTGACGTTTGAACCATGTAATCGTGTTTTCTTCTATGAAATTTAAGATTTTATATTATTTTATTTATAATTATTGATTGTTGAAAATAACACAATTCTTTATGAAAACATATATTGTAATATGATACAACAATTATTATAGCTATTATTGTAAATGATACAAATCATTTAAATCATTTATTAAAACTGATATTAATCTTAACATTGGTTATTTACAATTGACAAATACATATATATATTATTTTATTTTTGACAGAAATATTTAACATCACTTACTATAACCAAAAAAAATAAGTATGCCCGGATAATAAGCAGTGGCCGATGCAGAGGTTTGACAAGGAGGTCAGTTGACCCTCATAAATTTTCAAAAATTCATTATCTGTCATTAGCAATAATTTTAATGACCCCAACTTAGGATAAATTTTGACCCCAGTACAAAATTATTGTTGCAATATGAAAGAAAAAATAGTACAAATATTTGAAAGTTGTATTTTTACTAAAAGTTTAGACCCATAATTTACCTTAAATAAAAAAATATTAACCTAATATTATTTTAATTTTTACAAAACACAAAAATAAAAATATTTTTTTTTAATGTATGATTTTATATTAAAAAAATATATTTTAGACCCCATAACAGAAAGTTCTAGCTTTGCCACTGTTAATAAGTATGCCGTGATTTTAGGAATGATTTTAGATTTTATGAATAAAACAATATAACATATGACAATAGATTTTATTTCGGAACAAATATTGAACAACAACAAAATCCGTTATTTTTACTTCCTGAAAAATAAAACAAGAATCGGATTTATTTATTTTTTCGATGATAAAGAGCAATTTATGTGCCTTGTGTGATAAATTCTAAATATTCTCTAAATATTGTATGTTCATTGTTATCTTGTACTTGGTGAGCACGTATATTCTCAGTATTAAGTCTAACATACAGATTCGGGACACGAAACACACAAAAAATTTAGGGTTTCAGCAATGGCACATCTGATAATCAGCCGAGTCTTTAAACTCAGTGGCGGAGGCAGAATAGTTAATCATGGGGGTCAAAAAAAATTCTAAGCCAAATGCAAAAGAAAGATTTGAGAAAAAAAAATGACAATATAATCACAAATGATAGTTTTTTAAAAAAACAAGATAATATGAGAAAGAATTTTTTTTTGATAAAGTAAACACTAAAACTAAAGTTGGCGATAACTTTGGTGTTTACGATCTCACCACCAAAATTTGCACTACCTTCTACACAGAAGACGAAGTTTCAATAAGAAACTTGGACTTCCCTTACTGGCCTCCTCCAATTCCTCACTACTAGCTCCTAATTAATTAACCTTGCTCTTGCCGTGTGTTTGCTTTCTCATGCTATTAGTGAAATCCTATGTTTCTTTTTCAGTATACGTTTTTTCTTCGATTCCATAAAATATGGTAACCTTTAAATTTTCATACAGTCCTCCTAATGTGTGTGGTATACTATATGGAGTGAAACCGATCGAGAAACCTCTCTGATGTGAAGTATATATCAGAACAATACACTGAATTGCATGACTCATGAAAACTTAGGGTCTCTCTCATCCAAAGGTATAAACCAGGACAAATACCACAAGCTCAAACTCGAATATTTTGGTACGGAAGGAGACAACGATACAGGCCTACAAGAGCCTAAAAGGTGTTTCTTTGTGGAATTGATGAGCATAGGTTGGGAATTATTAAAAAAAAAAAACTGAGCCTCGATAATTAGCATATGAATTTGTAAATTCGCTTGTGTCCCCAATTCACTTTCTTTGTTTCGTTTGCAGAGAAGCAAAAGCAGAGTTTGATTCGGAAAAAAAGCAGTGTTTTGTGTAACCACCAATCAGTAAAACCTAGTGTTTGTGAAGTCCTTGTTTTTTTACCCTTTTTTAATCACCAAAAAGAATATAAAAGTAAACCCAAAAGGCCCAAACAATGTACAAAATCCCAAAAAATGGAAATATATCACAAAAACAAAAAGCGAAAAGGAGTTTCCTTTTTTTTCGTGGGCCTCTGCGTTGAACAAAATTGGAGTAGGAAAAGGAAACACAAATCTGAGGAGTCCTCTCTATAAATACTAAACAAATAGAAGCAAAGGTAAAACACAAACACTTCCATTCGTAATTTAGGGTTCCCACAAATTCCTTGTTTCTCTCGCTCTCTTACACACAGGAAACAATGGAGACTGCAACGAGGACTCACCAACAGAGAAAACTGATCTCATCTTTCCTCGATATCACCGTTAACCAAACTGTGGAAATCGCAACACAGTTCCTTGAGGCAACAACCTGGAACCTTGAAGATGCGATCAACCTCTTTCTCATCGCTCGGAGAAACCCTCATCATCACCATGGAGAAGAACTAGTCCCTCTTCCTTTACCTTCGAAGAAGAATACTCTCTACGACTACGATCCTTTCATGTCTCACAACACTTCGGTCGCAGTATGTCCTGAAGAGATCTGGGACGACGAGTCGACATCTGAGGAATCCGATTCTAGGTTGTCTTCTTTGTACCGTCCTCCTCCAAGTCTGTTTTTCCACGGTTCGTTTGAAGATGCGAAAGCAACGTCCTCTAGAGAGGATCTATGGTTGCTTGTTAACCTCCAGTCCACGACCGAGTTTGCTTCTCACTTACTTAACCGAGATTTATGGCCACACGACGCTGTTTTTCAAGCCATCAAGTCCAGCTTCATCTTGTTGTAGGTCTATGATGATACCAGCGAAGGTCAGAAAATATCTACTTTCTACAAGATCGACTCTGTTCCTCCTGTGGTGCTTCTCATCGATCCCATCACTGGCCAGAAGATGCGTATGTGGAGCGGTGTGATTGAACCTCAGGGCTTTCTCGAGGATTTGATGAAGTACATGGATTCTGGTCCTCACGAACACGTTGCATCTCTGACAAGCAACAAACGTATGAAAACAGAGAAGATCTCCTGTTCAAGTAACAACGCTGATGATCAAGACATGGCTACTTTCTGGGGAAACGCTATTGAAGAAGAAAAGACTGTAATCAAATCTGGAAAGGAGGAGACTTTTACGTCTGATCGCGTTGTGGCTCCTTCTTGGGGGCCAGAATTTGAAGACATAATGACTTTATCCGAACATGAGGAGGAAACTTGTTTGTCATGCGACCTGCTTGAGTTTCCGGTTTTGACAGAAGAGCCTAAAGCAGACTGTGATAGAAGCGTTGTGTGCAGTATTTGTGTTCGATTTCCAGATGGGAGAAGAAAGCAGAGGAAGTTTCTCAAGAGCGAACCGATTCAGCTTCTCTGGTCTTTCTGTTATTCTCACATGGAGGAATCCGAGAAAAAGGAGTTCAAGCTTGTGCAGGCGATTCCTGGTGCTTCCAAGACTCTGGATTATGGAGCTAAGGCCACGTTTGATCAATCTGGGATCGCTAATTCGATGATTTCAGTTACTTGGGAGTGAAGATTTCGATATGTTGTTGCTTCTTTATATTATCTTGAAGTTATATTGAAGAAACCCTTAAATTCTGGAGATTAATTCTAGACTACTTTTGTTTTGTTTGTCAATTGGAGTATTAAGTTCAAATATACAATTCTTACAACACAGATCACTTATCCGCTTTACTGTTCTTTTACTAATATAGAGCTAACACAGTGAAGAAGTTATATTCTGCAACTAAAACTCTCCAACCATAACTGTTGAAAACTGCTGATCCGAATATTTGAAGATTACAACATAATCACAAATCGCATTACCAATATATCTTAACATAAACCTATTTATCATAACTTCATAAGATTCAGGTACAATAAGATTCATAACATTGGTTTCTTAAGTTCACAATGATGAATTGAATATATGTTTGGACAGCATTAACTTGCCACTGGATTCAAAGAAGACTGTCCTAAGTGGATGCAGGGTTATGATTGGTCAAATTGCTAGTAGTGGCCTAACTAAGAAGCTGATGATAAAGAGAAACATGTGGGCTAAGGTTCGTGGTGTGGCTATGATGAACCCAGTGGAGCATCCTCATGGAGGAAGGTAACCATCTACACATTAGTGTCTTGCACTGAAACTTAATAGTTAAATGTAAAAGTCAAGGTTTTAACTCTTAACCGTATTAAACCGGGTCCAATTTGTTCGAACCATATAAAATCGTATTAACCGTATAAAACAGAGGAGTTTAGCTCCAGATTCACATGCTTATCTCAGAGAATCATACCTCTGGTGCTCGCCGATTTGATCAGTGATCACAGAATCATGTCTCTGGTGGTCACCGATTTGAGGTAATCAAAATTACCTCTCTTTTTTTTTTTACTCAAACATTAGAAAAAACTTTAATTTGCACATCTCTTATTTGGGAAGTATATTTAAACATATCTAATTTTAAAAATATTACATAGAATGATATTAATAAACAACATAAGTAATTTAATTATAAAAATGTATATATAGATGTCATTCAAAATAATTGTTGTATGTATTTTTCTAGTCTTTCTTTCTCATAAAATCTCTTAAAAGATTATTTTCTTATAGAAAACAATTTAATAAATAAATAATCTGGTATTTAGCTCCAAATTCACATGCTTATCTCAGAGAATCATTCTTTTGGTGCTCGCCGATTTGATCAGTTGAGCACAAAATCATGTCTCTGGTGGTCGCCGATTTAAGGTAATCAAAATTATCTATTTTTTTTTTTTACTCAAACACTAAAAAAAACTTTAATTTGCACATATCTTATTTGAGAAGTATATTTAAAACCTATTTAATGTTAAAAATATTACATAGAATGATATTAATAAACAATAGAAGTAATTTAATTATAAAAAGGTATGGATATATGTCATTCAAAATAATTGTTGTATTTATTTTTCTAGTCTTTCTTTCTCATAAAATCTTTTAAGAAGATTTTTTTCTTCTAGAAAACACTTTAATAAATAAATAATCCCACCTAAGTTAATCATAATTAAAAGTAAATATGAAAGATTGTGTATATCCCGAAAAAAGTTGGAAATATCTATACACAATTTAAAGACGAAAAGATAATTTATTTTTCCTTTAAAACAAAGTCGGAGCAGAAAAAAGGAAAACAAACCTAAAAACAAACTTATCTTTCTCTCTCGATCTCTCTATATAAATAAAACTTTTCTATATCTCTTCTTCCATTCCTCTTTTCCCAAGTACTTGTTTGTTTTCTCTCAGAACAAAGCAACAATGGGGCACTTTTTCTCAGCGAATAACCGACAGAGAGCGATAACAACAAGGCTACAGCTTGACGAAGAGATTGTTCTCTTTCGTCAAGATCAACTAATCTCGTCTTTCCTCGAGATCGCTGTCGATCAGACCGCCGAAACCGCAAGATATTGTTACAGACGACAGATTGGAATATTGATCAAGCCGTAAACCTCTTTCTCACCAACAACGCGATGTATCGGGAGGTTGTGGACTCGACGACATCAGGAACTTCTGATGATTCAGACTCGAGATCGTCTTTCTCGTTTCCTCCTCCTTCATATATACTTCACGAGGGTTTGTTTGAATATGCGAAATATGTTTCCATTGAAAAGAATCTATGGTTGGTAGTGAATCTCCAGTCCAGGACAGAGTTAGGTTCTCATATACTTAATCGAGATGTATGGGCGAACGACGCGGTTTCGAGAACCATTGAGTCCCACTTCATCGTATGGCAGGTCTATGATGATACAAACGAAGGTCAGAAAATCTCTAGTTTCTACAAGATCGAAGCTCCTCCTCCTGTGGTGTTTGTAATCAATCCCATCACTGGCCAGAAGATGCATATGTGGAGCGGCGTGATTGAAGCTGAGAGTATTGTCGAGGATTTGATGATGTTTTGGGACGCTGGTCCTCACGAAAACATTGCTTCTCTGACAAGGAACAGGCGCACGGAAACTGCGGAGACTTGTTTGTCAAGCTACAACTTCTATGAAACCCCTGCTCCTTCCTGGGGTGAAGAGTTTGAAGAGGAGGATAATTGGTCGTCAAGAAGCAACAATAATCAAGTCGTGGCTCCTACTTGGGAGAAAGAACTTGAAGAACAAGACGAGTGGGAGATTTGGTCGTCACGCAGTGACACTGATGACTTCGTGCCTCCTTTTATGGGGGACGAATATGAAGATCCGGATGAAGTAAAGGAGGAGGAGATATGTTTAGTGTTCCCGGTTTTGACAGAAGAGCCAAAAGGAGACTGTGATCGAAGCGTTGTGTGTAGTCTCTGCGTTCGATTTCCAGATGGGAGAAGAAAGCAGAGGAAGTTTCTCAAGAGCGAACCGATTCAGCTTCTTTGGTCATTCTGTTATTCTCACATTGATGAATCTGAGAAAAAGGCATTCAAGCTGGTGCAGGCGATTCCCGGTGCTTCAAAGACTCTAGATTGTGAAGCTGACGCCACGTTCGACCAATCTGGGCTTGCTAATTCGCTGATCTCGGTTACTTGGGAATGAAGCTTTCAAGGTTTAGGTTAACCTGTAACCAAAAATAGGGGTTTGAGTTTTATCAAATTTGGTGTTGACTTAGTTCCTTCTTTATTCCATCGTAGTGCATTGTGAAGAAAACAAGTACCTTTCTAGTATTATATATATTCTTTTGTGTTTCGAATATCATGTTCAAATATGCGATTAGATCAACACACATCACTCTTCTAAATCACTTTAGTGGTTCGATAAATTAAGATATATCTTGGCCTCGAAATCGCAAAATGCATCAGAAATCTTTCATTTTTGATGCGAATAGTCAATTGCTAACTCACGTTAGTGTACTCCTTCACATTCTGTTTTAGAGCAAAATATCAATTTTATAGCAGACAAGACCACACAATACGGCTTGAATAGTCACTAGTTTACGGATTTTAGCACCATTCAAAATTGAACATGTAGACTAAATTAAACTTATTTCTGTTTCATGTTAGGGGTTAGAAAGATTTAAGTTAACTATGGAGTTTTGAGCTAATTTGACTAAGAATCTTATGAAACATGAAAAAGACAAGCGACTTGTTTGGCCCAATGATTTGTATGGAGGACCAATGATTTTAAATTTTAAGTATCAGAGAAATCATCAATATATAGTTCATTATATTTTCAGACGATTTAGATTTCAGTGGATATGGTTCTATTTATTTTATCAATATAAATAGTTTCTTTTTTTCAAATGTTCAAAGAACTTCATTATAAAGTACAAAACAACCTTAACAAAATAATAAAAAAAATTACATCGTTCGCACATATAAGTTTTGAATGTATGTTGTGGCGAAATCGGACTAGACTAATTTTGGATGGACAATAATGTGCCCTAAACCAATTTTATTTTTATGTTTGAAGTGGTCCGCAACAACTTTCTTCTATTTTTTTTAATCCATACTAATACAAACTTTAATTTATCAATGTTAAATAAAAAGTGGTATAATCTCCAAACTAGTTTTTCCACCTCAACCGCCGTAACCATTTAAGTTTTTCTACTTCAACCGCCGCAACCATTTAAACTTATAAAGAGATACGATAGCATCCACCAAAAGCGTATCACTCGCTCCCTCATATAAGTAGCCTCTTTGACAAGAAGATATTTGAAAGCATCTCAACTCTTTTATCCATCACGCCTACCCAACTATCCTCTTTGAGAGTGCTGATTTTTGGGAAGTTCTCATTTTTGTATAGATATGTTTCTCTTTCTTTTTTCTTAGGTGCAAAATATTATTCTCTTAAAAACAATTTTTGAAATTTCTTTCCTCTTAGAAATAACCTTTGTTTGTTGAAAACAATCACATTCCAAAACATAGAAAATAATCTTCTATAAGAAATATATATAAATTTGTTGCTTCTAAAGAGTGTTGTCTGAGATCACAAATCTCTGTGGACACGCTACAATTTTAACATTTGTGGTTGTAAAGAATAGAGAGCTTCACGAAAAAAACAAAAATCAAAGGGGTCTTTTTATCATAATGAATAACTTTAGGGTCTAAATTTAATTTCCTTACAAAACTTTTTGCCGTTTTGTCCTGGAAAATTGTACTGAACTGAATCCGACATGTTGGTGAGATCCAACGAATTATAAAATTATCAAAAAGAGGCAAAATTAAAAAAGAAGGTCGTGTGACCAGAGAATCACAAACACAGAGAGATTCATCATCGAATCATAAAGCTCTGTTTTCAAGAAGAAAATATGCATCTGATTAATGCGGTGGCGGCGGCGAGGATTTTATCCGGAATCGGACAATCTAACGGTAATAACGGAGGAGAAGCGATTCCGTTTGGATCGTTTGAGTGGATCACTTACGCCGGAATATCTTGTTTCCTCGTACTCTTCGCCGGGATTATGTCTGGTCTTACTTTGGGACTTATGTCTCTTGGTCTTGTCGAGCTTGAGATTCTTCAACGTAGTGGTACTCCTAATGAGAAGAAACAAGCCGGTGATGATTTTTGATTCCTTCTTTCTCAATCAAATTCTTTATCATTGAATTTGATTTCTGATTGTTTTGAATGATGTTGTTTCAGCTGCGATTTTTCCGGTTGTTCAGAAACAGCATCAGCTTTTAGTGACACTGCTTCTGTGTAATGCTATGGCTATGGAGGTAATTATCTTCATTCAAAGTCTGTTGGTCGTTTGGTTATATGGTTAATATGAGGGAGATCTATACTTAGTTGATTTTATGGAATTTTGGGCAGGGGCTTCCTATATATTTGGATAAGTTATTCAATGAATACGTTGCGATTATTCTTTCTGTCACATTCGTTCTTGCTTTCGGTGAGGTATGTGTTTTATGGACTTGGAGGAGGTGTCTCTAGTTTTGCTAGTCTATCTCTATGGTTATATATCAAAGATTGAACTGTGTTTAACATTTGTTTTCGTCTTTTAAGGTTATTCCTCAAGCGATATGCACTAGGTATGGACTCGCGGTTGGAGCGAATTTTGTCTGGCTTGTCCGCATTTTAATGACTCTCTGCTATCCGATTGCCTTTCCCATTGGCAAGGTAAATATAGTGTGTTTGGTCAAGAATGTTTTGGAATGTAGTCTGGTATGTGTTGTTTATGCCTGACGGTTGATCAAGTGGAAATTACCATTTTTGTATGCTTTTGGTTAGATTTTAGATTTGGTGCTGGGACACAATGATGCTTTATTTAGGCGGGCTCAGTTGAAAGCTCTTGTATCCATTCACAGCCAAGAGGTATTCTTAGAGACTTTGAAATTGTTAACTACTTTGTTTACTTCCTCACAAGTCACAACCTTTTGGAAATTTAGATTACTAATTTGGTTACCTTGTTGCTCTGACAATGGTTTTAGGCTGGTAAGGGAGGTGAGCTTACACATGATGAGACGACAATCATTAGTGGAGCTCTTGATTTGACTGAGAAGGTGTGTGCTTGACTTTCTAGAATTCCTGAACCATGGCTTGATCTGTGTAGAAATATGGTGAAAGTTATTTATGCAAAAGTGGTATTTGGTTTGACAGACTGCACAAGAAGCCATGACACCAATTGAGTCTACCTTCTCCTTGGATGTAAATTCAAAATTGGATTGGTGAGTTTAGTTCTCAACTGTCAGTGGTATAAAATATTTTATCTGTTGTCTCAATGATTCTGAAAAGTCCTGCATGGCAGTTGTTTCGGCAACTATTTTCTGACATGTATCTTATACTGCTGTCTGTGTAATTAATCTCTTAGGGAAGCTATGGGGAAGATTCTGGCACGAGGCCATAGCCGCGTTCCTGTCTACTCTGGGAATCCGAAAAACGTTATCGGACTTCTCTTGGTAATGTTGCTGACTCTTATTTTGCATGTTTCAATGGTGGCTTATCATGTTTCTGCAAACTCTAATCAAGAAATTGTTCTGTTTTCTAGGTGAAGAGTCTTCTTACAGTTCGCCCTGAAACAGAGACCCTTGTCAGCGCAGTTTGTATACGCCGGATTCCAAGGTTCTGCCATTACCATTTTAACCTCCAGTCTTTACTATTATGTAGAATGAAGTTTCGTATTATTGATGTTATAATGTTTGAATAGGGTTCCAGCTGATATGCCTCTCTATGATATACTGAATGAGTTTCAAAAGGGAAGCAGTCACATGGCTGCAGTTGTGAAGGTTAAGGGGAAAAGCAAAGTCCCACCTTCAACTTTGCTTGAAGAACACACTGATGAAAGCAATGACTCCGACTTGACTGCACCTTTGTTACTAAAACGAGAGGGAAACCATGACAATGTCATTGTCACAATCGACAAGGCTAATGGACAATCTTTCTTTCAAAACAACGAGAGTGGACCTCACGGGTTTTCACATACTTCAGAGGCTATCGAGGATGGTGAGGTAATTGGTATCATCACTTTAGAAGATGTCTTTGAAGAACTTTTGCAAGAAGAGATTGTGGATGAAACTGATGAATATGTTGACGTACATAAAAGGTTCGGCTAAATACTCTCTATGGCATCACATATCACCTTGTCATATCATCACTGAGAATTTCCGCGTTTGCAGGATTCGAGTAGCAGCAGCAGCGGCTGCTTCATCAATAGCGAGAGCTCCTTCAAGCCGGAAGTTGCTTGCGCAAAAGGGAACTGTGAGTTAACACTCTTTTGTTTCTTTGTTGTTTATGCAAGAGAGAAAGTTAGAATTGTTGAAACTTGTATTTGCAGGGAGGACAAAATAAGCAAGGGCAGACGAATAAAGTTCCTGGTCAGGAACAAGATAAAATGCTTGGAACTATTACCGAGCCGATTCGAAGAAACAACTGATGTTGTGTTCTTGCTTAAGGAGGCAAAAACTCTGTTGCGGTATAAAGAAAGAAAACAAAGAATAAATTATAAGATCCAGGTTCTTCTGTATACTTTGATCCATCACATAAATTATATATATATAAAAATATAAAAAGTCAGCAGAAGCAATGGTTCAACCCGATTTTTGAAGATGCTTTGTTTCCTTGTATTATACAAAATACCTACAATTTGTAATTTACTCCGTAACTTGATTCTTTTTTCCTTTTTGTTCACTCAATTTTTCGTAGAATGCAGTAGTAATAGTTAGCTATATGGTCACATACTGTTGTGGCCGCTATTTTGTAATTGCACTTTTGAAACAATGGATCAAAAGTTTCTCCATCCATCGCTAATCTTTGATACACCGGTGATTCGGTGACCGGTGGCTTTTGACAAAGTCTTTTAGACAAGGATAATTCATCGATGGCTTTGTCAACTTTCGTGTCTCATGTTAACTTCCTTTTTATTAGACAACAAAATTTTTGCAATGATTTGATTTGGTCGAACTAGACCAAATATTAGTCAAACTTAATCCTTTTTAACGGGATGGTAACGGGATGGTAAGTTTGATTAACGTTAGATCCAATTTATCCTAGTTAACGCAAAAGTTGCTTAATAATGTACTTCAAAGAAATAAAATTTGGACGTTTCCCAAAAGAATTTTTTTTGGGACAAAACAAATAAGTGAGAGAAATTTAGACTTTATTTTTTTTCCTTTAAATCACAATATCAAAATCTTACACCATTAAGTTGTGAATGACTCAATATAACATATAATCTAGTTGTTTGTATTAGTGTCGTCATTGTGTTACAATGCAGATTTCAAACTCGAGTCCTTGAGTTACAATGCAGATTTCAAACTCAAAATAGTAAAGGTTGTACAAAAAAACTCGCACAACAACCGATGCATTAGACTAGTGGTTTAAGTGCAAAGATTGGATCCATGTGTTTCTTACAAGTGCAAACGTTAGATCCATGTGGTTTAAGTGTAGTCCATGTGCTCCCTAGGGAAAGTGTTGAACTAATGTTTTTTTTTTTTTTTTCGTCTGAACTAATGGTTTTATTGCAGGGATATTAGACCAATGTACTCGATTGATAGAAGAGATGCTTTACGCCGATGTATTTGATATCAGCACAAGCCGGTTCCGGGTCATGAGGAACTAGGGCCCAAGGCCCAAACCCCTCCATGTTAAAAAACAAAAAACAAAAAATCTCGTAGATGACAGCACAATCACACATTTGAAATATACAATTCCGATATTCGCTAAAGGGTGTTTGTCAGATTGTATAAGATCCATTCCGTACAAGAAGATCCTGCACCAGGACCACCAGAAAAAAAAGAAAGTAAAGGGGTGGATTTGAAAAATATAAAACATATTGGGGACCAATGTTAAAAAACAAAACCAAATATTTGCTGTATATGCTAAGAATTCAAAATTGTACAAAACCCCGACCCCATTAGGTCGATGAGAGAGATATAAAAAACAACAAAATTAGACGAGAAAATATCTAAGAAAGGCGTCGGAAAATTGCAAACAGATAGATATAGAGACGACGAAGATGCATCCGATTAATGCGGTGGTTGCGGCGAGGATGTTAGCCGGAATCAGTCAATCTAACGCCTTACAAAGCGAGGCGATTCCGTTTGGATCGCTTGAGTGGATCACTTACGCCGGAATCTCTTGTTTCCTTGTTCTCTTCGCCGGAATTATGTCTGGTCTCACTTTAGGGCTTATGTCTCTCGGTCTCGTTGAGCTCGAGATTCTCCAACGGAGTGGTACTCCAAAAGAGAAGAAACAATCTGGTAAATTGATCCTTCTCTTTCGTAATTCGTCACCGATCAATTGATTATAAGGAATTGCTTGAATTGATATGAATCTGTATCTGATCATTTGACTTTGTGTGAATTTTGCTGTGATTGTGGAATTTGCTTGCGATTGATTGATTTTTTTTCTCAGCTGCGATTTTTCCGGTTGTTCAGAAACAGCATCAGCTTTTAGTGACTCTGCTTCTGTTTAATGCTCTTGCTATGGAGGTAATTATCTTCATTCAAAGTCTCTCTGACTTTCTATGTGTGTTGTGATGATGAAACCAGGATCTTAAGAGGCTTCACTTGTTGAAAATTTGCAGGGGCTTCCTATATACTTGGATAAGATATTCAATGAGTATGTTGCTATTATTCTATCCGTCACTTTCGTTCTATTCGTTGGAGAGGTATGCTTTGATCTTCTACCTTTAAAGTCTTGCTAGGTTTATAAGCTTCATGAGATTTGAACACTGTTTTTTTTTCAGGTTATTCCTCAAGCTATATGTACTAGATATGGACTAGCAGTGGGAGCTAATTTGGTCTGGCTTGTTCGTATCTTAATGGTTCTATCGTACCCGATATCTTTTCCTATTGCAAAGATGTTGGATTGGGTGTTGGGACACAATGACCCTTTATTTAGGCGAGCTCAGTTAAAAGCTCTTGTGTCCATTCACGGTGAAGCTGCTGGAAAGGGAGGTGAACTTACACATGATGAGACTACAATTATAAGTGGAGCACTTGATTTGACTGAAAAGACCGCTCAAGAAGCCATGACACCAATTGAATCAACGTTTTCCTTGGATGTAAATTCAAAGTTGGACCGGTGAGTTTGGTTCTCAACTGGTATACTGTGATGAAACATTTTCCTGTTATCTCAGTGTTCATTATTGTAGATTAATGTATATGGTTATTTGTATCTTTGATTATGAAACTCGGAACATGACATTCAGTTCTGTTACTATCTTCAGAGAACATGTATGACTCTGTATCCTGAACTGTTTTGCTTGTAATTAATCTCCCAGGGAAGCTATGGATAAGATTCAAGCACGAGGTCATAGCCGCGTTCCTGTCTACTCCGATAATCCAAAAAATGTTATTGGACTTCTCTTGGTAGGAGTCGTTGACCCTTTTCCGATGGTCTGATTTGCATGTTTCTCTGGTAGCTTATGCAAACTCTAATCAGGAAATTCTTCTGTTTTCTAGGTGAAGAGTCTCCTTACAGTTCGCCCTGAAACAGGGACTCTTGTCAGCGCAGTTGGTATACGCCGAATTCCAAGGTCTTGTCATTATTATTATGCTTGCTATATTTTCATATTATTTCCTTAAGCATCTCTGTGAAAAATGAAGTTCCTGTTGTGATTAATGATTTAACAGGGTTCCGGCTAATATGCCTCTGTATGATATTCTGAATGAGTTTCAAAAAGGGAGCAGTCACATGGCTGCAGTTGTGAAGGTTAAGGGGAAAAGCAAAGGTCATCCTTCAACTTTGCATGAAGAAAATAGCGGTGAAAGCAACGTCTCAAGTAACAACTCCGAGTTGACTGCACCTCTTTTACTAAAGCGAGAAGGAAACCACGACAGTGTCATTGTCCGCATCGACAAGGCTAATGGACAATCGTTCATCAGCGAGGCCGGCAGACAGGGGTTCTCACATACTTCAGAGGAGATTGAGGATGGAGACGTAATTGGTATCATCACATTAGAAGATGTGTTTGAAGAACTTTTGCAGGAGGAGATTGTGGATGAAACAGATGAGTATATAGACGTGCATAAAAGGATTCGTGTGGCAACTGTAGCAGCAGTGGCCATTTCATCATTAGCGAGAGCACCTTCAGGCCGGAGGTTACTTGGCCCAAAAGGAAGTGTAAGTGACACTCTCTTGCAGAACGAATGGTTATGTTGAAAGATCCGTGGAGATAAGAGCCGGTTTTTTTTTTGCAGGGAGGACCAAAAACGCCAAAGGCATCTTCTACTCCCAAACCGGATGATAAACTGATGGGAACCATGACCGGTCCTCCTCAAGGAAACAACTGATTATTTAAGGTGGGTGTTGAGTTTTTGCTTGAGATGTGAAAAATAAATAAGGTTTTGAAACTTAGATCAGTTTAGAGCACCTTCTCTCTTTCACTGCTTAACTACATATGTATAATACATGTCGATATAATCTACAATTCTTTCAACTTATTTTTCAAAAAATCCGAATATATTCTTTTGTATATGCTTATTAGATCCTTGACATTATCAAACCATATATATTTCTCATTTGCAAGTTTTTGGGGGAAAAGATTGTACCAGAACTAGCAGACTTAGTAGGAACCCACTAAGCACTTTGTTGTCCTTTAAAGCTTTGGTAAATCAATTTTAAAAATCAGTTCCAAAGGCTTTTGGGGGACCATAAAAGGCGGCTAAAGGCACATGATCAAGAGAGAAAGTATTGGTCATCACCGGCGGTTAGGAGAGTGTTATGTAAGAATCCATAGAAAAAAGTGATAGTGAATGTTACTGTTTCAAGATTCTCACGATACTCTCTCTTTGTAATCTTGCAAGAACGTTGAGATTGAGATGGCTGGAAGTAAAAAAATAAATAACGTAGACACCAATCATCAGATTCCGTGTTGGGAACTTATAAAACAAGAAAGAAATAGTTTATCCTTTAAACCCACATTAACAATCCACTGGCTGCTAATACTCTCCACTTAACCTAATAAGCACCACTAAATTATACAGCTTGTGTAATAAGTTTAAAAAGGGGATTGAACTAATCATCACACACCAAAACTAAACAAAAAAGCAAAGATGGATATAATTCGGGTGAAAAAAGTCGAGAAATCGAGATTGATGATGAAGAAGAAGATACCAAATTTGACGGAAAATAGGTTGCTTGTAAGCATCAAAGTGGTAGGGAGTAGTGGACCTATTCGTTTTGTTGTCAAGGAAGATGAAACAGTCACAAATGTTATAGATATTACCCTGAGATGCTATGCTCGCCAAGGAAGACTTCCTATTTTCTCTTCTCATTTCACCTCTTCTTTCCTACTTTACTCTCCATACTCTCCAAATCAACGTGAGACACAATCGTGTGGTTTTTTCTTTGAGTCTGTCATTTGCATTTAGAACAAATGATGATTACAATTTTTTGTTATAAAAAGAGATAAACGTTTGCAAAAATATTTCATCTAAAAAAAAGGTGCCTAGGTCTACTTAATCATAATTCTACTTCTACATTAACGTCATTGCTTTATCTAAATTTCAGCACTGAATCCATGCACTAGGATCGGGTCAACAAGGTCCATGAACTTCATTATGTGTAAGAATCCAGAAGCTGAGAACCCTGAAGTTTCTCTGGACACAACCCGGAAGATTAGTGGAAAGTGGAGGGCGTGGATGAACAACTCTTTGGCCTTAATGCTTCCATTACTCAAACAAATTTCCCATGGACAATCAGCAACAATCGACTAAATCTTGTTTGTTTTATAGATATGTTCGCTCAACGTCAAGTTTTAACGAATATTTCGAACGAGTAATCACTAGAAAAATAAATATTCTAGTTTCAAACTAACAATTTGTCGTTCTCACTAATCGAACACAATGTAATTAAGTTATAAGAACTAAATTATTTTATTTAATACCAATGGCAGAGAAAAAAAAGTTAAGAAAAAAACACAAGCATCGAAGGGTTGACTAAAGTCTGAAGAGCTTATCACCCTTGACGACAGGGTTTTGTTTTGCTAAGACGTCAATGGCGGCAGATTTATAATCCGATGGACATGAATGCTCTTCCGGGTAACGGTGAGACGCGAAGAATAAGTGGCCACATCTACAGTGAAACCCTAGCAACCCCACCTTCTTCTTGCACGCTTTGCATCTACTACTACTCTTCTTATAATCTTATCCTTCTTCTTCACCACAACCGCCTTTACTACCGAGTACCGTCGCCTCTTGCGCCGTGACCTCTTCAGCGGCTTTCGTGTTGACGTTGAAAGTGGCCAAGTATCTGGCAGACTCGTCCTTTAAGAAATCGTTGTAGCACTTAGAACAGAGGTTCTTCGTCTGTGACGTGCTGAAGAAGCCACACCCCCTAATGCATAAAGAAGGTTCTCCCGTCATTGTCTTCTTGTTTTGGTACAATCGTGTTATGTTTGCAACGTTTTGTGTACTTTGGCTTGGCCTTCTTATTTGTTTTTGCTCTTCACCATCTAATCTTATGTCTCAAAACTTTGTATGACTTGAGTTTTTATAGAGCTGTTGAAAGCCTTCCTCTGCCAGTATTCAGGTATTTTATGTCATATATAAATTAGGTTTTTATCTTCAAAATTCCTATTTTATTTATGGACTTGTCTATAAATAGATTCATAGTGCAATATTGATTAGGACTGATCCAATTCTTAGTGAAAAAACATAAAACATTATCCTTTGAAATTAATAAATATTATAGTTTTGGCTCCGTCAAAATCGAGTAATAAAATTATTACTCAGTTGCTTATTTTAGCCATCTAAAAGTACGCATCGCAAAGGTAACAGAGAGACGAGAGACGAGACCGTGAGCTCTGAACAATGCAGGATGCGAAGACCAACGGGTAAGTTGATTCAATGGAAACGTACATCGCTTGCATTAAAGGCCTCTCTCCATTTTTCTGATTGCCTCAGCACGTTTCTCCTCCCTGAGATGAATTCAACGATTCTCATTAGCAAAACCCATAAAAAGCTTTATGTTTTAAAGATACAAATGTTAGAAGACAAGAAACCGGGAGAAGTCTGAAACCTGCAGCTTTTGGGGTTCGGTTTTGTCTCCATTGTTGTTAGACTTAGAATTGGCTTCTACACGTTTCCCTTTGAATGAGAAATTGAATCCAGAAGCAGTAGCAGTGGAGGTTGATACATGAGCAGACCCTCCAAAACGTTTTGAAGAAAAATCCATGCGTTCGATCATTCGTGCAACACCAGCTATTCCTGCATTCATCTCACGTTGCACTCCTTTGCTCAATTCTTTCACTGAGTTATTGCGAGCAAGTAGCTTCTCTTTAAGACCTTGTTTACTTTTAGAGATCGATTCCTTGTACCTGGAGGCATGCATGTATGTCCCAGTCAGTTTTTATAACCAATTTCTGAACAAATGAAGAGGAATTGAGATAGCCATACTTTGCAGAAGCAGCAGCTAGTTTCGATTTAATGGCTTCCGGAAGCGAGGATGCTTCAGGTGATTTTGGACTTTGAGATGAACGAGATGGAGAAGGGCCAGGAGAGATTCTGATGACAGATACAAGAAAAGATGAAGATATATTACATATGGTTTAGGTAAGTTCTAAACAATTTAAAGGCTTGACCAATTCTCCAAGAAGTAGCTGCATAATAAAGAGACATGGTCTAGAATTCCAGAGCCATCTAAATTATTTATCAGTAGACGATAATCCCAGTAACTAAGCGAAACAGGAAGTATAAGAGCATCTGCATTGTGCAGCTCAAGCAAATGGAAACCATACAAATCATGAAAGCTGGTTATAGAGACAGCACAAGCAAATGGAAAGCGAATAAATCATGAAAGCTCGTTATCAATAAACCAGACTTGATTATGTGTATGTCAATACCTGGATCCGTTATTGCTATCTGCAGGAATGGAAGAATGACCAGAGACGGGAGATGGAGTCATTGAGCCAGGACTTGGACAAGGGTTTGAGTTTTGATGTTCAACATGGGAAATAGCAGAGAGACGATAAAGATTGACCAAATCAGTAGGATGAATCGTAGTGGGATCGCTGGACGAAACAAGACTAGAGGATATTTGACCATCCCTTCTGCGAAGCAAACAACGTCTATGTGCAGCTTCAGTAAGATGCCTCAAGAATTGTTCATCAAAGCTGCTAAACTGTGATTCCTCCTGGAAACATTATCAAGTCAACTACTATAACTTAAAACTCCTAAATTTTAATAAATCACACTGGAGACTTTGTCGAACCTCCTCAGAGTGAAAATCGTCATGAGAGTGATGAATAGAGATTGGAGAGGATGAAGATATATTCCTGGTTTTCAAAAGTCTTTCCTTTTCCACAGCAGCTAAAAGCTCTTGGCTACAAAACAAAGGAACCAATAATACTATCAAGACCTAACTATGAGCAAAGTATCATGAGAACAAAATCTTTCTTTCTCCTTAAAGATGGATGAGAGTACCTAGCAGGGTCTCTCAAAACAAACAATTGCCAGCAAATAGGACACTCTTTGCTTCTCTGTGACCTGTGTAATAATAAACCCCAATGACAAATCAATCAGTGATAGAGATATGAAGAGAAGATTCAAGTCCAAAGAAAGATAAAAAAGATCACAGATTCATGTTTGCAAGTACCATTCAATGATGCACTGAAGGTGATATTCATGTTTGCAGCTGGTGACCTGAGAAAACCATCGGAAAGCTTTAGATATCGGAGAAGAAACAACAATAGAAGATGTTTATGTTAGATTCAATAGGACCAAAATGAGAAAGCGAGAGGATCAATCAAACATGTTCAACGATGGTTCAAGAACAAGTGATCGAGTTAATCAAACGATCTCGTTATTAATCTGAGTCAAAATATCGCAAGGCACAAAATCCGATTATCCCAGATTTCAAGTAAAAGCGAAATAAAAGCGAGAAGGAGATCGTTAAACCCCGAAGAGCTTATAGACAAAAACAAAAAGAGAGAGGATTAAAAGAATCTGACAGTGGAAGGATCCTGGAGGGTGAAAGGCTCGAGACAGATGCTACAAGCATCATCGGTATTATTATCATCATCGGAAGCTACGACGAGCGCGGAGGAAGAAGAAGACGAAGAACCAATGGCGGGATTAAAAGGGGAGTTGTCGGATAAGTTGAAAGCAGATGTATAAGTGAAATTAGACATTGTTGTTGAAGCGAAGATGGAAAGAAGAAGAAGAAGGAGAAGCTTGATGATTGAGATTTTGAGATTTAAGAGGTTGAAGAAGAAGAAGAAGAAGAAGAAGAAGAAGAGGTGTGAGATTGATTTGTTTGATCAAAAAAAAAAAAGAAGAGAAAAGGGGAAGAGAAGACTGACAAGTCAAAGCAAAGGAAAAGTCAAAAAAGAGAAAATGCAAGGAGGAGGAGTATTTGGTTTTTATATTTAAAATTTGTTACACAACTTATTATGATTGGGCTTTGTTTAAGTCCACTAGTTTTAGATTCTAAAACATACTTCGTCATCAGACAATGGACCCAATTCCTGGGCTAAATTATGTGGGCAAACTAAGCGGAATCGGATATCCAAACCGAACCGACCCGAGAAGAGATTTGGAGGAAATGCAATGGGAACAGAAGTTGATGCGTTGGAGCATATAACAGAACTTGAGATATCACCACTCTCTCACCGAATAAACAAGCCACTGGTTGTACAAATGTGTGTATTCCACAAAGTTTCGATCGGATTCGGATGGCTCCGTTAAATATAAGGTGGGTTAGGGTATACTTGGGAATCACGAGAAGGAAGATCATGATTATAACGAATAAGATAACACAGAATTCATATCTATTTGACACCAACTCCACCAAAATTATTTATTTTTATTTTGTCGTAGTTACTTTGGTGGGCAAAAACATATTAGCTGAGAGGTCAATTTCTTTTTCCCCTAAACCAAATTACGTTGAGATGCATGGTCTCTCTCTACTCAATTAACCAAATAAGGAAAAGAATCATATGGTCATCAATTCGTAAATCAAAATTTTAATTTGTGTGGTATTTAATCCATCTACATGTTTCGTAAGCAACAAAAGAGCTTGGTCTGAAAACCAAACAAGACCATATGGGCACTCGAATACTCCATTTTGTTATCGGCTACTTCCACTAGCCTCCTCCTTCGCTGCGTCTCCTGTTTCTCTACTTCACGATTACTCGCTAGGTAAAAGATAAGATACTAAACAACTACTATAGCCCCTTTAATTCAAGTCCGTTTTTTTTTGTTCTTCTTCTTTTCAATTATGTGTTAAAGATACAAACTTTTGTCTGATTTGCTTCCACCGGTTTCACCTAAGATACTCAATTTTCTTACTTTTTGTGTGTTTTGTAATTCTAATTCTTTTATAGCTTCAATTTTTAGATTCATTGAAGCAGTTGTGAGTTAAGTTGGAGAAAATGGTTGTGTTTGGGAATGTTTCTGCGGCGAATTTGCCTTATCAAAACGGGTTTTTGGAGGCACTTTCATCTGGAGGTTGTGAACTAATGGGACATAGCTTTAGGGTTCCCACTTCTCAAGCGCTTAAGACAAGAACAAGGAGGAGGAGTACTGCTGGTCCTTTGCAGGTATCTACCTTTCTGGTTTTTAACTTGGAGTTCTCGAAATTTCATCTAGTGTATAAGTGTAATTTTGATTAAAGAGAGGAAATTGCAGGTAGTTTGTGTGGATATTCCAAGGCCAGAGCTAGAGAACACTGTCAATTTCTTGGAAGCTGCTAGTTTATCTGCATCCTTCCGTAGTGCTCCTCGTCCTGCTAAGCCTTTGAAAGTTGTAATTGCTGGTGCTGGTATGTCTACAACTTCATTTCTTACTGCTTTGTTTGGGATCTGATGGAATTAATGTTCATGTGATGAAGTTCTTTTGGCTCTCAAATAATTGCAGGATTGGCTGGATTGTCAACTGCAAAGTACCTGGCTGATGCAGGCCACAAACCTCTGTTGCTTGAAGCAAGAGATGTTCTTGGTGGAAAGGTACTTTGATTGGTCTCACTTTCCGAATTACTTATTGTTGTTTGCATTTCTCATTCTTATATGATTTGCTGATTCCCAAAGGCTGTACCAATTATGTTTGTGAGACTACAAGGTATAACTAGTGTTTAGAGTGTTACAGCTCCTAGGTACCCAATGTATCTGTCCTGTTTGTTGTATTAGTCTTGTACTGCCCAATTTGTTTTTTATTATGTTCTAATGTCTTCAGTCTTGTGCTACACACCGCACAACCCTTTCCAGTTTCTAGGCTTAATGTGAATCAAATATAGAGTAGTTTACTGGAAGATATCTTTTGGATATATATTTTGTTAAGTTGTTATTGTGTTCTCTGGTTCTTAGGTTAGGTTCTTGTTTGTTCCGTTTTAACAATTTACCTATCTTATTGGAGAGCGATATTTATGATGTGATATTTGTCTTCCTCCAGATAGCTGCATGGAAGGATGAAGATGGGGACTGGTATGAGACTGGTTTACATATTTTCTGTAAGTCCAAAACTCATACCCTCTCTGTTGCTCCCCCAATATATTTGTTACATATATCTTATCAGCTCTACCATCAATTTGAAGAAAGTTGCAAAACACTGGTTAAATTATATTGTATCTTGTTTTCCCTGTTATTACTTTTCGTTACTGATACTCTCTTCATGTTCTTGTTGGAAGTCGGTGCTTATCCGAATGTGCAGAATTTATTTGGAGAACTTGGGATCAATGATCGGTTGCAGTGGAAGGAACACTCCATGATTTTTGCTATGCCAAGTAAACCTGGAGAATTTAGTAGATTTGACTTCCCAGATGTCCTACCAGCACCCTTAAATGGTGAGAGAATAAACTTATCGCATATTCTTACTTGCTAGTCAGCTGTTATAATATTACTGCTTCAAGTAATTAAACTTTTAAACTATCTGATGAAAACAGTGGTTGAACTATTAGTTAGTGGCGCCATGTATTTGGTTTGATAAAATTGGATTAATGTGCACACACTTGTTGAATGTAAAACAAAGTATGATGTAATTGAGTAAAAAAGTGAGGTTAGTAACTATGATGCATGTATTTATTTGTATTGATCAATTCAAGCTAATTATAGATTTTGACATTTAATAGTAATCAAAGAACTGATGAATGTTTGAGGATATGAAGTATCTCCATCTAATTTAGACGTCAGGAAGAACATGGTCATTTGTCTTTCCAAAGTAAGAAATTCTAGATTTTGAGCTTCCCCATACTTTAGGATGGGTAATCAAACTGTAAAATATTGTTACTGGTCAAGGCAAGACGATATAACTGAACTCCGTTGTAGCATTAGCGCTGAAATGTTCTGTGGTTGAATTAATTTGTTTCTGGCAAATAATTAAAGTTGTTGCTGTTGGATTTACGTTGTAGGTATTTGGGCTATTTTGCGGAACAACGAGATGCTGACATGGCCAGAGAAAATAAAGTTTGCTATTGGACTTTTGCCAGCCATGGTCGGCGGTCAGGCTTATGTTGAGGCCCAAGATGGTTTATCAGTCAAAGAATGGATGGAAAAGCAGGCAAGTAGGCTATTGAGTTCACAGTTTCTGTGAGATTCTCGTAAGCATGTTGATGAGCTTAACTTGGTAGAGTAGTTAGCATGCTGAATCATGTAGTGTTGATTTGTCAGCTTTCTTATGGATAGCTCTGACTTTTCTAGTCCATGTGGTTGTTGTGGTTTCATTGTCGTGCATGTGCTTTCACTCAGCAGATAATAATACATTCTGATTAATTGTATACTTGTCCAGGGAGTACCTGAGCGCGTGACCGACGAGGTGTTTATTGCCATGTCAAAGGCGCTAAACTTTATAAACCCTGATGAACTGTCAATGCAATGCATTTTGATAGCTTTGAACCGGTTTCTTCAGGTTTGACACTCTAGCCCTTTATTTCTCTTTGTTCTTCCTTTTGCCTGTCTTTTTGTGAATCTTTATCTCACTGGCAATCATAGTTACCATTCACATGGTCGACATGAAAACTATAATAGAATTTTTTTACCCAAACAATACTTGAGTTTGATGTTGATTAACTTGTACTACCTCATCCCAATAATCAGATGTTTCTCATTTTGAAACTTATTGTGTGTCATAAGCTGCAACAGATGGTTAGGATATTGTGAATTTGCAAATGCAAACTAATATGAACTACATTGACAGGAAAAACATGGTTCCAAGATGGCATTCTTGGATGGTAATCCTCCGGAAAGGCTTTGTATGCCAGTAGTGGATCATATTCGATCACTAGGTGGGGAAGTGCAACTTAATTCTAGGATAAAGAAAATTGAGCTCAATGACGATGGCACGGTTAAGAGTTTCTTACTCACTAATGGAAGCACTGTCGAAGGAGACGCTTATGTGTTTGCCGCTCCAGGTTTACTACCATGCTGTCTTGTGGGTTTAACAATTCATCTGGTATCCTGCTTATTAATATGTTGTTTATGTTTTTCTTGTAGTCGATATCCTGAAGCTCCTTTTACCAGATCCCTGGAAAGAAATACCGTACTTCAAGAAATTGGATAAATTAGTTGGAGTACCAGTTATTAATGTTCATATATGGTTAGTGAAACCGTTATCTCCCTTGTTTTCTTTTGGCCATTATGTGAGAATCGAGATTACATGCAGGTCTTAACTGCTGTGAACTAATATTGCAGGTTTGATCGAAAACTGAAGAACACATATGATCACCTACTCTTTAGCAGGTGAATTTCTTATTTATGCAGTTTTGAGGAATTATGTCTTATAGAATACTTAGTTGGATACAGTGTTGGAAAAAAAGAATACAAGTGTTTTGTCTTGAATCAGCAACAGTTAAGGCTTGTTCTTGGTTAAACATTTGTTGTATATTCAACAATCTTGTTTTGTTGTTTTTTGCAGAAGTAACCTTCTGAGCGTGTATGCCGACATGTCCTTAACTTGTAAGGTAAGAACGCGGCTTGTTTTTCTAAACGTGTTCCTCCACTTGTTTATCTATCATAAATTGGTGCTCTGTGGATCTTCTCATAATTTTTGATGGCTTATCTTGATTCCGAATCTGATTCAACAAAGCGTTTTCTTTCTATGATAAACTGTAGGAATATTACGATCCTAACCGGTCAATGCTGGAGCTAGTATTTGCACCAGCAGAGGAATGGATATCACGGACTGATTCTGACATCATAGATGCAACAATGAAAGAACTTGAGAAACTCTTCCCTGATGAAATCTCAGCTGACCAAAGCAAAGCTAAAATTCTGAAGTACCATGTCGTTAAGACTCCAAGGTTAGTGAAGTTGTACCATTTATTTAGCTTCAAATGAGGGACCAGGCTTTACATTGATAAATTCAACATCTTTCTCTATTGTTGCATGATCAGATCTGTGTACAAGACCATCCCAAACTGTGAACCATGTCGTCCTCTACAAAGATCACCTATTGAAGGATTCTACTTAGCTGGAGATTACACAAAACAGAAGTACTTAGCTTCCATGGAAGGCGCTGTCCTCTCTGGCAAATTCTGCTCTCAGTCTATTGTTCAGGTAAACACAAGCTTGCCATTCAAATAGTTAACCAGTAACCTTGTTCTCTGTTTCTTGTTGGAATATATCGCCAATAACCGGTCGGTTTACCTGATTTTGTCTCACTATTATACTGTTCCGGTTATGTAGAGAAATTGCTAAAGTCAGAATTTACTGGTTATACAGGATTACGAGCTACTGGCTGCGTCTGGACCAAGAAAGTTGTCGGAGGCAACAGTATCATCATCATGAGAAGAGGACAAAACTTAAAGATGATTTGCTTGTAAGCATTATTATTTGTGTATAAATCTCATTGCAATCCAAACTTAACCTTACTCTCTTCAGTAAATGAATCTCACAGATTTGACATCTCACGTTTCTGTCAATTTTATAATTTTTAAAAAGTAATTACTGTCGACCTTTTGTAATCATAGTGATTTATCATTATGTCTCTCTTTTTAAAACCTTTTCTGGTACAAATTATAAAAGGTCGATCATCATTGATTGATCAAGGGGTAAAAACAAATGTTCATGAACAATAAAAAGAAACAGAAAAAAAGGAAGACGATTGTTTTCAACCACAAAAATTCCATTTGTTTTGTTGTTGAAGGCTATAGCTAGCTAGGGCCGGTAAGGTCTAAAAAGGTCTCTTGCAAGCCACGTGAGCGGCGACCTGAAATAGCTTTTGGCTTGAGTAGTGGATACAGCAGGTGGTGTGATATGTACATCATACATACAGTACAAAAGACATCAAATATCTTTTGTTTTTTTTGGTAATATACAAATGTGTAACAGTTGATTATATATATATATATAAATAATCAATTCAAATGATTGAATTTACAAAATTTATTAAAATATTTAAAATCTTAATTGAGTAACAATAGTAAACTTTAAATCTTTGAAATGTGATTTATACATATCATATAAAAAAAAAGAATTAAAATATATTATGACTTGATTTAAAATCTATTAAAATCATGATTTACAGAAACACCTCAAAGATAAAGATAAACACTTTACCCAAAAAAAAGAAGAAGATAAAGATAAACATATTAATCAAATATCCAATTTAAAAAGGAAGTTAATAGTTATGTTACATGGAAACGGAAACAGAAACGAAACAGGAAACAATTTTTTTTTTTAAATTAAGGAATGAAAATTTTTGGAAACGTATATAGATATTCAAAACATAAATATCAAATAATTTAACTAAATTCTGAAAAATAAAGATTAAAAGGCTTAATATCAAATATATAGACAATCATTTTTATTAGTTTCATCAAAATTCATATATAAAGCACCTAAAATCTGATTCGTTGGGAGGAAAACTTAAAACCCGAATCTCTCAAAATTAGGTAAATCTTAATATTTCTAAATTTTAATTATAAGTTTCCAAAGTAAAATTCAGAAAATGTTTATCGCGTTTCCATCGTGTTTACAAACATAAAATTTAAAAAACGCTTTTTTTTGTGAGTTTCCATATATTTCAATTCTGAAACGGGAATGAAGTACGGAGAGAGTTTCCATGCAAGATAGTTAATAGTCTCTAACCCCAATTATAATTCCATTCACGGGATCCGAATATCTATTACTCAAGATCTTAGAAAGAATCCTAAAAATCAGTTATTAATTTGTTGGATTTTGTTTAGTGAGATAATGGTAACAACAATCAGTTGGTAACAAACAAAAGTCACCAAATGATATGATTAAAGGAATTTTGTTGGTCATGAGAATTAGCAATGAGCCAATGATAATAATCCGTACAAATATACGAATGTATCTACTAACTAATATAATATTGGGCCCCACCCACCAGATCGTCGTTTAGTTTGGTTAAGTGAGTGTTGTTTGTAGTAGTGGGCTTTTTGCTTCGCTTCTTCGTTTTCCAAAATCTCTCTCTCTCTCACATTCATTGCTTTTAAATTAAAACTCCCCAAAAACTGAAACTGTTACTACTTCTCTCCTTCCTTCTCTAAAAACCTAAAAAAAAAACCCCAACACACACACATGGATTCTCAGGACCACTGCAGCAACTCTCCAGGTTCTTCCCTAATCATTATCAATGTCTTTAGGGTTTCCTTCTTTAAGTCCCAATTTTGCATCTTTCTTCCTCCAATGTCGTCACATTATCGGGTCTAGTTCGGTTTTTACTTGTGTGTTAATCTCTTGTCGGGTCTAGTTAGAATGATTTCTTCATGTGTTTTTTTTTTGTGTGTAACTTTTGTAGCAATAATGGTTTCTTCCTTTTTGTCTTGTAATGGTCTATTTGATTAATGTTTCTTCAGATTACGACTGGTTTCGCTTTCTGAATTTTTTTATTTTTTTTTAATCTTTAGAAAAGTCTTTGTTAGAAAAAATATCAATTTTTGAGAATATGGACACTGAGGATTTTGTGAACCCTTGTTATATAGGAGGAGGTAAGAACCATGTCTGTACTAAATGTGGTTGGAGTTATTCAAATCCACATCCTAGTGCTAAAAACCGTCGTGCTCACAAGAAAATCTGTGGAACCATCAAAGGATTTGAGATCTTTGACTCTGAAATGAAGAAAGAGAATCTTGATTTGCCGGAAGAACACTCTTTGGATGATGAGCAAAAACCACCAACCCCAAGTAAGAACAATTTGTGCTTTGGATGGATAAAGTTTCTTTCTTTCCTTGATTCTAATGTTATAATGTATGCTTAATGATGAGGTTAGGTCCAACAGTTGTCGAAAAATCTGCTCCAACAGTTGTCGAAAAAGCTGCTAATGAGAGAATTGGGGATGTTTCTGAAGAGGATGTGTTTACTGATGCTGTTTGTGAGTTTTCGAGATCTGATTCTTTCAAGGAAGAGACAGCTACAAACTTCCCGGCAAAGGGTACTGAGAATCCCGGTGAGTTACCTTCCGATGCTAATGTGTTTGATAGGTTTTCTTCATCAAGTAATAGAATCTCAAACCTGTAGAGTATAGTTCAAAGGGAAACTATTTAGTTCACTGACTCATCTGTTTGTCACATTGCTCGGTTTTATTCCCATTTGGCTTTCATGTTTTTGTGTGATGTGTCTGCTTTATTTCAACTATATAGTTGATGAATATGGAACTTCTCAGGTGAAACTCAGCAGTGCAACAATTCATCTACGGCCTGTGAGATGAAAAGTTCTGAAGTGGTTCAAGACAGCTGTGAAGTTCCACCTGTGGAAGTTGAATCAGCTTCAGAGAATCGACAAGGTGCACAGCATTCTACTGAAGGACACTCTATGTCATCTGAAACTGTGATTGAGTCATCACAGGAAGCTCAGGTCATTGACGGTGGTGATACCATATCAAATGATAGATTAGAGACAGAATGCAAAGGGAAGTTAACGAAAGAATCTCAATCTAAGTTAGCATCTGCATTAGGAAAGAGAGAGGATACTTCAGATTCATCGTGGAACGATGAAGTGATTTACTCAGATGTGGAGGGTCCCTATGGTTTTTCATCAGAAGCAACTAGTATGACTCATCCTGATGAAGCTAGCTGTATAGTCAGTGAGGATGTTCCAGTCCATACTTCTCCAGTAAAAGCTGATGCAACTCAGGTTATCAGTGCCAGTAAATCTGTTCCTGATGATATGCCTTTTGTTGAGAATGCTGATGTCTATTTGCATGGAATCAAAGGCTTTGAAGAATTTGAAGTGAGTCATTCTGTGAATCCTTTTCTTCCTGAGACATCTAAGGGAGAAGAATGTGAAATAGATACACTTACTGAGGCAGAGAATTTAGGAATTAAGCCTGAAGGCTTAAGTATTGGCTCAGAGGTTTCTTCATCAGACAAGCTTCTCGCTGGAGACAAAACTGAACCTCAAGGCCAAACCGATTTGGTTGCGGTCAAGGAATTTCCCAGTGCAGAGAACATACTGATATCTAAGATTAACTCTGAAGATATCGGAATGAAAGCTGAAGAGGGTAAATCATCATTAGGGAATGCACAAACTGTTGAATCAGAAACCTTGAGAGTTTCTCTACCTGCTGTAGATTCTGTAGTTGTTGACTCAAATGCTGATATGAGCAGTGCAGCGAACAAAACTGGTTTAGTTGATCTCGCTGGTAATGAAAGTGAACTTATGCAAGCAAATGTTGTAGCTGAGAAGGGGAACAAACCAAAAGACACTTTGAGTTCTGAATCCTCTTGTTATGCTTCTCCTGTGTCTGTTGTATTTGAGGGATCTGATGCAAGTGATCAGATCAAAAGTTCAACAGAAACATCCAAAGACTCCGCCCTCCAAATCAGCGCTGAAAGTAAAGATGAAGTTTGCAGAGAGAGTAACAACGGAAGGCTTGTGGAGGAAAGCAGTTTCATAAACGAACCAAATAAAACGGAATATCCTATAAGCCATTTTGGATCAACAGGCACTGCACCTGACACTGTTAATACAGCTAATCAGACGTCACTGGAAATCGGAAGGACAGAATTCAATAGAGTTGTTGGTGGCTTGGGGGTAATTCAAGCAAATGAGGTCGACGGTAATGTCAAAGCACACAACAATTATGCTGAGGTCCCAGTGACAATAGAATCAAACGATCATCGAGATTTTGGGAGATTGCAGAATCTTTCAGAAGCTCACATTAGATCTCTGGTTTCTAGTCCGCTAGTCACTAGAAATAATACATCTAATGCTTCTGAATCTAACTTGGGACCAGTTTCAGGTACTTATCCTATACATCTTGTATGAGCGAAAAAACAAAACTCTCTTCAAGATATAACACTCATTAAAATGAATATTGTGTATCTCTGTAATAGCCAAGTCGATTTTGATGGAACAGGTCTAAGCGCTGGAGTTAACAAACAGGAAGACGCATCTCAGAACCAAGAGATCACCTTGGAGAAGACAACAAGCTGGGGCACAGCAAAGGAGCAACACGTCCCTCTAAAGAACCTTCTGAGTGAAGCAAGATCACCAAGGCTACAACAACAAGCAAAGGATCACGAGAGTAACAACATACCGAGAGTGAGTTCGATACTGGGACAGGAGACATCCCCTGAAGATGGTCACTGGCCAGAGAAAAGAGAAGTGAGCGAGGAATGGAATTCACCAGCAAAGTATCCAGTGGACTTAAAGAGAGAGGAGAAGAAAGTGAAAGGAAGACCCTTTTGGGTGCCATTTGTTTGCTGCTCCAATGTTAAATAGACCACCACTCTATTGTATAATGTGTAGGAGATGATGAATGGTTTCTGAAGACTTGCTAGTACAAAGACGTGTTAGTAGTTTGGTTCTTGTAGGCGCTACTGTTGCTTAGGCTTTGAATACTTTTATGCAGACCACTTTTGAATTTGACTTTTTTCAATTTCTGTTTGCGTTTGAATGCCTAGTTTGTTGAATGAGTGTACCAGCTTGAACTTAAACCGAATTGATCAAACCGAATAAATGTTTGGTAAGACTTAAACCGAAATCAAACTAAACCGTACCAGAACCGGGAAAATAATCCATTCTTCTGGAAAAGGTTCAAACTTTTTGCAGAGCTTCGAATGTAATGGAGAATCTGACGACGGCGCAATTTCTCCACAGAGCGACGCTACTGAAGAAGCCACCTCCTCCTCCATGGAATTTGAACTCAAGCTTTCTCACATCTACCTCCTATTCGATACCTAGACCTTCTTCTCTCCGCCGCTCTTTGCCCTTGTCTATCAATGGCGACGCGACACAGCCCACCTCTCTTCTCCACCACCACCGGTTTCTCAGTTCATTGACACGGCGGCTCAGTCTTTCCGGTTCGTGTCCTCTACGGCTTCTTCAGGAGGATGGAGATTGGAGCAAAGACCATTTCTGGGCCGTTATTCGTTTTCTCCGTCAGTCCTCAAGACTCCACGAGATTCTTCCTGTACTTTCCTCCTCTGTATCTATCTCTTTCATAAAATTTCAGAACATGAAGATGACTTTTTGTTTCTTCTTTCAATTACAGGTTTTTGATACGTGGAAGAATCTTGAGCCTTCGCGAATAAGTGAGAACAATTACGAAAGGATTATAAGGTTTTTATGTGAGGAAAAATCGATGAGTGAAGCAATTCGAGCTTTTCGTAGTATGATTGATGATCATGAGCTAAGTCCGTCTTTAGAAATCTATAATTCAATCATACATAGTTATGCTGATGATGGGAAGTTTGAGGAAGCTATGTTCTACTTGAATCATATGAAGGAGAATGGTCTGTTACCGATAACGGAGACATACGATGGATTGATTGAAGCATATGGTAAATGGAAAATGTATGATGAGATTGTTTTGTGTCTTAAGAGAATGGAATCTGATGGTTGTGTGCGTGATCATGTTACTTATAATCTACTCATACGCGAGTTTTCCCGAGGAGGGTTGCTTAAGAGAATGGAGCAAATGTATCAGAGTTTGATGTCGAGGAAGATGACTTTGGAGCCTTCTACGTTGTTGTCTATGCTTGAAGCTTATGCAGAGTTTGGGCTAATTGAAAAGATGGAGGAAACGTGTAACAAGATTATAAGGTTTGGGATTTCTTTGGATGAGGGTTTAGTTAGGAAATTAGCTAATGTTTATATTGAAAACCTCATGTTCTCGAGACTTGATGATTTGGGTCGTGGCATTTCTGCTTCTAGAACCCGTAGGACTGAACTTGCTTGGTGTCTCAGGCTTCTGTGTCATGCCCGACTTGTGAGTCGGAAAGGTTTGGATTATGTTGTTAAAGAGATGGAAGAAGCTAGAGTTCCTTGGAATACAACTTTTGCCAATATCGCACTTTTAGCTTACTCAAAGATGGGAGATTTCACGAGCATTGAGCTGTTACTCTCTGAGCTCCGGATAAAACATGTGAAGCTTGATCTTGTAACTGTAGGAATTGTCTTTGACTTGAGTGAAGCTAGGTTCGACGGCACTGGAGTTTTTATGACTTGGAAAAAGATTGGGTTTCTTGATAAGCCTGTGGAAATGAAGACAGACCCTTTGGTTCATGCTGCTTTTGGTAAGGGGCAGTTTCTCAGGAGCTGTGAAGAAGTGAAGAACCAGTCTCTTGGTACGAGAGACGGAGAATCGAAGTCATGGACTTACCAGTATCTAATGGAACTAGTGGTTAAGAATCAGAAAACTGTACCTTAGTATGTAAATTTGAACCTATACAAACACTAGACTGTATGTAGAGACTAACAGTTGTAAGCTTCTCTTAAGTCTGCTCTTCTACACGATTCTCTCTGTTTGCATTTGTCTTGTTTCTTCTTGTATAGGGCTTACACGGCCTTCTCTTGTTGATATTAGCTCGGAGAATTGTTCCATCTCATCAAGAATCTGTTTCTTCTTCTGGGTGTATGTTTCGCTTTCACTTGGGTGTCCAAACGAATTAGATACCATCAAATGAACAAGATAGTTGCAGAACTCACTATGATCATGGATTGAGGGAATTTTCCGTTGCACTTGTTCTTCAACTGTCTCATCTCGAGTTCCATTCCTGTGCATTTGTTTTCTACATTCCTGCAGGACCAGAGATTTTTATGAAATCAATTTGATGTATTCAAACCTATGTCGAGTAAACTTATCTGCGTTACTAACCTGGAATGCACGATCCAACTTGGTCACTTGCTGGGAATTCAATAACTCAGCCTGCATAAGTTCTCGAAATAATATTACAATCTCTCTGCTGATGTTTATCCCATTCAGATTTTGAATCATGCTAGAGATGCAAGACTCATCAAAAACAGTTCTCAGCCAAACTGGCTTGTTCTTGAGTCTTAGCATGGCAACGGTTAGATAGACTGCCGGCTTGTGGTGGTTCACGTATGTACTTGATGCTGAACAAGGCATGGCCAAGGAAACTGACATTTCTTCTGCAATAAACCTGTACCATGAGCTGGTCTTAAGCATCTCTGTTCTTCCTTCCATGTCTTCCCATCCTAAAATCATGGAAAGACAAAGCGCAGAGTTTGTCGCTACTCTTATGTCATCACAGAATACAAGACCACCTAAAACAGCCTTCATTGATTTTAGGTAACTCGATGAACACTGTAGTTGCTCTTTTTTTATGTCAACCTGTTCTGATAGTCCAGTGAGCAACTCCAAAAGACAATAAGAGGCGATAAGCTTGATTTGTGGTGCTCCAAAATGCATCAACCTGCACAAATTATGGCAATGGATGCAGACTACGGGTAGTGTTTCCAGGCTGGTCGACGTGCCAAAGAAAGTTTGCCAATCTACTGCTCCAGCTAGAACAATCTGCAAACTAGTAGGCCAAAAGGAAGTCAGAACGGTTAGAAGTAGGATCTATCAGTGTGAACAATTTCAAATGCTACCTTCTTAGTGAGAAAAAATAGAGAAGTAACGTGAATGCTAGAGCCTCTCCGATGTTAGTTTCATCCTGACACTGAGTCAATGCTGGACCCTTTGAGCAGGCTACATCAACCACAGTGTTGATTGCTGATACCAGGTACGAATTCGACACAATATTTCTTGAAGCTTCCACAAGTGCTCCATCTGACGAGTGGTACAGAACCAAAGAAAGAATGCCAATCACCACCATATCTTCATGGTTCTGTTTTATAGCAGTGTCTCGCAAGCTCAAAAAATTTAACAACTACAAGACAAAGAGGATTCAGTGAGCTCTTTGATAACATGGCAATGTTGGTGGAGAATAAGTCTAGATGGCCTTACCTTTATCGATACAGCATACCATGATTCATCAATCATAAGCACTGCCGGTTGCACAGAAGTTAAAATGTTGAATACTAGCAGAAGGAGTGTTCTAAACGATGTTCCCAAGGATGAGTTACTGAAACCAGAAACGAGTCTATGAATTACACTCCCAATTCCATTCATGGATAAATTGTTGGAGGCAGTTGGGAATATAGAAACAATTGTGTTCATGAGATTTAAAATTGAGATAACATCATTCTCTTGCTCTTCCTTCTCTGCAAGCTGTGTCAACAAGTTGACTAGAAGAGTTGCGGCATAGTTGTCTCCTTCTGATATCAACTTTGCAAACCAATATGTGAGGGATCTCTGTCTGCCATCTCCATATACATTGTGAACTTCATTTCCAATTAAGTTGTTCCGGGAGATCTTTTGGATCTGGTAAATTAAACTTTTGCTGATACTTTCTTGTTGAAAAAGCCACTTCAGAGATTCTAGATGAATATTAATGGAACCCAAGTCCCACTCATATTCGTTTAGTAGATGGAAGATTATTCTCTCAGCTTCAAGACTGTAGGATATCTGGTATCTCTCGTTTTGAAGACTCCTGCAAAGACCATAAAGATTCACTAGGTTGAGCAGAGCTGGAGAATCAGAGATCGCACATATTAAACTTGTCTTGTTTAGAATAATGTATTGCTCCAAAGAAGCTAAAACCAGCTTATCATCTGCAAGCCTGCAAAAAATGAAGAATAATATAAGGAAGAGAAAGAAATCAGGATCCTTAGTGCGTTTATCAAAAAGCTAATTCACCTGTCATTGTATATCGAACTTGTATGGAAAATCAGCAGAGCTGCGGACTGGCAAGAAGCCAATTCCTGATTATTGGAACTAGCTTGCCCGAGCAAAAACAGCAAATCTTGTGGATCAGAAGGAAGACAATGAAGAGCATCTCTGATATGTGACCCCGTTTTCTGTTCGAGAAGTATATCAACAAGGGAACTGAGCATCAAATATATCCTCTGTTTCATATTATCTGTACAAAAGTTTCCTAGACATCCAAACGAAAAGCTGAACCAATCTGCTGAAACAAGCAATTCTGCAAACTCCTTGGCTTGAATATCTGAATTCTGTAGCAGAATAGAATGGAAAGTTTCCATTATGCCAAGAGTTGCTTCCTCATTGACCTCGTTGACATCAGAGAGAAACCAAGGCAATAGATGTGATGTACACACGTCTATAACACAGTGTCTTAGCTCAATGCAAATGGTCTTGTTTATGGATGTTGATGCAGTACAATACACATATACTTCATTGAGTAAGTAGACTGCATGCAATATCTGGGTTGAATCTTTCTCAGGGAGACTAAGAGAGGCCAAAATGGAATGTCTCAAGGATTCTTGCAATGATGTTAACACATCCGCAGTCTCCCCAAAAGATGGAGTTTTCATAAGGGAAACAAAGACTGAGCAGATAATAGCAAATGCATCCGGAAATAATCCCATCTCCTGAGAATAATATCTTTCAAGCATCTTTTTCAGAACCAGAGCAATTTCCTGAACTTGAGAACTAGAAGCAATCCCAGGGAAATCAGAGATACAGCTCGAAATAAGCTTCAGTGTCTGTATTTGAAAAGGATGGCAAGGAACTTCGCCTACATAGTGAAGCACTCGGATGACTGAAGGAAACCCAATAACAAGTCTCTTCCGAAAGGAATGCTCGGCTAGGGAAAAGAGATCAAGAACTCTGAGGCATGAGTTGACGACTTGATCTTTACATTCTGTTCATGAAAAGAAAATCGCCAGTCAGGTACATAAAAACAAATATCTATCAATGCTCGTTGAGATGTGAGCTTCCAGAGGAAAAAATGGCAAGCAAGAGAAAGATATGAATCAAGCGGAAATTGTAATTGGCAAACAGTATAAAGACTATCTGAACAAGTTGTTAAAATTGTGTAGGAAACAATGAATTATGCATTTGACATCTGAAAGAAGTTAAATGATAACTTCATTTCTTAGCTTCTCAACCTTCCGCTAGTGTCTGGAAAACTTTTTAGTCTTTCCAGTATAAAGGAATGCCCAATAGCAGTATACTTTTAACTTATTATTCAAGGAGACTGCCATTACCTGATAACCGCAGTATCTCAAATATATAATCAGCAACATTTTCTTCTACCATAACTTGAATTTGTTTGCTTGGTGTACTCTCTTGAGATATGTAGTGGAAGATAAGATCAAGGGTTTTTATTTGCACCTCGCTGTCAGTGGAAAGCAACGGACCTTTGATTGCCTCAGCAAATAAGACATTTAAACAAGGCCTGGCGGCTACATTCTCAGCAGTCTGCATAGGGTCATCATCCACTTCATCCAAGCTCATGCTGCTGGCACTATTTGAATGTGAATTTGCTAAAAGACCTTGCTGGGCCAAGATGGTCAACAGGGCTACAAAGTTCAAATTTCTCTGTTAGCTGACATAACAAGTTAAAAAGAAACAACAACAACAACAACAATAATGGGAGACTCAAACTGAGAATGTACTACTGCTATAAGAAATTCATTAACAATTCTATCATGGTTTTCTAGTCAGTCTATAGCCAATGACAACATATCACCAAACATTTTTCCAATGGAAAACGCTGAATAATTACTTAAGCGTCACAAGACTCCAAAGTAGAGGAACTAGGACTTTAGGATATGACTATGCAAATCTATTCATGGTTGAGTTAAAGATGAAAACAATGTCTACCGCATAAGAACGAAGTAGATATATAAGCTCATACGAACCTACACAATTCAAGCGAACATCATCTCTCTGTGTCTTTGCAAGAGCCTCCAAAGATAGGCATAAAAGCTTAGGACACAATAAAGAAAGAACCTCAATTCCATCAACATTTTGTTCTGTGAACTGTAGAGCAGAAAACTTGTACAGAGCAAAAAGAATTTCACCACGGATCTCCTCACTAGTATGAGAAAAAAGATAAATCACAACAGTCCCCATACAATATAGTAAAAACAGTGGTCTCCAAAGGTGGATTATGCACATTACCTCGGTAACTGAAGACCTTCAACGAGTTGGCAAACAAGAGCTTCTTTATCTCTGATATGAGAATTGATATTTATATTCTCACAACTCATAAGAACACCAAAGCAGTGAAGCTGCAAAACACAGACAATAAGCAATCTATGAGAGAATATAGATTTCAAGCTTATCCGATAGATTCACGAAAATCTCAACGAGAATCCCCAATTAAAACCCTAGAAATGTAACAATACCATATGGAGCTGTCTTCGGCTCCAACCCAAAGCACCAGAAGAAAGCTGATCGGATATTCTCTCCACAAAATCCTCACCGATTGAAGATTCCTCAACGGAACAGAGAAGAGAGATCATATCCATAATCTGGATAGCGATTGGAGCATCATCAATCGAAGAGAGAGCGTGAACGAGAGGCGATACGAGAAAGTGGATATGAGAGGAGAGTAAGGTTCGGAGGAAGATAGGTTCAGAGATAGCGATTGAGAGCTGGTGAAGCGCGTAGGAGACATGTACAGTGGGAATGCGTGGATCGGAGACGAGATTGGAGAAGCAGATTAAGCAGAATGTTCCCCCTTGGTCGTCGCGGAGAGAAATTGTGGATCGGTGGCCGTTAGCGCATGGCGGCGAAAGAGATTGATGGTTTGAATCCGCCATAGATTCATGGAGGAGATGATCGGAGTTTTGCAACTGTGAGTGTTGGAAGAACATTGTGAGAGCGCGAAAGAGAGAGACTGGGAAATTTCGAACTTTTAGAAATGGCGTCCCAACAAAAATGATTTTACAGTTATATTACTTTTAAGAGTTCCTTATTTTAAAATTTGATATAAAATCATAAAATAAAGTTTTGGATTAAATCATAAAGCATCTTCCACTATTCTCTGGATTTTGTGATGCGATGCACTTACCATCTTCCTCTTCCTTGTACTCGTCTCCTACGAAGAGTCTATTCGCAATGTTCTTGAAAGCTCGAGCTTTATCAGTAACTACACAGAATCCTCCTGATCTCTTCTCGCTTCTACATCATTCTCCAAACGCTAAACATCTACGCCATCTCCACGCTCACCTTCTTCGTACATTTCTCTATTCCAACGTTGTGCTCAGCTCCAAGCTCGTCCTCGCTTATTCCAAGCTGAACCATCTCTTTCCTACTTCGCTTTCTGTCTTCTGGCACATGCCTTATCGCAACATTTTCTCTTGGAATATAATCATCGGTGAGTTCTCTAGATCGGGTTTTGCTTCCAAGTCAATTGATTTGTTTCTTCGTATGTGGCGAGAGTCTTGTGTTAGACCGGATGATTTTACGCTTCCTCTTATTCTACGAGCTTGCTCTGCGTCTAGGGAAGCGAAATCTGGAGATTTGATTCATGTTCTGTGTTTGAAACTTGGGTTTAGCTCAAGTTTGTTTGTTAGTTCGGCTTTAGTGATAATGTATGTAGATATGGGGAAACTTTTACATGCACGTAAGTTGTTCGACGATATGCCTGTGAGAGACTCTGTTCTTTATACAGCTATGTTTGGTGGGTATGTTCAGCAAGGAGAAGCTATGTTGGGTTTAGCCATGTTCAGAGAAATGGGGTATTCTGGATTTGCGCTGGATTCAGTGGTGATGGTGAGTTTACTTATGGCTTGTGGACAACTTGGAGCGTTGAAGCACGGGAAGAGCGTCCATGGATGGTGTATCAGGAGATGCTCCTGCTTGGGCTTGAATCTCGGCAATGCTATAACAGATATGTATGTAAAGTGCTCGATACTGGACTATGCGCACACTGTATTTGTAAATATGTCGAGACGAGATGTGATCTCTTGGAGCTCGCTTATTTTGGGGTATGGTTTGGATGGAGACGTGGTAATGTCTTTTAAACTCTTTGATGAGATGCTTAAGGAAGGAATTGAACCCAATGCTGTCACTTTTCTTGGTGTCTTATCAGCCTGTGCCCATGGCGGTCTTGTGGAAAAATCTTGGCTGTATTTCAGACTAATGCAGGAATATAATATAGTTCCTGAACTGAAACACTATGCTAGTGTGGCGGATTGTATGTCTCGAGCAGGTCTTCTGGAGGAAGCAGAGAAGTTTCTGGAAGATATGCCCGTGAAACCTGATGAGGCTGTTATGGGTGCGGTGTTGAGTGGGTGCAAGGTGTATGGAAATGTAGAAGTTGGGGAAAGAGTGGCGAGGGAGCTGATTCAACTTAAGCCGAGAAAAGCTAGCTACTATGTAACGTTGGCCGGTCTATATTCAGCTGCAGGTCGGTTTGATGAAGCTGAGAGTCTGAGGCAGTGGATGAAGGAGAAACAGATTTCTAAGGTTCCCGGGTGTAGCTCAATATGAAAGATGGGATGGAGATTTCAGCGTCTTCTGGTTGTACATGTGAAAGATTACCAGAATGGTAAAGATCAAAACCGCACCAAAAGCTCTTGAAACTTACATCTAGATTTTGGTAATGAGGCTCAGACCACAGCTAATTGTGTACATGGAAAAGTTGTGGTGTCTGGTCCGACTTTGAAAACAGTCTTTAGCTACTACGGCATGTTTCACCTCGCTGTTAGTGGAAAGCAAGGGACTTTTGATTGCCTCAGCAAATAAGACATTTAAACATGGCCTGGAGACTACAGTCTCAGCTGTCTGCAGAGGGTCATCATCCAAAAGAGTAGCTGGGTGGTCAAAAGGGTTACAAAGTTTCAATTGTTATGGATAAGTTAAAAATGTCTTGTGCTTATACACAAACTGATATGCTTAAGTAAGCTTTTGATGTAGAATATACTTGGTGTTTAATAGGATAAAGATAAGCTCTTTTCAAAGTTAACTTTTTGTTATTAGGGTTGTAGATCATGGGATTTGATATACCGGAAGGAACATTTTTTTGAATTATTTCAGAATAATCTTTTATTGCGAATTCTTATATACCTCACTCTCTGTTTTGTGTCTACTTGTTTGATGAAACACAAAAACGTTTGGAACATGATAACTCGGATTCCTTTTACACAACATGATACATACAAGCATACCTTAGTAGTTTTTCTACTTACCACACACACATATATACACCCTTAGTTTGGTTGCGACAGCACAACTTTCTTCTTGTCCTTGTCTTTTTCTCTCTAATTGCTACTTCATCTTCTTCTTCGTCGGTTCTAGCTAAGTCACCAAAAACAATTGTTTAAGTGGGCTTAGATATGTTAATGGCCCAATAACTTCTTAAAATCCCAAAACAAGCAAATTTTTCTTCTCGTTGACTATATTAAAAGCGTAACCCTAATTCTTCACCAAATCGTAACAACCCTATTCTCATTTTGAGATTTCCCTTGTTCTCTCCAATTTGCCATGGAGAATAAGCATAACCCTACTTCTCATACGTCTCATACCTGGTCGGAGCTTCCCGAGCTAAATCCGTGTGTTCCTCTTGGTACTCTGCTTCCAGACAAGTCGTGCCCAAAAACACATCCATTGGCTGATTTGATTCCCCCGAGACAACAACAACAATTCATGCACGTTGTTGAATCCCGAGGAAAAAGATAAAGTTTACAAAACGCAAGATTTTGGTGAGGAATTTACAAAGAGTGTTTGTAGGGCAACTCATGGAAGTTGGCTCCTTATGGGAGATCGATGGTGTGATCTCTATATTGTGAATCTCTTTACCCATGATTGGATCAGTCTACCTCCTGCAGATTTATTGTGGAAAGATTATGCGTTACGCCATGCAAGTCAGAGGACAATTAGCACCTACCGTGTTAGGTATAAACCGTACGTGGGTAGGAATATACGAGACCCTGTGTTTTGGATTGACGAGAAAACCAAAGATTATGTAGTTCTTTGGGGACTTATGGATTGGTGTGTATTTTATTGCAAGAAAGGAGATACATGTTGGAATCAAATCCCCAAAACTTCAGATTGTTTCCACATGGTTTACAAGGATCACAAGCTTTACTTCCTAAACAAAACTGGTAGTTTCAAAATCTTTGATTTTTGTGGAGATATTCCACAACAAACCTTTGAGTGGAGTGTTAAAGTTGAAAGATCTCAGTTTGGACCTCCTCCACCAAGTAATCCATGGAAAGTTCTTGCCACAAAACTTGTAGTCACCGTAACAGGAAAAGTCCTCAAGGTTGAAGAAATGGGGGGAGCGAGGCCTAGAACCTGGTCCTTCCGGGTTTTCGAGGTTTTATTCATCAGAATTCCTCAAGAAAAAAGAGCGGCTTATTAATTCTCTGGGAGATGAGTCGATGCTTTTGGATCAAGGCATCACTGTGCTAGCCAATGACACTGGTGGATTCATTAGAAATACCATCTATTTCAGTGCTAGTCATGGGAATAACACACATGATATCTATATCTTCAATCTCGAGACACAAAAGACGGAGCCGCTGCACACACTTGATAGTTATTCTTCATCAGTTCAATTCTATGGAGCTCAATGGTTCGTACCTAGTTTCAAGCACTAAAATGTTGATATGTCTTTTCTAGTCAATATATTTCTGTTTTTCTTGTTTCAATCAATATGTTATTTGACCCTAGTTAATGATGATCAGGTGATAGTTTTTTTTTGGCTTAAAAGTGATGTATACTCAAAGGATGTTGAGATGTATGGTCAGATAATCATTTCTCTTGTAGCTAGAGAACAATAAACATAGGAAGTTAAATGTAAGGTCCCTCTCTATAAGCCAAGATGAAACAAAAATCCAAAAACATATTTGTATTAAACAAGCTTATTTGAATATTATAGAGATGTGAAAAACTAATTTTATTTTTTTCACAAAGATACAAACAGCAACATTGGGTTTTAGATTTGAGTTGTGTTCAAGCATGTTTGTCTACTCGAGGTTAACTATATATCAGCATTATATTCCATGGAAGCATGGTTGTTCACTCGAGGTTTCGTCATTTGAGTCGATTGTATTTGTTTTTATCCTAAAAAATGAAAAGCTTACTCCTCGTCATAACCTTATGATGTATGAAGTGATGAGATACTTTTTGACCTTTTGGTGAAACGTTAATCCGAGGAGTTAATATTATTTTGGGTTTTGGGTGACTTCTTTTGATCTGATTTTAATTGGTATATTTTTCTTTGGAAAACCTTTTCTCGGGTTGAAGAATGACAATAATCTGCTTTGTTTTCAAACTGTAACGAATTACACATGTAGAAAACGTTTAATGTAACTGTATGTGATAATACAGTTTAGGTTCTATCTCATACGATGTCATAGTTCAGGTGAGATAATAAGACATGTACCTTAAAAGTTTCAATATTTTGTAAGTAGTATTTTGATTAAAAGGTAATATATATCGTAGCATAAAATAAGACAATGAAGATTGTTAGGTCAGTGCGATATAACTTAAAAGACCAAGTTACTATCATAAGATGTTTTACTCTCAAATTTGAATTCATCATATAAATGTCAGGGTTTTCTTCAAAAAAAAAAAAATCCTAATATTTGTTGTTGTTGCAATTTTAACCTTTAACTTACAAAAATACAAATCAACTCCAAGAAATCTAATTGAATCTGCAATATAAATCTCGGTCAACACTTTCAATTTTTAAAATTATGATAAATAATATATCAAATCAAAGACAGTGGAAGACACACATAAATGTTATATTGCACATTAAATTTTACTTTTTAGGTTTGATCTTCATTTTTGCAAGTTGAGGGTAAACTTGCAAAAAATAATTATTGGAAGAGATTTTTTTAAATTAAACGCAGTAGCGCAACATACTGGATCAGAAGCAGAGAAGTTGTCCAAGGACCAAAAGTACTAAAGCCACAGACCCAAACCATATAATTGATCAATCATACAAGAGATTTCATCCCAAAAAAAAAAGAAAGAAGAAGCAAATAGTAAATCTCTGTACTCCAGACAAATCCCAATGCAAATAAAAGACTTCCAACTATGATGTATTTTATGTGAGACCAAAATAACAAAGAGCTCTAAAATAGTACAAACGGGCATGCGGGTAATCAGGAAGATATAGATAATTTAAGCAAAAAACAAACTGGGACTGTGACTACTTTGCTCAGGATTGCACGGCCAGTTTCTGAAGATGTTCAATAAAGACTTGCAGGCTCACATCGTCAGTGAAGATTATGTCTGACCCAGCTGACATCTCGTTTGCATTGTTGTAAGTCGCTGATGGATTCAGCTTAGCCAATAAAAACCTTGCCTGCAGTATCAAAGGATGTAAAGTTATAAAGGAAATGGTGATGAAAACCATCAGATCAAATCCCACACAGATAAACTAAAAACATATGTGAATGCTAACCTGTGATCCATGTTGATCACACACAACTAATCTCGGGACTGGGAAACGCTCCCGGACTAACATCTGGGAATCCTCTTGCGGAGCTTGCAATAACTGAGCAAAGGCCTGACACGAGACATCCGAGATTTAGGATATCATAGAATTAATGATGGTATAAAGATGTCACAAAATGAGACCCCATGGTAGAGATTATTGACCTTGCGAGTTGCTACAACCCACATTATTTCACTTGCATATAAATGGAACCAGCTCTGAAGAGTATTGTTTCAAAACTAGATGTCTCAATTTGGATTTCTACCCTAAACCGATGTCATGTTAACAACCCAACTCAAAAGGACATATATTTTATAGCTACGAAAGTGTAAAATGATGGTAAAAAAATGCTTTTACAAATAAACAGTCAATTACTGGTTCAAAGCGTGCATTACCTCATGTTCAGGCTGATGATGATAACCCATGTTTCGCCATTGCGATATAGTCATTCCATGGAAGACAACAACACTAAAATATGCATCTAATAGAAGAATCTTGTCAGCTGCAATGGAAGCCACATCCAGCAAAGCTGCCTGAGGTCCTGAATTGAATGAATATGACGTCAGAGAAGGTTGGATCATGACAATTGCATTTGAAATGTTTTCCCGGTTTAGCAACATGCGGAAGTATGCGGTTTCATCAGGACTATTGTTAAAGACCTGCCACCATTCCAACACCGCAAAAGAAAACATGATTCAACTATGTAGGCCAATTACATAAAGGCAGATATTGATGAAATCTAAAAACGGTAGTCTACCTGAACAAACTGTGACCGCCTCAGGTTAAACATGAATTGAGGGAACAATGTAAGATATGGTTTCAGCGTAAACGAGGTTGGATCATCCTTTCTATATTCACCAAATTTTGAACACAGACGAATGAGAGTCCGATCTAGCCACCGAGTTGCATCAAATCCCTCCTGAGGTTATACATAATACACTGCATACGTGAGTATATGACAAAAATAAAGTAGACATCACTAAACAAAGTACAAGACATGAGTATATAGCAACTGTTACTTAGAGTTTCACTATGAGCCTCACACAGACTACAAATTATTGGTATAAAGAGATGAAAGCTACATCTCATACAGCCACAATAGTTCCTCAAACAAGATGCTACAGGGACAACTGTAATCCACCTCAATTAGTTGTGGGAAAAGTAAAGTTTTACTTCCTTTGGACATATAGATGAACATTTGGCCAAAGATCCTGAACCCTAGGTAAATAAATATGGCCAGGAGAAAAGAACCCATATTTTAATTCATCAAAAGCAATATGAGCTTAACCCTTACCCCAACAGCACAAAAAATTTAAGTCACGGTCAAATTAACTCACATATTGTAAGCAAAGAAAAGATGATGTAAGGTACCTCTGTTTCCATTTTTAAGGAAGTTAATCTTGCCATAACCACTGCAGCAGTTTCTTGGTCAAAGCCTTGCACAAGATTCTGAGAATGTATACAGCAACCATGGTAAGAAAATGTTTGCTTGCCAGAAAACTATTTGAACACCATAACACATTTACATGAATGGCACATAACCCTGACCACGGTTATTATTGATTCCATGACAATAGTAAAATGTAAAAGAAATTGGCTATCAAGCTGGTACTAGCATTAACATGTGGATAATATGTCAAAATCATGCAACCAACATCATGATTCTGAGATTCACATGATATGAATTTGCCGCAAAACACTCATGGGAGGCTAAGGATTAGGAATCATATAAAATAAAGCATTAGGAATCATAGTATGTTATACAGTAACGGTATTTAAGGGATCCATGTTTATCCTAACAAACAAATTTTTCCAAGAAAGAAAGATGTAAGTCCCGTTGAAATCCCAAAAACCAAAGCTTTTTTTGCTTTCTATTCACAGTAAATAGCTTTTACTAAATTACACCAGTGAGAAATGGAAATTAATTTTTGGTTGACCAAAATGAGAACAAAAAATGATACCATGCTTAACAATACTATCGTTAACAAAAAAAAAAAAAGGTTACTATCGTTAACCGCATTTTCACTTGGCAAATAATAATACTTGCTAGCAGAGTTATAGATTATAATCCTAACATAGCAACGCTACCAAAACATAATAAACAGTGCTACGGTAAAAGAGCTAGTAGATTACATATAAACCCAATTGCGTATAACATTTGTATAAAGTGGTAAGTTTGGCAGAAAACAAGACTACCTCTGTGCTCACAGCAGTATCTACCCACTGTCTGGTTAAAGTTGTAACCCGGGCCAAACTTTTACCTTCAGAGTTTTGGTATCTGCAATCGAGTCAACAACAGTAAATCCAATGCTTCTAGATATAAAGTAATAGCTTAATGCAGACAGATAAAAAGTTTAACAAATGAAGGAAAATTAGAGACAAACAAAAGCTGCAAGAATACCTTGTGATAAACTGCAAATACAACTGCTGATTTAAAGCTCCAGGAGCAGTTGACCCGGTTGAAGATAGATCAAAGAATACAGTCAAGCAGGTACTCTTGTCGAGGCCACACAATTTCCAAGCACTGGTATTCCCCTCTCCAATGACTGTGTCAGCAACATTGGGACCTTTCTGCAAGGCATCAAATGAAAATAAATTAAAATCAATTAATAGCAGATAGCTTTATTCATTCACCAAGCATTAAAAATACATCTTGAAATAAAATGGATTCTAAGCACTCCAGGTAAAACCTTTTCTAATGATGAGCAAGGCCCGATAACCCCTTGAATTTTGATGTCTTTTGAACAATTTATCTCAAGCGTGCCACTGAAAATGAAAGGTTCGGAGTTAGTTTGCACTAAGGAATGCAAAATATATATTATCATAGCATACAAGCAGTATTATGCATAATGCTCTACAAGAAAGGGTCTTAATTGCCAAAATATTATTTATCTTGCAACACCAACTCAACAGAAGATATAATAGCAAAGTGTTGACACAGAAGCAGAGCAGAAACATACTTGAAGCAGAGACCAAGAGAGTGCTCGCCATCTTCAAACATCCTCTTAAAGGAATCTTTAAATACAGAATGGCCAAAACTTTCAGACAGAACAACGAGACCACCGGTACTTTCAACGGCTACTTTCATTTCAGCAACCCCGACCTAACTATACCCAAAATGCAACAGCAGAAACAATTATAGTTAGGTATCGTATCATGTGATGGAAATGATAGCTAAAGTGGAATTTTTTGATAGATACAACAAGCAAAGCCTATCAACACTGAAGTTAAAAAGAAAACATGGTATTGATATAATACGTCTTTCATGAGGCAAAGGAAAACAATGTGAATAGAAAAGCGGGGGTTTCTGATATGGCTTGGGAAAGCATATTTTCTATAGTGTTAAAAGAAACAATTCTGATTTCTAGATTAAAGGGATGTTCTAAAACAATCACATAGATTGCCCTTCAAAATTTCAAAATGTATGTAACAGATATCTACAAATGGACGCTCTTTCGTGCGCAACTACTAACATCTGCAAAAATAATCAGAAGGAAAAGAATAGAAACTGGTGATCACAGGTTAGTTAAACAACTCGAGTACAAGTAAGAGCTTTCACAATTGGTGTGCATCAACAATGTCAAATTCACCTAACAATTTAGTAACTAAGAATACATATTCAAGATCATACACATAAAACAACACTTTCAGAGAGTTAATGAGGCATGGCATTCATTTTAGCTAAAATATAACAGCGACATAGACAAAATTGAAAAATCAAGCATTGCAAGAAACTACACATTTATACCTGAAGAACAAAACCAGAGGTTGGGCATCATGCCAACAAGCAAACTATAATCACGACAATTAATACCTGATCAAGTGCAGAAGCGAAAAGGTCTAACACATGACCCTGAGCGACAAGCTGCTTTGCAATACTATCATAAAACTTTACAGCTTTTTTATAATAAGGAGCAGCATCTTTATCTAGATCTTTGTGGGAGCGCACAGGATCTGACAAATCCTTTGAGATAATCTGAAAAGACAAAAGAAAGAAAATTTGATTCAGAATATAACAAATATGGTTCAAAATATGGAGCGATAAAACTTGAGAGTGCCATCAACCGAGGAATCAATAAGCACTAACCGTTCCAGGGCCCTCTGTACATGGACCTCCAACCAAAGCTACAATTCTAGCACCAGTTCCAGGTAAGCAAGCTCCAAGCAATCCTGCAGCTACACTCAATGCAACCCCTGTGCATCGTTGGGGACGATGACCTGGCTGAACAGGCCACTGGTCTGATTGGAGCTCATCCAAAAGCTGCATACCAAAAATCAGCCACACCAGTGTTCAAATCCATGTTACAAATAACGAATCATTTAGAAGCAGAAGAATCCGATTGAAAATTGACAACAAACACGAGTTAAATTAAAACAAACATAGACGTAAATCTATCCAAACCAAAACCATTACCCACCAAGTCCAGTGTGTATTCACACTCCGAAGCGGGCAGCAGGAATCTGTCAACACCGGAACTCTGGAATCCGTTTTGCGCTCCTTTAGAAAACCCAGAAGTAGGAGCTCTCCTCGAAGAAGACCCAAGCCCCAACTGATCCAAAATTTGATCCTTGGTAACTTCTTTATTGCCTTTAAAGACAAAAACTTTAGACATCTCAGAGAACCCCAATTCATGCACATGAGCCTGAGTACCAAACGACACAAACCCAACCAAAGCATTCTCCGGAAGCAACCCGATCGCCTGCTTAAGAGCCGATTTGGCATATCCCAATTCTTCCTCAATCATGCACGTATCGAGAACAAACACAAACACAGGTGGTGGAGGCACACGAGACGGATCAGGAGGCAACGTGTACTCAACAGTAGTGTACTGGGGATAAAGCTCACCAGGGAGATTAATCTCAGAGATCGAATGGTAATGAGAAGGGAAATGATTCCTATGATAGCAAAAAGGACAGACCCAGTTCATAGCGGCGAAATCAACACGAGCGAAGGCGTTGAGAAGAGCTTTACAAGTCTTGCAATCGAGAGGAGCATAAGGGAGATCAAGGATAAGGGGGTGACGACGGATCGGTGAAATTGAAGCGGCGAGAGGAATCACACACTTGCTTGCTTCAACCTTAGTGCGAGGCCAAAGGTTCCAAGTCATACGAACTCCATCAATACCTTCCCAATCCATCTCCTCCACTTTCGCCTTATCCGCCATCTCCGCCATTGTTTTGCTCCGATCTAAGCAGGAACGGATCAGATCGGGAATTGAATTGCAATGAAACTGAAGAAACTGAGAATTCTCAGAGACGTGAGGGATTACGAGTTAGGAGGAGTCGCGGCTTAATCACTGGGAGGTCACAACACGATGAGTCAATTTGATTGGATGGATGATGACGATGGATCTGGTGTTTAGGTTCGGGTTTGGGTCAAGTATTGGTAATTAATTCATTACTAAAATTCTATTGTTATTTTTTTTTTCAACCTTTACGGATTTGATGTAATTAAAGGAGATTTGCTGTTAAAAAAAACAATTAAAGGAGATTTGCTAGAATAATCTAAGATATCTACCAAAATTTATAAAAAATCTAAATAGTATGTTTTCTATATCTTTGCCTCTTTTTTGGTGTGTTCTATATCTTTGGTCAATATTACTTATTTATTGTAAATCTCTTTTAAAAAAAAGAAGGAAATAAGATAAATTTTAAAAGGTAAGAATAATAAGAATCTATATTTGACAAAAAGAAGAGTTAGATTTAAGTTTTAAATTAAAAAAAAAAAACATTGTCTTTTTAGTGAAAAAATTTCTCGAATTAATTTTTTTCAAAAAATTAAAATTTTAGAATACAAGAAAATCATCAACGCTAGCAAAATTTTAACAAATCTAACATGATTAAAAAACTATGGGATTAATTATAAGCCATAGAAACTTAGGTTTTGTTTTGTAGACTTGAATGTTTTTCATAACATTGTTTATCCAACATTGACGGATTTTACAAAGTATGGAAAATGTTATGTAAACGTACATTTTTCATGGATGATTCTTTTGAGCTCTAATTAAAATCGGTCAAAAAAAAAATTATGTAAACGTACATTAGGGATTACTAGCACATTTAGCATATGTTTTGCTAATTTTTCATGTCTCTCAAACATTATAGGGATGTTGTTGACAAATTTTTCGAATATGGCAGATTTTATAAATGTTCGTGAGTCAATGTGTAAAATTTAGAGAATTATAATACGGTTGGATTTATTTTGGTTAGTCTCCTGTGTTTTCTTAAAAGATACGTGGTTTTATTGGCAGATTTTACAATATCCAATAGATCTTATGGAAATTATGCAAGTTGTAATGCAAAGATTACTAGAAGCCTTAGATTATTTATTTATGCTAGTTTGCCACGTTTCTAACAAAATTTACGATTTTATTTGTATAATATGTAAACATAGCAGCATACTTAATGAAAGTGTGCAAGTAGTTGTGAACTTTAGGAGAATATTTACATATTTTGACTAAGCATGATACTCTATCTTGTGTCAGACAAATTTTGTGGTTTTATTGGCATACTATATATGAGAACATTCGTAACAAAATATATATATATATATGAGAACATTCTTTCGACTTCAAGTACATGGTGAATAGTTGTGAAGACTTGAGAAGATTTTATAGTAGAATAAGATTTTGCCTACTATTGTACCAAGTTATCAGCATAATCTGCTAATCTTTGGCAGATTTTATAAAATTTGCAAGTGGTTTTGTTTACTCTCTTGATATTATTAGCAGTTTAGCACACGCTCCCAAGTCCGGAGGACCTGACATTAGTTTCAATTCATGCTTTATCATGTATGAATTTTTTTATTTTTTTTTTAAATTGCATGAAGAATTTCAATTCATGCTTTATCATGTATGAATTTTTTTATTTTTAATTTTTAAATTGCATCATCTTCAATGAATTGTCTAGTATTCAATGAATTTTATGACATAAGAATCACTTACTTCAATTTTGAAGAGATTGCTCATCGCTACCATCGAATTTTGTATTTTTTGACACTCATATTAGCTCTTCATGTCGTTGGTAAGACTAAATTGTAAGTAAATGACTAAATGTGGTCGCATCTGTGCTATTGACTTTTAACCCAAAAAAAAAAAATCTGTGCTATTGACTAATTTACTGCTTTGATGATTTTGTCGTTCGAACTACATTTATTCACAGTCAAAGACATATAATATAGTTGAAGATAGAAATGAGTACTACTGCTGCCCAATGACAACCACTAAATCTGCAACCCACGATACGATTACTCGCGAGCCATGCTTCGTAACGGGTCAAAAGTTTTAAACCCATACCCGCTCCATAGCGGATGGATTGGATTTTTACGCGCGGTGGATCTTAAAAAACCCGTGCGGCAGTATTACTACCACACGTCTAAAGACTAAAACACACACCATTAAACACACACGTGGGCCTTTTCTTTTTTTGTTGCTCATTCCCTCCGTTGGATTCATCCTACGGCCATAAAGTCACGATCACATAAAATTCATTTCTTTTTAAATAAAATAATTTAGAAATTCATGTGATGCGAATCGTCAACACTTCACAAGATCTGACAAAAACAAATTCAAAATTCTCGCTCTTTAACGGCTCTCTCTCTCTTCTCTTCTCTCGTTCTTCTTCCTCTTTTCTTTGCCCAAACACTAGGGTTTCACTGACGCTCTCGTAGAAGCGCAGATTCGATTTACTTTCCCTCTTTCTTCTACTTTGGGTTTCTAATTGTAGATTTCACGGCGGAGATGAAGAAGCACTTTACGTTACCAAGAAACGCTATCTTACGCGACGGCGGAGAGCCACACTCGCCAAACCCTAGTATCTCGAAATCGAAGCCTCCACGCAAATTAAGATCCGCCAAAGAAAATGCTCCACCTCTAGATCGGAACACGTCGACGCCTGACCATAGGTCGATGAGAATGAAGAATCCGTTGCCTCCGCGTCCGCCGCCGTCTAATCCTCTTAAACGGAAACTTAGTGCGGAGACTGCGACGGAATCTGGGTTTTCAGACTCAGGTGTCAAGGTAATTTCACCCTTTTCTCAGAAATTAGGTATTATCGAGACAAAATTTCTAATTAAGTAATGTTGAATCATATCTTTGAATTCACCCCAATTGAAAGATTGTGTAGTTGCTAGAATTGGTTAGGTTTCTAATTGGAGATGGTTTGTGTACTTTCTAAATTTGGTTACGTTTCTAATAGGAGAGGTGTAGAGTGACTTGGTGAAGGCTTAGGTTGTTTTAGAACATAGCTCAATTGTGAAATTCCGTACTCATTTATAATGAGGAAGAGAAGGTGATCAGATTGAGCCAATTTTCAGGTTATAGTTAGAATGAAGCCTCTAAACAAAGGGGAGGAAGGTGATATGATAGTAGAAAAGATGTCCAAAGATTCCCTCACAGTTAGTGGACAAACTTTCACATTCGACTCAATTGCAAATCCGGAGTCGACACAGGCAAGATATCTGTTTGCATGATTCTTGATATTATTATGCTATGTCATTGTATGATTCCGAATCTCTAACTTTGTCTTTTGTTTCTTCCTCAGGAACAAATGTTTCAGCTTGTGGGAGCCCCTCTTGTTGAAAATTGTCTATCTGGATTTAACAGTTCTGTATTTGCTTATGGACAGGTAGTTTTTATTTTCTAAAGTCTTCCTTTGAGGCAGGGTTCCATTTATTGGATTGTTTGATTGTAACTTATTGATTTAACTGATCATGAAATTATTTCTCTCAGACTGGTAGTGGAAAAACATATACCATGTGGGGTCCTGCAAATGGATTGTTGGAAGAGCACCTCTGCGGTGACCAAAGAGGTTTGACCCCACGTGTCTTTGAACGATTGTTTGCCCGAATCAAAGAGGTGATGCCTGGTTTTGTTCAATTCGTGGTTTTGACCTTGTTCAATTATTAGCACATTAAGAAGAAGATTCTTCTTGTTTCTTTTTTTGGATTGCAGGAACAAGTCAAGCATGCTGAAAGGCAACTCAATTACCAATGTCGGTGCTCATTACTCGAGGTTTAGTGACTGGCTGCATTACATAAGTTTGGATGGTGTTTGAAGGTTTCATTTTATAGAGTTTGATATATAATTTCATTCTTCTTCCTTTTCAGATTTACAACGAGCAAATAACAGACCTACTGGACCCAAGCCAGAAAAACCTGATGGTAAAATGAACTTTCAAATTTAACTTGGTTTATATTCTGTAGGAAAACATGGGGTTCATCGTTTTTCGTTAATGTGTCACCAGATTAGAGAAGATGTCAAGTCAGGTGTTTATGTTGAAAATCTGACTGAGGAATACGTAAAAAACTTGACAGACGTGTCACAGCTTCTGATCAAGGTTTGTTATTCTTTTTGGTTTCTCACTGCAGTACTGCACCTTAAATCATGTTTGCTTTGCAATATTTCTTAAGTACTTAATCAAACTTGCTGCTCTAAAAGTACACAAAATACAATTTCCGGTATCATATCTTTGTAATTCTATTAAGTTTTAATGAAGCAATGTGAAAACTTGTTTTTGTTAGAAAGAAGAGATTGCCACAGATTATATAGAATGCTGCTACTGGGGTTTAACGTTGATGTTCTGTTAGTGATGCTGTGTGAATCAAATGATCTCACAAAGCTTACATTTTATAGTGATAGTTAAGAGAAATTATTGTTCCTTAGTTGGCAATATATATGAAACGGTCAACATATTTTCTCTCCTGATAAAAATAATATTTGATAGCTATACTTGTGTCTGAAACTGGTGTAGGGTTTGGGAAATAGAAGGACTGGTGCAACGAGTGTAAACACAGAAAGTTCAAGGTCACATTGCGTATTTACTTGCGTTGTTGAATCTCGGTGCAAGGTAAGCTACTCTTCTACATTAAATTTTTCATATACTGGCTTTTTGAGATTTTTTCATTTGTTTTTAAGAAAATATATAGAGTAGTATGAATGTATGATGGAATATACGTCTGACTTCTTTAGAATGTACTTTTTGCAGAATGTTGCAGATGGCTTAAGCAGCTTTAAGACAAGCCGAATAAACCTTGTTGATCTGGCTGGTTCTGAACGACAAAAATCAACTGGGGCAGCCGGAGAACGTCTGAAGGAAGCTGGGAACATCAATCGATCGCTCTCTCAGCTGGGGTATGATTCAGAGTAGTCTCTCTTGTTATTTTTGGATCTCAGTTAGCATGGAATTTTCGTTAATTTTATACTGCAGGATGCACTAAAGAACTGACACTTAGCTTCTGCTGTTCTTGTGTCTTCTAGTTTTTGATACTGCGGCAGGCACTAGAAATCTAGTTTTTGATTATAAAAGAACTGAAAATTTGGGATAATGGAAAATAATTTGAAATATGGTGGTAGTAGCTTATGAGGATCTTGTGTCTTTTGAGCAGTGCTTTTTGATATTTAATTTTAGAACAACTATCTCTCCATGTGTTGTTGTCTGATGATTGTCTTATCAAAGTGGATTTATTGTATATCCTTTACCTTTTTGCTGAGGATCTAAAAATACTTTGGGCTTCCCAGAAGTTCATATTTATTTGTTTGAAGTCTTCAGACCTCAAAAATGGCAATTATTTGTCTGCTGATTGTCTTATCAAAGTGGATTTATTGTATATCCTTTACCCTTTTGCTGAGGATATACAAATTTTGCTTGGTAAAAAGAAAAAGATTTGCTTGGTTTGTTCACCAGTCCTGTTATTGGCAGGATGTTTACCACAAGATGAAATTATCAACTACATGTTTACCATATAAATTTGTTACGTGCAGGAACTTGATTAACATCCTCGCAGAGATTTCTCAAACAGGGAAGCCAAGGCATATACCTTACAGGGATTCCAGATTAACATTTTTATTGCAAGAGTCTCTTGGTGGGAATGCAAAGTTAGCAATGGTTTGTGCAGTTTCTCCTTCTCAAAGGTAACGCAGGACCCCTATTTCCACTTCAGCAATTATTTTATCTCCATCTTCTAGAATATAAAGTATATACGAAAACTGCAGTTGCAGGAGTGAAACCTTCAGCACCTTGAGATTTGCTCAGCGTGCAAAGGCAATACAGAATAAGGCTGTTGTCAATGAAGTGATGCAGGATGATGTAAATTTCTTGCGTGGAGTGATACACCAGCTGAGGGTACGGATTCTTTTACATATTTTATAAGATAGAAATATAAATATGAATATGGCTTTTAATGGATAAATTGTGCAGGATGAACTACAAAGGATGAAGAATGATGGAAATAATCCAACCAATCCAAATGTTGCTTATTCCACTGCATGGAATGCACGTAGAAGTTTGAATTTATTAAGAAGCTTCGGTCTGGGTCATCCAAGGTCCTTACCTCATGAAGATAATGATGGTGATATTGAGATGGAAATTGATGAGGCTGCTGTTGAAAGGCTTTGTGTTCAAGTGGGTTTGCAATCATCTTTAGCTTCTGAGGGGATCAATCACGATATGAACAGAGTAAAGAGTATACATTCATCTGATGGCCAATCTATAGAAAAGCGGCTTCCTGAGGACTCAGATGTTGCCATGGAGGATGCTTGTTGCCATACTGAGAACCATGAACCAGAAACCGTGGATAATATGAGAACTGAGACAGAGACTGGCATCAGAGAAAATCAGATCAAGACACACTCGCAAACTTTAGATCACGAGTCCAGTTTCCAGCCTCTTTCAGTCAAGGATGCTCTTTGTTCTTCACTGAACAAGTCAGAGGATGTGTCATCATGCCCTGACTTAGTTCCGCAAGACGTTACTTCAGCAAATGTATTGATAGCTGATGGAGTAGATGATCCAGAGCACTTAGTAAATTCTGCATCTCCCAGTCTTTGTATAGATCCAGTTGGTGCGACTCCTGTATTAAAATCTCCCACACTGAGCGTCTCTCCTACGATTAGAAATAGCAGGAAAAGCTTGAAGACATCAGAATTGTCAACAGCATCTCAGAAGGATAGTGAAGGAGAAAATTTAGTTACAGAAGCTGCGGACCCATCTCCGGCTACATCCAAAAAGATGAATAACTGTTCTAGTGCTTTGTCTACGCAGAAGAGCAAAGTTTTTCCTGTACGGACTGAGCGGTTGGCATCTAGCCTCCACAAAGGAATTAAACTTCTTGAGTCGTATTGCCAGAGTACAGCTCAAAGACGATCGACGTACAGGTTTTCCTTCAAAGCTCCAGATAGTGAGCCTTCGACCTCTATAAGTAAGGCTGATGCAGGTGTGCAGACCATTCCCGGAGCTGATGCAATATCAGAGGAGAATACAAAAGAGTTTCTGTGCTGTAAATGCAAATGCAGAGAACAATTTGATGCCCAGCAAATGGGTGACATGCCAAATCTTCAGTTAGTACCTGTTGACAACTCGGAAGTGGCAGAAAAATCCAAGAATCAAGTTCCCAAAGTAAGAACTGTGACTTTTTTCTAACATAGATTTAGATAGTTATTCACAGTCTTATTTTGTTTCCACATTTCTATAATTGGTTCCTCCAACTGATCGAGTTTTACACTTTACAGGCAGTAGAAAAGGTTCTAGCAGGTTCTATCAGGAGGGAAATGGCTCTGGAAGAGTTCTGCACTAAACAAGCCTCTGAGATAACCCAACTTAACCGACTGGTATGATACTTGCGTCTTTTTCTGTTTTTAATCTCCCTTAGTAACTGTATCCTCAAACATAAATTGGTCCAAACCGTGTAATAGGTACAACAATACAAACATGAGAGAGAGTGCAATGCCATCATAGGACAAACAAGGGAGGACAAAATTATTCGCCTTGAAAGCCTTATGGATGGCGTATTATCTAAGGAGGATTTCCTTGATGAAGAATTTGCTTCTCTTCTCCATGAACATAAGGTAATTGTGGCTTCTCGTTTTGTAAAAGGGTATTTGATTGCATTACCCTTTTACTGACATGTAATGTTGCAGCTTCTAAAGGACATGTATCAGAATCACCCTGAAGTGCTTAAGACGAAGATTGAGTTGGAAAGAACGCAAGAAGAGGTCGAGAATTTCAAGAACTTTTATGGTGACATGGGAGAACGGGAAGTGTTATTGGAAGAGATTCAGGATTTGAAGTTGCAGCTGCAATGTTACATTGACCCTTCTCTTAAATCAGCTCTGAAAACGTGTACCCTGCTTAAGCTTTCATACCAAGCTCCCCCAGTTAACGCTATTCCTGAGTCACAGGACGAGAGTCTTGAGAAGACATTAGAACAGGAAAGACTTTGTTGGACAGAGGCAGAGACCAAATGGATTTCTCTCTCCGAGGAATTAAGAACTGAGCTTGAAGCCAGTAAGGCGCTGATTAATAAGCAGAAACATGAACTTGAAATTGAGAAAAGATGCGGGGAGGAGTTGAAAGAAGCAATGCAGATGGCCATGGAAGGGCATGCACGGATGCTTGAACAATATGCAGACCTGGAAGAGAAGCATATGCAATTGCTTGCAAGACATAGAAGGATTCAAGACGGAATAGATGATGTCAAAAAGGCAGCTGCAAGAGCTGGAGTCAGAGGAGCAGAGTCCAGATTCATAAATGCACTTGCAGCAGAAATTTCAGCCTTAAAGGTAGAAAAAGAGAAGGAGAGACAATACCTGAGGGATGAGAACAAAAGTCTCCAAACACAACTAAGAGATACAGCTGAAGCCATACAAGCAGCTGGAGAGTTACTTGTTCGGCTTAAAGAAGCCGAAGAGGGATTAACAGTTGCACAGGTACGTTATTACATTTTCTAAACATGTCAGGTCACATCCTTGAATAAGTCTGTTGCTTTTATTATTATGCATGCATGTTCTTACATAAAATCTATGTGGCTTGTGTCAACAGAAACGTGCGATGGATGCAGAGTATGAAGCTGCAGAAGCATATAGACAGATTGACAAGCTGAAGAAGAAACATGAAAACGAAATCAACACACTTAACCAACTCGTCCCACAATCTCATATTCACAATGAATGCTCTACCAAATGTGATCAAGCCGTGGAACCATCAGTAAATGCAAGTAGTGAGCAGCAATGGAGAGATGAGTTTGAGCCGCTTTACAAAAAAGAAACTGAGTTTTCAAATCTTGCTGAGCCTTCTTGGTTTTCGGGTTATGATAGGTGCAACATATAATTCTAATATCTATTTTGTGTGTTTAATGTGTATAAAATGGGTGTCTGATTCTGTGATATAAGTCCAATTTCACTCATAACTTGCAACTCATTATGTACAAATGACGCAAACCTCCTGGATTCGTAGAAGATTAAACCAACCTTCATGCAGATCTCTTAGCTTAGACTGCAATCCTAATTCCCAAACAATTCTACTTTTCATTTTCATGAGCGTGCTCCTTCCTTTATCTCGCACTCTCTATATTCTAGTAACAATATTCATATTTTTGGGTATTACACTAAATAGCAAATTACACTAACGGAACTACGTCTATCAACGTCTTCAACGCCAACTCCACGATCGTGACCTGTCCGGACAAATATGTTCTAAGATTGTCGAAGCCCAACTGCAAAGAAGTCAAAGTTTTTACTTGCCACAACAACGTCAACAACCTTTATTCATGATAGTCTCTGTCAGATTGACACACAAGTTATACAGTGTTGTGCCTTGTATTTCTTCTCCGTCGGCGACAGATTTGGACCAAGAAGAAGAAGAATCGGAGACTTGTGCAATCTGTTTGGAGAATATGTCGAGATCTGAGAATTGTTGCCAGATGCCTTATTGTAAGCATTGCTATCATGAAGGATGTGTCACTAAGTGGGTGATTACACTAAATAGCAAATTACCATTGTACCTAAAAACAACTCTTCCATATCTCAAAAGGGTATAGTCTATGTGTGTTAATTACCATTTTTTACAATCAATTCGTCCTGTTCCATCATCAAAGAGTAAATCTAACTTTTGTGACTTTTGAAACATCTTTGTCACACACTAGACCAACAAGTGAGACCTGAATATACCAAAAACATCACACAAAGACTTCTATAAGATCCATATATAATTTTTTTTGAATCTACCTCTTCTCTACTAATACAAATCTGTCCACAAGTTCTTCATCTACCATTCTTTTCACAGACGCAGACTTTTTCTTATGAATAAAACAAAAGATACAAGAAGAAACGATGTGAAGTAAAACATTACTTCCAGAGACTATTAATAACTCCGTACCGTTCTTCGTTCACCATTTGTTTGGCTCAATTTTCACAAGTTCCGAACCTATGCAATATACAACCAAATGGGAATGTCATACTCATATAGTAGATATTAGACATCTTAAAACAAGACATATGTTGTTGCTTTTTGTTTCGTTTTGCATACAGTTGTTGCTCTGTTGCTGACTATCTCTCGAAACCCATCTGAATAATACTCTGAAGATCGTTTTCCCAGAAGGGCGGCACCTAAAATAACACAACGCACAGCTAAGTAAACTTTCAGAGGAACCAAAACAGTGGAAAAATTTACATAGCAACCCAAAGTATCTTCAACATTAAGTACCTCATCTTGAACAAATTCATCACTTGAATGTAGTTAAGGACTCAACGAGTTCAATTGGAATTGAGTTTGAGTCTCTTATAATCTTGGAATGCTCTTGCCAAGAGAAAAGTACTCTGAAGGAAGTCTTGCCTCTGAGCAAGAAATCGACTGCGTTAACTCTCCCAGCTGCAACATCTACGCATGCAAATATGATATATACTACTCATCGGATACAGAACATTCTACAAGAAGCAGAGCCAGTCTTTGCTATAAATGAATACAGTAACATAAACAGATGTGTTAAAGCGCAAGTACCGCTTGTAGTTGTAGATTAGAACTTAGAAGTAGAGCAACCCGGTTCACCGGTTCAATCCGCAGAATCTTGCTGGTATTTGTGGGTCAATGAACATTCCATTTTAGAATGTACCAGATCCGGTCGGAGTGTCTGGTTTGGTTCGGTTTTGACGCATTTCGTTTCACTTATCCGGTCAATTTGATCGTGATTCAATTTTCCGATCGTTGATCTCTAAATCTCCTTACGATCTCTCCTCTCACGAGTCTCCAAGTCGTCCAAGGTATGCAATTTGTTCACGACCAAGGTTTTAGGGCTTTTGATTTGTCTGATTGATTCCTAGGGATCTAATTTGATTTCCCTTTCTCACATTTTCCAAAAGTTTCAGACTTTCAGTAGATTGGCTTATTTCTCTAAGTGGGTCTCTCAATAATCATGATCTTGTTGTTGCTTCGAGTTGATTACATAGAAACTCTAGTCTCCGGGATCTTGCTGTTACTTGATTGTTATTTTGTTCTCTTCTTATCTTAAACATTTGAGAGTGTTTTGTTTTCTTGTAGACATTTTGATCCTAAAGTTGCTTTCTTATTGACGTTTAGTATAAAAAAGTTGGTAACCTAAATTCTATGAAACTAAAGATGCTTTCTTGTTTATGTTTGGATTATTTTTTCAGCTCATAAAGATTCATCGAGAAGAAAGATAAAATCCTAAGTCTGGTGCAAGTCTCGAGTAGAATAACATCATTTCTAGGACATGGTAAGAACCTTGACTGTAATTCTAATTTTGATTCTTCTCATACTTGACAAAGACTCTTTTTCATTCAAACATGTCCTGTTTAGAAACAATTCTTTTAAACAATGTCTATCGCATACTGATTTACTGCAGAAATTGTTTAAAATTTGCTTCCGATGGGTCTTTGATGTTCCAGGCAAACTCATTACGGCTGTATCTAGCATGCATAAAAAATACACTCGAGGCTGCCATGTGCTTACAGGTACAAATTATTTTTGGTTCATGATATCATGGCATAGGTCTCAAAGTTTCCATCTTTATGGTTAAGTTTGTTTAAGGCAGTTAAAGCTTCATGTTGGCGTTCTATCTCATTCATCCACCTTTGGTCTGTTATTCTCTTGTATTAGTTGTTTACTTTTTGATTAGACATGTTGTACCATCATTCACTTACTTTTTGACGTTTTTCTCGCAATATTTGGTGTCAGAACCTACCGATTTCGTTAAAGTAGGTGAAAGGGGCCATGTGGAGTCTTTGAAAACATTCAGCTTTACATGGTTTATATTCCTGAAAGCTTCTATACTTCTCTACTTGCAGAATTTTCCTTGTCAAGAAGTTGAAAGGCATAATAAACCAGAGGTTGAATTAAAGTATGTAAGCTTCTCACAAGAAGATGCATGTGAGAATGGGGTGCTCTTCTTCCATTTTTATTTCAAGCATAGAATCTTATTATCACCATGTGTTTGCTAAATTTTGTAGGACGAGCCCAGAACTTTTGCTAAATCCTGTAAGAAGTTTACTTGTTTCCCTCCCAGTTTAGCGTTGATATTGCATTGTCTTCTTACCTAGGTTTTGTAGTTGACTGCTAAGTTTTGCAACTTGCAGGTTTTAATATGCCGAAATGAGGCTGAAAAGTGTTTAATAGAAACATCTATAAATTCACTCCGGATAAGCCTCAAGGTAAATGTTCATCTTACCCTAGCTTTTCCTTCAAATACTTCCAGGAAGAGCCCCAGTGGTACACTGTTCAACAAAGGCTTTGTGTTGTTTTACTTTCCTGTTTCTCACCGTTTCCTTTGTTTCTTTCTCCTGAGATAACGTCTTGACGAGTCGTGACTTAGTCTAGACATCTGTCTTGTTCTGCTGTTACAAATATTTGTTATCTTTAATTTGCAGGTCAAGCAAGCGGATGAACTTGAAAACATACTAACCAAAAAATTTCTCAGATTCTTGTCCATGAGGGCAGAAGCTTTTCAAGTACTGAGGAGGAAGCCAGTGCAGGTAGACCTTCTTATTGATTCAACACTTAGGTACTTGTGAGTGCTACTAGGTTTTATCTAGAAGTTGCAATGCATTCCCTCTTTTGTCGAACTTCTATTTTTTTTTAATGGTAAATGCATCACGAATTGATTAAACATAACGCAGACAGTATTCACAAATTCTCCTTAATTTTAGCTTTCTGTGCAGGCATTTTTTAGGTTTAGGATGATAGATAGTCTGTATGTACCACACCTTTCCTTTCTTTTTCCCTTCTATGAATCATGAATCATGAATCATCTCACTGTGCGGAAATGCATTGCCTTGGCTTTAGATGGTTTACTGTTTATTCCCCTGCATTGTGTGAACGATCCATTCCCTTATTCCCTTCAATTGGTTTCTTTGTTGGTGTTTTGAACAGGGCTATGACATAAGCTTTCTTATAACAAACTACCACTGCGAAGAGATGCAGAAACAGAAGCTAATTGATTTCATTATTCAGTTTATGGAGGCAAGTCTCTCTCGAAACCTAATCTTTTTATTCTATGACCTTGGTTGCTCCCATTAGTAGCATCCTAACAATCAATATATGTCTTGGTTGCATCAAACCTAATGTTAGTGATGCATCCTTACGTCGTTGTGTTTCTCACGGAAATAACTTGAGAAGTAGTATTCTGAATAGTTGCCTTAACAAAGGTCATTATATCCGTCTTTGAATTTGAATTGTTTCTACAAGAGTCAACAGAGATTAGTTACTCTGATTATGTCCTCCAACATGCTAATCTCCGCTTAAAATAGATTTGAAACTTGAAGTGTGACTATTTTTTAACCATGGAAATTGCAGGATATAGAGAAAGAAATAAGGGACTTGAAGGAGTCAGTGAATACAAGAGGAAGACTCGTTGCTACGGAGTTCTTGAAACAGTTCATGTAAAGCAGCTCTTGAAGTAGTATAATGTAACCCTTCATTGTATCAATCACTCGTTATTTGGTTAAAATCCATCTACTCTTCATTTTGCTACTTTCTCTGTTATTCTAACACAACCAAAGTACCGAGCCATCGGCTTGGTAATTGTAGTGTATGTAATGCGATACTTATCAAATGTGGTCTGTTGATCGTAGATGTTCGAACGTACAATCCCAGAAACCAAAAAGTTGTTTTATCTTATTCTTACCACCAAAGACCAACAAATTGTTCATCTCTGACAGAACAAAGATCCACAACAAAGGAAAAAACGTCGTCGTTTCTTTTACACCGTAACCCAAAATATGAGTTACTGGGCTGGGCCCATTATTGAAACTAATAATAGGGGAATTTATTAATTTGTTTGATTATTTCCTAAAAGAACGAACGACGCCGTATACACCGAGAAGCTCAACGTTCGTCATCACTCTTCTCGCTTCTCGGCGTCTCCATCGCCGTCTCTATCTAATCTCGTCCTGCGTCGACCTAGTGAGCTACTTCAGATTCCGGCCATCACGCAGCTCCAGGTTAGTTTTTATTTATGTCAAACAACGAATCGGTGTGTTGTGCCTAGAATGGAACTGATTTCTGGGTTTAGATTGAGAATTTCTACGGTTTAGGAAACGTTATTTAGGTCATACGAATCTGTTGTTTGTAGAAGATACGACGAAACAAATCCAGTCACGTGAAACAGAGCTAGTATTGATCTTTAACTCTGCTCTATTATCAAATTGATTGAGTCGATCTGAAATTCACAGATTACCATATTTGCACACTATGTTTTGTGACTAATTTCAGAAGAAAATGTTATTAGAGAGTAGAAAATGGATTCCTCAATGCTTATTGTAGTAGCTACTCTTGTGTTTGTTTTCAGGATTAAGAAAAATGATAACAATGTAGTAGGTTCTCACTCTTGCTTTTTCCTTGCAGTTGTATGCTTTGAGAGTTAATACAAAGATGACAACAATCGAAACCGGTCAGAAAACTCAAAAGTCTTCTCCTTCCGGTTCTGGTACTACCCCTACTGGTACTCTTAAGCAGTCATCAGCATCGTTTAAAAGGTGGGGAAGGAGACACCCGTTTGTAAGATATGGACTTCCGATGATATCTCTCACTGTATTTGGAGCCCTCGGACTCGGCCAACTCCTTCAAGGCAGGTCAGTTCTTTCTTGATTGGAAAACCTCTGAATCTATAAATGTCTGGGGAAATGTCAATGATTCTGTTTAGAATTCACCACATATGGTTTATTTGGTTAGTTCAGTAAGGATATTGCAAAGGTAAAAGATGACCAAGAATGGGAGATTATAGAAACAAGAAAGGCACTTTCGAGAACAGGACCTGTCGATGCCTATAAACCTAAAAACACATCCATTGAAGATGAGCTCAAGGTAACAAAGGATATACGCTCAATTAGACTGCATAAAAGCTTTGATGAAACACTAAAATCTTGACTGGGTTTTGTTTAACGCAGGCTATGCAAGAGAAGGTGGACATAAACACGTACGAGTACAAGAAAATTCCAAAGCTAAACGAAAGCAAGTCGAGTTAAGAAGAGTCTTTGTATAAGATTAGTCTTTTTAGATGTGTTTCAGTTTTAAATGACTCTTCAGTTCACATAATCGCCCAAGTACAAATTCCAGTAAGTTCTGTCTGGGCTTCCTAAAACCAAGAACAACGAGGGACTTGCCAATTGTTGATAATACATGTTGTCGTGTTGATTTACGACGTCCAAATAGATCTGAAAGAGGTTTTATAACCAGTTAGACTTTACATCTTTATACCAATTTCTACACAACTTTATTTTCTAGTAAAATTTCTCATACTTCATAGACATCATTTCTTGCTTCATAGACTTTGAGTTTTAAGAAAAAGATTATACTAAAAAAAATGAAATGATGGAGGGACTGCATTTCCAATTATGATTGGTGTTGAAGAGAACTCTTGAGATATAGGGCTTCTTTGAGCTTCCGACCGAGAGCGAAGGCCAATGGTGGAGGGACTGCATTTCCAATTTGCCTATGTTTGTGTTTTGTCGTCCCTGAAAACTCGTAGCTATCCGGAAACCCCTACATTTTCATAAAACAACACTTTCACTTAAAACTGTTGTATCCATAACCTAACATTACTTAATGTCCAAAACAAAAAGAAATATGTACTCTATTAGTAATGCTAGAGGGCTGACGAAGAAGGAACATAAGAACTTTTTTTACCTGAGATCGGGCGCATTCACGGACAGTGATTATTCTGTCCTGTTCAGGATGGAAGCACATTCCCACCTTACCCATGGGCTGAGGATCGGTGATGGAAATGGGTAAGTTTCCTTGCCAGTCCAATCTACCATAGAGTCCCTTCCATTCGTTGTGGTTTTTAGCTGTCTTTGATAGAGCTAAAGGACGCAATTTTTCCACGAGTCCATTTGATAATGTCACCTGTAATATTAAAAACATTGCATGAAGTTGACGTATAGATTTAGTAAGAATTGTTGTAGTGGAATGTATAAATGTAAGACTGACATTTTCGTCCGGCAGGTCACGCCAATCAGCACCAGGCCTCTTTGGGATTTTCTTACATCGAATGAGGTTTAGTTCGTTCAGCCCTTTGCAGATATGATCAGTGAGAACACTCATGTTTCCTCTTATCTTCTTTTGGAACCACGAGGCTGGAGTAGTTCCATACTTCATACAAGACACAAGAAACATGAGTTCATGTTATTTTATTTAATGTAAATGTATAGATACTTTCTTCTAGTAATTATTAAACCATACCTCTTTGTTTATCTTGGATTCTCCGTTTTCTACTGGTGGAAGATCGCCGATTGTGTCTCTCACCGTGATTGAACGAAAAGGTGCACCAAATTTAGTATTACAACCAGCATCATAGCGTAAACCTCGAGGTAATGAGATTTTACTACCGGGATTATCAAAGACATGCATCGGCTCAGGCCATTCTGGAAGAACTTCTTCTGGTGAAGCTGCCCAAATTATAACTCTTTTACGAGGTTGGGAAACTCCATATGTACCTGCCTCCAAGATTCCAAATCTTACCTGCATAGTTCAACGAATCTTGTATTCTTAAAAACCATTGCTGATATATTGCATATGCTAAAATCTACTAAAGAGCATTAATCAAGTGTGACACAAAAAGGAAATATTACCTGGTAACCCATCTCAAGAAGAGAAGCCATAGTAAGTTGAAATGTTCTCCCTTTATTGTATGTCACAAATTTCTTCACGTTCTCGAGAAGAAAGTACTTTGGCCGGAAATAATCAGCAAAAGACAAGAATGCTAATATCATTTCACACTGGACTTTACTCCAAGAGCCGTGACTGAACCTATTCATACCAGAAAACCCCTGCCAAATTTTCAAATCATTAAGAAGCTTTTCACTTATTTTACAAAAATTATAGAAAGTATTTAAAGATATATATACCTGGCATGGAGGCCCTCCGTTGATGAAATCTACTTGACCAGGAAGTGGCAGGGTACTCTTTTGGTTCTCATCAAGTTTAGCTGCAAGTTCAGCTGCCTCCACAGTAGAGACACAATCATCGACATCTCCACATTTCTCCATTATTGCCCTACAATTAATAAACCTTAATCAACTGAAACCAACAAGAATAGAAAAAACCGTTGGCTATTTTACCTAAGGATCACATTGCAGTTGTCAACAAAAACCGTTGCTTCAGGATGGTTTTGTTTAAACGCATGACCAGCTGGCTCTTCATACTCGATCGCCCACTTTGTAGTAGATACACCTTGTTACACAAAACATGCATCTTAATAAAAGTTTTCAAGTGTTTAGAAGATAAAAGTATATGCATGACATGAGAATATAAATACATACCAGCATTTTCTAGTCCATGAGATAGACCACCACATCCAGCAAAAATATCTAGTGTAGCTAGAGGCTTCTCTTTAGGTACCTCATCAGGCTTCATAAGCATTCCAGAACTAGTTCCAGTTTCTACTCCCTTCCCCTTCTTTTCTCTTAGAAGTGTTTCATCTTTAATAGTAGAGAACTTCAGCTTCATATTCGCCGGAAACTGTTACGAGACATTTCAAGAAACAGTTGATGAACTTCATTAAGAAACAAAAAATTGATCATAAGAAATAAAATCTAAGTAAGAAATAATAATGAAAATATTTACCTGCTTGAGATAACCAGTAGAGGAATCATAGAAAACTTCACAGAAGAAGATATGGTCTAAAATTGGATACTCACGACATAGGGGCATATCACTTTTCTTCCTTACTTCACATTTTCCCTGTATAGCTTCCGGAGGGAGAATATATGTATCCTGGCTATAATACAACTAAAACAATTGCCAAAAAAAAGGAGTGTAAGATGAGCTTTAAAACATTACCAGAAAGGTTACGTAAGAATATAGTATTTGTTTTGGTTAATATGTAAAAACAGTTATTACCTCTTGGATGTCTGAAGCATAGGCCTTTTCTTCTGAAATGTCCTCGGGCCTATAAAACCTTGTCAGTTTAACCTGAAATGAAGCCTTACTAGCTTTTCTAGATTCTTCTAGAACAATAACATCCAGCAATTGGCAAACAACAAAAGCTTTTAACCCAACGTTCCGACCACACTTAAGAGTTGTTCTTCTACTACCCTTCTTCAATCCATCTTTAGTTATGTAGTTGGGGAGTACATAGACAAAATCTCCATTATGATACTCTATCCCATTGGAGAGAAATCCTGTCTTTGAATCATTGAGTTTAGTTTTTGACCTTTCCTCTTCATTCTCTCTTATCTTACATGAACTACAGAATCCAGAACCTAGACCCATATCATTTCTTGGAAGACTAAAGAATCCACCTCTCTCAGGTGAGTACAAACTTTTGCAGTAGTAGTCTGTTGGCAAACCATTAGTTTTTCTTTCTTCTGCTCTTGCCCGGTCAAGCTTATCCACATCGATGTTCTCTTTCCTGTATTGATGCCCCCACAGCCTTGATCGAATCTCGAGACTAACTGTTCCTTTTATGTCCTTAAGCTGGACAGTAAGACATTCATTAGTCAAGAACAGTTCCCTCTCGTTAGCAGCCATTCCTAGAACAGTCTCAGATCCTCTTTGTAAGAGTTTCCCATGTAGCATCTTGCTGTGGTTTGAACTCTCGAACATGAACTCCACAAAACAGATCAATTGAGTATCATCTTGATCATCAACTTCCAAGATGACTGCACTACCTACCACCACCACATCCCCTCCAACAAAGGCTCTTCCATAGAGAGGCTCACCAGCAGAAGTTTTGCCAAGAATCTCACCATCCCATTTTATTTCCATATCTTCAGAAATACCTTTAATTTTCTTAGGAGTAGGAGAATTTTGAATCTCAACAGCTTCTAGTTCATTCTCCTCTGGATCATCTTCCTCATTCTCGTCCTCCTCTTCTACCTCTTCAAGCTCCTCTTCCTCCACATTTTCAGCATTAATGGCCTCCGATGGAACCTCAGGAGAGTAAATGGAGTAAAACTCTCCCCAAATCCTATTGACGAGGCGAGTTGTTGTTGCTTGCATAGCTTTCATTCTGGATACCACAGGTGCAATCCCCGCCCTCGGATTCAAATTCTTTCCCTTTTGCAGAATTTTCTTCTTCTTCTTGATGATCCATTTTGTGTGGTGTATATCCTGCATTTTACTTGCAAGACTAGTAACAAATGGACACCTTTTGATATCCTTGTCAGGATACTCTTCGAAAAGCTGCAAGATAATTTGTCCATGGACGACAACATATCTCTCAACATCCAAGAGCTTAGAAGAAATGTAAGCTTTATCGTTCTCCTCTAACCCACAAAGTCTTTTTATGACATTTGCATATGAAAGCTTAGCAACCCTACTTTCCCTCATGAGCATATTGAAAATGCTTATGCCAACCCTTACTGTTTTCATAACAGTTCCAAACCAAGGAGCATATTGCTTTGACGGTTTCCCAAGTCGGTACCTGCATAGAGACAATTGAAAAAAAAAAACTTTAGTTCATATAAGATAATTAAAAATAAATAATTATAATAACAATCATCGTCCCAAAAAGTAAATAAAGAACTAGTAAAAAAAAAAATGTTAAACCCTTTACTAAAAAAAAAAAAAAAAAAAAATATTGAATACATAATTTATTTTGCATTATGTTTGCAAAATCACTACCCAATTTTTCAAAGTTAGTAAAACCAATTTTCTTTCAATATAAAATTTAGCAAAGTTGGTCAATCTCCACGTAGGCACTAGCCTGATTCGCAAGCAACATAAGTAATTAACAAATAAGGTAGAAACATGCAATGAGATTTTTTAAGCTTACCAGGCCATGTCAGTTCGTAATGTGACAAAGATCATTTCTGCCCCAAACTCAATCATCCATTCCTTTATCTGACTAAGGAATATATTCATCCCATCATGATCATTTGATTGCGTAGAGGTAGAGCTCTCCGAATCATCGAGACAAAACCCGCTTCCATCATCTTCAGCAACAACACCTGACCCAAAGACGGTGACATCGATCTCAGCACACGGCCTCATGGGAAGAACCTCTAAAGATATCATCCGTGAATCAGAGTTGTAAAGAGTCCAATTATGCAGTGTTCTGCAAGGTAGGTCTCTTGTATCAACCTCATAGCCAGCTTCAAAGAGAACAAGCTCATCTGTTTCTTCTTTGGTGTTCTTATAGTAAGACGGGAGAGGATAATCATCGGCAATCTCATCTTCACTGATCTTAATGTAAAACCTGCTTGAACCACCAGAAGTTGTTGAGCTTCTCTTATTTCTCGACCGCTCCATAGATTTCCGATACTCTTCTTCTTGGATTAGCTTAGCATATTTTACGTCCTCGTCCTCGGCACCATCCACCAGATGATCAGATGTCACGACCTTGCTCTCATCAATCCTCAGAGCCACATTAGACAAAGCCTTGTGAATTTTATTACTCTCATGGTCTCTTAGAGAAACAAGAACACGATTCTCAACAAAGCATGTTTCATGATTCTTGGCTGTCTCATCCAATCCAGCGAGTTGGTTATATATGAATTCTCCTTGGGATATAACAAACTCTTGGATGGCTCCACCGCTAGAAAAGATCTTGCTTCCGCTCATCGACCTAGAAACCGCCGCAAGAAGCTCATCAAGACTTGTATCCGGATTCTTGGACAAACTCTTAAACACCTCCACACAAGCACAAGCTTTCTCAAAGAAATAATCATATAATTTCTTGTATTTCTTAGAAGGTTTACGGCAATCGTAATCCGCTAACGCCGTTGAAATCCATATCACCGGGGAACCATCTTCATAACCAGATATATTCCAGTTCTCTACTCGACCAAAAGATTGAAACCTGACACCCTTTTCTTCCTTTTTCTCATCACCTAAAGGTAAGACAACACCTTCAATAAATATGTCACCAAGTTCCAACATCTCCACAGGCTGTGGAACTCCTTCTGAATCATGTAAAACGAAATCAGTCAGCCTCCGGTTTGGACGAGGATCATCATTGCTCTCCAAAGAAGAAGTTAACTGTATGGCCACGATCTCCTCCGCCAAGATCTGCTCTTTCTTAGCTTCAACAGTTTCAGATTTGTCAGAGATACGGAGAGATTTCTCCTTGAAGTTTGTGCAAGCTGCTGCTCGCTTTGGTCTCCTTTCCTTAGAGACATCATCATCCGAGTCAACACTTCTCTTCTTTTGCTTTCCAGCTTTTGTCTCCATTTCCATGAAAAGACCTAATTTTGAAACAAAATTATCTAAATCATTAGCATGCACTTTAAATAAGTAATTTGCAATATATGTAATTAAACCACTCCAAATGAGTGTTTCTACATCACATAGATTATATCGACGTAACAATTAAATATCATAAGACTTTCAATTGAAATCCTTCAAATCTAGTTTGATATTGACAATAAAATTTAGATAAATGATACAGAAAAACTTACGTTTAGTGAGAGTAGTAAAACAAGAAAGTTGAGTGAAGGGATTATAAATGGAGCAAGCTAGTAGCTAAGACTTTTCTTTTTTAAAAAAACTTTTAGTAAGAGTAGTAAAACAAGAGCAGAGGACTATGAATGGATTATGAAGCTAAAACTTTGATATTTATAAATAGAACAAAAAAAACGCCTGAAATTTTAGAACGTTTAAGACTGGCAAAAATCTTGTGATACACTGTCCATTACAATTTCATTTAATGTGATGAGCTGTAATTTAGCTTTTTTATTTTTATATTAGTTGAAACTTAGCTTTTAGAGAATATCATAAATCCCATATTTCCATTAAATCATAGAAAAATAAAGATTTTTGTTGAAGATTGAAATAAACTTTGACCAAATTTATATAGAAGAGATTTTTTACCCTTTTAAACAATGAGATTATATCCTCCATAAACATAAAGTGGACTCATTTTGAAAAAATATTATATTTTCATTTATTAATAAAAAATAATGATTTGAATTGAAAGAAAGTTTGACCAATTTATATAGAAGATTTTCTTACCCTTTTTCACATTGAGATTTTATGTTCTATAAACATAAAGTTGACTCATTATGAAAAAGACAAAAAATGATATTATATTTTCATTATTTTCCAAAACTGTCATTTTAGATCTGGCAGAAATGGTGTGATACATTGTATATAAACATATTAATTAATCTTATGATTTGTTACCCCTTTTTAACATTGAGATTTTATCCTCCATAAACATAAAGTTGATCCACTATGAAAAAGAAGAAAAATGATATTCTATTCTCATTTATTTTCTAAAACTGTCATTTTCGAGCTAGCAGATATGGTGTGATACATTGTAGATAATTTTTTTAATTAATCTTATAAATTGTTACCCCTTTATAACATTGAAATTCTATCTTTCATAAACATAAAGTTGACTCATTATCAAAAAGACAAAAAAAAAAAAATCGTATTCTCATTTATTTTCTAAAACTAACATTTTAGAGCTGACAAAAATGGTGTGATACATTTTACTGAAAGATTTTAATTAATATTATGAATTGTTACCCTTTTTTAACACTGAGATTTGATCCTCCATAACAATAAAATTGACTCATTATGAAAAAGAAAAAAAAAAGTATTAGATCCTCATTTATTTTCTAAAACTAATATTTTAAAACTGACAGAAATGGTGTGATACATTGTACATAAAGATTTTTATTAATCTTATGAATTGCAATTTAGCTTTTGTGCAATATCCCATGGAAATCTCATATTTTCAATAGTTAATAAAAAATTGTATTATATAACAACAGTGTTGCACTTTGTTCTCTCTTTTCAAAACTATTATGTTAAACATTATGACAAATATACTTATGTTTATAAAACATTGTCATATGTTCTTAAAAACAGTCTAGACGGTCATCTAGGTTCTCTGGATAACGTTTAGACGATCGTTTCGACGGCCAAAAATTATATAGATCTCGTTTTAATGTAGTTTTCTAATTTTAAGTTATGTTTTATTTTCATGTACATAGTTAAAAACGTTCATATATTATATGAAAGAAAGTAAAATGTCAGTTAAGTTTTGTTTACAAATTAATAGTTTTATTTTTCTGATATCATATTTTTATATATAATATCATATTTTTAATGTTTTAGGTCTGGCCCACCACAAAATCAAGAGAAGTTATGGCTTAGGACATCAAAGTTAATAGAACATGTTTTACAAAAAACTTTTATAAGCCTTTTATGATAAAATAAAAAATAATATAGGCTTTCATTATATATATATATATATTTTTTTTTAGCTTCCTTTCATTATATTTTGTGGTTTTTAGCTAAATTTACGTCTAGTTAATGAATTTTGTTTGGTAAAAATTTGGTTTTAAAAAACGTAAAATACTAAACTTGCAAAATCGAGTTTGATTACTAAAGAAAAAGTCTGAAGTCTCTCTAGGTTTTGTGTCTGGACTTTAATTTTGCAACTTTGCTTTAAATCTAATTAGTTTGCAATTTTAAATTATATTAGTCATTCGTAGGTAAAGGGCATGCGATTTTTGGTTTACTTGTTTGTAGGCAACTAGACATGATCGAATGATTTTTGTGTGAAAAACTTGACTAATTGATGAGTGATTTTACAGGTAAAAATGTAACTAGAGCTATATTTAAATGATATATTTTTTTGAAGTTTTTTTATAACTAAAACTTGAATCGTTCCTTTCTAATTTCTTTTAAGTTTTCTTAACAAACGGTAAGGGACTTTGTCCCCTATCCCTTACCAAAAAAAAATGGATATAATTTTTTCTTTTCTTTTTTCTCTTTTTACAAACTGCTAATGAATTTAAAAACTGTTTTATTATTTAAGGTTTAGTATGATCTTTTCTTTATTACTATGATTTGTGAATTTGTAAAAACAAAAATTACAGGCCATAATATGTTTATTTGTGTAGGGCATGAAAGAATGTTGGATCGACCTGACTTTCTGTTATAAATATCTAAACATCTTAAAATCACCATCCGTAAAACATCTAGTGTTATTTTGAACAAATGTGTTACTATTAAAATAAATAATAGCCGGTTAATTAAAGAGTATGGTGGAGACCTTGAGATGAGAGCTAGTAACACCTATAGAAAAAGAGGATATGATGACAATGGTTGTAAAACTTTATGCAATATTAAAATGGTTTATTAATATCATTAATATGTTACTTAACATATTTAATGGTACTTATATATTAAATTTATTTATAACAAATTTGTTTAAGAACTCGTTGAAGTTTCTCATGTATCTATCCTTCGATTAATTTTATGTTGTTCAGGGATATGACCTATGTTGTCCTCACCAAGATTTCGATCTTGAAAATCAATGAATTTAAGCTTCTCATTACCAACAAAGTTACTAATCGCTACTCTCAAGGGCTCCCAACTATTTGGTAGGAATGCCAAAATCAAAGTGCGCACCTCATCATCAATTACTCGATTTCAAGCGAAGACAGTTGGTTGATAATCGTGTTGAACTCATTAACGTGCGTTGGGAACAAGACTACCATCTTTGATCTTCAATTAGAAGAGCTTCTTCATGAGAAAAACATTATTGCATGTTGGCAGAAGGTTTCTCATATAAATCTGAGAGAACTTTCACTAACCCCTCTATAGACATTTCTTTCGCGAAGTGATGCGCAACATTCTTTGATAGTTGTTAACTTGCTTACATCCATAACTTGTCTATCAAAAATATTTCAGTCATCTAAACTCATCGTCTCATGCTTCTTCTCCAACGTTTGATGAAACTTTTTACTCTATATAGATGATCTAGGGATGTTAATAATGGGTTAAAACTCACTGAGTACCCGAAACCCACCTAAAATTTTAAGCCCATTAATCTACTTTTTGTATAAAATAAAACATGGGTTTTAAATGGACAGGTCCCATTTCATTAAAGTCTTACACGGATTTTACCCTACTAAGTTATGGGTACCCGTGGGTTTTAACTTATTATTTTAGTATGTTAAAGGCCCAATAGCCCAATAGCCAATTTTATTGAAAAATCCTAAATTCTTTTTTTTCCCCAAAATTTTGCCACCACCACAACATCCGTCTCTCTCCCGATATCTCTCGACCTCTTCTTCTCTCCGCCGTCTGCACCGTCAGAGTCACCGCCGAAGTCACCGTCGGAGTCGCCGCCGTCTACACCGCCGGAAGTCTCTCGTCATCTCCTTGAAAAACCAAACTCTAGTTTCACTTGAAAAACCAAACTCTAGTTTGATTTTGTTATGTACTAGAAACTGGTTGCGTGGTTTTGCAGAGTTGGAAGGTAAAAAAAATAGTCTATTTTTTTATACTTATTTTTTTTTCATTTGTTGATATAAATCTTCTAATTGTAGGTGACATTCAAGAATACTTTGATGATGGAATTGAAGCTACTACATCAGTAGCAAGTAGCTCTAGAGTATGAGAAGATGTTATTTAGATTTTTTTCAACTACTTTTGTATTTCTGTTTTAAATTGATTTTCAGATTTTTTATTACTTTTTAAGTTTCTCTTGTTTACTTTGAGATACAAATTATTATTATTTTGCAGTGAAACGAAATTTACATAATATATTTACATACCAGCTTAGTTTATAAAAAAAAAGATACAACATACATATAAACATAAACACTAAGAAAATGATAGAAACCAAGTTGGGTATCCACGGATAGTCTCGGAACAATCGGGTTTTTTCGGGCTTTACCCATTAAATCAAAAATCCATCTGAGTTTTCTAAATTTGGGCTTTTGGTAGGCGGGTTTATTTTAGATTCAGGTCGGGCAAGACTTTTTTAACCCACCACAACATCTCTAGACTACGATCAACATCCTCCATAACGAATAGTATGTTCCATCGAACTTGTCGATATTGTGCGCAGAACCATCTTCACAAACCATTGTTTTTAAAAACTATAACACAAACATTATCGAAAGAATAATGTTTTAAAAGGCAGTCTAAACGGTTGTCTACATTCGGATTAGGCTTTAGGCATTAAGACGACGCCTAAACGATAATTTTAACCGTCTAATATCGCATAGACTTTGTTTTAGTGTATTTAATTTAAATAATGTAGACATTCATGATTACAATTTTGTATTTACAAACTTCCGTCGCATTTTAAAAAATCGAAAACGCAACTTCCGTCGTTCTTCCAAAATGTTTTCTTTTTCTTTCATAAGGCAATGAGCTTTATTTCTGATTTCGAAGCGAGTATCAATTCACAGACGAAGCTTTTATGCATACACCTCCATTATTAATAATTCGTATGGGTGTGACGGCGTAAGTCATCTAAATCTTGGTAAGACCTTTATTTTATTTTTTTTGACTCAAAACGAATAATTTTTTTTTACTAGATTTTAAGATATGAGTGATATAATTAAGATCCCATCTAAGATTTAAAATATTTTTAATGTAATCATGAATTTATACATATACATATACGGATGCCGTGTTAATTCCGAAATTCCATGAATCTGCATGCATTTCGAGTTTTGTAAGACAGGACAAAGAACTCGTTAGTTTAATAATTTAAATTTGTTATGAGTTTGTGACTTGAGAGACGGACCACACCACCTTATCCATTACTCTTGTTAATTTATACTGGCAACAACTATCTATATTTTCTTATTTATTAGTCAGGATTCAGGAACCATACTTGAATACCAAAATGTGTTGCCTCTTTAAATGGCCACATTCAAACAAAATCCACCGGTCATGCATGAATTTTTTTAAAATTCTCTAGTCAATACTCCGAAATTCAATATACAATTTTCATTTTTTCGATCGATAATGTCAATTCAAAATTTGAGGGTGAAAAAATTTTTAACCTACAATCTATCCAATGGCCTCTCATTTCCAGAGCATATGATTTTTTCTTAAATGCAATGTTATGTTTTTTTGTGTGTGTACTTCATACCGTATAAACGGAAAACCTAAAGGCCGGAGAAGCTGAATATATCTGTTTTAAAAAACCTAAAAAATACTACTCCACAATAATTATTGACGTATAAACGAAAAAAAATAAAGAAGTCAAACGCTCTTTTGTTGTTTTTATTTGAGGTACATATATGCGGACTAACCAGAACCTACAAAATCATAAAATTAGACACTAAAACTTTGAAAATGAGTTGGTGGAAAATATCACGATTTAAGAATCGAACACAAATCTCTTTTGGTATCATAAAAGTAACAAGAACATATTCTCTGAATAAAAAACTTGGTCTAATATAGTTTAATGAAACGGCACTTTGTCTATTGTCTATACTAATCATATAAATTATAGATATATTCGACAGATTAATTATAAGAAAACTTATGTTACCGTAAACCCGTAAAAAAACAATTGTGTAATCGGAATTAATTGGATTTCATTGTATTTGCATGCCATGCCATGCCCGCATGCCGGCTGGAATAGATAGAGATCGAAGAGTCCGTTAGGTCACAGTCACACGTGAAGGAGGTACGAGGGAAGTGACACGTCGGATGTAGCACTAAATCTAAGACATAAGATAACACAAAGTACAAAGGGAGAAGAGTGGCCATTTCCATGCCAGCTTGTCTCACTCCCATTCTTGCTTTTGTTTTTTCTTTTTCATGTCGTCCACTTTCTCATTTCCAATACTAGAAACAAAAACGAGCATTATTGATCTTTTAAATTGTTACAAAATAGTATATGGGTTACCTTGTCGTTTTCTCCTAATTATTTCGGTAATTAATAGTTTAACTATGCCACACCATAAACGATAGAAAAGTGGGAAAGCTAGCTAATATAATAAACTGGTGTGGCCTCCTTAAAAAAACAAAAAGGTAACTTATGTGATTACTTTTAAAAAGTTTCCAGAGTGTAATACTTTCTCTAAGTTTTTTTCATTAATATTATCAAAATCCTGAAATCTTAAAATTAGGTTGAGAAATGTTCCTATAACTTTAGGAAAATAAAATAAAATCTAATTTAATGTTATAGTGATTCTTACTAATTGTTTTGTTAAGCAAATTCAATTACGGATAACTGATCCACAGAGGAGAAACCTAGTTTACAAACGTTTGTCAATTTGCCCAAAAAAAAAGGCCGAATAGTCTATTTAAGAATATAACCTATATGAGACTAAAAAAACAGAAAATTTACTAAATCTTTTTGATAAACTATACTAAACTTGAAAAGCATGGGGAAGTTCTCCAATCATAAATATTAGTAACCCTTTATGATTTCTCGTTTTTGTCCTGCAAACTATTATTATATACAGAACAATATGGATTTGATTGGTTTCAATAGACGATCCTTGTATATTACATAGAATAGTTTTCTAGTTCCATTACAATTTCCAAATGATTTGTTACAAAGCTACAAGATTATTCGAAATAGGATTTCATCCATAAGAGAGAATGGTGTGGTCGACGCTACAATGTTGATTTATTGGTTGTGGTTTGCATCTTGGGGATGTCAAATCCTAAGTTTCAAGTTCTTGTAAAAACGTTTTCAGGTTTCTTTAATATATTTTAATATTAATGTAAAAAGAAAAGATATAGCTTTTGTACAAAAAAATTTGTTTAATCACTATGTAGGAGGATGCGATCAAATTCATGGAATGATGTATTATTAGCTTTTCTATCCTCACTCTAAAAACAATACTATAGTGAGTTAAATAATTTGATCATTTCAATGTAGATTAAAATTTTATTAAAAGAAGAAAAATTTAAAAGCCTATAACAAAATAAAAAAGGAGGCTCGAGGTATGATGGGTGTAGCAGAAGAGCTGGCAACAGCTATCGACTGAGTGATTACGAACTCAGTACTCAGTGTTCTCAGCTCACACACTCTTTTTTTGTTCTCTTTCTTTTGGACAGCTTTCATTTTCTCTTTTCTTTTTTCTATTTTGTTTCAAAATTCCATCCATATTAAAATAGGCCTGATCATGAGAATAAAGGAAATACTAATGATGAGTTTCTCAATAATGCAATAAGATGCAATTATTATGAGCTATTTACTATTGAAAATGAGCAAATAAATGTCAAAACACAATCTGGTTAAGTTAGAGCAACTCCATTGTATAGGATTCATGTAGTTTCTAAGAAAACAAAATGTATTAATATTTTACTTTTACATCCAAAAAACCAACTTATATGAGTAATAGAAACGATCCTAATATTAGGAATTTTAGAGATTTTCTCTCATCTGTTTCTTAACTTTTCAATATTTTTATTTTTTAAAATTGTATGAGTTTCTACTAAGAAACTACTGCTGGAGTTGGTCTTAGCTTCCCAATGCTTCTCCACCTATATATATGCATATCTCCTTCTTAAAACTCATCTCACACCAAAACACAAAGCTCTCATCTTCTTTTAGTTTCCAAACTCACCCCCACAACTTTCATTTCTATCAACCAAACCCAAATGGGTCCAAGTTCGAGCCTCACCACCATCGTGGCGACTGTTCTTCTTGTGACATTGTTCGGTTCGGCCTACGCAAGCAACTTCTTCGACGAGTTTGACCTCACTTGGGGTGACCACAGAGGCAAAATCTTCAACGGAGGAAATATGCTGTCTTTGTCGCTGGACCAGGTTTCCGGGTCAGGTTTCAAATCCAAAAAAGAGTATTTGTTCGGTCGGATCGATATGCAGCTCAAACTTGTCGCCGGAAACTCGGCCGGCACCGTCACTGCTTACTACGTAGCGTTTTCAAACTCACACTCACTCATAATGTTGCTAAAACTGAAGAGACTCTTTTCTAAATTTGTTTGAACGTACATGTTTGCAGTTGTCTTCACAAGGAGCAACACATGACGAGATAGACTTTGAGTTTCTAGGTAACGAGACAGGGAAGCCTTATGTTCTTCACACCAATGTCTTTGCTCAAGGGAAAGGAGACAGAGAGCAACAGTTTTATCTCTGGTTCGACCCAACCAAGAACTTCCACACTTACTCCATTGTCTGGAGACCCCAACACATCATGTAAACATCCATCGATCTATTTTCTCTAACAATAAGTGAAAGACGTAGATCTTGACTCTCTTGTTCTTGTCTCTGCAGATTCTTGGTGGACAATTTACCCATTAGAGTGTTCAACAATGCAGAGAAGCTCGGCGTTCCTTTCCCAAAGAGTCAACCCATGAGGATCTACTCTAGCCTGTGGAATGCAGACGATTGGGCCACGAGAGGTGGTCTAGTCAAGACTGACTGGTCCAAGGCTCCTTTCACAGCTTACTACAGAGGATTCAACGCTGCGGCTTGCACAGCCTCTTCAGGATGTGACCCTAAATTCAAGAGTTCTTTTGGTGATGGTAAATTGCAAGTGGCAACCGAGCTCAATGCTTATGGCAGGAGGAGACTCAGATGGGTTCAGAAATACTTCATGATCTATAATTATTGCTCTGATCTCAAAAGGTTCCCTCGTGGATTCCCTCCAGAATGCAAGAAGTCCAGAGTCTGATGAACACATATTACCTCATATTTCTCTGCTTGTTTGATGCAATTCTTAAATTCCTCTGTTATTCCATTGTACATTGTCAAGATCAATAAAGCATTCCTGGTTTCAAAATATAAAACAACTGAAATTAAACCTTTAAAGAGACTACTATTGTCTTTCACTTACCAATAAAGGACAATCAGAAAAATATGGAGACATAAGAATCAACAAGTCTAATGCATAGGTACCTCTAATGTTTTCGTTTCAGTTCTTTGACCTACAACTACAAGTACCTAGATGAACAAGCTCTGTGTAAACAAGTCAAATACGCTTAAACCCTATATACATGACTTTGTTACTAACTGATTAACACTAACAGCTAAACTCAGCTAACAAAAGTTGAGTTTCTTGCTCATTCTTTGGATCAGCTAGTGGCGTCTCAACGTTGTTAGAGCATGTATCTAAATCTGTAACTTCATTTGATGCCCCTTTAGCCTCAATAGCTGAAGCATTCTCCTCTATATTCTTCTGAGGATCTGTATGCGTGGTTTCAGGAGTTCCTAGAAGAACAATGAAAGAAAAGAGACATCAATTTCTAAGGCTACCAATTCTGACTTTATAATTTCAATACAAGCTAATATCATGCATTTATACTATCTTACAATTTACCAAGCCACAGAAGACAGTATTATTATCTGACTAGTACTGACATTGAATTATACCGTGTGCTAAACATGAATATAAAGAGACTAACCATGATTATCCTCTGAGTTCTCTTTGAGATATGAAAGCATTCTTCTGTAATTTACAGAACCTGGCACTTTAAATAGCTTGCGCCGGCAGCACAGCTGTTTCATGTCACAACAGGGAAAATGTCAAAAACAGATTCTTAAATAAGGAACAAGACTGCAGCTTCTTAAAAAAAAACAGATCATACAGAAATTTTGTTGCCACTGGATGAAGTCATCTTCTTGAAAGGGCTATTGTTTCCATGAGCTTTAACAAAGCTATTGGCAGATACGGTTTCAGGAAGTCGGTAATTTGCTGCCATCAATTCACCTCTTTCATCCTTAGGATCTTTTGCATCACCATCTCGGGTAACATCTGCAGCTTCCATCAAGTAAGGAAGCATTCTTCTATAGCTCACAGAGCCAGGGTTCTTGAAAATCTTTTCCGGATGACGAATCTGTATACATATCACAAGAAGAAAATTAAGCAACCAACGAAAAGCCAATATTGTAGTTTAAACGCATCATTTGCTATAAAACCATGAGTAAAAAACATACCACTTTGCTGCCGAGATTGGTACCAACTTTCTTCCCAGAGACCTCACTGATCTCTTGATTGATAGAACCTGCTTCATTTTTCACCAAAGAAAGCTCACCGGTGAACATTCCTAAATCCGGTGGCGTCGTTTGTGAGCATTCCACTACTTCTAAATCACCTCCAGTAGCCACTAATCCATCAACAAGATATTTGCTTCCTTCTCTCATAACTGTTTTCACCATTGTGTAATCATTATAGTTTCTAAACAGATATTGAAATTTCCTAATTCCACCTTCATTATATCAACATTCTCCTAAATTTTCTTAGAAAAACTTGTACAAGAAAAAGACCTTAAAATAAGAATTACCATTAGAATTCGGAGTATCGCAAGGAGATTCCACATTTAGCTCCTTGGTTAGATTTCCCCCTTTCACATGAAAGTCCCAATCACTAGAGATGGAACTAGGAGAGAATACGCGTCTGAGACACAGATTCTTCACGGTGACACGAGAACAAGTTCGGGGCATTTGAGTAACAATTTTCCCTTTGATCGGTGACGCATGATGGTGACGAAGATCCGTGACAATGTGAGACAATGGGGATGCAAATCGAACGGAGGAACGATTGCTCTGAGTTCGTAATTTGCTTGCCATAAGGTTCTGAGAGGTAGTATAACGAACTGAAGAAGACGAAAATCGCATCTTCTTCCTCAATATAGGATCTGATTCGGCCATGGTAGAACTCGCGCCAAGAGAGAGCTACAGAGAGAGAGAGAGAGTGTGTGTGAGAGTGAGAGAGACTGTTTGTTATTTTGGCGGGAACAGACCGGGTGGCTTTATGATGTTTGGCGGGAAACTAAGGCTTAGTGGGCTTGGCCCATTTATCCTCTTGTGTTTGGTCAATTTTTTGGTCGGTTTAAGTAAACCGTATTGAAAAGATTATTAAAACCTGTAAATCTCACAGAATTTATTTTTCTTTTCCCTGGAGTGGTTTTGGGAGTAGAATTGTCATCTTCGCAAAAGCTTCGAGAGTAGTGCAATCGAAACAAGTCATGGATCTTTCGCCTGTTAAGGAAGCTTTGGCCGCCAAATCCTTTGACAAAATCGCCGATATCTGCGATACTCTCATGCTTCAGGTTCGTAATTTCTCTCGCTGTCGTTGTTTCTGATGTTCATTAGGGTTTTGTGAAGTGGATTTTGTGGTGTTAATCGTTCGATTTATCGCTTCTTAATTTTTTTTATAGGTTGCTTCCGAAGGAATTGAATATCATGATGATTGGCCTTACGCAATCCATCTTCTGGGTTACTTTTACGTTGACGATTGGTGAGTTTATTTTCTTCTTTGATGTATTTGTTTGCGTTGTGAACCTAAAGTTAGTTCCTTTATGAAATTAGAGATTGTTTCGTTGAACTCTTGTGAATTTTAGCGCGTCAAAGTTGTTCTTACTACTTCGATTGCTAGGTCCTAGGTTGAATCTAAGGTCTAAAGTCTGCTTTTTACATTACCTTGTTTCTATCCAGTGATTTGAAAAATTAAAACTTGACACAAGTTAGTAGTTGTTGAGACCCATTTAACATTTTTTTCCTTTGTGTATTGATAGTGAGTGTAGTATGTTGAAACTATTGAGTTATGGTTGTGCCTTCTTGACTATGGATTTGGTTTTGATGTTTTGCTGTGCTTGTTTGGAAATACTGCAGTGATAGCGCACGTTTCCTCTGGAAAAGGATACCTACAGCTATCAAGGAGAGGAAGCCTGAAGTTGTTGCAGCTTGGGGGATTGGTCAGAAGCTGTGGACACACGACTATGCAGGTGTATATGAAGCTATTCGGGGTTATGATTGGAGTCAAGAAGCTAAAGATATGGTTGCTGCCTTCTCAGGTAAATTTTTTCTCTGTTTATGACTTCTTAGCTAGTATGAATTGGTTTCTTGAACTAAGCTTGTTGATTGCTTATGTAGTTGTGTACTTTTATTACTTCATATCCCTCTTTAGGTTTTGAGCTTTGATATACATATTGAGATCGAATAGTTGTTTTATTGTTTTAACTTGTGAGGCCTAGTTTAGGATTTCTGTTATGCACAGAACCACCTTTCATCTTATCATTGAACTATTGGAACTCGAATTTGAATCAAATTTCATCAATGTATGTGCCTTATCACTTCTTCATTAGAAAGTAGTTGCTTCTGTGGTCTAACTGAGAGAGAGGTAGGTAGACTCACACAGGAGGAACGAGTAAGCAGTTGACAGACTTTTCCAACCAAATGTCTAAACGTTGATCTGAATTTTGTGAAGTTGTACCTTTTTCCACATCAATTGTTCAACACCTGACCTTTATGGGTCACTTTCCATCAGATTCTAATTCTATTTCTGAATTGGTTTTGTTGTAGATCTTTACACAAAAAGGATGTTTCAGCTTTTGTTGTCTGCCTACTCCACAATTACCATCCATGATTTAGCTCTTTTCCTAGGGATGACGGAGGATGATGCCACAACTTGTAAGCTTCTTTCTGCAATTTCCTTTGCTTACAAAAGATTAAGTACCTCATTTCACATTTCTATTGAATTCTACTGAATTGATTCTTATATTGATACTTTTGAAAAATGTCGAAGAGTTTGTGGCAATGTCTTAGCTTAGTGTTATTGTAGGCATGAATCTTATGACAACCATATATGTTACGGAATCAGAATTAACAGTATAATTGTTTTCTTTATTGCTGGATATATACACAGATGTTGTAGAGAATGGATGGACAGTGGATGCAGCTTCTCAAATGGCGAGTGTGAAGAAACAAGCTGTTAAAAGAGAGCAAAAGGTGGATTCATCGAAGCTACAACGCTTGACGGAGTATGTGTTCCACCTTGAACATTAAAACTAAGTGCCGATCTCCTATTAAGATAGTGAAATTCTAAGAACAGAATTCGTTTTTGAGAGATTTCACAATGACTGATTCTAAGTTGCAACATATCTTGACTCTTTGAGTATATGATGAATAACTCCTACCAATTTTACTCTTATAAGATCAGTTTACACCAACAGGCGAACTAAAACAAACATTTAAAAGATCAGTTTACACAAAAGACGAACTGAAACAAACAAAAGATGAAGTCAATATTATGAGCCAAAAAGGACACAGCCTAAATAACACACGTTTTCAGAACAAAATTAGGCAGAAACAAGAGAAGATCATTTTAGCGACTATAACAAGCTAGCCAATCTCTGAGATAAAAGATGATAATCTTCAAACCGGAGAGGTACTCTAGAAGAATAGGAGCCATTTGTCGATCTAGTAGATGACAAGCTGGGGTTATCAGAGATTAATAATTCTTAATTTATTATTAAATTATCGATAAATGAACAATTTTAAATTTATTGAGAGATTTTACTATTCTTTTATAATTTTTAAAACTGGTTTATGTGAAAAGCAGTTTTTGTAGTTATAATCAACATCCTTTTAAAAATAATGAAAAATATAAAAAGTAAATAATTATTAAGTCTAGAAAACAAAAAGAAAAAAAAATTGATACTGTAGAAATATTAGAAATAAACTCTTCAAAAGATTAATACAAATTTTAAAAAACAAATATTAGTAGGAGTAATAGTTAGAAATACTCAAATGTAAACATAAATTTGTATTAATCTTTTATGTTTACGATAGGTTTTGGTGAATCGATAATTTGTTCATATTCCCTATCCCGTGTGTTTTTTGTTCATATTTTACTCTGTTATATCAAAAACCTAAAGCCTAGATAGTCTCATTTCTCAAGACTGATCCTTTTGTTAAAATCATTTACGCTTTGTGACTTGTGAAGAAGAAGATACATGCATCCTCTGCGCGAGTGAAAAAAATCTCACCTCTCAGTTTAGATTTTCCCACCAATCTAAAGACTGAGAAGGAAGACTTGTTGGTCCCAAATCATTTGTAATTGAATATAATAGTAACAAATTCAAGTTTAAGAAACTCTAAAATGTCTGTTTTAAAAAAGTGAACATGTCAAATTGAAAATCAATTATATAAAATCAAATGACATGCATTTTGGTTGAAAGAAAAACAAACTTCTCCATAAAAAGCCCAAAAACAAGCTAAAAAGAAAGCCATAAACTAAAAGTCTAGGGTTTTGGCGACATTTGTGGGTTTCTAGGGTTTTGGCGACATTCGTAGGTCTCTAATTCGGCGAGAGCACATGTCGCAGTTTTCAGACTCTAGTGATGACGATTCTTCAGGCACCATCCCAGATTTGAGGGTTGATTCTCTGGTTGAAACCTTGAAAACTCTTCTGATGAAAAAAAACTGAAACACTGGCCATGAAGCTTCTTCAGGTCGTTCAAAATTTCATTTTAAATCTGCAAATATGTTTGTTTATGAGTTTTTATATAATATATCTGTTTTACTGTCTATGTAATGTGTGAATCTGTATTTTTTTTTTTTATCTTTTGTTGATATAAAATATATGGATTCCCGTTTTTTGAGTCCACCACTAGAGACTAAGAGTATCTCCAACAAACACTTAAACCCTCAAATTTGAAGGTTTTTTGAACTCCAATAAACCCTCAAACCCTTATTTTTTAAAGGTCACACCCTCAAAAAAATTTTCTATTTCATTTTCGTCCTTATAATTTATATATTTTATAGATAGTTATATTCAAGAGTATTTATAATAAATGACTATAGATTTGAAAAGAATGTACAAACTAACCTTGAGTCACAGTATCTTCTCGGAAACATGTTGGAGAACACGTGTAATTACGTAAATGTCCTTTGTAACATGTTATTTTTCCGAAATACAGGCGATAACATAATATCCTCTTTTTATCTTGTTATTTTCTCTTATTACATAGTATTTGTAAAAAACACATGATATTTTTTGGAAAAAACATTCTATTCAGTTTAATATCTCTTTTTATCATGATATTTTGTAGTAATACACGTTTTTTATTAAGATCACACGTGATTTCTTTAAAAATATATTCTTATTTTTTAGTAATACATGGTTTTTATTAAAATCACATATAATTTTTATTTTTTAAGATTCTGTTCATGTAAAAGAATTTCATAATAATGTTTTTTCTTAAAAATTCATAACGTTTTTTGAAATAGCATGTTTTTAAACTAAATATAACATGTGAAATTTTAATGTTACATGCTATTTTGAAAAATTACACGGATGTGTTTCGTTTACTGTTCATCTTACAACAAATGAAGGGTAGCTTTGTTATTTCCTTTTTTCCGACAACGTGGGTCCATGGTTATTTTGTAACAAAAAACTTTCTCTCTGCTAGTTTCTTAATTTGTATGTTTTATTTGGTTATCTACTAATATTACCCTATATTCAATTCAATTATATTAAATATATCCATATAATTAAAATACATTAAAATTAAAATTAAAATTATTAAAATATAAAATATATTATATTTCAAAACAAAGTTTATACAACAATGATATTACATTGAGCAATTTAACACACATTAACATTATCATTTCAATAATAAAATTATACATGAAATACACGAGTTTTATTTTATGTTTCTTTTTTAATTTATATATAATTTTGTAGTAACATGTAAAGTTTTGTTTCTCTAATATTGTTTGACATTATTTTTTTGAAATGTATGTTTTAAATTTTTTTATGAAGTTTTATCATTAGAACAAATGATTGTCAATATTGAGGGTGTGTTATTGGAGTAAGTGACCATCAAACCCTTATTTTGAAGGTTTGACATCTTTAAATTTGAGGACTTTTTGAACTCCAACAAACCCTTATTTTTTGTGGGTGTGAATAGTGTACCTTCAAATTTGAGTGTGCACTACTCACACCCTCAAAATCTTTTCAAAATTTCATTTTAGTCCTCATACTTATTTTTTTTTTAAATAATTCTATTACATTTAATTTTTACAAGTATATTCATATAAATTCAAATATAAAAAACATAACATTTAAAAACAAATTTATACAACAATAATATTACATTGAGCATATATGGGAGCATTATAGACATAACTACATTGAATAATTTTATAATTTTACATCTAATTTTATAAATTTTTTTATGTTTTATGTTGTGTTTATTTTCTAATTCATATATAATTTATTTTTTTTTTGGTGAGGATATATAATTTTGTATTGTCATGTAAATTTTTGTTTTTGTATATTATTTAACATGATTATTTTTATAGTATGTTTTATATATATTTTATGAAACTTTAACTTTTATCATTATAAGTAATTGTTGTTACAGTACTATGAAAGACTATAATGAAAATTCAAAAAAATTTAAATGTAAATTTGAGGGTGTACAGAGGCAAATGTCACGGAGACACGGAGGAACAGAGGGTCAGTTGATCTTTTGGAGCATTTATGAGATCGAGTCAGGCTTGAATATCCACACCTCTCGGAAACCAATTATGAGATCCCTCGTAACACGAGAGACACTCAACCGGTGATTGGAAATAAGAGTTACGAACTCGCGCTCCATCTTGATGGAAGACTCGGTTTCTGCAAAAGCAGAGCCAATATCTCCCGTCCTGGAGTCAATGTTACACTCAATGCGGCTAACTACCGCTCTCAGCTAGGTGTCGTAGAAGTAAGCAGTCTCTCTAAACGAATGATTTGCTACCCTACTCTCGAATCAGCCTTCGCAAGCACATGGATTTGTGCCCGCAAGACCGAATGGTCTCAGACCGCCTACGCCGAAGCTGTCCGCTATGCACATGATCTAGGTATGGACTTTACAACAGTCGTCCTAGACGTTAAAGTTGGTTCCTCCTTGTGGCTATTCGCTCCTATGATCTCTGATGATCTCTTCTCTCTCCGATGCCCACTCCCCGAGGACAACTACACTGTTACCGGTGCCGTCGTCCAAATGTTATTCCATAAGGCCGCCGCGAACAACGCCGTCTCAGAAATCTTCAATCTCGCTTCTATACCAGATGCTGACTACGGAAGCTTCATTCCTGGACCCCGCGAAGGATTCAACCTCTCAGCCTATTATGCCATCTCCAATGAAGGCAGCGATGAAGTTTCGAAATCTGCCGTTTAAAACTAGTGATCTCTTGTTTTACTACGGACCCTCTGATAATATGTGACTCTCTTTTAATTCTTTACTAAATCAGTTTACACAACAGACAAACTAAAACAAACAACAAATGAAGTTTAACATTGTGAGCCAAAAAGGATAGCCTAAATAACATATCTTTTGAGCAGAACTACGCAGAAACAAGAGAAAATCATTTTAGCGACTATAACAAGCTAGGGTACTTACTCCCCCAAAGCTTTGTCAATCCATCTCTGAGTAAAGGAGGATAATCTTCAAACCGGAGAGGTACCCTTTAGAAACAGAGGAGCCCATTTGTCGATACAGTAGATGACAAGCTGAGGTTATCAGAGATTAGTTGGACAATACATGTCGATGAAGCTACTTTAGAAACTAGCCTCTGAAGTCGGCTTGAAACTTCAGTTACATCTTCAACACTTGGTGTATTGTAGTACAAAATCATCTTCTCAAGATTCGGCATTGTCTCCAAGAAATACTTGATCTGCTCTCTCTGCTTCTCCATGTCATCACTGTTTTCACCAAATTTCAGTATCTTTATTACCTTCACCGGACTTGATGATTAGCAACTGAGAATCTCCTTCCGAGGCTTTTTGCACAAGCACACATCTCCACATCTATATGTGGCTTTGTGGATGAGGCCCTGAAACATACATAAGTGAAATGTTATCAAAGTTTGAAAAATGAGACAACAAAATGCTTTTCAAGGGTTTGTTTCTTACTTGGAAGATAAGAGTTTCAAGATTTGGAGAATTCTTGAGCAAGCCCGGTACTGACTGCCATCCTACTCTCGGATTACTCTCGATGGTTAAATGAGTCAGGTTGTTGAATATTGGTATAGCATCACAACTGTAAGTAAGTACCTGAAACAAAACCATAACAACTAGATTCACTCAATTGCAATCACTAACTCAAATCCTTAAGCAATGTTATTACAGGTTGTTTGTCTTCTTCTAAGTAACATAAATTTAAAAGCGGGATAGACTGAAACCAAACCTGAAGAGTGTTGGCAGATAGATAAAGAGTCTTCACATTGCATATACGCATTATAAAATCTGTAGCATTGCCAACCATATCATTTTCCCCATAACCTTGATGGTAATTTATCAATAGAGGCTTCAACAAGCGAAGATCGATATGAGCTTCAACAAGGGAATCCAAATTCACTTTCGGATACTTGCCTGCAACAGTATCAGTAAACTTCAAGTATACAAGATTCGGAGTATCTAACAACACACTCTTTGGAAACTCATCTCGCTCTTGCCAGCTAAACCTTAGCCTCTTGAGAGTTGGGACAGACACCGAGGCAAAATCCCAAATGAACCAAGATATATCATCAAGAACTAAATCCTCAAGCATGGGACAACCAGAAAGAAGCTTGGTAAGCCCAACACCATGCTCTTCAAAATGGGTTGCCTCAATATAAAGCGTCTTAAGCTTTGGGAGATGAACATCTTCAACATCAATCGTGGGATATAGCCCAAACCTTAGCTTCAGCCAAACCAGTGTCTTGCACAAGTAGACTTGTGAAGGAAGCAGAAATTCTGATTCCAAATTCAGGTGTAGATCAAGATCGGATACACCCCGTTCCAACACATTATTTATCCAAGGAATGATACGGACTGGATCAATGCCATCTCCAATCTTTAGAGAGAACTTGTGTAGAGGAGAATTACCTTGCAAAGCCAACACTCTATCCACAAAATCCATAAAACTTGTAGAAATTTCCGTCTCATTCTCAGGATTCAGATAAACAGAGTCATCCAAATCAAGATTAGGGACAAAAGCAAAGAGATACCGCCATTTTTTCGAAAGAACCGAAGTGGAAGCAGCTTCTTTAGTGGGGAGGAAGGACAAGATATGGGAACTAATGTCATCCGGTAAACTACTGATTACATCTCTAGAACCACTAAGATCCATCCTTTTCAACAACCTGAAAACCAAAGACACGAGACCGATTCAATCTTCCTCTACGTGTTCCAACCGAGAAGCTAAGAATCAAACAAACAAACAAACACGCTAGCTTGAAAAAATAAAAAGATCGATATTGAAACTTACTTGTATTTGTAGGCTAAAGTGAAGATAGCTCACCAAAATGACTCAACTATTGTAGAAATTTAGGGTTTTTGGCGATTGTATTTGTAGGCAAGAGTGAAGAAGAAAGTGTGAGTTCCTACTTCCTAGGCTAGCCTTTTTTTAGTGTCTTGTCCTAAAAGGCTAAAAGATTTTGTAAGATTTTGGAAGATATTTTGAGCTCCATTAGATAAAATAATATATTTAATCAGATATACTAGCATCTTACAAAAACATTACTTGACATAATTTGATTTAGCGATAATTGTTTTATTTGTTTGATTAGATAAAATGTTAATTCGGTTTTGTTGCAGATCTTTACACAAAAGGGATGTTTCAGCTTTTGTTGTCTGCTTACTCCTACCAATTACTCTTACAAGATCATTTTACACAACAGACCAACTGTAACAAGAAAAAACTGAAGTTAACATTGCAAGTCAATAAGGACAAAGCCTAAATAACACGTCTTTAGAACATAATTAGGCAGAAACAAGAGAAGATTATTTTAGTGACGACAAGCTAGGGTACTCCCTAAGCTTTGGTAATCATCTCTGAGATAAAGAGGTTCATCTTCAAACCGAAGAGGTACCCTTTAGAAACAGAGGAGCCCATTTGTCGATACAGTAGATGACAAGCTGAGGTTATCAGAGATTAGTTGGACAATGCACGTCGATGAAGCTAATTTAGAAACTAGCCTCTGAAGCCGGCTTGAAACTTCAGTTACATCTTCAACACTTGTTGTATTGTAGTACAAAATCATCTTCTCAAGATTCGGCATTGTCTCCAAGAAATACTTGATCTGCTCTCTCTGCTTCTCCATGTCATCACTGATTTCACCAAATTTCAGTATCTTTATAACCTTCACCGGACTTGATGCTAAGCAACTGCGAATCTCCTCACGAGGTTTGCACAAGCACACGTCTCCACATTTATCGGTGGCTTTGTGGATGAGGCCCTGAAACATACATAGTGAAATATTCTTAAACTTTGAAAAATTGAGTCAACAAATGCTTTCCAAGGGTTTTGTTTCTTACTTGGAAGATAAGAGTTTCAAGATTTGGAGAATTCTTGAGCAAACCTGGCAATGACTGCCATCCTACTTCGGGATTACTCTCGATGGTTAAATGAGTCAGGTTGTTGAATATTGGTATAGCATCACAACTGTAAGTAAGTACCTGAAACACAACCACAACAACTAGATTATCATCACTCAATTGCAATCACTAACTCAAATCCTTGAACAATGTTAAAAAGATTACAAGTTGTTTTTCATGATGAAAACAAACCTGAAGAGTGTTGGAAGATAGATAGAGAGTCTTCACATTGCATATACGCATTATAAAATCTGTTGCATTGCCAACCATATCATTTTCACCATAACCTTGATGGCCCTGTAACAATCTAAGATCGATATGAGCTTCAACAAGCGAATCGAAATTCACTTTCGGATACTTGCCTGCAACAGTGTCAGTAAACTTCAAGTAGACAAGATTCGGAGTATCAATAGACACACTCTTTGGAAACTCATCTCGCACTTGCGTGCTAAACGTTAGTCTCTTGAGAGTTGGGACAGACACCGAGGCAAAATCCCAAGTGCACCAAGGTATATCATCAAGAACTAAATCCTCAAGTATGGGACAACCAGAAAGAAGCTTGGTAAGCCCAATACCATACTTTTCAAAATAGCATGAGTCAATATAAAGCGTCTTAAGCTTCGGGAGATAAACATCTTCAAATTCCAAGAGAGGATATAGCATTAGCTTCAGCCTAACCAGTGTCTTGCTCAAGAACATCTCTGAAGGAAACACAAATTCCGTTTCCATATACACGTGTAGATCAAGATCGGATACACCGCGTTCCAACACATTATTTATCCAAGGAATGATACGGTCTGGTTCAACGCCATCTCCGATCTTTAGAGAGAACTTATGTAATGGAGAATTGCCTTGCAATGCCAACACTCTATCCACAAAATCCATAAAACTTGAAGAAACTTCCGTCTCATTCTCAGGATTCAGATAAACAGATTCATCTAAATCAAGATTAGGGACAAAAGCAAAGAGATACCGCCATTTTTTCGAAAGAACCGAAGTGGAAGCAGCTTCTTTAGTGGGAAGGAAGGATAGGATATGGCAACTAATGGCTTCTGGTAAACTACTGATTATATCTCTACAACCACTAAGATCCATCTTTTTCAACTTCCTGAAAACCAACCGAAAAGCTAAAGATCAAACAACATGCTAGCTTGAACAAATAAAAAGAGCAGAAGATCAATATTGAAACTTACTTGGAGATAAAAGCAGTTTTTAGAAATTTAGGGTTTTTGGCGATCGTAATTGTAGGGAAGAAGAGTAAAGAAGAAAGTGTGAGTTCTTAGGCTAGCCTTCTTTACTTTAGTGTCATATCCTAAAAAGCATAGCCCACCAATAACTTTTTGTAAGATTCTTTAAGAACTCCACTATACATACTAGCACTTTATTACAAAAACATGACAAAATTTGATTCATCGATAATTGTTTTATTTTTTGATTAACAGTATGAGAATGGATGGACAGTGGATGCAACTTCTCAAATGGTCACTGTGAAGTAACAAACTGTTAAAAGAGATCAAATTCTCAGTTTTGTGTCTGTATTAAATTAGCAATCATAAAAAAAAAAAACTAAAATAACTAATATTTTTTAAAAGAAAAGACAACAATCATTTCCTTACCATGGTGGTTGGTTGCGGTCTTGTGGAGGTTGAGAACTGATCAAAAACAGACTGAAATATTCCTAATCATCTTTCTACTCGTGGCTGTTACTCGTCGGTCGTCACATAAGACTTTTCTCATCCACCGGTCTTGTAAGAGACAGACAGTGCAAAGATTGTCAATTATTCCTAATCCATCTTTTATACCATTGATACTTAAAATGGTTTAGCTCTTATATATAAAAGCTTGAGTATGTTCTTTCTTTTACTAAAACTTATAACATCTTCAAAACATTCTAAAATGGCCACTTCCGTCAATGGTTCCCATCGTCGTCCACATTACTTGCTTGTAACATTCCCAGCGCAAGGTCACATCAACCCGGCGCTTCAACTAGCCAACCGCCTCATCCACCACGGTGCAACCGTCACATACTCCACCGCAGTCTCTGCTCACCGACGTATGGGCGAGCCACCTTCCACAAAAGGTCTATCCTTCGCTTGGTTCACCGATGGATTCGACGACGGTCTCAAGTCATTCGAAGACCAGAAAATCTACATGTCCGAACTCAAACGATGTGGTTCAAACGCCCTGAGAGACATCATCAAAGCCAATCTTGACGCCACCACCGAAACAGAGCCTATCACCGGGGTAATCTACTCTGTTCTCGTCCCGTGGGTTTCTACGGTAGCGCGTGAGTTTCACCTCCCAACTACACTTCTCTGGATTGAACCAGCTACTGTACTAGACATCTACTACTACTACTTCAACACCTCTTACAAACATCTCTTCGACGTTGAACCGATTAAATTACCGAAACTGCCACTGATCACCACCGGTGACCTCCCGTCGTTTCTTCAACCTTCGAAGGCATTACCGTCAGCTCTTGTGACTCTAAGAGAACATATCGAAGCTCTCGAAACGGAATCAAACCCTAAGATTCTTGTTAACACATTCTCTGCTTTGGAACACGATGCTTTAACCTCTGTTGAGAAACTCAAGATGATCCCAATCGGACCGTTGGTTTCTTCCTCCGAGGGTAAAACCGATCTTTTCAAATCTTCCGACGAGGATTACACGAAATGGTTAGACTCGAAGCTCGAGAGATCAGTGATTTACATTTCCTTAGGCACACACGCCGATGATTTACCAGAGAAACACATGGAAGCGCTTACTCACGGCGTGTTAGCTACAAACAGACCGTTTTTATGGATCGTGAGGGAGAAAAATCCAGAAGAGAAGAAGAAGAATCGGTTTCTTGAATTGATCAGAGGAAGTGATCGAGGATTGGTGGTGGGATGGTGTTCTCAGACAGCTGTTTTGGCGCATTGTGCTGTGGGATGTTTTGTGACTCATTGTGGTTGGAATTCGACGTTGGAGAGTTTAGAGAGTGGTGTTCCGGTGGTTGCGTTTCCGCAGTTTGCTGATCAGTGTACAACGGCGAAGCTTGTGGAGGATACGTGGAGGATTGGAGTGAAGGTGAAGGTTGGGGAGGAAGGAGATGTGGATGGGGAGGAGATTAGAAGGTGTTTGGAGAAGGTGATGAGTGGTGGAGAAGAGGCGGAGGAGATGAGAGAGAATGCAGAGAAGTGGAAGGCGATGGCTGTTGATGCGGCAGCGGAAGGTGGACCGTCGGATTTGAATCTTAAAGGTTTTGTGGACGAGGATGAGTAGTGGGTTTTAAGTTTTTGAAGTTAAAGAATGTGCATCTTACCTTGTTCAAATAAAGAGAACAAACAGAGAAGAAGGTCTCGTTTATTCACTCTTGTACTCCTCCTGATTGGTCATCTAGAAGAAAAGAAGGTCTCGTTAATTAACATTACAAAGCAGCCTTTTCTTTGTATCCTTTAAATTCACTCAAAGCTCCCTTTGTAGACAAACTCTTCTTCTCTTTGTTGAAACAATAAACCGGTGCTTGCCATTTCTCATCCTCTAGGACCGCACCTACCTCGTATGTCATTATATGAGCCTCCCTCCCTGCAACAGTTATATGTCAGATGAATTTTGCTAGAAAAAACCATTAGACAGATCGAAGACAATGGGCATGTTGATGGTATCAATCACCTGTATAGAATATCCATTGCACGGGTCTCTTGGTTTCAACATCTTCATAGTACCATATAAAGTCTACCTTCTCCCATACATTGCAGAGAAACCCACTCACGTTCTGTTGACCAAGGTACTTGGCTCCATCTAGCCAGTTTGGTCGCAGTATTCCAACCTTATGTGACATAAAATTCCAAGAATATTCAGCAAGTTACTATTTACAAAAGCATTCCAGGTTCATACAGGACCAATCTAAGTGAACTTGCTACTATAAAAACGAAAAACCAAGCCTTAGTAAACATGTGAAGTCACTCACTGAACCCTCTTGAATAATCATCTGTTGATCCTACAAGTTTCTACTCTGCAAAGGTATTCCAAGAGACCAGACCAGGTCATGTACCCTACTACTACCGAATCCTAATCTCCTGATCCTGGTTAAGGATTTTGTAAAGTATTGTTACTTAACGAGCATATCAAAGTCACCAGAGTGATTAGGTAGCTTCAGTCTTCCCATAAGATGCAAAGCACAAAGAGTATTGGTAACAATCAAAATGTACACCCTGCCTGCTACAGTTAACAAGGAAATACTACAAATTACTGGAATTTTTTAAAAAGAAAGACCAAGTGAGAGTGAAGTAGTAAGAAACAAGAGAGAACTTCAGACTAAATCTGCAGAGAGCTCCATTTTCATCAAATGAAGATTTGTGAAATCACCTGACTTTAACAAAACCGAGAACTCTCCTACTCTCCTAAGATATTTCAATTTCCTACTCAAAATGAAAAACTCAAACCTTACACAATGACTATCCTATAAACCAGACACTATAACTAAGGTCATTGTTGCTTCAAATTGGAGCAATCTCTGGTTTTCTAACTCTCATTCCCAGTGAATTCACACAAAGCAATTAACAAAGTTAACCAAATCCCAAATTCGAATTTGGTTCCCTATTCTACAGCCTAACCGTATTCTGAGATCTGTAACAGAGTCATGAACAGAAAATACCAACCTCGAGCTGACCGGAGCGGCACGATTTTGACTCGTCGAGCGTGTAAAAGAAGGAAGTACCATTGTTCCATTCAAGGTCGTAGGTAATACCACCGAGCTGCTCCTGGATGATATTGAAATTACGACCGTTGGTCCAGTCGTACCAAAGGTCGATCATCGAGAGATCGCCGGAGTAATTCATGAACATTAGCGCGTGGAACTGGTGTGGCCATGGCGTCGGCACCGGCTCATCCGCGGCGGCGATTTTCACGCCGGCGGTTATATAAATGAAGATAACGATTACTATGAGTGGTCGTCTAAAAGCCATGTGTATCAGTGTGGTACTGAAGTTTTGGTTCGTGCACGGAAGATAAATTAAAATACTATATAGTATACAGTTCTTTTAAATTCTACATAAATTGTTATCATCGAAACATACATTTTAGTCCATTAGTCTACTAAACTCATTATTGATGTATAATCTCTCAATCTACAATCAGAAATGTATTTGCAAAATTAACAATATTGGGGAAAGTGTTTCTTGGTTCAATTTGAACCATCCAACCAACAATCCTTTTAAAATCATAGCACAAAAGAACTATGAGAGTTTCAAAAAGAAAATCAAAAGCCAAAACAAAGCTTTTCTTGCATGACTCAATAAACCTACACTACACCATACTCTTACTTATAAACCTCATCTCCAATGCCACACCATTCCATCTTAAAATCACATTCTGATCATCACCAACACATTGCAAACCAAACCAGACACAAACACAAAGACATGTCTCTTCTTGCTTTCTTCCTCTTCACCATCCTTGTCTTTTCAAGTAAGTCATCTTAATAATGCATCATGTTTACATTTTCTTTACGTAATCTCCCATATTGAACATGGTTTTCTTGGTTTTACAGGTTCATGTTGTTCCGCAACTCGGTTCCAAGGGCACAGGTACATGCAGAGGAAAACAATGCTAGATTTGGCTAGCAAGATTGGTATCAACTATGGAAGAAGAGGAAACAACCTCCCATCTCCATATCAATCCATCAACTTCATCAAATCTATCAAAGCTGGTCATGTCAAGCTCTATGACGCCGATCCAGAGAGTCTCACACTCCTCTCTCAAACCAATCTCTACGTCACCATAACCGTCCCTAACCACCAAATCACCGCCCTCAGCTCTAACCAAACCATAGCTGACGAATGGGTCAGAACTAACATCCTCCCTTACTATCCACAAACACAAATCCGTTTTGTCCTTGTCGGAAACGAAATCCTCAGCTACAATTCTGGGAATGTCTCTGTGAATCTTGTACCGGCGATGCGCAAAATCGTTAACTCACTCAGATTACATGGGATTCACAACATCAAAGTTGGGACACCTCTAGCTATGGATTCTCTCCGGTCGTCGTTTCCTCCATCGAACGGAACATTCCGGGAAGAAATCACCGGACCGGTGATGTTACCGTTGCTGAAGTTTCTCAACGGAACAAACTCTTACTTCTTCCTTAATGTTCATCCTTACTTCCGTTGGTCAAGAAACCCCATGAACACCAGTTTGGATTTTGCTCTGTTCCAAGGACACTCAACCTATACCGATCCTCAAACCGGTTTGGTTTACCGTAATCTTCTAGACCAAATGTTGGATTCGGTTCTCTTCGCCATGACCAAACTCGGTTATCCACATATGCGCCTCGCGATCTCTGAAACCGGATGGCCTAATTTCGGTGACATCGACGAAACCGGAGCCAACATTCTCAACGCAGCTACCTATAACCGTAATCTGATCAAGAAGATGAGCGCAAGTCCTCCAATCGGTACACCATCAAGACCCGGTTTACCAATACCGACATTTGTTTTCTCCTTATTCAACGAAAACCAGAAATCCGGTTCGGGGACACAGAGACATTGGGGAATCTTGCATCCCGACGGTTCACCAATCTACGACGTAGATTTCACCGGTCAAACACCCTTAACCGGTTTCAACCCGTTACCTAAACCGACGAACAACGTTCCTTACAAAGGTCAAGTGTGGTGCGTACCAGTCGAAGGAGCCAACGAGACTGAGCTTGAAGAAACATTGAGGATGGCTTGTGCCCAAAGCAACACCACTTGTGCAGCTTTAGCTCCTGGGAGAGAATGTTACGAACCAGTCTCCATTTATTGGCATGCAAGCTACGCGCTTAATTCGTACTGGGCTCAGTTTCGTAACCAAAGCATTCAATGTTTCTTCAATGGATTGGCTCATGAGACAACAACCAACCCTGGTGAGCCATTCTTTGTAGTTTCCAAATTTAGACCAAAATAACCTTTTCGTATAGTCACTAACAAAGATTTTTTACAGGAAATGATCGTTGCAAGTTTCCGAGCGTTACTCTGTGAGGAGGACTTGAGGAAGAAGACACATGATTAAAGCTGGATTATTCGTATAACTCAATATTGTTCCTTATCTTTTTTTTATTATACCTTTTCTGCTTCAAGTTTCGCTATGTTGAGAAAAAAAATTCAAATAATTAATAAATAGTAATTTTTTTCCCTTACAAAGCTGATTATTATTACATTCTCTAATCAACAACAAAATTATCTATCACAAACTGTAACAGCTACAAAAACGTAAATGGGTGGGAGATTTACTTTGCCCTAAAGCTGCAAAAAAATCAAGAACTTTAATAATTTTAAGAATTTTTAGATTTTCTGACATAAACACAAACCCAAATTAGCTAAGAATTAATGTAAAGACCATAATTGGATCATCAGCACCAAATGTCGTATATTCTCATGTGATTCCATTGAGTAACACTAAAGTTTTCGTACGAGATTATGAGCAAAAAGACAAAAAAATAATAATAATAAATTAAAACACATAAATTTTTTAATTGAATGTATATATAAAAAAATCTCCTCCGGTGAGCTTCTTCTGGAACCAGTGAAGATCAAAATCAAGACAACGACATGGTTACTACGTTTGCTTCGAGATCTCATTCTCTCTCTGTTCCATTTCTTCTATAAAGACAGTCCTCATCTTCATCTTATCTGCAAATGCAAATTCGTCTGAAACCTGATTATTCCTTCTTCATCGCCTCTTCCTCAACGATGGCTTCGACTTCTTCTTTGGGACCTTCTACACTACTCTCTTACGGTTCTCCTTCTCGTCAGTTTCCTGATTTTGGGTTCAGATTGATTTCGGGTCACGAAAGTGTTCGAATTCCATCATTCCGGCGATTTCGGGTTCACTGCGAGTCAAAGGCGAGATCAAATTCTAGCCTCTGTTTTGTTATCTTTAACAATTGTAATCTCGCTTTTGGGTTTTTGGAATTGGATTATAAAGTTCTTCGCTTTACTTTCGAAACTAGTCAATTTGAGGAAGAAGTGATCATTATCTGTTGATGACTGGCTTTTGAACTTTACAAGTTTTAGCCATAGTTATCAAAATTGTATCTTTTTGCAATTTCTTTGTTAAGTTTGTATCTTTTTGTTGATTCTTTGGGTCCCAATTGTTCTATACAAATGGATGAAACAAGGCTCTTGCTCTTGCTCATCAAATCTGATCCTCAAATTCTGTTAATATATGTTTGTTATTCTTTTGTCATTGTAGTTTTTATACCCACTAAGGTTTATATCTAATCCGGTAACATTCAGTTTCGGTATGTATGCTTCAGGAAAAAGAAGTGAAGCCGTCTTCTCCATTTCTTGAAAGCTCCTCGTTTTCGGGAGATGCTGCTTTGCGCTCTAGTGAATGGAAGGCTGTTCCTGATATTTGGAGATCATCTGCAGAAAAGTATGGTGATAGAGTTGCATTGGTGGATCCTTATCATGATCCTCCTTTGAAACTGACGTACAAGCAGGTAGTTTTCTTACTAAGGTTACTATTCATCAATATTGTTGCAAAGAAGAATAAACAGAGACCTGTCCTTGAATTTTTCACCAAAACTTGTTCTATGATTTAGGAGCTATGTATTCCAGAAAGCAGGGTCTGCTTATTTTATTTTTTGTGTTTGATGTGATTGTGGAAACCTCATACTGTGTTATTGGTCTGGTCACTTTGAATAACATTAAAAACTATAGTATAGTTCTTAATAGCTGATGAGGGGAGATCAGCTGATTCTTAATAGCTTGTTAAGGTGATGGTGATGAGGGTAGAGTAGCTAATTGACAGTCTTGTTCAGTTCCTCATGATGATTATAAGTTGTAGATGTTTTCAAGAATCCAATTGATGTTTTTACTGATTTTTAGAGTTTTAGTGAGGCATGCCATTGCTCTTTGTTATATGTACTTCTGTCTTAGGATCCTAGAACCAATAAGTACTCTGCTCCTGGTTATTGCAACCGTGTGTTCTGCAGGGAACTATTATTCTTGTTGTTAGATAGGTCGTTGATAGATTGTGATTGTAGATATTAATTCTTGGTGAGCAACGGAAACCATCATATTCTTTATTTAAATTTGCAGTTGGAACAAGAAATTTTGGACTTTGCTGAGGGCTTACGAGTTCTTGGAGTGAAAGCAGATGAGAAGATTGCACTTTTTGCTGATAACTCCTGCCGATGGCTTGTTTCAGATCAAGGTATGTATGTGGTGAATGATATGGAACTGAGAAGGGCCCAATAAGGGCCTACTTTGGAGGAAAAAGACAAAATATTACTAAGTAAAACTTAGAAGATCTTACATTCGAAGGGAAAGGAATAACAAATGGTTTATAAGTCTAAAGGCACCCTCTCCCCCACAAGCTAGCTTTTTGGGGTGAGTTCTACCTCTGGAATTAGTGTTTGTTAGGTCCGAACCTAACAGGCACACACAAGAACATTATTACTCACTAGTTTATAAGAAGAGCAAGAAGAACTAGGGGGATTGGTTTCGTTCAAATTTATATCACCTAGCTTCTTAGGGCCTTACCTTACACATTAGCCATCAAACAAACAATCTTTTGAGATACGTTTGAGATGTTTCTTCTCTTTTCTTTTCTTTCCTCTAATTTTACGTGGTACTCTGTCATCTCAGTTGATGATAAGCTCATGGTGCTAGCTTTGCTTAGCTATTTTTAACTTCACTTCTTGGTGCAATATTTTAATATACACTGTTCCTTCATTTCTCCTTTGCTCGTCCCAAGTATTGATATCTATATATGCTGTTTTATACTTTATGTTAGGTATAATGGCCACAGGGGCAGTCAATGTTGTCAGAGGATCTAGGTCCTCTGTTGAAGAGTTACTGCAGATATACCGTCATTCTGAAAGGTATGCCAACACTTTTCATTTATTATGTTGTTTAACGTAAATATCATACCTACTCTTGAGAGATGCATAGTTTGGCTTTATTATACCGACCTCATCTTTGTGCCGTTTGTTTCGTCATCTTGTTATCTTTTTTTCATCAAACAGTTCTAGTTCTATATCTTCAGATGCATCTGAATATCTAATGATGATGTTGATTCTAAGAGCAGTATGTTTGGTTTAGATTGACAGTTTTGGTATCTTAGGAATTAATCTTCTGCTTTGATGTAGTTCTAATTAAACAGCTCTTGATTTCTCATTTTATCTTATTGCACCAGCTCTCCTGTAAAATCGTATCTATTCAAAAAGATCTTTGCTCCCTCAATATATTGTGTCTCTTCAGTTATCTGTGCATAAGTGCATTTGTTTAGAATATAGACTGTAGAGATCTATAATTTCAACTGATCTATATTGCAGCGTAGCCATTGTTGTGGATAATCCTGAGTTTTTCAACCGCATTGCTGAGTCATTTACGTCAAAGGCATCTCTGAGATTTTTGATACTTCTCTGGGGTGAGAAATCATCACTGGTCACACAGGGGATGCAGATTCCAGTTTACAGTTATGCAGAAATTATAAACCAAGGACAGGAGAGTCGTGCAAAATTATCAGCATCTAATGATACCAGTACGTTAAGGTTCTGTTTTTTTTCCTACAGTGCCCTAAAAGAATAAATGCTAACAAACAGATGACTGCAGGGAGCTATAGAAATCAATTCATCGATTCAGATGATACAGCTGCAATTATGTATACCAGTGGTACCACGGGAAATCCAAAAGGCGTTATGCTTACACATCGGAATCTCTTACACCAGGTTAAACCAATAGGCTCAATACTTTTTTGCAAGCGTGTATTTGGTGTTTCTGTCTCTTTTAATTATCAAGTATTAATTATTACTTTCTGAAAAAATAATATGTTTGAGAATCCTTTTCTTAAACATTTTCCAGATAAAACATTTATCCAAATATGTACCTGCTCAAGCTGGGGATAAATTTCTAAGCATGCTACCATCATGGCATGCCTATGAACGTGCTAGTGAATACTTCATATTCACTTGTGGAGTTGAGCAAATGTATACATCTATAAGATACTTAAAGGTTATTCTCTTCATCCGATTTTATTTAGTCAGTATCACTTCCAAGCATTGTCGTTAGGAAAATTCATGAAATATCATTGTGCCATAGTAGTTATGAAACACTGGAAAGTGGGAAAATGTGAAATTTGCAGAATGTATCAAGTAATTCATTTAGCGTTGCTTCTTTTGGCTCTAATTCCTTTTTATTTTTGTTTTCTTTTGGTATAGGATGATCTAAAGCGGTACCAACCGAACTATATTGTGTCCGTTCCTCTAGTATATGAGACACTTTACAGGTTTGTCATTTTTCAAGTTAAAAGTTTGCACAATATTCATATTATATATAATGATGGATTCTATGCGTTGGTTCTTAACAAGTTTTGTCATTCGTTTCTTTGTTTCCTCTTTGAGCTCTGTAGTGGGATTCAAAAGCAAATTTCTGCAAGTTCTGCTGGCCGTAAATTTCTAGCACTTACATTGATCAAAGTCAGTATGGCATATATGGAGATGAAAAGGATATATGAGGTTCATGATACCTTTTTAACACTTGTTCTTACGTTATAGTTTGTTTTAAGAGTTTTTCTGATTACCCTTTTTGTGGTTCCTGAACTTTTGATTTTTTGGTCTGGTTTACAGGGTATGTGTCTGACAAAAGAGCAAAAGCCTCCAATGTATATTGTTGCTTTTGTGGATTGGTTGTGGGCGAGAGTAATTGCTGCCTTGTTGTGGCCATTACATATGTTGGCCAAAAAGCTTATCTACAAGAAAATTCATTCGTCTATTGGGATATCGAAGGTAGTTTGCGAATTCTATTTTCTATTTTGTTTTGTTAGATATATATTAATAGTTAACACTGATATGATTTTGGTTTCCACAGGCTGGTATTAGCGGAGGTGGTAGTTTACCCATTCATGTTGACAAGTTTTTTGAGGTTAAGCCGTCTATATTTTCTCTTGGAAAGTTAGAACAATTTCTTTTTTTTTGGCTTTGAAAGTTTCGACATCTAAAAGACTTAGTTCCAAAATCATGCAGGCCATCGGTGTGATTCTACAAAATGGTTATGGTTTGACAGAGACCTCACCTGTTGTCTGTGCACGGACACTTAGCTGCAATGTAAGTTATTCTGCCTTCTGTTTTCTAAACGAGTTGTGAACACACAACGCTTTGAAGTTTCTTTTTGAGTGTTTGCAAATGCTATCATCTCTGATTTATTTGCATGAAAGCTAACATCTGAAATTACCTTACCAAAGTTCACAGACAAAGCAGTTACATTTTGTAGAAGTATTGAACAGAACTTCACTAGCTAGTCTCTTTTCCCACTGAGACAACTTTGTTTTTGTTTCCTTGGGAAATTACAAGTCCGAACTGTCTTTATTATGATCCATCATTTGTCTTCTTCGGCGACTTATTACAGGATATCGTTTCGTCTTTTGTTTTCTACTAAAGGTTCTTGGCTCAGCTGGGCATCCAATGCATGGTACAGAATTCAAAATTGTAGATCCTGAGACTAATAATGTACTCCCTCCTGGTTCAAAGGGCATTATCAAAGTCAGAGGTCCACAGGTTATGAAGGGTTATTATAAGGTAAATAGCATATTCTTCTTCTTCATTTCCTGTTTTCCTCACATTTAAGTTTGTTGACTCATCAAGCCTTACTATTTTGCATGTATGTAATTGTGTAAGAGTTTTTGCATTGATGATTAAATCGGGTTAACTCATCTTTCTGTTGGTGTGTGCTGCAGAATCCATCGACTACAAAGCAAGTTCTAAATGAGAGTGGATGGTTCAATACAGGAGACACCGGTTGGATTGCTCCTCATCACTCAAAAGGGCGGAGTCGCCACTGTGGAGGTGTCATTGTTCTTGAAGGCCGTGCAAAAGACACAATTGTACTTTCCACAGGTATTATCCTATTTACAAACATGTTCAAATGCATAATCGAACCCAAAATCGATTAAATAAAAGAACTCGGTTCTTATATCGATAACATCATCACTATAGGTGAAAATGTGGAACCGTTGGAGATTGAAGAAGCCGCCATGAGAAGCAGGGTGATTGAACAAATTGTTGTTATTGGACAGGTGCTTAAATTCTCTCAAGACAATTACAAAAATGAAAAATCTTAGTATCGGCTATTTTGCTTATTTGTTGTTATTCAAAATTGATTTCTCGTTAACAGGACCGACGTCGCCTTGGAGCTATCATTATCCCAAACAAAGAGGAAGCACAAAGAGTAGATCCTGAAACATCCAAAGAAACACTAAAGAGCTTGGTCTACCAAGAACTGAGAAAATGGTACTAAATACTTTGTAATTAACGTAAGTTAAAAGTATTAGATCTTATATTTACTTTGTTTAAACAATGTTGCAGGACATCAGAATGTTCGTTTCAAGTCGGACCAGTCTTGATCGTCGACGACCCTTTCACGGTAAATATTTATAGTCCTTTCTTATTGCTGTTCTGCTGATTCAGGACTCTTTTAAGACCTTATTAAGAGAACTCTTTAATGACACAACAATGCAGATAGACAACGGGTTAATGACACCAACTATGAAGATTAGACGGGACATGGTCGTGGCTAAATACAAAGAGGAGATTGATCAACTCTACAGTTAAGACATTTGTATTAGTCTTGTTCCTGTTGCTAATATTAACTATAACAATAAAATCATAGCCTTAAAGAATATATACAAACAAAACATTTTACAGCTTGTAAATTTTTTATTTCTAATTATTTTGTATACGGCCAATTAATAATGAAAAATGATGATTGGTGAATATAATAATAAAACCACTAAATGAACATATAAAATGATGAAAAAATAGGGGAAAAATACAACCACTAAGTAAGTAATGTACTCTTTAAATTCATTGATTATCAAGGATAAATATAACGTGTCCTACAAGTTCTGTCTTGGGGATAATAATATCACACATTGGAAAGAATGATATGGACATATTACAGAACATCCTCCAATGATTTACCTTACTTTGAGACAAGGTGATATGGACATTTTAGTTTGTAGTCTATTGTAATGTTAAACCAAATAAAACTTGTGTATTATCTTGGGAAATTGTGGGACATGTGGAGGGCCTTAAAAACGCAGCAGCAGTGACAAGAAAAGAGTTTTTGTGAATTAAACCTTCTAGATCCAAATATGGCAAGTTTGGTCTTTGCATGATCAAGTGGGGAAAGTGTACCACTGGACGTGTGGAGAAGCTTCTAGAATGTGTACAAGATCTCTTAGTTTCCATATGTGGCTTTGAGATGCATACAAAGGAAAGAAAAAAAAAACTTTCCTTAAACAGCTCTAGGTAGGTGCTCGTATAGTCTGAATTGAGTGTCTCTCGACCATCTTCGATATACCTTGATAACACACAAATCTTCCTCACCAATTCTTCATAAAATAGGTTGTTGGTTGGTGAAATTTCAATATTGTTCTAGGAAATATGTCATTTGATTGAGGAAACTGAACTTGGTACGATTCGGGAAGGTTCTCGTAAAAACTAGGTGAATGGTTCGGTACTATTCAGAAATGACTTGCCCATTCTTCATAAAAAATTATAATATCAGTAAATGTCGAATATGGGTCGATGAAAGTTGACTTTGGGGTGATGAAAGTGAAATTGGCTTCATTCAAGTGGGTCATCACGGCATTCTAGTGGACTGGCTCGTTGTTTTATGATTATTCCTTGATCAAACGATCTTAAAATGTGTGGTTTGTTGATGAATCTTCAATTTGGTTTGGGGGAATCTCTATTAATTTGGTGGTAGAGAGTTTGGTGTGGTCCGGGTGAGTCGCCGAGGACCATCTTTGATTTGTGTTTTCTCCTGAACCATTAATCTTCTTAGGGTTGATTTGCATATGAGTAAGCAACCATAGGTTTTTTCTTGATTTGCATATGGGTATGGTTAACCGGACAGTCTGGTTTGGTCTTGGTCATGTCCGATTCTGATATTGTATCAAGGCCTAAAATGTTAAGTTAGAAAATAAATAAGGAGAATTGGGTAAGAAATCCATTTTCAAAGTGTCCACTTTATGTTTATGGAAGATATAATCTCATTGTTTAAAAAGGTTAAAAATCTCTTCTACATAAATTTGGTCAAAGTTTCTTTTAATCTTCAACAAAAAATCTTTATTTTTCTATAATTTAGTGGAAATATGGAATTTATGATATTCTCCAAAAGTTAAATTTCAACTGATATAAAAAGAAAAAGCTAAATCACAGTTCATCACATTAAATGAAATTATATGTACAATGTATCACAAGATTTTTGCCAGTCCTAAACGTTCTGAAATTTTTGGCGTTTTTTGTTCTATTTAAAGAAAAACAAAAAAAGTCTGAACACCTCACAATTGGGCTCTTTACAACTTTGATTCAAGTTGCATATCTCTCGAGTTTGGAGAAGCTCGAGAGATACTCCAAACTCAAGAGATATGAAACTCGAATCAAAGTGTGGACATATCGACGTCATCGTCTTTGGGTCAGGTGTGATGGCTAAAGATGATGCAAGCGGGTTTTGTCTCGATGATTCAGAGACCTCTACGCAGTCAAATGATCATGATAGGATGAACATTTTCCTTAGTCAGATAAAGGAATGAGTTGTTGAGTTTGGGGAAGAAATGGTCTTTTTCACAAAAGGGAAAGAATATGAATCAGAGGGCAGGCATGGCACCAGTGGTATCCAGAATGAAAGCTATGCAAGCAACAACAACTAATCTCGTCAATAGAAATTGGGGAGAGTTCTACACCAAAAAGGCATGGCACTAGTGGTATCCAGAATGAAAGCTATGCAAGCAACAACAACTTGCCTTGTCAATAGAATTTGGGGACAGTTCTACTTCGAAAGGCGTAGCAAATTGATGTCAAGGATCGACGGGTCGTTAACCATCACAAAACGGATCAATGATAATTTTTATCAAATTGATCTTCGAGGTAAGTATAATATAAGTTCGAGTTTTATTGTTTCTGATTTATCTCCTTTTTTGTAGATGATACAGATTTGAGGACAAATCCATTTCAAAAGGGAGGGCATGATATAACTTTGGTCGAACAAGACCCGGAGCTCATAGCCGAGTAGCAGCATCTAGCGGGGGAAGCTTTGGACGACTTAATGGGTCCGATGACTCAATCGAAGACAAGACTTCTCAACCAAGTTGTTAGCGAATTGCTTAGACGATTAGACCAACATCCAAGCGAAGTTATCCAAACCACTTTGTTTTTATAATAGCCTAAGATAATTGGTAATGGGCTAAGTGTTACTTGAGTACTTTTTTCCCTTCTAAGGTTTTGTTCACATAGTTTTCTTTAGTAGGTTATTAATGAGGCTTGAGTAACACTTCCAAATCCCCATTATCAATTTGGTCCAACCCTTTTAAAAGAAGAAGACACGAAAATAAGAAGGCCAAGAGTCGTTCAAATTTTTATTTATGTTTTTTGTCATTTTCGAGTTGTCTTGGAGCTTGTTCCAAGACTAAACTCTTCTCCTCTCCCTTCTTTATTTAAACTTTTGTACTTGTTCTTTGGAAACTCATCTATCTTTAAGAACAAATTTATACAATTACAAGGAGTTCTCTCTTGCGTTGATAGCAAGTTAGGGTTTTTCCCTGCGTTGATAGCAAGTTAGGGTTTTTCCCTTGTAAGTCGAATGTCCTTTGCTTTGTGACTGTTCTATTTATTTTCTTCTATTAAGTCTTCGAATATGATTTTCTTCCACATTCTCGAATCCAAGATCTTCCTCCTTTCTATTTTCCTTCTCAATATTATGTAATATTGGACGTAAATTCGAGTCACTCTTTCCGTTTTCTGTTAGTCAACTTCAATCTTTCTATCCTCACGTAATGTGGATTCATTCCCAATTAAATGAGATTATGTTGATAGGCTGAACCCGATAATATAAATCGATGAAAACTATCTTGAATCTCTAATAATCACGATCTTTTTTTTTTTTTCTTTTCTAAATATGATCTTAGAATTTTAATGATATTTTTAAAATGAAAAACCAAGCAAAAATACTAATATTTATTTTTGTATATATGGCCAATTAATAATGATACAGTACTCAAGAAGAAAGAACATGCAGTTAGAAAAACAATGATTGATGAATATAATACAACCACTAAACGAACATATACCAAGCCTAGCTTGAAACCAGAACCTGAGAGATAACTTTGTAGATGGTAATATGGTATTGCAGCGGTAGCCGGTAGATAGGCATGTAGTCCTAGATAGTAGTTGCACCAGGGAATAGTTGCTGAAGGCATCACTAGATGTGCAAAGAATACAAAAATTATATAAAATAAAATAAAATATAAAGATGTCAACGAATAAAGAGAGCAATAATACAACCATTAAATGAACATATAAAATGATGGATAATACAACCACTAAGTACAATATATAGTGAAACACTATTTAGGACAATATTGATTAATTACTCTTTAAATCATTAATTATTATAAACAACATCAAAGCATATTACAGTAGATGAAACCATACATGCAAACCCCCATTTATTATATTGAAAACATCATACAAAGTTACACACACGATGATGATGGGTTTAGGTGAGAGGGATTAGGCTTTGAGAACGTGGGCGTCCATGTCAGCAGCGAGACTCTTGACCAACTTCATGTAGTTGCTGGGTTCAGGCGAGTCATCGGCTCGCTTCTCCCAGGTCATAGTGATCTTGCAAACGATATCATCCGGGGACTTTTGAATGAACTGTAAAATGGTATCATACACTTTAAGCTGCTCCATCACGTGACCTTCTAGTCCAACGAACGTTACCGCCATGTTTTCATCGTCTATCTCTCTCCTCTCCTTGAACATCTCCGGTTTCCCATCTACATTTATATGTTTGGGTTTATGTAATGTATCACCCAACTAATTTCAAGGTTTAAGAGATTCTTCCACAAAGATTATACTTCCGATGAATGCTTTAAATGGAAAGATTACGTATATGGTTTGTTCCATAGACTTTACATATGGTCAAAACGTTTGATAAATGATTTCTTTTTATACTTATGACACATTAATTGGTAAAACTAAATTTTATCATTTTTTATGTGATAATCATCATAACCCTAGTTTTCAGACGTGGGTTATATGTAATTAACGGAAGTACGTAAATACATTTTTTACCTAATGTGTAGTTCCAAATCTTGAGGGCTCCATGGGAGTCCCATTCGCCGTCGTGGACGGTGACACCTTGGATGTGGTGGCCGATGGCGTCGGGGAAAAGGTGGTTCTCATTCCTCCACCGCTTGTAGTGTTTCTCCGCTGATCCTTTCAAAGGAACCTCCGTCACATATGTTCCTGACGTAGCCATCTCCCTCTCTCTATCTCTCTTCCTTCGGTAGCGAGTGAAGTGTGTTTTTTGTTTCTTCTTTGGTTGATGAATACTTTCACTTTTGGTCTCCTTCGTTTATATAGAGAATGTAACGTTAAAATAAAAACATATGTTTTGATTTTCTCTATTTAAGAAAAAAAACAAAAAACTTTTTAACCACGATTCTATCATCTTGCACTATTATGTTGCAAATTGGATTTTTTTAATTAGAAAAAAACAATAATGGCCATGCATTATTATTCACAAGTGTAAGTCTAAATTTACTGTGCCTAAAAAGTTATTTGAATTGTGTAGTGATTCACGTTTACCAAGTTCCAGGGAAGCCGGTAAGAATCACTATCTTCTTTCTACAAAAGATAAAATAGGTGAACCGGTGATAGATAACCTGGCTGAAAACGACCGTTTTAGAATATGTTTTTTTTTTATAAAGCATATTTTTGAAAGTGTTTTAACCTTTGAGCGAATCTTATTATATATATAGCTAGGGTTAGAACGAGAGTTTATTTGGTTAAAGTAGCGTTAATCCGATCAATCCGATCCAATTCGATAGAACGGAACAAAAACAATCGATCCAAAATCCGACCACATCTTTTTCTGTGTTTTTTTTCAACAAGCTGACCACATCTTTCATCTTTGATCAATCTAAATGTGTGGTTGAAAGTTTTACTCTTTTTGTAGTTTTTGATTGGTAGGTTGAGTTAATTTCTTCTATAATTTTTCTTAAAAAACTTAATGGATTCAGAAAATCGATAGTGGTGAGACGTAAAAAGTTACTATTTTCATTAACTTTTATATTCATGTTTAAATTGTTTGTGTTCTTCGATTTCGGTTCTTACTTTTCTCGAATGTATATATGTTCCCTAGCTATTTTGTTTCGATGCGGATTTTTAGTGGAAAATTGAATTGACGTTAAACCAAAATGGAGACAATTAAATTGAATAAGTTTTATTACTCTAGACTAAAGACAACTAATGGCAAATGATGAACTCAAATCAAATAAGAGACTAAGGGTATTGGCCGAACGTTTTCCATGCATTTGCTGTCACAACGACAGAAATTCAATAAAAGTATCTCTGAGAAGTATAATATTATATACCCTGAATTTAATATGTTGATGGGGTTAAACATCCCTGTCTAGAATGATCAATAATGTAGTATTAGTTACAAAGTGAAATATGTTTTTCTTGGCTCTAGAGACTTTTTCCTATGTGTGACCAACCCTTTCCCTTTCAAGTTAACACAGTCTTATGTGTACGTAAAAGGATAAGTTCATTTTTTTTTTCATTTAACCTTTAATACTAGATTACGAATTGTTTAACACTCAAAAAATAATATGATCGGGGAGAATTGCGGATTCTCATGTATGGTTGAATTAGTTCATCGGTAAGAAATTTCAAATGCTTAGAATTACTCAAATGTAACTGATGGTCTCAAATTTACCACCAAGGGATTGATAAAGAGATAACATATACTTTTGACGCATAATTGATTTTAAAATTTTAGTCTTGTAGAAAATTTCGTGATAATTCGATTCTAGTAATACGTTTTACGAAAAATTGTTTACAAAATTGAATTTTATTACTGTATTACTGTTGCAAACAATCAATTAAGTTATTATTTGCATTTATTTAAATTTTTATGTATAAGAAGAATAACTAAATCAGTGATACATAAATAAATTTATTATTATTCATGAAATATTTAATGATAAATAAAATTAATAAATAAAATAATAGAGAATAAGTAGATTTATTACATTGAATTGTTTACGAATTAAATAACTGAAATGTTGTTTTCAAATTTGTTAATTTCAATACATATATAGAAAAAGTGTAAACTAATTTAGATATTAGCGTTACCATAATAACTCTAGAAGCCCTTAAGCAACAACAGCTGATGAATGCTTATCCCTCACTATCTTCATCAGCTCCAGCTCTGCGCCAGGAATCGAACCCTAACCACTGCTAAAGCCCTCCATGCCCACATCGTCAAGCTCGGGATCGTTCAATGTTGCCCTTTGGCCAACACACTTGTCAATGTCTATGGGAAATGCGGTGCTGCTTCTCATGCTCTCCAGGTGTTCGACGAAATGCCTCATAGAGATCACATCGCCTGGGCCTCGGTTCTCACAGCTCTTAATCAAGCCAATCTCTCTGGTAAGACACTATCAGTATTTTCTTCAGTGGGTTCGAGCTCTGGGTTGCGTCCTGATGATTTTGTGTTCTCGGCTCTTGTTAAGGCTTGTGCTAACTTAGGATCTATTGATCACGGGAGGCAAGTTCATTGCCATTTTATAGTCTCTGAGTATGCTAATGATGAAGTTGTTAAGTCTTCACTGGTTGATATGTATGCTAAATGTGGATTGCTTAATAGTGCTAAAGCAGTTTTCGATTCTATAAGAGTGAAAAACACCATTTCATGGACTGCAATGGTATCTGGATATGCTAAAAGCGGAAGAAAGGAAGAAGCTTTGGAGCTTTTTAGGATATTACCAGTCAAGAATTTGTATTCTTGGACTGCGTTGATCTCTGGTTTTGTACAGAGTGGGAAAGGGCTTGAAGCTTTTTCTGTTTTCACTGAAATGAGGAGAGAAAGAGTTGACATTTTGGATCCTTTAGTTCTTTCGAGCATCGTTGGCGCTTGTGCTAATTTGGCAGCTTCTATAGCGGGGAGGCAGGTTCATGGGTTGGTTATAGCTCTAGGATTTGATTCTTGTGTGTTTATTAGTAACGCCCTTATCGATATGTACGCTAAATGCAGCGATGTTATAGCTGCAAAGGATATTTTCAGTAGGATGCGTCACAGAGATGTAGTTTCATGGACATCGCTTATAGTTGGAATGGCTCAGCACGGGCAGGCTGAGAAGGCATTAGCGTTGTATGATGACATGGTTTCTCACGGTGTAAAGCCCAATGAGGTCACATTTGTTGGGTTGATATATGCGTGTAGCCATGTCGGTTTTGTTGAGAAAGGCCGTGAGCTTTTCCAATCAATGACTAAGGACTATGGAATTCGCCCATCTTTGCAGCATTATACATGCTTATTGGATCTTCTCGGTCGCTCTGGACTCCTTGATGAGGCTGAGAACTTAATTCATACAATGCCGTTTCCTCCAGATGAACCAACATGGGCTGCTTTACTTAGCGCTTGCAAGCGCCAGGGACGAGGTCAGATGGGTATAAGAATCGCTGATCATCTCGTAAGCAGCTTTAAACTGAAAGATCCATCGACTTATATACTTTTATCAAACATCTATGCAAGTGCTTCTTTGTGGGGAAAAGTATCAGAAGCAAGAAGGAAACTAGGAGAAATGGAAGTTAGAAAGGATCCAGGGCACAGTAGCGTCGAGGTACGGAAAGAAACCGAAGTGTTTTACGCAGGAGAAACATCTCATCCTCTAAAAGAAGACATTTTTCGATTGCTTAAGAAGCTAGAGGAAGAAATGAGGATAAGAAATGGTTATGTTCCTGATACTAGTTGGATCCTACACGACATGGATGAGCAAGAGAAAGAAAAGCTTTTGTTTTGGCATAGCGAACGATCCGCTGTTGCATACGGATTGCTTAAAGCTGTTCCGGGAACTCCTATACGGATTGTGAAAAATCTAAGGGTTTGTGGAGATTGTCATGTTGTTCTGAAACATATAAGTGAGATTACAGAAAGAGAGATTATAGTTAGAGATGCGACTAGATATCATCATTTTAAGGGAGGAAAATGTTCCTGCAATGACTTCTGGTAAGCTTCTTCTCTATTGTAACATTTTATTTATGAAAATTGTTGAGATTTTTACATTTTTTTAATAGTATAGTAACTACGGTCACGCAAAATCGATTTTTATCCTCAATAAAGAAACAATAAAGTGGGTGAGTTAATTCATATGCGTTGTAGATAACAACAAAAGAGTCACTGTTTTAATAGCACTCACTCACTCACCAACTCACGGATTAAGTAACATGTTTGTTTATTCAAATTTCACTTACCAACTCACAAGTCATGACTATAGTAACAACAACACGTGCATGGACTTATGCTAATAATGAATGATATGAATAAAATAATGAAAATGTTTGTGTTGAACAATTTTTCACGATTAGTAATTTCAAATTTTTTTTCTAATTATATATTTTAGCATGCTATAGATAATTGCGGAAGTAAGTTTTGAATTCGTGAAATTTGAGGAATGTTATAAAATATAAAACCAAAACCAAAAATGTACCAACAAAGTCTCTTTATATCTATATCTTAATTCAAAACACATCCATATACACTTTGGTTACAACTTGCAAGAAATCTGTTTCAATTTCTTAATGTACAACTAAACCCTCTTTAGCAAAAGTAGAATTATTAAACGAATATTGTTTCTTGTCACATACTTTATATAGAGACATATAAATAGAAACATATATGTAGATAACAACGACACAAGTCACAATCGTGCTTACTCACGTATTACGTATAGCCAAAAGTTTCCTACTCATATATATCACAAGTGTGCTTGCGTTTGAGATATACTCAGAGACGTGTAGCTTCACTAATTCCACATACTCAGAGAGAAATGGCAACCGAAACCGTATTAGCCACGGCGGTGAGCAATGGCAAAAGCAAAGGATGTTGCAAGTCCGGTCCAGGTTACGCGACGCCTCTCGCCGCCATGGCCGGTCCACGGGAAAAGCTCATCTATGTCACTGCCCTTTACTCCGGTAAACATTTCATTTTCTCATCTTCAACTTATATATAAATAAATATATTTTTTTTGTTAAACATTTTCAACTTATATTTTTATTCAACAATTTCTTGCTATTTTGAGACTAAAAAAAAAATCTGACTTAATCTTATACTTTTAACGTTTAAAGAATCTTTGTTAGATCCCATGGAATCTCAATTGAATCACATAACAATGTTAAGTTTCATGGACTTGTAACTCAAGTCCCTTGGCAATAGTTGGCTTAAATCCGTTTAATCTTATAAAACCGGACTACGTACTAGTACTAGGTAATGTTTTGAGAGCTTTTGCTTTATTTGATTGTGTTAATTTAGGAACGGGGCGAGACAAACCGGACTACTTGGCAACGGTGGATGTGGATCCAAGCTCACCCACATTTTCAAGCGTCATTCACAGACTAAAAATGCCATATATAGGAGATGAGCTTCACCACACTGGTTGGAACTCTTGCAGCTCTTGCCATGGTGATGCTTCTGCTGATAGACGTTACCTTGTCTTACCAGGCTTAATGTAAGATCCTTACATTGACCCTCTCACATTTCTTGATGATGAATTGACTAAAAATATGTTTCTTTCTTGTTTGAATGAAGTTCTGGTCGCATCTATGCAATCGACACAAAGACCGACCCAAAGGCTCCGTCTTTGTACAAGGTTGTAGAGCCTAAGGAGATTGCTGAAAAGACAGGATTAGCATTTCCACATACATCTCATTGCCTAGCTTCAGGGGATATGTTGGTGTCATGCCTTGGGGACAAAGAAGGAAACGCCAAAGGGAACGGGTTTCTTTTGCTAGACTCTGACTTCAATGTCAAAAGCAGGTGGGACAAACCAGGACATGGTCCTTTGTTTGGTTATGATTTTTGGTACCAACCTCGGTTCAAGACCATGATCAGCACTTCTTGGGGTGCACCTAAAGCCTTCTCCAAAGGTTTCAATCTCCAGCATGTTGCGGATGGCTTGTATGGAAGTCATTTGCATATTTATCAATGGCCTGAAGGTGAAATGAAACAGATAATTGACCTTGGAAATACCGGTCTCTTACCTCTTGAGGTAACATTACACCAACATAAATGTTGATGATCTGTGTTAGTAACCAAGTATGTAAGCTTATTGGGTTTTTGTTGTTATGTGGTTGCAGATCAGATTCTTGCATGATCCTTCTAAAGATACAGGGTATGTTGGGAGTGCTTTGTCTAGTAATATGATAAGGTTTTTCAAGAACAGTGATGACACGTGGAGCCATGAGGCAAGTGAAGTTTCTAAATCTTTTTCTTTTGTCTTATCTCAAATCTATGATTAACTTGTGATTTAAACTGGTGTTGTTTTAGGTTGTTATATCGGTTAAACCGTTGAAAGTCGAAAACTGGATACTTCCAGAAATGCCGGGGCTTATCACCGACTTCTTGATCTCCCTCGATGACCGGTTTTTCTACTTTGTGAACTGGCTTCATGGAGACATTCGTCAGTACAACATCGAAGACCCTAAAAACCCGGTCTTAACCGGACAAATATGGGTCGGAGGATTACTACAAAAGGGTAGTCCTTATAAGGCTGTTGGAGAAGATGGTAATACTTACCAATTCGATGTTCCTCAGATCAAGGTTTGTAACCAAAATATAATCTTTTGGAGCGTTTTAACCAAAGTTTAAACAATTTGCATTCTATTGAAACTGTCTTGGTGATTTCAGGGGAAGTCTCTAAGAGCAGGACCTCAGATGATCCAACTAAGCCTAGATGGGAAAAGATTATATGCGACAAACTCGCTATTTAGCGCATGGGACCGTCAGTTTTACCCGGAAATCATGGAGAAAGGCTCACACATAATTCAAATCGATGTTGATACAGACAAAGGTGGTCTCACTCTAAACCCTGACTTCTTTGTGGACTTTGGTGATGAACCAGACGGTCCTGCACTAGCTCACGAGATGAGATATCCCGGCGGAGACTGCACTTCCGATATCTGGATCTGATTTTGGCTCCCTAAGAGTGTAAGCTGGATTTGTGGCTAGATTCGTGATCAAGACAATTAAAGTTGTTCTTACTCCTTTGTGGCTTATTCCGTGATAATAAAACTTTCTATTTATGTTGTGTGTCTCTATCTTTCGAGTAACCGAATTGAACCGATCAAAACCGGGTCGAATTATGGATCATCAACTCAAAAACACGTCAGATACAGTGTACGTGGACACATGGACCAGATTTGTTATCTTCTTCTTGTTATTTTGTTAATGGACAAGATCTGGTTAATTGTTTATGTTATCTATTTTGTGCATGGAGACGTATTTTAATTCGAAATACATCTCAATTAACTTACTATAATTTTCAGTAATGTGATTCATTAATTTAATTACAAGGACTAATCAAGTTCACTCGCAAATAGCCAAAAGCTTGTCACTGTGTGTTTGCGATATACTTTAAAGAGAGAGACGTGTAGCTTAACGACTACCATATACACACAATTCAATATTTGACTTCACATAGAGAGAGATAGAGAGATGGCGACGGAAACGGAAGTTGTAGCTCCGGTAACGGTAAGCAACGGCGGAAGCAAAGGATGTTGCAAGTACGGTGGTCCTGGTTACGCGACTCCTCTCGCCGCTATGTCTGGTCCATCGGAGAAACTTATCTACGTAACCGCCGTCTACACCGGTACACATTTGATTTGATTTGTCATAAATTTCTACTGTTTTAGAATCCAGATCGAATCTTCACGGAATCTTGAATATTCCAAATCGAATCTTGATTCTGATATCTTTTTGGCTTTGAAGGAACTGGAATAGATAAACCGGATTATTTGGCGACGGTGGATGTAGATCCAAGCTCGCCTTCGTATTCAAGTGTTATTCATAGATTACCAATGCCTTTTGTTGGTGATGAGCTTCATCATTCTGGTTGGAACTCTTGTAGTTCTTGCCATGGTGATGCTTCTGTTGATAGACGTTATCTCGTGTTACCGTCTCTTATGTAAAGATTCTTTAGTCTTTTTGATTCTTCTCTTATATCTCTCTGTGAGTTTGTTTATTGACTGAATAGATAAATATTGTTTTGATGAAGATCTGGTCGCATTTATGCGATTGATACTAAGGAAAACCCGAGGGCTCCGTCTTTGTATAAGTATGTTGATCCTAAAGAGATTGCTGATAAGACTGGATTGGCGTTTCCTCACACGGCTCATTGCCTCGCCACGGGCGAGATCTTGGTGTCCTGTCTTGGAGATGAAGAGGGGAATGCTAAGGGGAATGGGTTTCTTCTTCTTGACTCTGATTTTAACATCAAGAATAGGTATCTTATTGCAAAACAAAGCATTTTCTGTTTTAGTTTCTTGTCGCTATTAGTCATATATCATTGTTGGTTATTGTATCAGGTGGGAGAAACCAGGACATAGTCCTTTGTATGGGTATGATTTTTGGTACCAACCTCGGCACAAGACCATGATCAGCACATCTTGGGGAGCACCTAAAGCCTTCTCTAAAGGTTTCAATCTTCAGCACGTTGCTGATGGCTTGTATGGAAGTCATCTACATGTTTATAGTTGGCCAGGAGGTGAAATAAAACAATTAATTGACCTTGGACCGACTGGTCTCTTACCTTTGGAGGTAACATATCTCTTTCAAAATATGATCTGTATTTTTCTTTCAGGTGATATAAATGGAAGGAAGTATCGTGACCGGTTGTTGTTATAACTTATATGTGGTTGCAGATTAGATTCTTGCATGATCCATCTAAAGATACAGGGTTTGTTGGGAGTGCCTTGTCGAGTAATATGATAAGATTTTTCAAGAACAGTGATGAAACATGGAGCCATGAGGTAAGTGTAGTTTCTGATTCATTTTCATTACTTCTTGTTTTGGTTCTTATAATTCTATGACTAACCAACCAGCAATAACAACTTGTTTTAGGTTGTTATATCGGTTAAACCGTTGAAAGTCGAAAACTGGATACTTCCAGAAATGCCGGGGCTAATCACCGACTTCTTGATCTCCCTCGATGACCGATTTATTTACTTTGTGAACTGGCTCCATGGAGACATTCGTCAGTACAACATAGAGGACCCTAAAAACCCTGTATTAACAGGGCAAATTTGGGTTGGAGGATTACTACAAAAGGGCAGTCCTGTTAAGGCGGTTGGAGAAGACGGAAACACTTTCCAATTCGAGGTTCCTCAGATCAAGGTTTGCACCAACGTGTAATCATTTGAGGATTTAATTAAGTTTCACATTTTTTTTGCATAATATAGAAGTTGTTTTGGTGATGTCAGGGGAAATCTTTACGAGGTGGACCTCAAATGATTCAGCTGAGCCTCGATGGGAAACGATTGTATGCAACAAACTCGCTGTTTAGCGCATGGGATCGTCAGTTTTATCCTGAAATCATGGAGAAAGGCTCACACATAATTCAGATTGATGTTGATACAGAAAAAGGTGGTCTCACCATAAACCCTGATTTCTTTGTGGACTTTGGTGATGAACCAGACGGTCCTTCACTAGCCCACGAGATGAGATATCCAGGTGGAGACTGCACTTCCGATATCTGGATTTGAATTTGGCTTTGTTTAGAGTGTGTTTTGTGTTAAGTTTAAATTGAGTTTTATTATTTGTTGTGTGTTTAGTAGAGTTGAATAAAAAAGGGAGTAAGATGACTCAGACAATTAACACTTGTTTGTACATTTTGACTCCTATGTGTCTTAAGTAATAAAACTTTCTACAATTCGACTTAACACTTGGTTCCGTTTCTTATTTTTTCACCACTCTGTTCGGTTCTTGTTGTTAACGTTTCAGTATTAGTGTGTCACCGGAGAGCCGATTCTGATAAAATGTTGGCTCCAAGCAAAAAAGATAGTGTAGCTATTAACTACTGATTTCTTCAAACAAAAAAAGGGTGTAAGTCGGATAAATAGTGGTAAGAGATGGCAATACATTTCAATGTTAGATAGTAGTAAGATTCGTGGTATCACCTTTTATAACACCATCTACAGATGACGTCAGACTGCACTTAATGGTTTACACATAAGATGGTAACATTTTGTACTACGGTGATACAACATAACCAATCAAAGCCATTAGTAGAGTGATAATCACCAACTTTTAACAAACTTAGCTACAGATACTTTTGATAATATTAGTGGTTGAAATATATGAACATTTGAAGCTCTAAGTCTATGTTTCTTCGGCTTATGTGGCTCACAAGTCACACCTGGTTATGAGTATCACTTTTCTTTAAAAAAGATTATAGATTATGGCAATGATGAATATCTGAAATTCTGAATGGGTATCCAGTCATAATATGACAACAGTATGGGTATAAAAGAATATGATGGAAGAAAATCAATCAACGACAAAAAGTCATTAGCTCTAGTAAGTCTAGGTTTTTGGCTATAAATTTTAGTTTGTATATTTTTTATTGTTATTGATGTACAATTCTGGTTGTGAATTGAAAAAAAGAAGTTTGATTGGTTATATTTAGATTAACAAATGATTTATTTTTTACACACTTTCGATATTATTTTTATTGGTTATAAATATATGAAACATTTACATAATTTAGTAAAACGTTCAACTTGATAAAATAAATTAACTAAATAAACCTCTTGTATAGGCATCTGTCTTTTATTCTATTTTTTTTATATATATTACCGAATTTGTTATTTATTTCTCTTCTCCATCGTTTACAATATAGTTTTCATAACTTTAGTGTATTAATATACATTTCACCAGCTGTAACGTGGGCCGTTGCTTAAGACATCAGCTAAGTGGGCACAAAAGGCAGCTAATTCTTAGAATCGTAAGTCATCGTCTCACTTCATATTTTGGAATAAGATTCTAAGAGATAATAATATTTTGCATTATCAAACCAATCCGAATTTGCCAAAGTATTATTCAATTCCGACTTTCTATATTTTACAAAGTGTTATCTTACTTTTCTTTCAATTATATTACATTATTCTTAACATAATTACAGTTTAACTTTTTGTTTTATTTTTATTAATGAATATAAATTTCACTAAACTGAATGAGCTGGTTAGTTACTTTTCACTAACTGAATTATCCTCTTTATTGAGATGAGCTTTTAAGCATTGTTTTGCTACACAATGTGAATAAAATTTTATGATGCTATTTTCAATTTGAATATATTGGTATAATTTTCAATTTTATTTTTTGAACATAATTTTTTATGATTATAGATATTATAATTTTACAATTGAATGACAAAAAATATTAAATACCATAAATAAAACATCATTACATGATCTTTACAACTTTATTTATAATAATTGTCTATCAAACTGAAACTAGATTTTTGTATAAGAAAAAATAATATCTACTGTCTTTTTCTCACTAGAATTTTGATTTTCATTGATGATATATAAGAAAAATACAATTAAGGAGCCTGCGATCAAATGCATAATCCCCGAAACTAACCGGACAGATGACAAGATATCCTTGGAAACTAAACTCAATTGAACAAAAGCAAACAAACAATAACACTCCAAATGAAAAGCAATGGTAAAACAAAGCAGCTAAATGGGGATCTACCGTCAACAACGAATAAATCTAAACTATACCATATAACCCAACATCAATAATTCAACCAGTATATAAATTAGCCACCTAAAGAATAATAATTTGGATTTTTTCGGAAAACTCCTTATGGTTCTATGCTTCAAGAGACTAATTACGAACTATTTTTTTTTTTTTTTGTTAAAGAGTTTGCATCACAATCACTCTTATCCAAAATAACTAAGAAGAAACATATTACGTCCGGCCGGTAACCTTTTTGAAAAGGAGAAAAAAAAAAAGTATTTGTTTTCGATATAATGAATTATCTTTCTAGTTAAAAGTAAAAAAGATTCGCTTAAACATTACATTTACAAGTTACAAACACAATCGTTCACTATAAATAAAGGTGTAGCCCCTACTAATAAATATATAACTCAAAGCATAAAGAAACATCAATCATGGAGTACTACACATTTACCGAAAACGACGAAGAACGTGTATCGAGAAATCATCACGTGAATAACACGTGGGTGAAAGAACGTTACGAGAGCGATGAAGAAGATGGAGAGGTGAACAAACTCATCCTAAAGGAAGATGAAGAAACTAAAGATATGGTGACATCACCGAGTGGTGAGAGGATGATGTTAACAAGTAAGGTGAGGTATCTCACCTATGGAGCTCTCAAACATGACACGGCGGCTTCGGCAGCTTCCGGTGGTGGAGGAAGAGCCTTGCCTCATCCGTCGAACAAGTACAACCGTGGCCACCCCAAGTACTACAGATGCAGAGGTTGAAGTGAAAACTCTCTGCTGATAAAATAATTTCGAATTAATTAATTGTAATAACCCTATATTGTATAATAAGTTTGTTGAGTATGTATACTCCATGCAACGTGTGTTATCTATGTGCTTGCAATTCCTATTCTTATATATATCTAGGACTAATTAGAGAAACAAAAAATTATGGAACTGACCATGATGATCATCGAGTATTGTTTATTTTAGTAATCTGGTCAGTTAGTCTGATTTTCAGATTAATTATTGTCGTACCAACACACGACATAAGTTATCTTGGCTCCGATTAATATGCTGCAAAATTACGAAAATGTTTTAAAATTTTTTTTTGTGAAAGTTTACAAATCATAATTTTATAGAAAACCATGATCTATATTCTTACTAAACGTTTTTGTTCTAGCTATTTGGTTACTTGATCCGAATTTGAGGGTAACAACTACGTCATCAATAGAAATCTACGTTTTCGTTCTAACTATTTGCGTAATTTTTTTGATTCCACAAAATTTTACTAATCAAAATTTTGACGTAATCACATTTAATATTCTATCATTTTGTAATGACCAAAATAAATAAAACTATAATCAACTGGTGGTGATTTAATGGTTGAAAGATTCACTACTCTGATTTTTTTTTCTTTTATTGTTGCGGAGTTCGAACCTTCACAAAAAATTTATGGATCTTGAGAAATTTGTCTGGATTTATTCATGGAATTCTTTGGTTAAGATATAACAATAAAACAAATGAAATTATATCAATTTATGAGGTCTCAGTAAAATCATTTATCTAACTATTTATTTTTAAATTAGTTACCATCATCCGCCATTACGAAATGTTGTTGTTGTGAATTCGGGCAAAAACAAAGAGAGAAAACTAAAAACCGTAAACAAGAAGAAGAAAAAACGAGTTGTTTCAGATGAATGACTTTTTACCTCCAAAATTCCTCTTTTACAAGCATACAAGTTGTGGATCATCTGATCATCTTAGAAATAACTTGCAAACACTTAGATTTATACAAGTCCCTCTTCAGTAATTGTTATGGATAATCTTTACTTCATATATCATCCTTATGTTGTTATTCTATTTCTCGGTTAGGTACGTGTAACACTAATTAATCTCTAAACTATCATCTAAACTGCATGACCCAAAAAGGTTGTGGTCCTGTAACTTGACATTTGCATTTTAATTTGAAGACCCTTTATCAAAAATGAAATTTTTAAAAATAAATAATAAGAAACCTTGATAATAATATTCCAGCCTAATCGACCTAACCTACACGAGAAGCGACCAACAGGAGATGCGAAATTCACCAAGCATAATTAACAGCGGTAGTTTTACGCTATGTTATACGTTGCATGCATCAACAACTATGGGCGTTTGTATCCGTCTCCATTTTCTCATTAATCATGAATTGATTTGGAAAGCAAAATTAACATGTAACTTATATAAGCAACAACGTAGATATTTTGAGAAGTAATGTAGAGTTGAGTCCATTTATTTAAATATGTATAATTCCTTAAACTTACATTTAGATTTAGATTCTAAAGTCATGTTAGATAACAAGTTTGCAATAAGAAAATCTCAATAAATAAGAAATACCCTCTCACGAAAGCAATTGACCATATTATTAAATTACATTAAACGTGGTAATATACATTGTCAGAACTCATAAGTACCTTTTGTTTTGGCTCTACTGATAAAAAGTAATCCAATAAGAATCCGGATTCAAACTTTCTACCAAAACATAATTATAGGAAAACAAAAACCGAGGTGTATAAGTAGTTTTACATTAACATAGAGTGGTCGGACATAAATATACACACGTACTCTATTAAGTAAAGCAGTGTGTTAGGTGAAGTGCGGTCCCTTCTAGTGCTGCTCCCACTAAGCTTTGTCTTTACAATGAGGAAATCGTCTCAATGTGGCATTCCATGCTTATTTATTATTATATAACCAAAGATTCGTCTTCACAATTCACTCTCTTCTTCTCTCTTTAAGACACTTACAAAATGGAGATAAAACCCTCTAGGATATTCTCCACCATCACCATCTTCTTTCTCTGCCTTCTACTAGCACACGTCACCTCCAAGGCATCATCATCATCTCTGTGCAATGGATCTGTGGCGGAGTGCAGCAGCATGGTGGAGACAGAGGAAATGAGTGTGATAATGGAGTCTTGGTCAAGCCAGAGGTTGACGGAGGAGCAGGCACATAAGCTTTCGTATGGAGCTTTGAGGAGGAATCAGCCTGCTTGCGATGGTGGTAAACGAGGCGAGTCTTACTCAACTCAATGTCTTCCTCCACCGTCTAACCCTTATAGTAGAGGCTGCTCTAAGCATTACCGATGCGGCCGTGACTCTTGACCATTCACCATCATGAATCTTTATGTTGTAAAACACCTATGTTCTTTATTTTGTTGGTGAATTTGAATTGTTTTGGTTTCAAGTATAATCTCTTTTGAATATCTGTACACTCTTTGAGTTTGGGGTTTCATTTGCTAGATTTAAAAAAGAAAAAGATATACCTTCTAATGTCGGAAATTTTTGACTTTTTGACCCTGTCGAGGCCAACTGCTACGCCTCTTATCTCAAATTAATTGGAGACCAAAACATAATCATCAAATCATTACCATGTAAGCCTAGTATGGGCTGCACTAACTGATTAAAAGGCAACTATGGTATTGACTTAAATAGGACAACCTTTTTACAAGACAGGTCGAGCTGGTGGATTTATTCTCAAAAGCATAACTAATCATGTGAGAGATTTACAATATATAAACTGCGACTCCAACTAAAGCTTAGTTTGGAACTTTGGTCCGGTGAGAATCAACGGCAGATCACATAAGCCTTTCGTTAAGCCAGAAAATGTACCAAAATGAAAAACTAAGCAATTATTATAACACAGTCAGGAGAGTCTATAAGCTAAACACATGGATGAGAGATTTTGAATTTCCACTCATTTTTATGAGCAACCCAAATCCACTAAAATCAGATCGTTGGACACTGAATTCCAGTATAGCTTCGACTTACTTGTACGAAAGCTTCCATACCTCTCTGACATTTGAGGAACCATCTGTGACTTGAGACACCAACGTTGAAGCAAGAGCACCTACAATGAAGATAAATTTATGCGGTTGGAGGTTATATTATCATTGTAGAGAATGAACAATGCAACTGTTGCTTTATATACATCATCGAATAGACCATCTTACCGTCTTTCTCTATCATAGACAAGAATTGCCTTGTCCCTCCACCGACCCCGAAATAGTACTTCTTTGCAGCCATATACACTGCTCCATCAGGATACGCCAGACACTGCAAAGAACCAAGTGTTGAACCTCCAATGAATCTTTAAGAATGATCGTAAAAGTTTCTGCTATCTAGGAGAAAACGAGAGTGTACCCTTTTAATCAATTCATATTGACTTTTCTGAGCGGAGATGGAATATATCGTCTCAGCCATTAGAATGATGTCATAACCACCCTTCTTATTAGTCTCACCATCACTATTAACTAGTGGAAGAACCTGATGAACTTCACTCCACTCACCAGCAAAGAAGCGTACTTCTGTTTCACTTACTGAGACAGAGGAAGACTTCTCAGACAGATTAGCATTCAGATTCGGAATGGTGAGACATCGAAGAACCTCAGCATTGAAGTCCTGGAAATGAACAGCATCTGAACCCTAAACACCAAAAGGAACCATAATATCTAAGAAGATGTGACTTAGCCACAGAGTATAATAAAGCTTAGACAGCATCAACTTACCTTGAGACACGCATAGATTCCTGGAAGTGCATGACCACATCCAAGCTGAGTATATAGATTCAATATCTTATGTTAGTGATGTGAAGAACACGTTGTATCCATCATTGTTTGACACCTAAGGCAAAAGAGCCTACCTCGAGAACCCGCTTTCCGGAAAATGATAAGTTTCCGGTTTGTGATTCTTTCTCAAGAGCTTTAACAAGATCAATCGATCCTTCCCAAAGCTTAAGCCCGCCTAGATTCAATCGAATTCAAGAGTTACAAAACTGCTTAATGCAGGGGGATACACATCACATAAACTACAACTAGAACAAATCATTCACCTTCATAGACTCCAGGAACCAAATCTGAATTAGGCAATCCAAAAACCTCTTTAGTGCTCACACGACCCTATAACCAAACCAGAAACTAACAAAACTCAATTTCTCCATTACTTTCTCAAAGTTTGGTGAATTTTCTCGACAGAAACATACCTTCAAAAGAGTGATCTCGCCGATAGTCAATTTATCCACTTCGAAATCAGTGGAGGAAGACACCTACTGCGACGAAATCACCAGAAATCAAAAAGAGGGAAACTTACATAAGAAATTGAAGATGGAGTTGCAGAGGAAGTAGTAGTGACGATACCTCGAAGGATAATACTTCAACAGGAGGAGGAGGTGGAGGAAGAGCTGGCTCTGATGAATCAAGGAACCCTAAACCTAGACCAGAACCTTGAGAAGAAGAAAACAGCTGAAACGTCGGTTTCGTCGCCATTGCACAAAACTTCGGCGGCAGCTATCCAAAGTGTAGAGGCCAGAGCACAGAGGAGCAAATACAAAACCCATTGAACCGGTCGGTACGAGATTGGATTTATCGGTTCACTAAACCAATCAATTTTTCTTTTGGGGGAACCAATCAAATTATACACAATTAACTTTTGAATTAAGAGAAAATATGACATTATTTGAGTTTTTTTTATCAATAATTAACAAAATTAATAATCTAAAACTTAATTTACAGGATACTATATGGACGGCATAATTTTTGTTTAGTTAAAAAATTAAATTTGGCTATAAATATAAAATAATAGTTTCACAAATAGTAAAAACATTTGCATCCAAAGTTCTTTACAGCAAAACAAAAAGTTCTCTCTTTTTTCCTACATATCTTTTACAGAGATGAACTCTGTTTCTACCGACTGAATTTTTCAGTAAATCGCCGTCTCGTATGACTCGGGCTTTTATCCAGCATCTTATGACTCTGTTAGCCAAGATAGTTGGCTTCCGTCCGGAATCAACTGGCTTCCTCAGCCGTGATTTCCGGCTTCTCTTCTGACATGGATGGTTTCTTTAACATCTTTGGTCGGCTTCCGTCTGGAATCTATTGGCTTCCCACGCAGTGATGTCCAGCTTATCAACTGACATAGATGGTTTCGTTAACATCTTTTAGTCGGCTTCCATATTTGTTTGCTTTAAATAATTTCATGGGATTTCTCATTGGTGATTGCAATTTAGTAAATTTCACTAATCAATTGTTTTCACTGATTTATCTTTTGAGTGTTTGGTTTTTTAATTGGGAAAGGTTTTTTAATTATCCCAGTGATTTGCAATTTTAATTAAAGAGAAGAAGTAGAAGAACTGAAGCATACTATCAATTCCCTTTAGCTGTTATCCTCTTATGGGCTCCGATTTTGTTAAACGGTGAAAAACCACAAAATTTACTGAACAAATTAATATCGACGATGACTCTTGTCACCGGAATCGGTGGTGAACGGCAAGGTTAAAGTCGGTCTGTGATGGAAGCTCTCTGTTTGTTCTAATTGAAACACGTGTTAGTGATGGAGGCTTTTTGTATTTTCCTCTTCATTAGGGTTATGTTTAGGCTCATGTTGGGCTTTAATTAATTCTTGTAAAATTATAGTTATACGGCTTTTGTTTATATTAGCCCATATTGATTGGTTCAGTTCAATAAAATCCAACTTTTGTGGAAAAAACAAAAAAAAAGTTCTTACAGCAACAAGTAAACACTCGTTACCAATAAACCCTTATCAAAATTCACAAATTGTTTCAAAAGAAAATCATCATGTGCACGACGTGGTATAAAATTTAGTATTTGATTAGATTTGAATACATATCGAAACTTAAAGTATATTATATTTTGTTTTGAATACTATTATTTCTAAACCAAAAGTATAACAAAGAAATAAAAAGAAATCCAACCTAAATCGAATTGAATTCCAAATTGCACATAAATTTTTTTTTAATATACTTGATGCTTAAAATATATATAGTATTAACATGCAACACATAATCTAATTTGTTTTTTATCATAAAATATTTGAGAAAATAAATAAGATTTATGCCAGGATTGCATAAACTTTTTGTTGGAAACATTGCAAAGAACACAATGTTTTCCCATAGAAAAACAAGATGGATGGGTATTTACAGCGAGAATTACAAGAATAACAAAATGGCCGACTTGCACGATTATTAAGAATCACACAATTGGTGGATGATTCAGATTTTTTTTCCGGTTTAAACCATATGAAGTCTCCAAGTGTGCATCTGATGTGAAAAGCAATGCCACAATGATCACATGAATAAAACCATTTCTTTGGATTTATTGTCTCCTCACACATCTCGCACCAGCATTGCTCACATTTGTTTTCTCCATAACATAGAGACAACAAATGATCTTTATCATTTTCGTGTTTAACAATGTTTGGCAGAGTAGAGCATTTAATGTCTAAAACAAATTCACATTCCTCACAACTCAAAACCATTGTTGCTTTTTCTCTACAAGCATTACAAAATCGGCCGCCTGTTAAGTAGCTGACGTATAACGAATGAGGATGACTTTCATGGAAAAAAGGCTCGGAAATAGAACCACATCGCACATCCAATAAAGTGTTTCCATCATCACTTAAGTAAGAAAAACCTTGATAGATGTTTTGACAAGCATTGCAAATGTTTTCTGCATTACCCTGATAATTTGTGATTAGCGAGGTCGACATCTTGTAGAAAGAATCTATTTTCTTTTTTGGGAGATCCACACATTTTTTATGAAGGATGAAATCATCACACTCCATGCAACTATAAAATGGATTAGAAAATATGGGATAAGTGCATATTGTGCACTGTATGCATTCACCGTTACCATCACTCCCTTCTTTAAACTTTAAAGTATGGTCGTGACTAAAATGCTTTATTACCCCTTCTTCGATCTCCTCGTATGATTTGACTTTTAGAGTATTTTTTGATATGCCTTCAAGTTCAATCCCATTCCATATCCCGAATCTTGTGGCACATCTCAAGTGCATGACAAGATCTGGACATTCCGAACAAGAATAAGCCCCACATGTCCAGTTTATCTTTTTATGACATATTCCACATTTCCAATCTCCAGCGTCAAGAAAGTTATTGTAACAAATATGGTGATCATGACGATAGATCTTAATAACGCGTGGTATATCAATACAACTTCTGTGAATCATGAAATTACACTGAGGACATACGTAAGGATTTGGATCGTCATCCATTCCACAAGCGCTGCATACAAAACTTCGTTGCGGCATAAGAGTGAGCTTATGCTCATGAGCTTTAGGGTGAAAAAGAGTGAAAGAGGGTGGATTTTTTTCACAGTTGACATCCACGCTAAAATTGCAAATAGAACAGTGATAAAACAAGTTATGAAGTTTGCTTCCACACAAACAACATTTTCCATCAGTATAACTTGGAACATGCGTGAGACGCTTGAGAAGGTGTTGAGGATGACAAGAGTAGTTGATCTCTGGTGTGGATTCGGCGCAATCTTTGTGAAAAGTAATATCACATAAATTGCATGCATAAGGAAACCGATCATCAAGCAATCCACATAAATGACAAGTAAACGTAATCATCTTTGGAATAAGGGATAAAGGGTGGTCATGGGTCTTTGGAACCTCAATTGTTGCCACAACTTTTTTTCTTGCACATATTAAATCGATGGCAAAATCACATGTTGAACATTGGTAATATATTTTTGCCAAGTTACCTCTACATAGCTTGCATTCTCCATGGACATCTTCATTTTGTTTAAGTACTTTGATGTGGAGAGAATGTTGTGGATGATAGAGGTTGTGAATCTCTACACTGGATTCGGCGCACTCGTTGTGGAAGAAGAGTCCAGAACGAAAACAGCGATGACCAATACTATAGTAGTCACGACCAAGATTGCAACCGTCACATTTTAATCCGCGCGTTTGATACAGTAAATAGTATCTTCTGAGTTTATCATAAGTTGACATAACTATGCTCTTACTTTTAGTATTTTCAATAATTTTATGATGTCTTGGTTTCACATAATGATGATGAGAGCTTTTGGTTATATATAGATAGCACATAATGATTATATTTTAAGTTATTCTTTGTTTACAATGAAAAGGTTACTCATAGAATTATGCTTGTCCTAATATTGATGATAAGCCCCAAAGGAATAAATTCTTGTAACTGAACTATCATCTATTATATTCTGTTACCATTTCTTTGTCTGGTAATGAAAGTAGCAAAGTACATTAGATTAAGAATATGTATACATACATCTAAGTTATTCTTTGTTTTTCTTCTTTTTCTTTCCCCACGTTATTCTTTGTTTAACTAAAACGACATTCCAATTTTAAGATGAAGAACTCCCAAGTTATTATTTGTTTAACTAAGAGGACATTCCAATTTCAATATTGGAGTTCTAACATTGAGAATATTTATTTGGTATAAAGAAAATTAGAGGGATAATATAATCAAGTTAAAGCCAATTACTTTAAGGGAGGAAGTTAAAAAATAAACCAACTTATCTTATTTGGCCAAACACAATCATCCGACTCATTTACCAAGTAAGCATAAGTTGGTACTTTGGTCCGGTGAAAATAGACGAGCAGATCACATAAGCCTTTTATAAGTCAGAGAATGTATCAAAGAACAAAACTAAGCAATAATTATTCAGTCAACAGACTTTATAAACTAAAACATAAATGAGATTTTGAGTTTCTAGTCATTTTGAAGAGCAACACAAATCCACTAAACTCGATGAATCGTTGGATCAGAATGGAGCGCTATTGAATCCCAGCAGAACTTTGATTCACTTGTAGGAAAGTTGCCATACCTCTCTGACATTGGAGGAACCATCTGTGACATCAGACACCAATGTTGAAGCAAGAGCACCTACAAAGAAGATAAATTTATGCGGTCTTAGTATGTGGGTTATATTATCATTGTAGAGGATGTACAATGCAACCGTTGCTTTATATACATCATCGAATAGACTATCTTACCGTCTTTCTCTATCATAGACAAGAACTTCCTTGTCCCTCCACCAACCCCGAAATATTACTTCTTTGAGCCATGCACATTGCTCCATCGCAACCATTCAAATCCTAAATTAAATTTACATAATTTTAACTCATTTCTAAACTACACTCAAACCAAATCCGGTGGACCAGACTAGATGCTCAAGTAATAATGAACTTAAGTACTTAACCAAAACGGTTGAAGAAGGATTCATATAGCATCTTTTTGTTTTTTCTTTTATATCAAAATAGCTTTTTTTCTTCTTCTTTTTTCCCACTAAATTGCTTCTACCTATATAAACTATATAAAAAAAAAAGGCCACTATAATGACATATTTTCCACTTTAAGCCAAAACTTGAGGTTCTTCATATGGAGAAAAAGTATACTTATAATCATCTCTATCATCAAACCCATCACTACCATCTTTCCCTTGTCTCATCATCTCTCTCACTTCTTCAATCCTCTCCAACATTCCCTTCACAGCCAACTCAAATGCATCTTCACTCCCATCCGATCCGTACTTCGGATCAGCGTAGACAACCTTCGGTATCAACCTTATAACCTCTTCTCTCAACCTCACCACTCTTTCCTCTGGAATCTCAATCAACCTCTCCTTGATTTTGATATTCCACTCCTTCACATCCTTAACCGGTAGATAAACCGAGTAACTCGAGTGATTCTTGGGCAAATGCCACTTGTATTGAGCGTACGCTGTCCCTGGATGGAAGAACACCGGAATGCAGCCTGCCAATATTGAATCAAACATTGACCTTCTAGTGTAAGAATCACCCGGTGGCTGAAGACAAAACACCGAGTTCCTGAAAACCTTCATCACATTGACAGGGTTGTCACAATTCACATTCCCATAGTTACAGTCTAGCAAGTAACATTGCTTCTTTGACTCCAAACACTCATCTATAATCTTCCCTCGAACCGAGTCTTTATATTCAGGCCTTGGAGCACCCGCAAAGGTGAATAGATACTCGCGTTTTCGAGACCTCATTAGCTCCTGCCACTCCACAATCTCATCCACTGATCTTGGATGGAAACAAGTCGGATACGGAATAGCGTAATCATTCTTCCAAGAACTCGATTCGATGGACAACATCGACATGTTCCGCGACTCGGGTAAGAACCGAAGCTTGCTTCCCCAATCAGATTCGTTATCAGTCTGTCTCCTGAAATCCCAAGCAATCCTTCCTGAAACCAAGAAATGGTCTCTACCAGACATTCGACCCCACTCTTTCTGTACCACAAGCCAATCCATCAGCTCATGAGACGAAGAATCTCTAACCGTAATGTTGAAACCCCAAAGATACCTACTCATATCAAGACCTGCGTAAAACGGCACGAAAACCGCAGACGCTAGTGACGAATCATTAGTCAAACATCTGTAATTTATCATCTTGTTGTGGAATATCACCTCGAGCATGAACTGATTGGTCGTAAACCAACTTTGTTTCAACAACACATTCTCGTAATTCTTAATGACAGGACCAAAACCATAGTTTTCGATGTAAGGACAAATATCTTTCTCGGTTCCTCTAGTAATCTTAAAGCAATTATCAAGCAAATCACCATTGAATCTATACGGAAGTTCATGAACGTAAATATACCGACCGGAGCAGGAAGAATCAGGAGATGGGTCGTCGGGAAATCGAGAAAAGTTGTCATCTTTCGTGAATTCAGAGGATGTTGATTTCTGGGTAACGTCGGGAATTGAGAAAGCGGTTTCGTCTGTGTCGGTGAAGAGAGCAGAGTAGTCGAAACAGAGGAGAACGAAACAGAGGATAAAGAAGAGTGGAACAACGAACCAGACATTGTTATGATTGTTGTTGTTGTTGGTCCGAAACTTCCCCGTCGTGATGGAGATGGGTTTCTCCATCTGAGAATAATTCTTGGGTCGCATCAAAAAAAGGAGAGAGAAGGATCAAAAAATAAAAAAGGGGAAGATTTGTTTGTTGAGAAGTTAAAGGAAGATTAGTGTGACCATGAAATTGGGGAGAAGAAGAGTGAGAGAGTTAGAGTGACACATGGATGTGTTCGAGATACTCAAAGTGAAGCGTTTACGTTGTCGGCAAATTAAATTAGGGGAGATTCAGTTTCACATGGGTCAGTCAATAAAGACCTTCTCTTTACTCTCGGCTCCACCTAATTATAGTACTCTATTAATGGTAATTTAAATTGAATATAAATGTTAGATTATACTATAATTACTAAAATAAATGTTGTATTCTCTCTGTTTTAGATTAGTTGATGTTTAATATTTTTACATAAATTAAAAAAATATATAATTTTTCTGTTTTATCTCTAATTAATGTATTATTAAATTTGATATCATCAATTAATCAGCTAAAATAATAAGGATAAAATTGAAAAATCTGTTTAAAAACATGCATTAAAAACATAAAACAACAACTAATTTAAAAAGAATTAATTTATAAAACGATAATTAATTGAAACGGAGGAAGTATAATTTAAGTATGATGATTTTAGTTTTAAGATTTTACAAATTTGTTTTAGTGGATTTATTTGGATAGAGAAAAATACAGAAATAGCGAAAAATTTTAATTGGAGAGCAAAAGTTAAATACCATTTCACATATTTGATTGTGATTAATAAGAGCTCAATTGATGATATCTAAAGCTTTTGTACACACAAAAGGGGAAAAAGAAAAGCACTTTTGCTAGGAAAAAACTACATTAAATGGGTACAAATCTTTATTGTTTTGTGCTAAATTTTGAGTATGTTGTTTAATCTTTCTTGCTTTAGTTTCGGCTTTCCCTCTTTGTATATGCTTTGTTTTGCCTTTGCTTTCCTCTTTGTTTTGTGCTAAATTTTGTATATGCTTTGTTTCTGAGATCATCTCGTTGATCGCCGACATTCATAATTTTTTATATATAATCTATGACACGAAGAAAAAAAATGGGTACAAATCTCAGTCGAATCATTCTCATATTTGAATATATTAGTTCTGTGAACCGATTGACATATCTGATAGTGACTAGTAGGCTAGCTAGTGATTACTGATGTAGTATGCAAATTGACCAAAAGATGAGATTTAAAGCTTAGTTTGGCAAAAATAAATTAAATTGGTACAATTATCACTCGAATCGTATATATTGTTGACGTCAATCGGTTTCTTACTAAATGACTAAATTTTTAAGCGTTTAGTATACAGTCTGAGTCTATATAGTATATAAAAACATTAATTGAAAAGAAATGGATGATTTGTTTCATTCACATATTTATGATTTCTATATACCGTATTGTTTTAAAGATACACATAATCATTCTCATATTTATGATTTCTATATACCGTATTGTTTTAAAGATACACATAATCATTCTCATATTTATGATTTCTATATACCGTATATGAGGAAACAATACATTAACGTTGAATTTGTTGACGATGCGCGATCGTATGGAACGTAGAAAATACTTCTGTAGTATTGAGTCTTTTGAGATGATAGTCAACGTAGGAGATTACTTTAGATTTCAACCACCATTGATCTCGGCGAATATTATGAAATTTATATGACCACCGACGAAATTTCAACGGAGTCGATTATAGACATGTCAATTAGGATTAAAGCAAACTCTAAAACAGACTTACATAAATATGTTCAAAACAATTTGGACTTTTCGAGGTAAGTCCGGCCAGGTTCGGATCAGCCCAAAAAATCCTTAAAAATATATTTTAATCTTTTTTTTGATCTTTTAAAATATATTTTAATTTTGTTTTTTTGATATTTTAGTTTAATTGGGAGATTTTGGTTTAAGAATTATTTTTAGTAGATTTGAAAACCTAAACCTAATTTTATAATTGTGTTTTACTATGAATCTGAAAAGCAAATTTTGGGCTCTACTACTCAGTTCAAAGTGATATGACTTTATATTTTAGTTGGTACGAGTTTAAATCATTTATTTGATTGAGTCGTTTTATATTTAGATTTTTTTCGTAACTATGCAATTTTTTTTAAAAAACTTACATATATTATAAATTATAAGTTATTTTTTCTTTTAAAAGAAAATCCAAAAATATCAACAAAAACCCTGTAAAAGATTGGTCGGACTATAAAATATAGGTTCGGAATTTTAACGGGACGAACCAAACTAGATTCAAATAGTTGATTTTGCGGGTTTGGGGCGAGCCGGGCCTCACATGCCTAGGGTTATGGTTTTAATATGATGTAACACCGTTTATGGTTTTTGAATATAAATTCGTCGATTTGCACCAAAACTTTTTTAATCGGTTTGGTTCGATTTTTATCTATAGTGGGCTAAGTTCTTAAAAGCCCAGACTTGTGTTTTTTTTTTTCGTAACTATAGATCGATCACTTAAAACTAAATTAAACTGAACATGTTTATTATTTATTATACACGTAGTTCGAAACAGCACTTAGAGACTTTTCACCTTTCCACTACTGACCTGAAAAAGTTGAAACCCTAAAACTGGAGTGAAGACACAGTAGATACGATCGGAAAATTCCATGGAGATTTAAGCATCTCAATCTCGATCTCGCTCCGTTTGATCTGATTAGGTACATATTTCTGTCATTTTGATGTCTTTCACGTTGGAAGATTTATTCGATTCTTCATTTCAGTTCGATGTTTGCTAGGCAGATAACATGGAAGAAGACAGGGAGAGCCGCGTTAGTGCGAAGCCATCAGGTGATAGAGTAGATCGGCTGAGAAACTTACCAGATTGCTTGCTTTTTAAGATTCTCTTGAATCTTCCCACCAAGGATGTGGTTAAGTTAAGTGTACTATCACGCCGCTGGAGAAATGTCTGGAGATATGTACCTGGTTTGGACTTGGAATGTGGTGATTTCATGGTGAGGGAGTATTATGATTCATCGGAATTCAACGCTTTGTTGGGTTTCGTTTATAGGTTTCTAGGTTTTAATAGCGAGTCGTGTTTACAAAAGTTTAAGTTAACGGTTAATTGGTATGACGATGTTCAGCTTGAAACTGTTCATTTCACCGAGTGGTTTAACGCTGTTGTTAAGCGGAAAGTTCAACATCTCCATATCCTGGACAAAACTTGGGGGAGAGATGAAGTGGTGATACCCCCAACAGTTTTTACGTGTGGGAGCTTGATATCCTTAAATCTCTATGACGTATACTTGCCTAATCGCGAGTTTGTGTCTTTACCTTCCCTCAAAGTTATCGTTCTAGATGCAGTTGTGTTTGACGAAGATTTCGCTTTCGAAATGCTGGTCTCAGGCTGCCCAGTTCTCGAAAGCTTAAGTGTAAACAAGATTAACTTGAACGACATTTCAGAAAGTGTTCAAGTGTCTTCGCAGTCTCTATTGAGCTTCAGTTATGTTGCAGACGATGATGATTATCTAGAAGTTGTAATTGATGCTCCTAGGCTTCACTATCTAAAGCTCAATGATAAACGAACTGCAAGTTTTATAATGAAAAATCATGGCTCCCTTCTTAAGGCGGATATTGATTTTGTGTTTAACTTAGGTTCCGAATATATGTTCGATCCAAATTATCTACCAACGAGACATATAATTCGTGACTTTCTTGTCGGTTTATCTGGTGTTAAAGATATGATCATCTCTTCGAGTACTCTTCAGGTAACCATCATTGAATTTACTATTTGAATTCTTCACTTTATCCTATAAGTTTCATACTAATATCTTTTATTTTCTTCGAGCAGGTCATATATGATTACTCAAGATGTGAACAACTACCCTTATTCCGTAATGTATCTTTCTTGCGTGTTGAATTCGCCGACTACAGGTGGGAAATGTTGCCAATCTTTCTTGAGAGCTGCCCGAATCTAAAATCTCTTGTCTTGGTTAGGATCTTTACTTAATAATAAACTCTCTTCCTTACTATGAATGCAAATGGTAAAAGTAAGACATATTCAACTTGTTGTCTTTGCAGGGATTTAGTATACCTCCAGGGAAGGAGGGAGCTAATATTTTACCTGGACCCCGGCGGTTTCTAACATCTCTCGAGTATGTTAAGATTGCAAAGCCGATGGCAGCGGAGGCAAGCGAGATAAAACTGAAACTAGTGAGTTACTTTCTAGAGAACTCAACAATCCTCAAGAAACTCACACTATGCTTACGTAACTTCAGAGAGAAGGAAGAATCTGTCATCGTCAAGAAACTCCTTACCATTCCAAGACTCTCTCCTTCATGCCAAGTTTTCGTTCTCTGATCCTCAATATTCCTCATAGTAGTCTTTATTTCAGTGATGAACACAAAAGGTTTGTCTTTTGGGTACCAAGTTATCGTTAACTCTGTTTTTTTCTTCGTTTTATCTATCGTAAACTTTTAAGAGAATCATATGTTTGGTATTTTGTCAAATATGACTATTAATGCTTTCTCGTCAACAAAATCCTTATTGAATTATTTATTAACACTATATAAATAGATATATCCTAATTAATTATAAAAAATTTGAATGCATATTTACTTATTTTTTTCATTAGTTTGACAAACATTATCTATTTTATCGTGAAATCTTTATAAATTATCAAATAATAATGTCAAAATTAATAATTATTATAATGTTTTAAACTGGTTTAAAGGCTAAAAATTGGTTTTAAGATCTCACACAAATGACAAAAATGAAAAATTAGAAGTTTTACAATTGGATAGAATAACACGATTTAAAATAACAGAAAAATATAGATAACTCCACTCAAAAGATTTCACTCTATTAAACTTCACTAGCTCTATTTGTCTGATATCTTTCAATTGTGAGATATCCAAACAAAAGACAGTGGATAGAAATTAGTATCACAGTATTTATACTCAAACAAATTCGTAACAATATTTGTTGAATACTATGGTCTATAAGACTATAAGTAACACTCAAAAGAGTCATTTTTATGAAATTTATCATTTTTACTTGGCCATTTGCAGTTTTAGCTAAACAATTTAGGTATTTTTTGGGTTTAATTTGCAGTTTTAGATATTATTAGTATAAAAAATGAAAAGAAAGTTATTCATTTATTTACGGCAAAGGATCTCTCTCTTTCCCAGCATCACCATCTCTTGTACCAGTTTCTGATTAGATTCAACAATGAACGGCGCATTAGGTAACTCCTCCGCCTCCGTTAGCGGCGGAGAAGGAGCCGGAGGACCAGCGCCTTTCTTGGTGAAAACCTACGAGATGGTCGACGATTCATCAACGGACCAGATCGTATCGTGGAGCGCTAACAACAACAGCTTCATCGTTTGGAATCATGCCGAATTTTCACGCCTCCTTCTTCCAACCTACTTCAAACACAATAACTTCTCTTCCTTCATTCGTCAGCTCAATACCTATGTGAGTCAGATTCTATCCAAACTCTTCTATATTCCAAGTTTTGAATTGACCTAATTTTGATCAAGTTTCCAATGTAAAAGGGGTTTTGGAAATGTTAGAACGCATCTAGGTCTCTGTGTGATTTATAGACTGAATTATGGAAATGAGTTTATGGATTGTGGATTGATTGATTCAACGAGAAGATGAAATGTAGCTAAAAATTGTAGTCTCTGTGTGATTATGGACTGAATTGTGGAAATGGGTGAACTTAGAGACTGTGTTGTTTTTCCTCGTTCTCTGCTTTAGGTTTCTATTAACGGTGTGAATGTTGTTGGGATTATGGTTATAGGGGTTTAGGAAGATTGATCCAGAGAGGTGGGAGTTTTTGAATGATGATTTTATTAAGGATCAGAAGCATCTTCTCAAGAATATACATAGAAGGAAACCTATACACAGCCACAGTCATCCACCTGCTTCGTCGACTGATCAAGAAAGAGCAGTGTTGCAAGAGCAAATGGACAAGCTTTCACGTGAGAAAGCTGCAATTGAAGCTAAGCTTTTAAAGTTCAAACAACAGAAGGTTGTAGCAAAGCATCAGTTTGAAGAAATGACTGAGCATGTTGATGATATGGAGAATAGGCAGAAGAAGCTGCTGAATTTTTTGGAAACTGCGATTCGGAATCCTACTTTTGTTAAGAATTTTGGTAAGAAAGTCGAGCAGTTGGATATTTCAGCTTACAACAAAAAGCGAAGGCTCCCTGAAGTTGAGCAATCAAAGCCACCTTCAGAAGATTCTCATCTGGATAATAGTAGTGGTAGCTCGAGACGCGAGTCTGGAAACATTTTTCATCAAAATTTCTCTAATAAATTGCGACTAGAGCTTTCTCCAGCTGATTCAGATATGAACATGGTTTCACACAGTATACAAAGTTCCAATGAAGAAGGTGCGAGTCCCAAAGGGATACTGTCAGGAGGTGATCCAAATACTACACTAACAAAAAGAGAAGGCCTACCATTTGCACCTGAAGCTCTAGAGCTTGCGGATACCGGGACATGCCCGAGGAGATTACTGTTAAATGATAATACAAGGGTGGAGACCTTGCAGCAGAGGCTAACTTCTTCAGAGGAGACTGATGGTAGCTTTTCATGTCATTTAAATCTAACCCTGGCTTCTGCTCCGTTACCGGACAAAACAGCTTCACAGATAGCTAAGACGACTCTTAAAAGTCAGGAGTTAAACTTTAACTCAATAGAAACAAGTGCAAGTGAGAAAAATCGGGGTAGACAAGAGATTGCAGTTGGAGGTAGCCAAGCAAATGCAGCTCCTCCAGCAAGAGTGAATGATGTATTCTGGGAACAGTTCCTAACAGAAAGGCCAGGGTCTTCAGATAATGAGGAGGCAAGTTCGACTTATAGAGGTAACCCATACGAAGAGCAAGAGGAGAAAAGAAACGGGAGTATGATGTTACGTAATACAAAGAATATCGAGCAGCTGACCTTATAAACTATTTGGACGGTAATACATCCTTAAACCTACTCATTAATTATGATTCCTTTACTATTTTGTGATTCACATGTTAGCTTTCTCGATATGTGCATGATGTTTGGCAACAATTTGGTTGTTTAGCTAGACATTGTCGACAAATTCTTGTTAAATGAACCTGCATATGCAGTATCTGTTAAACGTTTATTTTCTGCTTGAAAATCATTCTGCACTTATTAGTGAACCCTAGCAAGTTGTCCTCATTTACCCGATTTATGCCAATTTCTAACGCAGAAAAATTACGCATTTGTATTTTCAGGTTACATCAACGAGAGTACGAACTGTGGTTTTGGTAAGAAGTATGGGTGAGTAAGTAATGAAACATTGGACTGAAAAAGCGTAAGTAGCTTTGTTGTAAACACTTGCGTCTCTGTCTACACAAGTAATTTGACTGTAAATGTAAGTGTACAGGATTTAAATTGAATAAGCATTTTTTTCGTGTCGTAAATGTCAAAACAATATGTAGCCTTCCCCCAAATCTTAGTACCGACGATATTGGTAACATCCGCTGAAATGTGTTACTATTTATTTTATTGTAGTCTTACTCTTTTTATTAATCAATATATTTTGATGAAAATCTTCCGGATAGCATATTTAGCTTTCGAAACTATTCTCGACCCTTACTCGTATTCTTCCGTTATAAATGTATTAAGTAATGGTTTATATTTAGGAAAAATGTCATATTTAGCTTTTGATGTTTAGATCACTTGTTAATGTACAAGATCAAAGACATAAAAATTCTATTATTATTTTGGAGACAGTTTTTATTTTATTACAAAATTCAAAAATATGTTTTGAAATAAACAGTTTTCTCTATAGTTTTATTTCTATGTTGTAATTCAATCAAAACAACCATCTCAGATATATAATCTCCACTTTGTTCATTTTGATATAGTTTTTTTTTCAAGTAGATGTGCTAAATCTCCAAAAACAAATATATTTTGTTATCTGTTGCGTTCTTCATGATTATGTGGAAAGTGGTTTATCAAATGTTAGATTATGTATGTGGCTTTGTTCTTTCTTGTTATGTTATGTATGTGTCCTTCATAATTATGTGGAAATTGTTTTTTGTTGTTGATGATTTGGTGACTGGTTGAATTTGACCATTTTGTCATTTTGTGAACTATGCTTAACGGCCAACGCAATGGGGATATTGAGGTGGTTTTCTCTAAGCGGCTATCAAAGACATTCAGACAGAAAGAATTGGAGTATATTTGGATGCCACTAACGAGGCTATATGGTTCGAAAAGAGTAATCGTCTCCTTTGATAGGATACAAAGTGTTTGGTCATACTTTTTTTCCGTTCACTTGTATATCTATCTAAAAACCCGATTGCATTACAAAATTTCTTTGGGCGGTACATGGGACTATTTGTCAGCTTAGATAACCCAAAGGAAGATATCGAATTATTAATCTAAAGAATATCCGAAAATTCGAAATAAATTTACATATCCAAAATATTAGCTATATTTAGTTACAAAATTTATACCACAAACTACAAAATAACAAAAATATCTTAAATAACCTAGGCTTCCAAAATTTTGTAGTTATATTTGATAAATTTATACATTTTTTTTTTTTTGCAAAATATAACCAAATTTTAGTATAATCAAAATGTTTATTATTTTTTTGTTTTTTTCTTCCAAACACCAATCCAAATTCGACAGCTATTTGAATTGAATAGTCATAAAATCTGAATATATAATAAACTCTTCTATCCAAATTATCCAAATCCAAAAATATTCAAACTAAATCCTATTCAAAATCTGAATGCCTAGGCATAGTTATATACTTATATACAGTAAACGGATTTATTTCGGCGGGTATGGTTCAGACAGAGACTTCACACCCGTGGGCCGACGTGGAATTACTCGACCAAGGCTTCACTAAAAATGAATATGTGCTACTAAAACGCACCGTTTCTTAGTTTAATTCAAACGGCGTCTTATTGCTTCTCACTCTCCCAATCTCGATTCTCAGACTCAAGACACTCTGGAAGAACCCTAAAGCATTTTCCTCAATCGTTATTGGGGTTTTACGAATTCGACATCTGTTTCTGACTCCGCCGGGTAAGTGATTATTTCTCTCCGTTGAACCTACCTTGAAACTGAAAAATTCTCTTTTGATTACTCCGTTCTTTCACTCGATATCAGAAGTTTTTTTCCTGTTTCATTTTTTCTGTGTTTATGACGAAGTCCTTTCTCTCCTTTGATTTGTCTATCGAGGTCATGGTCTTGTTTTTTTCTCTGAAACCCATTTGGGAGTTTTCAGATTTTTAGTTGAATCGAGAAATTTGATCTTCAATTTCCTGAAATTTTGTGTAAAGGTCCCATTTTTAATGCCTAGTGCTTGCTTTTTCCAGTGGTTTACCCAAATGCTTGAAATGATATAAGTTAAGCTCCGGTCATTTGCGTCGTTTATGTTTTTTACGTTAACCCTTTTGGGGAATTGCGTCTTTGGGCGACAAAGTCTTCAACTTTTCTGGATTTCTGTTGAAATATTATCTTTCTGTCTCATTTATTTCATTGCTACTTTAAGTGTTTGAATTGATGCTTGTCGTATCTCTGATTGTGTAAAGTTTGTCTCGAAGTCATTATATTTAGAGTTTGTCTTATCTCTGCTTGTGTATAATGTTTGTCTTATCTTCTGATTGTTTGTCTTGTTTTATAATTGAACATTCTTTTAGTGTAATTTGTCTTAGTGCTTCTTCATCTGAGTGTGCGAGAGGAAGCTAGCTTATGATCCATGTACTTCAGATTTAAGTTCTTTGTACAGAAGACTCGGTAAAATCCCTGAGGCCGAGTCTCTCTAATTTTTGAACTTTTTTAGAGCACTTGAGCTATTTCTAGCTTTCTACTGTGAATGTTGTTTGTGAAATTTTTGGTGTTTGAGCTTAGATAGATTTTGAGTTTTAATTGTTTGCACTTTGGCTATGTGATATCTCCTGAGTTCGTGGATTGGTCATGTTAGCTCTGTCGTTATTATTCTTTGATCATATAATTCATCTGATTGGTGGAGTGTTCTTATTATCCACTGATTCATTTGTTGAAAAAATGAAGTTGGTTGAAAAAAATGGAGAAATTGATGCGATTCTTGAGTTTTGTTATGCCAATTACTGTGAAAAGTTTGTTGATTGTTGTTGGAATTGATGTGAAATATGTGTGCTTTGGGAATTTTATGCTACAATTGTGAACAGATGTATCAAACTCCGTTGCATTGAAAATCTCTGTTTGGGCATGTCTCGTTGTAGTATACAGTTCCCAGGATTCTGACATAATGTTTCAACTCATGACATTTCTTAATTTGTGTAATCTAATGGTCGTTTTGACTACATAATGAATGCAGATGGCTAGATGGGATCAGATTTTCTCCTTACCTGTGCAAAATCCTACCTTGCCAGAATTTTCTTCTACCGATCTTGTCTGGTCAAAGGTTGAAGGTTACCGGGACAATATAGATAGGTTAGCCCTCATCCCATATACTAGGGTGGATGATTTTGTAAGAGGTGAATGCTCGAATAAAGATTGTCCTACAAGTTTCCATGTTGAAGCTAGACGACGGAAAGCCAAAGGAAAAAAATATAAGCCAAAGGTGGATGGCATCTTGGAGTATATTCTGTAAGTTACACATTGGTTTTGTACTAGTCACAGCAAGTTAGATCATTTTCTCTGGTTATTATCGTCTACTGGAAGTTTATCAGGTCTACTTTCACATCGTCGTACTTTGTTTACGATACTTCATGTTTTGTATACTTTGTGGTCATCTTTTCCTACTGAGTGGCAGTGAATTTAGATTTTGTTTGCTGCGTGTATGTTTCTGTGTTCTTTTCAGTTGTCTCATTTTCTCCCCCTTTATGTTTCCCAAGCTTTCTGTATCCATTTTTCTTGTTGCAGCATATCTGGACATTGTCAGAAGTACTTGGCTATCTGTTTGGTTGTCCTCCGCATGCATCTCTTTTTGTTAGTCAGTGTGGAACAAAATCGTTTGTTATAAATTAGTGTTTTTGTTTGAGTAGGTATTGGTGTTCCTTTGGACCGGATGACAATAGGAAAGGCGGAACTGTACGGCCAAGTAGGAGTACGTATGTTCCGAAAAAGAACAATGCAGGCCGACCCAATTCTAAGAGAGGGTGCAGGTGTCACTTCATTGTGAAACGCTTAATTGCAGAACCGACTGTAGCATTAGTAATTTATAACAATGACAAGCATGTAGATGAAAAAGGGTTTCCGTGCCATGGTCCACAAGACAAAAAGGCTGCTGGAACAAGAGCCATGTTTGCTCCATATATATCAGAAGACCTTAGGCTACGTGTATCATCTTTGCTCTATGTCGGTGTCTCTGTGGAGACCATAATGCAAAGGCATAATGAATCAGTGGAAAAACAAGGTGGTCCAAGTAACCGAGATGATCTGTTAACTCATAGATATGTACGAAGACTTGAGAGGAGCATTCGACGTTCAACATATGAGCTCGATGAGGATGATGATGTCAGCATCAGCATGTGGGTTGAAAGTCACCAAAGTCATGTGTTTTTCTTCGAGGGGTTCTCTGATACAGACCCTTTTTCCTTGGGTATCCAAACTGAGTGGCAGTTGCAACAAATGATTAGATTTGGAAACTGTAGACTTTTGGCTTCAGACTCAAGGTTTGGGACAAATACACTAAAGGTCAGTTTGCATCAGGTGCTAAATTTGGTATTTATATTATCAGGATGATTCTCAGGTCTATGTGTTGGTTTATTTTCAGTATCCTATCCATAGTCTTGTTGTATTCGACTCTGAGAATAAGGCTATTCCAGTTGCTTGGATAATTGCACCGCGGTTTTCTAGTGGAGATGCATACAGATGGATGAGAGCTCTTTGTAACCGAGTCCATGCCAAGGATCCCTCCTGGAAGGTGGCTGGGTTCATAGTTGATGATCCTTTTGCTGACATAATAGCGATCAGGTTGGTTGCTTCAAAGGCCACTTTTTCATTATAAAACATATTTCGCATGTTCTTTCCTTCACGAAATTTGGCAGAGTTTACCACAGCAAAGCGTTTAGCTTTGAATGTAGTTAACTTAAGTACATACCAAATATCAACGTATTGAATGAAGCTGACTTTGGTAAATTTCGAATTTTCGATAGTGGAGCTCTATGTAGCACTATTTGGACAAATTGACTAGGATGTTACAACCATAGGTCTTGAATCCTTGATGGAACTGGCAATTGGCTATGTGAAGAAGGCTTGACATAGTTAGATTATGGGGTTCATCAACAGATACTGAACCATATCTTTCTCTTTTGTTAGAAAGAAATTTGTCATACGCATATTTCAGACAAGGAACCAAATTGCCAACCCTCAATATTATATTTATTGAATGCTATTGCTTGCGATATTGTCAGGGATGTATTTCAGTGTCCAGTCTTGTTTTCCTTTTGGCGTCTTCGCCATGCATGGCATAAGAACATAATCAAGAGATGTCGAGAAACAAAGACACGCGTTGAGATTTCAAGACATCTTGGGCAGGCTGTAGATAAAATCTCTAGAAGGCAAGGAACAGCCACATTGTTTGACAGTTTTGTGGAGGATTTTGTTGGTAGTCCAGAATTTGTGGAGTACTTCAGATCTGTTTGGTCTCCCAGAATAGGTTATTTTCCTATTCTCTCTTTTCTTTTCTGTTTACACTCTACAATTAATTGATAGCTCAGAAGGTTCGTGGACCTAGGTATCAAGTTCTTACTTGTAATTCTACATTGCACTCTACCTGAAATTATTGTTGATATTTGACACTAGTCCTCTCGAGAATGACTTTTTCCCTCCAATTTATTTTAGGAGCCTGGACTAGTGCGTTACAATCTCTTCCCTTGGCAAGCCAAGAGACCTGTGCAGCGATGGAGCTTTACCACTATCAGCTGAAGTGCAGGCTTTTGAATGAGAGGGACTCTGAAGCTTATCAACGTGCTGATTGGTTGGTTGATAAGTTAGGGACAAAAGTACATTCTTACTTCTGGCTTGACGAATATTCTGGAAAGGATAATTTTGCCAGGTATTGGAAAGAGGAATGGGTGAGCGGGTTGACTTCCTTCCGCAAAGCATTGAGTATACCAGATTCTGATGTTGTTATCTCTGGTATGTCTGCAAAAATAACAGATGAGTGTGACGGCAACGAAATTCATGTTGTATGGAATCCAGGGTCACAGTTTGGGGTTTGCAGTTGCAGCTGGGCAGAAAAGGGATACATATGTAAGCACATGATCAAGCTTACACAACTCTGTCTAGGAAACCGAGCTGCCAGGCAATCTGCGAGCCTTCTACAGTATTATCAGACTTTGATTGATCTGCTACGCTGCCCACCTCACGATTCCTTGTTTCGTGATTATGCAGTCTCTTTAGCTGTCTCTGTGGAAAAGCAAATAAACGCACTCGGCTATCTGCAAAAGAGTGATGCTAATGAAGGTAACTTGCAGAAAGAAATTGCTTTCAGTGAACCATCTAGTGGAAAATCTCTTGATGAATCTGACTTGCTAGATAAGCATGAGGGTCATGGTGAAGTTGCTACTGATTTAGATGGCGGATTGAGTAAAATGCCAATGAGTTGTCTGAGGGTCTGCTCAGGAAATGCAGAAGACATTATTTCGGGTTCTGAAATGGAAATTGGACTTTCACCAGGTTCAACCAAAGCTGCTGCAGAAGATGTTACCTCTACTGTTCAGAATGGTACAGACAGTGCGAACGAGAATTGTGAAAGAGGTGCGAAAAGGTTGAAAATTTGGGCACCGGAGAACGGAGTGTATGAATGATGATGATAACTGAGCCGAGAACCTAGCTAGCGAGTATTTCCAAGATTTGAATGAGCAAAATCTAACGTTGAGCACACAAACTGAGAAGCAACATCTACGGGGTCTCAGAAAACTTGATTCGAGGGAGGATTCGACTTCATAACTATGATGAAGAGGCTCCTACAAAAAGTAAACTGAAAGAAGCCGTTGTGGTGACATTGTGTCTTCCCTACAACGTGAATGAGACATCCAAGGACACTTGCTTTGGTCTGAAAGCCGCAACAGCTGTCAAGTAATACGAGGAATGTCTTGTCCTCAGCTCTGTTCCCTGGATTTCTTAAACTATAGACTTGTTGAATAGATCATGAAAGCCACTAATGAGAGTGTCTCTGTCGACTTTTCTATGCTGGAGATGGAACTATCGAACTGTAAATTGGATAATTATGATTTAATACAACTGTCTAGGAAAATGATTGTATTCAAATAACTTTTTTTTTCTCAAATAAATTATGGAATAAATTGAATACTAAAAGTCCTTGTAATGTTTCCTACCCAAAAAAGTACGTGTAATGTTTATAAGACGATTAAAGAAAATTAACCAACCATATAGAAAACTGCCAATGTCAATGGAGACTCCACTCTCCATAGACCATAACACATTTATAACACGTAAAGTAGATAATTTATAACTGTTATAAGAGAATATATAATCCATATTTAAATAGATTTTTAATTTGTTATTCTGATAATAGAGAATACATATTTTAATTTTTTTGTAATCATAAAAAATTAATACATATAAAATGATGAATTAATTAATTAGTAATGAATACATTATTCGTATCCTTGGATAAGGAAGACTCTTGAGATTTGACGACACTAACGTAGCAGCAACAACAGTTAGCGCGACGAAGACAAACACCTCCTAAGTTGTTATTTCTAGGATTGCAATAATCATTGCATGTCCCGTCGTCTGTACATGCTATTCCTGAGTAACATTGCATGGTTTGTCCTGTTTGGTTCAATTGTTATTTGTTTATAAATTAGTATCACTTGTGCACCATTTATGCTTCTATTCCAGTTCAATTAATTTTATTAATATTTTTCTATATTAAAGATACAATTTCTTTGTTTTTTATAACTAAAATGTCACTAATACAACTATTCAAATTTTAGACCAATCAATTAAACATATTTTTGCCAACCATAAATTTAAACTAAACACTCTAAATGGAAACCGAAGACAGGGGAGAAATGTTTACAAACGAAACCAAACAAATCCAAACAATAAGCAAACTATATTAAATAAAGTCAAATAATTTATAATGTAAACATAATATTTTAACATGTTACCCAAATTTCATCAAATTTTGTTAGAATAAAATCTCAGTTTGAATTCTCACCATGATATTATAGAAAAATAAAGATAATTTTTTTTGCATTTAAGAAAATTTAACCCCAAATAAATAAGCAAAATAGTTTATCCTTGAAAATGAAAAATATGTATTACCAGAAATCATGGGGAGAAGGATAAGAGCAAAGACCATCACCGATACAAGAGATAAATTATTCTTGAATCCCATTTCGCTAGAGGATGCAACAAGTATTAGTTAGAATATACTCACTTTAATTAGAAGATATAAAGAATAATGAGCCTATAGAAAAGTAAGATTCAAATCAACATTAGAAGAAGTAAGATATCTAATAAGAACAATAGCAAAAATAGATACATCGATAAAAACTAATATCTTACAAATATTAAGTAATATTGATCTTGAAAATTTATTTCTACACTGGTTGATAAGAAATCGTTGTCTTCTCCTATATAAAATTGTGAATGTCTTAGGAATTTATACATATTTAGAACCTAATTTAGGAAATTCAGAAATTTGATTTTAATAATAAAAACCATTGATTTCTTTTTAAGACTTCCAGATTATTATTATTATTTTTTTATTTTATTTTTTGGTAAACCTTCGCAACTATTTTTGATGCATGCATACATTTGTGTTACCAAATTAAAATACATAAATAATGTCAATAATGAAATTTTTCAAAGCTAGCAAGATTTAAAGCTGTTGACTTAACTCACATTCAAGAAGAAAAACTATATTCTTAGCACATTTACATAATTAATAATGTCTAACAATGAATTTTTCAAAGCTAGCTAGATTTAAAGCTATCCTCTCAACATACATTTAAGAAGAAAAACTATATTATTAGCACATTTACATAATAATGTATTTTTTCAAAGCTAGCTAGATTTAAAGCTATTTTCTTAACATATATGTAAGAAGAAAATATATATTCTTAGCCCATACAACAATAAAATCTTCAAAGCTAGCTAGATTCAAAGCTATTCTCTTAACATACCAATTAAGAAGTATAACTATATTCTTAGCACATTTACATAAAGATGCACAACAATAAATTTTTCAAAGCTAGCTATAGATTTAAAGCTATTCTCTTAACATACATTTGAGAAGAAAAACTATATTCTTAGCACATTTACATAAAGATGTACAACAATAATTTTTTCAAAGCTAGCTATAGATTTAAAGCTATTCTCTTAACATACATTTAAGAAGAAAAACTATATTCTTAACAGACTTTTTACATTTTAATGTTCTCAAGTAGACAATAGATAAATGTATATACTATTTTTTTTCTTTTGTGGCTTTAACCAAGAAACAACAAAGACATTAGCACCATGTTTCCCATTCAAACGTCTTCTACGATGGATTTTGATATGTAATAGATTTTTCCATTATGTGTACTTCTTTTCTGTTTTTACCTTTTAGTTTGAATTTGTCATTCTAGAAATATAGAAATAATACTTTAATACACATAAATTTCCAAGGAAAAAAATACATTTTAAAATAAATGGTTATGACTTATGCGACTAATCATTATCTTCAAAAATTACACAAATTCTATCCTTCGAAACCCTAACTCTTCTACTTCGCCTTATACTTTCTACGGCAGCCGAATTCGACCAACTCCATCAACGCACAAAATTCTTCAATACAAACCTGACCAATGAAACGACGGTTAGTTTCTTTCTATGTTTTAGGATTCCTTAACAGTAATCTCCAAAACTTAAAAACCAATTCGTGTCTTTTGTTGTGGTCTTTGGCAGCAAAAGAGGTCGAGGTATTGTGAATGCGGACAGGATCAGTCAGTTGCCTGAGGCTTTGATTATTCAGATACTGTCTTTGCTTCCTACAGAAGTTGCTGTTACCACGAGTGTTTTGTCTAAGCAATGGCAGTTTCTGTGGAAGATGTTGCCTAAACTCAACTTTGATTCTTTAGATCAGAGACATGAATTCAAAACATTTTCAAAGAATGTTAAAAGGGCTCTGCTTTCACATAAGGCTCCGGTTCTGCATAGTTTGCATCTCATAGTTCATTTACATTTATGTAATTCAATGAATACTGCAAAATTGATTGGCATTGCATTTGCCTGCAATTTGCGTAAGTTGGTACTCGAAGTTGATGGGGGACGCTTCTCAATTCCTGAAAGCTTGTATAACTGTGAAACGCTAGATACCTTGGAACTCAAGTATTCGATTCTTATGGATGTCCCTTCTTCGATTTGTCTGAAATCCCTTAGAACTCTGCACCTTCACTATGTGGACTTCAAAGACAATGAATCAGCTCTTAACCTTTTATCTGGCTGTCCTAATCTTGAAAACTTGGTGGTGCATCGATATCCATTCAGCAGTGTGAAGACATACACTATTGCGGTGTCATCCTTAAAGAGACTAACAATTTATACATCAAGTACTGTTGATCCGCGCGCTGGATATGTGATAAATTCTCCTTCTTTAACATACTTGAAGATTGTAGGTCAAATTGGGTTTTGTCTGATAGAGAACGTACCAGAGCTGGTGGAGGCAAGTATGATTGTTTCCTCTCAGATAATCAATAAGAACCTTCTGGAATCTCTAACTTCAGTCAAACGTCTGTTCTTAGAATTCTCACCCTTGATGGTAGATTTTCTTGCAAATTGATTAGATTAGTTTTTATCATATTGTTTTTATATAAATGTACTAATCCTGACTCATGAACAGATTAAGTTTCCTGCTGGTAGTATCTTCTATCAGCTGGTATATTTGGAGCTACTGACACATGAAGCAGAGTGTTTGAATCTACTTACTCTAATGCTTAATAGTTCTCCTAAATTGCAAATTCTAAAGCTCCTCAGTGTAAGCAATGTTCATATCGAGCTTGGTTTTCGTTTTGGTGATCTAACAATAACATTGATTACATGTGTTTTCCTCTCACTGATCAGCCAAAGTATCAAAGTTGGAAAAAAGATGTTGTTGGGAAATGGAATAAGCCAAAGATTGTTCCTGAATGTTTATTGTTTCACCTCGAGACGTTCATGTGGAAAGGATACGAATGGAAACGAAACGATGAGACCGAAGTGGCGAAATACATCCTAAGTAACACAAATCGTTTGAAGAGAGCAACTTTCTTCTCAAAACCCATCAGTTCTGAAGAGAGAGTTAAAATGGTTAAGAATTTGAATAGTGTGGTCAGGGCTTTGAATTCATGTCAGCTTCTCATTAAATGAAAAAGTATATAAATAGTGAGAGAGTCTTTGTTCTCACATGTAACTGTTACTCTACTCTTTGTTTCGATCTATAAATAGTGAGAGAGTCTTTGAACAATAATTACTTCAATTTATAAATATGAGACAAATGGATGTATTTAATGATTTATGAGATATTATAATAATTTTTTTGTAAATGATAATCTGGTGTGTACAAATGTTAGTGTACAAAACTATGTTTAAAATATTGGTTTACGAATATATGAGATTGATGATATATAAATATAAAAATTATTATAATATTAAAAGAGAAAAAAGTTATCTTTAAAAATATATTTAAGAAAAAAAAAAAATGTTTTAAAGAAAAGTGGTCCCATCAATTTTTCTCTTATCTCTCAATATAAAGGGCATTTTAGCATTTTTATTTTATTTTGTCTTATAGTTTATTACACAAACTAGATTTTAACCCGCGGTATACCGCGGGACGATTTATTTTTTAAAAGTAATATATATTAAAATTTGCAAATTTTATTTTTATAAAATATTTATATTTTACAGCTTATAATTGTTATTAAGTAACGCTATACCACGAATCCATGAGACAATTGTTAAAAAACTGAAGTTGTAACCCCTATTAAAACAACATATTAATAATATTTTAAAATTTTATAAATATTGATTCAAATACATCCACCATATAACCCAATTCCAAAATAAAACATGTTCTATAATTTCTTTACCCGTCCCGTGATCTTTTTTTTAAAGTAGTAATTTTAAAAATTTAAGAATTATTTTTTATATATATAAGTTTTGCAAATTGTATCATTCTCTAATACATTTATATTTTATAGTTTAATTTTATATATAGTAACATTATACATACCACATAACATATTTGATTTTATATAATCTTTTCTAAATTAGGATGATTTGATATGTTTAATATTAGTGGTCTTAAAAAATAATAAATTAAAGATTTAACCCGTATTAAAACGGTAGATTAATTATATTTTACATTTTTATTAATGTTGATTCAAAAACCTGTCACTCCAAATCCGTCTTGCCAAAAAGTCATTTATTTTATTAATATTAATTTTATTAATGATATGACTCCGAATTATAATCTAAACATTTTAGCTAATAACATAGGAGTACACCATATTTATTTAATAAGAGAATGTATCATATGACCCGAATGCATTTTTACCCAAATCCACCAAAAAAGTCTTGCAAAAATACTATAGAGATAAGAAACGATAGTCGGTTTTGATAGGTATAATATTAGCAAATATATTAGTTAGCTTAAATTAGTTAAAAAAATACAAATTGAAAAGGTATATTATACTTTATTCGAATATAGTATCAAAACTTATATAACACAGAGATTTGATAATTTTTTAATTGTTGAATACTTTTTTTTGTGCTAATTTTTATGTGATTAAGATTTAATTGATTTTGTATATAAAATATGAAATTGTTTTACGAACTTATTTGTTTATAATTTGGTAACAGATAGATATTTGAGTATTCAATATATTTTGCTTCAGTTTATGAAATCTTTGATGACCCGTCTTTAGATCCAATAAGCCCTATAATCTAGATTAACCTGCAGTATACCGCAAGTAGGCTTATATTTTAGTTAAGCTAAAAACTTTTATTGTAAAGATGATTTAAAAAATATGATATTATTTTATTTGATTTTAAATGTATAGTAAACTGTGAGTTGTATATGTTTTGTTGATATTATCTATATTGTTTAGTGTTTAAGATTATACACTTGTAGTTTGATTGTTAATTTAAGAGTTTCACATGTAGTATACCATCTTGTATTAATATCGATCTAAACCCGTTCAATTCTAGGATTTTCCGGCTTGTATTAAAAATTGAATCACATCATACACATAAAAAAATCTAATATGTTATTAATTATTATAGTATATAAGATTATAAATTTTCAATATAATATGTATGAAATTGAATATAAATATTTCAAATTATGACCCGTTACTCAGTAGAATGTTTTTTTAAATCTATTTTTCACCTTTATAATATTTTTCATGTATTGAACAGTTTATATTCGTTTTTAAAAATTCAAATTATGGCATATGCGAAAAAACTCTAATTATTTTTTTATAATGATGATATTATTTTTCGCAAAAATAGAATCATATAAAGATGAGAAGTGAACTATAATAATTAATAAAAAATTAATATGATAATTTAGATATCAAATCTAATTTGTTGACTTTAATAGGTTACTTTTTTGGAAATTAATAATGTATTTCGTTTTTCTAATTAAATTAAATTAGTGAAAATTTAGATATCAAATCTTATATGTTTATTTTGATTGGTTATTATTTTTGAAAATTAATAATGTATTTCGTTTTTTTAATTAAATTTAATTAATTAAATTAGTATTTGACTTTTTAATCTTTAAAGAGATAAATTAATTTACTTTTTAATCTTTAAAGAGATAAATTAATTTACTCTTTAAAATTTTATTTCTAATGGCATACCTATGTAATTACTTACAAAAATTAAGGTTATATTTAAAATGTACTTCCCAAATAATATAGTAGGATTTTCTATCTCACAAAAAATAAAAAAAGTGTCTATTTCTCTAACTTTTCAAAAAACTACCTAGTTTGCAAATTATTTTTGAAAAAGTGTCTATTTTTCCAAGAAGCCCTTTATATAATCTAGTTTGGATGAAAAAATGAGAAAGAAAAAACCAAACTCATATCTATTGTGAGCGTGATACAACTCTTATTTGGAGCTACTCTTAGTTTTTTGGCATTTGGAAGAAGCGATTGAGAAAAAAACGTTTGATGCGTATGTATGTTTATTTGGTGAAACTAAGTATGGTAAAAATAGAGAAAAAAATTTATCTAACAAAAAAGGAGAGGCTTAGGTATGGTTCCTTGGAGAAAGCATTCCCATAATCGTGGCAGCTTTGAGGAGGTGGAAAGACAAAAAAACGGTTATGGACTCTTTCTTATGCCCCCAAATATAATAGCTGCTTTTACTTTGTTATAGTTTGTTTGTTTTACCATAAAAAGAAGTGAAGGAAAGGATATTAATAGCATACTTCGGAGCTCTAACTTTTGCCATCTCCGCGTTGCTCTTTACCTTATTCAAACTCGAGCAGCACCGTCTGCATTTTGAGGGTGAAGGCGTATATCATAAGGATTTGAAATAAATTGGACAATGAAATGATGGTTACTTTCTTTTCATTGTTTAGGATTCCTTAACTTATAATCTCCAAAACTTGGGACTAGCATGTCTTTCTTTGTTTTTCTTTTTTGATGTTTTTGACAGAAGATATGATGGTGACAGTATGAGAGAGACCTAGATGTTGTGAATGAAGACACAAGACAGGATCAAAGAAGTCCGGCTACGAAGTCGGAGTATAAGTATGGATGTCAGATGAAGTAAAACCATTTTGGTAAAGATGACAGACCCCATTTTATGTACTATCTATATGGTCAATTCTAACAAGTCACTCACTCAAATTCATGAAATATACAATGCAAAAAAGAAAGTCCCGTCGAACCCTTTGATGGGTGTTCCATCGATATTCGGTTAACCGTTGGCACTTGAATTCTTTGCTATACGAAAAGTTTGGTTCAATTTCTTCCGGTTCATTAAAGTTACCGGTTAATATTCGTTAAACCGGGACAGCTTGACTTGACCTAAGAAGAGCCCTAGTATCGTTTTTCATGTTTCGGTTTCTACGAAGTATTTGCAAATCGTTCTCTCTTCTCACTGAAACCCCTAAATTCGGGTCTTGGATTTACTCGTAAAATCACAAAGTTTATATTTGTGTTGTGATTTTGTGAATTGTGTATCAAACCTTTCTCTCTTAGGTAATCGTGTTGTTAATAATATTAACTCTCTTCGTCTCGTGCTGTGCACAGTGCATAGAAGATGGATCATGTAAGCAGTCTGCCAGACGAGGTTCTTTATCATATATTGTCCTTCCTTACCACAAAGGAAGCTGCTTTGACTTCGATTCTCAGCAAAAGATGGCGCAATCTGTTTACGTTTGTACCTAATCTTGATATTGATGACTCTGTCTTTCTCCATCCCCAAGAGGGTAAGGAGGATAGGTACGAAATTCAAAAGAGCTTCATGAAATTTGTTGATAGAGTATTGGCTTTGCAGGGTAATTCTCCCATTAAGAAACTCTCCCTCAAGTTGAGAACTGGCTTTGATTCACACCGAGTGGATGGTTGGATAAGTAATGCCTTGGCTCGTGGTGTTACCGAACTTGATCTGCTAATCATTTTGTATACAGCAGATTACTATCTGCTGTCTTCAAAATATTTCAGGAACCTGGTTACGCTGAAGCTAAACAGTGTTCGTGTTGATTGGTTAGCTGCTGGTGACATATTCTTACCAATGCTTAAAACCCTAGTTCTTCACTCAGTTAGGTTATGTGTTGATAAGTATTTTTTTAGTGCTTTACCTGCGCTTGAGGAATTAGTCTTGGTTAGTGTTAACTGGGGAGGTAAGGATGTCAACGTATCAAATGCAAGCCTCAAAATCCTAACAGTAAATTACAACATTTGTTTAGGCACTTTTTCGGTTGATACACCTAGTCTTGTTTACTTCTGTTTCACTGAGTATGTTGCTATAGACTACCCTGTAGTTATAATGCAAAACTTATTTGAGGCTAGAATCAGCCTTTTGGTAACTCAAGATCAAATCGAGCGAGCAAGAGCGCCAAATATCGATTGGGTGGAGGATGATGTTGTTCTCCGACTAGTTAATATGGAGAAGCTCATAAAAGGCATACGTAATGTTCAGTATATGTACTTGTCTCCGAATACTCTCGAGGTCAGTTAGCGTTAAAGTCATGTTTTGAGACATGTAATGGCAAAAAGTCTAATAGTGTTTTGTCTTGTTTTCAGGTTCTTTCTCTGTGTTGTGAATCGATGCCAGTGTTCAACAATCTCAAATCGTTAACTCTTAAGAGTCACAAGAGTCGAGGATGGCAAGCAATGCCAGTTCTTCTAAGGAACTGTCCACATCTAGAAACTCTAGTCCTTGAGGTATAGTTACAAGTCATTTTTGCCAAACGTGTACAGACAAGTTTTGAACTGAATACCTTAACTGTCTCCTTTATGCTTTCAGGGTATCTTGCACCATGTCACAGATAAATGTGGGTATGCTTGTGACTGTGTTTCCCGAGAAGAAAAAGGTTGTTCACTCACATCTTGTCCAGTAAAAGTGTTAGAGATTAAAGGGTTTCGAGGAACGATAAAAGAGATGCACATGATAAAGCATTTCGTGAACTATTTTCCTTGTTTGATGGAAACAAATATTTATATTGAAGAGAGTGGTCCTCCAAAGCTCAGAGTCCCCCAAGTGTGTGAATTTATCGCGGAGATGATGGAACACTACGGAAAATCATCCAGTTTCAATGTCCAGCTCCTAGTGGGTGGTTACTTGTATAAGAAGTGGACTGCACAATGAAGTCTTTAAAGAACAAAAGTTTCTCATAGTTATGCCAAAGTCTCTTTTAACCTGTTTTAAACTAAACCAATCGGGAAACTGTAGTTTCTTTTCGTCTTCTTCAATTTCCAATGTTTACAGTCATTTACTATTGATCGCCATCAATTTTCTTTGAGTTGTTCATCGTTAAAGCTAAATGGACAAAAGTACAGCAGAAGCCTAACTTAAAGCTTACTACCGCAAAACTTAACATGTTCAAGAAACCAAACGAAGTTTACTATGGCTTGTCTAGATTTTGCTCTCTGGAGTTGGATGTTCTCTGCAAATGGAAACCTCCTGGTTTCATATACGAAAACAAGCCTTCATATCTTGAAAATAGATTGCAGCTGTATAATGTGACTCAAGCTTTGTCGAGCATAGTTTTATAGTTGTGATGTAAAAAAGGTGTACTAGCTAGGGCACATTGATGAGTCTTCAAGGAAGAAAACTTACTCATAGTTTTGTTCGGAAGCTAAATTTTAGTTATGATTTCATTTATAAATTATAATATATAAACTCTCTTCTTCTTTTTTTCAAATTAAAAGCTTTCCAGTAGCCAAAATATAGTAGCATATTTGATGCTGATTTCTAATAACTGTAAATAAAATTTACATAAATACTTTTTGAAGATATCAAATTATTTATACATAATTCCACTAGATATAATTAGATGATAAAATAAAATATAATGTGATTACTTATAAATATAATTAAATCCGATTACAAAAACATATTTTGAATTTATTCTAGAGAAATATTATTTTTGTAAATAATTAATTGAATTTATAATAACAATATACTTAATCTAATCACAACTATAAAATGAAGTGCTTGTCGGAATTTTGTTGTATGAAGTGCATTTGGATTTCATATTCATGTATCATTTTATTCTGATAATAGAGAATACATAAAATGAGGAATTAATTAGTAATGACTACATTGGTATCACCGGATATGGAAGACTCTTGAGATTCCAAACCTGTAGGATGGCAGCAACACCGACCGATCGTTTGGTGAACATATTTTTGACAAAACCCTCCTTTGCTGAATCCTTTAAATCTACAAAGTTCGTTGTATGTCATATCGTTTGTACATTTTGATCCCGCTATACAGGGTATGACTTCGACTGCATAAACAAACACATTAGCAAGATATTGTAAGTACCAAAATGATCAATTCCTAGTTTTATGAATTTGTATTATAGTGCATGCATGTTTATGTTTCTGATTCCAGGGAATTTTGATTATTTATTTTGACTCCGGCAAAATATGTGTTACCTGAAATTATTGATGGAAGGATGAGAGCAAACACCATCAACAAAACTAAGAGAAAATATGAAAACTTCTGAGTGGCCATTGTTTATGTTGCTAGAGAATACAACAAAAGTTTGTTAGAATATTCTTGAGAAACCAAAAAAAAACTGTAGAAAAGTACACTGATAGTAAGAATATTAGATTTTACAAAAATCTGAAAGATGTTATTGACTCTCTTTGAGATTCAAGTGGTTTCCTTTCAACATTTCTTATGAAATTATACAACCCAATTTACCTTTCTTTTTGATATATTTTGATGTTGGGAATTGACTGTTTATGTTTTGGCTATGGTTTTTCTATACTATGGCTTATATTTATTATTATTTCTTTCTCTTATTTGGTTATTTAAACAATGATGATTTGGTCAAAGGGGTTGTTATTAATTTATGCTCAGGTTCATGATTATGATTAAATAGTTTTGTTGACCACCATTTTATCTGAAGGGGTTATAATTTTTTTTCCTGTTTAGATAAATAGTTAAGCTGACTACAATTGTATAAGACTTGCTTCTAAACGTTGATAGAATCTACTTTAATTGTTTCGCAAACCGGCCGGTTTAAATTGAGTGGCCGATCTAAATCCGAACACTTAAACCAAAACCTAAATCCGGTTTAAGTTGACTGTACATTTGTCACCTCTTCTTCTTCACCAACTAACCCCATTTCTGCTTCTTCTTCTGCTTAGAGACAGAGAAATAGAGAGAGATCGCGTCGGCACAATCTGCAATTTCCAACATCGACATGTTTAACTCTACAGCGTTGGTGATTTTCGCCATTCTTTTCCTCTTAATCTCCGCCGATGCGTTCCCGATTCCGTCTCCCAACGGAGAGATCGACGCAATGTTGATCCGAAACAGTATCATCGGAGAAGATGAAGATCTAATGCCAACTGAGATCAGCCGGAGAGTACTGATGGCGCAGAAACGGTACATCGGCTACGAAACGCTAAGGAGAGACATGGTTCCTTGTCAGAAACCAGGAGCTTCTTACTACGATTGTCGCTCTGGACAAGCTAATTCTTACAGCAGAGGCTGTGACACCATTACCAGATGCGCTAGAGACACAAACGACATCAACACATGAAGGTAAGATCCAAGAAATTGCCAAAATTGGAAGCTTTTTGGCCGAGGCAAGTAAATTATATGATTAAGCTTTTGCATTGCTGTTGTTATATATGTGTTTTTGACATAAGAATTGTTATAATATATGTAACTCTGCCACTAGTTGGTTATCAATGTTCAATTATTGAGATCTATAAATTATATTAAGTTTTTTTGGTAGATTGATTGATAAATTTGGGTGTTTGTTTGCTTGTTTTTGGGTGCTTTTGGACCAAATTAGAATCTTTTCACTTAGGATTCTGAGATTTTTGCTAATTACACGAGCAAAGGAAAAATCGTGAGAAAGCAAATTAAACTTGCAATAAGTCCTGGAAATTCTCAGCGATGTGTTTCAGATTGGCATGAAAGAAAGGGAAGCAGTATTAAAATTATCATTAATAACACCAAATCATCTATAGTTTATTTTTAGTAAGTATAGAAAATCAAGAAAGTAGTCTTAACAATGTAAATAAACCACCAAATCTATAAACTCCAAAGAAATGAACATTGGAGGTCCTCAATTCATCTCTATAACGTATGAGTTTTGGTGATAAGACGTAGAAATTTGTCGAATTCAACACCGTGGATTTCTAGATTAATTCCTCTCAAGTACTACACTCAAAGTTGTACAAGCCCAAGTTTGCATCGAGAACCAGAAGAACCTCCTCATCATTCTTGGTCGAACGTACTGGTTTCATGCGTTTCGTAGGAAACGCTAATTCGAATCTTACTCCATAAACTCTCGAGGCCGTACTCGTTCACCACTTTGAATTTTAACCTGCCCCCTACGTAGTTCCGCCACTGGTTTCGGGTAAACAGTTCATGTTTCAGTTCGGATCAGATATTATCATGTACCCGAATACCAAGCCTTAAGACCCATTTTGGTATTTATCTAGAACGGGCTTGGACTCTTGAGTATTTTCAGTCGGGTTTGGGTTCCTACTTCGAGTCCAGTTTTTATTTTCTACCCCTCTCTTTGTAGGAACGTTCACATTCTTCTTGCAAAAGTAATAAATTTTGAAATTTTCAAAGCAGATTTTATCAGTGATGACATAGAATTGAAGAAAATGAAAACGAATCTTATAGCTAAATGCTATCAAAAATTTATATTGGAAAAGCCTTTTTGAATACTTAAGAGAACTTTGAAACGTGTACGATAATAACTACAACCATAAAATCCCCCACGAATCGAACCATGTGTTGTTCGTGTCCTAACACACATTATTAAAGATGAGCATTTGAGACATTCATTCAACAAAAGTCGCTAACACTGGGATGCCGAAAACAAGTTTCCCCTTTTTTTTTGGTTTCTCATTTGTTTGAAGAGTACAACGCTAAACAGAACACACAAAATAAAATCAAGAGGGAAACTAAACCAAAAACTAATTTAAGTTTCATGAAAAATGGAGAAAACAAGCACAACCTTCAAAAGCCAATAACCCTTATTAATACTGATATTTGGTCAACTTCATCAGAAGACCAATATCTCAAACTGTTCCACTCTCCCACCACAACCCAACACAAAACCACAAGTAGATCCGAACCTGAACCGCTTTGTCGACTCTCTCTCTCTCTCAGTACCTGTAGTGAGGAGGCTTGTATGGTCCCTCAATTGGAATGCTGACGTAGTCAGATTGGTCCTTTGACAGCTTTGTAAGCCTGGCTCCAAGCTTGCCCAAGTGAAGTAATGCAACCTTCTCATCCAAATGCTTGGGAAGAACGTACACCTTCTTCTCGTACTTTCCGCTTGCTTTCTCGTTCCAGAGCTCGAGCTGGGCAATCACCTGGTTGGTGAAAGAGCAAGACATCACGAAACTTGGGTGACCAGTGGCACAACCCAAGTTCATCAGACGACCCTCAGCCAAGACAATGATTCCAGCCTTGGTCTCTGGGAACACCCACCTGTCAGTCTGTGGCTTGATGGTGATACGCTTCACACCAGGGTAAGTCTCAAGTCCAAGCATGTCAATCTCATTGTCAAAGTGACCAATGTTGCACACAATAGCGTTGTTCTTCATCTTCCTCATGTGGTCGACCATGATGATGTCTTTGTTACCGGTGGTGGTGACAAAGATATCAGCTTCTGAGACAACATCCTCAAGGGTAAGAACCTGAAGTCCTTCCATCAAAGCTTGAAGGGCACAGATGGGATCAATCTCAGTCACAATGACTCTAGCACCAGCAGTCTTCATGGCAGCAGCACAACCCTTTCCAACATCACCATATCCACAGATAACAGCAACCTTTCCAGCGATCATGACATCAGTGGCCCTCATGAGACCATCAGGGAGTGAGTGACGGCAACCATACAAGTTGTCGAACTGTAAATCAAGAACAAATGAATTTATCAGTAACAGCACATAAGTGTAAACAAAACGTTGAATATAAAATCAAAGAAAGCATGAGAAATATTGACTTTTCATGCAAATTCTGTAACCAAGGAAGGACTTTTCTCTACTAGATCGTAATACTTTCAACAACCAACAATGAAAAGCTTGCTTCTACTTAGTGATTATGTTGTTGTTAAGCCTATCGCATCAAAAACTACAGAGCTAAAGACCTAGCAGATTTATCATCACTAGTAAAGAAACAAATCTGAAGATCAATACCTTGCTCTTGGTGACAGAGTCGTTAACGTTAATGGCAGGGAACAAAAGAGTTCCATTTTGCTGCATCTGGTAAAGCCTCTTAACACCAGTGGTAGTTTCCTCAGAGACACCAACAAGTCTCTCCTTCATCTTGTGGTACTTCTTAGGATCAACTTGAAGACCTTCCTTGATAATAGACAACACGATCTGAAACTCAGGGTTATCAGTAGAAGTAGGATCAGGAACTTGACCAGTCTTCTCAAAGATCTCCTCAGCTTTAACACCCTCATGAATCAAAAGAGTAGCGTCACCACCATCATCAACAATCAGATCAGGACCACCACCTGGACCCCAATCTAGAGCACGCTCGGTACACCACCAGTACTCCTGAAGAGTCTCACCTTTCCAGGCGAAAACAGCGGCGGAGTCACGAGCGATGGCTGCGGCGGCGTGGTCTTGAGTGGAAAAGATGTTGCAGGAACACCATCTGACTTCAGCACCGAGAGCAGTTAGGGTTTCGATGAGTACGGCGGTTTGGATGGTCATGTGAAGAGATCCGGTGATTCTAGCGCCTTTGAATGGCTGAGAAGGTCCGAATTCGGTACGACAAGCCATGAGTCCAGGCATCTCAACTTCGGCGAGCTCGAGTTCGAGACGACCGAAATCGGCTTGAGACATGTCTTTGACCTTGTATTCACGGCCACTTGAGGTCTTCTCGACGAGCAACGCCATGGTTGAGCTAGATCTGAGATTTGAATCCGAAAGGAGGCAGAGAGAGAGAGAGAGAGAAGTGTGTGCGAGGAGAAGAGAAAGGGAGTGACAGAGAATATATAGATGAGGTCAAAATGAAATGAACGGTTCAGATTGTTTTGAGGGTTTGGTGGATCTGGTAGAAGTTGTAATCCCGTGGATGACGGAACACGCTGCACGAGCGGTATGACCCGTGTTGTAAGCTTGTCGTGGGTTAGATCGGACGGTGATGTGGGAGGGTGGACACGTGGCTGTGTTTTATTTGTTTCAGTGAATCGTAGATCGTAGTTATTGACTTATATTGAGAACCCTAACGGGCCGTCACAGTAGCCCAAGTGAAGAATCAGTTGATATCTTTTCGATGACTATTATCAACTGTTGTTTATTTACGGTATATTTCTGTTGAATCTTGGTTTAACAATTCAAACTACATATTTAAAATTTGTAACATTTTTTCCCAAGAAAAACAATCTAGATCAGTTTATAGTCCCGCTTGTATCGCGCTAATGGTATCACTCACTCAACGGTCATATGGATTATGCATTGTTCTCGTATCATTTTCACTCTAAAGTCACTTAAGTTGCATTATCATTCTGCCATGAATTCCCTCGTCTGAAGTCATTTAATTTATGAGATCTCGTTCGTCTGATTGGACCACGAGAAACGTCCCATGTTCTCCGCTTATTGTAACGACATATTTCTAAATTAATGCCTTAGATCTACCACGACATGTGAATGTGACTTTTCTGTTTGTTTTTTTTTTTTGGTTAACTTTGGCTAAATCCTTTTACATATTTCAGAACATTTTGTTTATAAGATCCGTCAATTTTCATATTAAAATAGACAATTCAACCCGCTATATACGGAAAATTGAAATCTAGAACTTTTTATTTATTTTTGTATATATATAGGTTCTTTTTTTAATCAAAGAAACAAATATACAACTTATTCAAACCTAAATTATCAGATTTAACACCTAAATCCCAGTATGAATCCGTATTAAAGTTGGGTTGAAAATAAAAACAATAACTTGTTTTTGAAGAAAGAGTATCAATAGGTGCAAATGCAATAGCCACCAAGCATTTACACTAGTGGCATTGTGTGTGTGTGTGTGCTGTTTGGATCTGGACCTGCGCGTGTAGGAACGTCGGTGGATCTGACTGATCTTAAAAGATCAAAACAGAATTAAACAATGTGGTATTAATTATATTAATTATACTTTAGTATATATATATTTATTGTAATTATATTATGTTGTGTGATTTACCAAAAGAATCGTAATATTTCAAAGCAGCCGACAGTGAGAATCATAGCAATTATGTGGCGATGTGCGTTTCTTTTTTCTTGTTTTGGTGGTACTATGCAGATCTAACATGTTACTATCTTTATATGTTTATGAATTTTAAATGTACTTTTCGAATTTTAAATAGATCTTGTTCTCGATAGAAACTATATACATTGTACTACTTTTGCTATTAAACGAGTAACAATCGTATATTTCAATAAATTTATAATAGTCTATCTCCACCCATAATGTTTCACATCCGGGTGATACATAGCACTGACCATTTATTATCCCAAGACTTTGAGCACTCAAAAGACTATTTGATAAATTTATTCGAGAGTTATGAAACTGGTAGTGGTAGGTTTGGAAAATAAATTACACGAAATAAAAGCTGGAGGGTACTGGATTAAGACATTCGATTCTATTCAATCGACCAGAAAAGGACAACACTCGAGTTGTGTCAATTTCAGTGTAGCTTTTGGCTACAAAGGACATAAATATTTCTGAGTTAAGTAGACCAGTAATCTTATAGCTTATAAGACAGTGACAAAAGTTTATGGTAAGAAGATTGAGTAGTATCTTTGGGCTCTCCAAATAATGGTGAGTTTGTTACAATTTACGATGAATAATCTTGGTGACTGGTGGCTTATGCTATTCTTACAAATGGCCAGCACCAAGTCAAAATATATATCTTCTCGAGGAATTCTACGAGGCGACTCAACCCGATATATCCATATGTTTTTAGTATATGCACCGAAGTTTTGATCCAAATGCCTTAAAAGGCCGAGTTTCGAAAAATGATTTTGGAACTCCGAATATCATAAAACTGTCAATGATAGCTTATTCTTTTGTTGGGCAACGAAGGAGGAAACTAATGCACTAATGAACATTATTATTACAACTTATAAGTGAGATTCGGAGTCAAAATGTCAAATTTGGAAAAATGTTGAAGAGGAAGAGGATTTAAAGACCATTTTCAGCAGTTCTATTAATGTAATCTACAAAAAATTTATATATTATTTACAAAAAAATGTAATTTTATCGAAATTGTTTCTATTGGAAATCGATCGAAAATAATAAAATATGATATAAAAATATATTACTTCTTTCAGTATATGAGAAGTATTTATTAAAATTTTTAAATGTGATAACATACCGGTAAAACTATTTTTCAAAACAGAAAAAGACAACACAATTATTTGAAAAACGTGAAAATTTGGTATTTCATTTCTTTTTGTAAGCAAACCATGACGTATAAAAGAAAGAATTCATTCTAGGTTTTAATATATTTTAGGAATAATCTCACCGGTCATCATACAAGTTTAGCAGAAGAATAATCTCACCGGTTTCATTATGTAGTATGTCACCATGTCGACACCACAATAGGAGTATATATATGATATGACTCCAAAAGAATTGTTATTTAATTAAGAAAGTATTATAAGACAATACTTTTCGTTGTATTTGCGGAGGTAGGTGGGTTTCCAATTATACAGGTCTAAAAATCGAGGTTGGTGAAGCTTACTTTACAACAAAAGTCCTCCTCTATTATTCTACCACATGGAAAAAATTCACCAAAACGTGATTTACACATACTCTCACTTTATTCTAATATTTAATATTTTTGTATTCATATTTTACGTAGATCGTTTAATTTTCTACATGTCGAATAAATAAATAAACACTATTAAATTGACTTTAACGTTCAAACTTAAAAGTTTACTTTTACCAGCCTTTTTTCTTTACTGAGTAAATATTACCTGAAAAAGACATTTTTCTAACTTCAGTATTCTGTGTGTTTACGAAGAAAATGAAGATCTTCGTCACATCACATGTTGACCTCAGATCTGCCAATACCACTAGGCACTACGTTACTATTTAATGACCACATAATCAAATCTTAAATTGAAAAGACGATTTTGACCCTCACCGACTCACATGCATACAAAACCACCTACTCTCCTCTCCAAACCCCATGATCATGCCATTCTCTAGCAAATATTAAATACTTAATATTCTTTGATCAACCGAGGGCACGATGCAATAATAATAAATAAATTTGTTAACCATAACAACTCCTCAATCGTGTAGTTAGTTAATTAGTATGTCCACGAAAAAAGGTTTCAAAGGGAGGCTACCAACTATTTCTTGTTTATAAAAATGTGTGTTTAATGGCTCTTTTCATATGCTAAATTATAAAATTTGTGACAGAGAATATCTAAGACTTTAGTGGAATAACAAACTTATTTTTTCTCATTAGAAACTGAGAGTATCGAAAAATAACAATTTGTACACATTTCATTTGGCATTTTCAACATAAGCAAAATGGGCGAAAGAGTTGGATATGTTCTCTAACTATAATGTGATGTTAATTTGGATATGGTATCGATTAAGTGATCTAGTCAGGATGCTAAGCAAAGACCACCAATTTCTTATAATGTTGGGATAATGAATAGTGAGGCAAAGTGATGCTGTAGTTACACATATGATGAGTTGTCACTGAAATTATAACATAAACATAAACAAGGATATAGTCTTATAGAGGGTACGGTTACACATATGATGAGTTGTCATTGAAAATTATAACGTAAACATAAACAAGGATATAGTCATATAGAGGGTACGGTGACTTCGTGATTCTTAGTGATGATTGATGAATATGAACTAAGATTCATCCGCAAGTAACTTTAAAATCAGATTACTATGAAAATACAATTTTAATTTTGCGTTATCCGTTTTCAAGTGTTTCGTTTAAGACCGTATAAAGTTTTATTTAGCTTGGAGATATGTGAGAGACTATTTTTATCCGCAAAATTCATATGTTTAAATTCATCGTGAATACTTCCTTTGTGAAAAAGCTTTAAAAAATACATTATTAACATTTAAGGGGTTAATCACATAATATTGAAGCGGATAAATTGTTGAAATCTTCACAACATAGATGAAAATTTTGTGGTCGACAATGTTGACGTTGGTTTAATTACCTTTGCATTGTTAACACATAATACATCTTATTTACACCAGATGTACGACCATTTGAGTTTTGAAAGGTTAAACTATGAAAAACTATAGAGTTTCTTATTAAAATGTAATTACTCCTATCTAAAACACTGGGCTGAATCAAGATCATGGGCCCTCAAAGCCCTTTTTCCAATTTTAATTCCTCCGATTTATAGGGATTTATACAGTTTTTTTTTTTTTTTTGGAATCAATAGATTATATTTTTGTTTGTAATTACTTTTTATTTTCTACCAACAAATTCAATTTCTGATGTCAAAAAAATAAAAATAATCCGAGAGAGAGATTTACCCAACACAACCTTAAATGCAATTGGGCCTTAAGTATCCATCTAATCATAATTAATTAAGGGAAACAAATATTGGTAAGAGGGTAAAATAGTCAAAACACACTAAGCTTGTTCTCCTACCACACACACCTAACCAACTAACACCAAAATTAGCAAAGGAGGACAAATCCGTAATTTACCCCATTTTCTACTCCTCTTTTAAACCCAACCGCCTCTCTTCCCACTTCTCACTCTCTGATCTCAGATCTCTCCCTCCCTCTTTCTCCGATCTCAGATCCATTCAACAATCTACAAAGAAGATGGAACCAGTCTCTTCATGGGGTAACACCTCTCTCGTCTCCGTAGATCCAGAGATCCACGACCTAATCGAGAAGGAGAAACGTCGGCAATGTCGAGGAATCGAACTTATCGCTTCCGAGAATTTCACTTCCTTCGCCGTCATCGAAGCTCTCGGAAGTGCCTTAACCAACAAATACTCCGAAGGTATTCCTGGTAATCGTTATTACGGAGGTAACGAATTCATCGATGAGATCGAGAATCTTTGCCGTTCAAGAGCTCTCGAAGCTTTCCATTGTGATCCAGCAGCGTGGGGCGTTAATGTTCAGCCGTATTCTGGATCTCCGGCAAATTTCGCTGCTTACACGGCTTTGCTTCAGCCTCACGATCGTATCATGGGGCTTGATTTGCCTTCAGGTGGTCATTTGACTCATGGTTACTATACATCTGGTGGTAAGAAGATCTCTGCGACTTCGATCTACTTTGAGAGTCTTCCGTATAAGGTGAATTTCACCACTGGTTACATTGATTACGATAAGCTTGAAGAGAAGGCGTTGGATTTCAGGCCTAAGTTGCTTATCTGTGGTGGTAGTGCGTATCCTAGGGATTGGGATTACGCTAGATTTAGAGCTATTGCTGATAAGGTTGGAGCTCTTTTGCTTTGTGACATGGCTCACATCAGTGGTCTCGTTGCTGCTCAGGTATATTATAAGCCTATTCTCATTTGTATTGATATTGTGTTTCATGTAGATCTGGTTTTGTTTTAGCATTATGAATTGTTTAGAACGAAGATCTGCATTCATTGTGTCAAGTCTAGTGTTTTCAGGGTTATCAAATGTTCTTCTTCCCAAGAACGAATCATATCACATTGTTAAAGTCGTTTGATTTTACTTGTGCCGTCTCATTTTAGTCTCCTAGTTTATAGTTTAACTCCTATAAGAATGTTTAAGTGAACACAGGATGAGATTCAATTCTTTTCAGTAACTAAAACCAACCTATTAGCCTGATGAAGTTTGGGGATTACTCTAATGTTACTTGCCAAGATTGAGTTTTTTTTTTTTTTTTTTGCATTCACCGACAGAACTGATTGAGTTTTAATCATATTTACAGGAAGCTGCAAACCCATTTGAGTACTGTGACGTTGTGACAACCACAACCCACAAGAGTTTGAGGGGTCCAAGGGCTGGTATGATTTTCTACAGGAAGGGTCCAAAACCACCAAAGAAGGGTCAACCCGAGGGTGCAGTCTATGATTTTGAGGACAAAATCAACTTTGCTGTATTCCCTGCGCTTCAAGGTGGTCCTCACAATCACCAGATTGGTGCTCTAGCTGTTGCGTTGAAGCAGGCTAATACTCCTGGGTTCAAGGTCTACGCAAAACAAGTGAAAGCCAATGCTGTTGCCCTTGGAAACTACCTAATGAGCAAGGGTTACCAGATTGTGACCAATGGAACTGAGAACCACCTTGTTCTCTGGGATCTTCGCCCTCTTGGATTGACCGGTGAGTGAATTATATCTCAGAGAAAAAAACCCACTTTTGCGACCCTATGGTTTCTGGAACTAGTCCTGATGTTTATATATTCTTCTGTCAGGAAACAAGGTTGAGAAGCTCTGCGATCTGTGCAGCATTACATTGAACAAGAACGCAGTATTTGGAGACAGTAGTGCTCTTGCTCCTGGAGGTGTAAGAATCGGTAAGAGGGAAATTCTGAAATGTTCTTGACAATGGCCATTGAATCTCATTTGTGGGATCTTGCTAACATATAAATATATATGTGTTTGTGTAGGTGCACCCGCGATGACATCGAGAGGATTGGTGGAGAAGGACTTTGAGCAGATAGGAGAATTCCTGAGCCGTGCAGTGACACTGACGTTGGACATCCAAAAGACATACGGTAAGTTGTTGAAGGACTTCAACAAGGGTTTGGTGAACAACAAAGATCTCGATCAGCTCAAGGCTGATGTCGAGAAGTTCTCGGCGTCTTATGAGATGCCTGGATTCCTCATGTCTGAGATGAAGTACAAGGATTAGAGATCTTTCTCTATATGCAAGAGTAATCTTCTATTATTATCTACCATATATATAAAATATGCTTTTGTAGGATCGCCTTAAAGGCGAAGAGATGAAGATGCAAACAGTAAAAAAAAAGGGTTTTCTTTTCAGCTATTTCTTCTTGAATGTTTTTTTTCTTTTTCTTTTGGTTTCTTATTGAAATTGTTGTATTTTTGTTGGCTTTTTTCTAATAATATCAGCGAGTTTTTCTTTCCACTGTTTCAATTAAATACGGTGTGTTTGTATGGGTTTTAGTTTCATAGATTGAATTATTTGTACTCAACTAAGGAATTCTTGTAAATGCAAAAAAAAAAGAAAGTTTTACGAAAAGTAAAGAAAGAAATATCGTAAGTTGGGACGACGACGACGAAGATTTATACAGAGGAAGAGCTTCTCGCTATCGACGCCAGCGAAGCTTCCTATCTCTCCCATTCTTCTTGTTACGCTACTCCGACCGTACGTGATACGAGCTCCGGCCATGAACACGAACATCCAATTGAAATCCCCAATTTCCCTCGCCAGATGCATCATTACATCACTTCTTCTGCAGCTTATAACCGATTGTCGAGGTAAAGATGGAAAAGTGGATTCATCAGTCTCCCTAGAGATCTTTAGCTATTATTTTCGAATTTCTTATCGCTTAGAAATTTCTGGGTTCTTGGTGATCTCAATTCATTTGTTTTATCAACTTTTTCCCCATCTGATTCGATTTCCAAAGTTGTTATTTTCTCAATTGTTCATACCCCAATCCATTTATTAAGGTTTTTGTCACTACAATGATGATGTTAACGTTCTCCACTTGTGTGCAAATATGATTCTGTAGCTAAGCAATCTATCCGTTGGTTATTGACTTGTTTGTTGCAGCTAAATCTAGCTAGTGAGGTTGATAAGTGAGAAATGCAGCTTCTTAAGGTTCTTGATACCAATAGAGATGATATTGAGTGAAGACCAAGTTTTTTAAAAAGGTATTATGTTTAACATCAATGTCTTACTTTGAAAGCACCTCTCAGTTCATGCTATTAGGGTCTTATCTCGGTCTGTTTGCAAGTTTCATCTATTTCGATTGCGGTCTTTAAGTATGCAATGTGCAATCAAATTCATCTGATGGTGTGATTTTTTTTCATCTCTATGGATATGTTGTCTTTAGATACGGAAGAGCTTAATATGCTTGTTGTCTCCTTTGTAAATGGTCGGAAGAAAGTTTAGATGTCTCACTTGTCCAGTTTTGTATAGTCTCGAATCTCATTGCTGCAGCTTTTCATATGCATTATCCTTTAGAGAAGTTCCAGTGTGATCTAAATGATAATTCGTGAAAATTTGGGATGTTCAGGTGTTCTCCCGGGGAAAGTTGCAGTTGTTCAGCGACACAATAGATAAAAGTAACTCAACAGAAAGACAGATTCTCAAGATGAGAGACCCAAACAATACTATAAAAGAGAAGACACTTATTATTGATCATTTTTTCAGCGGAGAAGAAAAGCAGGAAAAGATTCTCATGAACCAGTCACGTTTATATGAAGTGAGAATGTGGCCGATGGCAAGTCCACAAAACAAACCAGGTACATAGCCTATTGCAGCTGCTACCCAGCTTAATCCTTTATCTTTCTCTTCCTTTTCTTTATCTTCTTCTTCTTCTCCACCGCATTTTTTTTGGAGAGGAGCACCGCAAAGCCCGGGATTCTCTGCGAAAGAAGAACTGTTCTGGCTTTGAATCTGAGTGCCTTGTGGTATTGGACCTTCAAGCATGTTGTAAGAGAAGTTCATCCGCGCTAGAAATGTGAGTTCCCCGAGCTCTCCTGGGATACTGCCGGATAATCTGTTTTGAGATAGATCCAATGATTGGAGATTGCTCAAGTTTGATAGAGATGGTGGAATATGGCCTGTGAATGCGTTGTTTGACATGTTGAGCACAATCAGTTCCTTGAGTATACCGATGGATTCTGGAATATCTCCTTCAAGTCTGTTTCCGGAGACATCGATGGTCTTGTAGATTTCGAAACCACTCCCTACCAGTTCCATATTCAATCCTTTGATCGTCAGAACCACAGATTTATGAAAGGATTCTTGGTCATCTCCTACAACCGTAAATCCAGGCGTATTATCAATAATGTCTACAAACGATGACATTACACTCCAACCAACAAAGTAATCTGATGGCAAGACTCCACTGAAGCGATTTTCTGAAATGTCAAAAAATCGTAGTTTGGAGAAACTTAAAGAATCTCCAGGAGAAAATATTGGCCCATGGAACTCGTTAGAACGAAGGACAAGCAGCTGTAGATTGGGCAATGATTTCAACCAGGATGGAAATGTGTCATTGATTCGGTTCTCTTCCACGTTCAGAAACTGGAGATAACTGCAGTTGATCAGTGACTTGGGAAATTGTCCTGATAACCGGTTGCTACCAACATCTAGTGATCTCAAGTAACCATGCAGAGATTCCTCTGGAATAACACCAGAGAGACTGTTATTTCGAAGATGCAAGATCGAAAGAGTTTTATTGGAAATCTCAAAACACGGGGGAATAGAACCGCTGAAGTTGTTGTTGGACAAAACAAGTGTCCCAATTTCGCATACTGCTCTAGGAATCTCTCCTGAAAACTTATTATCAGAGGCTATAAAGCTATAGATAGGATTTGGTAACATAGTTAGTTCTCCACTGAAGGCATTCTGAGCAATGTTTACATACCTCAACGTTGGTAGTCTCCATAACCATTCTGGTACTTGGCCTTCAATTTGATTGGCAGAGATGTCTAAATGATACAAACTGGTTTGGTTTTCCAGAAACTTAGGAAACTGAGAAATATTGCAGGATGATAAAATCAAGTGCATCATATGTGAGGGAAGATGGTGCGATGAACTGATATTCAAATTAATCCCTGAAAGATCAAGTGACCTAAGAGACTTGAGCTGCAAGAAGATGCTGAAATCAACAATGCCTCCTGTGTCCCAGAAAGAGAGGCTAAGAGCCGAAAGCCCGACTAGTTTCAATATAGATCTTGGAATTGGCCCATTGATATTGTTTTCTCCAATGTATAATTCTTGAAGGTTAGATGGTGAAGAGATATTCCCAATCTTAAGTGGACCGCTGAAGTCGTTTGTTCCCAGGTCAAGTTTAATCAACGAAGGGAGCATGAAGAGAGAAGAGGGGATGGTTCCAGAAAATGAATTTCCACTAATATCAAAAGCCTCCAGTTTGGAAAGGCTACTCATGTTAGATGGGAGCATAGCTTTGAACTGGTTAGAACTAAGGTCGACATTGGTGAGTGAGCTCAAGTTGAGTAGCATAAGTTGAAAATCTGTTAGTCGGTTTAGGCTGCTCATCGAATCTGGTCCTTCACTGGTGAACTCATTTTTAGAAATATCAAGATCAGTGAGATTAGAAAGACTTCCGAGTGAAGTAGGAATCTTTCCAAAGAAATTGCAACGATGAAGATTCAAAACCCTCAAAGATTTGAGATTGCCCATCGAATCTGGTAACTCACCGGTGAAATAATTCCAAGAAAGATCAAGATCAGTGAGATAAGTAAGATTTCCGAGTGAAGAAGGAATCTTTCCGGTGAATTTGCAACTAGTAAGACTCAAAACCCTCAAATGTTTGAGATTGCCCATCGAATCCAGTATCTCACCGGTGAGATCATCATTATAAGAAAGATCAAGATCAGTGAGGTAAGAAAGACTTCTAAGTGATGTAGGAATCTCTCCAAAGAGATTGCAACCAAGGAGGTTCAAAACTCTCAAATATTTGAAGTTGCCGCTGGAATCTGGTAGGGTACACGAAAGATCATTGTAGGAAAGATCTAGGCTCTGAAGATGTTGTAGTCTAAACAGGCTGCTATTAGATCTCAGACGGCCATTGAGATCACTGTTTCCGAGGTCTAACTCAACCACCACTCCCGTCTTAGGATCACAAGAGATACCACCCCAAGAACAGCAATCAGTGTTGTTCCTCCACTTCGCTGTCGTCTGAAGAATCAGCATCAAATCAGAATCGGGGCTTGGGATAGAGAACTCGTTCTTGAACTCCAAAAGAGCATCCCTCTGGTCTGGAAGACACAAGTCTTTAGCAATAACAAGTATTGAGTTTGAAAGGCAGAAGATTAAACACAAGCTCCATATTATTGTTATCATCTTGCTGTAGAATGTTTTTTCTGTGATTGGTTTTTATTTATTTTCTGTGAAACGAATTGATCATTGGATTGTCTCCATATTTTCGAAATAAATTAAAGCTTGACTTGAAAATTCTTCTGTAAAGACTAATCGCTTCCACAGAAAATCGAATATTCCTTTGACTATTCATCGCAGTTCTCTTGCCGTGTGGTGGAGGTTAATCTTTGAGGCTTTTGTTGCATGTGTTCCCTCGTTCTAGAGATTGAAATGCCGTGTGAGAATGAAACTGGAACCTGAGTTGATGAAGACAGGCGTGTGAGCTGTGGCACCAGCCGCCACTGTTATGGTGAAATCTTTTAGTTTATTAGAAACCCTCTGAAAGTTTATTGGTTTTTTTATAGTGATGCTTAGAATCTAGTCCTTTGTATATATGTGGCCGATAGTGAGTCTACAGAACAATAGTGACAACTGGTCTAACTATATTGATCATTCTGTTACAATTCAATTTCAGCTCTTGAAACCGAACATCATCAGGTTCGGAAACTAGGAGGCCCATGCATCCTCTGTTAAATAAGCAGCAACCGATTATATATCATCAGGTAATAATACAAACAAACCCCACTTTTTACGTGGAACTGGCTGCACAAAGTTTGTCTTTGGTGAGTTAGAGCTAATGGAGGAGCATTGCTACATATCCTGATTATAAAGAAGGTTAAAGGTTAGCACTACATCATGACACACCGGAACCAAAACTGCATCTAAACGGAGACACACCACACCGCAGCCAACAGAGATTTAAAATTACAAAACGAACAAGACATACATTAAAACTTCAAGTTGCATGAGCGTGCTTCCTTGCACAGTTTCACTCGGTTGACCACACCCAAAGCCCTCAAAATTGTTGAGTTTATCGAGTCCTTTACTGGTCACAATGTGCCCCATGAATCTTGAATATAACATTTTACTTCTTTTATTTTTCTTTTAAACACATACCACTTTATAAACCAGGCCAAGAAATTTTACAATTCTGATACAACAACCTAGTATATGAGCATATCCATACTTAGCTACTGATTCTGTAGCTAAGAAATCTATACATTGACTATTGACTTGTTAAGGTTTTGAAGTGATCAAAGTTCATGTTGGACAATATTATTCTGTAGTTAAGTATGGATATGCTCATACTTAACTTAGTTCTTATATGTGGTGTTTGAATTGACTGTGACTTTGTTAAGCTTTTCCATGACAATGGTGTATCCATCAAAGATGTCGAAGATCTTTTACGTTTAGCCCACAAAAACCTTGATTCAGAAAAATGGGGCCGTGCCTCGCTAACTGAGACACTTGATTGCAAAGAGGTACCCATTATCCACCTTATCTTGTTGATTTCAAAGCTTGTTTTTTTCTTTCTATTTAGAACTTTGGGAATGTGGTTATATTTCGCTTTAAAAACTGTTACTTTGCAGCTCCTGAAGCCAAACAGAATTAGGCTTGAATTGGGAGGTCAAAGGAGCATAAACAACAACGGATGCTTATGCTTCATGGCATCTTTACCAGGTAACATCAAAGAAAACCATTTCTCACACTCAACGACCTTGAAGCAAAAGTCTCACATCGTTCTAATTATAATACATTTAACTAGTTCAAAAAACTGGAGCTTATCTTTGGTGAGTAATAAGATAATCGAGAGCATTGTGACATTTGCTTAGGTTCTAGAGTTCTAGAGAACCTTTCTGATGCTGTCAGTGGCTAATAACGTGAAGGAGGAAGCTTAGAGATTAGCCTATAACCCCAAGAGTTAGTAATTAAAATGATGATATAAATCTAGTATACTAGATGCATCTCTTAGAGGATTTGCAAAATAGATATGAACATTGTATCTAGTTGCTATTGCTAGTCCATTTAATCAGTACTCACTCTCGGCTTATAAGTCTCTGTGGAACCTAATGGGCTCCATGGTAAGCTCTTCTTAGTACGTTGATTTAAACTTGGAATACCGATGTAAAAGACTTGAGAAAACTCTTTTCAAACTCTTTCATGAACAAATCTTAGAAACACAAAGCACAATACACTGATAAATAGAGGAAACTTCTCCACACAAGAGGCTCGAATCAAAGCAAATCAGGAACAAAACACTTGAAAGAAAGGACTTAGATCACAACAAGGAAACAAAAAAACTGAAACTGAAAACACATTAAAGCACTAGTGTAGAATGTTTTCGACTTTTGAATAGAGATGTTTTCGACTTTAGGTTCGCCACACCAGAGGAATATTTTCTGACATGACTACTAAGTATAGTATGACTAACTCTCAGAGTCTCAGCCAGTCAGCCTCAGTCAAAAGCAAAGCAATCATAAGTTTTAACCACATAGACCGAATAGTTACCATAAATGGAGCCTAATAAGCGTAGAGTACGTAAGAATATCTCTCAAGAGATGGAAGATGAGGTGGTAGATACTAGAAGGAAAATAAGGAGTATATATAATAGAAACAAGATCTTGAAGGTTTCAGCGACACAATAGATATAGGTAATGAGAAAAGTAGGAGACACTTATTATTGATCATTTTATCAGCGGAGAAGAAAAGCAGGAAAAGATTCTCATGAACCAGTCAAGTTTATATGAAGTGAGAATGTGGCCGATGGCGAGTCCACAAAACAAACCAGGTACATAGCCTATTTCAGCTGCTATCCAGCTAAATACTTGATCTTCCTCTTCCTTGTCTTCATCTTGTTCTTGCTTCGTTGCTTCTTCATCTTCTTCTCGGCCGCAGGGTTCTTCGAGAGGAGCACCACATAGACTGGGATTCCCTGTAAATGAAGAACTATCCTGGGTTTGAATCTGAGTGGTTTGTGGTATTGGACCTTCAAGCCTGTTGTAAGAGAAGTTCATCCGCGCTAGAAATGTGAGTTCCCCGAGCTCTCCTGGGATACTGCCGGATAATCTGTTTTGAGATAGATCCAATGATTGGAGATTGCTCAAGTTTGATAGAGATGGTGGAATATGGCCTGTGAAAGCGTTGTTTGACATGTTGAGCACAATCAGTTCCTTGAGTATACCAATCGATTCTGGAATATCTCCTTCGAGTCTGTTTCCGGAGACATCAATGGTTTTGTAGATTGTGAAACCACTCCCAACCAGCTCCATATTTAATCCTTTGTTCGTCAGAACCACAGATTTATGGTAGGCTTCTCGGATAGCTCCTAGAACCGCATACCCACGTGTACTATCATAAATGCTTACGACCGATAACATTGCACTCCAACCAACAAAGTAATCTGATGGCAAGACTCCAGTGAAGCGATTTTCCGAAATATCAAAGATTCGCAACTTGGGGAAACTCAAAGAATCTCCAGGAGAAAATATTGGCCCATAGAACTCATTAGAACGAAGGACAAGAATCTGTAGATTGGACAACGATCTCAACCAAAATGGAAATTTGTCATTGATTCTGTTATCTTCCACGTTCAGAAACTCGAGGTCAGTGCATTTGATCAGAGACTTGGGAAGTTGTCCTGATAGCTGTGGATGTCGGAATCCGCAATTAGAATCTTGTGGTTGTTTTTACGGGGATCTTTAGTCTTGTTAAACAAACAATGATCGAATCGAAAAGAGGAATGAGTGTTTTTGAATTTTGTGTATAGTATTAGTGTATTCTTTTTCGTCCCCTTTACAAATGTCATCGACTCGTATTTATACTCAATACATCGGATCAAACGTATTAAATTACTCGCTGACTTCACGCCGCGGATCTCGCGTTATTAATGTCGTTCGTTACGAATCTTCAACTCGGGACTTTAATGCGCTGTTTAAGTCGTGATCCTTCCGTTTCTGTATTAATGTCGGATCGTTCTTTAAACGGCCAAGCTTACGCTGGGCTATGAATTGGGCCCAATTCACCTCGAAGCCCATTGAATGCGGATTGGGCCGAAATGGGCCGAATCCGACATCCACAATAGCCAATTGTGACCAACATCAAGTGATCTTAAGCTAGCACTGATAGATTCCTCTGGAAATATACCAGAGAGGCTGTTATTCCAAAGATGCAAGACAGAAAGTGGTAAATTCCCAAAACACCTTGGAATAGAACCGCTGAAGTTGTTGTTGGATAAAACAAGTATATCAAGACTATCCAATTCGCATATTGCTCTAGGAATCTCTCCTGAAAACTGATTATCAGAGCCTATAAAATGAATGATAGACTTTGGTAACATAGGTACTTCTCCACTGAAGAAATTCTGAGAAATGTTTACAAACCCCAACTCTGGTAGTCTCCATAACCACTCTGGTACCTGGCCTTCAATTTGATTGGCAGAGATGTCTAAATACTCCAAACTGGTTTGGTTTTGTAGAAACGTGGGAAACTCGGAAATATTGCAGGACGTTAAAATCAAGTATTCTATGAGTGAGGAGGGAAGATGGAGAGTTGAACTGAACTTCAAACTAATCCCCGAAAGATCCAAATAACCAAGTGACATGAGAGGTGAGAAAAGACTGAACTCAACCATGCTTCTTGTATTCAGATAGGAGAGGTCAAGTGACTCTAGTGACTTGAGATGCAAGAAGATGCTGAAATCAACGATGCTCCTCCTTGTGTTCCAGAAAGAAAGGCTAAGTTCTGAGAGCCCGACTAGCTTCGATATAGATCTTGGGATTGGTCCATCGAAATTGTTTTCTCCAATGTATAAAATTTGAAGATTAGATTGTGAAGATATATTCCCAATCTCAAGTGGACCGCTGAAGTGGTTTCTTCCCAGGTTAAGTCTGTCCAACGAAGGGATCATGAAGAGAGAAGAGGGAATAGTTCCAGAAAATGAATTTCCATCTATATCAAAAGCCTCCAGTTTGGAAAGGCTACTCATGTTTCTCAAAAGATTAGCGAATCAAAAGAAAAAGACCCACAAAAATTTCACTTTTTATACGTTACCTTGTCCACAATAATAAAATCAAATCACCAGTAAATGAAACAAAATCAAAAAGAAGAAAATATCTGGAAGCTAGAGAAGTAGCAATAGAATATTCGAATCGTATCAAACCTTTTTCATCTCTTCCATTTTTGTACACCAAAACAAAATCAAGAAATGTAGAAGACGTAATAAATGATTTTTTTCCGTTTTTTTTTCTTGGTGATGAAACGTAATGTGAAATTGATTTAGGGTTCTTTGTTGTGATGATGGAACTGAATCTGAAAAAAAAATGAAAGCAAAGAAGAGAAGAGGACAGAGAGATACAGTAGTATTGTAACGAAATTATAGGAAACTAATAGAACTAACTCGAATGCATAACACACTTATAATACAACTCAAAACATTAGAGTTACACATATACACAAACATTTAAATTTAGACCGTTTCGGTTCTACTGTATTGGTTTCTTTTTGTTTTGTTCATAAAATTAATCCTCTGTAATACAACAATCCTCTGTAACCACTACTAATTCTTAATCAAAGTTTCATGCTATAACTATTATACAGTTTTTGTTTCTACATATAAAACGTTGCAGACCAAATTCGTTACGACGATATTAGAACATTAATTTAAAAGGACAAGGAGATATTTTATCTTTCAAATAAGTGTAGAATGTAGATTGATAATATGATTTTCAAACAAGTCTTGAGAAAGTTTATTGAATGCTTACTTAAGTAAAGAGGGAAACAATTCTCATGAACCAGTCACGTTTGTGTGAAACCAGAATGTGGCCGATGGTGAGTCCACACACAACACCAGGTACGTAGCCTATTGCAGCTGCGATCCAGCTAAATACTTGTTCTTCTTCTTCCTTTTCCTCATCTTGCTCTTGCTTTGTTGCTTCTTCTTTTCCGCCGCAGTTTTTTTTTAGAGGAAGACCACAGAGTCCAGGATTCTCTGTGAAAGAAGAACTATCCTGGGTTTGAATCTGAGTGGTTTGTGGTATTGGACCTTCAAGCCTGTTGTAAGAGAAGTTCATCCGCGCTAGAAATGTGAGTTCCCCGAGCTCTCCTGGGATACTGCCGGATAATCTGTTTTGAGATAGATCCAATGATTGGAGATTGCTCAAGTTTGATAGAGATGGTGGAATATGGCCTGTGAAAGCGTTGTTTGACATGTTGAGCACAATCAGTTCCTTGAGAAGACTGATGGACTCGGGGATGTCTCCTTCGAGTCTGTTTCCGGAGACATCAATGGTTTTGTAGATTGTGAAACCACTCCCAACCAGCTCCATATTTAATCCTTTGTTCGTCAGAACCACAGAGTTATGATAGTATCCCTGGAAAAAATGCTGAATTATTCTATCCACGACTGACGACATTGCACTCCAAGGCGCAAAGTAATCTGATGGCAAGACTCCAGTGAAGCGATTTTCCGAAATATCAAAGATTCGCAACCTGGGGAAACTCAAAGAATCTCCAGGAGAAAATATTGGCCCATAGAACTCGTTAGAACGAAGGACAAGAATCTGAAAATTGGGCAACAATTCCAACCAGGATGGAAACGTGTCACTGATTCGGTTATCTTCCACGTATAGAAACTCGAGTGCACTGCAGTTGATCAATGATTTGGGAAGTTCTCCTGAGAAAAGATTGTGACCAACATCAAGTGATTGCAAGCGATCACTGATAGCTTCCTCTGGAAAAATACCAGAGAGGTTGTTATTCCGAAGATGCAAGACATAAAGATGTAAATTCTCAAAACACCGAGGAATAGAACCGCTGAAGTTGTTGTTTGACAAAACAAGCATCACAAGATTATCCAATTCGCATATTGTTTTAGGAATCTCTCCCGAAAATCGATTATTGGAGCTGAACAAGAAATTCATAGAGTCTACTGGTAACAAAGGAAATGGATCCTGGAATATGTTTGAACTTATGTCAAGCATATATAGTTCTCCACCTCCTTGAATAACATCTGCTGGTCCTTCGAAACCATTGAAAGAATTATGAGAGATGTTAATAGACTGCAACTCTGGCAGACTCCATAACCACTCCGGTACTTGGCCTTCAATTTGATTGGCAGAGATGTCTAAAGAATACAACTTGGTTTGGTTACGTAGAAATTTGGGAAACTCGGAAATATTACACGACGATAAAACCAAGTATTCTATGGGTGAGGGAAGACTGACGGGTGAACTGATCTTCAAATTAATCCCTGAAACATCCAAATAACCAAGTGACAAGAGAGGTGAGAAAATACTCAAATCAACAATGTCCGGATTGAAATTATTTCCTCCAAGAATTAATACTTGAAGTTTAGATTGTGAAGAGATATTCCCAATCTCAAGAGCGCTGAAGTGGTTTCTTTGCAGGTCAAGTTCAACCAACGAAGGGATCATGAAGAGAGAAGAGGGAATGGATCCAGAAAATGAATTTCCACCAATATAAAAATACTCCAGTTTGGAGAGGCTACTCATGTTAGATGGGAGCATACCTTTCAACTGGTTAGAACCAAGGTCGATATCGGTGAGCGAGTTCAACTTGAGAAGCATATCGGTTAGTCGGTTAAGGTTCCCCATTGAATCTGGTCCTTCACGGGTGAAATCATTATAGGAAAGATCAAGTTGAGCGAGATAAGAAAGATTTCCGAGTGAAGAAGGAACCTTTCCATAGAAATTGCATTTACCAAGATTCAAAACCCTCAAATAGTTGAGATTGCCCATCGAATCTGGTATCACACCGGTGAAATCATTAAAAGAAAGATCAAGATGAGTGAGATAAGAAAGATTTCCGAGTGAAGAAGGAATCTTTCCAAAGAGATTGCAACCACGAAGACTCAAAACCTTCAAATATTTGAGGTTGCCGATGGAATCCAGTAGCTCACCACCCTTCAAACCATCATTATAAGAAAGACTTCCGAATGAAGTATTACAACCAAGATACAGCTTCTGAAGATGTTGTAGTCTAAACAGGCTGCTATTAGATCTCAAAGGGCCATTGAGATCACTGCCCGCTAGATCTAACCCAACGACATTGCCCGTCTTAGGATCACAAGAAACACCATCCCAAGAACAGCAATCAGTGTTGTTCCTCCACTTCTCGCTTGGGACATGGAATTCGTTCTTGAACCCCCAAAGAGAATCCCTCTGGTCTGGAAGACACAAGTGTTTAGCAAAAACAAGTATTGAGTTTGAAAGGCAGAAGATTAAACACAAGCTCCATTTTACTGTTATCATCCTCCTCTCTCTACAAGAATACATCATATTTTTTGTTTGATTTGTTTTGTTTCTGTTTTTCTGTACGTGAAACGATTTGATGATTGGATTGTCTCATATAAAATTTGTGGGAAACCATTAAAGCTTGACTTAAAAAGTCTCCTGTGAAGACTAGTTGCTTCCACAGAAAATCGAGTACCTGACTCTATATGATTGGAGTGACTCTTAATTACATTTGTGGAGGAGATTAAAGCTTGTCTTACACGTCTCCTTTGAAGACAGCAATATGAGGTATTTCTCCACAAAAACTATATAATTTCCACAAACGCCAATTCTTCCAGCCGTGTGGTGTGGGTTAATAATTGCTGAAGATTCCTTTGATTATTCAAAACCACAAACGCAATATCTCGACCGTACGGTGGGGGTTAATCACTCAATCCCTTTGGATTGATCATTTTCCGCTCTTCCTAGAAATATCGGAACATGTTTTATTGTTTTAGAATCTTGGTTCTATTCCTCTTTTAAAAGCTTGAATAGAAACAAACAAACCCCATTTTTTACGTGGAACTGGCTGCCCTAAGCTAGTCTTTGGTGAGTAAGAATCTAATTGAGAAGCATTGCTACATATGCTGATACCGTCCCTTGCTTATAAGGAAGGTTAAAGGTTAGAGTAGACTATAATGACATCAAGAGAAAGTCTGTGTAATGGTATTAAATGATGCAATTCACTTTCAAATGCTACATTGTATGTTTCTGTACAGCAAGATTTCACTTTCAGTTTTACGACCATCCATCATCTGAAAACTCAAAACCAAAGCCATCATCATATAAACAGAACAACTACCACAAATGGAGTCATATAAACCTGATCATTCATCTCTGTTATGAAAGATTAGGCTTCAGATTCACTGGAGAAGGTGACTAATCCAAAACCTCTGGACCTTCCTGTGTCTTTGTCTCTAATCACGATTGCTGCACAAAAAAAAAAAAAAAAAACTCTTTTCTTTAATGAGAAACTTAAACCACACTGAACAACATAATTTCTTTTGGTGACTAATCCAAAGGCTATACTCAAGCAATCGTCCGTAGAGATCTGAAGCAGTCAAATATACCAAACGTTACCTTGTGAGCACGTAAAAAGTGGTAAAGATGCTATAAAAGCATAACTATCGGTTGCTGCATATCGTAACCGCTTCAGCAAATTTTCAAAATCAAGATCTCATAAAAGAAATAAATCCTACGTAAAACTTGTTAGCCACGTAACGTGAATCCTAAACAGACAGATTTAGATTGATTGATTTCAAGCTTAATTTGACACATAAAGATGGAGTGAGAATGGATCTTAATATATTTTCTGATCAAAGGAAGATTGCTCAATATAAAAATCTCTTATCATGAGAACATAGCATATTCAAGTCCCATAGACGTGGTTCTGACTAAGCATACATAAATTATAAATATGCCGTTTCTATTAAATACTCAACCTTTTAACGAAGACAATAATCATACGAAAATGGTAGAGTAATGTATCAAAGATAGTTAAAGAATTATCAATCATACAAAATCAGTATAAATTGTGTCTTGTAACTAAGACATGCCACTCTGTATGAGGGAAACGTCTGAACTAAAACAAGCAGAGAATGATTAAAGAGTTATGAAGTATGGGGAAAAAGGAATACAACACGTTATCTATTAGTGCATATGGTTATCTTAAAAATGAATAATGTTTGCGTTAAGGTATATCTTAAGGGCAATTGCTATATATATCTTGCAAATTGCAATTAAGAATAAAATTGTCATGACTATTAGTTGTCATGGCAATACTAAATTAGTTTCCTAGGTGAACACATTGGAGTACAAAAATGTTTATGTCTTTTGCTCTGTTTAAAAGACAGACTTGACTTGGAATAACTTGCTAAAGGCATCAAAAAGTCATACTTAATTCTAAAAATTCAGAAAAGTCAAATGGTTAGTTTTGTGGGTACACACATTATATAAAGACCCGCCAAAAGTCTCTCTATCCTTCCAACAATCTTAGAGATGGAACCAGTCTATTCTTGGGGAAACACGCATCTTGACTTCGTCGATCCGGAGATCTACGACCTAATCGAGAAGGAGAAACATCGTCAATGTCGAGGAATCGAACTCATAGCAGCCGAGAATTTCACTTCCGTGGCCGTCATGGAAGCTCTCGGAAGTTGCTTAACCAACAAATACTCGGAAGGTATGCCTGGTAATCGTTACTACGGAGGTACCGAGTTCATCGATGAGATAGAGAGTCTCTGCCGCTCACGCTCTCTCGAAGCCTTCCATTGCAATCCAGAGAAATGGGGCGTTAACGTTCAGCCTTACTCTGGTTCCCCTGCGAATTTCGCAGCCTACACCGCCTTGCTCCAGCCTCATGATCGTATCATGGGGCTTGATTTGCCATCAGGTGGTCATATAACGCATGGTTACTATAGCTCTGGTGGGAAGAACATCTCCGCGACCTCGATCTACTTTGAAAACCTTCCCTACAAGGTGGATTCCAAGACTGGTTACATTGATTACGACAAACTTGAGGAGAAAGCTATGGATTTTAGGCCTAAGTTAATTATCTGTGGAGGCACTTCTTACCCTAGGGAATGGGATTACGCGAGATTCAGGGCTGTCGCCGACAAGGTTGGAGCTTTTTTGCTCTGTGATATGGCTCATAACAGTGCCCTCGTTGCTGCTCAGGAAGCCGCAGACCCGTTCGAGTACTGTGACGTTGTGACAACGTCAACTCACAAGAGCTTGAGAGGTCCAAGGGCTGGTATGATCTTTTATAGAAAGGGACCAAAACCAGCCAAGAAGGGCCAACCCGAGGGTGAAGTCTACGATTTCGACGCAAAAATCAACTCTGCGGTATTCCCTGCGCTTCAAAGTGGTCCTCACAATAACAAGATTGGTGCTCTAGCTGTTGCGTTGAAGCAGGTTATGGCTCCTAGCTTCAAAGTTTATGCAAAACAGGTGAAAGCTAATGCTGCTTGCCTTGCAAGCTACCTAATAAATAAGGGATATACTCTTGTAACCGATGGAACTGATAACCACCTTATTCTTTGGGATCTTCGCCCTCTTGGATTGACCGGTAAGTGAATAATCACTAACCTTTGAGACCATATTTTATACTGAACTAATTTCCTGATGTTAAATTCTGTTTCTGCTTCTGCTAGGTAACAAGGTTGAGAAGGTTTGTGAATTGTGCTACATTACTTTGAACAGGAATGCGGTATTCGGAGACACTAGTTTTCTTGCTCCCGGAGGTGTAAGAATCGGTATGAGGGAGTTGTGAATTGTTCTTAACAACGACCAACTGAATTTCATTGTTTGAATCTCTATAAATTTTGAAGGTACACCGGCGATGACATCGAGAGGATTGGTGGAGAAGGACTTTGAGAAGATAGGAGAGTTCCTGCACCGTGCCGTGACAATCACGTTGGACATCCAGGAGCAGTACGGTAAGGTGATGAAGGACTTCAACAAGGGTTTGGTGAACAACAAGGAGATCGATGAGATAAAGGCTGACGTTGAGGAGTTCACGTACGATTTTGATATGCCTGGATTTTTCATCTCTGAGTCAAGGAACGATTAGAGATCTCTCACTCTCTACCCAATAGTAATCTTCTGTTATTTGTGTTTTTGTATGTTAAGCAAGCAAACAATAAAAAACTAATAAGCTTCAGTTATTTTTTCTTCTTGACTATTTTATTTCGTTGGATTTCTTAATAGTAACAGCAAATTTACTATATTTAACGAATAAATACAGAGCCGTGCCACAATGGAGAAAACCAAATAGGGCATCAAATTTTGGGAAAACATTTAGGGCCATATATTTACTCTTAATAGAGATAGAAATATATTTATATGAGACTTATGGTGAAAATAATGTGTTAATACGAAGTAAATATTGAGCTTCAACAATCCATTGATTTGGCCACATTGATTTGTTGAAAGAAGTGTTTCAAGTCTTGAGTGACTTGGCTAGCTTATCTATCGAAAGAGAATTATTAGAAACGTTGATTTTGAAAGTTTGGCTAATTATCTTGTGGACAAAAATGGAAGGAAAATGTTTTATAGCAAATTTTTTGTTTTATTAATGTACATTATTTTTTTTATTGAATTGGGGCATTTTTTTTATTTTAGTCGCTTCTGATATAGTTTCTGGGTTGACTCGTATTATTCGGATTAATACGGTTAAGGTTTCAGTATAACCACATGATTTCAGTTAGGATTCGTTTTGTAATCGTATATATCTTAAATTTTAAAAATTATTTGTAGCTTAGAAATTTTCTGGTCTGTGGATTCAAATTTTATATTTTGGATATGTTAAAAGTGCAATAAACCATTTTAAGTTTTACTGTCTTTTTTTATATTAAAAAAACTCATTTTAAGTTGAATAACTAAACTAACATTTGATTCGGGTTTAATTCGAATATTTCTTTCTCGGTTCGATTTAGTAATTCGGTCTATCCAAGAGGCCCTACGAGATTCTGCGTTTGTTGTCGTCAAATTGGTGGAAGGCATAAAATGCCAAGATAACCTCTCTGTTTTTTTAGTTGTACGTTTCGGATAGAAATATGTGTTACATTCTCGATTATGATCTTCAAAAGAATGGTTTGAAAAGAAATTGTAATTAATTAGAGGAATCCCGGAGCATTGGTTTGGTAATCCATACTTATTCATTTCAAGCCTACGTATAAGAGTGAAATCATCATGCACTTGGTTTGGTAAGTATACACGGCGTGATCAGTTCTTTGGTGTATCATAATGAATCTGTTCAGAGCGGAGTACGTGGTGCCCCCGTGGAGTTTAGAAAACCTATAGACTCCCAAATTGATGGTAAAGTTGCTGAGTATGGTTGTGAAGACTAAAATAACTGTCGATGATGTTAGTGCCTTATAGGGTTTGTCTTCAAAAATATTCACACAATATATATGCTAATATAAACTATATTGTGTTTTTGTGTATTAATTGATTCAGGTAATGGATACAACTGAAGAGCTTAAAATCAGTCATTATAAGCTATACAAATGTTTTGATTTTTTAGTTGTTGCCAACAATAAAATTGAGGTTGCCCAAGCATTTGTGGTCTAGTGGTAGAAGAAGTTTTGGTGATCAAGGGTGAAACTCTCATATCCGAATACGATCCTCCTTGAAAACAAAAATCATTTTCGTTTGGAAAGTCTGTCAGTTGGACCTTGGTCCAATTGGTTTATCTGATAGTTAGAAATACAGACGGCCTGAGTACTTTCTGCCATTAGTTGGAGTAGAGTTTGTCTCCCTGACATTAGTCGGAAAGCATTTCAAACTCGGGAAATATAGTGTGGTGGTCCTTCGAGGAGAAGTCCATTCTGAAACACTTCGGTGCCTTTTACCAAAACTGACCGATCAACCGATAGGGTTCATAAAATAAATTAAAATAAATAAATTTAGGTTTTCGTTATGCTAAATTCAAAAATGTGGATCAATATACCTCATACTGAGATATACAAATAAGAAAATCGAGTTGGAAATTGGCCCAATAGAGTAAACAAATAGGCTAAAAAAGCCCAAAACAAATTGGTTAGAGCCACCCGAATGTTGGAAAGCCTTAACCGGATGTTCGAAGAACCGATGTGGGACAAATACTTTATTCCTTAACTTGAAGCCTCTGTCTCTTTCTCTGTTCCTGTTTTCGCTCAATTTATGAAGAAGCTCGTTTCTTCTTCTTCGACCGTTCCGCGATGTTGGTAACTACTGTTTGTTGCTTCACATTCTTCCTTCGTCCAAGAAGTTTACTTTAGCTATGCAATTTCTGTGTGAGTTGATTGATTCGACATCTAAGGAAGAAGAAGATGTGTTCAGAGTTTTGGTTTATGCTAGTGATGAATGTAATTGGGATATATCTTGTTGTTTTCGATATGGGTTTGGTAGAAGATGATGAGTTTAGGGTTTTTAGAACGGTGATTGATTCGGGCTTTAGTACTTGATGTCAAGACATACCGAGCTCTTATAGGCTGCTCTTGGGAGTTGTTTAGGTGTTCTCCTGGGGAAGGTTGCAACTGTCCAGATATGTGTAGACTCCAACATCTTATTGAGGATTCAACACTTGTAAAGGTTTGTTTATATTTTATGAAGTTGTCAAAGTTTTTGTTGTGATCAATTAACATAGTTCTGATACATATATATAGGTAGGTATTGGAATTGATGGTGACTCTGTGAAGCTTTTCCATGACTATGGAGTTAGTATCAAATCAAAGATGTTGAGGATCTTTCAGATTTAGCCAACCAAAAAATTGGTGGAGATAAAAAATGGGGCCTTGCCTCACTAACTGAGACACTTGTTTGCAAAGAGGTATCTGTTATTCACCTTGTCTGGTTGATTTCAAAAGCTTGATTTAAGTTTTGATAACAGTAGTGAGAACTGGATTTATCATATTTCCAGTCTTCCTAGAAATAGCAGTACAACACTATTCTGCTCTGCTGTTTCAAAAGTGGGAATCTTGATTCTATTTCGCTTTGAAAATTTGTCTGTTACTTTGCAGCTCTTGAAGCCAAACAGAATCAGGCTTGGGAACTGGGAGGTTCATCCTCTATCAAAGCAGCAGTTACAATACGCAGCAACGGATGCTTATGCTTCATGGCATCTTCACCAGGTAACAACTAAGAAAAACCAGCTTCTTATACTTAACTATCTTGAAACAAAAGTCACACGTCGTTCAAATTATACTACTTGTAACTTGTCGAAAACCTGGAGCTTATCTTCGGTGAGTTAGAAGCTAATGGCGACCATTGTTACATTTGGTTAGGTTCTTAAGGACCTTCCTGATGCTGTCAGTGGCTCATAACGTAAAGGAGGAAGCTTAAAGGTTAGCCTATAACCCCAAGAGTTAGCATCAAATGATATGATACACCTAATCTAGTCAAGTAGATGCAATTCTTATGGGATTTACAAAGATATTGAACACAGTATTTAGTTGCGGTCCATTTAATCTTCCAGAAACTAGTGTGCTTCATGGTAAGTTCAGCAATACAAAATATATAAAGATAAAATTAACTCAACAAAAATACAGATTCTCTAAATAAGATACTTACTTTTCATTTTATCGGCTTGACGGAGAAGAAAAAATAAGCAACTCTTAGCCTATGAAGTGAGAATGTGGGCGATGGTGAGTCCACAGAACACACCAGGTACATATCCTATTGCAGCTGCTATCCAGCTAAATACTTGATTTTTCTCTTCCTTTTCTTCATCTTCATCTTCTTCTTGCTTTGTTGCTTCTTCTTCTTCTTCTTCTTCTCCACCACATTTGTTTAGGAAAGGAGCACCGCAAAGCCCGGGATTCTCTGCGAAAGAAGAACTATTCTGGCTTTGAATCTGAGTGGCTTGTGGTATTGGACCTTCAAGCCTGTTGTACGAGAAGTTCATCCACTCCAGAAACGTAAGTTTCCCGAGCTCTGGCGGGATACTGCCGGATAATCTGTTTTGAGATAGATCCAATGATTGGAGATTGCTCAAGTTTGATAGAGATGGTGGAATATGGCCTGTGAAAGCGTTGTTTGACATGTTGAGCACAATCAGTTCCTTGAGTATACCAATCGATTCTGGAATATCTCCTTCGAGTCTGTTTCCGGAGACATCAATGGTTTTGTAGATTGTGAAACCACTCCCAACCAGCTCCATATTTAATCCTTTGTTCGTCAGAACCACAGAGTTATGATAGTATCCCTGGAAAACTCCTAAAATGTGAACCTGAGGCGTAGTATCAAAAATGTCTACGACTGATGACATTGCACTCCAACCTGCAAAGTAATCTGATGGCAAGACTCCAGTGAAGTGATTTTCCGAAATATCAAAGATTCGCAACTTGGGGAAACTCAAAGAATCTTCAAGAGAAAATATTGGCCCATAGAACTCATTAGAACGAAGGACAAGAATCTGTAGATTGGACAACGATCTCAACCAAAATGGAAATTTGTCATTGATTCTGTTATCTTCCACGTTCAGAAACTCGAGGTCAGTGCATTTGATCAGAGACTTGGGAAGTTGTCCTGATAGCCAATTGTGACCAACATCAAGTGATGTCAAGGTTTCACTGATAATTTCCTTTGGAAAAACACCCGAGAGGCTGTTATTCCGAAGATGCAAGATTGAAATAGTTTTGAAATTCTCAAAACACCGGGGAATAGAACCGCTGAATTTGTTGTTAGATAAAACAAGTGTATTAAGACTAACCAATTCGCATACTGTTCTAGGAATCTCTCCCGAAAACTGATTATCAGAGGCTATAAAGCTATAGATAGAGTTTGGTAACATAGGTAGTTCTCCACTGAAGGAATTCTGAGCAATGTTTACAAACGACAACGTTGGCAGTCTCCACAACCACTCCGGTACTTGGCCTTCAATGTGATTTGCAGAGATGTCTAGATAAAACAAACTGGTTTGGTTTTCTAGAAACTTGGGGAACTCAACAATATTGCAGGATGCTAAAATCAAGGTGCCCGTGGCTGAGGGAAAGCTGAGAGTTGAACTGATCTTCAAATTAATCCCTGAAAGATCCAGCTCATCAAGTGACATGAGATGTGAAAAAAAACTCAAATCAACCATGCTTCTTGTATTCAGATAGGAGAGGTCAAGTGAACAAAGTGACTTGAGATGCAAGAAGATGCTGAAATCAACAATGCCCCTTCCTGTGTTCCAGAAAGAGAGGCTAAGATCCCTGAGCCCGACTAGTTTTGATAAAGATCCCGGAATTGGTCCATTGAAATTGTTTTCTCCCATGTACAAGTATCCAAGTTCGGAATGTGAAGAGATATTCCCAATCTCAAGAGGACCGCTGAAGTCTTTTCTTCGCAAGTCAAGTACTCAACGAAGGGATCATGAAGAGAGAAGAGGGAATGGATCCAGAAAATGAATTTTCACTAATATCAAAAGACACCAGTTTGGAGAGGCTACTCATGTTAGATGGGAGCATACCTTTCAACTGGTTAGAACCAAGGTCGATCCAGGTGACCGAGCTCAAGTTGAGTAGCACAAGTTGCAAATCTGTAAGTCGGTTTAGGTTGCCACCCGAATCTGGTCCTTCACTGGTGAAATCGTTATAAGAAAGATCAAGATGAGTGAGATAAGAAAGACTTCCGAGTGAAGATGGAATCTTTCCAAAGAGATGGCAAGTACGAAAACTTAAAGACCTCAAATATTTGAGGTTGCCGATGGAATCTGGTAGGATACCGGAAATATTATTGGAGCTAAGTTCTAAGCTCTGGAGATGTTGTAGTCTAAACAGGCTACTATTAGATCTCAAAGGGCCATTGAGACAACTGCTCATGAGATCTAACTCGACGACCTTGCCTGTCTTAGGATCACAAGAGACACGATTCCAAGAACAGCAATCAGTCTTGTTCCTCCACGTCTCTGTTGCCTTTTCACACTTCATATGGGGATCGAACTCTTGGACGTAGAACTCGTTTTTGAACTCTAAAAGAGCATCCCTCTGGTCGGGAAGACACAAGTCTTTAGCAATGGCAAGTATTGAGTTAGAGAGGCAGAAGATTAAACACAAGCTCCATATTACTGTCATCATCCTCCTCTCACTACAAGAATGCATCCTTGTTTTATTTCTTCTGTGAAACGAATTGATCGTTGCTTGACTTGACAAGTCTCCTGGGAAGGATAATTGCTTCCACAGAAAATTGAATATCTGACTCTTAATTGCTAGATCCTTGGATGACACTTACTACATCTGTGGAGGAGTGTTATAAGAATTCATCATCATTTTTCGCGTGTGGCCATCGACAGTTTCTACTTAGTCAAAGGAGTGTTTTTTTGTTGAAAATGAAAGAGTGTCTACTGTTGAATGAAAATAAGAGGAATTGGTTGCTCCATTTGTCAACAAAAGTGTGGTTGTTTGTATGGGATGGGTTTAAGTTTCTGAAAGATTGAATTTGGTTTCTCATCGACATGATCTGATACATCGTTATGCCAATATCCCTAACATGGGACAATTCTAATGTGAAGCAAAGGTTATGGTTACGTGATGAATAATCAAAATCATACAAAAATTGTATAAAGCGTGTCTCGGGCAATTTAAAACACACAACTATATTGTACAGTGTGGGAACGTTTAAAATTAAAAACAAACAATACAAACATTTAAAGGGGCCGACGAGACTCGTCCAAAGCATTAATTTTTATTTTTTTGTTTCAGTAAAAGAAATGTCATCGTCAAATTGGATCGACGACGCTTTTACAGAGGAAGAGCTTCTCGCTATCGACGCCATCGAAGCTTCCTACAATTTCTCCCGTTCTTCTTCTTCTTCTTCCTCTGCTGCTCCGACCGTACAAGCTACAACCTCCGTCCATGGCCACGAGGAGGATCCAAATCAAATCCCCAATAATATCCGTCGCCAATTGCCTCGTTCCATCACTTCTTCTACATCTTATAAACGATTTCCTCTCTCCCGTTGCCGAGGTATGAAACTTCTTCAAATCCCAGAGATCTTTCTGTTCTATTTTCCAATTTCAACTTCTTTTTGCTTTGAAAATGTCAATTCATTAGTTGTCTCACCATTTGATTCGAATTCCAAGTTCTTTACAATGTATTAATCTGTTCATGCCGTAATTTATAGGATTAAGATTTTTTTCGTAATAGTGTGTTGTTTGAATTATGTGGGCGGAGCAACTTAATAATGTGTATACTTTGTTGCAGCTAGGAATTTTCCAGCAATGAGGTTTGGTGGTAGGATTTTGTATAGCAAGACTGCTACTGAGGTTGATAAGCGAGCAATGCAGCTTATTAAAGTTCTTGATACCAAGAGAGATGAATCTGGAATAGCTTTTGTTGGCTTGGATATTGAGTGGAGACCAAGTTTTAGAAAAGGTGCTTTTGTTAACCCTTCTGTTTTCCGTTTTGTGTCTGATTGCAAGTTTTGTCTTTTTCGATTGCATTTCTTAAAGTATGCAATGTGATATGCATCTCGAACTGTATTTTATCTCTATGGATCATATGTTGTCTTTTCTAATTTCTCTTTATATATCTTGATGATAGAATGATGATGCTCTTGCTTTATATCGAATAGAGCTTTATGGTCGTTGTTTCCTTTCTGAATGTTCGGAGGAAAGTGTAGATGCCTACTATTGCAGTTTTGTGTAGTCTAGAATCTCATTGCTGCAAGCTTTGTTCTACTAATAATATCTCTTAGACTAGTCTACTCATATGTGTTGTAATGATAGTTGCTTGATAATGCTTTTTGACACATTCATGAACCTTTGTGAGGTTTTTGTGATCTTAACTAATAATATTTTGTGAAACTTTGTGTTATTTTCAGGTGTTCTCCCGGGGAAGGTTGCGACTGTCCAGATATGTGTAGATAGTAATTATTGTGATGTTATGCATATTTTTCATTCTGGTATCCCTCAAAGTCTCCAACATCTTATTGAAGATTCAACACTTGTAAAGGTTTGTTATTTTTTTTTTTGAAGTGGTCGAAGTTCTTGTTGTTTGCCATGGATGCTCAATTAACGTAGTTCTGATACATATATATAGGTAGGTATTGGAATTGATGGTGACTCTGTGAAGCTTTTCCATGACTATGGAGTTAGTATCAAAGATGTTGAGGATCTTTCAGATTTAGCCAACCAAAAAATTGGTGGAGATAAAAAATGGGGCCTTGCCTCACTAACTGAGACACTTGTTTGCAAAGAGGTATCTGTTATTCACCTTGTCTGGTTGATTTCAAAAGCTTGATTTAAGTTTTGATAACAGTAGTGAGAACTGGATTTATCATATTTCCAGTCTTCCTAGAAATAGCAGTACAACTCTCTTCTGTTCTGCTGTATCAAAAGTGAGAATATTGATCTATTTCGCTTTGAAAATCTGACTGTTACTTTGCAGCTCCTGAAGCCAAACAGAATCAGGCTTGGGAACTGGGAGTTTTATCCTCTGTCAAAGCAGCAGTTACAATACGCAGCAACGGATGCTTATGCTTCATGGCATCTTTACAAGGTAACAACAACGAAAAACCATCTTCTCACACTCAACGACCTTGAAGCAAAAATCTCACATCGTTCTAATTATAATACTGTTACTTGTCGAAAACCTGGAGGTTATCTTCGGTGAGTAAGAAGCTAATGGAGAACATTATTACATTTGCTTAGGTTCTTAAGGACCTTCCTGATGCTGTCAGTGGCTCATAACGTGAAGGAGGAAGCTTAAAGGTTAGCCTATAACCCCAAGAGTTAGCATCAAATGATATGATACACCTAATCTAGTCAAGTAGATGCAATTCTTGTGAATATTGTATCTAGTTCTGGTCCCTTTAACCGTCCAGAAACTAGTGGGTTCATGGTAAGCTCTTCTTCTTAGATCGTTGATTCTAACTTTGAATACAGATGTAAAGATTTGATAAAGGATAAGGAAACGTCTTTATTAAGTCATCATACACGGGAATCAAATCAAAGCAGACCTGGAAACAAACCCTTGAAAGGAGACAAAAACAGACACTGCAAACACATGAAAGCACACAATACATTACAAGAATGTTTTTTTATTTTTGGATAGAGATGTGTTCCACCTTTCAAGTCAGCACCATCATCGTCATTCATCATCAATATCACCAATACCAAAGAGTTTCACGCTCACTCTACGACCATTCAGTTCCTGGAAATTTAAAACGAAAGCAATACTAAGTCTGACCACATATAGACAGACACACAACTATTATACCACAAATAGAGCCATCCAAACCTTTCCATCCATCCCAGACACGGCTGCTTCAGCTTCGGAGTGACTGCTGTATGTGACAAATCCAAAACCCCTGGACCTATCTGTGTATCTGTCTCTCATTACAATTGCTGCACAAACAATAATAATTTTGGTGTAGTGACAACTGAGAAACTTAAACCACACTCAACAACATAAACAAGAAACTCGGAAATATTAATTGGAGGGCGATCCAAAAGGCTTTTACCATCTACTACGTTTCCGTAGCCGGAAAAGGCTTCCCTCAACATATCATCGGTAGTGGTCGGTGAGAGATCTGAAGCAATCGTAACAAAGCTTTCAAATAAATAAATAAAACTTGAGAAAACAAATTTGAAAAATGAACATCTACTAAAAGAAAGAAATAATTACTTCCGACGTAAACCCTGGTAGCCATGTTTTAAGCTGATCTTGAACAAAGACAGATGTATGTCAAAGTTAGGTTTAAGTAGACACAAAATTAGGAGTTTTGGAGGAATAGAGAATGGAGCCATGGAAAACAAGTTTAGGTGGACGATAGTATTTTAATATAGCGAATAAATCATGTGGAATTATAGAATCATTAATAGCGAATCAAATGTTGTCGCTCTCTGCTTTCATGATGTGTATCGGCTTTGACTTTGTATAAAAGTTTTCCACCTCAAATGGTTTAAACGTGAATCACGACACAAAAGATGAAACTTGAATCGAAGTTATGTATAGGACAGGAGTGAAATGGTATATAAGCACAAGTGAATGAAAGAAATGGTAAGACGTATTAGAATGCACCTAATGGGGGCAATAAAATATTAAACCGAATTGATTGGTAACCAAAAAAAGAGTAAAGAGTTTTCAGCAAATCCCATTCAGGTTTTGTACTAACATAAGATTCAATAGAAGAAACCAACTAAACAGAACCATTAACTCTTCTTCTTCACAAGCACCTCCTCTGTTTAGAAACCACCACCACCATCACCACCTCCTCCATAGCCACCACCTCCTCCTCCGTACCCACCACCACCTCCTCCGTAGCCTCCACCTCCACCACTGTATCCACCACCACCTCCATAAGCCCGTGGAGCACTTGGTCTATCATTAGCAGGATTCACTCGGATGTGACGACCATTCAGTTCCTGAAATTCCAAAACCCATAAACATTATTAAGTAAACCATTAAACAGATACAATTACCATTACAGCTATAAACTAACTGATACATTCAATACAAACCTTTCCGTCCATCTCTGATATGGCAGCAGTTGCAGCACCCTCATCATTGAAGTTGACAAATCCAAACCCCCTTGATCTTCCTGTCTCTCTATCAACGATAACTTTAGCTGCACAATTTTTCAAAAAACAAAACTTTAGTTCATCTCCACAAACTCTTACTCAATTATACCAAAAACAAGTGTAGCTTACCATCAACAACGTCACCGAAGTGAGCAAAAGCATCCCTTAAGGATGCGTCATCGGTTCCCCATGAGAGACCTAAAGCAATCAATATATAAAAAAGTCTCAGTACTAATTCAAGCAACACTAAAGTGAAGTAACTCTTCAATCTGACTCAAAAACAATAAGATTTTACCTCCGATGAAAAGCTTGGTAGACATCAACCGGAGAGATCCGAGCATAGACGTAACCGGAACATTTCCGTTAGAAGAAATGTTCTGTCTCAATAGACCACCGAGTTTGTTACAGAAAGCCATTCTACAAAGTTCCAAAAACACACAGAATCAGATCAGATCAACTGTTATAAATCAATACTAATAAAAACCCTAACTTTAAGACTAAATCATCAATTCAACGAGATGGGCTGATCCAAAACAAGTAGATCTATATTCAAAGTATACATAAGAGTAATTTTAAGCTCTAAATCCCTTACAGTCAAATTGAAACGAGAACACAAAACAGAGACACACTAGAAACGAATTCACCATGAAATTAAACAAAACAGAAACATAGTAAAGCTTAGGAGATCGAAGATGGTGAAGAAATGGTACCTGAAGAATAAAGATTCGAAATTAGGGTTTTGTGATCTGAGAAAGAGGCAGAGGAAATGTAGAATGAAGCCAAGGAGTAGGGTTTAAGGGGCTTTATATACAAAGCTCACTAAAAAATATCTCATTTTCTTTTCAGGATTTTTTTTCTCGCTAAATAATTTAATCTGGTGTGTGTACGTGTATATTTTTACTGTGTACTAAAGGGTAAAATAGTTGTACACGTAGCAGAGTCTGTGTAAATCAGTTCTTGTGGTACCAATCTTTTTGAGTGTACGATGTAGTCGGCGTAGAGGAACTAGTTTTTTTCTGATTTATCCAATTTGGTATTTTAGTTTTCCTCGCCCTATTTTATCTGATTTATATTGCTAAAAATAAGACTTTTTGTATTGGGCTTGGAAACCCATATTGATTGCTGGGCTTCAAAATCCATGTTAAACGGATAATTGTCGTTGATGGGCCATTCATTGAAAAGAAATGAATTTTCAGAAACAAAAACAAACAAAATTGTATGATTCACTAAAACTAGACTACATTTTATGAATTTCGTAATAAGTAGTGAGATATAATTCACTAAGACTAAATTTTTATTTTTAACATATAGGTTACCTTATGATTTTAATATTGAACATGATAATAAAAGTTTTCAATCTGCTTCCTAACAAAAATCTTTCGTACTTGTTATTGTTTGCTCAAAATCATAAGTTGATCGTTTTTTTGTTTGATAAACCTAAAAACTTAAATTTTCTCAACTCTCCCAACCTATAGACTTGTGTTCACATAGAAATAACATGTTAGGAAGAAAAAGATTATGCATCCTCTAACAGTTAAAATCGTCTACGAAATGTTTGTGGCAATAATTATATATATATCATTATTGTTTTTCTAGTTAGTGATGAATTTATTTTCATTTTTGCTAACTGCTTCTGAAAAAATGATGGATCGTTGTATATATTCATGTAAAACTCAAATATAGTCACAATCTTCTTAAGTTCGTCTTAACATCCATGTGTAGTGGTCCTGATTGATTTTTAATGTCTTGAATATAGCAACCTTATTCACGGTTATAGATTAATGTTCCACCAATTTCAATTCATGTGGCATCTCTTTATATATATGTTACATCCTTTTCAGTTTCTATATAATTATTTCTTGATATATTTCTTTATTCTCAATACTCATTTCAATTCATGACTAGTAAACATTAACCTTGCTACATGAAAGCTACACAAAAGGAAAAAAAAAAAACTTTGAAACTGCATAGGGTTTCTATTAGAGAATATATAGCTGGTTTGTTCTGGTTTAAATTAGTTTGGTAATAGCTTTGGTTTAGTTTGCTTGGGAGAATCTAAAATGGTATTTTTCATTCGTTTAAATAAATAAGTGTTTATGGAATACTGGAAGATCATCCCAAAGTAACACAAGCGAAGAAGAAGAAAGATAGTGAAAGTCGACCAATCCTTTCTATTTCTGAATTTTAACATTTTGGTTTTTGATGTTTGGTCATGGATTAATTCTGAGGTTTACTTCAAACAATTTCTTACGGTAGCAATAAATAAATTGTTGTGAAAAATAATTCATGATTTGTTGTTGTGTCCGTTTTCTATCGTTGCTAATTTAAATTTCAATACTGTTTTATCTCATAAACCATCCTAATAGTATTATTATCAAAGCTCTGATTCATTTTGTACAATTGAAAATATTGATGTTGATGGAAATAATCAAATTTTAAAGTGGCGACAAAACATATTAAAATGTTTGAGATGATTAACTACTCTTTTTTTTGTGTGGATAGTCTATCGAATATAAATTACTAGAGACCAACAACAATGTAATATTATAGATTATGAAAAAGTACTATACTATATAAGATTATTATTTTTTCAGTTAAGGAATAGGATAAAATAATAAGTTGAGATGACTAACACATTTGAATTATTGCCTTAGCTTAAAATCACATACTTTACCAATGGTTGTTTTGTTATGTTTTTTTTTTTTTTTTTCTGTTATGTTAAGTGCATATATATTTTCTATGGTACTAGTTTCCGTGTCAAGCCCGATAACTAATCTGGAGGTAAGTAGACCCCATATGAGTTTTCCGCAAGCTCACTTCAGATAAAAAAACTCATGCAAAGGTCGTCCAAGAGTCCAAGTTGAATTGAATCCGGATCTTCATCAACCATCCAAGATCACCAAATGCGTGTTTCCTCCAAAATATTTACATAGAAAATAATTACAACTCTGTGACTTTTGAAAGATCGCCGTTGGCATCTTTGCTTATTCATTATCTTGGAATAACTTTCAACAATCAATCCTTAGTGCCTTACTGCCTTTGGAGTATGCACCATCCATCAATCGACATATGATCTAGAACAAGTTCTCTCATGGACAAATTAACAATTATCTTTCATCGAGTAACTTAGCTCCAATTATTTCGAAGTGGTGTCACGTATCCGAAAACATATATAGTAAGCGTCATCTTATATATCGATCAAATTTATCCGTTCAGACTTCAAAGTAAGTTTTACGTTTATGTATTTTTCGTGTTTTAAAATTACATGCATTTTCTTTAAAAGGCTTTGATTGGCGCCTATTGTTAGGATTTGGCTGGCTGATTTGCTTTTAATTACGGTGGCCAGTTTTTAGAGTTTTAATTAATAGACATGATGATAATATGATACAATTAAAAGAATTTCATAAATTTACAGAAGAAAAAACAGTCAGAGAATAAATGATATAAACAGTGCTCGAAAATATTGGCAGAGACAAATGCCCCACTGCAGATGTTCACTGAAGTAATTATATTGCCAAATTTCAACTGTTCTTTTAACTCTTTTATTTATTCAACCACATTTCACGCAAGATACAACTAATAACTCTCGTTTCAGTGTAAAATGCATAGACCAAGCCCTACTTAATTATACCTTAGAGTTATATTCAAACCCTCTAATTAGGAAAAGAAAAAAAGAAGTAAATCAGTATTATACTATACTAATATATTAATTTGGAATATATCTACTTAAGAAGACAGTACATTCAGAAGTACATCAATAAAAATACGTTCAACCTTTTCCTCTCGTAAGTTTATAGTTATTATTGAAAATTATGTTTAAAACTTTCTTCTTCCATAAAAAAAAAGAAAGGATTTACGAAAAATTCATCAAGAATTATGATTAAAACCAACTTTTCCAACTGCATGCCACATTGCCACGTAAAATAAGAGTTGACCATCAACTGTTTTTCTTGGATAAATATAGCTGTAAGAAGTTGTGAATTGGTTCATATATTTACAAAAATTTAAATCTGCTGTTGAATTGAATAGAAAATGCATTAAATGCGATTATCAGCCAACCAATATTCTAGTCCTTGAAATTATATAAAGGTGTCACTCTTTTTACTAGAAGTAGAAACAAATGAAATCATTACAAACGTCTATTGTTTAAGAAAATTTAGCTAATCTTCGAAAATATTTGTTTAATTATTGGGTAAATCTACATTAGTTAGCTAGCTTACTGAACTTGATTATCCATCTACTAACAAGATAACTTTTATTATAGCTCAAAGTGTAGTTAATGATTTGAGAATGAAATCACATGTTGGTTCAAGTACTATTTTTAATTTTATTTTGAGAACCCATCTTCCGTCATACGTACGTGTAATTGTTTTGTTTGCTTTCTGTTTTCGTGTATGTTTCTGGCTTGTTTGGCCGAGTTGTCTTGCAAACTTTGTTTTGGAACTTGTTCTATCAATCAGGCAACAAATAGTCATCCGTAATTGAAACTTGTAAATGTAGGGGAATAATTAACTTGAACAGGGTAACTAGATATATTCTCTATCAGTACCGTATATTGAACCTAGAACAATAGTTTTCTTACAATAATTTGACCCGTAGAACCAACGTGTCTGGTTTGCTTTTAACTTGACATCCACGTCATTGTTTGTTCCACATTTCAATGTCGACATTTTTGTTAATTGGAGGATTTTTTTGTTAAAGTTTGTTGGAGGGTCAATGGAATCATCCTCGTTCCCAATACCATAATCAGAATCTAATATTCTTAAATAGTTACCATTAACCGGATTACCGGACGACAATCCTATCACCGACTAACACGACATCTTAATCATCGTCATCTACATACAACAAAAACAAAAGATTTTAATCAAACGTAAAAATACGATCTATTTATTAATCCCAAAATATCAAATCCAAAATATAAGTATAAGTTAATCACAAGATAAATATACAGTATATCAACCATTCAGAAAACTAATTAATGTATAATTTACGTAAATTATATATTGATAGATTCTATTCTTTTTGTATTGCACTTCTATTTTAAATGCAGAAATAGACATAAAAAAATAGTAGGTGACAAATATTAAAAGTATCTGAACGATGAATTGGATCCTTTGGTCATGGACCTTATCGGGGAAAAAGAAAGGCTATTAATTAAAACTCTTTCACCTACTCGTATAATTAACAAGTTAACACCATCAATCTTCTCTATTTAACACAAGAGCCTCATCACATTTCATTCATCACCTACAAAGCAGAGAGAGAGAGAGAGAGAGATAAATGTCCAAGCAAAGGTTCATATAATTTTATGTTATTAAATTTGCTTTTTTTTTGTTAAAGTGTTACATACATCGATCGACTTGTTAGTTCAAAGAATCAGTTTAACTCCACTGAGCCATCATGGGTCGATCTCAAGAACAGGGACAGGGACAGGGTCCGGTTCACAGCATTCGGCTATCTACCGTAGGTGCGACCCGGCCGACAGAGACGGGTACGACCCACGAACCAACCGGTTTAGACCTAGCCATGAAGCTCCACTACCTCAAGGCGGCATACATTTACTCAGCCGAGACAGCACGTGACTTAACCGTGAGACACCTGAAGGAGGCCATGTTCATGTTGTTCGACCAGATCGCTTGGACCACAGGCAGGTTCTCAAGGAGAGACTCGGGCCGTCCGTACATCAAGTGCAACGACTGCGGCACACGTTTCGTGGAAGGTCAATGCAATCTCACTGTGGAGGAGTGGCTCAGTAAACCGGACCGGTCAGTTGATGAGTTTCTGGTTTATCATCATCCTATTGGACCGGAATTGACGTTCTCTCCTTTGATCTACGTTCAGGTATAATCTGACTACACCAATTTTATCTTCTTAATTTAGTTTGCTATATTCCTTATATAGTTCACACATGCATAATATTGCTCACTGTCTAAATATCATACACAAATTTAATATTGGTACTGAGACAAATTTGAATATACAAAAGTTCTAAAAATGGTTATATATACATGATATGGTATTGGTATGCATTATTCAATCTTGAACCCTGTACCAAAAAGAGAATTATTCAATCTTTAATATATATTTGACAGAAAAAAGGACACACCATGTTGATGGGGTCTGATTTATAGAGTCGGAAAAAAGGCAAATTATTAGCTAAACTAGGTTAGAAATCTATATTGGGTTTCACTTGTCTTTCGAACCATATGCCCTAATCAAGAAAGACAAAGAACATATTAAACATTTAATGCATGTTCAGTCACATCAAAATTTAATACACGAAAGATCCTGTTCGTACGATTAACTTGCATGAAAACACACTGCCTCTGAGTAGGTGTACCAAAATTTAATAAAACATTCGGACTTTTCAATGTTGTATTGCGAACTAGATTGGGACAGATTTGTTGGACCCAAGTTTGAAATATCTTACCAAATGGATCAGTGACATCCCAATATGCAGATCCAAAAAAACAAGAAAAAAATATAAAATGTGGAAGTTAAAAAAGTGATGTGTCAATACTCAATAGAGTAACTAGTAAAGTATCTCAAACGGTGACACTAGGGAACTATGCTAAATGTTCTAATCTTCGGCTTCAGAGTGATGTACCGGCATATATATATATGCCTATAATCTCTTAGTTATCTTAAAAAAAACCAAGTTGGAAAATATATTTTTAATATATTTTGGCAGTTTAATCAATTTCAATTACTCGGATTGCAATCTTAGAAAGGGTTTTTGTCGGTTTGCAAAATTTGTTTAAAACTGCTTTTAATATCGGATTTGTTTCCGCAGATGACCCGGTTTAAATGCGGAGGATTAGGGTTGGGCCTAAGCTGGGCCAATATAATAGGAGACGCATTCTCTCTGTTCTATGCCTTCAACTTATGGGCTAAGGCCATTACCGGAGAAAAGATTTATGCCCCAACAACACCCTCTATAGGAGAGAGAAGGTTCCAAAGCCCAAACCCGACGGTTAAAGATCCGGTTTCAATTAAACGGGTCGAACCCGTTGGAGATCTCTGGGTCACTCCAAACGACAAGAAATTGGCGAATTACTGTTTCAATCTCTCAGTCGCCGATCAGATATCACCACATTTTCCGGCGAAGGGAGATGACTCGATTCCGGTGTTCGAGATTCTCGCCGGAATCATATGGAAATGCATAGCTAAAGTTAGGGTAGAGCCAAAGCCTGTAACGGTTACGATCATTAAAAAAGATCCGAACGATCTGAAACTTAATGCGATTCGAAACAGTCAGGTGATCAGCTCAGTGAGCGTGGATTTTCCGGTGGCGGAAGCGACGGTGGAGGAATTAGTGAAAGCTATGGGGGAAGCGAAGGATGAGAGATGTGGAATTGAGGAGATCGGAGAGAGTTGCGATGGGAATTTGGATTTTGTTGTTTATGGAGCGAAATTGACGTTTCTGGATCTGACTGGTGAGGATTTGTATGAGGCGAAAGTGATGGGGAAGTCGCCGGAGTCGGTTTATTGTAATGTGGAGGGGATAGGGGAGGAGGGATTGGTGGTTGTTTACGCGGCGGCGAAATCGGAGGAGAGGGTTGTGACGGTTACGTTGCCGGAGGAAGAGATGGAGAGGGTAAAATTGGAATTTAAGAAGTTTGGTTTGATCGCGCCATGAGAAATCAAACGGCAAATAATAAGTGTAAACGTGAAGTGATGAAGTGTTATGTTATCGTTTTAAAACAAGTAAAGTTTCGCAAAAAAAAAAAAAAAAAGTAAAGTTTCCGTTGGTTTTATGTATGTTTATGTTTTTGTTGGATTGTAATTTGTAACGTTGTTGTAAAATTAAATAACTGATATAAGTATTTGTTTTCGTATCTGTCATGGTGGTTTGATTGGTGTCAGTTTGAGTAAAACCATTTAGGGAGGTACCATGAAGAAGTGTGGTTGGAGAAAGTGATTAGAAGAAGTGTGGTTGAAAGCAATCACTTTTAGAATTTGATTGGTTACATAAATTAAGGTTATTGAATGTTCAGCTACCTTGTTGGTTATGAGTCCGATGGACGGATGAAATAGATAGTTGGAGTGGCGAACATGTGAGTAGATGACACAAGACGGTTATGAAACGTATGGAAAAGAGTGCTTGTAACCGTTTACTTTAAAACGGTTGGAGTTATGTAATTTTCATATATTTCAAAATTTTGGCTTACAATGTTTATCTGTTTTGTGTAGTTTGGTTTGGTTATGTTAATTTTATTTATGGTAAAATATTATACTCAATGTTTGGTTTATAACACTATTTTAATCATAACACTATTTTTAACCATAATTTTTCACATTATTCTTATACTCTTCTCCACAAAATCTAGAAAATCTTTATTGATTAAACAAGGTCACAAGTCAAATCCTTAAGCAATTTGTTGGAAGCAATCATCTTTAAAAGTTGATTAGTTACATATATTAAGGCTACCTCGTTGGTTAAGAGTCTGATGGACGGATGAAATAATTAGTTGTAACGGACGGATAAAATAAGTGGTGGTGAATAAAAGAAACATGACGGTTATAAAAATAGAGCATTTACAACCGTTTATTTTAATATGATTAGATTTTTGTTATTTTCATATATTTTAAAATATTTCCTAAAATATAATAAGATCACCATTGAAACCCTTAAAAAGTTTATCAACAATTACCTCTAGTTTAAGGTGATTCATATTTTCATTTTGTTCAATAGTTTTTGCTCATATTCATTACTGTATACCTATTATCATCAGTCACCACATTGCCTACAAATATTACCAATCGTATATAATTTTGAACCGCTATACTGCCATCTCCTGCCGCTTTTAACCACTTTCTCCAGAGCCACTTAAAAAAGCTTTTAACCGCCGTATTTAAACAGAATTATCACTCAATAACCATTACAAACGTTGCTGCCACACCTAGAATCCCGTTCTCCACTCAAAACGTAAAACACAAAACATAAAACGCACAACCAAAGAAAGCTTATTTAGTAATCAGGGTATTTATCTAAAGTAATGTGCTTCCGCCGATTGGCATAAGCACATAGAAGAGTATATACATTACATATATACAAAGTTGCTGGGGTATTGATGCTATGCTTTCTATATTACACACAAACAATTAAAAGACTATACATAACAAGGCTAAAGACTCGATGTCGTATGTTAAGAAGATTCTTGTTGTTGACGACGCATTCTTGCAGCCCAAGACATCGTGTTATTATCTTTCTGATTGCTTCTTCTCCTTAACCCTGAGAGCTGAGTTTGCCATTTTGCTTTCCACTCACTCTTCTCTTCCACCACTTCCTACAATCACAACAATCACCAAAACCCAAATCAATTATAAGAAGACCCATGATTGTAGCAAATAGGATCAATGAGTTCATTATTCTCTATTCCACTGCTAATTTGTCACCTAATAATCGACACATGGGTCAATTTATTGGACCATGTTAAAGATAAGGTCAATTCTGTCGACACCATAAAGGTTCTTGAATCTACCGAGTAAATCTAGAAATTCGAAAAATAAAAAGAATAAAAATAGAATTTTTGAGGATAATACTACACACTATTTGTCCACATATGAACCAAAAATATCCAAATCAATAACATCAACATCACTTGATAAATTTATCAATAACACATACACTAAAATTATTGCTAACTCTTAAATTTTCTTAACCATAATAAACCCAAACAAATGGTGCTGATTTTTTCTCTCCTAACAAAAACTTCGGTTATCGCAAAAAAATTAAATTTAATAATTAATTACCTGATCGTAACGGTTCTGGCGTCGACCGGAGAAAGAAAAAGAAAACCCCATAGACAAATCACGGTCATATAAAACTCTCCGGCGAGGATCGGAGAGAGTTTCGTAAGCTTCTTGAACACGAATAAACCGATCTGTGTATTCTTCGACACGATCCGGAGGAGAAACATCGGGGTGATATTTTCGAGCTAGTTGTTTATAAGCTTGTTTGATTTCTGGGAGTGTGACTGATTCGGTGACGCCGAGAAGATCGTAGAAGGATAAGTCTTCCGATTGTTTTACTGGATCGTCGTGGGTTAATCGAGATTGGATCCGGGTGGAGGAGAATCGGGTTCGGGTTGGGTAAGAGATAGTTGTTGGGATTGAAGTTGGTTGAAGAGAGGAGATTGGTTGTTGTTTGTAGAAGAATGGGTGGTGATTGGTTGAGAGAATTGATGAGCTTTTGTAACATTTCATTGTTTTGAATTTTAGGGTTTGTTTATTTTGGGGATTTGAGTTTTGTGGATTTTAATATGAGAATTGGTAATGTGTAATGTGTAGTTTGGGAATGGGGAGAGAGGGAGGGAGGTAGATGAAACAGTTGAGAGTAATATGTGGATTTTGAAGGGTATTTATGTCATTTTAGTTTAATGGAAAGTTGTCATCGTTTGCGACTGGAAGCTTTTTGACGGCGCAAGAAGATATGATCGACAATCCTTATAGCCCTTATCCCATATTTTGGGCTTCAGCTACCTCCACGAGCCCATTAGAGTTTTTTTTTTAATACAAAAATGTAAACGAAAAGAAGAAAGAAAATGTTGATTGAATTTTAGAAATTTGGCAAAGCCAAAAAAGACTTTTTGAGAGTTTATCGGTAACTTTTACGGTGTGTGACTGACTCTCTCACGAGTCACGAGCGTGCCCCGTTAAAGAGCGTTTGCGCAATTGCGTAGCACTCACCACACAGCTGAGGTAACCCCACACGCTCTACTTTTTGTACTGCGGTAACCCCACACCGCAAGTAATTGAATTATTTTTAGGGTTAATACTTTTATGCAAGAGGAGACATAATTGACTTTGTGGAGCGTTCATTTGGAAATTCATATATCTTTGTGGAAGATGACGCCATTTTTTTTACAAGAGACTTGTTAAGTCAAGCTTTTTCTTTTTTCCACAAAATGTAAGACAGTCTTTGGGTCTATTACTAGAGCCATCACTTATAAACATTGAACATCATTCATTTCACTTTCTGAGAAAAAAAAAATCAAAGAAAAAAAGTTTATTGCATTGTTGAGGTCAGATGAAGATGACAATATGGAGCTTGTGTTTAATCTTGTCCCTTTCTAATTCAAAACTGGTTTTGGCTTCTCATGTTAAGCACTTATGTCGTCAAGACCAGAAGAATGCTCTTTTGGAGTTTAAGAACGAGTTTTATGTCCATGAGTTCAACTCCAATGGGATTGTTGGTGTTAAGAAGACAGAGAAGTGGAGGAACAACACCGATTGCTGTTCTTGGGATGGTATCTCTTGTGATCCTAAAACGGGTAAGGTGGTAGAGTTAGACCTCATGAACAGTTTTCTTAATGGTCCTTTGAGATATGATAGTAGCTTGTTTAGACTACAACATCTTCATAATCTGGATCTTGGCTCGAATAATTTTTCGGGTATTCTACCGGATTCCATAGGCAGCCTCAAATATTTGAGGGTTTTGAGTCTTGGTGATTGTAATCTCTTTGGAAAGATTCCTTCTTCACTTGGAAATCTTACTTATCTCACTAATCTTGATCTTTCTGTTAATGATTTCACCGGGGAGCTACCGGATTCGATGGGACATTTAAACAAGCTAACAGAGTTGCATCTTGGATCGGCCAAGCTCAGTGGGAACTTTCCTAGTATGCTACTCAATTTGAGCGAGCTTACGTTGATCGACCTTGGTTCTAACCAGTTCGGAGGTATGCTCCCATCTAATATGAGTAGCCTCTCTAAATTGGTGTATTTTGGGATTGATAGAAATTCATTTTCCGGATCTATCCCATCGTCTCTCTTCATGCTACCTTCATTGACCTCTCTTGTTTTGGGAAGAAACGACTTCAACGGTCCTCTTGACTTTGGTAATATCTCTTCACCATCTAATCTTGGAGTTTTGTCCCTTCTAGAAAACAATTTCAATGGGCCAATCCCGGAGTCTATATCGAAACTAGTTGGTCTCTTTTATCTTGACCTCTCTTTATGGAACACAAAGAGAGGCATGGTCGATTTCAACACTTTCTTGCATCTCAAGTCACTTACGTTCCTTGACCTCTCTTATATTAATACAAGAAGCATGGTTGACATAAGTATATTCTCACCTCTCTTGTCACTTGGTTATTTGGATCTTTCCGGGATTAATTTGAAGATCAGTTCAACTCTAAGTCTTCCCTCACCCATGGGCACCTTGATTTTATCATCTTGCAATATTCCTGAGTTCCCCAATTTTCTAGAAAACCAAACCACTTTGTATTATTTAGACATCTCTGCCAATAAAATTGGAGGCCAAGTACCACAATGGTTGTGGAGTCTACCGGAGTTGCAGTATGTTAACATTTCTCAAAATTCTTTCAGTGGCTTTGAAGGACCAGCAGATGTTATTCAAAGATGTGGAGAATTACTTATGCTTGACATAAGTTCAAACACATTCCAAGATCCGTTTCCTTTGTTACCAAACTCGACAACGATCTTTTTAGGCTCTGATAATCGGTTTTCGGGAGAGATTCCTAAGACTATATGCAAATTGGTTTCTCTTGATACACTTGTTTTATCCAACAACAACTTCAACGGCTCCATTCCTCGGTGTTTCGAGAAGTTTAATACTACTCTTTCGGTTTTGCATCTTCGGAATAACAACTTATCCGGTGAGTTTCCAGAGGAATCTATCAGTGATCACTTGAGATCACTTGACGTTGGTCGCAACCGGTTATCAGGAGAACTTCCCAAGTCTTTGATCAACTGCACTCGTCTCGAGTTTCTGAACGTGGAAGACAACATAATCAATGACAAGTTTCCATTCTGGTTGAGAATGTTGCCCAAACTTCAGATTTTTGTCCTTCGTTCTAACGAGTTTCATGGTCCAATATCTTCTCTTGGAGATTCTTTGAGCTTCCCCAAGCTGCGAATCTTTGACATTTCGGAAAACCGCTTCAATGGAGTCCTTCGATCAGATTTCTTTGCGGGTTGGAGTGCAATGTCATCAGCCGTAGACATCGTAGATATTATGCCGAGTAGGTATGCTGGACGTGACTCAGGAAACTATTATAACTCAGTGACTATGACGGTCAAAGGATCGATAATAGAGTTGGTTGGGAGTGTTTTCACGATTTACAAAACCATCGATGTCTCCGGAAACAGATTCGAAGGACGTATTCCCGAGTCAATCGGTTTACTTAAAGAACTGATTGTGCTCAATATGTCAAACAACGGTTGAATTTGACTGATCTCGAATCATTGGATCTTTCTAAAAACAGATTATCCGGTGAAATCCCACCAGAGCTCGGGAAACTCACGTTTCTAGCACAAATGAACTTCTCCTACAACATGCTTGAAGGTCCAATTCCACAAGGCACTCAGATTCAAAGCCAGAATAGTTCTTCATTCGCAGAGAATCTCGGGCTCTGCGGTGTTCCTCTCCAAGAAACTTGCGGGGGAGAAGAAGAAGAAGAAAAAGAAGCAACAAAGCAAGAGCAAGATGAAGAAAAAGATCAAGTATTGAGCTGGATCGCAGCTGCAATAGGCTACGTACCTGGTGTTGTGTGTGGACTCACCATTGGTCACATTCTCACTTCGTATAAACGTGACTGGTTCATGAAAAGCTTTCAGTATTTTGCTTAATAAAAGCATGACCTCTTAGGAGGATGATGCCCCCTTGTTATAATGCGTGTACTCTAATGTTTTGAGTTGTATAATGAGTGTGTGTTTTTTTAACGAGGGAACAAAAGTTTAATTGATTGATTCAGTTGGCGTTTGATAATAATTGTTACTCCAAATGTTCAGGAGAACTAATATCATTCCTTTAGCTGTATTTGTTGTTTTCATTTCTACGTGAATTAGAAGAAATAAGACAGAAGCTTTGTTTAATTTCAGAGAATAAAACAGAGGAGGTCATGCAGAGGAAAAGTCTTAACGAAAACTTGGAAGTGAAGAAATATTAAAGACAAAGATTTGGAGACCAAGGAAATATACTATTAATATTAGTTGATTAATTAAGAAAATTTTAAAGATATAACGGAAGAATAAAAAAATTGATTTCGCAAAGGCAAAGACTTGTTCCGTGTACGAGGGTTCATCGTCACTTTCACTGTCACTCTCTCAACCCACTAAGAGACCTTGATTTTTGCAGTGTTTGAATGATTTAACCCACACCACACGGCTGGGATAATTGGTGTTTGTGGAAAAATCTTATCTTTTAAAGTCAAGATCTAATTTACTCCACAGATGTGAGACAATACGTTGATCAATTCGTTTCACAGAAAGAAAAAAAAAATCATAGAAAAAAATATGATGCATTCTTCTAGTGTGAGGAGGATGATAACAGTAAAATGGAGCTTGTGTTTAATCTTCTGCCTTACAAACTCAATACTTGTTAGTGCTAAACACTTGTGTCTTCCAGACCAGAAGGATTCTCTTTGGGGGTTCAAGAACGAGTTCAATGTCCCAAGCCCCCATTCATATGCGATGACTGAGAAGTGGAGGAACAACACTGATTGCTGTTCCTGGGATGGTGTCTCTTGTGATCCCAAGACGGGAGTGGTGGTTGAGTTAGACCTCCAGTATAGTCATCTCAATGGTCCTTTGAGATCTAATAGTAGCCTGTTTAGACTACAACATCTTCAGAAGCTAGTTCTTGGCAGCAATCATCTTTCGGGTATTCTACCGGATTCCATAGGCAATCTCAAACGTTTGAAGGTTTTGGTTCTTGTTAATTGCAATCTTTTTGGAAAGATTCCTTCTTCACTCGGAAATCTTTCTTATCTCACTCATCTTGATCTTTCCTATAATGATTTCACCAGTGAAGGACCAGATTCAATGGGGAACCTTAACCGACTAACCGATATGCTTCTCAAGTTGAGCTCGGTCACCTGGATCGACCTTGGTGATAACCAGTTGAAAGGTATGCTCCCATCTAACATGAGTAGCCTCTCCAAACTGGAGGCTTTTGATATTAGTGGAAATTCATTTTCTGGAACCATTCCCTCTTCTCTCTTCATGATCCCTTCGTTGATTCTACTTCACCTGGGAAGAAACGACTTCAGCGGTCCTTTTGAGATTGGGAATATCTCTTCACCATCTAATCTTCAACTATTAAACATTGGAAGAAACAATTTCAATCCGGACATTGTTGATTTGAGTATTTTCTCACCTCTCTTGTCACTTGGTTATTTGGATGTTTCAGGGATTAATTTGAAGATCAGTTCAACCGTCAGTCTTCCCTCACCCATAGAATACTTGGGTCTATTGTCGTGCAATATTTCCGAGTTTCCCAAATTTCTACGTAACCAAACCAGTTTGGAGTATTTAGACATCTCTGCCAATCAAATTGAAGGCCAAGTACCGGAGTGGTTATGGAGTCTGCCAGAGTTGCGGTATGTTAACATTTCTCATAATTCTTTCAATGGTTTCGAAGGACCAGCAGATGTTATTCAAGGAGGTCGAGAATTACTTGTGCTTGACATAAGTTCAAACATATTCCAGGATCCATTTCCTTTGTTACCAGTAGTCTCTATGAATTACTTGTTCAGCTCCAATAATCGATTCTCGGGAGAGATTCCTAAAACAATATGCGAATTGGATAATCTTCGGATACTTGTTTTGTCAAACAACAACTTCAGCGGTTCTATTCCTCGGTGTTTTGAGAATTTACATCTTTATGTCTTGCACCTTCGGAATAACAACCTCTCTGGTATTTTTCCAGAGGAAGCTATCAGTCATCACTTGCAATCATTTGATGTTGGTCACAATCTTTTCTCAGGAGAACTTCCCAAATCATTGATCAACTGCAGTGATATCGAGTTTCTAAACGTGGAAGATAACAGAATCAATGACACGTTTCCATCCTGGTTGGAATTGTTGCCCAATCTTCAGATTCTTGTCCTTCGTTCTAACGAGTTCTATGGGCCAATATTTTCTCCTGGAGATTCTTTAAGTTTCTCCAGGTTGCGAATCTTTGATATTTCGGAAAATCGCTTCACTGGAGTTTTGCCGTCAGATTACTTTGTTGGTTGGAGTGTAATGTCATCAGTCGTGGACATTGATGGTAGAATAATTCAGTATACAGTTACAGGAATTGACCGGGACTTCTACCATAAGTCTGTAGCTCTCATAAACAAAGGATTAAAGATGGAGCTGGTTGGGAGTGGTTTCACAATCTACAAAACCATCGATGTCTCGGGAAACAGACTCGAAGGAGACATCCCCGAGTCCATCGGTCTTCTCAAAGAAGTGATTGTGCTCAGCATGTCAAACAACGCTTTCACAGGCCATATTCCACCATCTCTATCAAACTTGAGCAATCTCCAATCATTGGATCTTTCTCAAAACAGATTATCCGGCAGTATCCCAGGAGAGCTCGGAAAACTCACGTTTCTAGAGTGGATGAACTTCTCGCACAACAGGCTTGAAGGTCCAATACCAGAAACCACTCAGATTCAAACCCAAGATAGTTCTTCTTTCACAGAGAATCCCGGGCTTTGCGGTGCTCCTCTCCTAAAAAAATGTGGTGGAGAAGAAGAAGCAACAAAGCAAGAACAAGATGAAGACAAGGAAGAGGAAGATCAAGTATTTAGCTGGATAGCAGCTGCAATAGGCTACGTACCTGGTGTTGTGTGTGGACTCACCATCGGCCACATTCTGGTTTCACACAAACGTGACTGGTTCATGAGAATTGTTTCCTTCTTTACTTAAGTAAGCATTCAATAAACTTTCTCAAGACTTGTTTGAAAATCATATTATCAATCTACATTCTTACACTTATTTGAAAGATAAAATATCTCCTTGTCCTTTTAAATTAATGTTCTAATATCGTCGTAAGGAATTTGGTCTGCAACGTTTTATATGTAGAAACAAAAACTGTATAATAGTTATAGCATGAAACTTTGATTAAGAATTAGAAGTGGTTACAGAGGATTGTTGTATTACAGAGGATTAATTTTATGAACAAAAAAAAAAGAAACCAATAAAGTAGAACCGAAACGGTCTAAATTTAAATGTTTGTGTATATGTGTAACTCTAATGTTTTGAGTTGTATTATAAGTGTGTTATGCATTCGAGTTAGTTCTATTAGTTTCCTATAATTTCGTTACAATACTACTGTATCTCTCTGTCCTCTTCTCTTCTTTGCTTTCATTTTTTTTTCAGATTCAGTTCCATCATCACAACAAAGAACCCTAAATCAATTTCACATTACGTTTCATCACCAAGAAAAAAAAACGGAAAAAAATCATTTATTACGTCTTCTACATTTCTTGATTTTTTTTTGGTGTACAAAAATGGAAGAGATGAAAAAGGTTTGATACGATTCGAATATTCTATTGCTACTTCTCTAGCTTCCAGATATTTTCTTCTTTTTGATTTTGTTTCATTTACTGGTGATTTGATTTTATTATTGTGGACAAGGTAACGTATAAAAAGTGAAATTTTTTGTGGGTCTTAATTTTTTTTCTTTTGATTCGTTAATCTTTTGAGAAACAATTCGAAAGATCCTAGATTTTGTATAGTCGCAGCTGTTTCTTGTGACATTGTTTGTTTATATGTTAAGATTTGTCGTTTTCCTTTGCTTCTATCTCCCTGTCTCGGTGTAATCTACTTGTGCGCCATTTGTCTGGTTATCGAATTTTCTGCCACAAAGAATTTTTTGAAAACTCAGATTTTTTTTGTTTTCAGAACATGATTGGTGAGGCAATTGCTAAAATTAAATAGTACTTATGTGTTTTATGTTGATTTTTTGATTAGAAAATGGACATTTTGTCCGATTCTTATTTGTTTGTGTTTTTTTTTTTTGTAGACGCAATAAGCTATCTTCAGCCTAAACTTTCTGGAAATTTTCGTCATTAGTAACCTGAAATTATCTTAACTTGTATATAAGCAAGACTATAAATATTAGCAAAGATGGAGGAGATGTCACCTGATAATATACATGGAGTCATTTTAGCTGTGTCTTCGAGTATATTCATCGGTTCTAGCTTCATCATCAAGAAAAAAGGTCTTAAGAAGGCCGGTGTTAGCGGCGCCAGAGCAGGTTCTCTGTTTCATTGAGCTATAACTTAGTCTCTTGCTCTTCAAAATCACATATTTTTTTACTGATTTTGCTTCTACTTGTTATTTATCTGTGATCAGGTGAAGGAGGATATGGATACTTATATGAACCTTGGTGGTGGGCTGGAATGATAACAAGTAAGTCTGATCAATATCCTCTATAATGGTTTTGGGAAATTCTGCTGCAAATCACTTTTTAAATGTTTGTTATCTAGCTAGAGATGATATGACTTTGCTGTTTTGTGTGCTTGGGACATGTTTTGGAATCCAAGTTTCTATTGGATTTAATCAATGGACATCAAACTTTGGTTATGATAACTAATATTGTATTCATACTAATTCTTATAGTGATTGTTGGGGAGATAGCCAATTTTGCAGCATATGCATTTGCACCGGCTATTCTAGTAACACCTTTGGGAGCTTTAAGTATTATTTTCAGGTATCTGTATCCACTATGCCTATCTCTTTCCGTTGTGTCTGCGTTAACGTAGTTTCCTGAAAACGAAAACCGTGTTATGCAGCGCAGTGCTAGCACATTTTATTTTGGAAGAGAAGTTGCATATGTTTGGTATACTTGGTTGTGTCCTCTGTGTTGTTGGATCTACAACGATTGTTTTACATGCTCCTCACGAGCAAGGCATTGAATCCGTCAAGCAAGTATGGCACCTTGCTACCGAACCAGGTATAGAACAATAAATGTTTTTGACAAAAAGTAAGATTCTTATTGGACTGAAACATACTCTATTGCTTGAATGTTTTAACAAGGTTTCCTTGCATATTCTGCTGTGGTCTTGGTTGTGGTGCTTGCATTGATCTTTTACTATGAGCCGCGTTATGGGAAGACGCATATGATAGTATATGTTGGGATTTGCTCTCTAATGGGCTCTCTTACAGTATGTTTTCATCTTTTTCTTTAGCCATCCCTTAGTATATATCTCTACTTGCTTAAGTAAGTGTCTCAGTATCTCTTGCGTGTTAGGTTATGAGTGTTAAAGCTGTGGCGATCGCCATAAAGCTGACTTTTTCCGGGATGAACCAATTCAAGTACTTCCACGCATGGATCTTCATCATAGTAGTGACCATATGTTGCATTTTGCAAATCAACTACTTGAACAAGGTAATAACAAATATTGGTTGATTGTCACATTTCAATTTTTTCCGACTAACAAATCCTGTTTTCATCTTTGGAGGCTCTGGATAATTTCAACACAGCAGTCATATCTCCAGTGTACTATGTTATGTTTACAACATTCACCATCTTAGCTAGTATGATCATGTTCAAGGTAAAATGCAGTTTTTGAGAAGTGATCATAAACTAAAAGGTTCCAATTAATTTATAAGCATAGCATCATTATTTGTTTATCGTCTAGGATTGGGCTTCTCAAAGTGGATTGCAAATTGCTACCGAGCTATGTGGCTTTGTGACCATTTTGTCAGGAACTTTTCTTCTCCACAAGACAAAAGACATGGGAAACAGTACCAGCTTACGCGGCTCCACATCACACTCGCCTAGAGACACTCCTGTCTTCATAAACTCAGGTTCCAGTCGCAGCTCCAATTCCACTAGACCTGCAATACTATAATCCCACGGCTCCGATAGTAGATCATCTAACGGTCAAGATCGAGGCAACACGAGCTCAAAAGCCTCAAAGAGAACTTTTTTTGGGTGACAAATGAGAAAAAAAACAGAGCAAATGGGGTTTAATTAAGGCTATAATTGGTTTTTTGGATAACGGAAGGTTTAGTGAATGATTTGTTAGGGATACTATTTGATTGATTGCTTCATGTTTATTTGTTTCTAATATTTTTTGTTTGTTTCTCATATGAGATATAAAGAAAGTTTTAAAACAGAGAACTAACTAAAGATCACAGCTTCACAATTTTTCTTCACATTCTTTTGGTCTTTCTTATTTCGTGTAATTTGGTCTAAATACTAATCAAGAACACATTGGTCAAAAAGGTTATTTTTTTTGGCAAATCTTGAAACAAAGAACGGTATAACCATATATCTTCTTTTCTCTAGCGAGCTTTCATCGACGTAATGTGACCGTGACCGTTAGGAATCTCAAAAGAGATTTAATGAGAAGAACAGTTAACTATAAAAAATTAAAACCTAATTAGCCTTAGCTTCAACGAATGTGTATGTCCTTAAAAAACGAGAGGTTAATTAGTCTAGTGAGTTGTAGATAAAATGGCACATGTTATTGTCTTAGAAAGAAGTATTTTTATGCCATTTTCCAAACAATAGACCGGACAAAAGACCTAATAAAAAGTATCTTTTTGTGTGTTATGGTGATCATTTTCCGTAGCGTGGATGTGATTTAAGAGAAGCAGACAAGTGAAGATGGGACATGAGAGTTTGGTCGATTTTTTAATTTTTATATGAATACTAAAATTGACTTTCCCTAACTAAAACAAACTTCCACGTCTCTTCTACTCTTTTTCCATGTGATCTTCTTCTTTCACACATTTGGGGCTATCATTTATTCAAGACACTCGCCTAAGTACCACTTTAACCCTTCTTTGACCACTTGACAAAACTCAAAAGGGGTCTCAGGATGAGACTAGTGCCCATAAAAATAAAAATCGGAGAACCGTACGTACTTTGGCCCGACCTGTTTTGTGTAAAGGAAAATCATCGTATTTTTCTTGTCTCTTGGGTAGATATTTTCAGATATTTTGAATCGGATCTTGGGCATTAATGCATTGAAAACTATGTGTTTTGGAAGTTAGGTTTGGATACTACGAGTCTTTTGATAGGTACTTCGTATACGATATATACCTTAGGATGTTCGGATATCTTGATTTCCTATTAGATATTAATCAGATAACATATAACATAACCGATTTTTTTATGAATACTAGTGTTCAGTGTTCACGTTTGCATGTGAATAGGATTTTGGTAGTTAGGTATGGATACTCCAAGTTGGATACTTGCTATACGATCTTAATATCTTGATTTCAGACTAGATATGAATCAGATAACATATACGGAACATAAAATGCTTATAATGTTCACGTGTACAACGTTTACGTCAATAACTTCACCACTCATACCTTAGTTACTTGGAACACGTAAAAACCAACATTGAAAAGTCAATATCATCACAATATAGATAGAATTATGTAGCGTTAACATGCATTGCTATGGTTGCTGTTACAACAAATTCTATTACCGTTATTAATGTTAGTTTAAATGTGGACCATTGATTCAGCCGTTAAGTAAAAAAATAAAATATCGGTGTCTTGACAATAGCAGCTGAAGACAGAACTAATGTAGCCATTGGCCACATGCATGTAGGACACTCATTTTTTCTCAACACCCCAACATTTATTAAACTACATCTTCCTAAAATCCAAACGCTTTAACTAATCTGTTTGTCAAAACCATGTCCTTGTAGGTCGCACTCACAATTCGTAGACATATTATTTTCAATAAAACCTTTCTAACTCCACCAATATATATAGACCCACATTTCCCTTTGGCTCATAAACCAAACTCAAAGCTTCTCTTATCATCAAACAAGATCAAGATATCTTAACTTTAGCCATTAATTCAAAGTTTTTTTTTCTTTCTAATACTCGAAATGGCTTTCTTAAGGAGTTTTTTCGCTACCAAGCATATCATTCGCCGGTCTTTTACTACGGAATCATTATCAACGCCTAAAGGGTTCTTTGCTGTGTATGTTGGAGAAAATCTGAAGAAGAAGAGATATCTTGTTCCGGTTTGTTACTTGAACAAGCCATCTTTCCAAGCTTTGCTTAGGAAAGCAGAAGAAGAGTTCGGTTTTAATCATCCAACGGGCGGTTTGAGTTTACCATGCGACGAAGCTTTCTTCTTCACTGTCACTTCTCAGATTCGTTAATCCCATACAATAATTAAAGTCTTTTTTACATTCTCTTATTTATAGAAGAAAATACACATTGTACATACTATACTTTTATATACATACTGATGAGAAGAATAATTCAACGAACATCTTTTGCTTTCGTTTTCTATATTTACTTAGTCCGTAACTCCATTTATCAGCCACGAAAGGCTTAAATATTATTATAGGCTCTCCACTTTAGTATTTTCATCAAGGCTAGTTATACTCTCTGAGTTTAGCCAAATCGGAAATACAAACAAACCCGCTAAAGAATATATTTCAAACCGCTAAAAAGTAAAACAACATTTGTAATGTCTAATGTTATTCAATCATGAGATTTTTTTTAAAAAAGTTTTTTTTAAACTTTGGTGTTATTATTTAAAAATGTTACTAAAATCATCGTTCTCTGTGTCGAAATCTTTGTGTGAAGTTTAATCATTAAAAAAAAATCTACTAGAGATGAAGTTTTAACGATGAAGAAAATGATATGATTTATCATATTTATAGAGATTTAACATAAATATTCCTATAATTTTGTTTTATACGAAATAAATTATACAAAGAATCTTACCACTAACGAGTGCCTTTAAACACTTCTTTGACATGTTGTCAAATGTTAGCTTGTGATTATAGACATGATTACTCTATTGCAATTTGTAGGTAAATAATTAAACAATTAAATTTGCCTCCACATTTTTCCCTCTCTGACAAGTATACCTTGGAAGATTCTGCCTCTTAGTCATATGATAGATATTCTTCAACCGTTGTTTAGAGAATTGGTACATAACTCTCTTATTTTAACCATAGTGTTATCCATATGTAGCATTTGAAATATATGTTGTGAAATGATATAATAACAGAAAGATGAAGAAGTCCAACAATATGAAAAAAGTTCGCTTCAAGTTTGGGCTGATAGACGTGGTAAATCTGTTTTGTTTAACATAAAAGATAGACCTAGTCACCTAGCAAAGAGTTTCTATAGGACGTGGTCATGTTGTAAAACAAAAGAAAATGATTTAGGAGAAAGTTTCCATGTAATATAGGACGTGGTCATGTTGTATTTTTTTTTTTTGTTAATGGTAATTTCCTAATTAATATAGTCACTTTACTTTAGTTTCACAAAAGTTTAATAATTCACTAAACTATAGTAAAGCTATTTAGATTCCGGTTTAATTCCATCCATACCAGTAAGATCAATATCTTGCAAATGCAATTCAGTTATCAAACCGGAAAGTGACCAACTTTCTGTCTGGTCTAAACTTAACCGGATCTATCTGAGGCCGCCGTTACTTAGGTTTACCATCAGCTAAAGAGCTTCTCTTTTCTCAGCTTCTCTGATTCGTCTTTCTCCTCTGTCTCTGACTCTTCGCGAAAACCCTAATTAGCTTTGTGGTCTTGTTGTTTTCGCCATGGAAGACGACGGCAAGAGCAGCCCCAAGTTACCGATCCCTGGAAAGAGAAATATACTAATCACCAGTGCTTTGCCTTACGTCAACAACGTTCCTCATCTCGGAAACATCATCGGATGTAATTTGAATCTCTCCTCTCTTTATCTGTATCATTTCATGTCTTCGTCTTCTCTGCTAATACATGTAATCGCGTGTGTTCGTTTATGAATTTCTGTTCTAGAACCAGATGCAGAAATCAATTTAGCTTTGAAATTGTCATCGTAATCTAATTTTGCGTTTCATTTTTCAAAATCTGTTGCAATATTTTAGTACTGATTAATCTACGGAAATGCAAACATTGTGTGGACTAGTGTGTGACACACGACTGATAAGGATGATTTTCTTCTTGAGTGTGCGAGGATTGCTATTTCCAGGTTCTTTTTGAGTTTATGGAATGTTTTTGTTTTCTTATAGGTGTTCTGAGCGCTGATGTGTATGCTAGATACTGTCGTCTCCGTGGCTATAATGCGATTTACATATGTGGAACCGATGAATATGGGACTGCAACTGAGACCAAAGCTTTGGAGGAGAATTGCACCCCCAAGGAAATCTGTGACAAGTAATGTATCTTGATTTCTTTTTTTCTGTTTCAGTTTGTCAGCATCTACTGCCTAAAAGTAGATAGAATTTGTCTGTTATGAAGGTTTATGGGATTTAGACTTGTCTTGAAGTGTTTTTTTTTATCAGCGGATTTGCAATGTGTAGGTTTATGGGATTTGTATCTTGACAAGGATTCTGAATCTTAATTTCTAGATCAGAGAAGTCTGGACCTTAGTCATTTATACTGCTTACCATCTTTTCTTTTGTTTTTGTTGTTGGGGATTAAGGTACCATGCCATTCATAAAGAAGTTTATGACTGGTTTGGTATAAGTTTTGACAAGTTTGGGCGAACTTCAACTCCAGAACAGACTGAGGTGTGCCAAGCAATTTTCAACAAGTTGTGGGACAACAAGTGGCTTTCAGAGAACACCATGCAGCAGGTGAATGCTTTTACTCCAATGCCAGTTAGACTTATTTGATCGCAAGTGCATACATATGTTCTTCGTAAGTAAAAGATCTACACCACTCAGTTAGCGGGGTTTTAACTCTCATGTCTTTGTGGCCCATTGTATCTTCAGCTTTACTGCGATACATGCAAGAAGTTCTTAGCTGACCGGCTTGTTGAGGGTTCTTGTCCGTTCGAAGGATGTAATTATGATTCTGCTCGTGGAGATCAGTGCGAAAAATGTGGAAAGCTCCTGAATCCTACTGAACTTAAAGATCCGAAGTGCAAGGTGGGCTATGCTTCTCTTCTTCATGGCCATCATCCCATTAAGGGATTGTATTTGTGTGGTTTTATACTGTTTATAGCAATACATTACAGTATTCGTAAAGTCTCTCTGGGACATTGCATGCTTCTTCACGCCTGTACAAATTCCCGTTCACAAAAAAGATCTTGGGTACCTTCTATTGTAGAGATATCAATATAACTTAAATGTGGAAACATGAGGCGCAATTGCACTAGTTAACAAGTGAAGACAGTTATTATGCAGTTCTAGTGTTGTGGCCGTACAGATTTATTGCATATGCTTGTAATATATTACTGGTAATGGCTAGCTGATTTTGTTTGTCTGGAGCATACTTTGTTTTTCTGGTTCACAGAGTTCACTGTATAGGCCATTGTGTTTGTTGATATAGCTTTCTACAGAGGTGCAAGACTATGTTTGTAATTACTGTGAATACTAATGATTTATCTTTTCAAACAGGTCTGTCAAAACACACCCCGAATTCGCGACACAGACCACCTGTTTATTGAGCTTCCGTTACTGAAAGATAGGTTGGAAGCGTATATTAAAAAGACCTCTGTTACTGGATCTTGGAGTCAAAATGCTATTCAAACGACAAATGCATGGCTTAGGGATGGGCTTAGACAGAGATGCATTACGAGGGATCTTAAGTGGGGAGTGCCTGTCCCACATGAGAAATACAAGGACAAAGTAGGAACCTCACTGCCAGCCAGTTTCATAAAAATTTAAAGATCAACTACTAATTCCAATCATGGTTATAGGTCTTCTATGTTTGGTTTGATGCTCCTATTGGATACGTCTCAATAACGTCTTGCTACACATCTGAATGGGAGAAGTGGTGGAAGAATCCTGAGAATGTGGAGCTTTATCAGTTTATGGGGAAAGACAATGTGCCATTTCACACTGTGAGTATATAACATTTCAGAAATTTGTTTACCACCAAGGACTTGTGCCAATGGTTTTAATTATTTCCTTTTTCTTTACCTTTCTTTTATACTGAAATAGAACACCAAAAGTTTGTTTGGTTCTTGTCTTTTCTGAAGCTATCCTCAAGGTCTTCTTAAGAAATGTTTATCTTTTGTATTTGGTTGTTTTCAACTGCTAAATTTTTTGTTATGCAGGTGATGTTTCCCTCTACCCAGCTTGGAACTGAGGAAAATTGGACACTCATGAAGACAATCAGTGTGACTGAATATTTAAACTATGAAGACGGTCAGTTGATGTTTCACCATAGCTGAGTGATTTTATTTTAAATTATTTTTGTTTGATTTACTTTTTATGCCATTTATAGAAAATGAGGACATGTGTTTTGTATGGGTTTTCAGGAAAGTTCTCCAAGAGTAAAGGTGTTGGAGTGTTTGGTAATGATGTAAAAGATACAAATATACCTGTCGAAGTGTGGAGATACTACTTGCTGACCAACAGGCCTGAGGTAACTGATTGCTGCTGCAAAATAGAAACATTGTTTCTTCGTTCATCATAGGCATGCATAAATATCACATACACTGATTGATTCTGGGGATTCTGCCTTCTAGGTGTCTGACACATCGTTTTCATGGACTGATTTGCAAGCAAAACTGAATGGCGAGTTGCTGAGCAACCTAGGCAACTTTGTTAATCGAGTTCTGAGTTTTATAGCAAAGCCTGATAATGCAGGTTGGTTATATTTCTTTCAAATTCAATACTCAAGTGTTTGGTGTTAGCTGTAGATAGCTTTTTAGTCTGGCATATCCAATAGAAAATATAGGATGTGTTGTATTCTTCTACTGTAACCAGCCAGTTGGTGTGCAAGTGAGAGATATTTGAATCGCGGGACAAATAGATAGTCTAAAAACTCTAGAATGATAGAAAGGTGCATCTGGCTTACTATTATTGGTGTGCAAGTGAGAGATACCTGCTTTGTGATACTCTTGACAACTAGGGCAAGACTTTTCTTATTTGTCTTTGATGTTTCAATACCTTACTATTGTATGTTTTGTGAAGGTTACGGGTCTGTCATTCCTGATGCTCATGATGCTGAATCTCATTCTTTAACAAAATCACTGGCGGAAAAGGTTGAAAAGTTTGTGGCAGAGTATGTTGAAGCCATGGAAAAGGTGAGGAATGTTATATGAACCTTGGCGTGGTATGGCTATCTGAGTTTCTGTGCCTGGGTTTTTAGGTTCTTAATAAATCCCCTGTTCATTTGATGTAGGTTAAGCTCAAGCAGGGACTGAAAACTGCTATGCTGATTTCAAGCGAAGGGAACTATTACTTGCAGGTTCTATTCTCATTAACAAACTAGATATTAGCTTTGTTGCATATTACCAACTATACTGTTTTCTTGTGTCCATGTAGGCAAGCCAATTTTGGAAACTTTACAAGGAAGATAAACCTTTGTGTGCAGTTGTTATAAGAACTGCTGCTGGTTTAGTACACCTTCTTGCTCAATTGTTAGAACCTTTCATGCCATCCTTTTCTTGTGAGGTCAGTTTGATTGTTTGTTTGGTAAATTTTGTTTCTATTTAGTTGTAGTAGAATGCCAAGCGTGATTATTGCTGTTATTGCATTTTGTAGGTATTTAAACAGCTAAATTTGCCTCCACAATTTTCTCTCTCCGACGAGAGGGGAGAGGTATTACTAGCAAGTAGACCATGGGATATTCTGCCTCCTAGCCACAGGATAGGCACCCCTCAACCTTTGTTCAAGGAGTTGGTACGTAGCTCTCTGATTTTATCGATAGAAAGCCAGACTTGTTGTATGTTATAATGCCATGTAGCATTTTATTTATATTGAAACAATATGATCACAGGAAAACGACGAAGTGGCACGGTACAGAGAAAAGTTTGCTGGAAGTCAGTCTGATAGACGTGCTAGGGATGAAGCAGCAAATTTGGCGGATCAACTTAATAAAACAAAACTTTCAGGTTCTCTATTATCATTCTCAAAATACTGTTTTACATTCTTTAGGCTTTTAGTAACTTGATTATGTACTGAACTGCTGTTTATTCTCCCAGATGCCAAGAAACAAAAGGCATCATCAAAAGGCGGAGGAAAACCCAAACCTCAACCAGCTGCTGATCGTGAAATAACTATGGCAAGACTTGATATCCGAGTTGGTAAAATTGTGAAGGCTGAGAAACATCCCAAGGCAGATGCATTGTATGTAGAAGAAATTGATGTTGGGGGTGGTGAAATTCGCACTGTTGTCAGTGGACTGGTCAAATATATACCTCTTGAGGAAATGCAGGTTTGTTCAATCAACCTAGTCATTTGTTTCCTTCCCGATATCAGTATGTAATATACATTCCAATTGATCTAATATTGTTTCTGGACAGAATCGTATGGTTTGTGTTCTTTGCAACTTGAAACCGGCGAAAATGAGGGATATTGTGTCACAAGCAATGGTTCTTGCAGCTTCCAGTAGTGATGGAAGCAAGGTAGAGTTCATACGAGTCTTTGACCTGTTTGTAGTTCTGCTAAATTCATTTCGATTGTATATAACAAATTGTTTTTGCTGGAAACATTTCAGGTGGAGTTAGTTGAGCCCCCTAAAACTGCTAATATTGGAGAGCGAGTTACATTTCCCGGGTTTGAAGGCGAGCCAGACGATGTCTTAAACCCAAAGAAGAAAGTATGGGAGACGCTTTTGGTTGATCTAAACACAAAAGAGAATCTAGTTGCTTGCTACAAAGATGTGCCCTTCACTACATCTGCAGGTGTATGCAAAGTTTCATCCATCAGCAATGGCACGATCCGGTAAAAGCTTACTTGAGCCATAAGCAAACTAATATTCTCCATTTCTATCTTTCTCTGTAAGAGAAACGAAATTCGGAGATTTTCATTTGAAAATTTGATTCTAATTACAAACATGTTCTTGTAAACTTAAAGCTTGGTACAATTGTTGTTATTGATTGATGTTGTGAGAAACATTCAGCTTTTTAAAATTGGGCCCAGACGCAAAGCAACCACACAACTTACGATTTCAAATCTTTTATGGTACTAGTTGAGGTTTTGTGAAGGTTGATGTTTTTCTTAATTTTTTAATATTCTAGTTCTCGTGTTTAAAAATAGTCGCATCATTCTTTTTTTCTGGCGGTTCGTAATTGTGTTCCCTTGTAATACTGTATAGGGTTGTATACAATCGAACGTTTGAAGTGATCATGTAATTCAATCATAAATTTAAATCTTTGGTTATTGAAAACATTTTAAGCATTCTATTTTTATTGACCTTTAAGAGATTTTGGCATTTTATTGGCTTGAGTTCACTGAGCGTTTCCAAGTTACCAACTACACCAACCCTTCGGATTCAAATCTGTGTTGATGTTTTGCGATTCCATATCATTACTATATCAACGAGTTGATTTTTTTTTTTGGTCAACCAGCAAGTTGATTTTTGAAAAACTCTTACTCTACAATTTGCGACTGACGACTGTTTAGAATTTTGGGTACGTACCAATAATCCAATATGTTATATTTTCGATATAGAAATGGATTGTGATTGATATAAGTCTTGGGTTCGTCGAACAAAGTTAAACAAAGATTTGTGTAAATAACAAATAGATAAAAACAAGAATGAGTGTGACTGCATGAACCACTAAAACATATACGACGTTAGAGGGATGTTGGGTAGGTGAAGGTGTTTATTAATTCTAACACGTGAGGTTTCGTAAGTAGGTATAAGGGAGTAACCATTTGATTAAAAATTTGATGTCGGTTAAGTTCGGTTTTAGTATTTGGTTTAGTTTGGTTAAGAAAAAAATAAGAAACGTAGTCCATATATAATTCTTATATATTAAGGAGCTTTGCTGTTCAATGTAACACTCAAAAGTAGTAACAACTAAGAATGGAAGATATCATCATCGGCGTGGTGGCTCTCGCCGCGGTTCTCCTTTTCTTCCTCTACCAAAAACCGAAAACCAAACGGTACAAGCTACCTCCAGGGCCATCACCACTTCCGGTGATCGGAAACCTCCTTCAGCTTCAGAAGCTTAACCCACAACGCTTCTTCGCTGGATGGGCCAAAAAATACGGTCCAATCTTGTCATACAGGATAGGAAGCAGAACAATGGTGGTGATATCTTCAGCTGAGCTAGCTAAAGAGCTTCTCAAGACGCAAGATGTCAACTTTGCGGACCGGCCTCCACATCGTGGCCATGAGTTCATATCCTACGGCAGGCGTGACATGGCATTAAACCACTACACACCGTATTACCGAGAGATAAGGAAGATGGGGATGAACCACTTGTTCTCACCAACACGTGTGGCCACCTTTAAGCATGTACGAGAGGAAGAGGCTAGGAGGATGATGGATAAGATCAACAAGGCCGCGGATAAATCCGAAGTAGTCGATATAAGTGAGCTTATGTTGACCTTCACGAACTCGGTTGTGTGTAGACAAGCGTTCGGGAAGAAGTACAATGAAGATGGAGAAGAGATGAAGAGGTTCATCAAGATTCTTTATGGGACTCAAAGCGTTTTGGGGAAGATCTTTTTCTCTGATTTTTTCCCATATTGTGGCTTTCTTGATGATTTATCAGGCCTCACAGCTTATATGAAAGAGTGTTTCGAAAGACAAGACACTTATATTCAAGAGGTTGTCAATGAGACGCTTGATCCTAAGAGAGTCAAGCCCGAAACCGAGAGCATGATTGATCTCTTGATGGGGATCTACAAAGAACAACCTTTCGCTTCTGAGTTTACTGTAGATAATGTCAAAGCCGTCATCTTGGTAAGTATAAATATGTTTTAAATCGTTGCTTGCGCTTCAAGAAACCGTTTGCTTGTCTTTCACCTTCTTTTCTTTTTTTTTGGCTCCAAAAGGATATTGTAGTGGCGGGAACAGATACTGCAGCTGCGGCGGTTGTGTGGGGGATGACGTATCTAATGAAGTACCCACAAGTGTTGAAGAAAGCTCAAGCAGAAGTGAGAGAGTATATGAAAGAGAAAGGTTCAACGTTCGTTACTGAAGACGATGTCAAGAACCTTCCTTACTTCAGAGCCTTAGTTAAAGAAACCCTAAGGATCGAACCAGTGATTCCTCTCCTTATCCCTCGTGCTTGCATTCAAGATACCAAGATCGCCGGTTACGACATCCCCGCAGGAACAACGGTCAACGTCAACGCGTGGGCCGTGTCACGTGACGAGAAAGAATGGGGACCGAACCCTGATGAGTTTAGGCCCGAGAGGTTTCTTGAGAAGGAAGTTGACTTCAAAGGCACGGACTACGAGTTTATACCGTTCGGGTCAGGCCGGAGAATGTGCCCGGGAATGCGTCTTGGGGCCGCGATGCTTGAGGTTCCTTATGCGAACCTTCTCCTCAGCTTCAACTTTAAACTTCCTAATGGGATGAAACCAGATGATATCAATATGGATGTCATGACTGGTCTTGCTATGCACAAGTCGCAGCATCTCAAGCTTGTTCCAGAGAAAGTGAACAAGTATTAGCTAATATATATCAAATAAATCTACCTTCTCTGATTATATAGTATATGTTCCTCCAGTGTATTCTGTTTCAATGTTTGGTTTCTTTCTTAAATGGCAATCGTCTCTCTATCTTTCTCTTCACATTTTGATATGAAGGAAGCAAATTCACATGATGTCTTTTGTGATCCTTATATATTTCACTGAATGGCTACAAAAATAAAACTAATTACGTATGAAGTGGCTAAGCTTTGATAGAGGAGATTTTGGTTTATTTTGGGCCTCGGGTTCGATTAAATAATCTAGCTAAAATTAGTTTGATTCGATTTAACTTTATTTGGTTTTAGTTTTGGTTAACCACAAAAAAAAATTAAAAATAAATCAATGAATTACAAGGCGGAACCAAACAATCATATAAAAATAACCAATTAGATTGTCGAAGTATACATTTTTTTTTCTAGAAAATCAATCAATAAGAAACATATGGAGTAATATTTTGCTTGCAAAAAGATAAAAACTTAAACATTTACACTTTAGAATGAAATTGTATACATTTACCTACAACTACATTTATGTAAATAAATTTAGTAAACTGTTAAAAGTAATGACACTCAAAATGTATCACTCAAAATATATTGATAGGGTTAGAAAGTCAGTTAATATATTTTAGGGTTAATGCATTTGAAGGAAAACAATAATTGGTAGCTAGATTTTTTGAAACAAATCCCAGAATATGGTTCATTTTTAAGGATAGCAATATTTAAATTTAATTAAAATATAAAATATTTTAATCTATGCTCGAACTATTTTCTAGATATTTAAAAATTTACAATCGAAAAAGTATTAGTTGAAAATCGTTTATTGTATTTTTCATATATAATTTTAAAAAAATAATCATGGAAGATCAATTTATAAATATATATATATACAAATTTTATACTTAGATTTCATATATTATCAATAAAAATTTACACTTATTTTCTAACATGAGTATTAACGCGGGCCTTATCTAGTACAAGTATACAACACATTGTTATTGTTTTGATGGAGCGTCGAATTAATTAATACAATGTTGAGGAACCATTTTACCGCTTACAGAACCGTCAACATTCTCGCAAACCAAAGTGGAAAAACTATCTACAAGTCCATTATTCGTTATGTTAATGTCAATTAGCTCAATATTCTTGCACGGAAATCTTTTGCTACATTGAAGATTTACTGCAACTTTGTTCTTTGACGTTCCATATATATTCTTTAACTTAAGGTTTTGGATTTGAACGTGAGACTCTCCCTGAAGAAAATAAACAAAAGTTTTCTTTTATGTTGTTGGGTGATAAAATAAAAGAATAGTGAAGCTTGGTTTTTGAATAGAAATTTAAACCTTTTGCTCATGTTCACAAGGTGGGTGAGGACAATACTTCTGATCGATGTTGATTGGTTTTCCAACATCAATCATCTGAATATTCTCGTACAAGAAGTTCGAAACAAGGATCTTCGAAGCTGAAGATTCCCAAGTTTTGATTCGAATACCATCGCTTGTACCGTTGAAAATAACATCTCTTATTGTTAAGTCTTTCACGTCTTTCTCGTCTTTGTTCTTCCCTAAGCTTCCGACACTAATCCCATGTCCAGGACCACAATTGACATTAGAGATATCGAGGTTAGTAGTTCCAGAGAGTATGGCGATACAATCGTCTCCGGTACCAATGTTTGTGTTGGAGATGTGAATGTTACTACATGAACCCATCTTGATACCGTCAGTGTTGGGGCTATTGCCGGGAGCTGTTATAGTGACGCCGGTAATGTTAAAGTGATGGACGGAGAAGAAGTTGAAGTGTCCCATTTTACTGTTGAGTGATGTTATGTCTTTGATATTTGAGTTGTTTACGAATGCAAATCCCATAGTCTATTAAAAAAAATCAAGTTTATGATAATAGTTTTTAGTTTCTCAAATGAAAAAAAAAAGACTAGAAAATTTCATATAAGTTTTTGTATAAAAATAACATGTGCATTTTGAAATACGTTTTAAATAAATAATAATCATTTTTTCAAAATGAAGCAATAAGTGAAAAAGTTGAAGAAATGTTACCATAGCTAATTTAGGACAATTGGGATTTTTATGGCAGTCATTGAGTGGCCAAGACTGTTTCCCTTGCCCATCAAGTGTACCGGAACCAGAGATAGAGAGATCATTGATGTACTTAAATTTGATCCACGTATCTTGCTTAATGTTGTTAGGATTTGCAGGAGCCAATAAAGTTCCATCGATGAGAAACTCAATAGGATTTTTGCATGGACCCACGAACTCTACACCACCAAGGTAGAATGTTCCTTTTGGTACATAAATTTTACTACTTCCACTTTTCCTTCTACATGCACGGTTCCATACACTTGTAAATACCTATTCGTATACGTTAAAATGACATAGGTTATATTCATAGATTTTCATCTGAAAAGTAATTAGTGGTAAAAAAATAAAATTAGGTTAGTTCTTGTGTACATACATTGGTGTTATCAGTTTTTCCATCGGATTTAGAACCATGACGTTGCACATTGAACATTTTTGGTCGGATAGTAGGACGACTTGCAACAACAATGAACAAGAAAGACACACACAAAACTTTAAACGCAAAAACAACGCTTGTCATCTTATTCTTTTGTTTAGGTATATGGAAGAAAAAAAGAACTTGTTGTTTATCAATACTTGTTTATAAAGAGATGATGAGAAGTGTTAGCCCACTTTATCTGCTTATATAGAGTTAGCATCTCTCCATCGATGAACTTGATTATTGTTACTAGTTAACAACTGAAATTGGGATGCTTTTTATTGGCAATGATTTTGATTGGTTAATATCCTGTACATTTCAAAAGTAGGAATTAAACTGAAAATTTTGTTTCTAATTTATATTATAAATATAAAATGACAACTAATCTAAAACAAAATCTAATTTGAAATGGAAGGAGTAATAATAACTAACTATTTTCTTTATTTAATTGATAGGTTAATAAACAGGTTGTGTTATTGGGTCAGTTTATGCATGGATTCTCGTTTGGTTGGGTTCTGTTAAAATACCCATCTCCGTTTGAAAGAATTGAATTTCAAAATTAATAATATTAAATAGTAACATTGTGTTATTTGATTGAGGTTTAAAATGTAACGTTGACCTCGTTTCTCTGGTTGGGCATGAGAACCAATAACCGGAGATGACCTTCTTGGCATAACTTGACCGGGTTTCTATGCTGTGTGAGGATTGCATTACTGTTTCCTAACAAAACATGAGCTATTATGTAACTCTCTCCTTTCTCATTTGCAAATTGCCATTCCCTCACTGTCAAGTTGAAATAGTCTTTCCGTGTCGATACCGTTGCTTTCACCTCCACGTACTCTTTCTTACCACCTCGGTTTTCGATCATGAGGTCGTAAGGTAAACCGGTTTCGCTCTGGTCGTTAACCCATTTAACCAGTGCCTCATTGCCGTATTTTGCAACAAAGTATCTGTAAGCGATTTCTTCACCTTTTCTACCGGTCTGTTGCGCTTGTGCAGCCCAAGGTGTGCCTGTATGAAGCTGGTCTCTATCGCTGAAATTAGCTGTGAAGGAATTGTTCCATTCATGAGGAAGATTTGGATTGAGATGCATAGCAGCCTGATTCCCTGAGGTTGAGCCACTAATCATATGCATAGAATGCAACGGGTTTGGCTCACTAGCTCGTGAACTTGTGCCTGCACAATTATCATATCCAGAAACCAAGTTGGTATTGGTCATCTCAATCGGTATTTTTTCTTCAAGAGCCTCTGTTACATCCTCTTTGCTGCTACTAGTGTCCAGCTCTTGTTTAGAATCATCAGTGTTGGTCTTGCTAGAACCATGTCTTGTTTTAGAACTTGAAGGTAACCAGCTCAAGCTTATTCCAGCTTTCTTCTTCGCTTTAACAGCAGATTTGAGGGACCAGATCTCTTCACCATCAGGAACCTGATGAACTTTCTGACTGTTCAGAATGAAGGATTCCATTTGCTCCTCGCTCAACCCAGATTCTGCCATTGTTTTGATCAAGTGAAGGAAATTTGCCAAATGCAGATCAGGCACTCCGTTGAAAAACAAACGAGACAGTTCCATGAACAAGGAATGGGAATCCAGACTTGGTGTTGTGTACAGAGCTTTATCCTGAAGACAACATAAATAAACATATAATATCAGTAAAACCACATTTTTACAAAACCATTGTCCCAGTCAAGAGGATATGGCAAAAGTCTACTTGCATATAAACAGAGATGAGTTTCAAATAGCCTCAAAGCACAATGTCACAGCCCATACAATCCCAAAATATTTAGGTTAAATTGTCGCAAGAAACAGAACGAAAGAAGACATACCTGCAGAAGAGAACTGCATTTGAACTCCTTTTTAGAGCTGATGCCATATTGCGGTATGACATTCCTATAGGATAACTTATCAACAACAAAGACTTGTAGACGTTTGACTTGACTATGGACTGTCTTTTTTGTTTGGGTATACTTCTCATGATGAAGAGTAAAGATATACCGCTGTGCATAAGGCAGAGCCCAGTTAACAAGTGACACTGTTACAGTATTATCTTGCAAACCTTCATATTTCGCTTCACGCTTTACCACCTGAAACAATTACATAAACACCACAGAGTGAATTGGAATCGAGGCCATGGAAACTAGTGTTATAGTAGAAACGGTAGTGTTATAGTAGAAACGGAGACACATATATCAGTTCTACCCTGTATATAAGCTACAAGATGATGGTTCTGCGGATGGTTTTAGAGTTAGTGCATCAACACAGTTCAAGAAAGGCCTACTCTTGTCCATCAGAATTCTAATGTCCATAAGAGGCACTTTGCATGTATAACTAAGTGGCTTGCATTTCAAATTATTTTTGTGAAGGAGAAGATTAGTTACCTCAGAAATACTTGGAATGCCCAAACTGTGCATGAGCCCAGACACTTTTGTTTGAAGCACTTCTTGCCCTTCGTCATCATTTTCCCCAAAGCTAATAAACTCAATTTTATCCTTGTTTTTAAATCTCTTCTTTAACTTCTCATTATCACACCAACATACGAGACCAAACGAGGAGTGCAAGGAAACCCACTTATCATTTTCAGTAGGGAGTACAGTGTACTCCAGTTCTGAAAGTCTCTCTTTAAAATGAATAACATCTTCGGAAGATTTGCCAGAGTTCAAGTCATCACTCCACTTCAGGAAAATTTTGAAGACCTAGACATAAATTAAACACTTTAGCAAAGAAGTGAATAGAGTGAAGATAAACAGGACAAGACTGATAAGTTAAGTAAATCACTTACAGCCTTGGCGGCAGATGAGGGTGACACATTATGTGCAAACTGCCCTAGAATTTTAAGGTACTCTTGAAACGAAGGCGTCTCAGGTACTCCACACCCATTCACAAAAAAGTCATGTAGACCTGGATAGATATTGCCCAATGTTTTTCTACGCAATGGTTCCACAACACTGCTGATCTGCGAACTGATCTCTTTTATCTCATCTAAAACGCCAGCAGAATCATTCCAGTAAACATCATCAAGTGACAAGAATATTCCCGATATCATATCATTCTGCCTACTTGCAATTCCATGTGGTACAAACACAGACGGAAGAGTATGAAGCTTTTCAGTAATTTTCTGTTTTGAATCAGCCATTTCATTCCACAAATATTTGTAAAATCTGGTAATCTGAGAGATGCTGCAAAATTAAAGACAAATTTGTTTGCTGTTAGAAAATACATCAGCAGAGACTATCATCATCTAGGGTTTTTGGAGCCACAAAAAGGGGTGGAAAACAAACACTTGACTAGAAGAAGCATGTTGTAACAATATAGAAAGAAAAACAGCTCATCTCAAAATAAATTACATGGGCAATTTATCTGAAGTCTATGGACTCTGTTCGTCCTTACACATAAAAGGCCTTTAGAAAAACGTTTAGAACTCAGTTATTATGTTATCAGACCTAATATTTTAGTGCTAAATAGAAACAAATCACCAGCAGAATATCATTTATCAGCAGTAAATCATCCAATGCACGACAGTGAACAGTAGTTTAAGAGCTTCTATATTCATAATAATGTGGAAAGAAAAATGTAAAAAAAAAAAATGAATGGAATTAAAATCAGAAAATTCAGCTAGAAAAAATAAGATGCTGTGCTTAAAAAACATACCTTGATTTGAAAGAGTCTCCACAGTGTACCCAAGATTCTAGGACTTCCAAAGCATCATCGAGGGAAACTTTGGTCTTAAAACCAATATCACTAAGTAACTTGACACTTGTAACCTGTTACACAGTTGCCCCAATAGAGAGGATGAAAAAAGAGAGGTTAAACAAATAGGTGAAAGAACTCCTCCGCTGAGTAAGACATTGTAGCGAAGTTTAAGATATTAAGACAACACCCCGACCCACAAAGAACCCACACCTCTAAATAAATTTCAAGACCATCCATGTAATTTTATAAGTCCATAGGAAAATACTCAAAAGCCAATTATTCACTGCGTATATTAGAACTAATAGTTGTAGTACCAAGCACATTATAACATAAGTAAGCAAAACCAAACTAACCGTAGGAACTGCATAGGGAGCATTCATGCCAAGTATTGACTGCACATCATCACAATCATGATAGAGGTCTTTTGAAAGATGCAATTTGCTGTCCATGCTTGAAACTATCCATAGAGAATCACAAATTACCCTCATAAATGAAGATTCTGATGATCTGATGATACCATGCGTACCCGAGTTATAGTTAACAGTTGTTTTGTCATAGTAACAATCGTCCCACAGTCTATCAAGGACTTCCAAAAGATACTTGCAACCTTTACGGCCATTACTTTTGTGCAAGAGAGACAAGAGATCAACTAGTTCCGGGGATTCCCAGTCTTTAACAGTTAAATCAGGAGATAACAAGTTGATATCATACTTTTCACAGTGTGAAACAGAATAGAATTCAGCAATGCTCTTTTCAACTTGAACTACTTGAACAAAATCAGCTATTCCAATCTCTTGAAAAAATTCCCGCCACTCCTTCAATCCGCATGCATAAAATTTTGATGCTGGATGTTTCAAGTAGGTACCATCAACCACATGCCATGATATATCCAAGTTTTTGGTAAGCTTCTTCATGTTGACCTGGTTTCCATATTCTTCACCGAAATGAATTGACCCTTCACCTAGCTGTTTCAACCCATAATTTGATAATACCAGAGCTTTGCTTCTCAACTCAGAAATAATGTACTTCCTCTCCTTCAGACAAATATGACAGCCAGATCGTAGATGTGTCATCACAAAGCATAAGTAATCAACCATTAAACCGTCCACTGCACCTGTACTCCTTGCCTCAAAGGCTGGTAATATATGAGCTTTAACGATTTCATGTGCTGACAGCTTTTGAACGCCAATTGCACAAAGCATGTTTACAAGGTCATCCACAGAGGATTTTTCATCAACAGAAGACGCCAAAAGAAGGGAATGATCAATGGTTCGGAGATTTCCATATAACACAGGAAATGCTTCAAATACATCACCAAGATCTAACCCAGTGGTGTCATGGTGCAACCACACTGCGCCTTCATCTAAAGAGGTGAACTTACCATTTGAGAGGGGAATAAATGGGATCTTGTGAAGGTCATCTATAAGACTCTTATCTATACCTAACTCTACATTACCATGCCCAGAAGAACGGAATAGTAGGTAAAGTTCAGTAAGAATAGACGATAACCATGTAAAGCCCATTGATTGTAGACAACCATTCTTGTGACTCAATGAAGAAAGAATTTGCACCAAAGTCTTCGGTCCATAGTCTTCAATGCCGAGTGCCCTTGACAGGGAATCTGACAAAACTATATCTTTGTCCAAAAAGCCCAAAGCAAGATGCTCCTGAAGCAATCCATCCTTAAGAAGAACCCTAATCTTTTCATTCCAGTTTCTTAAAACCTTGCAAGGAGGAACCCATTCTTCACCGTCTCCCTCAAGCAGCAAGCAATTGGTTGTTCTCAATCTAGATATAATAGAACGAGGGAGAGAAGAAAAGAACCCATGCACTTCCCCGACGAGAGGTACAAGCTGCATGTATGAGGAGACACCTTTACCCAGATTCTGGGTGAAAGAAGGAAGACTGCAAAAGGACCTTAACGCATCCACAAACAAACCCGGAAATTCTGACAACAGCCACTGGTTCCAAGGACTATCCTCATCAACATCCTCCCTTGATGATGTAAGAATGAAATCCCCTTGTATAATAAATTTCAAACCATAAGTTCTTAGAGGAAGAAAAGCAAAAACAGGTTCTTGAATCATACATGATCTGTAAGTTCCATCTTCCAGCATGTCAAGAGTGAATCCTATGGAAATTTCTGTTGTCTGAACATCATCACGAAGATTGGTAGCCTTTAATTTCTCTGATGCCACAAACCATGTCATGCTATTTTCCCCACATGAAACCTTTACGATATTCTTGCTCACAACCTCTTTCCTCATGACCAAGAGAGAATCGTCAAGCACGTTTCTGTATACTATGCACTGGAGGCGATGTAGGAAGAGTAATAAAGAAGGGTGAAGGTCTGAAAACATAGGTTCAATGTGATTCACTGTTGTTCTTTCGGAATCAATGGCTCTGAAAGGAAGTGTAATGCAAGTGTTCCATCCTGCATCCTTCAGGTGTAAAGCACGGCCAGATAACATGCTGCTAAGCGATTCAATATCATGAGGAGGCACAACAGTCGGTAAAATATATCCAATCTGACCCTCACTTATATCAAACTTGAAATGGAAACCATTTGAGTGGATCTCAGGAGCATCAGAAACCTGGAAAGTGGACCCAAGCAAAAGCGTTACAAGGGATTATTTGAGAAAGAATTTGCTATAATTCGTCTAACAATTGAGCTTAAAGTTCATATAAGCCTTTCAAGCTGGCATGTCTCTAGAGAATGTTTTGGAATAGAAAGAAATTCCAAGGCCTATTCTTAGCTTAACATACTATAATCCTAAACTCATTAAAGCTTGGGTTGTACATACCCGAAACACTGACTTGAAGCCAATTCCTTTCTTCCCTATGTATCCACCAGATCCTTTCTTTGTGGATTGACCAACATCACACAGGGCCCGAATGTTCTCAGGCATGAAGCCACACTCGTTGTTTAAAACAACAATCCCGGTCTTTTGAAGAATGAATGTGAGTGTGGGTTCCACGTGTTCAGGGTATTTATTGTCATCAGCATTTTGAACCTGAAGCAACAATAGCAAGAGAGTAAGAGGATGACAAAATGGAATGTCCACTAAACCTCCTCCTGTTCACAGAAATGGTATAAAGAGACATCTAACAACCTACGATATTGCCCCTTACATGGCTACCAAACATTTTAATACTCATTAACCCTTACAATTACAAGAACAATGATAACAGGTTCATCTACAAGTTGACAGCATATAGGTATTGCTGAACTACTAATCATCTTAGGCAGAGTAGAACTCGGCCTTATGATACACACATATGCATAAGGTTGCACCAGATATTTATTCAAGATATTTATTCAAGCGAACCCAATTAACATGGTTGTAAGAAGATTATGAACAAAGAAAGAAGAAGGTAAGAGTGCTCACAAGTTCAAGAATGAAGTGTGAATCTTGAGAATACAGTTCTTGGGACAAACACTGAAGTGCTCTTCCTAACCGAGCATGTTGTTTCTGCAGCATACTCATCTCAGAACCAGAAGAAGTTAAATCCAACCCAAACTCATCCCGTCTGATTGAATCAATAACAGAGGCTCGATTATCATAAAATTCAGGTGCAGTCTGGGTGAAAGCCTCCCCAACAGAATCACATAAAATCCCTGAACCACCAAAAGTGTGACAAGATTCATGAGGTTCTTCTTTGTATTCGCACGACTTCTCTGATACGATCATGCATCTTTGTTTGGTCTGAACTGGGTCCTCCAATTCGTTTTGCACAAAACCTGCGCCAGAATCTAAGTTGGACGAAGCATTCTCCACTATTGAAGAGTTTGGAGAACATGATGAGCAAAACTTATGGTAATCACTAATCCACTCAACAATGCCTAGCAGCAATCCGGCATCATGCAGCATGATGCGTTGCTCTGTTTGCTCGCATGCAGACAAAACTCTTGTAGGAGCATCTTTAACAACAGAACGTAGTCCTGGTAGCAAGATATCAACAACTAAACTGCGAAACTCCCCAGGTAGATAGCCCAGACAATCAAGAAGAAACTTAGAGGCAGCATAGTCACGTTTAGCCACTTTAGCTTTCTCTCCTACAACTATCACTTTGTCAAAAGAAGTGCTGAGCTTTTCTGGCCCATGCATTTGCACAAGAGAATTCCTATCATTTAGCTCCATCTCCTCGGAATAGTTATAAAAAAAAACTTCAAATGCACGTTTTGCATAGCATTTTAGAAGGGAAAATGGTAGATGTGTTCTTCCATTCAATGATATCAATGACAACAACTGTGCAGCAGTACGGTAAGCAGATCCTTGAAGAGCAGCCTCTAAGAATGAATCTGCTGTTGCAGAAGGATCTGCTCTGATAATCTTACCATCCCTTGTCACTAGACACAACAGATCTGTTGAATTAATCTCATTTAAACAGCCCATAAGAGGACCAAACTGTGGAGCATACCTAAGATCCCAGTGACACCATGAATTCAAGTCTGACAACAACGGAACCCTAAGCAAAACATCTAAAACCTCTTTGGATGCAACAGCATTAAGAGTGGTGCTTCTTGCTTCAGTATCATTTCCCACTGTCAGGGATTCTTCCAGATATTTACTTGTCAAAGAGTTTTCAGCTCCCAACAATGTTGCAGAAAAGAGGACACATTTAGAAGAAGACTTCTTCTTACCAATGATTTCAGAGAAATTTTCCTCTGAATCTCTTCCGACAACCTTGAAACTGATTGATGGAAATTGTTCTGCAACCAGTCGAGCTAATGTTTGTCTAGATAGTACTTTATCACTTGAAAATTCAGAAGCTTGCGAAAGCAGAAGAGTCAACAGATTCTCATTCACGTGGACCTCCAGAGGAAACTCTTCCTGTAATTCTCTAGATAGAAACCTTTGAAGTTGTGTTGGTAGCAGTAACATATGTTTTTCCAAGAAAGCAAAAAACCCACCCCAACCAAGAGACTCAAAATCCTGTACTTGAAATTGCTCTGCCAACAAATTCTCGCAAGTCTGTAGCTTCCTAAAGATACCAATGTGCTTCGCTCCAGAAAGATCATGCTCAAAATACAAGGAAAGCCTTCTAATAATTTCTTCGACAGTGTTACCTAATAGATCAAATTGATCAGATTGCAAAGTGCTAGAGAGATAAGAGTAGTACCAAAAGACTACCATAGAAACTTGTTAGATAATGCATTCCAAGAAAACAGTTCCCATTCTATTATAGTTCCTTTAGATCGTATAACTTGGATAAATAATGTACTTGTCATGATGCTACTTTGTAGCTTGACCATAGTTTGAATAAGTGTTTAAAACAACAATTACCGAAATTCACATGCAGAGAGCAACAAATGAAGATAGAGAACATAAATATACTCACAGTGTGTAGGAGGCATAACATGCTGAGTCTTGCTTAACTCACTGTTTTCAATTGGGTTAATTTCACCAACTTGATTTCCTGAGCCTGTATTAGTCGTATCACTTAGGCTTGTCATTTGAAAATTATCATATATGCTATCCCACATACCACGTCTTAATGAAGTTACCTGCAAATGTAGCATAGGAAGAAAAACAATAAAGCAAAAATAAGAGACAATGGGTATAGGAAGCTCATCTGTAAGCAAGTTAGAACCCAATCCATGCAAGCAAATGAGAGAATATCAATATTTCTTTTTGTTCATATATTTATTATTACAATTAAACATAATATGAAATGCTTCCAGGGCAAGTTAGCTTTCAATTTAACAGAGAATATTTTCACTTTTTTTTTGCTCAACGTAAATAAAAAGGTATAGCCTTTCAGAACAACACAAAACAGCACTCTTTCGCCAAACAAGGTGTAACACATTTCAATTTTCTAATCTATATCCTACATTTGAAAATGCATCATATTTCTTTATTATAGTAAACAAACCAAATTAAAAAACGAAGTAAACAAAGTCCATAAAGAAACTCCTGAATAGAAGGGGTAAAATAAAGTTACTACTCAATCACAGCAAACATGTGCAAATTTTTCAATCAGCAAAGTAAATGAAATGAATTGATCATAAATAAGAAACACGAGATGCTATTGCCTGAAACAAATTTCCCACTGCACCTAAGAGACTCTTGCACTGTTGTGGTTTTATTTTCTTCTGATTGCCAGGAATAAATAAAGAGAATCGAATAACGACAATGCAGACACTTCTCAAACATTGAACAACAAGATTTTTGCACAAGACACAGAACCAGGTAAAAAAATTGAGATGCTACAAATGCAATGTTAAATTTCAGGTGTAAACAGGAATAACAAAGGAATTTTCATAATAGCAACATCTGCAACATGAGATGTTGGAAGGTTTCCATTAATTAATTTAATAAGTGGGGGTCTGGAGGTGACAAGGGGCACGAGTTTTGAATGATCCACAGTCTGTAGTATTTTTGTCCTTATCCAGCTTGCCTCAGTGACATTGTGATGTATCAAAGAGCAAAGCCGAACTAGGGAAGTTTCCACATTTGCTGAGCTCAACTCCAAGACTTTGCAACTGGGTGCTAAGTCTTAGTTCAAGAGCAGAGATAGAAAAACAACAAGAGCAACAACTTAAAACACTGTAAAAGTATGAGTGAAAATCGTCTAACTTTTAAATTCAGCATTTCTTCAGAATTTAAAAGGAGATATCATAGAAAATAGTGAGCCTGTGTTACACGGTGAAACTACAAAAAATCTTTTCAAACTGGGAAAAGCAACACAAAGCAAAATAAGAGGGGAAAAAAATGGGTAAAGAAAAAAAAAGTAAAAACGGAAAGGTGAAGCAAAAAATGAGTATGGATGTAAATATATAGCAAACGTAATCTCGCATCCTTCACTTTGAAAATATATGTGCAGTTATTTTTCATAAACATTTGATGGATTAAAAAAAAAAAGTAGTAACCAAACATCCATCTGTTCTATCCAAATTAGGAGATACCAGAAAACAGCTATTTCACAGAGAGAGAAAAAACAAGTGTTGCAAAGAAAAAAAAGACGTCAGATTAGGAGGATTTGACCTCCAAGTACACTTAATGTGAATGGCATGAACAAAAGTAAATAGGAGGCATTAACAGAGATTTTTGACAAAATTCTTCAATTGAATTAATGAAAGCAAGAAAACAAGAAAAATGCAAAACACTTTAAACAAAAGTAGTATGACCACTCACAGCGACATTTAGTAATCCAACAAACGGAAATGATGACATCGCTTTAGCTCTTTTAATCTGAGCTCTTCCTTCAGAGCCCCCCAAGTTGTAAAAAGACAACATTTTCTCGACAAACTACAATAATAAAAGAGAGTATTAGAAAATAAACAAACATGAAGCCCCCTCACACCTCACTTAAGATAATTCACTCTCAGATTAAAACAGTCATACAATCTCAACATGAACTTACCGTTGAAATGCTTAGCTCTTTACATGTGTCCTTCCAAGTTGAAATGAACAATCTTAAATCTCCTTCAGAAAGTGTAAAATCAGCCTCATCGACACTGAAAACCTTCTTAGCTTCAGAATCATCAGCCAATTTAGGTATCTCTTGTTTCGCATGTCCTTGTAATTTAGAGGGGGATTTTCTAAGCAGTTTGGAGGAATCAGATTTTTCATGATTACGTCTTTCACCCTTCCTTTTCTTATTGGAGCCCCCAAGACGCTTCATCTCTTCCGCAACAGATGGATATGGACAACTATTGATATGGTCAGAACTATTAAGATTTCTAACCTCATAAACATTATCATTTTCATCTGAGCTTGAAGAATCAAATCTTATATGCTTGCCACAATAATCCTTATGATGTAAAGCAAATGAGTCAGCTCGCTCAGAGACAGTTAGAGATTTATCTCGCTGTTGTTTCTTTGATGAGGGGATGTGATACTTCTGATGCAGCTCAGTCAGTAAGACTTTCAGTGTTTCACCTTCTTGTCTCTTCGCGTCTAGAATGAAAGATACATACATCCTATAAAAATGCATTAAATCACATAAAATCAGCTAATGCAGTTCATACTAAGAACAACCAGATCCAACATTAATACCAACCTTACTGTAATATCAAAATTATTTAACTCATAACCAAGTTTAGATAATCCAAAAAAGAACAATATCATACCGCAAGCTCTGAATACGCACACCAAGCTTTTCCTTGCTTGTAACTGACTTTTGACTTGCAACAAAATTCAGAAATTCATCGAGCTTAACATCTTCTGTCATATAAGTGTGCAGATAGCTATCAAGAAATGATATTATCTCCTCACTAGTGATCTTAACTGGTCCAGTAGAACTGGATATCGATGGAAAATACAGCAAAACCAGTGGATGCTGCAGCAAAGGTCCCAATTCCAGATCATCGAAAGAATCAACAAACTCGTTCCGGCATATTGCCACTTCCAAATCATGCAGGGTCACAATTCTTCTAGCCCCAACGAAGCAGTGAATAAATGCATTGATCTACAAGACATCAAAAGATATATCTATACGCTATTGACAGTGAACATAGAAGCTCTGCAGGATATAGACATAATTTCAACGCTTACCTTGCCTTCAATGGCCATAAGTTGACGAAGAGAAGGAACATCTTGCATTTGCACACCCAAGGAACGCCAAGAATCAGCTTGAAGCTCTTCTAAAACAGCTCTCGACACTCTAGTCGAAGAAACACTCTCTCCAGCAGCAACAAATAATTTACGCGTCTTGTTAACAGCCTTATCAATCCGCAAGACATCAACTTTGCGCTTGGGTTTTCCAGATGACTTCTCTCCATGGACTCGAGACACACCACTATCATCAGTTGCTATAGGGATCGGTAGAGATACACTGAAGGAGTTATTAGCACTCTCACCGGAAGCAAAATTAGATTTTGGAACCACATCAGTCACTTGTACAACCTCCTCTTGTCGTCTTCGTTTCAATGAAGAGTTTTCGAAAGCTCCGTGATTCTGAGAGATACTGATATCATTATTAGGTATAGATTGAGGTGGGAAAGAGAAGCTGTTTTGGTTATGGTTTTGAAGGAAGTGATTAGCAGCGGAGCCATATTGGTGAGGGATTTGTTGATGAAGGAAGTTGAGATTTTGATGGGGTTGGAAATTAGGGTTTCCGAGAGAGAAGTCAGGGAAATTAGGGCGGTAAAAATTCGCCGGAAACTGAGGAATTGGGTATCTAATGGGTTGATTGAAATTGGGAAAGACAGGATTTGCCTGAGGAAGGTATCCTCCACCGGGAACGGTGTTGATGTTGATGTTTCCGTTGGCTCTGCCGCTTCCATTGTTGGTGGAGGGGTGTAGAGACCACGAACCGTCGTGGTTCCCTTGCATTCGTCGGCGAGGAAAAAAGTGACAAAATAGAAGAAGAAAGAAAACGGTATGGGTTGAAGAAGAAAGGGTTTAAGAGCGTCTCTGTCTTGAGTTCTGTTTATATACGCTGAGAGTGGGTTTGTGTCTCTCTGTTTGTTTCGGAGGGTTAGGGTTTAGGGTGAGGTTTATCCGGTTTTTGTTTCAATTGAGTAAACCGGAAATCCGGATTTCCAGGACAATTTTTGTTTGGGTTCATTGGTTCGAGACAATTTCGTGTCAAGCTGTTTGGTTGGTAACCCCCCTTGAAGAGGTATATGATGTTTATATAGTGAATTGGTTCGAGACAAAAAACAATTATTGTTTTATATCACCAAAACGGACGGGTTTAACAGAACTGGATTATGGTGTAGTTACTTTGAAATTAATATTTGATACATAGTTTTATAATGTTGACTATGTCGTAGATAAGAATATAAGATGAGAAGAATACAAAAAAATACAAATAAAAATACAAAGAGAGGTCACATTGTATTAGAAAATTATGAGAAATTGCAAGTTTTCGAACAGAGAATTCGACCAATGAACATGTACCAAATTGAGCAACGCACCGATCCATTTGTGAGTCTTGGACGCAGTTTTAGAATTCTCCAAAAAGAAGATAATAAGCAGCAAGAAGAAAGCAAACCAGAAAAGAAGCGAAGAGGAAGAAGAGATAAGAGTATGGATAAAGAAGGATCATAATCAAGAATAAGACTAGTGAAATTGTTCCACATCTCATTTCTTTGTTTCTTCGCAAGTAAATTCTCCTTCACGGAAAGAAAAAATGAAAAAACAGTTTTGACTTTGTACAAATATTTATCAGCAACTACTTGTTGATTAAGCTTTACGGTTATTTTTAATCAATAATTTACCAAATCAAACCAAGAAACTTTCGTGAATAGATCAAAGCAAAAATATAAGAAAGACCGATCCTAAAACCCTCTCTCTATTAATAACTCTGTTACACACAAAAAACATCATAGTCTTTAACACTGAAGCAAAGTTTGATCTGAGATTTTCTCATGCAGCTAAAATTACCTTACACAATAATGTACAGACGAAAGTTGCAGAGTTTTATAAAGGAGTAGGGAGTGAAATATTATTAACCTGAAGATTTTTATTTAGTGCGTAATTTGTCTGCCACATAGAGCATGTGACTGATGTTTGTAGGAGGATAGTTCTGAAGAAGTTTGAGGTTCGACGTAAAATCTCCAGCAAGCAAACGCCTTCGAACTAGAATTAACATTGCACAGCATATCCGCAGTAGTGTTTCCTGCAAAATAAAATTCAGTTACACTTGTAAGCTTTTTCATATCTCGCAAGATAACAAGCGCCCGTTAACTCAATTCTGCTAATTTAAATTTTTTACAGTAAGATGCAAACCAAAACCAATCTCTAGGACTATAACATATACAAATCTCTACGTGTATATGTTTTACTGTCCTAAAACCCACCTGCTCAGAGGTATTTGAACGTTTAATGACTTATAAAAATGCAACATTTGAAATTGATCTCGTTCACAACTTACAGAAGCTGAATAGTAGTAAGCTGAATACTACCTGAGGACCTTCCGGGTCGCTTAAGAGTGTGTCCCAGATGTGAAGGCTTTCCACGAAATTGAATTCTTGAGTCAATAGGAGTGTGATCCATCTGAATGCATAGAATTGCGGGTTTATCTGAAAATTGACACAGGTCTCAAATGTCAAAATGCTGAAACATTTAAACAGAAATACAGAAACTTGAAAACTTAAACATTTTGAAAGCGATGGTACAGTTTTGGTTGTTATCAATCTAGTAGTTAAGGTGGATTAAGAATTTTTCAGCACAACATTCATGCAACACATAGCTCTGAACCAGTAGCAATACATACTGGCAAAATATTCTACAGAGACATAACTAATGAATATAGCAAGACGTCTCATCAGCCAAGGTTGTGTGAAATATCTTACTTTGGTTGTGACTTCTAAATGACGCCAAAGTTCTTCATCATGATGCTTCAAGAGCAACGACAGTCTTGTTATAGTGTAACGTATACCCACAACACTGTTATCTAGTTGTTGACAGAAATTATCTCGAAACCCACTCATCAATTCAACAAAACAGAAAAATGCATCTGATTCAGCGTATGCCTGCATAACTTAAAATGCCAGTGTTAAGCAAACGAGGAGAACTAGTGGTGTGTTACCCAAAAAGAACTAAAAGAGGTAGAACAATATGTGTACAAATAAAATAAGAAAAAAATGGTACATTAGCAAGGACAAGTACTTACTGCATTTCCTTTATCCGGGTCATTTTTGAAGATGTAGAAAATAGGTGCCAATATCTCATTCATCCCTTGTACATATCTGATGCCAGGATTCAACTTTGCGAAAATAGTCAAAATGTTCTTCAAAGCATCCTAGACATGCAAAACATGTATAAAAAGACAAGAAAAACTATCAGTATACTGATGTTTTAATCATCCCAAAGGCTTTAAACTATAGCAAAACCAACACCCAACCTGATTAGATTTTGCAACTGCTGAATCCCCAGAGAAAAAGTGCATATCTGGATGAGTACGCATCACATCGCGTTCTATTTGTTCCAAAACTTCTGTGTCCTGAACAGTATCAAGTTGAAATCAGGAAGGTCATTTTGCAGCTTTATATGCAACAAAAACGGAATTACTTTACTAAAACAGGAAGAGAAAAGGATCTTTTCATAGTGATCATATTCGTATGCGTCACTAATGAGTCATGCTAAGCATATGAAATAAACACCATTGTGATAACAGTCTGCCTAAGCATTTTTGCACACTTTTGACAAGGCACCCTATACAAATATTTAACTGTAGCAAACCTTAACTATCCAAACACATAGGAACTGAAGGTAAATATTCACAGGAAAGTTGTTTATCAGACACTAAGTGATAGGTTGAACTAAGTGAGAAGTCGCAAATCATGAATAGTTAGTAAAGCTGTATAGATCAAATTTATAACTTAAGCAATGACATCCCAACATCTGAGAATCATATAACTCAGCTACATAATCCATAAACCTTCTAATCTTTCAGGAAAAGTGTACATTTCAATAAGGAGTTAATAACACTAAACCTTGTCATTTCTTACAAAAATGATTATATTTGTAGATATCTCAAACTGCAAAATCTGAATACCTTGAAAAAATTATTCCATAAGCTTGTTGTTCCAAGACTTAAGGGATGATCCTCATGAGTAATCTCTGACCTTGAAAGGGCACCAGGGCTTTCGATTTTTGGATCATTACTATCACCGCCCTTTGATTTATCCATTTTCCTTGTTACTTCTGACTAACTAGCCACAAAAATATATAGAAACCAGGTTAATTTTAAACAGAAAACAATAACGGAACATGAAAAAAGGAAGAATTATCATCCAGATTACATAAGCACCTCTACAATGACCGAATTCTTTATCATTAACTACTATATGTTTTAATATGACCTTTAGGAGGTATCACATGACCAGTGGCCCTAGATCAGTCTTCTTAGTCAAATGCATGACACCATTTAGCTGACATGATGTTATACGTACAAGCTTCTGGATCAAAATAATAAAATAAAATAAAAACCATCATAACACCATCATGACACCATCACCGAATTCTACTAGGCTAGCAGAACGCCTAATGACAGTCATCATTTTCTATTGGCAGTGCGTTTTCATCATAACACCCTTAGCTACTGGCAACAGACATGCCAGTATGCCACTATGTTAACTTCATTGCTCATTTCTCTCCGGTTAACAGAAATGCGACTGTGTCTAATCGATCAATCTAGCTAGCTATTACTTTACAAGAATGGCATCCACTCTAATCAGAAATTTGATGGAATATCCCGAAGGGGTGATCAAAAGAGACTGCCGATTAAGCCAATTGTGTAACTCTCTTCACAAACCAATCAATACAATGTTGGAGTATCAAATCACCAAAACGGACTTACAGGGTTCATCAGAAGCTCCTCTTTGAATTGCTTGTACTGAGACCTTTTCTTAGCTAACTCAGAAGACCACAGAGAGCGATCCGGTGACAAATAATCCAACAAAAGCTGTCAAATTCAAGAAAACAGCATGAAGCATAAACTGACAGAATTAGTAATCGGAGAAGAAACTGTATCTTCTTCATCTTGCTTAAATTGCATTCTTTTTTTTTTTTTTTTTTTGAACACCAATTAGTAATCGGAGAAGAAACTGTATCTTCTTCATCTTGCTTAAATTGTACCATTTCCATACACTCTTAAGGATTTCATGAAAACCACAAGCAAGTTCAAAGAAAATTCAACAACTCAAAATAGATTTGCATTACTAAAAGCACAGTAACAATAATGATCCATAAGCTAGACTGAAACTATGCGAATGGCGTTACCTTCCAAACAATGGATCGAATTCCAGCATCATCAGGTAGACCTTGTGAAGCTATCTTCCTCAATTCCTTCAAGTCTATCACCTTCTTCGATAACTGAAAAAATCAAGATGTAAGTATATCACAAAGAGAAATCAATCAAAATGCATAGAGCATGAGGTTGATTTTAAGCAACTAACCTCAGCCACGACCTGCGCTTTTCGAGAAACATCTTCAACAGAAGAAACTGCGGGAGTTTCAATTCCAGCACCATCGTTACCACTCCCATTCTGCAAATCGTTAATCTCAGATTTGGAAGGAGGACGAACAGGAAGAGGAGGAGCTGGTGCGGTGGAAATCGCGGAGGGAGAGGAAGAAAAAGGAGGACGCTCGACGATCGGAGGAGATGGAGGGGTGATGGAAGTGGCGGCAGGATTGCGGAGGTGGCGATCGTCGATGGGAGGAGAGGAGGACCAGAGAGAACTGTTGAGCCACTCTGGGATACCTTTCTTGGCCATGGATTTTGATTTTGGAAATGTTTTTGATGAGTCTCTCTCTCTTTCTTTATTTCTCTACTCGGAGACGGAGAGGTTAAAGTTGAACCAAATGTGCAATCTTGTCCCGGTACAGCTGGGTCTTCTTTGGTCAGGGCGTTGTTTTTCATTTGTATGATTAAAATAAAAATTAAAAAACAATACAAAATCAAAATGTTGTAAAATGGAAGGGGAATAATGTAAAAAAAAATAGCCAACTTTTTAAATTTAATTTCGTTATTTTTAATTTATTGCATAAGTTTTTAATTACTTAAATAGTGATATTTGTTAGTATATAAATATACTTTGTTACGAATATTATTAAATTATTATCGTAGCTTAACGGTAGAGAATCTCTTAAGTGTGTATAAGGTCAGCAGTTTAATATTCCATGGACGCATTTTTCTATGGACTAATGTGAAATTATTTTTCAATGGTCTTTTTAGAAAACTTAAGAAAACTATAGTTTTTAGAAAACAATCAAACATAGTGTAGTTTAGAACGAAAGCTCAAGTAGATATTGAGGACAAGTAAAAGTAACACATGAACTAGAATCTTGCATATTTTTTGGTCCTAGGGCCAGAAGCGGTAGTGTACGAGAGTCTGGTTGTCGTACAGGTTCTACTGTCTGATTGTTTTCCTCATTAAATCATGCACCATTAGAGAGTTCTTGCATCGACACTGTGTAGTTCAATCTGACATTGTCATTTTGCTACATGGAAGACAATATAAAACAAATTAAATTAGCTAATTAGTTTTATGTATTTTGTGAAAGAAAAAAAATTGTTATAAGTGATTTTCTCATTACTAGAAAAGGATATGTGAAAAGTTGAGACAAGCAAACTAATTATGTACTTTTTAATTACTACATGTACTTTCTTTCCCCTTATGTATATAAACATTTATCTAAAAATGCCTATATTTTCCTGCATATAAAATCTAAAATGTTCAACTTATGTTCGTAATTTGCATAATAATTATAAATTTAACCTAAAATCTTATTTTTATATATTTAATTACAATTTTTTAAAAAAGTATTATATAAATTTCTTAGTTATAATAGATAAATATATTTTCAAAACATTAAATAATCATAAAACTAGTCTTCGATTAATTTTTATATAATTATAATTTTTTTACTAGGCGCTAGACCCTCTTTTACCGTCCGGCTAACGCTTAGCAGTCATGATTATACAAAATCGCTGCGGACCCTAATTGAATGAAAAATGGGTTTACTTAAACCAATGATCGGTTTACTCGTAATTTTACTTTGGACGAACGAGTATAAGTTTCAATGGGCCTAAATTAAAATGGACTTAAGCCCATTTTTTGCAAAGAAAAATTAACAAAATGACTTTGCTTTCGCTATCTGAGACTGAGACACAGACAATGGCGGCGGCGGCGGCGAAAGCAGCGGTGGTTTTGCCACGGCCGGTGACGTTTGTGACTGGAAATGCTAAGAAGCTCGAAGAAGTCAAAGCTATCATCGGAAATTCCATTCCTTTCAAGTCTCTCAAACTCGATTGTGCGTACGGCGTACCCTTTTCGATTTATCTCTCTTGACATTACTTTGTTTCTCATTTTCACTAGGCTCATTGTGTATTTCCTTGCAGTGCCTGAGCTCCAAGGTGAGCCTGAGGATATTTCCAAAGAGAAGGCTCGTTTGGCTGCTCTTCAGGTTCACAAGCTTTTAGCTTTTTCTAATCTGCAGATATATTACTTGAATTGATTACAAAAGTCATCATATTTGTGTTTATGTGTAAGCTTGCTTCTTATGTACTGTTGCATTTTTGTTTCCTTCTTTTGAATGTGGACGGACTAGTAATAGTAAGTTAGTGACTAAGGATAGTAGAAACTGATATAAAGAGTGTTTTGATTGTAAATGAGAAGGTGGATGGACCAGTGCTTGTGGAAGATACATGTCTCTGTTTCAATGCTTTGAAAGGGCTTCCTGGTATGATTGGCTTTTAGATTCTAGTTTTTTTCATTTACTCCATGTACAGCAAATGGTTACACAGTGTTTAAGTTTTTGTTGATTTCGTTTTATGTTGGATTTTTCAGGGCCATACATGTAAGTTTTGTTTCTTCATTCTTCTCCTGATTCTGTGCTTGTCAAACTTCATTTGAAGGATAGAGTTTCTCCAGTTCCACTTTGTTGTGTTGACCTCTTTCTTGAGTGGTAATGTGTTGGAAAATTGTCTGGTTGGGTTGGATCAATACCTGTTCTTAGTTCTTCTAGGCGGTTGCTAAGTGGTGTGAGTGAGTAGCCAAATGGAGTCATCTTATTGTATGTTCTGATTCATAATTTATTACTGGACTGATTTGTAGAAGTGGCCTCTATATTTTTTTTGGAATCTACTTCTGGTCGATATTAGATCTAATTAGCCTAGGACTAACTGTATTGGAGCTATGTTGTTATCTCTAGAGTTCTTCTTTGTAGCACTTTTAATCTTCTTTCTATATTTGCAGAAAGTGGTTTCTAGAGAAGCTTGGTCACGAAGGTTTGTAATAGCACTTGTTTCTCTCACTACAGCATTTGTTTCATTTATCTCTTACACTGGTAACACCCAATGTTTGGTCTGACTCATGTACAGGTCTGAACAACTTACTGATGGCCTATGAAGATAAATCAGCTTATGCATTGTGCGCATTCTCTTTCTCGCGTGGTCCAGGTGCTGAACCTCTTACATTTTTGGGGAAAACTCCGGTATGTTCAACATTGTAACCACTCTTTTATTAGTTTTGTTCTTTCTCTGTTTGTTTATTGTCAAAGTTTGATTCTTTTGTCCCTTGTGATTGATGTGGTAGGGTAAGATAGTTCCAGCCAGAGGACCAACTGATTTCGGATGGGATCCAGTGTTTCAACCTGATGGATATGACCAAACGTACGTTTCTGTTATATCCCAGAAAGCATTGTATTAAACCTCGATTTATCGGATATTGGTTAAAGAGAAAACTAAGAGTGCTTGGTGATATTCTCTATTTTGCTTGTAGGTATGCAGAGATGGCAAAGGAAGAAAAGAACAAGATATCACATAGGTACAAGTCTTTAGCATTGGTGAAATCTCACTTTAAGGAGGCTGGCTATGTGTTCCAGACAGATGATGGTACCATTTAAAGAGAACCAGAACTCATTCATCATTGTCTTCTGCGTTTGAAGAATGGAGCACCAATCACTCACCAGATTCTTGTTCCTATTCTAAGCTCCTTTGGGAATATTGATATTGTAACTTTTTTTTTCCTCAAATACAAGTAGAAACCATGGATTGCAAGAAATAATATATTTGTATCGTTCGTGTTGTTCATTAAATACTCGCGGTGAGACTTATATGAATCTGATAAGCCCATCCGACCAGAAAGCTAAAATAAATGTTGGATGGCAAATCTAAAGGGGAATGGGATGATATCATGTTTCACATGAATAGCCGTTTGTGATCACACAAAGTATTTATGAGAGAACAACCAGTAGGTAAAGCTCCTCATATTTTCTCTTATCATATTTTCACATGAAAAAAGCTTATCAATCGGATCTAAAAAGAATTTTCACATGAAAAAAGCTTATGAATCGGATCCAGAAAGAGTAAAGAAGATCCCAACACGTAACGTGCAGCGCAGGGAGCAGAACCACTAAAACCTCAACCCCAAAAGAAGAAACAAAGATCGCATCAAATTATTTGTGGGTTTGGGATCACATCACATGTTAGTGTAACTCCTTTTGATTTACTCACCTCTCATCTCACAAGTGGTTTGCTTTAGGTTACATAAAAAGATTTAAACAGTTTCTTCATCCATTGAAACAATTGACAAAACCAAACAAAACATAAGATCCAACGAAAGTTGCATTCAAACCAAAAGCTTTTCAATCGTTTGTAACAATTTTTTGCAACTACTATCACTAACTTGAAAGGGAATTAACAAAAACAAACACCCAAACAGACAGACTCTAGAAGTAAGGGAGGATCCATTAAAACCAAAGGACCTTAACAATCCCTAAAAAGAACAGCAAAAACTAAAACCTTAAGAGATTTGTAAACTATAAGAAAACTTTTTGAACAACGCTTCTGTGCTTGCTCCTCTCTATATTCCCACCTTTTTTTAAGAAGACGGAGAAGAAGCAAGCCGAGGTTGACCAATTCCTACCACCTGGAAGAAAACGGGACATGACCGTCCTAAAAGCCGAAGAATAGTAATACTACTATATATGCGCTTTCCAAAGATATGTGAAAGGGGTTTAGGGTTAGCTACTATGGTAGTGGTATAGAGAGAGACGACTAGCAAGGTCTTCCCTTACGGCAACCTAGTGCTCCTGCAGTAGAGGTAATAGTGTCGACCATAGATGATGGTTTAGCTGCTAAGCTTGAGGCTCGTCCATAGCTAGCAGATGCTCCTGCTCCTGATGGCCTGAAGAATGCTCCATTCAGTAGAAGGTCTCCTTCCGATCTCCAATTCCACTTCTTCCACTCGCTTGCATCTGTCTCTACTCTTTTTGTCACCTGTGGATCCATAATTTAATCTTTCTTATACATATAACAACATCTTATTACTCTGTTTAAGCAAACACAAAGGTTTAAGAAGTTGAACCTCTTTGGCGAAGCGGTCCATGGGAGCAGCATATCTGTTTCCTTGACTGTTGATGGTTGGCTCTGCACTCCCACCAATGGCGTACATCTCCCAATGTGTGTAGTCGTTGTTAACCACATGGAAGTACCCATGTCTGCACCTGCATTACAATTACAAAACGAATTTTCTACTGTCAGAACAAATGGCAACCAATTTAGTCTAACTAGTTGAGAACAAGTAGTAACCTTGGCATTCTCTGAACCAGTCCTTCTCCAAAATGGTTGTAAGCAATGGTTACTTGCATCAGCTTGTCCTTTGTGTACGAGTCACTATGCCCAAGCAACATCACCTGCAAACATACGAACATACAGTGTTATGAAAACAGAATCAGCAAATAGGTTAGTGGTTTGGAGGAGGGCAGAGAACAAATGAGACCTCATTGTGGTGGGTAAAGTGGTTATTGGAAACGGTAATAGCAGTAGAACCCATGACAGCATCGACAAGGCCATCAGCACAGTGAGAGAGAGAGTTATGATCAATCCAGATATGAGATGATCCAAAAATAGAGACAGCATCACCATCAGCCATTGTCCTCCAACCAAAGTGAGATGGCGAGCTTCTAACCATTGCATTTCCAGTAGGCTTGCAATCATGAATGTGAAGACCATGAATGATGACATTGGTGATAAACTGGATGGTGATGCAAGCACCATTGGCTATATGGACGTTGGAGCCACGGGCATCAATGGTCTTGAAACTATTCATGATCAGCTCCTGTTTCAGCTCTATCACCATATCCCTTTTGAACACAATCCACAGAGGCTCCTCCTGGATGACAGCATGGCGTAGAGTACCAGGTTTGGGATTAACAACGTCTTCATCAGTCGGGTCAGTAACAATGTAGAAGCGTCCATCACGACCACCAATTGCGTTTCTTCCAAAACCAATGCCACAATCCGCAAGGCGTTTACGGTTCTTGTGCCAGTTACGGTCACAACGCCAACAGTCATCAATTGGATTACCAGTTCCACATGAGAAGAATCCTAGCTTCCTTCTTGCTGTCCTGTTCTGTTCACTCCTGAAAATTTCATAACCCTGAAGTTAGTTACATCTCATGCTTGATAGATTATAATCAATCACAAACAGAGACAAATCTGAGAAAATAAAAAATCAAAGAAATGACTTTTTCTTTTATTTCACCCAAATCTACAGGCTGATTAAATATCTCAGCCGCCAATTCTGTTTGTTCTCACCTAACGTAATAACTAACGGTTCCAATTTTTGTTGATTTATGAGGTCAACAAAGTGGTTGTCGAATAAATCCGAGAAAAAGTTCCATTAATGTTCGGCTAGTGAAAAACCTAAAATAGACCAGACCATAATATATCCAAATGAAAGAGACTTCGAAACTTGAATGCAACAAAAAGACGACAGAAGCAGTTACTAAACCAACCTCTTCGTGTAAACCCCAAATTCAGTCACAGAGAGAACAAAAAAGTGAAATACAATTAATGTAGTAAAGGAAGAAAACGCCGTTTAAACTTAAAACCATAAAACAAACAAAACAATGTCCGTGCAAGCAAGCAAACGACTCTGACAATCGCGAGAGCATGGTGAAGAAACGACAATGTGTCAGTTTTATGCGAGAGAGAAGGGTTTTGTGTCAGTTTTGTCGTTTCACGATGAAATTAAAAGCAAAAGTTTTTCTCTTACCCATTAATAAAAAATAATTCAAAAAAGTAAAGGTTTTTGTTCTTTCTCTCATAGTACTTGTTTATGTGTTCTCTAATTAATTTTATTTTACGGTTCACGTGAGTGGGACTTAGTCGCGTCTAAAATGCAATCGCAGAAATCAAAAACGCTTATTAATGCATTCACATAATTATAGAGAAAAAGAGAGAGAAACGCACATTTGAACAAGCTTAGCGACTTCATCAGCAACCATATCTGGATCATCAGCAACGGCGTGTTGTTGTTGTTGTGGTTCACCATCAAGCCTGAAACCCAAAAAAACCACAAATGACGCGACCAACCATAAACTCGTAATTAACCAACCAAACTTTATGACACGTGGTCACATCACAACGCAAGTAACCTTCGATAACTGTACACGCAAGAGAGTGAATTGACTAATTTAACCTCGGGTACAAATTAACTCTATTGACGTGGAATATTAGAATTAAAAAATATTCTAAAGAGTGAAGAGACAGAGCATGTGTGACTGAGCGGCGATGAATGCAAACCTCTAACGCTACATTCGAGGAATCAAAAGAGCAAAAAGGTTTGGTTTAACGGAAAATGGATCCGACGATCTTAATCCAACGGCTAGGATCGTTAGTTCATTTTCTACTTTTATCTTTAATACTATAAAATAAAAAGGATAAACATTAAACCCTAGCAGTTAAAGGCGCGTTTCATGTATTGTGAGCGGCGGCAAAAAAAATGAAAATCAAGTTTTGTTCTCTTTTTTTACCTTGTCGCCGCCATTGTTGAGCTGTTTAAGCTCTGAAACTCCTCTGTTTTCAGCTTCCTAGTAAAATCAAAAAACGAAAAAACAGAGTATTATTACGAAATCTGGACAAGTGATTTCAGTACACTCACAAAAGAACAGTAGTAAAGATCAACGGCTAAGATCGTTAGTCAATTTCCACTTTTATTTTTATTAAAAATGATAAACCTAGCGGTTGAAAGCGCGTGTTATGTTTTGTTCCCTTTTACCTTATCGCCGCCATTGTTGAGCTATTTGAGCTCTGAATCACCTCTGTTTTCAGCTTCCTGGAAAAATCAAATACCGAAAAAACAGAGTATTATTTCTAAATCTGGAGCTTAAAATTGAAATCTTTCACAATAACAGTCCTAAAATTTCAAGATCCATAAACAGAAAGCAAATCTAAGAAGAAAAAAACAAAGATGAATCGTGAAGCGAGATTCAACAAACAGAGATGGAAAATTCTCAAAATCATTCACAGAAATTAACAATGCAGCTTAAAAAGGAGACTTAAAAACAACGAAACAGAAGATAAATAAACATCGAAAGAGAAAAAAGGAAGATTCGAGAAGAGAAAAAGACCTAGAGAGAGAGATTTCACTGTTCCGGAAAATCATCGCCGTGAGAGCTAAGACGACGAGCACAGCGACACAAACACTGATCAGTTTCTGAGAAGACGACGCCATTGAAGCTTTCTTCTTCTTCTTCTCTAAAGCTCAACGGAATTTTCTCGCACTTTTTCTGGGAAAATAACCGGGAGAGAGAAAAGTAGAAGAAGAAGAAGAAGAGTGACAGATTTAGTGTGCACAAGCTCCAAGGAAACCGTCTCCGTTTATATATACGCAATAAAGTAACGTTAACGTTAACACACGCCGCTACTTAACGGAATATGTTTGTTGCTACTTTTTGATCTTACAATCTTAGCCGTTGATATGTTGAGATCCTCGGATCCCTTCCGTTCCCCTAATTCTAACGCCGTAATTATTAACCAAATCCTCATAACTGCCGTAACCGCCTCTTGTCTCATGTGTATAAAGTACTAATCCTCTTTATTAATCCTTATTATTAAAATTCGTTCCGTAGAAGAATTAAACCATCGATTTTTTACATTTCTGTATAATCAAATGTTACTTAGTACTTACTCTCACTAACTTTGCTTAGGTTTCCTAATCGAATGATTATTATCTTGATCCATTCAAGATACTGTAAATAAATAAAAAAGAGAACATTTTCTAAAATAAATAAGTTATATACAGTATTTTGATAAAGGAGAAAATTAAAAATGTCTTAGACGTAAAAAAAATAAAGAGAAAAGAGAAAATTTTAAATTGGAGAACCTGCAATTGGCGCCTAGCTACCAAAATTAAAGTTGAAAGCTTTTCAATATCTTTGTCACTCAACATTTATAGTAAAAATAAATTTACTCCTACTATTTTTAGGTTTACGTATTTTTTTCCAGTGATAGTTGCTTCTTTTCAATGTAGACAAATCTCCACCCCAAACCAAACAAATACCTTGCAAAAACTGTTGGACACAAATGTTTGAAAAAATAAAACGTTGAAGATTTTGTAATTTTAAACGGCTAATTAAACCAAATCAACCTAGCAAAATTTATATTTTCTATACTACAATCAGCCTTTTTCTGGGTAATTATTTTTTCACCACTTCAAGTTTGGTCTACACTAAGCAAAAGTTAAATCAAATATGGGACAATATAATATTGTCACAAAATATATTATTACTATCCTAAAGTAGGAGAAGCAGATGTGTTTACCGAGAAAGGAAACGCAGAAGTGTGATTGGTTAGTGGGGTTAACGAAAATTAACTAAGCAATTAACGAATTAGAGAGCTTGAAAATGCCAAGTCATCAAAAGGCAGTGTGTTCCGTACGGAAACTAAATGGGTCACTACTGGTTTTATGCCGGATTTATTGGAATAGTATTTTCTCAATTTCCGATTATTTTTGGTTTGTTCTGAAGCACCAATTACGGTGACTAGTTGACCAGCCACATCATCATGCATGGTCGCCAAATGTTAAATTACGTACGGCGTTGTTGGATTATTATTTCAGTCCATGCATCAATCTAAAAAACATAAGTTACATAAATAATGGTGGATTTAAATGTATCTTTTTTTTGGGGGGGGGGGGGGGGGGGGTTTGTTTTAATGTTTGTTTTGTTCATTTATCCATAAATTTCATTCATAATTTTTTTTCCATAACTCTAATTCATGCTATAACATTTTCTATTTGTTTATTATTTTGAAACAGGTAAAATATTTATGAATTAGTTGTATATATAGTTGTGGATCTCATAATAGCAATCATGTCGTACTCATGATTTCAACCATATATAAATATACATTTTGTAAATATCATTATTAGACATTATACAATACTCAACTCAATCAATACAAACTTTTTCGTTGAGTGAATATTAAGGATGAGACAAGTGATTGATCTGTATATGCAAATCACTCTTTCTGATTTTTCTTCTTTCGTAATTCCTGGAGGAAACTGTTAATAAGTTTTGGCCTTTTGTTAATTATTGGTTTAGAAATATGATTATAAGAAGAAATTAAAAAGCTCACCTGATTGAGAGCTAGCTTAAAGTTCAGAATGATCTTGAAGGAAAGATGATTTATACTCACATTATACGGATGGTGATACAAAATATACTTAAAATTAATCTTCTTAACCTTATAAACATTATATGTCAAAATCAACAAATTTCGATTAGAAAAGATGTGGGGGAAAGTGAAAACGTATGCAACAATTCTTTAGTTAACCTATTAGGGAGACACTTTTATGTCTCTTGTGCATCCTTTCTCCAACCCCACCGGAGCCAATCATCGACTCTCCTCACGCTCCTTTACCCGTCATTTTCTTAGATCTCTACTTCTTTTATCATTTCTCTTTGTTTGCAATATTCGTAACTCCGAAACTATTTTCGTTCGTATTTATGAAACTAATTGTGTATACAAATCATGTATAGAAAGAAGATTTTTGCTGTAAGAAATTAGTTATGTTCTCTTGTTGGTTAATGAAAACAAGAGGGGAACTAAAAGAGTATAAAAGAAAAGAATGTGGAACTCATTTTTCTGAGGATGGTGTAGGAGAATCCAAAGTTAATAGGATTCATGCACAAGTGAGCTTATTAAGCTAGATAGAAATATACAAAATGAGATCGAAATGAAATAGCTTAGTAAAGGTTTATTTTGTGCAAGTAAACAAAATAACAAATGCCGACAATGGAATTTCCCATTCTCGAATTCTATCGAACTGTACACGCATGTATGGGTTTGTCATCCGGTGCATGACTCTTTCTTTCCATCGAATTTGGAGGAAGTTTAACGAAATTATGTACAAATTTGTGTATAACCGTTTTCTTTATTTGTTTCTTTCAGTTAGGAATTTCTATGAAAATCATGGTGTTTAAAACTTCTCAAATAATAAAACCTTTCGATAATGACTTAATTAGACACTTGATTTCATATTTGACCATAAGTTTGTGACCTACTATACATACGGAACCCCTCAAGCTAAAATCCATAAAAATCGATCTTGACTAAAAAATCAAATAAGTCCCAACATTCCATATGGCCACTATGTGTTAAGATGGTATTAGACTTGTTCACGGTCTATCTGGTGGTTCAAGTCTAAGGTTTCTCAAAACTCAAATATACCCATATAGTAGTGTCTTAGAAGAAAAATTTCAATCTTGCACAAGAGAACATTTCATGTGTTTGGAGAGTCAATGAACCATCTTAGTTAATCTGAGCTTTTTCAATTTTCTTAGCAAAATCTATACATTACTAAGATCATGTCTGACTTAATGGTCTTGTGTTGATCACGGCCCCATTATAAATAAAAATAGCTAGTCTCTAATATTATATCATTAAACTCACTCAACTCCACCAATGTTTTATTTCTATCTTATTTCTCTACACTCTTTTTTTTTCCAACTTAATCTTCATCAATTTATAGATGATGAATAATTTCAATTATTATTTTGGTAAAAATTTATTTTATTTATAAAAAAAAAATTATTTCAAAGAACTTTGGTTCTTCCGAGTAAACATAAATTAAATTTTGGTTAGAAAATTTTACATTAAATTTGTGATATTAAATTTTTCTTGAACAAAAAAACTCTATAGTAAGTAGTAGAGCTCCAAATAAATGGTGACACGTCCAACGTGAATAACCCAAAGAGCATCAATGGCATATTCTCCGTACATAATAATCAAAATTTCGGCATGGTAGACGTCTACGATCAAAACCATCAAAACTCAACAACACATATGCGAAACTGAAACCATGACTTTACTAATAATGATTACCCTAACCTCAATATCATTGTTACTTGCCGCCGCCGAAACAATCCCGACAACTTTAGACGGCCCGTTCAAGCCATTAACCCGCCGGTTCGAGCCGTCTCTACGACGAGGCAGTGACGACTTACCTATGGATCATCCAAGGCTGAGAAAGAGAAACGTTAGCTCCGATTTTCCAGAACAGATTGCTTTAGCTCTCTCTACACCAACCTCCATGTGGGTTTCTTGGGTCACTGGTAAATTCTGTTTTCAAAGTTTTGTCTTTTAATTCAATTTTGTCTCTTGAGTCCTATTTTAAAACTAGGGTTTTGAGAGTTTTGTTTATATGTTTCATTTTCAGGTGATGCTATAGTTGGCAAAGATGTGAAACCGCTTGATCCTAGTTCTATTGCTAGTGAGGTTTGGTATGGGAAGGAGAAAGGAAACTATATGCTAAAGAAGAAAGGAAACGCAACAGTTTACAGTCAGTTATATCCCTCTGATGGTCTTCTCAATTACACATCAGGCATCATACATCATGTCCTCATTGACGGTAATAACGAACCGTTGCGACTTCATTTTGTTTTGATTGCTTTTTAACTTCTAAAGAGTTCACATTACTTGTAGGTCTGGAACCAGAAACTAGGTATTATTATAGGTGTGGTGATAGCTCTGTTCCTGCAATGAGTGAGGAGATTTCTTTTGAGACTTTGCCATTGCCAAGTAAAGATGCATATCCTCATAGAATTGCCTTTGTTGGGGATTTGGGTCTTACTAGTAATACTACAACCACCATTGACCATTTGATGGAAAACGATCCCTCATTGGTTATAATTGTTGGGGACTTAACTTATGCAAACCAGTATCGTACTATTGGTGGTAAAGGAGTTCCATGCTTCTCATGTTCGTTTCCTGATGCACCTATAAGGGAGACTTATCAACCTCGCTGGGATGCTTGGGGAAGGTAAAACTTACTATGTGGGTTAACAAGTTAGGAGTTGAAGAACTCTGTGTTGGTCGAGATCAGCTTTGGAGTAATTAATTTTTTATTTGTGTGCAGGTTCATGGAGCCATTGACTTCCAAGGTCCCAACGATGGTCATTGAAGGCAACCATGAGATTGAGCCTCAAGCTTCAGGGATCACCTTTAAGTCATATTCTGAAAGGTTTGCTGTTCCTGCAAGTGAGAGTGGCTCCAACAGCAACTTCTACTATTCTTTTGATGCCGGAGGAGTGCATTTTGTTATGTTGGGTGCATATGTTGATTACAATAACACTGGTAAATCCATGGATACACTTGAAGTCTCTTGTGCTCCTACTACAATATATCTCATTTCTATGATGATTATGTCTTTGTTTTAGGGCTGCAATATGCATGGCTAAAGGAAGACTTGTCTAAAGTTGATCGCGCTGTGACACCATGGCTGGTTGCAACTATGCATCCACCTTGGTACAACAGCTACTCCTCGCATTACCAGGAGTTTGAATGCATGAGGCAGGAAATGGAAGAGCTTCTTTACCAATACCGTGTTGACATAGTTTTTGCAGGACATGTAAGTTCTCAAATTATCTTGGTGAAAAAGAGTTTTGATACTCTTTGATCTTTTTTTTCCTTGTTTTCTTTTATGCAATGTATTGACTAAAAGTGGTGTTTATTGTTACCGAAGGTACATGCATACGAGAGAATGAACCGCATATACAACTACACACTAGACCCATGTGGACCAGTTTACATAACAATAGGAGATGGTGGAAACATTGAGAAAGTTGATGTGGACTTTGCTGATGACCCTGGGAAGTGTCACTCTTCCTACGATCTTTTTTTTTTCAATTCTTTGAATCTTTCTAATTAATACCTTTTCAGACTACCTCATTTTGATTGGAAAAATGACTTCATCATTATTTTTTTATTGAAATAAAGGTTGACATGGAAAAATAAAGGTTTTATTTTTTACTGTAAAACTCCACAATGGAACTCACACTTATATAGACAAGGTTTTATTAGTTAAGTATATCTTTGACAAAAAAGACCTTTGTTTAGTTAAAAGAACATAGTTACATACACTAGCTAAATAATGTGAAAATTTTATACATATGAGGTTGATTAGTTGTTGATCTTAAATAACAAACAAATATCAATAGATAACGGATTTTTAAAATGTCTCGCGCCAGTTATCTTTATCTTATAACTATTGCGTTGTTAACTGTAATAATAAATAACGGTTATTTAAAGTATTTCGCATATTGTGTGCTAATTCATGATTTCAAGAGGACCAATAGTTAATAATTTTACAATTAGGGACCTCTCAAAAATTAAAATTCAATAACATAATTTTTTTACTTTTTCAAGTAAAAAAAATCATTAATATATATTTATTTATTTTTTTTAAAAGAAAAACAGTAGGAAATATCCATTGTGAAGATGAATCACACGAAAGACGAAAAACAAATAGAAATAAATTTGTTTATAATTACTAGGAGTAAACGTTTGTTTCTTCTTCTTAAATGTGTACTTATATTGAAAATACTTTCTCAATATGCCTCACTATATCATAAATACATTTGTTCTTAATATAGGTTTATTATATTAGTTTTTGACAGTCAAGTAAATTGTTTTAAAATATTTTCATAAAGAAAAAGTTGTAGAAGATATCCATATTTGAAGAAGAATCACATGAAAAACGAATAAATAAATAGAAATAACATTTTCTATAATTAGTGGAGGTAATTGTTTTTCTTTTCTTATATGTGTAATTATATTGAAAACTTTTCCTAATAAGCCCCACTATATCATAAATACATTAAGATATTTTTCTTAATATAGGGGTTTTATATTAATTGTTTACCGCTGTCAATTAAATTTATCAGAGATTATTTCTTTTGAAAAAAGCTGTATAAAATATTCATATTTGAAGATGAATTACATGAGAAAAAAGAAATAAAAATGTTTCTTAGTGGGAGTGAATGATTGTTATCTTTTAAATGTTAAGTTTATGAGAAAAATATTTGGAAAGCTTTACAACTTTCAAGTGGAAAACAATGTAAAATACTTTTGACCCAATATAAAATGAAACTACAAATTACTTGCAAATTAGATGTTCAGGTACATGGAACAAAAAGTGAAGCCGAAAATACTTGCAAATTAGATTCCCCTTCAAAATTAAAGTCAAACTTTACATTAACAGCCCATGAACCCCATGACTTAACTTAAGTAAAATTATATCATTTGCCTAATATTATGTCTATATTTTTACAGAAACACACAAAAATTAACTCATCATCTTCCTCTCTGAATCTTGACCATCAGATCGAATTTCAGGTTAAGATTGTTTTTTTGCATAAAAGAAAATCTCAAAAGGCTTTTTTTTTCCCTCAACTTAAAAGATTTTTAGAAAGACACTATTAAATTTTATTTTATTTTCCTTTTCAATAAAAGTTTTGTAGTTGGCGGGAAAATTAAGAAACCAATTTATCGATATTGAGAAACTAAAAAAAAAGTGTAAAAACGTCTCTTCATTGAGAGAGAGGCAAGTGGGAGAAGAAGATGAAGAAACCAATTCCTAAAATTAGGGTTTTTGGTCAGCGATCGATTGCTTCTTCCTTCCTGAATCTCAGCTCGATTCCGTAAGCATTCAATCTATTATCTCTCTTAATTTCTCCCTAATTCGCCAATAAGGTTTTAGATTTTGAGTAACTGAATTCGTGTGCGATTGTTTTATAGTGTCGATAATACTTCGGAAAATCCGCCGGAGAAAGTGGAGAATCGCAGCAAGCTGAACAAATCAGTGCTGTTTAAGCCAAACAACTTTGAGGTAACGATTTTCTTTGGAATGGTGACAAGTGAAGCTAAAGGAACTGTGACATTAAGGTCCATTGCTTGAAATTGGTGGAAAATGGTTTTCATTTTTCTTATTTGAAACCTTTAAATTGCTAATGCTTAGAGATTGTGGAATGTTTTTGTTTCTTTGCTTGTGAAATGTATGTACAGATTAAGTTTCCATGGATTATGTTGTTGTTATAGTTTAGTTATTTGGGGATGCAATTGCAAATTGTCTCAGATGGTTACGATTTGGTCATTGGTTCTTGAACAGGAGGGGTCAAATTTGTGACTTCTGAAGTTGAAAAGTTTCATAATATGCGTAGTATGTGATGCAATTGCAAATTTTGTCACAGATTTAGATTGTGGACATAATCTATAAGATTTGGTCTTTGGTTTTTGAACAGGAGCGGCTAAGACCATTTACTTCTTTGGTTAGCTCTAAAGATCGACTCATATCTCTCATAGAGAGAAAAGCGAGGGAAGAAAAGAAAAACGGAGATGGTGGTCTAGAAAAGATGATGCTTCAGCAGTTCAAGCCAAGAGAGATTCAGATTAGTGAAGAAGTGAGTAGAGATGTAACAGGTGATGTGAATCTTGAGCCCGTGGATCAAACAGCTGCTGAAGAAACGGATCACATGGCTCCGTACTCCACAGAAATCAATGAAGATATCATTGTGAGGGACGATAAAACATCAAAGAAAAGAAAAGATCCTTTTGAAGGTATGTCACTTTAGTATCATTACTTGTTTTCGCAGTTAATCATAAGGGTTTTGTTGACCCAATTGACTGTGGCAAAGTTGTGAAAAGAATTATTATGTAGCACCAAATCAGTTCAACAATTGCTTTGGAAGCACAAAGCAAAGAAATAATTCTTGCAGGGATTGGCTCAAGCAAATTCCTTTTCGATTTTCTAGATTAGGTTTTGAAAGAATGGTGTGAATTGAGAACTTTACTTGATGTCACTGTTCCTCAGATCACATGCATTTTCTACTTCTTGTTGGCTTAGACTTAAGATCTGAGTCTTCATGGTAAATACTAATGTTTAATGACCTTTGAGATCTCAGTAGTTGATAAGAGTATACATTGATCACTAGGTATGGAGAGCATGAGTAGAACGGGAAAGTCCGTTATGGTCTTTGGAGACAATTCAAAGGTATCAAAGCCAATGCAAAGGGAAAGAGAAAGAAGAAGCAACAACAATAGTAAGAAGCAGAGACCCATATACAACCATTGTAAGTAACAACAAGTTTCAATCACTTTTTTTATTTACTTGAAACAGATACTCTTATGTAATCGATACTTATGCACTTGCCAACAGATGCAAATGGTTCAGGATGGTGGGACTGTGATATGGAAGGTGTTGACTCGGAAGAAGTGGGACATAGAGAAGTGTGGGAAGGAGTTGGCTCGACAACATTCGGAGATATAGTTGATTGGCACTAACAGGTAACAAACCCGGTCGATCAATTATCTCTCACATTTGGTCCTTTACTACGGTTTTAAGCCTGGGAAAATATTTTCAAATGGTGTAAGTAGCCTTTAAGGTAACAGAGACCAGCGCGTTTACACATTTCAAGTGAGGAGGCATTATATAATTAGATGCTCAATTTTAGTAGGAGTATAGTTAAATATTATGTGGATTATTGTTGTTCTAAGAGTCCAAATCTTTGGATGCCCACGAATTTGGAGTTTGTAATTGACTTTGAGTCTGTCTTTTCTCTTGTACAATTCAAGTCTTGAAGAAATCTTGCTATCATCTCTCATCAGTCTCCCGAATAATTATGTTTAATCTATATCCAGTTAGCACCTTGAATCATTCCTTGTACTTTACATACGATGAAAAAACAGGCTACAAAAAGAGCCCTTCACTACTTACACGTAACATATTGAACATCTTATGATTTTTGGCTAACCTAAACGAGATTTTAAGGTAATAATACAAGACGTCTTTTAACTTAACCAGAATTGAAATAAGAGAAATTGAGAAGCGTGAACCAATAGACCTGAGGGATTCGCTATCACACAAAATCCAAGAAAATCGAGTGAGAAAAACAGAATGAAGATTTCATTTCCTTAAGACGAAGTCAATATACACAAAATCAATCCTTACCAAAAAAAAAAATATACACAAAATCAATAACAAAGGAGCAATATAATTTACAAAAACTGAAACCATTTATGAAGACCGTAATTAATTTTGGAGATGAGAAACTTGGTGAGCAAGTTATTGATGGTCTTACTTCTAGGTGGAGAAGATCACCAATTCTTCAATTAGGTTTTTTTTTTTTTCTCTTCTATCTTGCTTTCCGTTAAGAACATTATTCATGTCTTTGCTTCTCAATCAGCACTCGAAGCTCTGCTTTCGGAAACCTGTGCTGGTGAGATCCTCTCCTCATCTTTCTAATGGCCTCTCATCTTTGTCGTTGCAAACTGATTCTCAGACTCGTGTCTTGCTCTGCGCTGATCCATGTGGAGGTAATCGGGGAATAGCCATGACTATGAGGTCTAGTCGTTTTCTTCGAACCCTTTCTTTCGAAGGGTGGGAAGAGATGAGTGAGAACGAAGATAAGATTTGTGCAGAGCTGCTCAAGGAAATGGGAGCGATAGGATCATGCGGTGGATGGCTACCTACTTTGAAGGACGGCGTGTTGCGTCTCCGAGAAGTGAATCTAAACCATGAAACGGATCGGAAACGCATTTCGCTGCCTCCTCTTGTGACTCTGCCTCATTGCCAAACACAATATGTCACCAACGTGGCCATGTCTACGTCTTCCCCTGAAGAAGAGGACTGTGTTGTGGCTGTCAAGTTCCTGGGACCTCAACTCAGCTTTTGCAGACCCGCTCAAAGCAATTCCGAGTGGATCAACATCAGAATGACAGACCCCTGCTTCTTCTCCTCCCCTGTCATGTTGTCCAAGAAAAATGAGATGTTGCGCATAGCTGGCTCTGGAGGCCAACTCATCGGATCATGGGATCTCCAAAACCATAGCAACAACCCCAAGTTGCAGATCTTGCGGTTTCAAAACCTTCCCAAGCTGTCCGAGACAAAACGAGAACTTCTGGAGTCGTGCTACACAAGTGAACACTTGGTGGAGTCAATAACCACCAGTGAAACTTTCATTGTTAAGTTGTACATGAAGACGGCAGAGATCGACAAAGGTATTCCGAGAAAGAAAACAGAAGCAATAATGGTGTTCAGGCTAGACGAAGAAGGAAACGCTGTTTACACTCAAGACATCGGAGATCAAAGCATTTTTCTCACAAATTCTGAAGCTTTCTGTTTCCCTTCGAGCTCCTCTCTCAGCCTGGGTCGACCTAACTTCGTCAAAATCGTTGATGTCAACGAAGACAGATATTTCAAGCTGGCTAAACAAAAGTGGGATTGTTAGAGTCAATCACTATTCCATCTCAAATGGGAATTGAGTTAAGAGTCTTAGAGTCTTGTCTTTTCTTTTAAACCTTTTAAACATCGATTATGTTGGGACGATGAACATGTTGGATTAAAAGATCCAACCTTTTGCTATAAGGTTGGTTTCTATTAGCAGTCTCAGTTTGCTAAGAACGAATACTAGCTTTTCTTCTTAACTTTCAAATAACCAATGATTTTACCTGCCAATGAGCCTGGAGGGATCTTCCCATCTGTTTTCTCCAAGAAGAAAATATATTTTATCTCTACCATCAAAGTATCCAAACAATCCTCACAATTAATTCTCCACTATCCATACAAAATTTCACAACTAAAAGATTTTAAATAATAATTTTAAAAGTAGAAAATATTCGTACAATCTACAAATCTTTTATAAAATACTTTATAAGAAGTTTTCCGTATAAATAAAATATATTGTATAAATGTTTAATATTCAACTGAATAATATTGTTTGTTTTTTTTTCTAAATTGAATGATGTGTTTAAATATTATTATTATTAGGAAATTGATATTAATATTTTTCTTCTTACGAAAATAATATGCCTAAAATTAATAGTTATTATTGTTAATTTTACAAAGTGAATATTATTTGATAATTAAAATATAAGATATTGGACTTCATGTTTAAATATATATAAAAAACATTTAAATGAAATGAAAATATAAAATAAAATGTTATTTCCGGTTTGACATTAATTTAAATTAATTGAATTTAAAATTTGATAGCACCTATGCGAAATTATCCTAAAAAGACGATTTCCATTCGTGTGATTTGAAAAACAAACTAACTACGTACTTGTTCACTAAATTTATATATATATCTCTCTTAAACAACCATATTATGCGATTTGGAAAACAAACTAATTTGTTTTTTCATTAAATTAAATATGAATCATTATTATAAGTTTTTTTTGCCGTCGCAGACATCGCAAACTGTATAGCCAAGACCTTCACAGTACGGACACTTCGTATCTTCACCAACCCACTCCATGAACTACAACATTGGACAAGAGCTTCTCTGCTTTAGGCTACTTGATAATACATACATACACATAATCGGAGCGGGGTTATTTTGATTTTACTCACCTGCGGCTCAATGTTTGGCTCACCGGTTCCATCGCACTCTACATCAAGTTTTCATTTTATAATCATCAAATAATGTGCTACAACTCAGTGCTTGAAGTGTTACTAAGGTTGGTGTCTATTAGCAGTCTCAATTTGCTAAGAAAAATCATTCTTAACTTTCAAAGAACGGATGATTTTCACTTAACCAGGGAGAAGGGATTTACCTAGGCACATCAATCGACCCTCCCCTCGACAAGTGATGCACCTCGTTTTGGTGTTTGTTGATTCACTTCTGTCTACCGGTTTGTTCCTGCCAATGAGCCTGGAGGGATCTTCCCATCTGTTTTCTCCAAGAAGAAAAACCCGATTTTGAGTAACGTCAACTTCTCTGTCACTTTGATCTTTCACGATTGATTGCTTCTTCTCAGGGACTTGTGTCACTGAAGTAAATACCGCCCCATTACCAGCTTCCTTAATCAATGGAATTAAAAGAAAGATCCAGTATAAAGAACCAGTCTTAACAGGTGTATTAAGCAAATTAAGAGAAATTTCAGAATATTCATGTTCCCTAAAACCTCAAACAAGACAATGTAGTATTTATCCCATTTACCAATTGTATTTCAGACTCATATTAGACACTTCAGATTCCGAACAAAGCTCACTAGCAACAGAAACATCATCTTAGCTAACAAGCTTGCCAAAAGCATACAATGGGAGTCCATATTCTGTCGTAAGAAGACTGCATACCAAAGTAAAGAGAGACTTCATAACTACTCCAAAGGCTTACTACACAGCTAAAATCTATCATATTATATAAGTCGGTTAGAAACGAGCCATGCTATAGAACAAGTTCTCTGAGCTGTAGTTAGTGGTTTCAGTTTTTACCTCTTTCTTCATTGTACTTGCTTCATCCTTATCTGTCTCTACGTCTTCATCCATGAACAACCTCTGAAGAAGCTCTGCTGTCATTACCCCATCCTCACGGACCCCAAGCGATGCCTTTTAAACCATAAACATGAACCGTGTCAAAATCAAAACTACATGAGCACATGAGAAAATCACTGCGAGCTAAATGCATAAAAACATACTTGCCAAGTCTTAACAGCACTTGCAGTCCCACTTGAAAAGCTCGAGAACTCCATATCCTCTTCGCCCGAATAGAATCCTAATTTCAACAGAGCTTCCTATCACATAGAGGAAACCAAATCCACAACAGAAACCATCAAAAAAATAAACATTCTCCCAACACTTTCAACTAAAATCAACCTCAAACTTATGCATATTGGCTAAACTACTTCAAATCATCATCCTAATCTCTCAATTTTAAGCTAATTCTCAGTGATGATAGAACTAAATTGACAAATTACTCGCCTTTGGTTTAAAACTGAGAGCAGACCTGCAAAGCTTGAACATCGTCGCCTTCGCTTCCAACTTTCAATATCCTCCTCTTGATCTTCTTCACCGGCTCCGAAACCCTAACTTTCTCTTCAGCAATAATCACTCGCTTCTCTTCTTCTTCCACCTCCTCAACAATTTGTTCTCTCGTACTCTCCAATACCATCGGCGTTGCGCTCAATCCACTCTCAGAAATCCGATTCTTCTCCTTCAAAACCTGAAGCAAAGCAGCGATATTCGAAATCGTATCGGGAATAGAATTCCCCAATTGCGAATTTCGTGACTCTAGGGATTGAATTCTGAGCTGTAGATCCGAAATCTCTTGTAGAAGCGATTCACGTTCGCGTATCCATCTCTGTTCTTCACGAATCCATCGTTGCTCCTCGCGAATCCATCTCTGCTCTTCCCGGAGCCACCGGACCTCTTCGCGGTCGGGATTTTGAGTGGAGAAGCAAACGATTGAAGAAGGAATAGAGAAAAAGAGAGGAGAACATTGAAATGGTAGAGATCGAGTGGTACTAGTAAGAGATCGGAGTGGAAACGGAAGAGAAAGAGGTAGAGAAGAAGAAGCCATTAGAGAGTGAGAGGATAAAGTAATCGAAGCTTTTGTTAGTTACCACATACACATGGCGGGAAGATAATTTCCATTTTTTTATGTTATTTATTTTTTAATCTCTTCTCGAAGTATCTCTTGTGTATTTGTGTATAAAGCCCTTATATTATCGGTGGTATTCTAGGAAAAGGACTTAAATTTCCAAATTATCTTTTCAGACCCTTGAGTTTACTTTTGGAAATTTTCGGACCCTTGAGATTATATGTATATCTATATATAACCAGACATATCCATAACTGAAACATTTAAATTTTAAAATAAATTCGGAAAACATCTTCAAGCAAACAAAACAAAAGGCCATGGTAAAACATAAAAATAAGGAAATGGCGATGTGTTTCACATATATGTAACATTATACGAAAATTTTCAAATATTCATCCATGCGTTTGTACTTCACATCCGGATAGAGTTTAGTAGCTTCTTCGTCGTCTCCAACTTCATGATCTGTGAGACAACCTTCGTAGTATATGTGATAAAAGTGTCCTAGTCCCGCTTGGTGTGATATCTCCTTATCTGCATGTATATAATAAACATTTTCACATTTAATAGAAAATAAATACTTGGTCTAAATTCAACTCTTTCTCATAATTTACTAGAATCTAAAAGACAAAAACGTCTACTTTAATTTATGAGATGTGATATATAGAAAATAAATACTTGGCATGACCAACTTTTACATTTCGGTTTTAATACTAAACCAACCTTACATTAATCCAATGCTTTATTTAAGAGATGTGATAGAAATCTATAATCCAAAAGCTAGGTTTGTTTAATTTGGTTACTAGATGATGATTAGATTTACCTTCAATGTCAGCAAGAAAGTCGTTTCCTGAAACATAGGTCTTCTCCAACTCTTTTTCGGTTAGTTTCTCCCATATCTGAACTAGTTCCATTTGTGTGAGAATGTTGTCGGTAGGTCTAACATACACAGTTTTATTCAACGTTCGGGGATCATTAAGCGTCTTCGCTGTATATTTTGCCATGTCATCTTCATCTACGAACACCACTATAATAAAACCAATGGGAACAAAAATAGATTTTTTAGAATTTTCATGATTATAAAAGTGACACAAATAGAAAAAAGAAAAATATGAAGAGAGAGCGTTCCATAAGAGTTCTTCTAACCTTTAACATTTCCGTCCCCATAAATATCAACTTTGTTTTTCGGAGGGAACAAAGTTCCCATTTGAGATAAATTTCCGCCGAAGTATGCGGCAAAACAAGCACCGACGAGGTATGTGTGGGAGATCCCGGCGGCCTTAATTGCATTTCGTATTTCCATTTTTTGATCAAATGTTTCACTTCCTGGTGGCATGGCATGTCCCATACGTGACGGATCCATTCCAAATTCTGATGGTAAGAAACGCTGAAATATTTTTTAACTTATTGTAAGTAGTTTCACTGAAATATTTTAATTTTTTAGTGTAAGCACCACCGAACATAAGCTAAGACAGTCAATATTATTAAAAAAACATCCGACAAGATTGGTTGTATAATTTTGTTTTTTTTTCTAAAATGATTTATTATTATTTCAAAAACCTTTAGATAGTCTTTGAACAATAATGCATGCAAGCTTATTAAAACTTTGTTATTGGTAAGCCAAAAAGGTGACTTTTGTGTTACACAATTATCTTACAAACGGATCTTTATCTTTTCCAAGAAAATTATTAAATTTTTAAAAATGAGTATATGTCTATAGAGTTAAATTCAATTCATTTGCGATTGTTAGCAAAATATAGCCGTAATATATCAGCTATTTTCAAAAGATGCATATGTCATTGATGCAGACAGATACATTGTACCTTCATATTTTTTTAACACATATACTATTAATTTATGTTGTATATATGCCAAAGCAACTTTTTTGGAATACCAGCTACGATAATCGGTATTTTAAATTGCTTTAAACTCTGATGAAAAAGGTAACAACTACACTAGAAAGAAAAGTGTTTAGTGATGTATGAGTCCTTTTACCTTGACGTTACCGGCCTCTTTGATGGCTGCGACGAGCTTGAGCTGAACGGGGATGTTGTGGGTGCGGAAGTGGACACCGGACATGGCGGAGACAACCACGTCGACTTGCTTTACGGCAGAGACAAGGCTTTGGTGATCGGAGAATGAGCCTTCCACAAGATGTGCGCCGAGTCTTTTGAAAGAAAGAAGTAGCTGCACCTTCTCGATGTCCACTCCAATCTCCGGCCGCTGGAGAACATAAGTCTCGTGTCCCTCAGCCAAACACGCACTTACAATCCTCCTCCCCAATGATCCCGTCCCACCAACTACCAGAACGCGCGTTTTCTCGCCAAAATTAGTCTCTTTCATCTCTCTAAGATGTGTGTGTGTTTTTTCTTTTGGGTGGTGAACTTGAGATATGATGTTGTGAGGAGTTCGTTATCAATCTCTCTAATATTCACACGTCTACATAGAGGGGCGGGGAGAATAATTGAGACAAAATAATAAAATATAACTATTATAACTAAAAATAGTTCTAATTTTACGTCTCTCATTTTTTTTTTGGATAAAATAAAGTCTCTCGCTTACCACCATGATTAATTCCGCCAACCACCATGATTGGTAAGGCAAAGTTATTAAAAAATGCTAGCTTCACCATTAGTCAAGTATTCGAGAAATGCATGTGCTGGAATCTGGAGACTGAACATTTAAGCAGTCAAACACCAAAAGCTTTGATGTCCTTATAAGTTACCTTATGGGCTATGGCAGTGTTTTTCCATACAAATAAGGGTAGACACTAACAAAACCACCGGTGATCCAGCATTAACAACACATATGTCCTTTTTAGTCGGGGTTAAGACAAACATTTGGTGTTGTGTAAGTGTTTATAAAATACTATAATGTCTAGACATTTGTTTTAGAAAATAATGTATACAGTACACAAATAAAAATTAGTCTAGTTTTTTTTTTTTTTTTTTTTTTTTTTTTTTATAAAGAAAATTGATAGTAGTTTGAATCATATCGTGTAGTTGTTGCCCTTTTACATCAGATTTTCAAGCAATTTGAAATACCAAAAATTGAGTTTTCGTCAAGAGTCGTTGAACAGCCGTATACAAGTCAAACATGTTTATCTTCTCGAAAGCTTGTGTAAAATGAAATCCTAATATGTCAAATGCTAATGACTTCTCGAACCTATGTAAACTTTAGTAAAGTTGCACTATAATTTAGTATTTGGTAGGCAGTTAAGGTATATTATAATTAATTACACGAATTTCGTAGTTGGACGTTTAACCATTTACCTTACTTCAAATTCTTAGACTTATATCACCATCTAATTGCCTTGATACACTAAAAATAATACATTAATGCTCAAAACAAAGAAAAAATCTGCAAGAAATTATATTTGGTCTAACCTTTTAGTTTGGGGAAATTTAATTTATAAATCTAACAAAAAAAAATTTATAATTAAGAAAGTACCATCAAAACAAAAACTAGATGATATTCTTTATATTTTGTGTATTAATCACAATTTTGCCCCCTTCCTCTTTCTTTCTCTTTCCCTCTCTCTCTTTTCCTCTCTCTCTTTCTCTCTCTCCCTCCCTTCCTCTCTCTTTCTCTCTTTCTCTCTTTCTCTCTTTCTCTCTTTCTCTCTTTCTCTCTTTCTCTCTCCCTCTCTCTCTTTCTCTCTCTCCCTTTCTCTATCTCTTAATCTCTCTCTTAATGTCTTTTACTTCTATTTTCTATATGTACTTTCTATTCTATTATAACAAAAAAAAATATTACACATAATAAAATTCATAATACAATTATCACCTATATTATTACATCATTACCTCTACTACCAAGTCACCATTATCCTTATCAGTGGCTCACTGCTATAACCGTATTGTCGTCACTACAATCGTATTACCGTCACTACAACAGTTAATTTGCTTGCTTGGGTTCCCAATATTGTATCTCTTAGGGTATAGTTTTTTAATGGGGATCATATCGCTTTAACTCGGTAATTTAAATCGTCTATGTTTTATCTTTTACGATTATCGTAGGTAATATTGCAACATAAACTACTATCTCACCACCACTACCACCACTATTACTTTATTTAATTTAAAATATTTTGTTTTATACTAAAATTAAAACTAAATTACGAATGATTTATGAAAATAGTATAGTACAACATTCTATTTCTATACATCATAAATAGTACAATATAAATTTACTTACAAACATTTTTTACTATTTTATAAATACAAATCCGATTTTAAAAATTTAAACTATGTTGTATGTAGAAAAAAGCAGAAATTTTTATCTTATAAATTTCATAATTAGAATCAATTTTTTGGAAAAGATATATAACAAAAACATACAAATAGATGAAAACTAAATGAAGTGTTAGTAAATCATCTCTCATCAACTATTGCACATCAAAATTGTCTTTTCCCAACCCTTATATGCTATTTTTTTAATTTATATGTATATGATGCTATATTCTTAATTAAATTATCAAATATGGCTAGTTTTGCAATTGACCCTTTAGTTTGTCTTATAATTTTTTTTCTGTAATAATATTTTGATTTATAAAAAATAATCAATCAAAACAAAATCGTATATTTGCCGTCAAAAAAATAAAAAATAAAAAATCGTATATTTATTTTAATAGCTAAAAACAAATCACCAAAAGTAAACACACCTTTATATCACCAATTTTGACTCACCATGGTCCATGAGGTAGCTGTGTTAAGTGGTTTAACTAGAGGTAAAAGAGTTGTTAGATTGGATCTGAACAGTATGTACATTGAAAATTAACTCGAAATATAAAAGTCTTCATTTACATTTTTCTCCTAAATACTTTTGCCTCTTCTTTTTATTTCGCCGTCTTCATCAGATATATAATATGTATTAGAACTCCATCTCTTCGTTTTCTTTTCTCTTCTTTTTGCACAATAAACCTTTTAGACTTTTGGTTACTTTTGTCTAAGCTTAACTTCACCAAAAAATTGTAACAAATTTTCACCAATCACAAGCTTTTGGGCTTTCATTGGCTATATATCCTTCTGAACGGTCGAATATATATTTTATAAACTCCTTAATACTAAATCCATTCTGTTTATTAAATATACAGCCGAAAGTTGTATCTTATGTCCCCTTTTCAAACTACTTCACTATAGTTTTAGATCTTTTTCTATACACTTTACATATTACCGAATCCCCTCAACAATTTTTAATTATTCCTAAAAATTTCGTTTTGTTCTAGAATATCTAGATGGAACGAACCATATAATGTACCAAACTATAGTCACAAATAAATTGTTACACGAAATACAGTGAATATGGGCTGAACAAAGAGAAACACAAACCACCATCTCATTTATTTATACGAGTTTTATTGTAATATTACCAGCACAAACCCTACTTCATACTCCATTCACTGATTCACATTTCCTGACTCCACTCTTCTAAACTCTTACGAGATTAGCTATCTTTCATACTTAACATCATCATAGATACTAAACCCAAAACTTTACACATGCTATTAAACGCTCTCACTTAACATCATCATATATATATATATATATATATATAGGTTGTAAATTGAGTAAACAATAGTTCGGTGTACTTTTCAATATGTAAATTTTTTATGTATGATTATGAAAAAAACATAATATTTATTATGGAATTTTTCCTCCCCTAATTAGTAAACTTTAAATTGAAAAACCAAAACCAAAACAAAATTTCGAAGATAATATTTTCCACATGAATAAATATATTTGGTTGGTTCGTCTTTGGCATTCTAAGGAGGAACCCATGTTTCTTCGCTCAGTGTCGTCCTCATTTATCTTCATTCATGGTGTTCCTCGTAAGCTCAAGACCAGAACTGTCTTTCCTGTAATGCTTGCGTTCTTGTTCTCTAAATCATCCCATTGAAACTCCATTGCTTTAACATGGTTCTGATTTTGTAACTATGCTCCTCTTTTGTAGACTCTTTGTGGGACCAGGAGAGCTAGTTTTGCTGCTATATCTGTTTATATCTCTGAGGATGAATCATTTCAAGAAAAGAGAATTGATTCCGTGGAGAATCGTGGAATTCGACCTAATCATCAAACTTTGAAATGGCTTCTTGAAGGATGTTTGAAGACAAATGGGTCTTTAGATGAAGGAAGAAAGCTACATTCCCAGATTTTGAAGTTGGGTTTGGATAGCAATGGTTGCCTCTCTGAAAAGCTTTTTGATTTTTATCTTTTTAAAGGAGATTTATATGGTGCTTTCAAGGTGTTTGACGAAATGCCTGAGAGAACGATTTTTACTTGGAATAAGATGATAAAGGAGTTAGCTTCTAGGAATTTGATTGGAGAAGTGTTTGGTCTTTTTGTGAGAATGGTTAGTGAGAATGTTACTCCGAATGAAGGAACTTTCAGTGGTGTTTTGGAAGCATGTCGTGGTGGTAGTGTTGCTTTTGATGTAGTTGAGCAGATTCATGCAAGGATTTTATATCAGGGCTTGAGGGATAGTACGGTTGTGTGTAATCCTTTGATTGACTTGTACTCTAGGAATGGGTTTGTGGATTTAGCTAGAAGGGTTTTTGATGGGTTACGTCTGAAGGATCATAGTTCTTGGGTTGCAATGATATCCGGGCTTTCGAAAAATGAATGTGAAGCAGAAGCCATTAGATTGTTCTGCGATATGTATGTTTTAGGTATCATGCCAACGCCTTATGCGTTTTCAAGTGTTTTAAGTGCGTGTAAGAAGATAGAATCTCTTGAGATTGGTGAGCAGCTTCATGGGCTCGTATTGAAGTTAGGGTTTTCCTCCGACACTTATGTTTGCAATGCACTTGTGTCTTTGTACTTTCATTTGGGAAATTTGATATCAGCAGAACACATCTTCAGTAACATGTCACAGAGAGATGCAGTTACTTATAACACTCTTATCAACGGGCTTTCTCAGTGTGGTTATGGTGAGAAAGCTATGGAATTGTTCAAAAGAATGCACCTTGATGGACTTGAACCAGACAGTAATACTCTTGCGAGCCTTGTGGTTGCATGTTCAGCTGATGGAACTCTGTTTAGGGGACAACAGCTACATGCATACACAACTAAACTTGGTTTTGCTTCAAACAACAAGATTGAAGGTGCGCTCCTTAATCTGTATGCAAAATGCGCTGATATTGAAACCGCCCTTGATTATTTTCTTGAGACTGAGGTTGAAAATGTAGTTCTCTGGAATGTGATGCTAGTAGCTTATGGGTTATTAGACGATTTAAGAAATTCTTTTAGGATTTTCAGACAGATGCAGATAGAGGAAATTGTTCCAAATCAATATACCTACCCGAGTATTTTGAAAACTTGCATACGACTTGGGGATCTGGAGCTTGGAGAACAAATCCATAGTCAAATAATAAAAACTAACTTTCAGCTCAATGCCTATGTTTGTAGTGTGCTCATCGATATGTATGCAAAATTAGGAAAGTTGGATACTGCCTGGGATATACTTATAAGGTTTGCTGGAAAAGATGTTGTGTCTTGGACAACAATGATTGCAGGTTACACGCAATACAATTTCGACGACAAAGCTTTAACAACTTTCAGGCAGATGTTGGATCGAGGGATTCGGTCTGATGAAGTTGGATTGACAAATGCAGTTAGTGCATGTGCTGGTCTTCAAGCCTTAAAGGAAGGACAGCAAATTCATGCTCAAGCTTGTGTATCTGGTTTCTCATCTGACCTGCCATTTCAAAATGCACTGGTTACACTTTATTCTAGATGCGGAAAAATAGAGGAATCGTATTTAGCGTTTGAACAAACTGAAGCTGGAGATAATATAGCATGGAATGCTCTGGTATCCGGATTTCAGCAGAGTGGAAACAATGAAGAAGCACTTCGTGTCTTCGTTCGAATGAACAGAGAAGGAATTGACAATAATAATTTCACGTTTGGGTCTGCTGTGAAAGCTGCTTCTGAGACAGCTAACATGAAACAAGGGAAGCAGGTTCATGCTGTGATCACCAAAACCGGATACGATTCAGAAACCGAAGTTTGCAATGCTTTAATCTCTATGTATGCCAAGTGTGGGAGCATTTCTGATGCAGAGAAGCAGTTCCTTGAAGTCTCCACGAAAAATGAAGTTTCGTGGAATGCGATAATTAATGCTTATTCTAAACATGGGTTTGGTTCTGAAGCACTAGATTCTTTTGACCAGATGATACATTCTAATGTAAGGCCTAATCATGTGACGCTTGTGGGAGTTCTATCAGCATGTAGCCACATAGGACTAGTGGACAAGGGGATTGCATACTTTGAATCCATGAATTCAGAATATGGATTATCTCCTAAACCGGAACACTATGTGTGTGTAGTGGATATGCTAACTCGAGCTGGTCTTTTGAGCCGTGCGAAAGAGTTCATTCAGGAAATGCCTATTAAGCCAGATGCCTTGGTCTGGAGAACACTTTTGAGTGCTTGTGTAGTGCACAAGAACATGGAAATAGGAGAATTTGCAGCGCATCATCTCCTAGAGTTAGAACCTGAAGACTCAGCAACATATGTTCTTCTGTCAAATCTGTATGCGGTGTCCAAGAAATGGGATGCTAGGGATCTTACAAGACAAAAGATGAAAGAAAAGGGTGTGAAGAAAGAACCGGGACAAAGTTGGATTGAAGTTAAAAACTCAATTCACTCTTTCTATGTTGGTGACCAGAATCACCCGTTAGCAGATGAGATACATGAATACTTCCAAGATCTTACCAAACGAGCATCTGAAATCGGGTATGTGCAAGACTGTTTCAGCCTATTGAATGAACTGCAGCACGAGCAAAAAGATCCAATAATTTTCATCCACAGCGAGAAATTAGCAATTTCATTTGGACTCCTTAGCTTGCCTGCAACAGTGCCTATAAATGTAATGAAGAACCTACGTGTTTGCAACGATTGCCATGCTTGGATAAAGTTTGTATCTAAGGTATCAAATCGAGAAATCATAGTGAGGGATGCATATAGGTTTCATCATTTTGAAGGAGGTGCTTGCTCTTGTAAAGATTACTGGTAAGAGCCAAAGCCTGGTAGCTCACTCGCCTCTTTTGGGAAGGTTAAGTCTGTGTTCCAAAGTTCGAGCTCTGGTTCTCGCTCAAAGAAGGAGATCATGGACCAAACCTTACGGGTAAGCTGAATTCTCAGCAATGATATGATACTAGACGATATACTTGAGCAAAGAGTATTATCCTGAAGGAAAGAATAGTCACATGACTGTTCTTGAGGAAAAGTTGGAGTTGATGCAGGAGTTGATCATGAGCAAAGGAGACCATCGATGACTTAACAAAACGAACCACTCCTTTGTTTCTACTACCATTGCTAAGTAACTATCACTATCTTTCATACCCCATCCTTTTTTAGGGGCTTATATATGTGTACATATTACATATATACGTGCATCTATGGCTTTAAAATTGATGAATTGTAGATTAAGAGAAAGTGTCTCAAAATAAAGATTCTATGTTGCCAAGAAACAGAGTCTCTCTTTATGCATATGAATGATTGATGTGCTTCTGATTTCTTAATGTTTTATGTGGCTGAATTTGGAAACTGCTATTACATAAACAAATTTTGTCAATAGTAATATAAAAATTAAAAAACTAAAGCTAAAGAATACTTTTTTTCTCTTGAATTATATAAAAGAAAAATAATTGGAAAAATGTCTAGTAGGTTTAAAGGATTTGATATTTAAAAAAAAATTGAGGACCCTATTTTTTTCTTTTTTCATTTGGTTTATTTTAGCAGTTAGCACCATCTTAAGATAGAGAACTTGAAGTTTTATTCTGCTATTGAAAAACGAAAATAATAACTAAAAGAAATTTTATCTTACTACTTTTTCAAAACATATATGTTATTTGGAATTTCAATGCAAAGAGTACAAATAACCAAAACATAAATTCTGCTCTCTCTTTTTTTTTTTTTGAAAATATCTAAATAAATTCAATAATGCACAAATATAAACACAAAATACTATCCGAGTGTTGTCTTGTCCAATCTATCAACTCGTTTCTTCGCTGTCTTAGAAATCCACAATATCTTTCTTCACACTTTCTTTCACTTTCCCGGGAAAACAGCCGAGAAAATAAAAGAAACGAAGAAAAGTTTGTTCCTTTGTGGGGATCAAAGAAGAATGTACTCGGCGATTCGGTCTTCGCTTCCTCTAGATGGCAGCTTGGGAGACTACTCTGACGGAACCAATCTTCCCATCGACGCTTGTCTGGTCCTAACCACTGACCCCAAGCCTCGCCTTCGTTGGACCTCTGAGCTCCATGAAAGATTCGTTGACGCCGTCACTCAGCTCGGCGGACCCGACAGTAAGTGTCCCTTCTTAGAAATTTATGGATCTTAGAATGAAATGTGTTTTTTTTTTTAATCTGTTGTTCTTCAGTTAGTACGAAGAATTTGACAACGAGTTAGGTCTAATTTCTTTCAGATTTGGAAGTCAATCATCCTGAAATAGAATGGATTTCTTGGGTTTATGTCACTTAGAACAATTTAGGAATTACTGTGGCATTCTTTAGGTTTTTTTTATTGGCCTTGAGATTTGTTTACAAGATTAGTTTTTTTGTGTGTTTGGTTTGATGTCAGAAGCAACGCCTAAAACTATAATGAGAACAATGGGAGTGAAGGGTCTCACTCTTTACCATCTCAAATCTCATCTTCAGGTTTTGATGCTACTACCTTCAATATCAAATTATGCTTCTTTGGCTACTTATAACAAACAAAGTTCATTGCTTTTTGACTGTGTTGTTCTCTGGTTTTTTGCTCGGTAGAAATTCCGCTTGGGGAGGCAATCTTGTAAAGAATCAATTGACAACTCTAAGGATGGTATTCAGTTATATCTTTAGCTAAGAATCCATTTATATCTTTATGGATTCAGTTGTGCATTTATATCTTTGTGAACTTATATCTCTGTAGTTTCTTGTGTTGCGGAGAGTCAGGACACTGGTTCATCTTCAACATCATCCTTAAGATTGGCTGCTCAAGAACAGAACGAGTATGGTTTCAAGTGTTCTCTTTATTCCAAGTGTTATATTCACTGTCTATAACACTCATTGTTTTTGTCTTGAGCCAGGAGTTACCAGGTCACTGAAGCTTTGCGTGCCCAGATGGAAGTCCAAAGAAGACTACACGAGCAACTAGAGGTTAGTTTCTTCTTCGAATTCACCAAATACCAGAGAGACTTTGGTTAATGAGAGACTATATAGAAACCTCCATTGAATTTCCTTAAAGCTTATCAGAACGTTACTACTTAGGAAATCTTTTCATGAAAGTTAGAACCATAGAAACCGCATATACTAATGTTTGAGCCCTGGTTCCACATTTAATAAGATCCATTAGTATACGCAGGTGCAAAGGCGACTCCAGTTAAGGATCGAGGCACAAGGGAAGTACCTGCAATCAATTCTAGAGAAAGCTTGCAAGGCTATAGAGGAGCAAGCTGTTGCATTTGCTGGGTTAGAGGCAGCTAGAGAAGAGCTTTCAGAGCTAGCCATAAAGGCCTCCATCACCAATGGGTGCCAAGGAACAACAAGCACCTTCGACACAACCAAAATGATGATTCCATCCTTATCCGAGCTTGCAGTAGCAATAGAGCACAAGAACAACTGTTCAGCAGAGAGCTCTCTGACTTCCAGCACTGTAGGAAGTCCGGTATCAGCTGCGTTGATGAAGAAGAGACAACGAGGAGTGTTTGGAAATGGAGATAGTGTGGTTGTTGGTCATGATGCTGGATGGGTTATGCCTAGTAGTAGCATTGGATGAAGTTAGCAAGAGAGAGAGAGAGAGCGAGACCAGATTTTAGCTTATTTAATTTTGCTATGTTGTATTTAACTCTAAACTCTGTCATCAAACTTGTCTTAGCGTCTATGTATATATTTGTTGAATCTGTAGCCTCTCTTTTAGTTTGTGTATTTGCTTCAACTTTTTCTAAGCTTGCCTTCTTTTTTCTTTTTTGGACAAACCTAAATATAGAATTTATGTAATTGTATAACATAAAAAATACTCATTAAATACTCATAACTTATCTCCATGCTATAGATTGGATCTTGTCTACAAATTAGTTGGCACACATTTGCGTAAATGCACAAATTTGATTACGTGTGTAAAATAAAATGTCAAAGAAAAAAAAAAAAATCTCAAGAGGAAGAGAGTGATGGGGTCGGCGATAAAATGACGGCGTATCTGCTCACTCGTACGGTGATTTGCAACTGAAGTTTTGAAAACTAAAAAAGAAGTTTTGATTTTTGAACAAAGAGAGAAAATAAAAACGGCAGAGGAAGAGCCGTTTACGTTGTGCTTGCTTCCCCAAGATTTCTCAACTTCTTCTTCTTCGTGTGAGTTTCAATTCTCTAATTTACTAAAAATTAATCAAATCGCAAGGAGTTTCTCTGTGTTAACGATTGATTCATCGTTGAGTTTTCTCTGTGGTAACGATTGTGTTTATATATAATTTGATTGATTGATTGATTAACTTACCAAATTAGTCTTAGATTTGGATATATGCTTGTAATTGATTCAAATAACAATTTGATTCTCTAACCAATTTCTCAAACTTTGAGTAATTTCTGTAGATTATTGTATACTTGCAGGTATAAAATGCGTTGCCAGGAGGTAAAATCATGGACATTTAAAGGTTTAGTGGCTGCGTTTATCGATCTTTCCGTTGCGTTTTCGCTACTTTGCGCATCGTTTATCGTTTATGTAACATCGAAGTTCCTCGGTTTATTTGGTTTAGACCTACCATGTCCTTGTGATGGTCTATACAGTGAGTGTTTTCAAGAGAGTTTAAGGAATCTTCCGGTTAAAAAGATCTCTTCTGTTCAAAGATCTGTTAAAAATAGAACACCTTTTGATTCAATTCTGTATAATGGTGGAAAGAAGAGAAAATGTGAGCGTAGACGTGTTCAGTTGGAAGATGAGGTATCTAGTACTACTCCTTCTGTTGGAAAGTTTGAGAATAAGGCTTCAGGGTTCGATCTTTTAACTGCGCAAAGTTTGAAAAAAGGAAGCTTTAAAGTTAAGAGTAAGCGGCTTAGCTTCCATAGGTCGCCGTATGGTTTCAAGAACCATTACCAAAGTTGTTTAGGCCTTAAGAGCTTTGAGGGATCATATGATGAAAATGATCCTCTTCTTGTGAACTCCAATGGTAAGTTTTTTTGTTGTCTTTATTCAATTATATTGGATAGTGAATGTTGATTTTGATGCAAGTTGTAACATTGTAGATAGTGGAAAAGCATTGGAGGATGTGTCGTTGCGGAAAAGTGTTTCACTAAGTTCTGTTGGGTGTGGAGTGGGAGAGGGTGCATGCAGTTCCCCTGGTATGGTACAGAGGACGGTTGAGATGTCAGAACAAGTGCTTGGGGAAGAACGAGCTGCACGTGCTTCGTTAGCTCTTGAACTTGAGAAAGAGAGAAATGCTGCTGCATCTGCTGCAGATGAGGCTTTAGGTATGATATTACGGTTGCAAGAAGAAAAGGCGTCGATAGAGATGGAAGCTAGGCAATATCAGCGGATGATAGAAGAAAAGTCTGCTTTTGATGCGGAAGAGATGAGTATTCTTAAAGAAATTTTGCTTAGGAGGGAGAGGGAGAAACATTTTCTGGAGAAGGAAGTTGATACCTACAGGCAAATGTTTCTTGAGACTGAGCAACCTCACAATACTCCAGATTCTAAACCAGCTCAAATCGAAAGATTGCAGACGCCGCAACAGATTACTGAACCATGGGATGACATGGAGACTGTGAATGTCTCTTCTGGATTTGAGATCTTCACTAATCAGATGGACAATACTGAGTGTGATCAGTCAAGAAGTGAGCCATTTGATGCCCTGAGTGATATAGAACTGAAAGAAAGAGAGGAAGGTGAAACTTTATATGCAGAACTAGTATCAAGAACTAGCGACATTGCTGTTTCTAAGAAGCTTTGTGAGGACCCTCACGACATTGATTGTCATGTACATGACATCCATGTAGTGACTGATGAAGATAACAAGGGGCAACTGAATGTTCCTTCTGACCATGCCACTCAGGATCTGAAACTGGACAGATCACAAAGTGTTTCAGATACAAGTTATGCATTTCCACAAGGGAAAAGTAACATGTCTACCAATATGCGAAGAAATTCAATGTCAGCTATTGACTATGAAAGACTGAAAATAGAGAGTGAAGTTGGGTTGCTGAGAGGTCGGTTAAGAGCTGTACAAAAGGGAAGAGAGAAGATCAGTTTTTCTTCCAAAGATCAGAGCAAATCGCAGGTACAGCGTTGTGGAGATAAAACAAGCCGGTTTTGGGAGGCTAGAAGATCTGGACATCTTGACTCTTCTAGCCCTTCATCCACAATGGTGAGTTTCATCGTTGTGTGCTTTGATATGAGGGTTGAAAAATTGCTAAGAGTGCTCTCTTTGTTTCACAGTTCTTGGTAGTTAAATCTTCCATGGTTTTTTGCTTACCAAGTGGCTGAATCTTGTATGGTTTCAAATGGTGTTTTTGCAGGTAAAGGCTATGTCTATGCCACTGGACCTGCATAGTGCTTGAACTGCAAGGTATGTACTTACTCGAAATAACACGACACGATTATACGCCTAGTGAAAACATGAGCAAGTGTAGTTTTGTAACAATCTCTGCCAAAACTCTAATGTTGGTTATTGCCGGGAGAGTATTGTACTTTGTACTCTAAACGGCGTCGTTTCGAAACAAAAATTGACGCTTTTGTGGTCGGTAAAAAGTTTAAGTTTCTTCTCTTTCCAAATAAGTGATACTTGTCCTCTTTCTATTTCTGTGCCAAAACTTTAGATTTTTCACTTTTGTTTGCATATTCGGAAATACAATTGAAGCTAAAAATGACATAATTATTTCTAAAGTTATATAATCAACTTTTTATTTGGTTGTAGAAACTCATATTGTAGTTGTTGACAAAAGAAAAGATAATCTAAATTCATATTTGCCCTTTAACGCTTCTCTGCCCTATTACTATTCATATTCTCTATTGACCTTTGAGCTTTAGTATAGAATGTAGGAAATATTCTAACATTGGACTTTTAAAGTTGGAGTTGGTGCAACAGAATTATAATATTTTCTCATTAGAAAACAAACACTTTTCTATTTTATGGTTACTAGTAACCGCAAAGAAAAGAACAATTAATTAGCAGACAAAAAAAGGAGAACCACTTGATTATGTGGTCGTAAGAAGAATTACAATGTGTTCAACCCCAAATGCAAACCAATCTTGGCATCATAATATGAATTTCTTTCTTTGGTGGAAACTTTTGATATAAAAAAGGGTAGAAGTAAGTAAAATAAGTTTGACAAATATTAATTTGAAGTCAAGAAGAATGAGGAAATGAGAGAGCATCCCAAATGAGATCCATATCCAAAGAAGGCATCCTACTCAATTGTACACCATCTCCTTCCATCACTTCCTTATGGCTTTTCTGTTTCTTCATCATCACGTCTTCTCCTGACTCCATCTTCATGTGATGATTCTTTTGCTCCGGTGTTCCCACTTTTGGAGGAGGAGGAGAAGGAGAGTTACTTACTTGGGAAGATGAGATCTGTTGAATCTTGGACTCCAAAAGTGAGGCGATCATGCATCGCAAAGAACCGGACTTGAGCTGGTGTTTAAGATCAGGAAAGTTGAGGTGTGCGAATTCGCCACGAAGGATATAAGCTGCTGTATCGTAAGCCATTGCTGCTTGCTCAGCGGTTTCAAAAGTGCCGAGCCAAACACGGGTTCTGTTCCTTGGAAGCCTAATCTCTGCGACCCATTTGCCCCAGTGTCTTTGTCTCACTCCTCTATACAGTTTTGTTGGGGTCGTCGTCTGAACAACCTTTCTTGTTTTTGACTTCATGGGTTGAGTCTTGGTGGTACTTAGCCAATAGTTTCCAAAACCTTTCGAGGGATAGTTGGTTAGAGTTTTATTGATCTCTACCCATTCGTTTCTGTTTTGGTCTGATTGATAAAAGGAGTTTGGGATGTATTTATGGTAAGGGCTCATGTTGCTTTCGGATTGAGAAAGTTCTAGTAGCTTTGGTTCTTTAAGGAACAAAGTAAGGTTTGGAGGTTTAGAAGGATGATGATCAGGATGTTGAGACTGAGGAAAAGATTCTAGAAAGTTCCAAGGAACAGAAGCTACCGGAGATGGATGAATAGAAGATGTGAGCTCATGATCATGAGGCGACACAAAGTAGCTCGGAGTCGAAGAAGCAGGAAGAAGAGGAGATTTCATACCTTCCAAAAATATTGGAACACCGAGAAGTTGTGGCGGCGTCGAAGAACTCAAGAACCCGTAGATTCCAGAAGACAAGAGCTTGTCGTGCATGAAGCTAGTTTCTATTTTAGGAAACTGATCTTCCATGTTCCTTTTTTTGTTTGTTTTTTGAGTGTTTGTCCAGAGAATGAAGCCTGTTCTTAATTTTGACAAAATAGGTGGAGAATAAATGTTTATATATACGAGAATTAAGGAGTGTTGTGTGTGTATTGGTGTGATCATGTGGAGATAATATTAGAAAATTTAAGGAACCTAACTTTATTGTCCGAAAAAAACATTATCATCTGACTCAGATCTACGCTCTGCCAAGCTTAATTTGTTCATATGTAAACTAGAGAATTAAAGAGTCTCACAAACACTTTTGGTTAAACAATATTATTGTTAATATTTTGTATTTTTTTCTTTCATAAACAATAATTTGACCTTTATTTTTTCTTATCTTGCGACTTGTTCGTGGCCTCCATTTTACGTTCGCTTTTTCTTATAACTTATCAATCCAAACGTGACAGCTTAGCCCTAACTCATTTAGGTGTTATATATAGCCATATATTGTTTTTTTTTTGGTATAGGGTTTTATATTTAAATTTTACGAATGATGTTGTTGTTGGATACCAACGTTGTTTTCATTTGGTCACTTTAAATATTTAAAAGTTCTTCTAGTTTTTTCATATTGTATAAATACGAAATTTGCTTTTCAATTTGATGGTTGTACTAATATTACATTATTGTTATATCTTGTTAATAAGAGATATATATTCAATATATATGTATATACAGTACACGAAAAATAAAAAGGATGTGGTTTAATGTTCAATATCTTGTTAATTAAACTTAGAACATTAAATCTGTAGTATATTCAAAGTCATAGCAAGAAAAAGAAGTACCAATTTTTTTTATATTTTTTTTATATGTAAATTTGGTTTCCCTTACTAAGATATATATATTTCTTGTAAGAACCTTAATCTTTAAGCATTCTTTAAGCTTTTTTTTTTCAATAAACAAACGATTCTAACTGTGTTTAATTTATTATTCTCGTCTGTTTAGTTATCTTTAGAGTTTTTAAGGCGAAACCTAGGAATATGACTTTGGACCATACAGTATAGGACTTTTCTTTGCTAGATTCCATCTCAAAAAACATAAATTTTCACTATTATATTATAGTAATATATATAGATGAATACACAAATGTTTAATGTATATTTAGTGATCCGCTGTGAAATGCAAATTACAAAAAATATATCTATATATATATATATGTACGTCTGAATACATACTGAATAGTAATTATTAAACTTCTTAATTACAGTTGTACGGGACTAATTATTGGAGCGATGTGATACCAAGAAAACATTATTGAAACGATATTTCATGATAACATTTATCTAATTGGAGAATAAAATTTAATTTGTAAACCACGTATAGTTTAGCACAGATAATCACCACAAATGCTTATAATTAGTGAGCCCATAATTATTAATATTATCATCCAAATACAATGATTAGCTTCAAGTTTTGGCCTCTAATTGAATCCAACTAATGCGGAAGTCATGGGTTGTCTTCTTTTCCTCTCTAGAACATCAGTTTATGTCTGCTTCTTTATTTTACAATATTGTAATAACTTGCTGATGTGGTCTCTTAACTTTTTAAATTAATCGGATTCACCCATAAATTATTCTGTTCGTTCATGTTAGTCACTGTTACAATGGATACAATTCCTTGCAAGAACACTTTTTCCGACGCATATACTCATCTCTTGCTTCATCTTTAGTTACTCCAATTTTTTATATTGTCAATTTAGATTTTGAGACTAAATTTAAGTAACTAATCAAGATATAAGTTTCTTTTTTTAATATAATATAGTTCATTAAACATGTTTAACAATGAATCAAACAGGTAAGATAAGGGTCGAATTGGAAGCTTCGTATTCTAATTTGAGATGATGCACATTTTGTCCTTTGAGATGACTGTTGGGTCGTTTTACGAAAAGAATTATTATTTGATTTATGGAAACAAAATGTTAACGACAAAATAAAATTTATAAAAAGGCTTAAGAGGAAAAAAAAAAGCAGTTGACCAAAAAAATCAGAGGAAAAAAGTATTTCTTTCTTATTTTTATTTTTAACCTATTCCAGTTTCATGTAAATTAATTTGATCCAATTTGATCTCTAACATATTTTAATAGTAAATGTATGTCTTAGTATGGGCTTTAATCACTGATGGTCACCGTGAAGACATTTTTAACCATGTATACCAGACATCTAATGAAAAAAGGCTACAATTATATTAGAACTTTTCATAAAAAAATTGCTTTGGTCACTGTCTCATAATTTAAAAACTAATACTCAATATAAATTAGCAAGTTGGCGCTATTATACGACATTCCTAAATACATCATCTCAAAAACAAATATTTAAGGAGGTTTTGTTTATTAAATAATATCTCTATTTTCTATCATTTATAGATAGGACATAAAAAACATAATATAAAATGATGACAAGTGACAACATTAAAAAAAAACAAAAAAAAAAACAAGTGACAACATATGACTTTATCTGGTTTACTAATTCATTTTTCCAATTTCGTTATTTGTTTTCATAAAAATAGCATTCTCGATCTCAAAACATTTCACATTTTACTTTCGTACGTTAATATAAAATAGAATAGACATATAAAAAATGTTAGCAATTGTCTATGATTTTGCTTTATTGAAGAAAATACAGGTTCTACCCTTTTAATGTTATATTCCAATAATTATTTTATTTTATACATAAATAATTAAAAAAATTTGTTTACTGCTACATGTTCTATTAGATTTCATGATTTTTTTTCGAAATATATACCACTATTTTGCCGTTATATGTTTCAATAAAAAGTTAATGGCTGAGCTTCCGAGTGAGATAAGCGTGTCTATAAACAATTGTTTAAGCTTAAAACTCAAAATCTACGGATAGAGCATTTTTTTTTTTTTTTTTTGTCAAAGACCAAAAGAAAAACAAATGTTGATAGAGAATAGCAACAGACGGCCTAGTACATATCATTGTATTAATCTGAAATAAATTTCATATACATACGATTTGTGCTTCTATTAAATATTAAAACATTTGTTAGATTTATACTATAATTAAAGCTGAAAAATAAGAAATTGTGTTGATGGAGGAGCCATATTCCTCTATTTCAATTGCTGAATTTTTAATTTTGTCGTTATTGTTTTCTTTCTATTGGTCACAAATGTTTTTATTCACTATCTAAATTATTTACGCAAGTACTTTGAAATATATTTCTTACTCTAGTAATCTTGCTAGAAGAGTTTTCGTATATCTAGCTTTTTGTTCTCATTGAACGATATGAATCTAGCTAGCTTGCAGTACAAAGGCTTTAAGTGCAAGTTGAATAACTAAGGTATAGAATCTCAAACATACATCATGTGCATTCTTTTACACCAAAAAAAAAAAAATTACACTAAAAACCATACATCATGTGCCTTTCCATTTTTGATTTTTTTTATCGATCCTAATCATTCGACATTTCGACTATTTTAAAGTTGATATTATATCAAAAAACTTATGAGTTGTAGTGTTGCATAGTAAAGATAGTAGATAAGTAAATGCTTCCTTGTCCAATGAATTAGCCAAAGCTATCTAGTAATCGTTTTATTTTGTAAGAAGAAAGTTTTGAATCTTAGGTTCAAACATCTCTCTTGATATACACCTATTAAACTATCCATAATATGTCTTTTTTTTTTGGATACAATCTATCCTTAATATCTCATCTTCCATTAATCTTGGAAAAGTGATCACTAGTCGATTTCATGAAAATCAATGTTAGTAAATGTATACCCTATAATATTTTAGGTTTAACACCATTTGGTTCAATGATAAATTTTAGGTATAACATTCTCTTATATAAAGAGGAGACTGATTTAAGTTTCCCAAACTATGATAAACATAAATATAAATAATATATTTAGAGATAATTGTAAATATTCCTAAACTAAGATATGACAATTATCTAGATTTTTCTCGGTCTTCATGGTTTCCATATTTTTGGATGATCATGTTGATCGTTGATTTCCGGTTCTTTTAATATTCAAAAAGTTAAACAAAACCCAACACTTTGAGAATGCTTATTTATAACAGTAAAATAACTTGCTTACTATTTTTTTATATTCAAAGATTTCAATTATAGTAAAAATTTATTATTTATTTTAAATAAATTTCACATCTGTGAAAAAGAAAATAAAAAGATCATCACGTATATCGACTATCGAGACTCGTATAGACACTACTCAGACTAGATGCAACTTTATTTTTTTGTGACTTCGGAAGATTTTATTTAAAATTAATCATATATTCATATGGTAGTAGTGTATAAAGAATATTAAAGATTATTTACCAAAGAAAAAAGAATATTAAAGTCAATTTGTCGAAGGTGCCATGTGAATTTATGGATGCTATATATGCATTCTAATATAAAATTTCTTGAACTCTTTGAATTAGGTGAAGTTTGCTCGTAAGATTCTTTACAATTAGTTTAATTTCCAAAATATTCTTTTACCACGGCTTAAGACAACTACAGAACAAAACTAAATGCTTTTTAGCTTTGGCAAATGGAAAACACGTCATATCACCTATTTTAGGAATCATTCATATTAGTTTGTCTTAGTACAAAAATAACCAAAGAACATGTGAGGCTGACTGCACAAAGGAGTGCTAGTAAAAGAGGGCAAGAGAATGTAATGTGGAATAACTCATCATGCACAATTGCACATCAGAATGAGCTAATTAATAATTTATTACTTTTGTTAATAATCTAAGATATAGAACCATGTTTATAAAGTTACATATATACAATGTTGTCTTCTTCCTTGTCCACATACAACGTATTATTTATTTTAATTTCAGTAAAATGATTTTTATATTTTTTTCTTTGTCATAAGTTATATTTATTTTAAAATGTTTTTTTCTTTGGTAATTTTTGACCCATTATTATTACCGTAAAACTGCGGATTTTGAATCCCCCGGAACTGATGCTTTGGATTCTTTGCCACCAGTGAACAATATGATCCGTTCTTCTTTTATTTTCTAACACTATTTTTAGTTGTTCTATTTTGTAATTAGACTATTGTTGTAATTGTTAAAACACATTCGCTTTTTAAAAAGTCTATTAACGGGAATATGATTTTTAAATTTTTTTTAAAAAAGATTATTTTAAACGGTTCACAAATCCAAACTATATTTACAGATTTTTTTTTACTGTCTCTATATATGATACATTATATCCTCACAATTTTGTGTGATAATGATATTCAGTATTATGGTAAACGAATATGTTAACTTTTCTATAGACCGATTTTATATTTTTCCTCAAAACTTGTTACACCTAAAGACATACTGAATTGTAAGAAAAATAACTCTAAAATTTACCCTTCAACATTACATCTAGAAGCTTTACTAAAAATTTTGTGAACAAAGAAAAACGTAGGTTACACTATAAGAAAAAACACATAACCATTTATAGTATAGAATTTATGGTGCATGAACATATAGTTTGTGAACCCTTTAGATTGTGTTCTTCCTATTTAGGTAAAATACCTAGAATATATTGCAGACAGCATTTCTGTAAAAGTGAATCATGTGCTCAATGCATACAAATTAGAGAACAAAAGCGAATCATGTGCTTAATGCATGAAAATCTGATTTTACATGTAATTTTTTTTTCCCCCAGAATATATGTATAATTTCTGTAACAGATAGAGAAAAGCCAAAATAACTAAAAAGCAAATGATTTTAGGGAACAAAAAAAGACACACGTGTCAATTAAATTCTCGAATTTATTTTTCTGCAGTTTTATTAAATAAAATTTGTACCTTTATAAATAAGTAAAATTATGCTAAACAATACTCACTTTCCAAATTTTATTTAAGAAAGAATAATTAAATTAGAGTGGGACAGCAAACGCTTGTCAGACTGTGATCTAACGACAACCAATAACGTAAACTGAAAGTGACACGTCTCTCCATCAATATCCAATCACGTGTCACTCAAATGTGGTTACTTAATTTAAACTCTTTTTTTCTGGTGAATTCGATTTAATTTTTATTTTAGTTTACTATCTTTGTAAAAAAAAAAATATATATTTTAAGTTCATTTATTTACATTTCATCCTAACTTTATAGTTTGGTGCGCCGAAAACTGCACCTAAAATAAAATTAATTTATTTTATTATAAAAGTAGAATCAAATTATAAACAAAATTTTGACTACAAAGAATAAAAATAAAATAAAGAACTATATTTTACATAAAATTTTCAAAAAATTATTATTTTACAATTTACTCGATTTGTATTATTTTTTACATTGGTTCCAACTCGGAACCTAGGTGAATTACCCTCCGATTTAACCAAAATGCAATGGTTGTCTCTCTTCATTTAATTGGTCTAGATGAGTCAGAGAGACTACCAACCTTGCAGTTGAAAATCTGGAAAATGAAACATGGATACGATTGAACATAAAGTTAAACTGGACTTGTAGAATGATCAAGATTAGTTTACAAGTATAAACAAGGGATGATGATGGTAAATTACATGTTTATTGTGGTGTGATTGTAATTGCTTGGATGTTGCGTTTAATTAGTATATTACAGCTACTAGTTGCTCCTAAAGAAAGAGAGCTCAGGCCATGTAACTGCAAAATCCTTAAACCCATCAAAGAGACGGGATTCACTGCGCAAGCAGACATCAATGTCTATCACTAGGATAACACTTTCGGTAAACGAAACGGTGTTTAGCCGAAAAATGCTTCCTAGACTAGATCTTTAGTTTCGAGTTTTCTTAATTAATATTCCACTAAACCATTCAATGACCTAACACTGAGCACACTCAAACAACTGTCATAAACTTCTGTACAGATCAAACACCAAGTAAGATGTACAGAGACGGCATAACTTGATTATCAAACATTCTGAGAGAAAGAGTGATAGATAAAGTCAGCCTAACAAGAACTACAATGCCCCAAAAGAGAGACTAAACAAGCCTTCACCATATGCATCAAATAGCTATGACAACTCAGATCTATAATTCTATATGAATAGATTCCAAACATATCTGAGAGTGAAACATAAACTCAGAGTAATAAGAACCATAAGAGACAGTATAATTGTAACTTTAACCTCATAACAGATCAAAGAAAGACCAAATAAGATTTCACCATAAGCATCAAATTGCAAATTCAACACAAAGACATTATAATGGGATTTCAGACAAGAGTCAAAGCTTCAGGTCTAAACAACCCAATTTCAAACATAAAGTCTACAATATGCTCAAAAGACAAACCAAATGATCATCATCACTTCTTAGCAGCAGCTCCTTTTCCTCCAGCTGCACCACCAGAACTCGCACCTGCAGCTTGAGCAGCTTTCTTAGCCGCTTTCTCTTGCAATGCTTTCCCATCTCTAAAATCATTCATTACACAACAACAACCATTACACAAAGTTCAAATCATTACACAACAACCACACAGATCGAATCATTACACAACAACCACACAGATCAGAACAATCCCAACTAAAGATTCGTTTTTTCAGATTCGTTTATACCTTTCACGGCGTTGCTCCGGCGTCAAACCATCGTCACCATTCTTACCCTTTCCACCAGCACGAGCGGCAGCTCTTTCACGGTCACGCTCTCTCTGACTTCCACGTGACGATTACGCATCAAAAATCAAAAGCTTGAATTAAAGAAAACAACACACTTTGTTCTAGTTTCACAAATTCAGAATCCTTATAAGATCCATAAGCAACATTCGAGAAATATCCAACAAGATCTAGTCTTTATACAAACAGAGCAATCTAGAAACGAAACTACAATTGCATCTTCTCCCAAAACAAATCCTAAATTTGAAAACTTTAACCCCTAATTCTGCAAACCAAAACCCTAAATTCTGCAATCGGCCGAGAAACAGAGAATCTAAAGAGATTGAAGCAAAGAGAGAATCAAAAGGATATGAGTCATGGTTGAAACGAAGATAAATCGGCGATCCCGGAGAAAGTTGTGATTGGTAAAGTCAATGCCGAAGAAAAACGCGAAGCAGAGGATTTTTGAGGAACAAAGATTGGATTTTTTTTTTATATATTGCTTGAATTGTGTGTGTTAAGGTCTTCTTTGTCGTACGCCTCTACTTTTCCATATTCTCTATTTTTCTCGATTATATAATTCTTTCTTTTTCATATTGTTTTGTTAATAAAATATTTGGTAATTTTATTACCAACTTGAGCGGATATGAAATGAGAATTTGGTCAAAATTGCCATTTGATTAATATTTTTGCCAAAAGATTATTCGTTAATGAATAATGGAGTAGACTTCAGGTTAGGTCTATAGGTGAAGCTTATGCCTCGGTTTAGTTTGTATCGAAACAGAATTTTTTTTTTTTTATAGAATTCCAATTTTGCAGTGTTTGTAGACAGATTTTTCAAGCGGTTTCTCGGAGTCAACAGATGATTTATTGTTGTGGTAAATCTTGCATCTACAAGAAAATCAGCTTGTCGGTGATAGCGATGTTAAGCGGAACTTACAACGGATGATGATGAACCATAAGACTTCAATTGGTGAAGTTTTAAACAACTAAGAATGCCCATCCCGCCAAGCGAGTACGAGAACAACCCTCCATCTTCTTGTCAAGAGGACTTCGTCGGATTTGTGTTTAAGTTCTCTATTATCTTTACGTTTTGCGTTAGTTTGAAGAGAAGTTAATGTGCCTTACTCGAGAGGTTTTGAGGACGGACCTCTGCTAAGGTTTGCTCGTGGCAAGTAAGATGAGATTCCAGCTCCTTGGTATTTTCGAGTTGTGGAAATCACTGAAATTTTCGAGTTTAGCTTCTCGGAATCGGTGTTTCTTTTCTTGTTTCCGCTCTTGGTTAAAGATTTCCTCCATTACTGTTTGTTTTTGTTTGTGCTTTCTGTAGATTTATTTTTCCATTACTTGTATTCTTTATAACTTCTGTCAAAACTTCGAAAATGGTATAAATACTTAACATTGATATCAAAACAAAAAAAATTCTGTGTTCTACATGCATCTTACACGTGACTTATACTAGGCTAGTTTTTGCAAAATATACTTGATTGAACTCTGGGTAAAGATGTTGTTATCTTCTTCAGAAGGTACCAGATTAACAATGAATGGGATAGTTTGGTTAATCTTCCTCATCTGTCTCAACACAAGATCAGGGAGAGCAGACGAAAAGATCTGAGTTTATTCAATGGCTCTTGACATCTGACGTACTAGATGAGAAAAACAAAGATTGAGGATGCAAATGAGCTAAATGAATCTTCCGAACATCAGACTTATAAAGACCCGGTATATTCTATATTTTTTCTTTTTTCAGAGGAAGACAAATGCTTAGGAGAAGAACATGAAGAAGAACAAGACTCTGGTGTTTTACAACGGTAACATGTTAGTGTATATTTGAAATTCTAAGATGATTAGAAAATGTTGAATAAATTGTGTATCTAGGCATCAAAAGCAATAACAACAGGGAGAATTATCTCTTGTTTTGGAGAACACTACCTATAGGAAACATAGCAATTAGCAACTAAGACATAATGAAATCTTCTCTCTGTTTTTTCTTTCTGATAACAAAACCCGTATAACAAAAACGCAAACCAAAATGAAAAAAAAAACTATAAGCTGGCTGAGATCAGTTAGTGTAGTGTTCCATCATTCCTTCAGTGTCGATGGATTCTTCATCTCCATCCTGCTTCATGAAGTCAGCCAAAAAATCTTCAAAATCCTCTGGGATCACTGGTTGTTGTTCAAAACTGATCAACTTAGAAATGTTATCCAAGTTATAAGGAAAAAGATGCGGCTGATACACAATATCATGAGGCTGCGATTAATGCAAATCCAGCTGCTCCTCTTTTTACGACCACTTGATCATCTTCTTCAGCTCCTCATTTTCTTCTTCTTTGCTGCCGATGGAGTCAGATAAATCTTGCACAAAACATGATCCACCTATACACACCAACCAAACAAAACACAATATAATCCAAAACTCACAAATCTTAATAAAGTAAAAAAAATTGAAAAGGGTACACAAATTTTTTATGTATTAATTTATCTTTTTTTTTTAATTTAAAAAATTCATATCAAAAAGTTTTAAACATTTATATAGTAAAAAAAACCAAAACAATGATAGGTTTCAAAAACATTCGCTCTATAGACCAATGATAATATTGAGTCTGCATCCATCTATGTATTGCGAAATGGCGACGTGACTAAAAATTATAACATCTTAAGTGGATAAAATAGGTAGGAAAGAATACAACAACTAACTTTCTTTAAATTCTCGAATACATCTCAACATTTTCCATTTATACTAACTCTTACACGTTGGATAAAACTTTTATCTGTCTTTACCCAATTCGCAAGGCGATCAAGCATAGTCCGTAGACATCGTTGCTTTGCTTGATTAACAAACATAATCAAAACCCAAAGAATATAAAAGGGTTTTCCATTCAAAATGGAATAAACAAACCTCGCTCCCCTTAGTCTTTAACTCTTTATTAACGAAGCTCAATGGCTTAAGAAAACGAAAAATAACCAGATGTATTTTTTTTTATCTTTTCTTGATTGTATAAAAAATAAAGAAGCACTTAGACTTGATTTAGAGGTCTATGATTAGACTTGAATTATGGAAGCATTTCTGCTTAGATTAAGAGGTTCATGATGAACTTGAATGTTGGAAGCACTCGGCTTAAAGACAACAATAAATGTTGGAAGCCCTCGGCTAAAAAAAAAAAAAAAGAGATTCAGGAACAAAGTCGATCGTTAGATCATTATAGCTCTGATACAATGATAATGTGATGAGAGTTTAGGAATTAGAAGAAGTTATATTTACTCTCATAAGAGATACAGTTACATATGTTTATATAGAGAATAGAATGGTAACCTAATTAATCTAGTTTCCTTAAGTACAAACTATAGTAATTATTAACAAATATACTAGAGAATATTCTAGATCCTTCTATAGTGTCATCCTAAACCAACGACTTTGAGTTTCAAGAAGAGGGTTTTACTTCTAAAATCAAATGAAGTGACAATATATAATCTATCATTCATTTGGATTAAATATAGATTTAGATGTTCCTAAGGTGTAGGGCTTCTTTAAGCTTCCGACCAAGAGCAAACGCTAATGGTGGAGGGACTGCATTTCCAACCTGCCTATGTTTGTCTTTTATATTTCCTGAAAACTTATAGCTATCCGGAAACCCCTGCAAAAATTTTATTAAACCATCATTTCACTTCAGAGCTGTATTCATAAGCTAACATTACTTCAATTTCCAAAACAGAAACTCTTTACACTTATATTGATGCTAGATGAGTAATAGGGAAGGAACATTAGAGATTTTATTACCTGAGATCGGGCGCATTCACGAACACTGATAATTCTGTCCTGGTCAGGATGGAAGCACATTCCCACCAACCCCATGGGCTGAAGATTGGTGATGCAAGTGGGTAAATTGCCATGCCAGTCCAGTCTACCATAGAGTCCCTTATAACCGTTGTGGTCCTTAGCTTTGTTTAACAAATTGGGAACAATGTTTTTCACAATCCCATTTGATAAATTCACCTGTAATTATAAGAAAATTGCGTTTAAAATGATGTGTAGATTTAATAAGAATTTCCTACCGGAGTGTATAAGAGTAAGACTTACATGTTCGTCTGGTAGGTCACGCCAATCAGCACCGGGTGTCTTAGGGATTTTCTTACAGCGAATGAGGTTTAGTTCGTTCATCTTTTTACATATATGATCAGTGAGAACAGTCATGCTTCCTCTCATCTCCTTTTGGAACCACGAGACCGGAACAGCTTCATACTACAAGACACGAGAACCATGACTTCATGTTATTGTATTTAATGTAATGTATAGATACTTTCTTCTAGTGGTGCAATTATTAAACCACACCTCTTTGTTTATCTTGGATTCTCCGCTTTCTATTGGTGGAAGATCACCAATCGCGTCTCTCACAGTGATTGAACGGAAAGGTGCACCAAATTTAGTACTTTGAACAGCCGCATAATGCAAACCTTGAGATAGTGGGATTTTAAAACCCGGATTATTAAAAACATGCATGGGCTCTGGCCATTCCGGAAGAACTTCGTTTGGTGCAGCAGCCCAAATGAAAGCTCTTTTACGAGGTTGAGATATTCCATATGCTCCTGCCTCCAAGAGTCCAAATCTCACCTACATGTTTCAACAAACTTGTTATATGAAAACCATTGCTTTATATCATATGTAGCCAACTTCTACTAAAGAGCAATCATGAATAAGAACGACCATGACACAAAAATAATAGAATTAGGAAATAAATATTACCTGGTAACCCATTTCAAGAAGAGAAGCTACAGTAAGATGAAATGTATGTCCTTCATTGAATGACACAAAGGTTTTCACGTTCTCTAGAAGAAAATACTTTGGCCGGAAATAGTCAGCAAAAGACAAGAATGCTAATATCATTTGACACTGGTTTTTACTCCAAGAGCCGTCACTGAACCTATTTAAACGAGAAAACCCCTGCCAAATTTTCCAAATCATTAAGAACACTTATTCTACAAAATTAAGTTATCGAAGAAGTAAAACAACAACTTTAAGATATACCTGGCACGGAGGCCCTCCACTGATGAAATCCACTTGACCGGGAAGTGGTAGGGTACTCTTCTGGTTCTCATCAAGTTTCGTTGCAAGTTCAGCTGCCTCCGTAGTAGAGATACAATCATCAACATCTCCACATTTCTCCATTATAGCCCTGTCATTAATTAATAATCTCAACCAACTGATCCTAGCACAAGAAATGACCTAATTAAAAGAGTAAAGTATATTTTTCTGTTGGCTATTTACCTAAGAATTACATTGCAGTTGTCAACAAAAACCGTTGTTTTGGGATGGTTTTGTTTGAAAGCTTGTGCAGCTGGCTCTTCATACTCGATCGCCCACTTTGTATCGGATACACCTTGTGTACATACACCATGCATATGAATATATGGTGTTCAAGCATTTTGAAAGATAAAATATATGACTAGAGATAAATACATACCAGCCTTTTCTAGTCCATAAGACAAGCCACCACATCCGGCAAAAATATCTAGTGTAGCTAGACGCTTCCCTTTAGGTACCTCATCGGGCTTCAGAAGCATTGCAGAACCAGTTTCAGTCTTCTTTTCCCTTAGAAGTGTGTCGTCTTTAATAGTAGAGAACTTCAGCATCATATTGTAAGGCAACTGTTACATAATAGTTAAGAGAAACAACGGTTCAACTTTTTTACGGAACCAACAATAAATATATTATCTTCAAAAACTATTTAGAAAATTAATTAATATATACCTTCTTGAGACAACCATTGGATGAGTCATAAAAACGGTCACAGAAGTAGACATGGTCTAAAATTGGATACTCACGACATAAGGGCATATCAGTTTTTTTCATAACTTCGCATTTTCCCTTTATAGCTTCTGGAGGAAGAATATATGTGTCCTCGCTATAATAAACCTAAAGAAATTTCCAAAAGTAGAAAGATAAAAAAACTGTAAGATCAACCTTTGAACATTATCAAATATGTAACATACGAAATAATTTTTTTATTTCACGTAAGAAATAGTTGTTACCTCTTGTATGTCTGAAGCATAAGCCTCTTCTGCAGAAACATCATCGGGCCTATAAAACCGTCTCACTTTGACCTCAAAAGAAGTCGTATTACCTTTTTTGGGTTCTTTTAGGTCAACTATATCCAGTATTTGGCAAACCACAAAGGCTCTTAACCCAACATTCCTACCATACTTAAACACTGGCCTTCTTTTACCCCTATCTTTACTTAAGTAGTTGGGGATTTGATAAACAAAATCCCCAACAGAATACTTGATCCCATTGGAGAGAAATCTTGTCTTTGAATCATTGAGTTTAGTTTTTGACCTTTCCTCTTCATTCTCTCTTATCTTACATGAACTGCAGAATCCAGAACCTAGACCCATATCACTTCTTGGAAGACTAAAGAATCCACCTTTCTCAGGTGAGTACAAGCTTTTGCAGTAGTATTCTATTGGCAAATCTTTAGCTTTTCTTTCCTCAGCTCTTGCCCGGTCAAGTTTATCTGCAGCCATGTGCTCTTTCTTATACTGATGACCCCACGGCCTTGATCGAATCTCAAAACTTACTGTTCCTTTTATGTCCTTGAGCTGAACAGTAAGACATTCATTAGTCAAGAAAAGTTCCCTCTCGTTAGCAGCCGTTCCTAGAACAGTCTCAGATCCTCTTTGTAAGAGTTTCCCATGTAGCTTTTTACTGTTATCTGAACTCTCAAACATATACTCCACAAAATAGATTAATGGAGTTTCACCTTGATCATCAACTTCCAAAATGACAGCCCCACCAACATCCATCTTTCTACCTCCAACAAGGGCTTGTCCATAGAGAGGCTCACCAGCACAAGTTTCTCCAAGAATTTCACCTTCCCATCTTATTTCCATTTCCTTACAACTACCTCGGATTTTCTTAAGTGTATCAGCCTTTTGAACCTCAATAGCTTTTTGTATAGTGTCCTCTTCTTCATTCTCATCCTCCTCTTCAACATCTTCTACCTCTTCAAACTCTTCTTCTGCACCAATCTCCTCCAACGGATCTTCTGGAGAATAAATGGAGTAAAACTCACCCCAAATTCTATTGATAAGCCGAGTTGTTGTTGCTTGCATGGCTTTCATCTTGGATACCTTAGGTGCCTTGCCTCTCCTTAGATTCAAATTCTCTCCCTTTTGCAACATTTTTCTCTTCTTCTTGATGATCCATTTTGTATGGTGCCTATCCTGCATTTTACTTGCAAGACCAGTAACAAATGGACACCTTTTGATATATTCGTCAGGACATTCTGTAAGAAACTGCAATATTATTTGTCCATGGACGATCACATATCTCTCAACGTCAAAGAACGTAGAAGAAATGTAAGCTTGATCGTTCTCCTCTAGCCCACATAGTCTTTTTATGACATCTGTATATGAAAGCTTAGCCATCCTTGTTTCATTCTTGAGCAAAGCCAAAATGCTTGTCCCAATTCTTACTGTTTTCAATATAGGTTCGAACCAAGGAGCATATTGCTCTGACGGTTTCCCTAGCCGATACCTGCATATATATGATACATTAGCAATAGAATCTTGTTTAGAATTACGAAAGCCAGAGAGGTATTGAAAAAAACTACAATTCATGTAAAACAATTCAAAAAATAATATTTACAATAACCGTATCAAAATAAATAAAGAACCACTAAAGTAAAACCAAAATATCAGTTTTAATACATAATTTATCTTGCATTATTTTATGCAAAATCACAAATTCTCTTTTTATAGAAAATTTATCTCTGATCAAATACTCACTTAACAAATTTCTAATGAAGCCTCATTACATATTAAATAAATAAATATTATGATCATGGATTACAAATAATGAAGACAAGAAAAACGTAAGCTTCCACAAATTAAATTAAATATCTAAAAAATGAATTTATTATTTAATTTACCCTACTTTTAATCTTAGTTTTAAATTCTAATTCATAATAAATGAGTTTCTAGCAAAACAAATTCTAATTCTAATTCATAATTGAAGAACTGCAAGGTTAGGAAGGCCAAGAGAGCGATGCCATGGCTTGTTACACACAAAGCACCTTACAACAATGAGTTTCTAGCAAAACAATAAAATAAATCATTGTGGTTCTATTAAACAAGTTAAACAAAATATCTTAAAGTACTACGTTTCTATTTCTAGCTTTAATACACAAACATTAAGAGCTTTTAATTTTAAACTAAACACTGGCCGTTAGCGGAAGTTTCTATTTCTCTAACATAAACATAGCTTGGTCAGCAAGCAGCAGCCGTAACAAATAAGACAGAAACATGCAATAAATTGTAGTAAGCTTACCAGGCCATATCTGTTCGTAATAGAACAAATATCATGTCTTCCCCAAAATCAATCTTCCATTCCTTTATCTGAGTAAGGAATATGTTTATTCCATCATGATCATGTGATTGCGTAGAGTTCTCCGAATCATCGAGAAAAAAAACCCTTCCATCATCTTGAGCCACCTCACCTGACCCAAATAGGTGACATCGATATCAGCACATGGCTTCATCGGGAGAAACTCAAGAGATATCAACATTAAATCAGAATTGTAAAGTGCCCAGTTGTGAAGTGTTCTGCAAGGTAGGTTCCTCGCATCAACCGCATAGCCCGCATTAAAGAGTACAAGTTCATCTGTTTCATCTTTGGTGTTTTTATAGTAAGATGGGAGAGGATAATCATGGGCAATCTCATCTTCATTTATCTTAATGTAGAACTTATTTGGAGCAGAAGTTGTTGAACTTCTCTTATTTCTCGACCGATCCATAGATTTCATATGTTCTTCCTCTTGCAGTAGTTTAGCATATTTTAGGTCCTCGTCCTCACCACCATCCATTAGTTGATCAGATGTCAAGACCTTGCTCTCATCAATCCTCAGAGCAACATTGGAGAAAGCCTTGTGAATTTTACGACTCTCATCTCTTAGAGAAACAAGAACACGATTGTCAACAAATTTGGTTTCATGATTCTTGGATGTTTCATCCAAACCAGCGAGTTGGTTATATATGAATTCTCCTTGGGATATAACAAACTCTTGGATGACTCCACCGCTAGAAAAGATCTTTCTTCCATTCATCGACCTAACAACCGCAGCAAGAAGCTCTTTAAGACTTGTATCAGGATTCGTGGACAAGTTCTTACATACCTCCACACAAGCACAAGCTTTTTCAAAGAAATAATCATATAATTTCTTGTATTTCTTAGAAGGTTTACGGCAATCATAATCCGCAATCACAGTTGAGATCCATATCACCGGGGAACCATCTTCATAACCAGATATAGTCCAGTTCTCTACCCGACCAAAAGATTGAAACCTCACACCTTTTTCTTCCTTTTCGTCATCACCTAAAGGTAAGACAACACCTTCAATAAATATGTCACCAAGTTCCAGCATCTCCACAGGCTGTGGAACTCCATTTGAATCATATAAAATAAAATCAGTCAGCCTCCGGTTTGGCCGAGGTTGATCATCATTGCTCTCCAAAGAAGAAGTTCACTGTATCGCCACGATCTCCTCACCCACGATCTGCTCTTTCTTGGCTTCAACAGTTTCATATTTTTCAGAGAAACGGAGAGATTTCTCCTTGAAGTTTGTGCCTGATGTTGCTCGCTTTGGTCTCCTTTCCCTAGAGACATCATCATCCGAGTCAACACTTCTCTTCTTTTGTTTCCCAGCTTTTGTCTTCATTTCCAAGAAAAACCTAATTTTGAAACGAAATTATCCAAATAATTAGCATGCAATTTACATAAAAAAATTTGCATGAACATAAGAAAACCCTCCAAATGAGTATTTTCTATGTCACATAGATTATATCGACATGCCATAGATCGTCACATATATTATAAAATCCTTCAAATCTAGTTTGATATCAACAAAAACTTAGAAAAATGAAACAAGCAAAACTTACGTTTGGTGAGAGTAGTATAACAAGACAGAGGAGCTAATGACTATGTTTTTTCGAATAGAACAAAGAAACCCCTGAAATTTTATAACATTTTAGGGCTGGCAAAATCTTGTGATACATTATACATTACAAATTCATTTAATGTGATGAGCTATAATTTAGTCTTTTCTTTCTTCTTAATTGAAATTTAGCTTTTGGGGAATATGGTAAATCATATATATATATATATATATATATATCCATTATTTAATTAAAAGATAAAGATTTTAGTTGAAGATTGAAATTTTTTTTGACCATTTTATATTAAAGGATTTCTTACTCTTTTTAACAATGAGATTATATCTTCCATAAACATAAATTTGACCCATTTTAAAAGAGAAAAATGACAAAATATTTTATTCTCTTTATTTATTTTCTAAAACTAACATGCTAGAGTTCGCACAAATGATGTGATACGTTGTACCTACAGATTTTGATTAATGTAATGAGTTGTAATTTAGCTTTTGTGAAATATCCCATATCTCATATTTTCAATAGTTAATGTATTGTATTATATAGCACACATTGCTTCAAAAACTAGTTCTCTATCTTCATCACTATTTGCTCCCTATTATCTTAGATATTGTGAAGAATTGTTTATAAAATTAATCGCAGAATAGGCCTTAGGCCATAAGTGGTTGTCACTTGTAGGAATGCATTCTCCTTAGCTAAGAACAACCTCAATGATGAGATACTCGAGTTTCTTAATGATATAATTCTAATATTTTAGTACTAAAACAAAAGCTACCACTAAAAAGAAACAAATGGTGCATGAGTCTCTCAAATGGGCTAGCAAAGTCTCTTGAATGTGAAACTTATCTGGTTTTCTCTCATGCTGTTTTCAATCATTCTTGAGATACCCTACGAGAGACGAGCGTTTGAGCTGCTCCAATATTATTACTCGTATATCTATTTATCTTGCAATGCATTGCTAATTTAGAACGTTAAATGTTTACTCTAAATTTAGATTGCTATTTTCTTTGTAGCAGAGCAATGAATTAATATATCTATGTATTTCTTTGATCATACTATTTTACAGTTCTAATTTGATACAATATTGCCAGATATTTGTCCTATCAACAACGACATTCAAATAAAGAAAATAATCCATTTATATCCATTAATACATCACCAGCTTAGTACTAATAATAGGACATCATAGGTTAAATATAAATTGAACACTAATTTTTCACTTAGAGCGGTAATCAATATTTTTCCAGAGTGGATGTAAGTTACTCAATACTTTTGTGTACAATGTTCTTGTGATGTAGATATGCATATATATGATTAAAGTGGTGGTGTGGTGGCTTAGAAGTTAATAATTGGTATAAATCCGGTCTAGAATATGGTGGAGACCGTGGTAGTAAAAGCTTGATAGGATCCCATAATAAGTATCGGAGATGCACATTTTAGTTTGATGCATCGGAACAGACGTACATGTTATTGTGTAAGTGTAATATCTCAGATCTTAAATGTGTTACTGATGAGTGCTTGTGTTGTGTGACCCTTTCCCAGTTATGTACTCAATTTATTTATTTTTTGTGCTTTTTGACAACAATGTTTTCGCGGAACACTTATGATAATGTTGTATATCGATGCAGTATAGAGGAAACAATTCATCTAGCTGTAAAATTGCACTATTTATCATAGACCCGCGATATAGAGGCTAAAAAATCCTTCTAGTTATGAAAATGTAATTCCACATAATTGCATGCTTTTCACTCTAGTTACTTTGATTTGTTTCATAAATATTTTCGGATAATAACTAGTCCTTATATCTTTTATTTAAGCTTTATTTTAAAATCAACACGGAAAGCTCATATTCAACATAAGCAAAAAAAAGAACAAAGAAACGCAAAAAGAATTAATGTAAATGAAAAGAAAAGAGAAAACAAAGCAAAAGCAAAAGAGAGTGAGAGAGGTAAGGCTCCACACTCAAACTCTTCACTCTCACTCCTTCCTTTCCTTTCTCTCTTACCACTTCCCAATGGCTCTCTGTCTCCAAACTCTCTCCTTCCTCCTCCTTCTTCTCTTCCGTTCCTCCGCTGCGATGTGGTGCGTTGCTCGGTTCGATGTTACGAGCCAAGCGCTTCAGGCGGCTCTAGACTACGCATGTGCCGCTGGAGCTGACTGTGCTCCAATCCAACCCAATGGTCTCTGTTTTCTCCCTAACACCGTTCAGGCACACGCATCTTACGCTTTCAATAGCTACTTCCAACGTGCAGCCATGGCTCCTGGCTCATGTAACTTCGCTGGCACATCCACTATCGCCAAAACCGATCCTAGTATGTATTTTACAGAAACATGGCTTAACCGGATTGGTTAACTCGGTAAAACTGTCATAATAGTTGACGATGTTTCTAGTTAGGCAGTTTTTTTTTTTTTCGTTTTGAGAATTTTGCATTATTCATGTTGCATACATTTTCTCGGTTTATTTTTACTTTTTACTAACAATAAGCTTTGTGTATAAGATTGTTTGTGTTTTAACTCGCTCTATTTTTGTTTATTATTGTGTAGGTTATGGATCATGCGTGTATCCAAATTCTGTGCGGTACGTAATTTTTTATGCTATCTGTATATTTTGCATATATTACTCGTAAACAGTAAAAACTGGATTTAAGTTTCATTTTTCTATTAATATATTTACGAACTTTCTCTTCGTTTCTGATTTCAATATGTTTAACTGATAAGGAACTCCACCTCACGATTTTTTCATTCATTTGACTGAGGATGTTGTGATTCTATTATATTTCATGCGTCGTACTAATTTGCATGACTTATTATATGCATATCCCATTCAATGTTTCTGAACCGTTGGATGATCTTTACGAGTAATCATTCAACGGTAGAGATCCATGTCCTCTTTAGTTCTATTATTCTGTTTCTGTCCGTTGGTCTAGCCTTTTTCTGGTCAGAATGGTACAAGTTTGTAATAACTAAAAGAAAATAAATTAAAAGGCAAAAAGAAAAGGAACAAAGCATGTTGCAGTAGTGTTCTACTTTAGAGGTTTCGTGACGAACAAGCGTATACAAGTTGATGAGTTGCATTTACTTAGGAAGATAAATTGTTTCTTTTCTCCATTTCCAATTCTGACTTTAATCCTTTTTTAAACAATATCTACATTATAAATTTTATTTCAAATATTGTCATTGTCTATTGTAAGAAAAGATTATTACCTTCGTTTTAAGAGGTAAGCTAGAAACACTAAATATAATCAATACATTTATCATCATATTAAAATTTGGACGTGAATAGTGCATTTATATATTTAATTACTGAACAAGAACATTCTATTTATAAACTATATTAGTTAAAGTTTTGGTTTGGTCATGGCAGTAACGCTGGAGGGTCAGCTTCAACTACCACAGTGGGAGGAACGCCGTCAACAACCGTCGGAAACAGCCCAATGACGACATTGAGGCCACCGTCTGGCACCACGACATCACCGTTTGGAATAGGTGGCGGTGGGCTTAATCCACAAGGAACCACTACTACAACTAACACCGATGAATCTGGATCTTATATAATAAACAAGAGTACTGTCTCTATAGCTTTATTTGTGGCCTTACTGTTGTGGTTTATATAGGTATTTAGATTCTCGTTATAGGTATATTGTACGGCTATAACATTTTTGTTAAATTCGTTAATCAATCGGGAAGATTTTGCTAGTTTTCATTAGGTTCTCTATCTCTGTAATCCTATACACAAAAGGAATAGGAAAAACAAAAATTTAGATCGCAATTTTTTTTATTTTTTTTTTGTTCTTTGTTTCCTTGCACATTAGCACACTTTGGGCTTTCATTTGCAAGAAACAAAATATGATGAAATTGTTGAAATAAGATGACTTGATGTGAGTTGCGAGGTCTTTTTTTTTTCCACCGATTTTGGTGTTCAATGATTCATCCATTTAAATGGAAATATGGAATGTAATGTGTTTCATTCGATGTACATTATCTATTTATACATTTTTGGTAAAATTTTGTGTAAAAAATCTTTTTAAAAAATATTATTAACTTTCAAGTCCTTACAAAAATATCTAAACAAAATTTTCTAAAGTACAAAACTTACAAATCATCAATCAACATTAAACACTTATTTATATTTGTGAATAATTACAATTGAGTTATTGCATAAAATATCTTTCAGCAAAATTTTTGTCCTAAAAGTAAATACTATTTAGTTTTTAGACCTTACAAAATCTATTCCATGGAGATATTATCTTAAATTTATATCCTTAATTAAATTTCATCTTTATTGCACTATATTCAATTAATTGCTAATTGTCTAAACTCTCTTTACCTACAGTAAATATAAATATATAAATTCTTCTTTCACTTTTTTATTTGTTCTTATTTCTAATTGATTTTGATTTTATGTATAAATACATATAGTTAATAAATGTTAGGATTTTTTCTGCATATGATGTAATTCAAATTTTAAAAAACTGACATATATTACTCAATCGATGAAAAAAATAAAATATGTGTACAAGGTCCCACATTGCTTAAAAATCTGGCAATGTTTCAGAGTCATACTATAAAAATGATCAAAATGATTGGCTAAAATTATAATCCTAACCTGTAGTTATAATATCAATCATTAATCCTAGATATAACAATCAAAATAAAACTATTAAGTTTAGATCAATATTAAAAAAATTCAAGTTTCAAATATTATAAATATTTGAACTTTATAAGAAAATAAGAAAATAATGTTTAATTTCATGGGACATGTCTAGATTGATATTATTATGGGATGATATATTATGGGTGAAACCCTAGAATTAATAATAAAAATATAATTATACAATTGTAAACACTAAACAAAACAAATAATATTAACAAAACAAATATAATTTAAAATTAAATATAGTTTTAGTTATAAAAATCGTCACGAGGTGTATCATACATTAAAAATGAATAGCCTATATATATATATATATATATATATATCATTTTAAAGATAAAAAATCATTTTTTTATTTATTAAAAATATAGACCCGTAATCTACCTCTTTAATATGTTATTCATATATAAATAATATTAATTAAAATAAAAAAATTAACTTATAAAGAAAATATCAACCCGGGATGTACCACGGGTCCATATCTAGTTGTACTACATAAATTGATTACCACAGCAGCAATCCAACAGATTCGCGGAAATTAACTGTGACGCGTAGTAGTTTTTTTTTGTTGTTTTCTATCATACAAGTGTAGAGAGTAAGAATGTCCATAGAAAAAAAAAGAACTTTATTTTTTTATATATAAGATCTGGCAAATATATCAAATCCATTAAATTGAAGAAGAGATTATGTTAAAGTATGATTCAACTTTAAAGTGGAGCTTGGAGAAAGCTCAAAGAAGCTTTGCTCAAGCTAATGAAAGAGAAGAAGGATAAAACAAGTTCAAGTTTGGCAAAGACTCTATAGCAACTAGAGTATTTGGAGTTTACATGTTCAAGTGAAGCTTCTAGTTCAAGAAGAGGCTTTGAAGGGAATAAAGAAGAAGTCACAAGTGTGGATGTTAACACGTGCGAACGTTTGTTAGATTCAGCTCATCACTTAATACAAGAGCAGAGAGGTGAGCTTAATGATGGATAAATTCTTATTCTCAATTTTGGGTTCTTGGTGAGAGTTAGAGAGAGAGAAGTGAGAGAGAGTGATTCTCTGGGTTTTGCTCCTTGTTCTTTATCTTCTTCTTCATCTTCTTAGAGAGAGATTTGTAGACGAGAGTTGGTGAGAGATCTCCATTGAAGAGCACCATTGTAATCTCTTAACTTTGGATGGTGGATTCGGCTTGTGAGGAGCAAATCCTCACCGAGACGTACCTCAACGTTGTGATTTGCAACAGAGGGAACTTTGTAAATCTCGTGTTCTTAGTTTCTGTTTCAGATATGTGAAAACAGGTCTGGGTTGTTCATAAATATAGATGATCATAGGCCACCTTAAATTATGTTTCCTGTTTTAGATATATTTTTCCTAGTTAGCTTAGGAAAAAATAAAAATGTTCAAAACGACGTAGTTTTGATAACATATATACTGACTTATACGGTTTGCAAAATTTATACACGTCTATAGGTTATATTGCGGGTGACTTTTGAGATTGTGATATTGACGTGTATTTATTTGAGGTGGAGGGTTAACTTGCAAACAAATACTTTTCGAATGTGTTTTTGCATAAAAACCCTTTTTGTGTTAATTATTGGTAAGAAATACAAACATTTACTCAAGAAAATTAAGTTTTTTTCTGAAAAAGATTAACTAATAATTTGCTAAATAAGGCTTTCTACTTCTGCTAGTTTTTATTGACAATTGCATTGTGATTCTTAGGTAAATAGCCAACAAAAAAAAAACGTTTTACTCTTTCATTTAGGGTATTTCATTTGTTGGTTTCAGTTGTTTAATCCGTGAAGTCTATATCCAATTCTTCCTCATCGCAACTTATCGCAACAAGTCATAGATACATTTATAATACAACTAGACTAGCATTATGGTCCATGCTATGCGTATACAAAATAAATGCCAATTTACATCATATATCAAAATATTTTGGGAAAATCAAACATATGTTGCCATTAGTTTTTAACAATAGAAGTGCATTGAATTCATTAATTAGCTATATAGTTAAATTTCATCAAAAGAAAAAATATAGATAGGTAAATTTCAAAATTATAAAACAAACAAATTATTGAATAAAGTGGGAAAGAGTTATTTTAACAAAAAAGATATGTGGGAGAGAGTTTGGAAGATGAGATGATTTTGAGATCATGGGTGGTTGCTAAGAAAATGGTAAAATATTTTTCTATTTTTGATAATTTTATTTTCAAGAATAATAGAATAGGATTACATGAAAGTAAAAGAGTAAAATTTGAGATTTTTGCTACTTGTCAAACAGAAAGGGTTGCAATTTTTGTTAACTTAACGGTTGATTTAGTAGATATAGATATATGTTCCGTATTATGCATATATTATATTATAAAAATAAGAATTAAACTATATTATAATATTAGATTTTCTAAATTTATAAACTTTTTAGTTGATTCTAATTGTCTAACTAAAACACTATTTTATAAGTTGTCTTGCGAGTCCAGTCTACATAGAGTCTCTTCGTTGTGGTCTTTAGTTTTGTTTGATTAAGTAAAAGGAATAAGTTTTTCCATGAGCCCATTTGATAACTTTACATGTATAAGACTACATTTCTGTCTATGATGAATTATAGATTATCAGAAATACCTTTACTTCATCAAATCTATAACTCATATTTCTGTTGAAGTTATCAAATAGGATTGTAAAAAAACTTATTCTTTTTGCTCACTCAAACAAAGATAAGAACCACAACTATTGAAAGAGACTCTATGGTTGACTGGTCTTGCAAGGCAACTTACCCTCCTCCATCACTGCAGATCTTCTTATTTGCAACATCCGAAAATAATCTAACAAACATTCATGATGTGCATAATCTCAAGACTTAGAAAAAAATAGAGAAAAGAGACATGAAGAAGATTTATTTTGTTGTCTATGATAATGAATGAGATTGGGTATCAGAAGAAACTCTTTCTTCTACCTTTTATATGCGAAAGTAAAACCACTCCGTTAAAATTAGCAATCACGAATTAAATGCCAGATTTATGGCCATTAATACTATCGGTTTCAATGTTGAAAACAGAAGATATTTATTTGTTGTGTTGACTATGAGTCTATAACATATTACCATGAACATCCACTAAAAAGATAAGCCATTAAGCTTTCGACCCATTTACTCGAGCCTAGCCGTGTTTAGAATCAATAATATGTTTTCTTTTTTTATAACACACTAGGTGAATACCCAAACTACGTGTGGGTTATTGTTTTGAAAATTGTTTAAAAATAACTATGTTTAACTATTTTTATTGCTAATTTATTTACTATTTTTATTGCTAATTTATGTTATTTTTCGTGTATGTTATTATGTAGTTAATAAAATTATATTCATTTTCTGTAATTATATTTGTATAGTTAGATTCACTTTTGATTCAAATATCAATTATATTTTTTTCATGTATAAATCTTTTTATCTATATATACCCAAGATTCTTATCTTTTTTAACTATTATGAAATACTTATATCAACCATATATGATAAAATGGTATACAATTATGTTACTTATTTAGTTTGAAAGTTGCCTAACTTGATTCTAAGCAAACAATTTCTTGTTCTATGTATTCTCTCCTAATCTAGTATCCAATCACATCATGATAGGCTCATGGCTAAATATTGGATTGACATAATTTGAATAACATAATGTATAACTAATTACTCATTTGCTTTAAAAGTTTTCACATGAAAGAGAAAAAAGAAAGCAAAAATTAAATAGTCTTTTAAGTTAACTCTTATAGGTTTCTCTCTTTACATTTGCACTAGATTTTAACCCGCGGTACACCGCGGAGACAATTTGTTTTTCGAAATTAGTATATATAAAATTTTGCAAATTATATCTATCTATAAAATATTTTTATTTTATAGTTTACAATTGTTATTAAGTAACGTCCTTCCAAACCTGTTTCGCCAAACCCGTCCTGTAAAAAAAACTGCGGTACCCCGCTAATTTAAATTTATAATTAAAATAAATATTTTAAGGGATTGCAATTGTGTTTTAGTTTGTCAAACAAAATTTTGTTTTAAATAGTTGTCGAAATTTAGTTCAAATTTTGGAGAAATAAGATTTAGTGAATTGATAAGAAATATATTTAGTTGCGTTTTGCTCATTTTAAGGGATTGCAATTGTCTTTTGGGTTGTCAAACATTTTTTATTTTAAATAGTTACCGAAATCTATTTCAAATTTTGGAAAAATCTGCGTGATATATGGGATTAGAATATATTTGGAATGTTTTTCGTTTGTTAATCAATTTATTGCTGAAAACCCCAATAATTAAAAGCCAGTGGCATCTATTGTAAATAAGTTCCAACTCCAGGATTTATTTCACAAAATGGCTGCAAAAATGTATATATAGATATAGTCATATTCATATTGGAGAGAGAGTCGTATATTTAACTTTTTGGTATATCTAACCTCTCAAAAGACCATTATTAAAAAAAATATGCATGTCATTATTAATGTTACCGATTAATCATATTTTGCGCAAAAAAACCATATCATGTAGACAAAAAATATAATAAAAAGAAAAGATTAAGTTAAAATTACTAAACTAAAAAAAGTTAAATAGCAAACAACTAAGTTACAAAACACGAAAAATTCTAGTCCTTATCAAGTAATGACTATTAAAAAATAGCAAAATAAGAAAAGTAAAATGAGAGTAGTGTTTGATACATTAACATGATTTTTTTGTATTTTTTCTTTTATATGAAGATATTTAGTTAAGAGTGGGATTAATGGATGATTCAATGCAATGTGAAACTTTTAATTCTTTATCACTAAATTTGTTTTTAATAATATTAATTTAGAATGACATGTGACATTCACTGGTATGATGATGTGTTACTCATATGGAGAGAGTTGACCAACTTTCATATATATGATTTTTGTACTCCCTCTTCAGTTCGCCTATGACATAGACTTACATAAGAAAAATTAATAACCTGAGATCTAAATTAATAGACTTACTTTGGTTCCAAGCAAAACCCACAAATGCATAAAAAAGAAAGAAAGGATCTCCCATTTGTTGAGCTCCATGCTGTCCGGAGGATTCCTCTCGATTTTATTAGCCCAAACCTCTTGTCAGCTTGTTGACAGCACTGCCCCATTCGATTCCATTATTTTTAGTACTTTTGGGTTTCATTTGCAAGAATTGTCATTTTGAGGAGTTCAAAAATGATGATTTTAGTGTTAACGTGTGATGACATTTTTTGCTAATCCACTAGCACAAATGAATCATATCAGCCCATCGATATAGGATGGAATAGTTTTTTTTTTCTTTTGTAAAATCTACCAAACCCCGAAATAATGTTAGCAAAGACAAACATCCTTAACATATCCAATATTCTGGTATAGACTCATAACCTTACATATCTTGCCAATTTTTTTCCTACGTAAGACTTCTACGAGAAAAACAACGGACAAAATTATAAGTATGTAGCGAAGATTGTTGCGGCGGCTTTCTACGGATGTTTGTCTTTGGGTATCTTCCATCTAACTTGCTCTTTTATCCAATTGAACCATTTTTTTCTTACAACATTTAGTATAAAATCACTACATATGTACTTGAACCGATTCAGATGTTATTAAGTTGCTAAAAAGTAAAAACACATTTATCTCTATCGTTATCGAAACACACATAAATTACTACCTAATGTTTTTGAACTTTTCTGTTTTATTGATTAATAAAGTGATTTTTGTTATTTACAATAATATACATACACTTTTCTATAGACATTTAAGGAACACAATTTTTTTGTAGAGTAAAAAATCAAATCTTAAACTTTTAACTGATATTGTTATTTCTATTTTTTCTCTTTTTTTAACGTATGATTATTTAATATTACTAGGTTATAACTTCTGCAATATCGCAGAAAATTCATTTTCAACAATTTTTTTTTCTCTTCTTCTTTCTCTAAGATAATTATATATAGTTTCATTTTCAATTAATTATGGTTTACATTCATGTAAAAAACAAAAAACGGTTTACTGTGGGTGGTTTAACATGATATCGCCGACAAAAAATAAAATAAAAAAATAACATGATATCATACTTTCTCACTTCTCAGTAAACTATAAAACGATGCCGTTTCGTTATCTTCGAGAACTCACAACACACGTGGCCAATCTAGAGTCAAACCCAACCGCACAGACAAAGAGAACCCGAAATTGCAAATCCTATCTCCATCACCAAACCATTCTTCTCTTCTTCGATTTGCAGTAAAATTCGGAAAAAAGTCTCAATCTTTCTTTCTGGGTTTCTACTTTATCAAACGAAATCAACTCAAGCAATGTTTCACTAATATATCTGCTTCCGTGAATTCTGAATAAAAAGATCATGAAGCTCACAAGCTTGAGCAAGAATGCTAATTCCACAGCAACAGCAGTAACTGTATCTTCAATACAGAAACTCCCGTTTCTGTCTCTGTCTGAAACTTTGCCTTGTCCGAAGAGTTCGAGAAAACCCACGTTTCTTCCTTGTAAGTTACTCTTCCTACGACTTGAAAGTCCACGACTTTGCTATGGATTGTGTAGAGATGAGCTTAGCTAAAGATTTCTTATTACTTGTTCATATGGAAATGAATTTTTTTAGAGTTCGATTTAAAGATTTCTAGTACTAACTAGTTTGTAGTAAGATGTAGACGGAGACCAAAGTTGGATTTGCTCTGGGGAAAATTTAGAGTTCGTGCATCAGATGCTGGTGTTGGATCTGGGAGTTATAGTGGTGGAGAAGAGGATGGATCTCAGAGTAGTTCTCTTGATCAGTCTCCTGCCACTTCATCAGAAAGGTTACTAGTTCATACTTGTGTCATTTATGAGTATATTCTTCTTGTTAACAAGGGACTGTTTAGACTCTGAATATAGACTATGACATGTAACCAATATATACCGTGAAGATCCAATTTACTGTTGAAAATTGTGTTTTAAGTGTGAAATAAATCGACATGGATCTGTAGTGGCGTTGTCCGCTTGGATATAGGTAGCAACATTTACTGGTAATTTTGTGTTTGGAACTTTAGTTTATCATCTCTTTGACTCTTTTTAGGTGTATGAGCAAGCAATAGTTAAGGGGGCATAAGTGATTACTTTATAGATCATGGTGATTATATGTATCTCTTATTATTTTTTGGCAAGAAAGCTTAGTAAGTTAGGATTTTTTGTGGTATTGGTGTTTATATAGGCAGGCTCAGGAATAACATAAGAAGTTGAAAAAAAAACATAAGAAGTTGAAGTTCGTGAAATACTTGAAGTGTTTCTTTTAGTAGAAGAATTTCTTCAAATCTCTGTGAATTATGCCACACTAAATTTATGTGTGTGTGTGTAATAGGGTTAATTTGAAGCTAGTGTGGTTATACTTCTCTTTTATATTGTGTATGTGATCTTTGATCCTTGTATTTTCATTGTATCCTGCAGCTTAAAACCTCGAGGGCCATTTCCTTATTCTTTGTCAATAGCGCTTGTACTACTGAGTTGTGGTTTGGTATTTTCTCTTATCACTTTTGTGAAAGGAGGACCATCTTCAGTTTTAGCAGCAGTAGCAAAGTCAGGCTTCACAGCAGCCTTCTCACTCATATTTGTTTCTGAGATTGGAGACAAGGTATATATCTATCTAATCATGTCGCCGCTATTTTGTAGCATACCACCTTTAGATTTCTTTTATGTTACCCAAATTCTGTGATCTCACTTATGTCGTTTTCGGTTGGCCAGACATTTTTCATTGCTGCTTTGTTGGCCATGCAGTATGAGAAAACACTGGTACGTTTTCTTCTAATATTTCTCTCTCACTCTCTTTGATCCTTTTGTACTTATTTATTCGGTGAACGCTGATGTTATTGACCTTGAATTTCTTGACAAGGTCCTTTTAGGTTCAATGGGGGCTTTATCTTTGATGACTATCTTATCAGTTGTTATTGGGAAGATATTTCAATCCGTGCCTGCTCAGTTCCAAACGAGTAAGCTACCTAAGGCTTCTTTATCTTCAAGCTGTTACTTTGCTCATACAAACAAACCATTTTCTGGAAAATATATGATGAGATACTTTTCTCTCTTTGAACAGCACTACCGATAGGAGAATATGCTGCAATTGCGCTTCTCATGTTTTTTGGATTGAAATCCATTAAAGATGCATGGGATCTTCCACCAGTGGAAGCCAAGAATGGTGAGGAAACTGGTATAGAACTTGGTGAATACTCCGAAGCTGAGGAACTCGTGAAAGAAAAGGCGTCCAAAAAGCTCACAAACCCACTTGAAATCCTCTGGAAGTCATTCAGCCTCGTGTTCTTTGCGGTAAGAAAGAAGAACCCCTTTGCGTTTGTCAAGAACTTAAATTAAACCATCCACATTTTGATAATTGAGGGTTCTTTGTCTAATCAGGAATGGGGAGATCGATCAATGCTTGCTACTGTTGCGCTTGGTGCTGCACAGGTATGATTCACACCATCCCACAACACCACAAGCTTTAGCTCACTACACCCTAAACATTTCTCTGTTTCAAATCTGTGTTATAGTCTCCATTGGGAGTTGCGAGCGGAGCTATTGCTGGACACTTAGTAGCAACAGTGCTTGCAATCATGGGCGGCGCGTTCCTTGCCAACTATATCTCTGAGAAACTGGTATGAGTTAATGCTTACACAAGTCCATTCACAGCAACCGAATAGCGCACAAGCTAATGAAAATTGGTGGTCTTTTGATGCAGGTGGGCTATGTTGGGGGAGCTCTCTTCTTAGTTTTTGCTGCAGCCACATTCTTTGGAGTGTTCTGAGCTGAGTGAACGGTGTTTGTTCCGGCGATTCACAAGCCTTCCAATATTCTTATTCTTACTTTTATTGTCGGAATCAAGCATGAGAGCAATAAACCAGACCCTTCTCAGAATAGTTGTTGGAATAATTCACAAGAAGGAAACATTCTTAATTACAAATGGCATCACACATTTCACACACATTTCATTCACAAGTTTTAAACATAATTCTCAGTATTTCAGATGGACAATGATCCTCAACAGCATCTCAGCTCCATCAACAAAGTGTTGGCCCGCAGGAATCAACGGCCTAACCTCTGCAAATCCGCAAGCGTTCTTAAACCTTCCGGTTCCTCCAGTCACTGACAGATGTGACATGGCGCTTCCTATCCTATAGATTCCATAGAAATTTAGATTATCATTGTACTCTCCACCTTCAAGCATAGCTGTGAAAGCCATCATCTGCGTGCTTCCATCTGCTGAGCTGGCAACATAAACACCTTGAGCCTTACCAAGTGGTTGTGACCCCAAGTCAGGACCAGATGTGATTATGTCGTCAATCACCGTGATTGTTCCAAACCCAAGACTCAGACCATCAGGACCCAACTGAGTCTGAATCCCATTTAGATTCTGACCAGAAAACGCTGTTCCAGACAAACCAGTACCTAATGGAATACCGTTGATACCGTTAACCGTTGGCATTGCCCCATTTGCGTTGGGTATGGCTACACCGTTTTGCGGTGGAACAAAACCGATCTGCTTAGCAAACGGTACTTGACCGTTGTAGATGTTTCCAAGCAAACCCGTAATGGGTCTTGCTGTGGGACTGCTTCCCCCAAGTATATCGTGCATGTACAATTCAAAAATCGGGTCTTCGGGTGCAGGATCGAGTGCGGTAGTTGCAGTAAAAAGAGCAGCTATGAGAAAGATTGATGTTAAAAGTGAGAATGGTGATTGTTTCATCATATTGGAGGATGCTTGTTTTGTATGATTCTTGGTTTTGTTTTGTAGGAAAGATTGAAGGATTTGAGATTGATCAATAGGTGTATAAATACGGAAGATTTGTGTAGTTGTTGCATTTCTTAGGATTGAGAAGTTGTTGAACTTGTTCTCTTATCGATCACTTGTTTATTATATTTTTGGGGACTTAAGCCGATTTGGGTGGTTTAGGTTTGGACATAAATTGTTGATTAACTTATGGCCAAGAAAAGTCAAAATCTCTTCTTCTTCTTCTTTTTTTTTTTTTTTTTTGTCAACCAAAATCTCTAGTTTCTAAGAGAGTACTCAGAGTACAAAGCTATTGTTCTAATATTATCCGGTTTACATACTTTAGACATAAAATTTAAAACCAACAAATGTTAATGATCGAAAACACTATAACGTGGTGTGGCAAGGGATCATCACAATTTTGATTTTTATTTGTAATTTTTAATTTTGATAAAATAATTAATTGGAAAAATTGTGTGATGTTAGTTCATGGTGTAGATTATATATATAAAAAGAAAAGAATATGAGTTAGTCATGATAATCCGACTAACTATATGGTTTCATCATTTCATGATCAAATTTACGAGTATATTTTATACTATGTATATTAATTTTATGAGTGTTAAATGAACTAATCCGTGCATTTAAAACATCTCACATCAGTTTAAGTTATTCTGAAACTTGGATATTTTCTAAACCCAAACCGACATTTAACCTCGTTTAATTGTAAAATCTAAATATGTTTATAAACGTAAACCAATATATAATCCGTTTAACTATAAATCTAAACCCTAATCGTACTTTCTAAACTCAAACTGATATCTAAACCCTGATCTTTTCTAATAAATCTAAACCGATACATAATTTCGTTTTAGTGAAAAATTAGATTTTATAATTAAATTAAATTCTTTTTATTATTATTAGGTGTCAGATTTTAATTGACTAAAATAAATAAAGTGAATATAAAGGTGAATCCAAATATTTTTCTTCCAAAAAGGGATCTTTCATAGATTCGTTCATCATGCGGGAATGAGCATGCCAAGCTCCGCTTAACGAACGCTTCAAAACTTATTTACAAATCATATAAGGCAATAATGCATTTGGGCTTCTTGCCTTCTTCTTCTTCTAGCATCAACAATAGCCATTGAGGCCGATTCCACCATTAATCGAGAATCTTCTACAGAAAGAGCTCTTCCAAAGCATGAAAATCAGAGATGGTTGAACACATTCTATAAAGGAGGAATTTAATGTAAGTGATACTAAAAGATGAGATTAATGGTAAGGAAAATGTCATGTAGCCACACTACATGAAAATCAGAGATGGTTGCTCCAAAAATGTCATGTAGCCACACTACATGAATGAACTCATTAGACAAACTTGGCATAAGTTTGCGAATAAGAGCGTCATATTGAGATAAAGGAAGACCAAGCTTAAACGGAGTCATAATGGCATCATATGTTTTAAGTTTTGAAGCTTCCGGCACTTTCATTTTCACTGTTTTCACCACTACAAAATTACTACTTTATTTCATAATTGAATCATTTTTCATAATAGAATTCATACATTTCAGGTAGTTTGTTATTGAAAAAAAATGTTTTGAAACTAAAATTATTAAATTTAAAAATCATTTATATTTTATAAACAAAACCATTCTGTGTGCAAGAAAAAAAAAAGACAAAATAAAATAAAATAAAATAATCAACTAATAATAATTAGATTAATATATAGCATTTGCTGAAATAAAGAGAATCTGGGATAAGATATATTGAGTAAATGATAAGGGTAAGAAATTTTGTTGTCCAAAGATGTTGTGACACCTGACAAGGCTGACACACTCTAAAAAAAATGATAATTAGGGTTTACGACACCTATACACACACACACATATATATATATAGCATAACATATCAAGTTCTATAGCCATCACATAGCCGCCTAAACTTCTCTGACCCAATGTTGAAGATCCATAAAGGAGAATCCGAAGGCGAGATGGTGGAATGAAGATCTCATTTTACTAGCACATGTTAGAGAAGAAGGAATCCAATTCAGGCAAGCCAGATTTAATTTTCTATCAAAGATCTGATATACTTGTCTTAAACCATTTAACTTTTATTGATTTAGTTGTTAGATCAAGCAAGAAAACAAAAACTAAAAGAATTCTGTAATGGATTAAACTGTTGATATGTGGGTAGCGAAATTAACGGTACAGATTCGATTTAATCGTTTGATTTTTTGTTTTATAAGGTTAGCTGAATCACGGGTTTTGTTTGAAACTAACCCGTTGAAGCCGCTTGGAGATCTGCTTGAACTTGAGGGACTTTTGACACCAAGGTTTTGTCATGCTCTTTCAATCAAAAACAATGTAAGTGGTTCAGTTTATTGTTGTCACTCAATCATTTAGATTTGTCTCGAAGATTTGATGAGAGCAATTCCTATGTATCTTTATTCATTAATAATGGGTTACTTTTCTTTTGTTTCTAACTGTTTTATTTGGAAAGGGACAAACATATAAACCGATCGTTAACGTTGTTAATTTGTTGCATGGGTTAAGTTATAATTCAATCCACACATATAGATACATAAGTCGAATCGCCTGAGTTCTTTTGTTCTGAAATCTTACGATACCATATGCGGTAATTTGTGTGTTTTGCGGTGAGGAAGATTATTGGGAACCAAGTATATAGAGTGAGTGAAGTCTCAAGTCACATGAACATCCTCGCTGATCATTGTCTATATCGAAACGTGAAACAATAAAAAAACAAAGTACTATTCCTTGACCACTAGTGATCAAGAAATACTACAATTGTTTTCTTCTTTCATTGTTGTTTGATTCGAAATTGACCACCTGATCAATGAAGATTAGTTTCGAGAAGTTCATGTGGTTCTTCACTCACTCTATTATTTTTCCGAAGTATCTTCATCACCAGAAAACATCATATATTACAATGTATGGCATCGTAAAATTTCAGATCAAGATAACTAAAACGATTCGACTTATTATATCTGTTGTAAGATATCATGTTCATATATAGTAATTCATTTCTGTTGTTTTATTTCTACTAGGTTAGTAGCGTGGGTTATTGTTTCAAAAATTGTTTAAGAAAAATTATGTTTAACTATTTTTATTGTTAATTTATGTTATTTTTGTGTATGTTATTATGTAGTTAATAAAGTTATATTTATTTTTTGTAATTATATTTGTATAGTTAGATTCATTTTTGATTCAAATATCAATTATATTTTTTTCATGTATAAATCTTCTTCTCTATATACCCAAGATTATAATCTTTTTTCACTATCATGAAATACTTAAATCAACAATATATGATACAATGGTATGCAATTATGTTTACTTATTTGGTTTGAAAGTTGCCTAAATTGATTCTAAGCAAAAAATTCAATCTATGTATTCTCTCCTAATCTAGTATTCCAATCATAGGCTCATAGCTAAATATTGAATTTACGTAATTTGAATAACAAATGTATAACTAACTACTCATTTGCTTTAAAAGTTTTCATATGAAAGAGAAAAAAAAGAAGCAAAAATTAAATAGTATTTTAAGTCAACACTTTTAGGTTTCTCTCTTTGCATTTGCATATAACTATATTGGAGAGAGTATCGTATATTGAATTTTTTAGTATATATAACATCTCAAAATACCATTACTTAAAAAAACATGTATGTCATTATTAATGTTACCCATTTATCATAAAGCACAAAAAAACCATATCATGTAGACCAAAAAATGTAATAATAAGAAACAATTAAGTTAATATTCTAAACTAAGAAAGTTAAGTAGCAAACAAATAAATTGCAATACCCGAAAATTTCTTGTCGTTATCAAGTAATACTATTAAAAATAGCAAAATAAGAAAAGTAAGATGAAAGTAGTGTTTAATACATTAACATGATTTTTTATATTTTTTCTTTTAGATGAAGATATTTAGTTAAGAGTGGGATTAATGGATGATTCAATGCAATGTAAAACTTTTATTTTTTTATCACTAAGTTTTATTATTTTTAATGATATTAATTTAGAATGACATGTAGCACTCATTGGTGTGATGATGTATCACTCATATGGAGAGAGTTGACCAACTTTCATATATATGATTTGTTGTAACTCCTTTTATTTTTGAACGCTTAATCCATAATTTAAATGCTTATCCATTGTATTTTATTGTGTTCATTTATTATATCAACTAGGGGTCTCTGAAACTGAAAAACGAAAGTTGTCATCCGTCCATCCCTAAGTTTAAAAGGTTAGCGGAAGAAGCTTGGTTGGAATTTGGCCTGAAAGTGAAGAGGTTGAGTCTTTCTAGCCCTATGAGTTTATCAAGCTCCAATGGGATTGGATTGGAGAAGCTGTGGAACTGTTTTAAGCGAGGTTAATCTGATCAAGGAGATAATACAATCGTCTGAAAAAACTATTTTTGGACTTGAAAGTAGCTAGGGTCTAGTCCGATCACTTCACTGTACTTGACATTAAGAGTGATACCAGTAGAAGTTACTTAGCTTTTATTCCCCCTGTTTTTGGATAAGAGGATACCTCTTAAACTTAAGAACGAAAGAGCTCAATTTCTAAAGGAAAGTAACCAATTTGTAATTGTAACTATGTGTTAATGATGGTCACTACTCTCTACATATATATAACATAACTCCATCGACTTGATGGAGGCAAGTATAAAAATCAAGCGCCATGGAACTTAAGTTAGTTCTTCTAGGACCACATAAATGCGTTGTTGGAGTAGCAAACAAAGAGAACAAATATGGACTAACAAAAACTCATTTTCTTGTTCTAATATGGACTCTACTATCTTTACAGTTGGATCATGCAATTTTCAAAAGATAAATTTTCTTTTGAAAAGAAAAATAAAACTTGTGTTTTAATAAATTTATTTTACAAATAAGATATAATATAGCTTTTAGATAGTTTTTAAATAATTTTAGTTTTCTTCAACTTTTGTGACTTTAGAAGGTGAGATTTTAGTTTATATAATCTCTCTCTCCATAAATTTTATCGCTGCAATAAAAGATTTTCTATATGGTAACTACTTGGGTGTAATCAATTAAAAATCGTAAGAAAAAGGCGATAAACTTTGACATATAGAAAAAGCCGCCAATCAATGAAGAAATAAAACGATACATATGAACCTTAAACCAAAGTGATATATATGTAAAAATTTCAATTTATAAAACGTTTTATAGACACATATTTTTATAATTTAAAACTGTGTTCTTACAATATATTTATCTTATATATTAATCTATAATATTCAGATCATTATTATAACAAATGCTAAAGTTATTTTTAAAATTTCGTCACTTACATTATAAACACACCTACCTATATTCATTCTTAAGATTTTCAATGTTTTCACCACTAAAACATTTACTACTCTATTTCACAATTGAATTCGTAGATTTTGTTTTTAACAATCAACTTCATTTATTAATCATAATCAATGTTGTCATTGTGAAAAACATCTGAAATACAATCAGGAACATAAGAATAATAAATGAAGTCGGAAGATCCAGCTCGATGGTTCTTTGCTAACTGAAGAACCTAATTTTTTGTCAAAATCATACTATAACCTAAATTTCACAAAAGTTTGAGGGTTTAGTCTATTTTTAGGTCAAAGCACTTCAAACTTCTATGCAGTTGCTCTAATGGTCTCATAGAGCCTCATATTTCGAATAAAGGGTACATGCTAATGCTTCTATAAGTTGTCGAAAAAGGGTAATTATTTATAAGCAAATCTTCTACCATTCTCTTATAAACTAGAGCTTATTTTGCACATAAGATATAAAATAGATTCTAGATAGAATTTTAATATTTACAGTTATGTTTTAACTTTTGTGGTTGTTAGAGGTGAGATCTTAACTTGTATACTATGTGATTGCGCAAAACAATTCATTATGTATACTGTGTGCCTGTTATGAGTCAAAAGATAGTAAGGAGAATGTGAAAGTTTCAACATATATAGAATAAGGCATCAATCAGGGAGAGGATAAAACGATACGTATTTTTTTTGGTGGGAAGGATAAAACGATACGTATGAACACTAAAAAAAGTGATGCATTTAATATTTCTAAGTCATATTCTTTTTTTTTTGCATATTTTTAATAATTTAAAGATTTTTCTTACAATATATATTCAAACCATTATTAATTTATTTTTTATAATCAAACCATTATTACATTAGACACCAAAATTATTTTTAAGCTTTCGGCTCATCGGCACTTACATTTTCACTTTTTCACCATTGAATCCTTTTCATATTAAAATTCACATATTTTCAAATAGTTTGTTTTTGAAAAAAATATTTTGACACTAAATTAATTAAGAAAAGGTATTAAAATTAGATTAGATTTATTTATTTTATAGACAAAGTACAAAACCAATCCTGTAAGCAAGAAAAAAAAAAAGACAAACAAAAATAAATAAAAATCAAAAGAAAAAATAACAATAATTAGATTAATATATAGCATTTGCTGAAATAAAGAGAGTTTGGGATAAGATACACTGAGTAAATGATAAGGCCATATAGGGTAAGAAATTTTGTTGTCCAAAGACGTTGTGACACCTGTCAGGATGATGACACACTCTAGAAAGAAAAAGATAATTAGGGTTTACGATTCCTTTTCTTCTGTATACATATATATAGCCAAACATATCAAACACTTCACACCTTTTTGATAGCCACCATGTAAAGAAAAACCCTAGCCGCGTAAAGAGGCAACGACTTCTCTGATCCATTGTTGAAGATCGAAGAAGCAGAATCCGAAGGCGAGAATGGTGGAAATGAAGATCTCATTTTACGAGAAGAAGGAATCAAATTCAGGTAAGACATATTTTATTTTCGTATCAAATATCAGATATATACTTGTCTTAAACTAATTAACTTCTATTGACTTATTTGTTAGATCGTAATAAACAAACAAAAAGTAAAAGAATTCTCCAATGGATTAAAATGTCGATATGGTTAGCGAAATTAAAGGTACAGATTCGTTTTAATCGCTTGATTTTGAGTCCTTTATATATATGTGGTTTGCTGAATCACGAGTTTTGTTTGAAGCTAACCCGTAAAAGCCGCTTGGATATCTGCTTGAACGTGAGGGCCTTTTTGACACACATGTAATTCATTTTTTTTTTACAGGTAAGATAATTCCTTGCTATAACTTTTTATTTTATTTTCTTACTGTTTTATCAGGAAACGGACAAACATATGTCGTTAATTTGTTGCATGGGTTTAGAATACAACGTGAGGTTAAGTCGGGTGAAGAGTATTGGCGTTAGAAAGAAAGCTTAATGCTCTTTCAATCTAAAACAAGGTAACTGGTTCAGTATATTGTTGTCTCTTTGATTTTGCTTTACATTTGAAGATACATGTGATGAGAGAAATTCATTTGAAGTCCTTTGATTACAGGGTGTTGAATCTTCTACTATACAAGGTACATTCACGTGTCTTGTTTTTCTTCTTAATGTTCAACTCATATTCAATCAACTTTTGATACATATAGATTGAACATGTATTTGTGTAGTTGTCTTAAACCATTCAACTTTTATTGATTTAGTTGTTAGACCAAGCAAGCAAACAAAAACTAAATGAATTCTCACATGGTTAGGGAAACAATACAGATTCCAATATAATCAGTTGGGTTTTATTCTTTGTCATATATATATATATATATATATATATATATATATATATATATATATTCTTAAAAGATTTGTTGTAAATTACTCTGTAGATCTGTGATGAAAGTGCACTACGAGCTGTCGGGAAAAAGTGACAGAAGTGATACACTTTCAACGGTACGTCTTCTTTTGTTTTGTTTTGTTTTTATAGATTTGAGACTTTTAGTTAGCATAACATCTGTCAAGTTGGTTAGAGAAAAATTGATTAGATAAAAGACTATTTTTGATTTGATTTGTTTTGTTTTTCTTTAATATATGAGACTTATTATTGATTAGATAAAAATTCATGTCTTTCAAATGTTAAATTCATTAGTGATTCACATATGGGAGAACAATCTCAACGTAGCTTTATTAATCAATATATAAAAAGTCAATACATATCTATGCATAAACGGGATTTTTATACAAAATCCAAAAACATTAAAAATATCTTAAAACAATGAATGGAATTTATTCCATGAGCAATGAATGAAGATGGTCCATTGGTTGTGCATACATGGTTTAGTTTTTCATGGAGCCACTTGGATTGTATGTCACTATGTATAGCACTCCACCTCTAGACGCAAATGATCTTCATAGCTTTCTCTACGTTTCAGATAGTGTTATGTACTTTTTTTTTACCTTTACAAGCTTCTGAGCTAAGAGAGGACTACAACAAAGTACATATACTATTCTGTATTTCTTTACGATAATCAATTGCTTCTTCCAACACTTAAGTAAGGGAAAATATAAAAACTAAAAGTCTATTCAGAGTTGCATTAAATGTAGAACCTAATTGGAAAAAGATAGACTCTTTTATTTTACTCAGATTGATGTTGTTTTTGCCACAAGAGAAGCAATGGAAGTATCCACCAATATAAACTTGGCTTATCATCCTTGCGACCTGATTTATCACTATTGAAAGCACAATCTAGATGGAACGACAAGCCAATCATCCTTTTTCTTCATACATGAATTGTATGTGACTCTTGTGGCTTGTAATTTCATCTCAATTGTGCTTTGAATAATAATAAGTAAGTCCTTAAAGGGGATAAGCCAACTTGTGATGTTGAATGGATGCTTCTACCATGTCTCGTGTGGCGAAAGCGAGAACTAGCTTAATTAAAACAGTAAATAAATCTACTTAAGTTGAATTTCTATATTTTATAATACATTGGGTATTTTTTTTCTTTATTCTTCTCTGATGTTGGAAAAAGCAATTGATGATAGTAAATGTAGGCCACTGAGTTCATATATTATGTTAAGACTAGCCTAGTAATGCATTTCTAATTATAATTAGTTTTTGGTTGTAGTTGAAATGATTATCGGTTGTAGGTCATTCTGTTCATGTACTAGTGGTCACTGAAAAACTAAAATAGTCATCCGACTATGTCCCTAAAGTTTTTTGCTAAAATTTCTGGTTTTATAATTTTTAGATGAACGTTAGAAAAAGAGATAAAGTTGCCTTGTATCGACATGAAATATCCAATGTGAACAAACTCGATACAAGAACTAGAGTAACTATCAGGAAAGCGTGTCTTGAAACCTCATTAAGAGCGAGAAAGCGGGTCTCGACACCACAGTTGGAGTGAATTTTAAAACCTTGATAGACGCCTACGGGCGGATCAAGTGTTACGGATTCCATGGTTTGATTGTTATGAACAAAGTCTCTGCTAGAGTCCCTAAAGTCCGGAATTCCGCATTGTATGTACTATTTATTTAGCTTACATTGCACTTTAGAAGGTTAGCTAAAGAAGCTTGGTTGGGAAATTTGGCCTGAAAATGAAGAGATTAAGTCTTTCTAGCTAAGCCCAAAGCCATGAGTTTTTCAAGCTCAGCTAGGATACTAGAAGCGGGAAAGATGTTGCAAGTGACATTCATCAGATCATGGAGATGACGTAGTCGTCTAAAAAGACTACACCATCTCATGACATTCATTAGATCATTTGGTTTATCCTACCACAACATCACCTGATCAAGATTTGGCATTGCTTTAATTAGGAAGTGTTTGACGTGCTCGATCTGCTCCTTTATGTCTTCATTGTCATCACAAATTTCTTCAAACTTAAATATCTTAAGGACCTTCACCGGACTTGATAATAGAGATTAACGAACTTTGTGATGACAACGAAGACACAGCTGATCAAATCAAGTAGGTCAACCACTTTCTGAAGACAATGCCGAATCTTGAACAATTGATGTTGTGCTACGATACACCAAATCATTTGATGATACCATTAGAAATTACATTTATTCACCCACGATTCTGTATTTGGAAAAGATGAGACAATTAAATATGCAAAATTAGGTTTTGAATCTTAAAGTCATTCTTAAACTCATGAAAGGCCTCCTTTAGTCTAGATGACAAAATTGTTTTTGGAAGAAACAAACGGTTTTGCAAAACTTGAAACATGGAAAATTAAACACTAATTTAGTAAAGTTTATTATTTTAGTGTTCAGAAGAAAATCTAAAATTTTAAAATTATATGTTTAGTGTCTTTATATGTTTAGTGACACTAAACATATAATTTTAAAAAATTGGATTTCCTTCTGAAAACTAAAATTAAAACCTTTACTAAAATATGTTCTATTTTACATATAAGATATAATATAGCTTCTAGCTAGATAGATTTTTAATTTTTAAGTTATTTTAAACTTTTGTGACTTTACAGGGTGATATTTTAACTTTTTATTTTGTTTTAGCATCTTCTTTTCCATTGATATTATGAACCAGAGTTGTCCAGCTGTAAGGCTGAGGAAATTACAATCGGAACGTAAGAGTAAAATTTAAATTGTTCATTCTGGAGTAAGCGACCCTTGGCAAGAATATCCGTCGGTTTGTTCTGTTTTCGATTGACCCATGTGAATCTGCACTCCTGAAATCGTTTCTTCGAAGCTTGAACATCCCTAATCCAATTGAAAATATCAAAACGGGATTTTCTCTTATTTTAGTTTTACAATTATATTTTAAAATTTTTTAATATTGTTTGACTACTAAAAAACCTACACGTGTATAATTGGTGTTGAGATTGTCCCTCATCAGGGTTTTTGGAGCCCTTCTCTCCTCAGTCCCTTCCTTTCTATTTTTTTTTTTTTTTTGATTTATTGAAATAGCATCTTATAAGGGACTAGCGTTGCTTATGGTCTAATCTATCAAAAATAGTCAGATGAAAATGATAAATAATTTCGATACAGAAAACAGCGTAAATCACTGATAAGATAAATTGATAAGTATGAACCATAAACCAAAGTACAAACAATTTATAAACACATATACAAACATGTGTTCTTACAATATTGTTATCTACATCTTATATAATGTATCAAAACCATTATTATGTCAAATGCCAAAATTATTTTAAAACTTTTCTCACTTATTTATTAATGAATTCAAACAGTTTAGTATTTATAAACACACCTACCTATTATCACTCTTAAAATTTTCACTGTTTTCACTGCTTTTTTTTAACATTTGACTTTATTAATATGGTGTCGTTAGTTTAAATAGTCACAATGTAAGGCATTCGTGATGATAGAAGGAACACAAAAGTGAGACTGATTGACTTAGTCTATCTTGATCTTTCAATATCTTGCATCTTCCAATAACTTGGCTCCAAAGTTAATCGTTTTGTGATTGAGTATATCCACCAATGCTCCCCAACAGTCATCTTCAAAATTAAAGCAACCTTCTTGTATCCTCTACTCCAACAATGTTTCATTCCCATGACCAAAACTCTTACGTGAAAAAATACGGGTGGAGATTAATATAGTAATTAACATTAATGTTAGATGTGCTTGATTCGTGAAGGATAATAAATTAAAATTTTATCTAAAACTTTTAACCATAGTGGGACGTTGGATCATATAATTTTTAAAAGATAGATTTTATGTTGACATTAAAATTAACACACCTACCTATTATATATCACTCTTAACATTTTCATTCTTTTCACCACTAGTTTTTTTTTTGTTTTAACATCTGACGTTATTAATAGTGGTGTCAAGAGTTTCAATAGTCACAATATAAGGCATTCGTGATAATAGAAGGAACATAAAAGTGAGACTGAAAACTAGACAGTCACCTTCAAAAAATAACCTTCGTGTATCCTTTAGTCCAACAGTGTTGCATTACCATGATCAAAGCGCTTGTAGTTAGCTTTCGAGAGCATTCATAGTTACTCTGCATGTGCTTTGACCTGATACAAGATAAGTAACCAAATAATATTTGATAACTCAACCTGATTTGACTGTAATCTTCCATTGACAAAGGATCAATCATATATAGTTACACTTTGTCTAATTCTTTGGCCGTCATCTCCAAAACGTATGGCTTATTTCGTTGCTTCTTTGATGATTTTGTTGCTTCTTCTGTAAACTTCCATTGTTTCATATCATTCTTGGCCAGAAAAATAACATTTACGCAGAGAGACTCTTTCGTTGAAACATTACCAAATTCCTACTCTTCCACAATCTCCAAAGGATCCACATGGCTAATTATTGGAAATGTGGCTGAGCTTGATTGCTAAACTTTCTTTGACATCTTCCTCTGCAAGCACTATCAAATTTTTGTTTCGTTCCAGCTGTTTCCTGTGGCTTTCACACAGTCTTAGACCATATAATTTCCATCAGTTTGATTACGAGGCCGTGGCAGTCTTGGTGGATGTGAAGGCAACCAGGGATCGGACCAAGCGTTGATCATCGAGTCGTCTCCATAGCAAATCATAGACCTTGTCTTTGCAAATCTCGACTTTGCAACAACGATCTCCAAGCGTATGAAGTCTTAGCATTTAACAGACAATCTGGATTCTGTAAAATTCACCACTGCAAAATTTATTACTCTATTTCACAACAGAATTTTTTTTTGGTATCACAGTTCATTCATACATTTTCGAATAGTTTGTTATACATAGAAAGAAATCTTTTAAAATTAGAATAGTCCTATTATTCAAATTAATTTTTATGGAAAGAAATCTTTACATTTGTTGTCCAAACAAACCTTGTGATAAGATTTTAGATTATTTGTTGTCCAAACACGTTGTGACACATGCCCCCTCTGACAAAAAAGATAATTAGGGTTTACAAACCTTTTGTTTCTTCTGTATAGATATATATATCGTAGCATAGCAAGACAAGAACACAGCCGCCCAAAGAACCAAAAACTTCTCTGATCCATGGTTGAAGATGAAGCAGAATCCAAAGGCGAGAAGATATAGCTCTCGGTGTAATCGGCAGTGTGTCAACGTTAGATTTGCTTTTGTAGCAGTACGGGAAGAAGGAATCCATTTCAGGCAAGCAATATAAAATATTCGATCAAATTTCAGATATACTTGTCTTAAACTATTTAACTTTTATTGATTTAGGATTAAGACCAAGCAAGCAAAGAAAAACTGAAAGAATTCTCCAATGGATTACACTGTCGATATGGTTAGCGAAAACGATACAGATTTAGATCTAATCAGTTGGTTTTTATTCTCTTTTTCTATGTGTTTTTGATTCTTAATAGATATTTTGTTAATTACTGCGTAGATCTGTGATGAAAGTAGACAGAATATACGTGCTTTGTCGGAAAAAGTGACAGAAATGATGCACGGATGCTTTGTGTCAACGGTACGGTACGTCTTGTCTTCTTTTGTTTTTGTTTTTTAGTTTTTATTTGAGACTTTTAATTAGCATAATATCCGTCAAATTAGTTAGATAGAAATTTGATAAGAGATTTTTTTTTTTTTTTTTTTTTTATCTTTTGTGGATATGAGACTTCTATTGATTAGATAGAAATTTATGTCTTTCAAATGTTATTTTCATTTCTAACAGTGATTCAAATATGAGAACAATCTCAACTTTATTATATATTTGAGTTTGAACGCGCGCGCCCAAATGATTTTCTTTTCAGTTTGTGTAAAAAGTATGAGTTGATTTTATATATAAAAGGTTTTGTAGTTTAAATTAAAAAAAAAAAACTTAACCAACATATAGTTAGTTTAATGTTGTAACTCTCATCTCAATTAGTCTACTCTATCTATCTATTATGTCTTTTAAAAAAAATCTTTACTAAACGTCTATACTATGTAAGGAAAACATTGAAATCATTAGCTTATCTTAAATGTCTTACTAAAAAATGACGACTAAATTTTTAATCCCCCATTCATTTTGATACTATTTTCACAATTACATATATATTTTATAATTAAATATTGTAATTTACATGGATATGTATTCAATATTATTTTTTGTTTTTCTTAAGAAAATAAAAGGATAAGCCTATTTAAGTTTCACAACTGAAAAATATTAAAACACGCATTAAAATCTAATTGATTAATTGAAATTTTGAAATATGTCTCGCTTCGTGAAATACAGTTGTGTAATATGTCAAGCTGAAATATATCGAATTAAAATATACACCCAAAAAAAAACATTTTTGAATAGGTTCCTAATTTTTTTTTAAACCCATTTTATTAATAATGTGATTTATGTATATATTTTTTGAAAGGATTAGAAAATTTTCTATTTTTTATTTTAAATATATTAACAAAATTAAATTTGATACATGTCGATATCTCCTCAAAGTACTTGACTTGTGTCTTAATCAGTTGAGTTAGTAACTTGAAAATCCTACTTTATATAATACGATGTCTTAACTCATCAATCAAAACTTCATACAACTTTAGGCCTATACGCCATATATATAACAATGAAACTTCAATTAAACCACCGAGTTACTACAATTTGACATATTAGTAAGCATTGATGACAATATTTTAGTCAGTCATGAATATGAAGATGGTCCACTGCTTGTGCATGCATGGTTGAGTGTTTTAAGGAGCCACATGGAATGCATATCACTGTGAATTGTTTAGCACCAAAACTCTAGGAGCAAAGAACTTCTCCTATCGTTTACGAGATGAGACGTAAAATTATGATGTCTCAAGACTTAACACTTAAACTACTTCTCCGATCCAAAACTAGAGTAACTGAAACACCATAAGCTACTTAACTAGCATATCACATCATATTAGTTAACTTAAGAAACAAATCACTCCTTGGTTGTTTTGTTGATGAGACTAGTGGATGTGAGGGATCACACTTCCTCCAATAATTGTTCCTTTGATGAGTGTGTCAAGCTCTTCATCTCCTCTGATCGCCAACTGCAAATGCCTTGGAGTTATCCTCTTCACTTTTAAATCTTTGCTAGTGTTTTCGGCCAACTGAAGAACCTCTGTAGTTAGGTATTCAAGGATTGAAGTCATGTAGACAACATCAGTCGCACCAACACTACTATGTGCAGAAACTCTGTTCTTAAGTTGCTTGTGAATACGAGCCACTTGAAACTGAAAGAAACAAAGAAACAATATCAGTATAAAATTTTATCAAATTATACTACAAAAAATGAAATTTCTTTGTTTATTTCAATTTCTAGTGGGTCGTATTCACATGCAACTCAAGACTAGAGTATCTACAACATGGTCGACTTGGTGCTATTGTTGTTGACTACATGGCTTCAATCCTAGAGTGCCTAACTTCATAGGTTATTGAGTTACCGAAAAACACAATCAATGATAAGAAAATAAAGAGGATTACTCTAATGCATTTATAGTTGGTGATCGCAGGAGATAGGGATCTTGATCCATTTATCAAAGTAACAATTGGTGGATAAGGAGTAGTCTCTCACATCCACATGTCTCTCATCAACAAAACCACGAAGAAGTGATTTGTTTATTTAGTCAAATTATATGATGATGTTATTTTCTAGTTAAGTAGCTTATTGTGTTTGTGTTTTTTTTTGTCTTATACAAAATCCAAAAACCCTAAAAATATCCTAAAACAGAATTACTCCATAAAAAAGGAATGTAGTTTCGGTATGTGCTACTGGAACTTCAACTAAACCAGCGACCCATTACAATACAAGGTCATTATTGACACTCATGTTCCATGTATTGTTATTTGGTGACACATGAGTGTTTAAGCATTAGTTAAGATATTTTAGTCATTCCTAAATATGAAGATTGTCCATTAGTTATGCACATCCATAGTTTATTGTTTCAAGGAGCCACATAGATTGTAAAGTCATTGTGAACTGTTAGCACTCTACTTCTATGAGCAAAAGACTTCTCCTATCATACCATCTCTCCCTCCACCATAATCATCCGAACATTTTCAAAAGCACTTATCTTCGTCGACACATCTTTTAGTATATTCGTGTTGCACACCATGAAACATAAAATGAGACCGTTTCAAAATTTATTACTGTGTAAAATCATGTCAGTTGTTAATATCAAGAATGTGTATGTTACTTCATAGAAGAAGGTTTCTAGATTTGGAAAATTCTTGAGTAGATTTGGCAGTGATTCCCTCTCTATACATGGCAAAATAGTTAACTGAATCAGGTTGTTGAATACCTGTATTGTTTAACTTCAGTCATTAAGTTCGTGAAACAAAAACCAAGTTAACTATATCATCACTAACTAATTGTCAATTGTAAACTTTAACAAAAAAGATGGGACTGACCTATAGAGTGTCATAAGACAAGTAAAAGATCTTAACATTGCATATTCTCATGAGAAAGGTTTTCAAACTATTCATGTCTTTGGGTTCCAAAATAAGTTCTTCTTCACATGTTACATGTATGAACATATCAAGTGTCATTTGAAGTCCGAGACTAGCTTCAACAAGCAAATCAAAACTTCGCTTGTTGATACTTATCAGTCTTAATATCAAAGTATTTTAGGTTGACCATATTTGAATTATCAAATGACAGTGACACATTCTCATGAGATAATCCAAATATGGTATACATATAGAATATTTTGATAATATGGGTGATGAGTATCAACAAACAAGTTTTGATTCGCTTGTTGAATTTAGTCTCGAACTTTGATCGACACATGATCATATTATACATATAACATGTTAAGAAGAACTTACTTTAAAACTCAAAGACAAAAATATTTTGAAAAACCTTCTCATGGGAATATGGAATGTTAATATCCTCTCTTTGTCTTGTGACAATCTTAAGGTCGGTCCCATCTTTTTTGACAAAAGTTAACAATTGAAAATTAGTTAGTTATGATATAGCTAACTCGGTTTTAACTTCAGGCGCTTAATGACTGTAGTGAAACAATATTTGTATTCAACTACCTGATGCTGTTAACTATTGTATCGTGTGTAGAGTGGAAATCTACCATATCTACTCAAGAATTATCCAATCTAGAAACTCTCGTCTTTAAAGTAGCATACACATTATTCACATTAACAATTAATATGCTTTTACACATAAATAAATTTTCAAATATTCTCTTTTTATGAATACCGGTTTGTATCAGGTTGTTGAATACTGGTATTGTTTCACTTCAGTCATTAAGTACGTGAAACAAAAACCAAGTTAAACTATGTCATCACTAACTAATTGTCAATTGTAAACTTTAACAAAAAAGATGGGACTGACCTTAAGAGTGTCACAAGACAAGTAAAGGATCTTAACATTGCATATTCTCATGAGAAAGGTTTTCAAACTATTCTTGTCTTTGGGTTCCAAAATAAGTTCTTCTTCACATGTTACATGTATGAACATATCAAGTGTCATTGAAGTCCGAGACTAGCTTCAACAAACGAATCAAAACTCGCTTGTTGATACTTATCAGTCTTAATATCAAAGTATTCTAGGTTGACCATATTTGAAATATCAAATGACAGTGACACATTCTCATTAGCCAACATCCTTAAACACATAAAAAGTTTCAGAACAAAAAAACTTCAGTTTCTTGAGGGTTGGAATAGACATGGTCACACGAAACAAGGTTGAGGTTCCAAATAGTTCAAGTTCCCCTTCAAATTAATTAGTACTAATTTTTCGAGCACATGACATCCAGATAGAAGCTTTGTTAAACGTCATCAAAGTCAAGATTTGGTATAAACGTTTAACAAACTTCTATTTGGATGTCATGTGCTCGAAGAGTTAGAACTATTTAATTTGAAGCAGAACTAGTACTTATTTGGAACTTCAACCTTATTCAGTGACCGTGTTTATTTCAATCCTCAAGAGGCTAAAGTTTTTTCGTTTTAAAACTTTTTTTATAAGGTTCAAGATGTTAATGAGGCTAATGAGAATGTGTCACTGTCGATAATCCAAATATGGTATACATAGAATATTTTGATAATATGGGTGATGAGTATCAACAAGCAAGTTTTGATTCGTTTGTTGAATTTAGTCTCGAACTTTAAACGACACATGATCATATTATACATATAACATGTTAAGAAGAACTTACTTTAAAACTCAAAGACAAAAATATTTTGAAAAACTTTCTCATGGGAATATGGAATGTTAATATCCTCTACTTCTCTTGTGACAATTTTAAGGTCAGTCCCATCTTTTTTGACAAAAGTTAACAATTGAAAATTAGTTAGTTATGATATATATAGCTAACTCGGTTTTAATTTCAAGTGCTTAATGACAGTAGTGAAACAATATATGTATTCAACTACCTGATACTGTTAATTATTGTATCATGTGTAGAGTAGAAATCTACCATATCTACTCAACAATTATCCAATCTAGAAACTCTCGTCTTTAAAGTAGCATACACATTATTCACATTAACAATTGATTTGCTTTTACACATAAATAAATTTTGAAATAGTCTCTTTTTATCTGCATAACGAATATACGTACTAAACAATGTGCAACGAGGATGGGTGTTTATGCAAACGTTGGAGGGGGGGGGGAAGGAAATACTCTTTGGTGATCTTATGACGACGAAGACATAGAGAAGCAGGTGAAACACTTCCTAAAGACAATGTCGAATCTTGAACAAAGGATATTGTGCTACGATACACCAACTGATAAGATGTTACCACTAGAAGTTACTTTTATTCGCTTATGAATTTTAAATTCATTCTTAAACTCATGAAAAGCCTTTTTTAGTCTGGATGACACAAGTGTTTTTAGGAGAAACAAACGTTTTGTACAACTTCAAATGTGAAAAATGAAACAAATGTGGAAAATCATCTCATTTTCAGATTAAATGATAAAAGCTTTCATGTCTGTGAAGTCAAGTAATCATGTTGTGAATGTAAATTAGTGTTACAGATCACTACATATATAAAACATAAAGCTCTAACGTGTAAACTCTAGTATGAACTTGTTAAATATTGGGTAAAATGGGGAAAATCAATTTTTTTCAAAATGTGTGTGGAAGTGGTGTAACAAAGGTCATATTAATTAATTGTTGCGATATAAGATGAAAGGTCTCTTTGTTTTAAAATTTGAGTATCTATTGGATGTAATTTTACAAAGTCAATTTATATTTTTCTATTTAGAAATGACAACAGATTAAGTGGGAGACCTTTGAAGAAATGAAAGAAGTTGAAAAGTTTGAAAGTAGTGAAACTTAGTTTTAGTAAAATAAATACCAAAGTGGAAGAGTTACATTTTAAAACTTAAAAGAAGTTCAAACCTATATTCTAAAGTAAAAAAAATATATAAATAAAATACTTTGTTATATGTTTTTTTTCTAAGCGTGGCCGAAACTCTCCTAAACAAGGTTCGAAACTTGCTATCCACGACACACAATCTTTTTCAAATGACACTATATTACAGCAGTGACTATATTTCAACATTATATTTTATTTTCGTGTTGCTATTTTTTGGTAATGCTATATTTATTACTCAACAAAGATAATATCTACAAAAGCTCTTTGAACTGAAAAGCGAAGAATAACCTTAAGTGTGCTCGAACCAAAACTGAAGAATATCTTGTAGCCAAACTCATCTTGGAATAAAATAGGGTAAACTCATGTTTGTGATATAATAAACGTTTAGTCATCCATTTACTTTAGAATAAAAAATCAATGTTGAGTTGGCTTGTATCATAACTACGAAATCAAAAGGTTGAAGTTTGGTCATTAATTCCATCCTACCAATTATCCTTTTTTCTTTAATTTCTTTATTAGTCGATCTATACAAAAAAATTACTGACTATAAAAGTGACTTTGAAGTTTTAAATTGTGATTATTGCCGATAAAAATTAGCTTCTTATAAATTTACTGATTCGCTATCAACTCAATGAGATAACCAGGATCCGTAAAAACAATGGTTTTGCTTTCTAAGTTTTCATTGTTCCAAGTTTGGTTTCTATTTTGGGGAGAATAAAAACTATTATTTGTAGTATTTTTAATGTTTAAAGAAAAAGTAAAAGAAGAGAAAGAGTCAAAGAATATGTTAGGAACCACAAATGGTCACCCACAATTCTCTCAACATCACAAAAATTAAAATAGGTCTTATTCACTAATCACTCTAAATTCAAAATGCAATACTATAAATACACTTCGTATCAAACCAATTCAATCAATCAAAGCTAAAAGAACTTATTCTCTCACAAACTTCAAATCCTCATCATCCTTTTTGAATCATCAATCATGTCGCAACAACAATTCAACGCCGGACAGAACAGAGGCCAAGCTCAAGTCCGTTCTCCTATCTCAATCTTTCATACATTATAGTTATCAACTTCAAACCGTATTTTCAAATAAATGTTTTACCAAATCCTAAGTTTGTTGATGTTTATATATGGTTTTGATGGATATTGTAGGAGAAAGCTGAGCAATGGACCGAGTCTGCGAAGCAAACCGCACAGTCCGCATGTGACAAAACTGCTGATTTGACACAATCAGCACGTGACAAGGCTGCAGATTTGACACAATCAGCTCGTGACAAAACCGCTGATGGATCTCATTCCGCTAACAAATCTGCACAACATAACCAGGAACAAGCCGCTGGTTTATTCGGCCAGGTATTGTATATACTTATATGTGTAACTACCAAAACTAGAGGATAAAATTTGCTAATAAAACTGATATATGAGTCCTTAAATCTATATATGTAGACCGGTGAATCAGTGAAGAACATGGCTCAGGGTGCTCTTGACGGTGTGAAGAACAGTCTTGGCATGAACGAGAAGAAATGAGAATTTATACTTCTCAACTATTTTATTTAAAATATTTATGAATAATTTCTTGTTTTGGAAGTTTTGGGTTTCTCCAAATTATGTTTGTAATAAGATTATTTGTTTTGAAAGGTTTTGTGATCATGTAATCCGAAATCTGAGATGTAATAAGATGTTGTAACATCACAGCCTTTGTCTATTTTAAAGGAATGAACCAAATTAGCAAACACTCTTATCATTAGAACAAACCGTGTAATCCTAGTCCGAGCCATGTACGAATATCGTAGCCGATAATATATAGTTCATTAAATTAGTAAAATAATTATATATGATTAATAAGCTTATTGGTAAACTTGCATTATTATCATGATGTTGGTCTATATTGTTTAAAGTTTAAACCGAGCAAGTGTTATAAGCATTGTAAAAATGAATTTAATAGATTTTTAGTGAATAAAGCATTAGACTTGGTGGTTTCCAAATCAACGAAAAGTTTGTGTACTTACATACCCAAATATGAAAGGAAATGGTGTTCATGAGCCTAAGATTTATTTTCTTCGAATTAAACAAAGTAATAAGGCCTAGTTAATAATAATGAAAGCAAATTATAATTTATGATTGGTCTTGAAAAAGCAAAATGGAGAGTTTAACAACAAACGACGTCTTTGAAGTGAAGATAATCTCATGTAGTACACAAAGTTTGTGTTTCGTTGCAGTACATAAAGAACACGATCTTTTTAGTAGATACGAAAACATGCATTATTTAATCAAGAAAAAAAAATGAAAATGTTTTTGTATTCCAATCACATGAAAACTAAAGGCAACTATAATTAAAAAAAATCCTCAAAAAGAATCTACAGCCCCCAAAAAATAAGATTTAGTACAATTCCTTAATCGTACACAGTAGTACAAGCAAGCATTGTACTGCTTTCAAACCAAAGACACGACCAAATGTCTTATAAATGATATTTGTGTTTATCTCCATGGTAATAGAAATGAGCAAGGAGATATTTTTTTCCCCTGGGTTTGAATGAACATCATTGAGTGCATCGTTGATGTAATTTTACTTATTTTATTCCATTGTTGAATTAATTAAAGAAGTATATATCAGCGTTGCATTCAATTATGTTTTTCTAATTTTCAGGAAATACAAAAAAAATGAAAAAAAAAAATCACTTAAAAGACCTTGAGAGTTCTTTTGACTCCAACATTTAGTTTCTATTATTTTCGACTCCTACAACAAACTTTCACCATACAAAATAATGAAGAAAACACCCAAAAAGGTTTGAATGTGTGAGGTTAGTCTCATTTTTAAAATAGTGACTTGTTTTTTTTAAAATGTTTTTTAAGAATGTTTTTTCAGCTTTTTATTTTATTTTAAACCTAAAGGTAGCGTGACTATTGTGGAGAAATAAAGAAACATAAGAAAAAATATTTTTGGTTTATAGTAAGATGTTGTTTTAAAATATATATTTAAAAACAATGTCACTATTTTAAACGGAATATAGACATTTTCTATTAATGAGATTAACGTCGAGCATTTGAATTTCTAGATTTTTTTCTAAGTTATTTTGTATGTTGAAGGTGTATTGTAGGAATCGGAAACATCAATTTTCAAGATTTTTATAAGACTTTAATCTTTATCAGTTTCAGAATATACAGTGTGGGTAAGTTTCTATCAAAATGATTCGATGTATCTGGAGTGGTCTAATTCGTGAAAGTTTATGTATTTTATTTTTAGGAGATCTAAAATTTTATATCAGAAAAAGCAGAAAACATAGATAAATGTGTGCTCGTTTGCTCGAGTTCGTAGATACGGGGACTTGCAACAAGCACAAATCATTTTGTTGTAGAAACAAATCATGAGCAATGTGCAATGAGCTTCTTAAACTATGAGATTTCTTTAAAATTGAATTTGTCCATTTATATGTTTTTAAATATTATATGTTTAGTTTTTAAAATTAATATATCAAATTTTTCTAACAAGAACAATACTTAGAGAGGAAGTCATCGCAGCTTTTTTTCCCGGTAACAACGACTTCTTCAGCATTTGTTGACCGGCTATCTGACCAAAATCCTTTGACTTTCTCAGCATAGATGTCTGATTTTCTGCCCGATGAGGTTTTCTATTTACGGTGGTAGTCGGCTAGCTTATGGCATATGTTGGCTTCTATAGCGGCGGTTGGCTAGTTTAGGTCTAGAGTATCACCGCCCATCTCCGGTGTCTCATTGATCTTTTGGCCGGATTGCTTTCTAGTTTAGAATAATGTTTTCTTTCTCTTGTTTTATATTGTGTTTCAATTATAGATCCAAAATCATAATTTCTTAAACTTCTATTGTTTAAAAGACTCGATTTGTTTTTCAAGCTTATCGATTTTAATTATTTAAGAACAAATCAAAGTTACGGATCAAGATTTTTTTTGGTGTCTTTGGGTTGGGTTTAATGCCATTGTGGCTATTATTTCTAACCAATCTCTGGAAGCAAGTGTTTTTTTTTAGTTGCTGCTGAAAGCTCCATAGACTTAATCTCTACGTCGATGTTCCTCGTTGCTGGTGAAAGCTCCAGCGCCCAGCGGAATAATTAACTTACACAAAAATGTGTTTAAGTAAAAATTATGTCATGGAGTAACTAATTTTCTTCCCAACCCATGTGTTAAAAGTATCTTTTACCAGCTCAAATGAAACCACAAAGATAACATTAATGTCACAAAGTATCTTGTATTAAGCATAATTTCGTTATTAAAAAGTGCAATTTTCTTAATTATATTAATTTCACTGTCAATTGAAAAAGAAACCGTTAATGGTTTCAATTTTGACAACAAGACAATCAGCTCCACAGAATTCTCCAGAAGAACACAAATCCTCTTCTTCTTCTTCTTCTCCAAATTTCTCGAATTCAAATTTCAAACGATGACATCTCTGCAATTACACTTCTCTGTTCACTTCCTCCGTCCAAAACACCGTCTCCGCTACTCTCCTATCTTCAATACCCGCACCTTCAACTTTCCCGGGAAAATCACTTTCAGACTCAGAGCTAAACCTAATTCGCTCCGTTGCTTCGCTCAATCAGAAACGAAGGAAGTAAGTTTACCTGAGAAAGATGAACGTTCTCCGTTCGATATCAATCTCGCCGTTATTCTCGCTGGTTTTGCTTTCGAATCCTACGCTTCACCTCCGGTAACTTCTGATTCTCTCCTCTGAGTATTTTCCGAAGGAAAATTAACCAATAATACTTTGATTTTTCTGTTTTGATTCTCAGGAAAATATTGGCAAGCGTGAGGTTAATGCAGCTGGATGTAACACTCTCTACCTCTCTGAGTATGTGAAGTTCTTTTTGGTTTTTGATTTTTTTTTTCTTAGAGAGTTTTTTTTATAGATATTGAAGAGATGGAATTATATACTTGTTTCAGGTCATTTGTTAGGGAGATATATGATGGACAATTGTTTATTAAACTCAAAAGAGGATTTGAGTTTCCTGCTTTAGATCCATGGGTGTGTGTTTTACGATTCTTGAAGCAATATGACCTTACTATTTCTATGTTTTTCTTTTTTACTTTGATCATTGTTATTGTTCTTATTGGTTTTGTGTTTAGGGAACGAGTGATCCTTATGTGGTGATGGATTTGGATGGTCAGGTTGCTAAAAGCAAAACCAAATGGGGGTAAGTTTCTTATGCTTTTTACTGCATTTTCCTTTGGGGGATCGTGTTTCTTAGCCGAATTTATGAGCTTACTCTGTTAATTAGATGCATACACAATCTCTAGCCTGATCATAGTGGAAGTGTTCTGGAGCAGTCTTATTTTCGATATGATATATAAGTTGATCATTGCTTCTCAAACCTTTCATTTAACTTGAACAAAGAATGGTGTCATTGTCATATTGGCAGGACAAAAGAGCCGAAATGGAACGAAGACTTTGTTTTTAATATCAAGCTGCCTCCTGCAAAAAAGATAGAGGTGAAAATGTTTCAACTATTGTGGCCTGGTGAACTCTGAATATATAGAGCCTTGCTTGACTTCCCAAAAATTGTTTTAATGAGCTTCAGATTGCAGCTTGGGATGCAAACCTTGTTACCCCGCATAAACGTATGGGGAATTCCGAAATCAACCTGGAATCCGTTTGTGATGGTGAGAATTAGTTCACCTATTCATTATCAATTTATTCAGTTTACAAGTTTGTGTTAAAAATGAGGAAGGAAGTCTGTGTTGTTGTTGTTGAGTAAAGGATTTTAAACTAGCAAGTCAGAATTTCTACATTCACTAACAAGCACTAAGATTAGTGGAATCTAGAGATATATTTAACCACTTGGCGGAGTTGTGGTTTATACACTAACAAAGATGAAGACTTTCCTGAAAATGCTTCCTTGGCAATGAGATCTTGCAAATATTCTCTGACTAAAAATATCAACTGTGGATTAGTTATACGCAAGTAGTGATACATCTGATGAATTTACTGAACTTCTAAGTTGTGGCTTTTGTCTCTAAGCTGTATTGTTCTGTTTTGCTTCCGAAGGAAACTTGCACAAGGTGCTAGTAGAACTAGACGGAATTGGAGGTGGTGGGAAAGTTCAACTGGAGGTCAGTTTGTGCTGTCAAAGTTTTTTCCTGTATTATTGTTCTGTTGACGGAGAGAATCAACTTAACTTCCAAAAATACAATATACCTTTACATCCAAAGAAGCACAAGATATCATGCAGCCTTGATCCTCCATAGATTCACATGTTTGATATGCTAAAGTAAAAAATTAGTCTCTTTACTAGTTTGGTCTTTGTCTTAACCGTATTTAAACCTTCAGATTAAGTACAAAGGGTTTGGGGAAGTTGAAGAAGAAAAGAAGTGGTGGAGGTTCCCATTTGTTTCAGAATTTCTTCAGAGAAATGAAATTAAGTCAGTTCTGAAGAATTTTGTTGACTCTGAAGCAGTTGAGTCAGTTTTGAAAAATCTTGTCGACTCTGAAGCTGTGCCAGCACGTCAATTTGTAGAGTATGCCTTTGGACAGTTAAAGTCACTCAATGACGCTCCTCTTAAGAATACTGAACTTTTAAACAATACTGCTGAGGACTCTGAAGGAGCAAGTTCAGAGGATTCGTCAGATCAACATCGCAGTACTAATCTGAGTAGTTCAGGAAAGCTTAGCAAAGACAAAGATGGTGATGGCGATGGTCACGGCAATGAACTGGAGGATGATAATGAAAGTGGCAGCATTCAGTCAGAAAGTAATTTCTGGGATAACATCCCTGACATAGTTGGTCAAAATATCGTCCAGAAACTTGGCCTTCCTTCACCTGAGAAATTGAAGTGGAATGGAACGGAACTACTTGAAAATTTTGGTCTACAATCGCGAAAAACTGCAGAAGCCGGTTACATTGAATCAGGGCTTGCCACTGCTGATACTCGAGAAGCAGATGATGAAAAGGAAGATGGTCAGGTCGCTATTAATGCATCCAAGTCTTCCCTTGCCGACATGAAGAATGCGACACAAGAATTACTTAAGCAGGCTGATAATGTCTTTGGTGCATTAATGGTTTTAAAAGCAGTAGTGCCTCATTTAAGTAAGGACAGTGTTGGTTCAGAGAAGGTCATAGAAAAAAATGGTTCTTCCAGTGTAACAGACGATGTCTCTGGTTCCTCTAAGACCGAAAAAATCTCTGGTCTAGTGAATGTTGATGGAGCGGATGAAAAGAACGCTGAAGAAATGAAAACACTCTTTTCTAGCGCAGAAAGTGCCATGGAGGCATGGGCAATGCTTGCAACTGCTCTGGGGCATCCAAGCTTTATCAAATCTGAGTTTGAAAAGCTATGCTTTCTAGAAAACGACATCACTGACACACAGGTGAATCTTTTGTCTTCGACAAATTTTCCTGAAAATACAAGTTCATGATAGATAGTGATATACTAATTTGCAAGCTGCAGGTGGCAATTTGGCGTGATGCAAGGAGGAAAAGAGTAGTTATCGCTTTCAGAGGAACTGAACAGGTAGGTATTTATCTATATCATCTTAATATTATGTGGTTGATTTTTCTCCTATCGTTCTTATTGTCAGTATTTCATGTTGTCAGACAAAGTGGAAAGATTTGCAGACTGATCTGATGCTAGTTCCTGCTGGGTTAGTACTGTCTATTTATTCAGCATCTCTACATTGATTCAGAAGCTAGTTGAATCTGCACATTTGAAGTTTTAATAAGTTATTATTCATCTCTTTGTTTGACATTTTAAATATGTTGCAGTCTGAATCCTGAACGAATTGGCGGGGACTTCAAGCAAGAAGTACAGGTATGTTTTAAACCCTGGAATTTGTCAGGTATGCCGTTTATTGAGTTATTCCTTAATGCTGTTATGGATTTTGCAGGTCCATAGTGGATTTCTGAGTGCATACGATTCCGTAAGGATAAGAATTATATCGCTGCTCAAAATGACAATTGGCTACATGTAGGTGCTTCTTGTTTTACATTTTACTTTCTCCTTTTCAGGGAATTTTTTGTTACTTATTATTGTTTCAATGGTTGCATCCTGTGCTGGGAAGAAAATTGTCTGTCATTGGTGAACGTGCCAAAATCTGTCTTCTTGGAATGTTTTTTATAGATGAAGTTTATTTTGTTTGCTCAGGACAGTACAATATAGTGATTGAAATTTTACGTCTTCGAGGTGTGCTAAAATCTTACATCAATTCTAATAAACATGCTCTCTCTCTCTCTCACCCCTTGGCAGAGACGATGTTACTGAGCGTGAAGATAAATGGCATGTTTATGTGACTGGTCATAGCTTGGGTGGCGCATTAGCTACACTCTTGGCTCTCGAACTTTCGTCCAGCCAATTAGCTAAGTAAGTACTTTGAGAACTCCCTTCTCCTACATATCACCCTGACGACAAGCAGCTTAATGGGCATTTAACATGATTTGTGTGCTTGTTAGACGTGGGGCAATCACTGTTACCATGTACAACTTTGGATCTCCAAGAGTAGGCAACAAACAATTTGCTGAAATTTATAATCAGGTCATATGCTTCTTCTAACATAACAATTTTTAGTTGAAAAGTGGGAGTGAGATGGCACGTCGTCATAAAACCTCATGGTTTATATGTTTTCTACGTTCGCAGAAAGTAAAAGACAGCTGGAGAGTTGTAAACCATAGAGACATAATTCCCACAGTCCCTCGCTTAATGGGCTATTGTCATGTTGCTCATCCTGTTTATCTCAGTGCTGGAGATGTGGTAAGCCTGCCCTTTGATCACACTATCTAATCTACTCAGATCATTATTTCTTATTTTTCCTTCGAGGTGCTATTCTATGCGATTGTAAATGATTCATGCTCCTAGTTGTGTTGTCTTGCCTGTTGTCACTGGAAACATTTGGTCTTCTATATAGCAACTGTCATTTGTTTGATTCTGTCTGGCTAAGTATCTAGTATAACCTGCAAAAACGATATGTGATGTATAATATTTCTTTGAATGTGACTACCTTTTTGGCCTTACTCTGCAGTACGAGCTCTGTAAGTTATACAATATGATTTTCCAATATAAGGTGATTAAAATGTTGCAGGAGGATATTGAGTTCCAGAAAGATGGTTATCATGCTGAGGTGATTGGCGAAGCGACACCCGATATTCTTGTTAGTAGATTTGTAAGTGCTCTAACACTCTTTCTCTGGTTACTTCACATTTTCCTTTTGATCATGATTCTAGTTTTAATTTTCCTGCTTGTGTTTCTCATAAATTCTGCATATGTTTGTTGTTGGGTTTATGTATTTTTCATAGCTAATAATTTAATAGGGAAAAAAAAAGAGATCTCTAAACTGAATTATTTCCTAAGAGCTGCTCCTAATACTGTCCTATAATTATAGGTTCACATTTACTAGCAGCTATTTTATTGTGATGGCTTCATATGCGTCAATGAACTTAAAACTTGTTTTCCTTCTGCGTAGTCTTTTTCATACTATCTATCTTTTCTGGGATTCAGAAGCTTATGTATGGGTATTATTCAGAAGATGTAGAGAGGCAAAAAATATAGTGAAAAATATTCCTTGAACAAGAAAATGAGTGATTTCCTGACATGAGATTAAATGGATGTTTTCTTTCAGATGAAAGGTGAGAAGGAACTCGTTGAGAAGATACTTCAAACGGAAATTAAAATATTCAATGCACTTCGTGATGGAAGTGCCCTTATGCAGCACATGGAGGATTTCTATTACATCACATTGTTAGAGGTAGGTACTTTGTTGTTGCCACTTAAGCAATTGCTGATTATTGATAAGTTGTCATAACACAACGTATAACTCCATGCATTTTTCCTTTTTGTTTTCAAGAATTACACTGTGACTTAAAGTTAGAAAGATTCAGTCCCTCACAGGATAGTGACATTTAAACATCGCCAACCCTTTTTTGGATGGAGCATGTGTTGGTTTGAGACTGCTAGTAATTTCCATATCTCATTGGCATCATTTTTTGTTGTCAATCTTTTCAGAGTGTGAAGTTATATTACAAAACTGTTGAAGATCCGAAAGGCGTTGAAAGTACTACTATCCAATCAGTGGGAGAGAGCTAAGTGAGAGCATGTAGTGGCTCGCTTCAGCTGTATAGGATTCACACTGTATACTATATACAAGAGACAAGCATCCATTGTAATTATTTTATAGTGATCTGTGGTTCAGTCGTGTAAACTTAAACGTAGACATGGTATCAAAAGGGGACAAGATGGTTGGAATTTATCACAATGCGTATAGATGAAATTTGAACATTATACTCTCACTGCATGCTCAGGGAGACCTTGCAGGGAATGTTATTTTTGGCTAACAGGGACCGTTACACCTCGGACCTCGCCTCTCGGTTGGCTAGTTTCAGCATTATTTGCATCTGTGAGCTTTTCAGGAGAACAGCTGCGGGAGAAGTAAGTTATCTCAATCCTTAAGCTTTCGTTTGTTTTGGAACCTTTGCACGCAGTTCTTATTTTTACGTACTAAGTTTCTACATAATCTTAGATCAATTTGGAGACAACAATCTTAATCCCTGATCATTCACCGTTTTTCTTTTCCATTAGATTTTCTTGATGCTGGATATGTTACTTGTGAAGTATATACAACTTTCTTTAGCGTCATGAGATAGGAAAGAAATGGCTTATTATTGCTTGAAGCTTACTGAGTCTACTTATACAGCAATCCTTGTGGAAAAGTAACTTCAAATGACTAAAACAGTTATTTACACCCGATGAATTTTGTTTTGAATACTGTCAGGTTTCTGGTAGTAGATGATAGTGCCTTGTTCTTCCCGCTGCTACCGCCGAGGATACGCAGACTCTGTCTCAGTAAGTCAATCTCTCTTTCCTTCCCATTTTGTTGTTTCTCCATCAAATTTATTCTCCCTTTCAGTGTCTCAATGGTTTCTCCCCTAGCTTTAACTTCCTTTCTGAGTTCTTGCACTGCCTTTGCAACTTCTTCTTGCGGTTTCTGTCTCAGTGCCTCTCCTACAAAAGAAAAAAAAAACTCATTACCTTCCTTTCTCAAAACATCAAAGATGAGATTATTTGTGAAAGGTCTTACCATATGTTGTGTGGATGAGATCATCAAGCTCATTCTTGATAGCAAAGTAGAGCTGCTTCCACCTCTCCACAGCTTCTTCCCTCACTGCTCTCTCTAAACACATCTGTTCCACGACCCATTCCCACTCGTGTTGTTTCGCCTTTCCTTCTTCCTTCTCTTCCATCTTCTGTCTCAGCCTCTTCACTTCCTCTCTCAGTCTCTTCCTCTCTTTCCTCCACTCTGTCTCTGCCATCTTCAACGCCAAAATCACTCTCTCTTTCTCATCAAGCTCTCTTCTTGTTTCTCTCCTTCTCTGTTCATTTGCTTTCACCTTGATGCGTCTCTTACTACTGTTTCTCTCATCCTTGCTTGTAGAACCACCCATGAAGAAAAGCTCTCTTTCTCTCTCTATCTCTGTAGAACTTTTGTTCTATTTTGAATGTCTTGTTTGTTTCATTCAATGAAAAAAAAAAATGATTATTGTGAGTGAAGAAAGCTCCACTTTGCGGCATTGCAGACACATGTTATTTATATAATATGGTCCAAACCAAAAGCATCTTCACTTATCCTAAACACACAATAGGAAAATTATGGAATGTCTTATCACAAAACTAATCACACAAACACACATTGTGGCTTGAGTTGATTATTTCTTATGGAAACTGAGATAAAAAGACAAAAGAAGTTATGGGCACTCTCAGGACATAGTACTGAATAGGAAACAAGAGAAAAAGGAATTGAAGTGGTGTTACAGAATATGAAAAGCAGTGTTTTTTCTTCAATCTCCAATTAATGGTGTGGGCTTTGATTGTTTGTCACATGCATCATTAACATGGACCCATACCTATTTACTCCTATTTTTTCTTCCCAATATTTGTAGGTTTTATAGGTTTCTCTCAAACTTTTGGTCTAATTTGTCTTCTTCTCATGGAGGAAATTGTTACATAGGTCTTAAGTTATTGTCTGTGTTTTTATAGACCGAATCAAACATAGCAAACCAAAATTTGAGTATGTTACGTGAAGACAATGGGTAGATTTATCTTGAAGTTCGAATTTTGGTTTGCTTTATTTCCGTTAAACGTCAATAGTTAAACTTCATGAGTATGCTTTAGCTTTGGATCCTTAGTTCCTTACAATACTCACTTGTGATTTAAGTATGATAAGTGAGTATACCAAACTTTGGTGGTACAATGGTCAACGAATAATAGAGTGAAAGAAGACAAAGAAACAAGAAGAAGAGACATATATCTAATCACAATTGACATCGTAGAGTTTAGGATAGCTATAAAGTGAAAGATAGACTCCTACATGGCTACATCAATCAGAAACATTGCCCTCTTCACGTGAACTTCCCTGTTAATTTGGGTTTTTGTCTTAACCCTTTTCATATCTTAAAGAGTCGTACTTTCTAAATAAACAACCAAAATTCCGTTATTGGCTTTTGTCTTTGTACAATCTCTTTACGACACTGCCTACTAAGACCAGCTCAGAAGCTTATCAAGGTTAGATTCTGACCGCAACCTTCCAAAACTGCACTATGATTCTGATCCAATTTGTATTCCACCAAGCAAGTAACAATATATACACACACAGTACAAACTTACAAGCATCTTTTTGTATGTTTTTGTAACATTTTTAATACAATCATATGATACATGCACCAACCACATCAAATCATATAATCTCACATATATGCATTATTATGCCCTCAAATTCACTTAATTTTCACCTTAAACTCATCATGGACCACTGGTTCATACCCACTGATGACGGAAGTGCTGGCCGGATTATGGGCACACGTTTCACTACCGAGATTGCTTCGTTCCACCGAGCAGCATGATTCGCCACCTTCTGAAAAAAGTATTTCATTCAAAAGACAGACAATACAAGAATCAGATGGTGTAAAAATCTTCCGAATTGTGTTCTGAAATACTTAGAACTTTTGTTCTTCATTGCCATGAGTGAAAAAGATGAATACAAGTCAAGCAAGAACGTGAATTTCAGCAGCAAAAGACATATTTGATCCGCCAAGTTATATGCAACCGTAAGCAGGATTCAAACTTGGGTCCTTACTGAGGCTTTGTACCAGTGGAAGATCAGTTAAACTAAACTTTCAGGTTTTACCACTACTTTTATCCATTCCTCAAAGAAACATTTTACGATAAGATTCGTAATATATAGTAACTTCCATCTCTGGCTACCAACATGAAAAATCTACAAAGAATAACTACTGAAAACTAGTCTAAAGATCTTTCAACTATCCTTTAGCTATTAGAAAGAACATGCAAACTCAAAATGTAAAAATAAAAAATATGTTGTTTAAGCATTATAGGAGATGAAACAACAGAGAGGACGGACAAAGAAATAGATCACCCAGGTGGTATTCTAACGACTATTAACACTGCTCTCACCAACTACACATTCTATGCCAAAAGTATCTATCAAGAACTCAACCGATGCAGTGGTGCTATATCAAAAACCCTTAGCAAGATAGTGTAAATGGGTACGAGTGTATGCCTGTTGGTGAATACTATGACCTCGAGTCGCTGGTTGCATCTAAACTACTTAGCAACAAGAAACTGGTCCCAGGACAAACAAGGGGATGATCTGATCTTCTCATTTTCCCCATCAAAACAACAATTGACACTAATAAAACATCTAACTAAGCAGTAAAAGTTGAACTAAGCAGAGCTCATATCACACCAAAAGATCATACAGTAACCACATGACTCATGAATCAACATACTCAAAGAACAATAAACAATCAAATAAACCAAGCTAGTTACCTTATCATCCAAAAGAACCTTAAGCTGCAAGGAACGAGTCTTCTTCTTCATATTGTACAATCTACGCCCTAACATAACAAAACCCACAAATGCTGCAGCCATGGACAAAGACCAAATAGGATTAATTTTCAACACACAATACTTCAACACCTCTATTGGAATTTTCCACCACACAAACCCTTTCTCTTCTCCTCCTCCACCACCAGATTTAACACCAGGATCAATAGAAACAGAGTTTCCTTCTCCTTCCACTGGATGAAGTAAAGATTCTTCCTTTCTCTCATCAGAGCTTATCAAATCCATGTCTTGAGCTATACTTTCACTATATTCAACAATACCCACTTCGTTTCTCTCTATACCCATCTCGTTATTCACATCATCATCCACTAACCTCTGATCATCAAGCCGATCACTGCTTGAATCAGACCATAACTCACTAAAATGCTTCGGACCATAAGGAACATCGGAGCTAGGTTCGATCCATCCTGGACTACCCGATTGAACAGACCCATCTTCATCGTTTGCCTCCAAACGAGACAAACCACTCTGGTTCTCAAGAGAGAAATGATCAAACCTAATCATACCTTGCGTGCCATCATCAATCTCCTCCAAGCTCCTCGAATTGTCATCTTCCGTGGTAGATCTCGAGCTCTGAAGTATTTCCCAGTCTTGAATCTCTCCTTCCATGTCAAAGTTAGGGGTTTTTTCGATCCAATTGAGGAAAAGAAACAAAAGGAGTCTTTGTGTTGGGGCGAAAACAGAACCGAAACGCTTCTTTCTCTGTGTGGAGATCACAGAAACACTAGGTCGTGGTGTTAACGTGGCGTGGTGTGATTGGATAGAGGATGAAGTCAAAAGAGTGGTTTCGTTGACGTGTGGGTTTATGATAACTATATGGATTGACAGTGTATGTTGTTACGGTGGGCCGAGAAGTAGAGGACCTTCAACCGCTTTTGCTAATCAGATATGCTCAACTTGAAACTGGAGGGAGAGGAAGCAAACACGTCATATAAATGCATTTTGTGAAGAACATCATAATTTATTGATACCGAACCAAATCCAATAGAATGTATTTTTACTTTTTACTATTTTACTTTTCGTTTTTTTACTTGTTTTTTCTCGTTCAAATTAGGTGATCGATGAATTGATAATTTAATTGTAATCCGCGTAATTCATATTCCTTCGGTTCTATTTTGTTGATTTTGAAGAAAAAAAAAATTGTTTCAAAAAAATTGATTTTTTAAAATTTTTATGTAATATTTATTAGTTTTTATTAATGAATTGTAAACTTTAATAAAAATAATTAAATTTTATTGGTTTAAAGTGATAGAAAATTGTAAAACACAAAATATAATATATTTAAAATCAACTTTAATATATTTACTTTTGTGTGTTTTTTTCTAACAATCAAACAAAAAAAACAGAGAAAATATTTATTTATTTTTGCTAAGAAACATAGGAAATATTTAATATTAATCGAAACCCAACTTTTTTTTCAATAAATGTTTAGCGTTAATATCATAGTTTAACAAACATTCTTTTTTATAACTCAAAATTTTAGAGTTTAGTCATTAAACCAAGATGTGGAGATTTTATAAAGGTTGAGGTAGGGAGGAGAAGAAAGTTAAGAGGCTCATGGATGGTGGCTTGCAGAGATTTGGGAGTTTTTGAGAGAGTTGATGACGTGGCAACTTGAGAACACATTTGTTAAAAGGCTGAGGTGGGTAGTGTGAGAGGCCTCAAATAACTTTTTTTTTATTAGTAAGAGATTCTGAAAAGAGGTTACCGATATCTAATGAATTGCTATCGAATGTTGAAATCTCATGAAATTTGGCTACACTACATACATACGACTATAAGGCAAGTAACAAAGACTGCTAGGGACTGACAAAGTGACAAGTGACATCTTTATGCTTAGCCTCCTTTTCCTTTCTACCATAGTTGAACATCAAGCACATTATTTCCATCTCAAAACCGGCCCAGAGAATATAATATGACACGATGCAACAACAGAACTTGGCCAGGGGAATTATACACCCCCTCCTACATACCACAAGACAGGAATTATACACCCCCTCCCACATACCACAATACAACACACATTCAGAGACCACGAGATGGTGAATTTACAAGAAATCAACATGGAACAAGATACCATATCCATATAAATCATTGACTGATGTATCTGAGTTACATGGAAGATACAAGAGACTATTTCTCTTAGGCCATTAAATTGTTGGTAGGAATATGTGCTTCAGTATGAGTTCCCTAGTTCACTTAATCACTAGTGGAAAGTTACAGCTTACATGAGGATTTCATCTCTCACCGGGAAGTTTCTCTAGACCCGGTGAGTCACATGAATATCAACACAATGAAACACATCAACACATATTTCAGAGACCTCAGATGTTGAAATTACAAGCAATCACAATGGAATATGGTACCAAATGAATCAATTAGTTTCTATCTTAAGCCAATATCAATAACTTTCACATTCTTCACATACAAATTCACAACATTCTTCACATACAAAGACTCTAATTTTCAGTTACTAAAATACCAAAACACTAAAGAAAATTAGGTTTCAATCTCCAAAAAACATCATCATCTCCAGAACCAAGGAAAAAAAAAACATTCTAAATTTGAGCCAAAAAAAACAATCAGACAAAGCACAATAACACACAAATCAAATGTTTTAGTAATCCAAATGAAGAAAAACATTGTTACATACCACAAACATAAAAATCCCAGAACTTATTACACACTTACTACATAGGTTTCTCCACAAATTACATCAAGTTTAGGAAAAAAAACTGAAATCTTAAAGAGGAAACTTAACCGGATTTAGTTGATATCGGTGTCATCGAAATCATCATCGAATTTGTTGAAGAAATCGGCGTCGGCGAGCTTGTTATCTGAGACAAGTCCTCCTTCGTTGAGTATCTCCATGGCTTCGAGGTCATCAACGTCCATGGCCATCGAAGAACCTGCATCATCCATCTCCGATAACATATCCAGCTGCATCGGCCTCATTTCTCTCTTCGTCTCTTCTTCGTTTTCTTCTTCGGGAAAGATCTAAAATGTTACAGTGACTGACTGTCGAAGTTTTGATGTTGAGGTCATTTTCTTTTAGGCCTAAATGTTGTGGCCCATCTTTATCTTCTTAGGCCCAATTGATGTGGCCCATGTTAATTTTAATCGTTCATTTTTCGTAGTGATTTTTAGCTGAATCTGTGGATTTTTTTTTTTTTTTTTAAGATACATCAGTTGAGGAATTGGCTGAAAAGTGGAACTAGAGGAATTTTTAGAATTTTTTTTTATTAATACCATGTTTATATCCTCTATTAAACAAATTTGATTAATGCAATTTTAAAAGCTACAAAAAAAAACTCAAATTATTTATATATAATTCTGTTGTCTGTAAAATTATAAAATAATATCAAGATAGAATAGTTTTCTAGTTGACGAAAAAAAATTAGGTTTCTAGTTAATAAAAATTAGAAAAAACTATCAAAGTTAAAATGTAAAATCAAAGTAATAGTTTTTTACTATTAAATTTTCATTAGTTAGGTCAAAATCAAATTTAGGATTGGGTGATTTAATCCCAGTTAATTCTGACTACAAAATGGTTAATTAATATATATAATTCAGTAGTTGATATGTTTCTGCATACATTGAAATAAATTAAACTATCACAATCGAAAGTCGTAAAATACGATTGATGGATGCGATTATTCTCTCTCGTTAATCACGAAGATAAATCTATTTGTTTCACTTTTACGGAAAGGGCAACGAGTTAATTTGTACATGGTTGTGTTAGTCATATTTAATATGGGCTGGTTTTACTCTTTTTGTTTGCCAATGAGCTAGTTTTCCATTTGTTACAAATTTTTTTTTTTTTTTTCTGCTAAGAATGTAAATATTTCATTGAAAAATGAAAAAGGTTTAGGAGATACAATTAAGTAAATCCTACAATTTTGGTCTCATGGCAAAAAAAGGATAAAAAACATGGAAGCAAAGAACAATCAGTCCATCGACATCAACAAAAGAAATTACTCTTTTGGAATCAATGAAGTGATAAACCGATTCTAAATATTAACTTAAAAGACACCTTAAGGAACAAGAAACGAGCTACCAAACGGCAAAGACCGAATCAACAAAAAACCTAGCGATGGAAGCCTTTCAACGGAAGTCCGAGAAAACTGAGCCGTCAACGGCACACCCTAAGGCGAACCTAAATATTATAATTACACACCCTAAAAGGCGAACCTAAATATTTTCCGGGAAAAAAAACATTGACGAATAAGATTAATAGAGCAGTAGCACACAATATCTTTAGAGGGATCCCATCTTTTGATTAAGATATTCGATAGCATGTTTACAAATAAAAGTAATGTTTTTATAATGTCTCTCCAAATATGTGGTCTTCTCGTGATTAATTCTATGAAACTATTAAGTTCATGGGTAGGTAGGGTTGCTTCAAAGTAAATGACGTTCGTGGTTACTTTTTGAAAGTAATTAATGTATGTGGGATCATTTTCTGGTACCTTAGTATCTTTATGAGGACATGTATGATTCACCGAAGAAATTTAAATAACTTCTCCCATTTTTTCACCTTTTCACTAAAGAGTAAAGAGTGATATACTTTGATTCGTTCTTGTATATAATAAAGTTTGAAACAGTTCTAATCGAAAAAAAAAAATCTTCAATCAAATAGTTAGAATCTATGACGAAGTCGGACTCTAGAATAAAATTATTTAGAATCTATAGGTCAGCCAAGTTTTTTTTTAGTTTGAAGGTGAAAATGGAATTGTTTTCACATTAATCATTGGAATATTGGAAGCATATGATACATTGAATATATTTATTCGAACAAAAAGTCAAATCAACAAGGAAAAATCAAAGTCGTGAAAGTCTTACGGTTTTGTTTCTAGCTGTACGGTAACGTATAGTTATTAATTATAGCCACTAATATTGACTATGCCATTTTAGTATCATTATTGTTTTGCGCAACTTCTTTTCAACTTCAGAATCTGTAGCAACAATAAATGAATTATGAATATTACAGTTGGAGTGAGTCTTTCTAGATGGAGTATTGTTTTATCTTTGCATATAATAGTGTTATGTTATGTTCTTACACAAATTTGAACATGCGGAACAATTTTGCATCTAGATTCTTTATTTAGGTATTGATAAAGAGATACAAAGGTCCAAATTGCACTTTTAGAGACGTCAAAAACTTGGTAAAATCTCTTCTTTCTGACTTCTAAAATACCAAAATTACCCATAAGAACTCATGTATGTACGGAATTACCATTTATGATACTGACAACGATATCACGGGCTCCAACGAAATTGTGATCTCTTTTGTGCGAATCTTATCTTTCTTATTAGTAAAATATTAGGATACACGTCGAATCTTGCGGTGTGGCAACGTGGTACGTATCTCCAAAGTTGTTCGTTCGGTTATCTAAATAATGTTGAATCAAATAAACATTGCATGTAATGACAAGAAGATTCCTGTTCGGTTGGTTCAAAGTTTGTAAAACGCCAAGTTCTGCTGCAACTTTCCAGCATTGAAAATTCCAATAATATATGACAACACAGAATTATTTCTATAAATCATTATAAAATTTTCGTGAAGACATGTTAGGGAAATACGGAGAAAGAGGGGGTGGTTGAGGCTCACACATGAACCAAGCCGTTGTCATCTCGATTATTTTCTTCCGAGTAGATAATGATTATCAATTTAGATTAAATTTTTTTAAGAAATGAAAAGTGAGCATTTTAAATTTTTTTATCTTTGATTTGTTAATGATGATGAATTGTAAAATTTAAGAATAATTACTATTGCTTTAGGGTAAAAAATTGTTAATCACAAAAAGTGATGCATTTATAATCAGATTTTTGTAATTTTGTTTTATTATGTGAAAACTGAAAAGTTTAATACGATTAGACTAATTACAAACAGATATATTACTTTCTTTTTTTAGTTTGACAAGTTTTTAGTTTGTTGTTGTATAAGTAATATGGTCACACTAGCTAATTTTTTTTTTTCGTCGATCACACATTCACACTAGCTAATTAAACAGTTACATGACTCACCTATAGCAAAGTACATGTAGCCTGTTAAATGATTAGTATAAGTTAAGTTTATAAAACAAGTGACTCGCCTGTCGCCAAAAGTTCAAAAACATATTTAACCCAAACGTGTAATGATAATCATAACCTAGTAATACTAAAGAAAATGTTACAATTAGAAAAAATATTAAAATGGTCAAGACTATTTAATTATTTAACGTTCAAATGTTTGGAATTATTTATTAATTATTTCATCTGTTGAGTATATTCATTGAGAATAGAAGCAACAAATATTAAATTCTAAAAAATAATAAAGTAAGATACACAGAATAAAATTTAGGAAAGCAATAAATAACCGAGTAGAAATCATAAAGCAATTGAAACTGCAAAATCAAAACAGTCAAATATATTCTTCAAAATGTTGAAATGTGTGTACCTAATTATGTAAAATTTCCATGCAATTTGTTTCCGAGTACCGGAGCCATCTGGTCAACTTTTTCATTTAGTGTGTATCTATCAAATCAAAGTGCTGGCCATTAAGTTCCTTAAAACTTGTAAAAGAGATTGAAAAAAAAAAAAAAATACAAATAAATATACTAATTGATTGGCTTCTTCACCTTTTGATATTTAAAAATGCCAATTTTTTAATTTGGAGGTAAAGACAAAATATCTTCTTTCCAACTTGTAGGAGCTGCCTCATCACTCATGTCATGCTTCCATCTTTTTGAAAAGCACCCAAATACCCTGACTTTTTTTACATATGTACGAAGTTGCCATTTAGTGGTATCGACAACATTATCACGAGTTCCAACTTTCAAGTAATTCGCGATCTACTTTGTGAATCCATTTGTTAATATAATAACTGTGATACTCCGAATCTTTAGTTGCGGCAACAAGGTACGTACGAATCTCCAAAATCGTTGAGTTTAAATAACACTAATATAATAAACACATTATTTCATGTGGTGGACAAATGAAATTAGAGATTCGTGAATAGGTTGGTTGAAAGTTTGTAAAAACACACTTTTTCAAAATAAAATAAAACAGAGTTTGTAAAAACACACTTTATCAAATTAAAACAAAAAAGAGTTTGTAAAAGCACCTACTTCTGCTGAAACTTCAAACTTGCAAGCATCTAAAAGTCTAATTAGTGATGTAAGACATAGAAATTATTTCCATAAATTATTATTTATTTGCATCAGACATGAAAGATTGTCATTTCTGATTATTATGCTTGAGTAAATGGTTCAACTTCGTTTTACCAAATTGTTAATGCTTCTAGAAAGCAATACTTCGAGTTATTTATATCTATTGCGTCAATGCAAGGTTTGTTTTAGACTTTTTAGCTATTTAAAGCAATAAGTATGAACTAATATCAAAAAAGTATGAGCTATATCAAAAGTCCAAACTTAAAAACGGTCAGGCTTTTACTTAGTCCATGCTTCACATTCCTAATTGCTTATCTAGAATGCAGCAAATAATGATCATAAAATTTGAAAAAAGCGTTATAGAAAAAACTCCAAAGAGAACACAAATGACCACATAGATATTATCATCACAACCCCATGAAACTGTACATCTAAAACATTACTGAAATGCAAAAAAATATCCAAAACAATATTTAAGTATCACAAAACATCATTTAAAATAATACTCTAGAAAATAGAGAATAAAAGTAAAAATCCAAATCAAACCGGAGTAGGTGTAGTATTAGCACCAGAAGGAGAAGGAGATCGTGGCTCAACTCTCCTAAGCTGAATGGCTTTGTGAGACTCATCATCATCAAAGTACATATAAGCAAAACCACCGTGCCTGGTCATATCCATACCGGCCATCTCATCCTCGGACGATATCCGCAACAATTTCATTTTCTTGAGGATGAAGAAAAGTGTCCCCATGGTCGCACTTACCCAACCCGTGATCACAATGATCTGAATCAGCTGAGCTCCAAGTAGTTTTCCTCCACCGCCCATAAACAAACCGTGTGGCCTTCCGGGTTTGTTGCCGTAAATCTGGTTCAAGTACTTTTCTTGAGCGAAGAGAGCCGTGAATATTAGTCCCCACGCACCGCAACCACCGTGTAGTTGTGCTGCCTCAAGAGGGTCGTCGTATTTGAGCTTCTCAGCGAGCTTGTTGCATCCGAGGAGGACTAGGGCCGCCACGAACCCGCAGATGATCGCAGCCCATGGCTCAACGACAGAGCAGCCACCAGTTATGGCTGCAAACCCTCCGAGGAGGCCGTTGCATACATCAGTGACGTTCCAATGTCCCGAGAGTAGACGTTTCCCAAATAGGGTTGTCAGCGCCGCGGTGCAGCCAGCTAACGTTGTTGTGACAGCTGTCCGTCCGACCGCGCTCCACTGGCCGTTGTATGTGCCTGTCTCGTACGTGACTAGGATCTTGTTGAAGGAACCGGGGTTAAATCCGTACCATCCAAACCAGAGGAGGAATGTTCCAAGGACAACAAGTGACGCCGAGTGGCCACGAAGAGCGATGGCACGGCCTCCGTTATCGAACCGGCCAAGTCGTGGACCTTCGATGAGCGCACCCCAGAGTCCAGCGATACCTCCGACCATATGAACAACACCGGACCCAGCGAAATCTATCGCTCCGGTGCTGAAAAGCAAATCTCCATCGGTACGGAACGGGCTGGCCCATCCATCAACTGACCAGAACCAGTGAGAGACGACCGGGTAAACAAACCCGGTTAAGAAAGAGGAATAGATTAGGTAAGCCACGAACTGTGTCCGTTCAGCGATCGAGCCACTTGTGATTCCAGCCGCAGCGATTGCAAAGGCCCATTGGTAGAGAAAGTTGGAGTAGTCAGCAGAGGCCGTGGGGATGTCTTTGAGACCAAAGTAGTGTTTACCGATGAAACCATTGGACGGAGATCCAAAGGCAAAGGCGTAGCCAAACAGATAATAGAAGAGACCACCGGCTGCAGCGTCAAGGACGTTGGTAAGCATGATGTTCATAGTATTCTTGGCTCTCACGGAACCGGCACAGAGCATAGCGAAGCCAAGCTGCATAGAGAAGACAAGGTAGGCGGAGAAGAGAAGGTAAGTGTTGTCTATAGCGAAAGCGGTGTCGATAAATTTGTTGTTGACGTCGCCTAACTGGCCACAGATGTAGTTGGCCGCCGCCGTGGCATTAGGACCCAACAGGACAGCGAGATCGGTGGCCGAGCAAGACATGTTGAGAGTTTAGAGAAGAAGATGAAACAGAGAGGCTGAGAAAGAAAGTGTTTTGTTTCTCTGTTTATATAAAAGAAGGAAGCTAAAGGCCTAGGGTTGACTTTTCAATCCTGACGAAAAATATTCGTAACGCATAATACAAAGTCTTTAAGTTTTGTTTATTAGTACATACATGTGAATAAAAAATAAATAAGGAATGTAAATGTATCAGGCTTCAGCTAATATATCGGTGAAGATAAGATCTGTGTGTTCAGAAAAAAATATTCTATCACATCCAAATGTATAAGTGAATAACAGAAAAATAAAATGTAAAAATATTCTATCACATCCATATAGTTGTTGGAAATGGCAGCGAAATTTCGAATTTCTTCTTCTTCGTTTAGCCACAGGGCTAGTGATTCCTCAACTTCATCATCTTCTTCATATTCATCATTGCTTGCTTTACCTCAATTCTTTTGTCCACCATCACCATTAGGATTCCCAGAATTCAAGCTTCATGCCAAATTAGGTACTCTTATATCTTTTATTTGTTTGTAGATGTAAATTTTGTTAATCTTTGGTTATTGCATAAGGTGGAGGAGATGGAGAAGTGAAGCCTAAAGATAAGAAAAAGTTTATAACCAAAGAGGAAGAACCTGAACAGTAAGTTAATCTTAATTCTCAATTTTCATCATGAGATTGTAGAAAATAACAGAAACTCATAGAATGGTAATGTAATTTTGCAAAATCACAGAAAAACAAACCTAGGAAATTGATGAAAACATGGAAAATTACAAAACGATATGTAGGTTACCAATTTAATACAAAAATTTTAGTCTCCATTGCAGAATTTAAGTAGTTTTTTTTTTTGTATGTGTCAATGACATGTAGACTGGTGGTTTGTGACATTGTGTTAGTATTGTATCAATATCCAGACTCAAATCCGTGTTAGCAAAAGAATAAAAATATTTGGGTTGTAGTTTAGTCAAAAGAACTAAACTCTTTTAAAATAGAAAAAGAACTTAAATTCTTGCATGTTCATTTTTCATAAACATGCAATTGTGATTGAAGAAATGGTTATGGATGAGGATTGCATTGGAATTTTGTAGGTATTGGCAAAGCGTTGGAGAAAGAGAAGGAGAGAATCCGATGAAGACGCCTCTTCCTTACATTATCATATTCGGTATGTCAACTCCATTCGTCATCTTAGCCATTGCTTTTGCCAATGGTTGGATCAAAGTTCCCATTCGTTGAGCCTTTCTTTTTGTTTTTTCTTCACTTGTTTAAGGCTGAATCTTAAACATGTTTCTTATACTCTTCTTCTTCGGCTGTAAAAAAGAACAAATTAATAGAATGCTATCACTATATTATATGGTGCTTTGCTATACTACATGTCTTCATTACAAGCAAATGTATAAACAAATATTAGTCATCTCTTCATCATTAGTGATATGTTTGGTCTTGTCAAGAAGAATGAGAATTAGAGACAACACAAAGTAGTGACATAGAGCCTAGTTGGCACATTAAGCAGAGACTTGAAATCATCTAGAAGACTTTTCAAATTACAGCCTGACGAAAAATATTCGTAACGCAAATTGCAAAGTCTTTAAGTTTTTGTTTGTAAGTACATGTGAATAGAAAATAAATAAGAATAATAATAATAAAAAGGAATGTAAAAAATGTATCAGCTAATATATCGGTGAAGATAAGATATGTGTGTTCTTAAAAAAGTATTCTATCACATCCAAATATATAAGTGAATAACAGAAAAATATATATAGTATTGAGACTGAAATTCCTTGTTTTTATTGTTTTCTTGGTTAGGCGAAATTTCTTACTATCTCTTTTGAACATTAAAAAGTGTCAATTTGACAAGATATTCTTTTGTTTTCAAAAGTAAGTCTTAGATTTGAGTATTAATATATTATAAATTACGTACTTACAAAACTATGTTTGCATTTAGCATATTTCGAATTCATTTATAAGATATTAATTGATAATTTCTGTGATATCTCAACCAGGTTGTTGTTGGTATATCTTAATTGACTAATTGAGAGTGAGCATAATATCCACATACCACATGCTATAAAGTTAATGTTTCTTTTCCGTTAAATTATCTTTTCTATTTATATAATATAAAATTTTCACAAAGTAGTTTTCCTAAAACATGTTTGGAAATTCATCAAGTTAAAAAGTAACTATATGATAGAACCAAGCATAAAAAATTGATCAAGAGATATTTAGATTCCAAGATTGGGGAATAGAGGCAACAATGTACAGTTTACTTTTGGTCTTGATGAAGGCGTCAACGAGCATATAGTACTCTTGATTTCCAAGCTAGATGCAGTTGATCTACCGCGATTTGTGATGGGGCTTGAATTACAAATTTATTCACCCTTATAGCAGATCTTTCATCGAGTAAATATCAAAATATTTGCGGACAACTGAATCCGATAAAGGCTTATGTGAATATTGCAAGTGAACATGACAATGTTCTTGTTCAATCCGATCAAAGTGTAGACATCAATTTTATTGAGTTTAATTTATAAATGACGAGGGTCATAAGACATCTTAACTCAAAGGATTTGGAGACTAAGCTCAAGTTTCGGGATTGAAGAACTTATTTGATGAGAGGCTTCTCTTTTGGTGAATTCAATACCAATGGCATGAGCATATTGAAGGGATGCTCTTTCACGACTCTTTAAAATATCTTAAAAAGTAGATATGAAAAAGAAGAAATTGAGAGAAAAGTCATATAGAGAGAAGAAAATTAGAAGTATATACAAAAAAAATCGATAAAAACTGTAAAGAAATCGAAGAGGATATAAAATTTCTCGACGTCGACGAACTAAAACTCTATCGATACCGAAAATTAGTCTTTGAAGTGGTATTTCAATAATATTGCATGAAAGTGTTTTACCAGTATCATCACTAAAAACAATAAGTGTATGTTTTTAAAAATATATACTATACCTTTTTTTTTCTTTATATCATCGATGTCGAGATATATCTCGATTCTTAGGTTGTTAACTCTACAAAACAAATATTCGTAATTAAATTCTAGCGAAAAAAAATCCACAAAAAATGGAACTTTAATCGCTTGACCAAAAATATTTCTCCATACAAACTAAATAATTCGTACACATGTTTTACTATATTTAATCAGACATCTAGTTAATGATACTGCAGAATTTTTTTTACAAATTCATGAAACTGATTACTTTAAAATTTAGAAGAAGCTGATTTAAACATGTTATTTTCTGTATATAAATATTGGGTATTAATATTCTCTATATATATACTATTAGAAAGTTACTTTAATTTGCCCCAAAAAAAAGTTGCTTTAACTACACCTGATTATTATAAAACAGACGCAATAAGAACCAAAATGAACTAAAGTTGATTCCGACATTTGTAGTTAGTAAGCAAATATTGACCAGGGAATCTGCATCTCCGGGTTTGGACTTTTCCAAATAAATAATTAGGATTCATGAAAAAATGATAATAACACGCAAGAAAAATTATATAATCGAGCATAATAAGACCCACTGGTATATTCTTTTTAATACTTTTGAGTTTTAGTTCACACGAAAACTTATTATCAATTGTTGACGGGCCTTTATCGAAAGTTTTAAAAGCATCTATCTACACACTTTATATTTTTCATATGTGATCTATATAAGCTGGTGGTTAAGAATATTCCAGGTCAGGTTGACCTGTTCACTTCATTTAGGTCACTCGGGTAAATATCTTTTCTCTGAATTTTTTTACCGGTTTGACAAATCATACACTTCTAACTGAAAACCAAGATTATATACCAATTTTGTAATGTTTGGATTATTCGAATGATGGTAAAACTTTGAAGTGCTACAAAAGTCAACGCTAGAGAGACTAGGTGGTCTGGTAAACTTTTTTTCTAGGATTGACTCAGGTTACTTGCAAGCGTTGATTAAGAAATCACTCTTTTCATAAGTCTATGTTAACTATTTACTATGACCGTGGTATTGTTGTTACGTGTTACTTAATGATGAAGAGGTGCCAAATCACTTCCAACAATTATACTAATGTTTTTTTCAAAACATTAGTTAGTTTATGTGGATACACAACTTTTTTTCCCTAAACTTTTTGTTTCGATTGATGATCATTAGCAAACTAGTACTATTATTTCAAAGTTATAATGTAGCAAGAATTTAAATAGTATAATTTACTCTCATAATTCTCCCCCTTCAGTTGCATTAAACTATAGTGATAGCGTTGCTTCCACGGCTTTGGTTTTCAACTCTTGTTTTCAGTTCTCACATAGTAGATATTGAATTCTCGAGATATAGGGCCGGGTTTTTGAGTTGTCTTATGGCTCTTATACCATACTAAAGTTATACCACAAAGGTTTGCTTTCATTGTTAATCATCAAACTTATATATACAGCCCTAAGATCTCATCTATACAATATTCGAGATTATGGAAGAGTAACATAACTACAAAACTAATGAGATATGAAAACTATTCAACATTCGGAGAAGCTTCTAAAAGATATATTCACGCCAAAAATTTCCAACAAGGAATGATTTGGGTCATCTCCAGGTAACCGAATTGACATTTCTACGAAAAATAAATTAAACTCGTTAGTAGATTAAAAGTTCGTCCCAAATAATATTCCTATTGGTTTTGATTTCAACTATTTATTTTTACTAATGATTTAAGACATGAATCCTACTATATTATTTGGGAAGTACATTTTAAATGTAACCTTAATTTTTGTAAGTAATTACATAGGTATGCCATTAGAAATAAAATTTTAAAGAGTAAATTAATTTATCTCTTTAAGGATTAAAAAGTCAAATACTAATTTAATTAATTAAATTAATTAAAAAACGAAATACATTATTAATTTCCAAAAATAATAGCCAATCAAAATCAACTTATAAGATTTGATATCTAAATTTTAATTAATTTAATTTAAACTATAAAATATAAATGTATTAGAGAATGATACAATTTGCAAAACTTTTATATATAAAAAATAATTCTAAAATTTTAAAAATTACTACTTTAAAAAACAATCATGGGCCGGGTAAAGAAATTACAGAACGTGTTTTATTTTGGAATTGGGTTATATGGTGGATGTATTTGAATCAATATTTATAAAATTTTAAAATATTATTAATATGCTATTTTAATAGGGGTCAAAACTTCAGTTTTTTTAACAATTGTCTCATGAATTCAGTATTTAATAACAATTATAAACTGTAAAATATAAATATTTTGTAAAAATAAAATTTACAAGTTTTAATATATATTACTTTTAAAAATAAATCGTCCAAGTTAAAATAAAATTTGCAAGTTTTAATATATATTAGTTAAAATCTAGTTTCGTTTTAAAAAGAAAAACATAAACTCTTGATATAGATTTGGAATTGTTTTGTTGTGAAATACCAACTCCGAAACTCCAAGTTACGTTTTATATATATAACTGATGAACAAAATAAATATATAATCTTTAAAACAATAAATTTTATGATTTGACTTATAAATATTGTACTTTATTTTAAGAAAAGTAAACTTAATGTCAAGATCAGACACTAAATCATGGAAAATTATTTTGAAATTGTGTGACATCATGGATTACCACATAAAAATAAAGTTTTAGATCCTAGACCGCCTTGCTAGCTAGAAAGGAAAAAAAATTGTTCATAACTTATAATTTAGTTTTCTTTTTTAATTTGGAATAACACAAGAAAAATCAACAACCCAATTTTTTTTCTTTCTTTCTGTGGTCTGTATTTTGATGTGCTTTTAAAAACATTTTTTTTATCATTTTAACTATTTCTATGAACACTGTTTGTTTGTTTAACACGAAAAGGCTAATTTTCAGAAGAAAATTAAATATACCAAATTGCCTAAAGAATTGAATCTAATATGCAATCAAATAATCATGATATAAATCCTCTTGAAAATGATAACTTCTTCGATCATCGAAGTACGAGTTGACGAGGATATCTTTATTTCTAACAGCATATTGTATAAATTAACTTAGAGTTTTATTTTCTTGGCATAATTGTGGAGTCGTCATTTTGTAGTTTGATTATTCATACTAATACTGCTGTTATGTGTTAGTTGTAATTGTTTTTTTTTAAAATCCATCCGTTTTGAGCTGTCTCCTTGTTATATATATACATATATATAATATTTTTAAATTATATATAATAACTCTGTTAATATGTTTATTCACTTTATTTAGCTTTAGCTCTTTGTAAATATTAGCGAATTTTATTTTTAGAGTTTGGATCATAGATTAGGATTTTTCGAATGCATATATATTCTCATGAAACCCGTAACCACTTGTTTTTCGAATGCTCATTCTCCTGAGACGTAATTTTACATATATAAGTTCTACCTTCTCTCAGTACCGTTTTGGGACAAAATCCATAAGCGACTTTTAATTGCTTGGCAAATACAAATTTATGAGATTTGGAGAGGGAGAACGGAAACGTTCACAATGGCCATCTACTTAATTAATTGTTGATTTTATTTGGGTGTGAAGCAAAGCTTCAACTATGAAGAGACGATGATATCAAAATGAGGATCAAAAACCTTTCAAGCTTTTTTAAAAAAAAAATTAGGATTGATATTGGAAGGATCAAGTGTGGATGTTGGTTATATTTAGATAACATTGTCTAACTTACATAATTAGTTTAACTACAGACAAATTTATGATTAGGTTAATTGGTTCATTGTGACCAAAAAGGAGCAAAATTTGTAAACACTTTTTTTTTTTTAAGTTTTTGAATTTAATAGAAAAATATTTTAACATTTAAGATGAATGAGTCATACGCTAAATATATGCCAAAATATTTACACGAATAACCAATTTAAAATGAAATACAATATTGGTATCTCAATCGATACACCAAACTAATTAACCACCGAAAAGGATTTTTCTTTAAAATCACGAGTTAATACAAATGCCGGTGGAAGATTGAAGAATCCCTATAACGTACGAGACAAAATCTTAAAATTCCTTATGAACCCAAAAGATTCAACAAATTGTTATTTAATGATCTTACCATTTATCAGATCAATCTACGTTTTATTTCAGTGAAATATAAGAAAACTAGAAAGAAAGAATAGATAAGACAAAAAAAAGGTAGCCAATAAAATCAACGTAAAAGAAGTTGACCTTTTTTTTTTTTTTTTTTTTGAGCAAATACAGAAGTTGACCTAAAAATGCTTACATAAGGGTGGAATAAAATCACCTGTGAATGACGAGAAGTAGAAATAATATTCTAATTCTCTTTTTTAAATTAGAAAAAATAGAAATTCAACGTTCTACTATTAGAATCTTTTGCTTCCAAAGTGAGTTATCGCTTATAGATAAAGAATCAATTATGTCTTATAGAAAAGAAAAATAAACCAATCACTCAAATGGTTGATTTTAAATTTCGTCACGTATATATACAAAATCTGCCTACATGCAAATGCAAAGCTAAGATTTTGAAACTTTCGCAATTTTGTTGTACAAGTACAATTGCCTTTCTCTATACTAAACTAATAGTATTACATTTACGTACACTAACAATCTTTATTCTTATATTTTAACGGTCTTCCGCCAAAAAAAAAATGCTTTTTAGATTGTCATTTTTTTATTTTATTTTTTTTTGCAATTTTATTATCCATCTCCAAAACAAATATGTAAACATCATTACAAAATGATATACAACATATTTCTATTCTAGAATCCTCTTTGAGTCTTTCTGGACAACGTAGGTTCGAATCCTACTTGGGGAGATTTGCCGTGGTTAAAATAGAAAAAACAATTGTTGGTGATAGAAAATTTTGTGGTTAAGTGCCATCTCGTTAATCAAGATGACATGATTTTTAGCCATCCATAACAGATTGCCAATAGATTAGCAACGGTATATCCATAGCTATAAGGTAAGCAAATTACTAAAAAATATTTGGTCACATAATTCAGTTGACTAAGACTAAGCAACAAAAGTCCGTTAACTATTTTTGAAGTTACAGCTATAGACAAATTTAACTTGAAAAGTTGTCCACATACACATACAGGTACGAAAATTTTCTATATATGTTAACGATAGCCAGTTAGCCACAATACTCAATTATTGTAGTAATTGAGAACTGGTTTAATCAAAATTAACAATCTATGTGATTTTGGTTTATTCGATTGTAAGAAAAAAACCGCCTCCCTATATAAGAGGGTCTTTTGTAAACGTTCTCACTAAAAGGCTTGTTTTTGCAACGTACGTATGTCAAAATACGGATGTCAAATGGACTGTCCATGTTCAAATGGATAGCCCCATTTTTTGGACATTATTGGGTTAAGCCCAAATAGGACCAACCCCAAAAAAAACTATAATAAATTAGACAATTCATGGATCTAAATAATACATGATATCACGAACACATTTATTCAAAACTCCATACTTAAATCTTAAGTGTTTCACACAATGATACAATGACATAACTTCAATACTTCATAAACTAAACATAAGTTAAATACTTCAGTTTAATATTAAAAACCATGGGCTGCCCATGGTTTTTAGACCCAAATGACAACTCTACGTCAAAGTTCTTTAACATCAATAATCTTAAGATCAACAAGTTCCAATTGAACATTAAACCCTTAAAAGCATCAGAGAATTAAACCAATAGGAGTTGAAAGAGAAAGACAAAAGCAAAAAAGGAGAAAAAGACTTATATAAATTGGAGCCATTGAAGGGAAAGACCAATTCCTCTTTAATTTCTCAAGAACCAACGACAAAGACAAAATAAAACAAATACATTTATTTACAATCTTTCAGCCTTTCAGGTGATAGACTAACATATATAAATCAATAACCTTCATGGAAGTTATAATTTTGATTATCAAAAAGATATCTGCTTCTTGACAACTGTGAAGTAGGTGAGGAGGTAAAAGATAGATAAGTTGTGACCCTAACCTTTAGAGAAAACAAACACAAGTCTTAGTGGCCAACTTTCCTAATGGTAGATTGCAAGTTGTGCGGATTTGTCTCTAGGCTAGATATCTTCTTCATGTAGAAGATAATGAATGGGTTAATATAAATATTATATGTTTAACCAGGAAAGCTATAGAATTGCACTATGATATGGTTCATTTCGATTAGACATCATAGAAAGGTAAGGATGCAGAAAGATAAATAACAGTAGAGTCCATACTTGAACAAGAAAATGAGTTTGTGTTAGTCCATATATTTCTTTTTCTTCGTTTTCTTCTCCAACAAGGCATTTGTGCTGTCTCGACCACAAGGAACCTCGCTTACAACAGTTTCACGGCTTCTGCAATCTCAGCTGAGCTAAGCTTGATAAACTGTTCATGGGGCTAGCTAGAAAGACCCAACCCTTCACTTTTAAGCCAAACTCCAACAAAGCTTCTTCAGCTAACTTTCTAAGATGTAATGTAAGCTAAATAAATAGTAAATACTAATGCAGAATTCCAAACTTTAGGGATTCCAGCAGAAAATCTGTTCATAGTTATCGACAGTGATCCCCTCTCCGAGGAGCGGTGGTTACCGAAGCTTCTCCAACTTTCTATCTTTGCCCCCTTTGTTTACTAAGCTCTTTAAAGTTCAATTATACAGTTTCAGGGGTGTTATCCAAGTCTCAGCCTCCCTTGTGGAGCATTTTATCAAAGGCAAGTATGCGTCATTCGCTCGTGCCGTTTATGACCAATCACTGGTTGAGGATTTCGCGGAGTACGCCTCCATGGACGAATCCAATATGGCTTCAACAGAATTTTCAAACTTTGCAAGCTTCTTCAAGTCTAGCACATCTTTGGAAAACTCATGGAGCTTTTATCCTATGTCCCTTTGTGTAATCTCAATTTCAGTTTGTATGAACCCTCCTCCTTTAAGGTTTTAGTTTAATGCAAGGTTGTTTGACAACAAAAAAAGTTATCGACCATGGAATCCGTAATACTTGCTCCTTCGTAGGTATCTGTCAAGGTTTCAAGATCAACTCTAATTGTGGTTTCGAGACACGCTTTGTCGATAGTTACAATAGTTTTTCTACCGGTTTTGTTCACCTTGGCTAGTCCATGTCGATATAATTAAGCGTTACTCTAAAAAGTATAAAACGAGAAATTTCGGCAAATAACTTTAGGGCTGCGATGGTATGACTATTTTAGTTTTTCAGTGACTACTAGTTGATATAGTACATGAACACAATGATGCACTACCGATAAGCATATAAATTATGAGTTAGAAGTTCATAGATAAAAGCAGCTACAACCAAAAATTGATAATGATTAGAAATACATTACTAGGCCACTCTGAATGAAAATATATCTATAAGGGATATGATAGGTTGAATCGTTAGGGTAATCTTTCCCTGAGACCTTATGATACCATACATTGTAAGGTATGATGTTTTCTGGTGATATAGCATCAGGAATCACTCCACAATCTTATGAACAAACGGTGATCAAAAACTGATCAATAAGCTTTAGCGGAAGATGGAAACGAAGATAGAGGTGGTGGTAAAGCTTGATTGACTCTCTCAATCGGTGGGCTTGATTGACTCTCGCAATCCGTGGAGAACTAGACTTGTTTGAATCACATAAACAATCCTAATTCTATAATCTCACAAATGAAACTTAAAGAGAAACTTTAAACAAAGACACTCTTTGAATAAAATGAATCTCACAAATGAAACTTAAAGAGAAACTTTAAACAAAGACACTCTTTGAATCAAATGAATCTCACAAATGAAACTTAAAGAGAAACTTTAAACAAAGACACTCTTTGAATAAAAACAAACTTGTATATTTCTTAGATGATTGAAAGGTGATCTTTACAATAGAACAAGACGGGCTTATATAGGCTTTTTTCTAACGGTCTAAAACACAAAAAGAAGAAAGAAAGTGCACAAAATAAAGATGCACAAGATATTATAGCCGTTAGGCTTAATTGCTTGAATCTTGGCCGAATAAGGAAATATGATTGACTCCTTATATCTCGAAATCTTCTTGATATTTCCATGTGAGAGAAGCCTCTGGTCCATGTAGAAGCTCCTAAAGGACGTGTTCTTCATTGATTTAAAGGAATCTCTTTGTTGGAGTGCATTGAAGGCTTTGGGGTCGAGATATGGAATGTCTTGGTGTTTGAGTGCGCAAGATTGAATACACCTGATCCAATGGCTGTAAATGAAGCTTGATATGTTCTTAAGGTACGATACTCTAGTCTAGTTTGCAAGTAATCAAACCCGTCAGCTTCCAGATAAGGCAAGTGTAGGATTCCTCGGGTTTAGAAAATTAATATCTCCTAAACCAAACGTGGTTTTGACTTTATTCCAGTTGTCAGATCTCCTCTTATGTAGAAACTAGAAAAAAGTTTTCGAAAACTCTTTATTATGTCTTGTTGCTCTCAATCGCATTGGTATAACATATATATATACAACCTAGATTATGTTTCACCTAATTTGAATAAATAAATATTCTAAATAGGAAATATATATATACTTATTCATGTTTATCTATTTCTTATTCAAATTAGGAAAAACATATTCTAAATTGCATATATATACATTGTATCAATGCTATTGAGATCAACAAGACATAAGAAAGAGTTTTCCCCCAAACTCTTCTCTAGTTTCTACATCTTATGAGTCAAGAATATCTGAGAATTAACTTTGTAGGTTAACTCCTTCTGGTCAGGTCGAAATCCTCTAATACGTAGCTGTTGGTCTCCATCGGGTTCTTTGGAAATCTGCTGATTTGTAACTTTAATATCATCTTCATCTGAAAAGATTTTTGAACCAATTCCACTTCTCCGTGATTCCTTGATGAGTTAAGTTTTTGGAATAAGTTGATTTGTAGCTTAAATTCTTCGGGTTGGGCTGGTATGCTTCTTGAAAGGCACATATGTATTTGGTATGCTTAGGTTGGTTCTCTCGTGGATCTTGGTCGACTTATTGGTGCCTCCTCCATGATCCTTGGTTGATGCTGACTTGATGACCCCATCATCTGGTGAGGAAGATACTTCGTCATCAACAAATAGATTGAGTGAACATCCTTGTAGCGATCATGTGGTCGAATCAAGTAGCAACGCAAGAAGAAGACAGTTGTAATATTTCTTAATCACTAGTATTTATTTAGCTTACCTCGCATCTTAAAAGGTAGTGTAATATTATATACATGTTTAAAGCATAAGAGCAATAATCCTTCGTTTTGTGCGGGGCAAATTTTATTAACGATTCCATTATGCATCTCTAGTGGAAGACAACTAAGATAACAACATCATTCAGTCTCTAAAAGTTTCATTGATTTCTCCTTGGTTTCATATAGTTTTATGTACTTTCTATGTGCCATTTAGAAACTTCTCAACAAAGATACGACGACAACTAAGTATGTATACTCTTTTGTCTTCCTTTACGATGTTAGAAGAATCTATTGATTATCGCAAAAGAATATAGTAGAGTAGACGTGCTTTGTTGTAGTCCGGATCTTAGCTGACAGGTTTCTATAGGTAAGAAATAAATACATAACACTATCTAAAACGTGGAGAAAGCTACGTACGAAGCTTCTGGAAACTGAACTCGGTGGTCCTCTTAGTTTTATTCCATTAGAGATGCCTAGAGAATTGTTAAACAAACTTTGCTTCACACAAGAGGTAAAGGATCATTGTTTATCTTCTTTGAACATGCATGATGACCTTGAATTGCCTTCTAAGATGCAATGTAAGCTTAATATATCGTAATCACTAATGGTCTTGGAATTCTACGTACATTTGTTTTCTTGTTTTGTGGTTGATTGTTTTGATATCCACCAGATGATCAGTGATCTACATTAATGTTCATGTGACTTCACTCACTCTAATTCTTAGTTCCAAAGAAATTTCCGTACCCGGAAACATCACATATTACCACCGCATATGGCATCCTAAGATTTCAGAACTAGATTACCCAAATGATTCGACTTATGCATTGGTCACTATACCAGAGAACTACTCCTCTAAGTTTTCACCATCATCTGAAATTTTCTATCCTCAACGTAGGACATGAACCTAGAAATAATAAACATTGATGGTCTTTCTTAAAACTTTGGAAGTTCACTTTCTGAAATTCATCTCCTTCGTTTCAAAAGTTATAGTTTTACGTCTCATCTAGTAGACAGGATGATAGGAGAAGTCTCATCTAGTAGACAGGATGATAGGAGAAGTCCTTTACTTATAGACTTAGGAGGGCTATACAATTCACAGTGACATACAATCTTTGTATGGCTCCTTGAAACACTAATCCACACCCAATGGACCATATTTTTATATGTGAGTGACTAAAATCTCTCAGTGCTGCTTACTCATGCGTCACAGTAAAATGACGACACATGCAACATGAGTCTTGCTGGTTTAGTTTGTTTTAGGATATTTTAGGGGTTTTAGTATAAATAAGCTCTATATGCCTAAAGTTGTATGGAATTTTTTAGTGAATTTTCATATCTTATTATATAAAGTACGGTTTTGAAAGTTAGTAACTAACTTTTTGATATTTATAATTACTTACAATTATTTTTTTCTATATAAAAATGAAAATTTTGTTTTACACATATCAAAATCTAAAATCAATAGATTTACCACGTGTCACGATCTTATGAGTTACTAACTTTGAAAACTATGCTATGGTTTTCAAAGTTAGTAACTCACAGGGTCGTGCCACGAGTTAAATTTATCGATCTCAGATTTTGACACGTGTAAATATAATTTTCTTTTTATTTATTTAGTGTTTTGTTTTGCTCTCATCTTTTAAAACTGATGAAGTGTGTAGAACTAAAATCCATATTATTATTCTGAAATAAATAGTTAAATTTTATTACAAAATAGAATGTGTAAGAGTAGAATACGGTTAAAAGATATTTAGATCTCTGAAAAATCTCAAAAAACCTCTAAATTCAACTAAAAACCTCCAAATAGAAAATATTTTCAAATTATAAACTCATTTTTCCGTTCCCATATAAAACCTCCAACTAATTAACTTTGTCTAAATAAACATTCAATTTGTCAAATATGAGCTTGAATAGTAGTTGACTAATGGTCAAGACTATTCCGATCGGAATAGTAAACTACTATTGATGACATATATATCTTGGTTTATTTAATTTCTAAAGTGTACATAAACCCTTAAAAATAGAAAATATACTATAAAGTTCGTATTTAACAATTTTATCTTTACTATTGTAACTTAACATGTGTTAATTTTGAAAACTAAATAAACGGAAAACATGTCGTTAAAGACCGTTGGAGGTTTGATTAGAAATTAAAATAAATATTTTATTATTTAGAATTCAAATATTATAGAAAGTTATTTATTTTTTGCACCAGCCTATTAGGCGGGCCTTATCTAATTGATAAACAAAGTTGAGATTTTTCTCCTATGTGAACCACTGAAAGACATGAATGTTTATCTAATCACTAAAGTCTAATATCAACAAAAACAAAGAAACAAAAAACAAAAGATTTTTTTAGCCAAAAAAACAAAACAAAACAAAATAAAAAGTCTCAGATCTAATCAGTTTCTATCTAACCAAATTGACAGATGTTATGCTAATTAAAAGTCTCGTACAACAAAAGTACAAGACAAAAGAAGACGTACCGTTGACACATTGTATCACTTCTGTCACCTTTTCCCGACAAAGCTCGTATTATCTGTCCACTTTCATCACAGATCTACAGAGTAATTGACAACATATTTATTAGGAAAACAGTATAATATAAAACATGAGTAAAAATCTACAGATTAAATTGAAATCTGTATCGTTTACCTAACCATATCGATCGACAGTGTAATCCATTGCAGAGTTCTTTCAAGTTTTTGTTTGCTTGCTTGGTCTAACAACTAAATCAATAAAAGTAAATTAGTTTGAGACACGTATATCTGACATTTGATCGAAAATTTGATATTGTCTAGCCTGAAATAGATTCCTTTCTTCCCGTATATGTGCTGGTACAAAAGCAGATCTAACCTTCGCTTTATCTCCTCGCCTTTGGTCTAGATCTAACAACTAAATGAAAAAAATTAGATGGTTTAAGACAACTATATCTTACATTTGATCAAAAATTAAAACTGTCTTGCCTGAATCGGATTCGTTCTTCTCGTCCATGTGCGAGTAAAATGAGATCTTCATTTCCTCCATTTTCGTCTTTGGATTCTGCTTCATCGATCTTCAACAATGGATCAGAGAAGTCGTTGCCTCTTTAGGCGGCTAGGGTTTTTTCTTTACATGATGGCTATCTAAAAGGTGTGAAGTCTTTGATATGTTTGGCTCTATATATATATATATATATATGTATACAGAAGAGAAGGTGTCGTAAACCCTAGTTATCTTTTTTGTAAGAGTAGGTCAGGTGTCACAACATCATTGGACAACTAGATTTCTAACCCTTATTATTTGCTCAATATATCTTATCACAAACTCTCTTTATTTCAACAAATGCTAGATATTATTATTATTATTATTATTATTATTATTGTCTTTTTCAATTTTTTTAATCTCTTATTTAATTGGATGGTTTGGTTTTTAGAATAAAAAAATATAATTGAATTTTAATAATTTTCTAAACTATTCTAGTCTCAGAAAAAAACAACTCCGTAACAAAATAGTTGAAAATGTAAGAATTCAATTGTGAAAAGGATTTAATTGTGAATAGAATTAAGAAAAATTGTAGTAGTGAAAACAAAAATAGGTGATGATAATGTAATTGACGAAAGCTTAAAAATAGTTTTGGTGTTTGATATAATGGTTTGAATATTAAACTGTTTGGATGCATTAAATATATGTATATATATAGGGTTCATACGTATTGTTTTCTGTCGTCATATTTTTTGTGGACAAAACATACTTAACTTCATTCATATAATACCATGTGCATAGTTTAAACGAACATCAACCTCATGGTTAGATACTTCAAATATAAGTACACTAACATTCTTACAAGAGATTGATAAAGAAAATAGATAGGATAAATCGATGATATATCCATACATGGAGAACAGGATAATAGCTTGTCACAAGTCGATTGGTAAGTCTGAAGACAATTCCACGTAAAGTTTGGGAGATATTTGAATGGTCACGTTCCAAATTAAGGCATAGTGACGTTGAGGAAGATACCTTAACCTTGGTTAACACCAGCTCTAAGCGCGAATTCTAAGAAGGAAAAGGTTATGGTGTTCATATGGTTTCACAACAAAGAGGTCGGAGGCTTAGCAATAATTCTCTCTATTAAAGAGGATGGTTGGTACAAAGGTTTCTTAATTAGACACATACAAAAGATGTGATTCACTCTATTACTCGACTACAGAAAGAAAGTTATGATGGTTCGACGCCATTGTTATTGCTATCTCTTCTGTTTTATTTCCGTGCTACTATATACACTCTTGTTTCTCCTGTGATCCTCCATTTCTGAAAATTCAAAGATGAATCTCGGATATTGCGATATAACCCAAGAGATAAGAACGCATGGTTAAGCTCATGGAACAAGAGCAGTGTTTTCTGTTTTTTGGAGGGTGTCACTTGCGATGTTAAATCTTGCGAGGTGATTTTACTTGACTTTATCAACAACATTTATGAAACAAAATAGTGCTATTTTAAAACTCCAATATATTGATCAAAAATTTTTCCTCTTCATTAAAAAGATTTTCTTATCTCAAAACTCTAGCCTTTAGGCCTAAAATTTATTAGGTCAAGTTCTATAGGTTCAATCAGAAACCTAATTAATGAACTAAGATACTTGGATCTTCGCGAAAGCAACTTTAGTGGCAATATTCATGTATTATTTTCCCAATTTAAAGTCACTTATCCAATTAAACACCAACAATAATTACGTTGGATCCACGCTTCCACCTGACAAGAGATTATTCCACAACTTGGAGAAATGTGATGTGAGGTGCAAGCAAACTCATTTGTTGGCCCTTTACTTACTACCTTGTTAATGTACCCTCCATTACATTTTGTTTATTTGGAGAATAACCAATCGGAAGGACCAACAGATTTTGGGAATATAAATATCTCCATCGTCAAACCTTACTCGTAACATTTTCGATAGTCTGTCTATATATCTAAATTTCTTAATTAATTTGGAAGTGAAAGATCTTTTTTTTTACGCTATATATTTTCTCTGTGTTTTGCAGGGAGACAAAACGAACACTGCACTTGTAGAGAAGATTTATGAATCCCTGTTTTGATAGAAGAATTTGGTTTATAAGAAGTGCTAAATTGGAAGTCAGAATTCTAGAAAGTTGTAGCCATGTTAAAAACAAAAAAAAAGAAGGTTTTTTTTCTACCATCGTCCCTGTCGCAACCATCGTTACAGCCACCACAATCATCACCATAAGTCCATCACCACCGTCGTTACAACGGTATCCATTGTTCTCACCATCGTAGCCACCATCATCACGGCCGTTATCACTATCATTATTACCACTGCGGTCACTAGTCGTAATTTGTTTTTTTTTTCATTTTTTTTTTTTGTTTATTTAGTAATTCTAAGTTGTTCTATATAATAATATAATTATGTTATGTCACTAACTATGTGAACAATTCAGTAGCACAATCTGTCTTACTGTGCCACGCACTTTGGGCCAGAAGTTATGGGTCAGACCTTTAAACGCACACAAACAAATTTGATTTATGTTTAGGATTAATAACAATGTTAACGTCACGGTCAAATTGATGGTTTTCCGAATTATGAAGGACTTTGCAGTGTTGTTATTTTGAAGTTTATCTATATATTTGTTTTTGTATTTTTCCCTTATATCTTCAAATAAACTCTAATAGAAAGAAATCTAGAAAATAAAAAAGCATCTATAAAGGGAGTCAACATACACTCATATTAAAGGAAAATATCTTTCTCAGGATTTAATTTTCCAGTATTCCTATCTAAGTTTTTTTATATTAATGAATTTATTTTCATAAGATTAACCAATAGCTATGAGTTTAGAGAGTGATATCAAAGAAAGCAAACGAGTCGTTGAACCATTTGATGATGACGATTGTGCGGTTTGTTTGGAGCCGTTGGCTAATGATGCTGACGAACGAACTGTTGTTAAGCTTCGATGTAGCCACAAGTTTCACTTAGGTGAGCACCAAATATTTTTTTTAATTGGAACTTTGTTTGAGAAAACATAGATTCATTTTTTTTTCTCTTGATTAATATCCCTTTTATTCTTATTATTTGTTTTGTTATGAATCTATTATCTTAGTTTATTCTTCGATGAAATTAATTTGCTTTTTACTCTGTCTCTGTCTCCACCTTGTTTGATGTGTTCATTAACTCGAACATACATTATTGGGTCTTCAGATTATTACATCACTCCCCGAGACTTCTTGCTGTCTATATATTTTTATTTATATATCTACACAAATCTACAATAACTTTTTCATTACAATATTTTTAATTATAAAAATCATTCGCTAATAGGTTTGGTTTCTTACAGATTGTGTTGGTTCATCCTTTAACATAAAGAACAAGATGGAATGTCCATGTTGTAGACAGATTGAAAAAGGGAAATGGTTGTTCGCAGAACCTGTAGATCAACTGGAAGAAGATGATATGTCACCACTCGACATGGTAATAGATATAGACCTAAATTTTTTCCAATCGTGTGATATTTAATTTGGTTTGGAATTGATATTATTGGATGAGTAATTAACATATTGATGATTTATCGTTGGTTCAGCTAACCAATATGGTGAGTCCTTCTTTTCTTCATATTGATGATGGAATCTTCACCAATATAGCTAGTGTGTTATTTCCAAATGCTCTGAACCAAATCAGTAACAATGCCAACGTGAGCAGTAACCCATTGGGTGAGCCGCGTAACACTTTGTTGGACACAAGGATGCAACGTCAAGTCGACGAACATGTAGCCTCTACTGTCGATAGCGAACGTCGTTTACCCGACATGCTGTTTGAACTTCATGACAGGACTGGGGGAAGTGGACCAAGTGGTTATGGCCGTGAAAGAAGCGGTGGGGAAGGCGGTGAAAACAGTTGTGGTGGGGAAGCGGTGGCGGAGGAAGATCAGGTGGGGGAAGCAGCAGAAGGGGCGGAAATGATGGATAATTTGAACTTTTAGACTTGGAACCAAATAAAAAAAATGTGATCATTTAAACTTTGCTGCATTCAGTTTTTTTTTTTTTTCCAATGATGTGTTTTGTTTATCAAACTCTTTAATTTCATGGTTTTTATTCACTTTTTTTTTTTTGTTTTGGAGAACTTGACATTGAGTTTCTTTGTGCATCAGAAAGTTTTGTGACCTCTTTTTATTTTACTAGGTAATCACCTGCGTTACACTGCGGTATTTTCAGATTTTTTGTATCGTTTAATTTAAATATAATTTTTAATTATCTAATCATTTACTTATATAATAAGTAATTATTCTTAGTATTAAAGTATTTTTTTCTAACAACATTATCAACAATACATTATACACACTATTCCTAAACAATGTTCGTCTTAAACTAATTAAATAGAGGGTAATATTGGGATTATCGAAACCTAAAAATTTGATGATTAAACTTCATACATACTCTTCACCCTCGACGATTTATTATATAGATATATAACAATATGCAAACTATTCAAACTATTAACTAATCCATGACTACTATACACTCATAATTTGAGTTAAGATTACAGAAAAAAATATTTGAGTACGAGAAAACCAATAAAATAATTTTATTGAAAAACATGTAATAACAAAATAAATTTAGTATTAGTACAATTAAATATGTAAAATTAAATAATAAATACATTATTAAAAGTTGAAGAGCTTACATTAATTATTTAGTGGACACATGGCAAATGTAAAAGTGATGATGTGTCAATCATATAGAGAGAGTTGTCCAACTTTCATATATATGATTATAATATTGCAAATGTGGTTTGCATCGCGAGAACATCACGGATAGAGATATTTTGTAATCTTTATAAAGAAAAGTTTGCATTTTATGTAAAAAAACGTTGATTTTTTGTTTTAATATAATTTATCAATAAATTAAGGAAAAAAAAAAGAGAAAGAACAAAAATAGTGTACTTTTAATTCATATTAGATAGAAAGAAAATAAGATAAATGCTTTTCCATAAGTTTGACAAAGAAAACTGGAAACAAGCTTCAAATGGAAACAAATCTCTTACAATTTAATTTGTAATTTAACATTTAGTCAAATTGAAGTCCTAATAATTAATCAAATTTTGACTAAATCTTTTTATTAAGTGGGCTTTGTGTATATGACTGGATCACCTGTTTTGACGGATTTCGGCTAATTTTAGAGGCTTAACTCAAATCGGATTTGTCTATCTAAATCACAAATCAAAGCTAATATGAGTTTTTTTTTTTTGTGATTGGACACAAAAACAAATTCATAAAAATCCAAGAATCATGGTTCCCTGCTCATTAACTTACGTTTGAAGTTTTTTTTTTTATAATCTTGAACTTACAATATTCCTCTTACATCACACACACACACTTCATCACAAACGACTTATAGGTTCATAGCATAGAAACTAGTAACCAAACCTGAAAAGACAGAAAACCGAAGTCCAAAAGTAGACCATACTTAACAAAATGGAATCACCAAGTTATGGAAATAGGGCTTCCTTGGGCCACAAGCAGCAGTAGCAGCCACAACACCCAAGTTCCCACCATGTCCATTTACAACATCCATGTTCCAAAACCCGTCCCATATGGCATTGTCTTCGTTCATAGTATTAGCATCAGGTATGTTTACAGGAGAAAATCTACCTTGTAACTGCTCCTCTAATGAATTAGAGTTATAGCCAAAGGGTTTTGATGAATGTGTTATTTGATCAGGATAATAGAACACATCACCACCGCCATCGCTACTGCTACTGCTATTGTTTTCTTCGAGTAAAGAGATGATCTTTTTCATACCGAGTTGGTCGAACTGAAACAACTGCTGTTCTTGTTGCAACTCTATTTCTCTCTGTTCCTTGAAGTGTTGCCTTTTTAGGAGACGACTCTTTATCTTCTCCGCATTGTTAGTCGTAGGCTTTGCCTTTTTCTTGAAATGGGTTCTCCAATAGTTCTTGATCTCATTGTCTGTTCTTCCTGGTAAACTACGTGCAATTGTTGACCACCTATACAAAACCCTAATACTTAAGATAAAAGCCATCGACAAACCTAAAAAAACAAAAAAAAGACTTGAGGTTGTTTGTTTTCGTTTTGAGGTATTTTTACCTATTTCCCCACTTAGCGTGTAGCTCAAGTATTATACTTTCTTCATGTGGAGTGATCTGTCCTCTCTTGAGGTCTGGTCTAAGGTAATTCACCCATCTTAGTCTGCAGCTTTTGCCATTCCTTTTCAATCCTAACGATCAAAACATTCATGAATCAATCATTCATTCATTTGAAGAAAAAAAAACATATATTAAAACATGCATTACACAGAAAGTGGTGGTACCTGCGAGTTTAGAGACAGAGTTCCAACGACCTTCACCGTGAACACGGACGTATTCGATCAAAAGACGGTCTTCTTCGGCGGTCCATGGACCCTTTCTCCAAACTTCTTCCACCATTCCCCATCCTCCTCCTTTCACTCCCCACCAACTCATTCTTCTTCTGATTTTGATTTGAGGAAAAATTTGTTCTCTCTATAAGATCTACCGATCTCTTTTGCTCTTTGGCTTTGTCTTGTTATGGAAGCTCTGTGCTACTCTGTCTTAATGTCTTATGTTCTTATATATGCACTGACAAAGCTTTCTTGGGTCCACCACTTTTCTCCCTCACTATCTTTTTTGTTTTGTTTTTATGTTAAGAGAGATGGTGAGGGAGATCAAAAGAAAATGATATTATATTTTGTATGAAAATATTATTCTTATTTGATATATATAGATAGATATATAGTCTATGTTTTTAAGCATATCATCGTATCAAAAGAACCCCACTTCAAGGATGAAAAACCTATAACATATTAAGGGTATACAGTCTATGTGGATAAAAGAGGCTACTAGATCATATCAGCCTATAAATTTAAGTTGTTTAATCAATACATATATACGACAGAACAAATAAATAGGTAATATTTGCTGTCATATTCTTAGAAGAAAGAAAATGTTTTGTGTCATATGAATATAAATTTTAAATGAAAAAGGGTCTCATTGGTTTCTAAAAAGGGTATTGTAGGGGTTAAAAATGAAATGTTTAAAGGCATTGGGTAACGATTTCTAAAGCATCAAATCCAAAACTCTTTTTGCGCAACAGAGAGATTCACAAAAAAAAAGTTGAACTTAGATATGTGACACGTACAGTATCTATGGGTTCAAAGAGGCCTATATCTATATGTAGCCCCCTTAATTATAATGGTTAAAAACATAATAAAAAATTAACAACAATTGGTGGTGGTGGAGTAATACATATTAAACTAGACCAGTAACATACGTCCAAGTGTTCAGGAAATTTAGACATGCTATCGATCTTAAGTCTTTTTTTTCTTTTAATTATGTTCGTTGGATTCCACGTCAGGACTTTAGCAATAAATTATGTACTTGTTTGAAACAGTTTACGGCCTTTTAACGTCACCACAAGACAGGTGGCCTATATTATTCTCTTTACCAGTGGATAGTTTTGTAAGATTGTAGCACTATTATCACTAACTAGTACCGAGTATCATAACGCCGGTTTCCTTTCTTCTTTTAGTACCGAGTATACACGGTCGTCGAAGATACAGGACAGTACCGTCGGTTAGGAAACATTTTTCCGCAAGCGAACCGCAAATTACACATCTAAACCGAAGTCCAAAAGTCCAAGTTTGATAGCAGGGTTTTTTGTTTTTTCTGAAAACGTTTCCTGTATTGTTATCAAAAAGTTTGATGATATCATAAACATTGTTGCCACTCAATATATGAGAGATCTTTCACTTTTCACCAAACGTCTAAATTTTGAATTACGTGTATCTGATAGACAAGAAAATGAGAGAAATAAGACATATAACTCAACATTGGTGGAGAGTTTTAAAAGTTCTGAAAGAGAAAAAAGAAAGACATTCGGTTTTACTATCTTATCCTAAATTTCTCCTATCATTAGGAAAATCTATCTGCTTGATCCGGTGTATGTTATAATTTCTGTTTAATATATAAGTTTCTATACATATTTTAAAAGTGAAACATATGAAATACAATTGCAAAAAGTTTTTTTTTTTATATATTACAAATGAATAACCATGGTAGTGATTAGGTAAGATAAGTGATGATCTCTTATTTTATTTGTAGTGCAAACACCAAACATCTTGAACTGCAAAACTTTGACCCGAGGATCCATAGAACTGGACTGTAACTTTCATGCCCGGTTTAAAGCCAATATAAAACTTTTTTCACTTTTATTATCACTTCTTTACTCTTTTTCTAATCTCTATTATTTTATTGATCAGCTAATAAGCGTGTTTATTTCCCACCATAGGATTACAATGATTTGCATAAACCATATATGTGGTTGGCTATAGCTGGAACATATCCATAGCCTTTTCTTGTAGGTTGACCTTGACTACATTTGCTAATTTTTCTCTCTTTAGCAACACCAAAACAAGGTTAGTTAGATGCAGCGTAATCGGAACAAGAGACTTTTATGATAACATAATATTAACGCTTGAAGTTTGGACTAATGTTATGCATATCCTTATTACTAATTATGATTGTAGCGTACTAGTCTTACTGTGCTAACCATAGGGTTGATCTTTTTCATTGATGAATACAATAAAAATAACAGACCATTACCACGTGGTTATGACAACATTTTCTTGATCTTTTTTATTGATATTTTTGATCAACACAACTTGATATTTCCTTGATCAATTCATATGAAAAGTTTATTGAACTATATAGTATGTGAGATATACACCAAACCTAAGAAATCTATTTCTAACTTATAATAAAAAAACGTCATCTAATGGCATGGAAAAATCAGGCAGTTCTCTAGATGCTTTGTTATCTTAAAGATTTTGGAGCAATCAGTCTCAAAATGGAACAGTCCAAGTGTCTGTCTAGAACACAAACCATTGCCCAAACAAGACTAAGAATAAGACACAAAAAAAAAAAAAAAAAAAAAAAAGACTAAGACTGCCACATTACTTAGTACATTTCCATTTGAGAAAAAAGAAAAGAAAATTTGAAGATGCACATTTGTCGTTTCTTATTCGAGTTTAGCTTTTACTTATCTCCATAACACAAAAGATATACATGAATAAAGATCATAAAAAGAATACATTATCTTTTACAATTAAATAAACTACTTGATCAAACATATATAATATCACTTCAAGAAACTTTTCAGCTAAAAGAATAAATAATAATGTATGAAAACAAGAATATAATATGTGATGACGAGTCAAAATAAAACAGGAATCAGATACCATTGTAGAACTCATATTGCGGCCGTTAAATATAAATTAATTAGTTTCATGCATTCGATTTGTAATATCATTAAGCTATGAAAGTTCAAAGTATGGTAGTTTCAAAAGTTCGTTATAGATCTATGATTATTTTGTCATCAATGTACATTTCTTTGTGGTTACAAGTTCTTTGGAAAAACAATGAACTCGTTAGATATAGAAATCTAAAGGATGTGGTGAATCTGGTGGGATTTTTACCAAACAAATTGTTTTATAGATTTTTTCTTCAAAATATAAGAAAAAATAACTCGCTATAAAACAAAAGAAAATTTGATTATCTAAAACGAAACATGTGAAATGCAAGTAAAACAAACATAGGTAGATATATCTAGATGTAGCCCGTTGCATTCACAGTAAGCTAATTAAATGTTTATGAGTCTACGGTTTCTTTCTAAGTGGAAGATATATTATATATATAGTAAATATAGACCTAACTTAGATACCTATATATAGCTGAATATGTTCCACACATTTCGTTTTCAAAACCTTTTTTCGCCACTTCTTCTGTTATGCATGTATCTCTGTTGGGCCGTAGGCCAAATTCAAAAAGAGACATCATTAATGATATTATAATATTTAGTTAATTTGTTACTGTTTTCCTTCTTTAAACAACCATTCAAGATAATGCTTAGCATACGAATCTTACAAGTTGGTCGAGTTAAACGCATTATTATTAAAAATTTGTATTCTAGTAAATCTATCTTAGATACGGATAACGTCGTTTAGGGGGGAAATTGTTTTATGTGACTGTGACTGTGTCTGTGGTTAATCTATATAGCGGAAAGGAATATGATATAATTGTGAGTATCGATCGCGTCCATGTATTTAGGGAATTGCTGTTTGTTAACTCTAGTTTATTTATTCTTTCTTGGTTTTCTCTAGAAAAATGAATTAAGCACACTACACTATCATATGACAGTTGAACGAGCACATAAACAACCGAAAAAAGAGTTATCTACAATAAGTAAGAATTTGTTTTTTGACTAACATGTAACATAAATGTAACAAAATCGTAAGGTAACCGCACTTGCTATAGTGTAACGGAAGGAACAAAGGTGGTTACCAACCGCCTTGTCAATGTTACGAATTAGAAAATCAGATGGAGTAACGGTCATGTTCATGCCGATGTCAGTATATTTCTTGCCAAACTGGTAGATGGTGTCTTGGAACACAAGACAGAATAGGACAGCGTCAAAATGGTAAAGATGGAAAGAATAAAGGTGATGAAAAATGTCGTTCCTATTAGGTGATAAACCCGATTCAAGTAGGTTAGGTGTGAGGTCGGACCATTTAGGGGAAGTATATGGACAAACAAAGAATATATGATCTTTTGTTTCAGCAGATTCTCCACATAGGAGACATAACTCTAATACCAAACTCGTCGGGTTCTCCACATAATTCTCTAGAAATCGTCGATTTTCCAGTTGGGTTATTTACTTTAATCATAGGAAATTTTGTTGGAAATGACCTCATCTTCTTTCACATCTCTTTTAGGTTTGTTTTAGACAAAAAAAAAAAAAAACAGAATCAATAAGGAAAAAAAATCCAATAAGCATAATCTGGTCAAAACAAAAGTTCTAAATTAAAAGAAAATTAGGCTGAAAGTTAATAGAACTAAGATATATATAAAGTATGAGTGTGCAGAATCATTATCCATCTAAACTAGCATTTACTTTTGCATCACCGGCCTACGCTTATGTTGATTTGATTTATGTCTCTAACATAAGATCACAATCTTTATGTCCACTTAAAACGTCATCATAAATTCTTCCGGAAATAAAAACTACATTATCAGCCGAAGACGTATTTTAGAATATTTACACCAAAAGTTCAAATGTTAAGCAATTTAAATATCTCTAAATTGGGGAGCTATATGTTGTAGCTCTACTGACCATAATACAAATTCCTGGACGAGACAGGACCAAAACTATATTTCTCTTTTGGAGCGACATTATGCTTACTATAATTGTAAACAACTTTTATTTGCAAGAGAGGGAATTGTCTTTTAAAATTTGTATTTTTGTTTAAAATGAAAGTGGCGTAAACTCCATATCTAAATCATAGTTTCTTTTGGACATCATCATCAAAGTTATTGATACCAAACCGAATATGGCTGTTGAGCACTCGTCAGTCGTGACCAATCCATCTCCAGCTACCTTTTGGACTTTGACTAAACCACAAAAAAAGTTGAGGAGCTTTTGGACGGATGAGTAGGTAAGATGGTGAAGAGTTTGGACATTGGGGTCGATTCATCATGAGTTTCCACACGGTTGCACAATTAAAGTTAGTTAATATAATCTACTGATGTTGGAAATTACTTACATTCTTATTATTATTAGATGAATAACAAAAAATAACTTTCTTAAAATGTAATTTTAAAACCTTTCATACTCTCTCCATTGTGATAATAGAAAAACCCAAATCAAAGAGAAATAATAGCGTGACTTACTTTTCTTAAATTCATTTGTCAATAGTTAGACTAAGATCGCGCAACAAGATGTCATTGAAAGACTATGTCGCATTCATAGTACGTAGATGTATAAGAGCGTCAGTAAATTTATCTGTTGTCCGTAACATTTCTAATGTTTAAGATTCGCTAAGAAATGAAAACCAAAAGCTTTATCGTACAAAAACAATTGTTAACTATAACATGTAATCTATTAAGTTAGGATGGTGTGGTCGAAGAATTGTTCTTAATGAAAAATAGTCATGATGATTATTTTCTTGTTATTTTAATATCTATTTTTCTATATAAGAAAAAAATATATATTAAAATTTAATGATAAGATGTAGAAATTTGATAACAAAATCTAATATTTATATATAAATTCTTCGTTATATCATCATCCGAATTAATTTCCGGTATAATTTATATTATTTGAAACTACAATTTTACTGCCATAATATATACCAACTAGGATTTAACCCGTGGTACACCACGAGGCAAATAGTTTATTTTTATATATAATAATATTAAATTTAATTTTATGGTTTTAGTTTAGTATTAAAGTTATATAATTTTATATTAATGTGTAACTAGAAAAATTAGTGATGATAAAATAATAAAATAAATCTTTAACCTATGTTATATCAATTCAAACCTGTCTTGCTATATATCATATTAATCCAAACCCGTCCCGCTATATTTTTCGTCTCATGATATTTTATTTTTTTATAAGTTTAAATATTAGTTGTGGAATTAGTTGTGATTGTGATTTTATGCCGAAAAAGTGATGGACTTTTAATTCTATGGCATATTCAAACCAAGATAAGGAATGTGTTTAGGTGCACATATAATTGGGGTTTGCTTATTTTATGGGATCGTAAATATATTTTGGTTTGTTTCACAATGTTTGTTTTAATTAATTGTCGAAATTTAATACAAATAATTCAAATAGTTTAAATTTTAGTTGTTTTAAGATTTAGTGAATATTGTAGGTGAGATAAGGAGAACATAATTTATTATGTTTTGCGTGACATAAGTGATTTCCATATATTTCGAATCTTTTTGGTTTGTTACACAATTAATTGCCGTAAAAAAATTTAAACCATCAATTAAAAAAAAAACAAAGAATTAAAATCCAGTGGCAGCCATTGTAAATAAGTTCCAACTTCAGGATTTATTTCACAAAATAACTGCAAAAATGTATCTGTAGATTAAACTTATATTTTACAGTTAAAATCTTTACAGCCAAAGTTTCAACAGTTAAAGTCTTTACAACAAAAATCTCTATAACCAAAAATAACATTTGTTACCAATTGGTTCCGTTGTCAAAAAAAAAAACCACTAACTATTTTTCCGTTTTCGTCATTACTTATGAGTCTAGATATCAACTCTTTCCCCAAATTAGGGTTGAAGTTATTTCACTAATAGAAGCGTCGTAACCAAATTATTGTTAGTCACCCACAAAAATTATACAACAAAAGTAACGAACTTTGCACATACATACTTTCTTACTGGACACATATGCATATGAAGGAGTCGATGCTGGTCAACTTCACACGTAAGACCGAATGGAGGTGTGAAAATTCTACTTTCCCCTTTGTTGGTGTATATGCCAAGAAAGAAAAAATAATATTGACATGTGTGAGGTTTTTCTTCATTAATTTTTTATTTATTTACCTTACATTTTTGTGTTCAAAAAAATGAAGTTCATAATACTTCTAAAAAAAGGATTTATATTTTTTTCTACTTGTATCATGATTTGGATTTTAAAGCATATATAAACAAGAAAAAAAATTATGATAAGTAAAAGGGTTCTTTCCATGTTAAAATCTTTTTTCATGATGATTTGGTGGTGGTCTTGATTGTAGTAGTAGTGGTAATGATGATGGAGGTACTGGTTGCGCGCGGAGGTTGCGATCATGGTGATGGTAATGACGTGGTAGTGGTGATGGTTGTTATGGTTGCAGTGGTCGTGGTGGTAACAGCCAGGTGGTGGTTGTGGTTGTGGTTGCGGTTGGCCAGCTACGATGGTTGTGACGATGGTGATGGTGGCTGTGGTGGTAGTTGGGCAGTTGCAACAGGGATGGTGATGACAATATGGTGGTGTAGAAATAATTGTGGTAGTGGTAAAAGAAAAAAAAAAGGAAAAGTTGAAAAATTAATTTTAAAAAATGAAAAGATAAAAGAGAATTTGCGCTTCATACCATAAGATCGTAAGTCAATGGAGAAGTAGCAAACTTGTATATAAGAAAGCATCTAGAAACTTGTATATGTTAAAAATATATCATGACACATAATATCGTAGCAGAAAACATCACTATGGTCATTTAATGCGGTGAGATAATCCGGAGCTCGATGGAAATGTGTGCATTATGAAGCTTATTTGGAGAATTTGTTCAGCTAAAGACTCGCTTTGGGCTAATTGGATCCGTTTAAATCTGCTTCATGGTAGATCGTTCTGGTCACCTCGGGGGAGAAGTACGTTGGGTTCTTGGATGTGGCAGAAGATCTTGAAGTATAGAGATAAAGCCAAAAACCTTTTTAAAATGGAAGTTCACTCGGGTTTAGGTACTTCTTTTTGGTATGACAATTGGTGTTCTCTTGGGTCTTTATATGAGGTATTGGGAGCCCGAGGTTGTATTGATATGGGTATCTCTTCATCTTGGTCTGTTGCTGATGTTCTCCGGTCTCATGTGCGTCGAAGACACCGTACGGCCACTCTAAACTCTATCGAAGACGAAATTGATGCTCTCCGACAACGTCATGACCCAACATGTGACATTCCTCTCTGGAAATGCTGCAACGGTTCCTTCAAGCATAAGTTCTTCTCTCGGGACACTTGGTATGAGATTCGTGAGTCCACTCCAACGTGTGAATGGTTCAAGGGAGTATGGTTTCAAAACTCCACTTCCTAAACTCTCATTCATGTTTTGGTTAGCCATTCGAAACCGTCTAGCTACGGGGGACAGATTATTAAAGTGGAATGGCGACGCTTACAGGGGGTTGTGTGCTCTGTCAAACGGAAGTAGAAACAAGGGATCATCTTTTTTTTCTCTTGCTCTTACTCCTCTCATGCTTGGTCAGCTCTTACGAGGGATATGTTGGGTTCACGTTATACGACTCGTTGGGACTCTCTTGTTGATCTATCTACAAGTTCGGCCTTGACGCAAATTCACATGTTTGTTTTCCGATATGTGTTTCAGCTCACTACTCACAGTCTTTGGAAAGAGAGAAATGGGAGAAGGCATGGCGAGTCACCCATTCCAGCTCCTTCTCTTGCCAAAATGATCGATAAGAATATGCGGAATCGGTTGAGTACTTTGGCTACTTCAGGTTCACCCATCTACAAGAGCGGGCTACGATATTGGTTTAGCACTCATTGTCGTTAGATCTTCTATTCAGTTTGTACTTGTTCAGTTTTTAAATTTTTTGGCTAAACGATGCATTTATTGTAAAACCGTCTTTTTTTTGTGAATAAATTTTAAATTTATAAAGAAAAGAAAAAAAAATGTGTGGTAGCACAAATGCACGATGTTGATCTTCTTACTCAAATGTCTTCTATAAAATTGTGGACGCAAAGTCTCCCGCCCATTACTCTGCATATAGCAAAAACCTGACTATTGTTTCTTAATTATTTTATGAAAAAATGTCTATGCACGTTATCGTTTCAAGATAAAGATGAAGATGAAAATATTAAGTTAAAAAGGATATGAAGAAAGGAAGTGTGTATGTAAATGATATGTATAAAAAGATAAAATGGACATTCTTATAAAAGTTACACACCATATTTTTGTTAGATTAGTTTGTGAATTAAAATATTTTTATTGATTATTTATGCCTACTTTCCTAAAATTTTCTCCTTTTTTTACAATTTCTATATCACGACTTTTTCTAATAAATACTTTCGTAATATTTATCCTGAATGTGTTGCGACACACTTACGATATAAAGATATTTTATTGTTTCAAAAAAAAAAGAAATTAGATATTAAAAAAAAGTTATTCAAGGTTCAATAAATAGAAAAAAATCCGATATCCAGAATATACCAAAAGAAATTTATTCAAAGTTAAAATACAGAAAGATATTAGATATCAAGAAAAATTATTCAAGTTTAAAAAATAGAAAGAAATTATATAATATATAGAAAGAAATTTTTATTCAAATTTTAAAAAAATAAAAAACTTAGATATTTGGAAAACCTTATTTCCATATTATAAAATTATAATTTTACTAAATATATTAAAAAAATTATGTTTCCTAAATTTATTAATTTTTTTTTAATAATCTCTATACTGCAATCTTTTCTAATAAAAATATTTTATAATATTTATCCTGAACGTGTTACGACACGTCATCGCTACAAACCAAAATAAACGGGTGTGGTGTGTTTGGTCTGGCCTTATACACCAAATCAAACACACCACCATTTTTACCCAGAAATTTGAGTACCAAGAGAGCTCTTTTTCATCCTAAAGAGATCTTCAAATTTAGATTTCAACACATAAAAGGTATGAAATTTTTCATTTTTTTTCCGGCTATTTTTTTTTGGAATAATCGTATCATAATTTCTCAATATCACAACTTTATATTAAAAGCAAATCTAAAGAAAAAACACATTAGATTCTGTAGGAAAATATTTGTGTAAGAGCTTCTTCTCCGCCATGGATTTAGCTTGAAAGGTGTTCTCCAAACAAAACCCATTTCTTCGATTTCTCTGATAAACTCGTCAAACCCATTTCGCTTCTCGTTGCAAAAAATGGGTTCTTCTCACATTCCTCTTGATCCGTCTCTAAATCCGTCACCTTCACTGATCCCAAAGCTTGAACCAGTCACTGAATCAACCCAAAACTTGGCCTTTCAACTTCCAAACACAAACCCACAAGCCCTAATTTCATCAGCCGTCTCCGATTTCAACGAAGCCACAGACTTTTCCTCAGATTACAACACCGTCGCCGAGTCAGCCCGGTCTGCTTTCGCTCAACGGCTTCAACGTCACGATGATGTTGCGGTTCTTGATTCCTTAACCGGAGCAATCGTACCGGTTGAGGAGAATCCGGAACCGGAACCGAATCCTTACTCAACCAGTGACTCTTCACCGTCGGTTGCTACTCAACGACCTAGACCGCAGCCACGTTCGTCGGAGCTAGTGAGGATCACTGATGTTGGACCTGAAAGTGAGAGACAGTTTCGTGAACATGTGAGGAAGACGAGAATGATTTATGATTCTCTTAGGATGTTTTTGATGATGGAAGAAGCTAAACGTAATGGGGTTGGTGGAAGAAGAGCTAGAGCTGATGGTAAAGCTGGTAAAGCTGGTTCAATGATGAGAGATTGTATGTTGTGGATGAATCGTGATAAACGAATCGTCGGTTCGATTCCCGGTGTTCAAGTTGGGGATATCTTCTTCTTTAGGTTTGAGTTATGTGTCATGGGCTTACATGGACACCCTCAATCTGGGATCGATTTTCTTACAGGGAGTCTTAGTTCTAATGGGGAGCCAATAGCTACTAGTGTGATTGTTTCTGGTGGGTATGAGGATGATGATGATCAAGGAGATGTGATTATGTATACAGGTCAGGGTGGACAAGATAGGCTTGGAAGGCAAGCTGAACATCAGAGGCTGGAAGGTGGAAACCTTGCGATGGAACGGAGTATGTATTATGGGATTGAAGTGAGAGTTATTAGAGGGTTGAAGTATGAGAATGAGGTTTCTAGTAGAGTTTATGTTTATGATGGGTTGTTTAGGATTGTTGATTCTTGGTTTGATGTTGGGAAGTCTGGTTTCGGTGTGTTTAAATATCGGTTGGAGAGGATTGAAGGACAGGCTGAGATGGGTAGTTCGGTGTTGAAGTTTGCTAGGACTCTTAAGACTAATCCATTGTCTGTGAGACCGAGAGGTTACATCAATTTCGATATCTCGAATGGGAAGGAGAATGTTCCTGTCTATTTGTTTAACGACATTGACAGCGATCAAGAACCTTTGTATTATGAGTATCTTGCGCAAACTTCGTTTCCTCCTGGCTTATTTGTTCAGCAAAGTGGTAATGCAAGTGGATGTGACTGTGTCAATGGTTGTGGCAGTGGCTGCCTTTGTGAAGCCAAGAATTCAGGTGAGATTGCTTATGATTATAATGGGACGCTAATAAGACAGAAACCGTTGATACATGAATGTGGATCAGCGTGTCAGTGCCCTCCAAGCTGTCGAAACCGTGTGACTCAAAAGGGTTTGAGGAATAGGCTAGAAGTGTTTAGGTCACTGGAAACGGGTTGGGGAGTTCGGTCTTTGGATGTATTACATGCTGGTGCTTTTATTTGTGAGTATGCTGGGGTTGCTTTGACAAGGGAACAAGCCAACATTCTGACCATGAACGGTGATACATTGGTATATCCTGCTCGTTTCTCTTCTGCGAGATGGGAAGATTGGGGAGATCTGTCTCAGGTCCTTGCTGATTTCGAGCGGCCTTCTTATCCTGATATTCCTCCGGTTGATTTCGCAATGGATGTGTCCAAGATGAGGAATGTTGCTTGTTACATAAGCCACAGTACTGATCCGAATGTCATTGTCCAGTTTGTACTCCATGATCACAACAGTCTCATGTTCCCTAGAGTCATGCTTTTCGCTGCTGAAAACATCCCTCCCATGACTGAGCTCAGCCTTGATTACGGAGTAGTTGATGATTGGAACGCCAAGCTTGCCATTTGTAATTAAAATTCAACCGTTAAAATCGTGGTTCTTGGCCATATTTTCCAGGTAAATTCTAAGTGAATGGTTAATAAGTTTCACAGTATAACCCTTTAGTATCATGTTAGTTAACTTTGGGAAATGCACTAGCAGGAAATGATTGCAAATCTGTCTTGCATAGGCTTGTGACTTGTTTACAAGTTGTATTATGGTATCAATGTTTAATAAGATAGATGTTAGGGGTCCTATTTTGGTAATTTGAATTAGATATATATTGGGTTCTTGCAGATTGTAATAAGCACAAGCTGAGACTGAATCGTTTGCTGTTTTGTTTTGTTTTGTTTTGCTAGTTGGTGACATGAAGAATGAAGGAAAGGAAGTGTGCAGAAGCTAAGGTTTAAGAGACCCCACTCCTCCCATTTCGAGTTTTTGGGTATCTTTGAACATTTGGGAGTGTGTGTTTTTGGGGGTAATAGGATACAAAACTTAAAAGCTGTTTGTTTTGTTTGTACTGTTTTGTTCTTGGGTTTGTCTCGTACTAATCAAGTAAAACAAATGTCTCGTACTCTATGACTCTCTCTTTCTAAATTGGTATTAGATGAAATTACACCATATATTTTGATGAAAAACATTTGCGTTCAATCGTAGAGGTGAACTCTTCTATTCAACCATTGTAAAATATAAACCCATTTATAAACTTAAACCAATATTTAACCTCGTTTCATTGTAATATCTAAACATGTTTATAAACCCTAATGAATATTTAACCTCACTTAATTATAAAATCTAAATCCTAAATCTTCTCTTATAAACACAAACCTATATGTAATCTCATTTTGGTGGCAAATTAGATTTTTCTAATTAAATATATTTTTTATTAAGATGACAGATTCTGATTGATTCAAAGATTTCTATATTTGCCTGAAATTGATAAAAGGTTAAGTAAAGAAAAAACTGATCAAAGATTCCTATTTCTTTTATTATAAGGCAATTTGGGTCACAAAATATGCCGATGATTATTCACAATCTATCATCAACATCTAAAAAGTGAACTCTCTTGATCTTTAAATTCTCATAATTCTCAAAATCAATTATAAGTAATCAAGTAGTAACACTAAGAAAAAATGATTAGGGATTCATATATATTTTCTAACAAATGATAAAAAAAATTGTTCAACTGATTCATTTACTATTTCGGATAGGAATGAGTTGAACGTTATACAACTACTTTTTTTAACTTAATATTTTTCAATTATTCATCTCAATAAAACTATTGTGCAAATCGTAAGACGGATAATTTGAGATGAAAAGTACGGATAAATAATAATTAGTCTTCTTTATTTTTAGGAACAACCTCCTCTACTTTCCATAGTTTCCTTATTTGTAGAAGCAACAACTTCATCTCTTTAAAAAAGTATTTTTATAGATTACGTTTTAAATGTTATTTTTTAATTTTTATTATGATCTACAGAATTCAGAGATCATAAATTAATTATTTTAGAAACAATTAAGTAGAGTAACCCTAGCAGCTCGTTTTTTATCACTTAAACCTAAGCAGCTCGTTTGTTAGATTTTGTGAAAGCCTCTAACTCATTTCGAGGATTTAAGATTTTTTTTATTTCTATTTGAATTTTATAAATAAATTAGGAAAATTAGTTTTTTAAATTTTGCAAGAAACTCAGGGTAAATTAGGCTTAATTGTTTTAAGAAAATAAATGAAACGAAAGAGAGAAGATAAAAAAGAATGTTGATACTTAAATTTGAAACAATTAAATGCATAACCATATTTCGGAAAAAAATTAATTAATACCATTGAGATTTTGGATTTTATAAAATGAGAGAGAGAAAAATAAAAGGAGGACCAAATTCTCCTTAATCAAGTGGATAAACATTTCTCTAATCAAACAAAAACCTGTAAAAGCTTATGTGAACAGTAATTGTTTTGAAACAGGTAATCACTTTGTCGAAGAAAATTCACCGGCAAAGAGATAAACGAAAACAATCGAAAAAATGGACTCAACTACTATGGTATGTCAGTCTTTTGAAACTCTAGTTTCCAACAATTGTCTTTTCTATTATTGGGTAAAAGATTTATTGATTTCTTTATTTGCTTACGTTTTTTTTCTTTTTCTTAAATTTGTTAGGTGAAATTTTCTATGACGTTGACACTAGTCTTCACAAATAAGCTTACTAAGAGGAAAGTTACTAAGTTGGTGGATTCAATAGCTATTACAACAAAAATGTTAATAAACTAGAGAAATCAGTTTTGACTTCTATGAAAGAGTCTTCATGACACATAGACGAAGAAGCCTAATAGGAGTGATTTGAAAAAATTGATCGCAAAGGCACTACGTAAAATCCAAAACAAATGGCAGATCGATTATCAAAGAGAAGACATAGGATAGTTGTTCGCTTAACTCTAAATCAAGTAAACACGAAATCTCAAATCATTGTATAGTTTTGGTTAAAAAAAAAATTTCTTTTTTTGTAAGAAGTTGTTTTTTTTTCAGTTCTGATGTAATGTTTCATGTTCTTTGTCAAATGGTAACAACAATTAGTTTTGACGATCATCTGAACTATCATCAAGAATTGGAACAGCTTGCTACACATTCATTCAAGAGGAAGTTGATTACTTGAGCATGTTCAATTTATGGTCAAGAAACGGCTACAATGGTATCACTAACTCTGTCTTGGAAAATAGCAAAACATCATGGTTTGATGAAGATTCATCGAGAAAGAAGCATCAGAGATCAACAAAAGAGAAAAGTAAAAAGCATCATTCCCTGCAAATAACAAATTAGAAAACTGAAAAATTATACTTGCCAAAAAGTGTGATTGGGGAAATCTATCAGAAATAGAATTATTAGTTTAAAAATATGTTTGATTTTGTTATAAACAGAGAAAGAGATAGAGGAAATGAGTGTGTTATTCCAATGAGATAAAGGGTTCTTTATATAGGAGTACAAGGAAAGGGTAAAACCCTAGAAACATCTAGATGATGGGCTTAGATGATGGGCCTTATAATGGGCATCCATCTTTATTCATAACACTCCCCCTGATGACCATTATAATATCATAACTCGTAAAGTATTTGAAATGCTGCCTCATTAAAAACCTTACCAGGAAAATCCAATGGGAAAAACCATGGTTAAGGGAAAAAGAGTGCAACATACAATTACTCCCCCTTATGAGTATATTCGTCGAGATCTTTGAGACGGCGTAATCTGATACGATAGACTAACTTCTTGAAAGTAGCAGTAGGTAGCGCCTTGGTGAATAAGTCAGCCAGATTATCATTCGAACGGATCTGTAGAACTCGTATATCGCCGCTCTTTTGTAGATCGTGTGTGTAGAAGAATTTTGGTAGGATGTGCTTTGTTCTATCGCCTTTGATGTATCCGTCTTTGAGTTGTGCGATGCATGCTGCATTGTCTTCGTACATAATTGTTGGAGTCTTTTTCCCTGCATATATACCACAGTCTTCTTGTATATGGTGAACTATGGATCTTAGCCATACACACTTGCGGCTAGCTTCATGAATTGGTAAAATCTCTACATGATTAGAAGATGTGGCAGAGAATAAACAGTATTTGAGAATAAGTCTGCCAAATCTTCTCTTGAACAAATTTCTGGATAAAGTACAACGCCATTCTTCTGCTCATGAATCTTTTAGATGATTCATCTTGACCATCTTATTTATTTCTCTAAATATCATTAGTGTATAATATTCATTTGGATGATTGGTAGAATTTCTTAATATTCATCAAGTGTATTATTTGCGTGTTCTTTAATGTCTCGTTAAAAACTTTGTCATAGAAAAATCATGTGGGATAAAAACTATGATAAGGAAAAATGGTACATCCACGCATATCATTCAATCTCCCCCTCGGAAACATCTTCTTCAGGAGATGATTTTCAATCAAATACAATATCTCGTTGGAATTAATAACCATAATCTTAATGATCAAAATTATATGGTTTTCATATAGACTTATAAATATCATTATCTAGTGATATTTTATCATAGATTATTGTCATCGTATTACTTATGATAACTCTGTAGGAGTTTTAATGATTTTCAAAACAAATATTAGTTTGATCAATAGATTTTGACAAACTCAACATAAATATACATTTATATGATTATATGTCATGTTATATATTTCTTTTTTTTTTTTTTTTTATTCGATCGAGTAGAGTTCTAGAGAACATAATTCTCATATAATTAATCTTCAGAGATTATATCTTTCAAGAATTTCATATAAATGTCATATCCAGTGTTCCGTCTCTTATTGCCAGACTTTAGATACTTAAAAAATATTACATCCACCACAAGAGAATATATCTCTTCATCATACATTTCTTATCTTTGTGAAAATCTCATTAATTTCACTATTCTTTCACATAAAAACTCATTTATTTTCCACTGGTTTTACACATCATGTGCATAGACTACTAGTCCAAATATCTCTACTAGAAATTATAATTATATGTCTATTTCTTCTTTTCCATTTTTTGGCTAATCATTACTTTGTGTACACTTTTCAATAGACTTTCTTTCATGATCCTCCTTTTTGTCTATAATATCAACTGCTCATAGCATGCAAATATATTACGACGTCGATTTGCTTTTGATTCCATTATATTTTGACATGACATAGCTAGCTAGATCTCTTCATTGTCAAGTACTTGAATGTTTCATTTGTCATGTTTATGTCTCTTTTAGAGATCATTCACTCTCTTCAAGAGATCATCAAAATATTTATTTCCTCAATTTGGTCATTTTTAATTTTGTGCTCCTTCACTTTTACGAGGATATTTATATTTGGAACCAAGGTCTATTACGCTTCATGCGATCTTAAGACTCAATAGCAGTTTGAAGTTGGTCCTTACAGGACACTCATTATATTCTGGAGCATTTAATTTACAACTGGTATAAGTGACTTCATCACTTTATTTGGGTCAGCAAATGCGTCTGGCAATTACAACGCTAAATTCTATAATTAAATTATCTTTTGGACTCTTAATATACATTCTTTACTCCGAGGATCATTGATAATTCATTTCTTTTTATCTTTTTTCACCAGCTGTATACATTCTCCCCCTTATGTTGGAATAGCTGACTATATAATATGATAGTGTTCAAAACGAGCGCTATATAAATCCTTCTAGGATGGCTTAGTTATCATTCATATCCAACATGTATACTTATCCTCCTTTGAGGGTTCATCTCAGCGTGCTGTGGTGGAGCACTTTTCACATTCAAAGATTTTAGATGAAAACTATTTGGTTTCTGACCCAAAACCAATAATGATGGGGAAAACTATTAATTATTCATTGGCTTGATGCGTATCGATATTACTAAACCATTTTGTGTATGAACATGAATTTCAAAATGTTAAACACTTATCCCAACGGATATCCAAAAATGGTTATTATAAATAAACACTGAAATACTCTTGTACTTTAATCAAGAAAGTAATCTCGCAAACTCTATGTTGCGGGTTTATAACAAGGATAAATATGACCTTCTTGTCGATGCAACAATCGAGTCAATGCGTCCATTGAATCGATGCATCTTTTATAGCCATTAGGTATTTAAATATCATACAGTGGGTGATCAATCCATAATCATCTCCTTGTATATACTTACGAATAGATAAAGTCCAAATTATTTTGACTCGTAAAAAAATCACATTATCATATTGCTTTCTGAGCAAGTAACAATTGATAAATCATTAGGGAGAATCTTCTGGTTTTTCACCTAATGTCCACATAATTCTCAATACTTTCACATCATCATTAAACCAGGATGACCAATCCGGTTAAGCCAAATATACTCTTGAAACTTTTAATTCTTTTGAAACTTCTAGTTCTTTCAAAACTTCTAATTTACTTTTCATTGCTTATCAGTTACTCCCTTAATGAGATCTTATAATCCAAAATTACTTCCATGTATTTTAATAATCAATCATATGTTAATAAAACAATAACGAGATAATAATTAAAATTTTATATTCTAGTATAAACGATATTAAATTTGACTAACTATGTAAGATCTTATATTCACTTCAGAATATGAGTATTACTTATCATAGATAACTCATATGTTTTCTTAGCCTTTGAAAAACACTCGATTTAAGTTTATAATAGTTCTCAAAATTTCTTTCAAAATATTGTGTCTACAAGACAACAATACTTGCGTAAAAGTTGAAGTGTCTGTTTTACCATCTCCGCATCAAAGATATTCTCTTAACAATGTGAGTTATATTCACAAAGAGACTTCAAGTCTTGAAGTTTTAGTAATAACTAATTATAACTTATTTTATCTAATAACACATTCGTATAAGAATTGCTTTATACAACTTTTAGATCTTTAGTAGTCAAAGATTGAACATAATCTTCTGGATATGTCACTTATTATCCATGTGAGATTCATTACTTCTCCTCCTCGAAATGATGAAACTTCAAGTTCATCCATCTCGTATTGAATTCCACTCTAGAATCATAATGTATTTATATCTCATCATATTAACTTTGAGATTTGGAGAACTATACCGCATCGATGATTTTAATTTTGTATTCCCATAGAAAACAATGTATATGCTCTTCTAGAGTCTTTTAATAAGATTTTATACTACTTAAAAAACTTTGACCATCAAAAATATGATATCTTCTTAAGATACATTAAACTAGTCATTCATGAAAATTTCTATAAGTGATTATACCTTTAAATTAAGTTATTTATCAATCAATTTATTTCATAAAATAATCAAGTATTATATACTAATACAATTTTAATGCAATATTGTAAAACCAATCAGAATAAAACTATTTTGTGCAAAATTAGGGCAAAACCATGAACAATTTTTTTTTTTTATATATTTTTTATTTAGATACTACAAAGATTTAGAGAAAAAAATCTTATAAAAAGAAAAATTATCTTGCAACGTTTTTAGTAAAAATAATAATAACACAATCAAATATATGGAAATCTTATAAAAAGATTTAGATAATAATAACACAAAGATTTAGATATATGGAATCTTATAAAAAGAAAAATTATCTTGCAACGTTTTTAGTAAAAATAATAATAACACAATCAAATATATGGAAATCAAATATTTAATATGGAAAAGTCAATATCTAAAAGTGATAAGATATGTATAACGTTTTAATCAAAGGAGTTAAATAAGGGATATCATATCAATCATAAATGGATTTTAGACAATATAATATTTATAAAATGATATTGAATATAGATGCAACTATTCAAAACTGGAATGCTAAAACATTAATACATGCTTGCATCACCCACCACCGGGCTATGAATAGTTACAAAATTAGTTATATAATTATAAAATTGGTAATTTATATATTCAATATTGTAATAGTAAATCACAAAAATTAACAATTAACAAGCATGATTCTCTTCTTTAACGATTTTCTTTGTAGAATCATTGAATCATGCGATAGTAATTATAGAAACAAATGATAAGCATGATTCTCTTCTTTATTGAATCATTGAAAACATGCTTTTACCGATCTATAGTATAATCATCGATCGGTTCATATTGTTTTGTTTCAATAATAGAAAATAAGTACTATGAACCATGAGTCGATAAGTAAACATGGTTCTTAAAAAAAAATGTAAGAATCTCTATATCTACCTTTTAGAGCGTGCTGATAACGTGTTATAAACAGAGAAAGAGATAGAGGAAATGAGTGTGTTATTCCATTGAGATAAAGGGTTCTTTATATAGGAGTACAAGGAAAGGGTAAAACCCTATAAACATCTAGATGATGGGCTTAAATGATGGGCCTTATAACGGGCATCCATCTTTATTCATAACAGATTTATATGAAAAAGGTAATTTTCTTCTCCTTTATAGAACAAAAGATAGTTCCTAAATTATTATTTTTTTATACATCCTCTATTACTAATTAATTTGATGTAAAGACAATAAAAAAAATTAAGCTTTGAAAGTGCTAGCTAATCACCTCCATAATGATTGGTTAAGAATTAACTATGATGGCTTTCAAATCATGCGTTCAATTGGTCATTTTGAAATAGAATAAAGATTGAGAAGAATGTTTGAATTCTTTATCTGTCAAAAAATGCCAAACAAAAAACTCCCAATTTGTTTTATTGATTTTTCATTTTAATTGGTAACTTTGATTGAATTCTCATTTTAATTGCTAACTTTATTTACTTTTACAAAAATAATCACTTCGTTAAATTGACTGACGGAACAAATAAACAAGGTTAACTCTCTATTTAGAATTTCTGTTAAAACAAAATTTGCATGCAGTTTCTGTTTTGTCAAATAGTTTCTTCATCATCTTTCAAAACAGTCAAAAAATTATAAGAAGTCAGGGAAATTTTTTTTAACAGAAACACACAAAGGCCAAAGCCATAGAAATAATTGGTGATTTTGATATGTTGTTGTTGTGTTGGAAGTTGGTGACACCTAAAATTAACCAAAACAAAAGTGACGTATTCCTCAAAAATAGCAACACTAACCACCACCACAACAATTATCCTTTTTTTCTAAACGTAGAACACACAAACCGGTTAAGTGGCTTTAATTTTTCCCAACTGTTTTTTCAGAGATAAACATGAACACAAACCGTGACAACAAATCGTGAGTTTTTGATACCGTAATTTATCTGATCAAAAGTAAAACAAACCCATAGGAAAACAATGTATCAAAAATGGTAATGATATAAGCAAAGGGAAGAAACAATAAGAAGAAGAAGAAGAAGAAGAAGGGTATGGAAGAGGGTCGTAGAGGATCATCTTCAACACCACAGTCTCGTAAGATCATGGTGATCGCTGATCCGACACGTGAATCTGCAGCAGCTCTTCAATACGCTCTTTCACACGCCGTGCTCGAGCAAGACGAGCTTATTCTTGTACATATTGAAAACTCTGGTGGTTCTTGGAAAAATGCTTTCTCAAGTTTTTTGAGATTACCAAGCTCAATCTCTTCCTCTAGCAGCGGCTCCTCTCCCGCTTCTAACGGTACCACAACCGCTTCTAACGCCGCAGCAAACGCCTTAGCCTCGGAGATTGGTCAAGGAGATGGTAACTTCTTGGAACAAATGAAACGAATATGTGAAATCGCTCAGCCAAAGGTGCGTGTACACACCGAGTGTATAGCTATAGATGGCGTCAAAGCTACAGCGATTCTTCTTCATGGTGACAAGCTTGGCGTTGATGTTATAATCATAGGCCAACGCCGGACTATCTCATCCTCCCTTCTAGGGTATGTGTTCTCATAACTCGTTAAACCAATTGGCAATGAATGTTTTTTTATATACTAGTGTTGGTCTCTTTACATTTTTGGATGGTTTGGATTTGACAGAACTAGGAGGCCTGGAGGGTCACTAAGAGGTTCCAAAGGAGTAGACACAGCGGAATATTTAATCGAGAACAGCAAATGCACTTGTGTTGGTGTAACGAAGAAAGGTCAAAATGGAGGATATGTTTTAAACACAAAGACACATAAGAACTTCTGGCTCTTGGCATGATTATATGCATTGCTCCTAGTCAGTTTTAAATGCTTTCGGGTAGTATAAATTAAAAGAGAACATGTTGTGACAAAGCATAAGAAGAAATCTAAAGGTTACCTCCACTCATTGATCTTCACTTGTTTTTTTTTTCGTCATCTCTAAATTCTAGCAATCAAGTGTTCTTTTATATGTTATTTTTCCCCTTCCAACATGAAAATGTGGGAATCAGCTGACACCAATGGAAATAAATGGATGTATAAGAATATAGAGAGGTGCCTCAAATTTAAAAAACAAAACAAAAAAAAAGATGAGAGAAGATTATGTTCTTCATTTTGTAAAAAAAGAAACATGCCGCTTTAAACTCCATCTTGCATTTTCCCTTGTAATAATCAACAAACCTAAACATTAAACAAAACAAAAAAAAAAACAAAAAATTACACATAAAAAAAAAACACATTTAAGCAATTTAGGCTTTTCTAAAAATGTACCTGCAAATTGAACACCAATATATGTATATAAACATTTGGATTCAATGTAGTCAATCAACACATGACAACAAAAATAATCTTACTCTATGACAAAAAATTTCATCTCCTCACCTAACTACCCCTAGAGGAAACACTATAGGATAAACAAAACTTATGAAATATTTTTGTTGCCCAATTCAGTTTTTAATCAATCCTCACTAACTTTATTGATCACTCATCTACCACAATCCTGATCATGTGCCACTCCGCTCACATCTTCTCCCTCCTAGGCCTCAAATTGTCTATGTAATGAAGCTTCGTTAAAAAACTAATTGAATCATATAGTAGTAAACGTGACAATGCAAGGAAATTACAGCTGAGAAATAGTTTTTTAGCTCGTTTCAGAAAAAAGAAAAAAAAAACTCCGTCGCCGGGACTCGAACCCGGGTCTCTCGGGTGAGAGCCGAGTATCCTAACCAGCTAGACTACGACGGATTGTTGCTTCTATTGCGGCTTATATATATATATATATATCTATTATAAATTTATATTACAATATGAGCTTATAAGACCTTTTTCTTTTTTTTTTTTTTTTTTTTTTTTTTTTAAATATATATTGTAAAAGAGCAAAGGTTACATAGGAGACAATATTTCCAGATTAGAATACATAAGTTGAAAGAAAGAAACCGGAGATTAGAAATTACTGAAAATTTGTGAACCATAGTGAAAGATAAGTCACATGATCATTTGACGGAAGAGTTGTGACCTTGTTATCAAGACTCGCCAGTCTGCGACGAATTAGGAGCTGAATATCTTTCTTCAAATGAGTTTCAGATCGAAAGGAAGAGGAGTGTAATCTTGAGTTGCGTTCAGCCCAAATATAATAGATCAAGGCTTGAAAGAGAAGCATACAAATCGCATTTAGTCTTCTATTTGTGGTAGGAGACTTAATCCAGTTGAGCATGTTGTCGAAGCTTGAAAACGGGATTGGAATGAAAGCGGCGAAGAGGTCAAGGCAGAGAGATTTGGAGTAGTTGCATTGGAAGAAGAGATGGTCCCTAGACTCCTCACCAGATAAGCATAGCAGACAAGAAGCAGGAGCTGGTATACTCTACTGCCTTAACCTGTCTCTAGTGGTAAGTCGATTTTGAACAGTTAGCCAAGTCAAGAAAGCATGGTTTGGGATTTTTTCCCTGAACCAAACCTGAGAATGCCAAGAAACAGCTGGTCCAGCAGGGTGAAGATGACGCCAAGTCTTAGGAGAAGAGAAAAAATCAAGACTTTGATTTCTTGAGGTCTTCCAACTGAAGATATCATTCCCAACATCAAAAGGAGGAGGATTGTAAGAGATAAGACAAGTCCTTAAAAGTTGAGTAAGAGGATGTCGCCCTTGCGGGATGGACCAAAATCCATCTGAGGAGGCATCGCAAACGAGACACAACGAGGCAATGCTCGTAACTCGAGGACCTGCCACACCAACAACATCTATTAAAGGACCTAAATCAGTCCAGTTATCGTGCCAGAAAAGAGCGTCACGACCGGAAACAATTTCACAGAACACAAAAGGGCGAGCAAGAGAATGGAGCTTTGCGAGACTACGCCAAATCCAGCTGCCAGTGGCTCTGAAATCAGCATTCCAAAAGCATCTACCACGGATGAAGTGTGTTTTACACCACGACACCCACAAAGATCCGTCTTGAGAAAAAAGTAGCCAAATCAGCTTCAAACCAAAAAACTGATTCCAATCAGCTAATCTTTTCAGCCCAAGCCCACCAGAAGATTTAGGGGAGCAAACAACTTCCCAAGCAACTATAGCGCCACGAGCAGTTGAGGCAGTACCATTCCACCAAAAAGCACAACACAACTGTTCAAGGTCAGCGAGACATCGGTTTGGCAATAAGAAAATAGAAGTCCAGAAGTTGATGGTACTGTTGATAACAGACTGGAGCAATTATAAGACCTTTTTGACTTTCGTATTTACCAGATTTTGAACATGCCAAGTTCATATGATTTATTGATTGTTAACTTTAAAGAGGTTACACATTTAATCATTTTTATTTCTTTATTTTTAGACAAAGATTACCAAATAACATAGAATTAACATAATCCGGATGAACTTAATTATACACGAAAATTAACTAACTATCGAACCATGCATTTATGAAGAATTGCCGAACCTCTCTTTTGCAACGCAAAAGGCTTTGTTTGTTTCGTACACATAAATATATGTTTTCATAACTAAATAAATAAAAAGTAAGCAAGCTTTAATGTTTATATAAGAATTGAGTATCATGATAAAATGTGTAAATGTGATGTGAACTAGAAAGTGAGCATTCACATAATGGTGCAAAAAGCAGCGAGATGTCCAACAGCAAGTGCAACTTCCATTGCTCTCAACGCATTCCACCACCCCATCTGCAAATTAAACTCATGTTAGTTAATTTGCTTATAATATTAATAGTACTTGATTACTAAAGATAATAAGAATGAACATTTTTACAACAATTATAATAAAATAAAATAAAATAAAATGTAAGAAAGGCTTACCCTCGAATGTTGTGCTTCAGCTAGGTTTTGATCGCCGGGCGGCTGCTGCACCATTGAGAACATAACCATATCATTACTTGTTTGTTTCTATGAACCACGCATCATTTATTTGTGCGACTTTTTCATACTTCTTTAAGAAAGAAAAGATAGAAAAATAAACAGATTTTCTATGCTTATTTCATCAACCATCAAGGTTTAATTTGGTTTAATTTATATATACCTTTACTCGGTTGAAAGACTTTTAGATGATTATTTGAACATTTGATTAGATCATTTTGGTTACTTTGGTTCAATCAAATTTAGTTTTTTTTATAGAGAAAATAGATAATTAAAGATAGCGACGTAATTAAATAAGAATGGTTAAGTTTCAATACATTGACTACTTTAATTAAGTCTGATTTCTAATTATCTGTCTTACTAAGTCCTCCTTCGCACCATGCACGTCCTATTATTAATGATTGCTAATATTGAATGCGATATATAATCAATTAATCATTGATACAAAATGTTGACATTTTATTGATTTAATCGTCGCCGATCCATTAATAATTTTGAGAGACGTAATCATATTTATGAATGTAATTGACTTTCTGTCTACAAGTTAAAACCGTGTTCATTATGAAATAAAGGAAATGGATGTATACGTGTCAACACAAAACTTAAAATATATACAGTAAAACCTCTATAAATTAATACTCGATAAATTAATAACCTTTATAAATTAATAAATTCTTCCGCTCTGTAGTTGAGATTAGTGTAAAAATTGATACAAATCGATAAATTAATAAGATAATAACTTTTTTGAAAATCCTATGTAAATATCTGGTCTTATCAATATTATAAATTAATAATTATATAAATTTATGAATATATATATGTATATTTATGAATATATATTATGTATAATATATAGTTAGTAAAATATGACTCTAGTATATTTTTTATACAATTTATATTAATTTTTTCTAGAGTTCAGATATAATATTTTTACCAAGTAGAAAAAAGTTTATTTTGTTTTGAACCTAATAATGGTTTTCTACTTGTAATTGATTTTAAAAAGATTATTCATTATATAGAAAAACTTACTTTTTAGATCAAATTTTATAAGAAATTTCAAAATTTAGAAAATCTCTCTATAAATTAATACCTCTCTAAATTAATAAATTTTTCCGATCCCTACATTATTAATTTATATAGGTTTTACTGTAATTCATATTCTGGCTTAATGTTTATACAGCAAAATTAAACGTTTATTCGACGTTTCAAACCAATGCATACATATATCAAAATATTAATCGCTATTCGAAACAAAGATAATTAGTCAAGAACTAGTTACAACTATGTCAACTCTAATCAATTTAGGCCTAAACTACCAATGAACCGCGACACGTCAACAAACGCGATTTATGTCTATAGCTATTGGAAACGCCTAAATCCAAAACTTAAAAAAAAAAAAAACGATTGATGGAGTCAACATACCGAAGGATGGTGGATACGTCTTGATCGTAATAAGACATAACTATCCAAAAAGAGACGATGCGGATGACAATACGTCCGACGCATATAACACTTGACGCAAAGATCAAACGTGTTGCCACATGAAGATTCAAAGCATGTGACACACGTGAAGTATAGACCATTGAGAATCCGGAGGCATGTGCGGCAGTTAATGGTCCGGGTCCGAGCCACGTAGTAAAGCGTCAAGACCTCCCAAAAGTCAAGCTGACCATCTCCATTTCGGTCGAGCTCCCGAAACATCTCGGGATGGATCCAAGCTAAACCAGCGGTTTGACGCAAGAAGTCGGTGTATTCTTGAAGGCTGACACGGCCGTCTCCGTTAACATCCATTGCCCGGAAAAACTGCCACGACAAATTTTGTTGTTCCATGGAGCCATTGTTGTAATAAGCAATCGCGGCTTCGTGGAGCTCATCCATTATTTGTTGTAGAATTTTGAAAAGCTAGGAAGGGAATCTATGGTTTCTGGTATATATATACATGTGTTTGCGAATGTTATGAAGAGAGGAGACTTTGTTTAAGTCGAATGTCAATGTCTAGTTGTAGTGTTAGTTTAGTGCGTAAATCACAACTTTTTCCATGTGATATACAAGCCTGTAAATAGAAATCCAAGAAACAGAACTTAAGATTATATGTGTATTAAATTATATAACCTTGCTGTATATTTGGTTTCTTCTTTATAAACCGCCATTTTCCAACACTACAAATTACAAATAAAATTTCAACACATTTGTTTTTATATAACTCAAATCGCACGTTCGTTCATAGGAGTTGTATAAGGATTGGACAATATGTGAGAAGGCTTTTATGGACTTCTACAGAAATATGCATATGACCCAACAAACAATTATTCGCTTCCATCTATTCTGGTGGTTGCTAACTTGGCATGACGTTTTTTTTTCTCCTTATTCACCCTTATCCATTTTTTTTTTTTTTTGCTATGAATGTTAATATCATATGATATGAACAGTTTGGTTTTTACATGGACCTCAACCTAATAAAAGCTAAAAACAAGAAATCAATAGATTTCAGAGTTGGGAAAGTGTCAATCTTCAGTGCACCAAAGACTCATAAGCACCGTGAACCGCTTGTTTGATCTTTCTGGCATTGATTAAAATTCTTGATCTATCTTTCTGGCATTGATTAAAATTCTTGATCTCTCTATCAATTTTTTTGAAGATAATTGATGGCCAAATGAGAATCTGGTTGGGTAGGACGTTTTAACGCTGCTTCCATATAGCATAAATCACAAATTGGGCAACAAGCTTCCTCTGAGTGCGTGGGGACCTGTTTGTTCTTCCTTCTTGTCCAAGAAACAACGCAAACCAAGAAATCGATCGATTGCATCGCAACAACTTGAAATGGTAGCTCATAATCATGTGTTGCATTAAAGAACGCTTAAAAATATTGTTTATCTAAAGTTACACCGCCTAGATTAAAAGATCCTATATAAATTAATGGCTTTTTTTTTTGTACAAATGTAAATTTCATCAAAAAGAAAATGAGAAAGTATGTAATAGTTATAAATTAGCTTAACCAGTAAAACATTACTCACCAGAAAAACAAAAACTAGAAACCAGGAAAAACTTAGGAAAATCATAGAGTTAAGCAAAGTTAATCAACGTCATTAAGTTATTATATATAACTACATTCTATATAATCTCTGTTTCGTCATTGTACATTTTGGTGACTGGAAGTTTTTGTCACGTGGTAAACAAGAACGTATTCGCCAACCTAAAGACTCAATCCTCTTTGTCTACAAATTAAATACATTATCACGAAAAAAGCTTTATGTATTATAACCAAACTACTTTATTCTCTCAAAACTATTGCATTGGTGTGCAAATACGTTTTCTCGAGATGATATCATCAATCTTAATATCAACTTCAACTTTTAAAGTAAAGCAAACGTAAATTAACACGGTCGTTCTAGCTTTGTAGCATCGAAATAGTTTTAAATGTCAAAAAAATGAGCGAAATAATTTATTCTTAATTATCTTTGCCAGATTTTTAAAAACCTTTAAGCATATATAATTCAACTAAAAGAATTTTAACTATTTGTGACTATCTAGACTTGAAGCAAAAAGTCAAAAATGAGTAGACATAACTCAATTCCTGCTGTTGATCCATAACTCAACAAATATGTGTTTAACAATTTTTTTTTTTGGTCAAACAATTCTTTCAGTCGTAAGCTAGAATATTACAAGATAGATGAGATTAAAGAAATAGTCCCAAATAGCAAGCAACAAAACTAAAACATTAACACAAACAAATTCTAAAATAGAGACACAAACTTAACAAAGCTTGATACAATGAAACCTCAATGAATTAATACTCGATATACTAATACCTTAAAATATTTTTTCTAGTTCTAAATTAATAATTTAACCTAAAAATATCACTTCTATAAATTAATAATTACGATAATTTAATGAAATTTAGTAAACCATTAATCTCAATATTCTTAATTTATAGAGGTTTTACTAAATTGTAGAAACAACTAATTCGAGTACATCCCTGAATTAATAAATTTTAGAAATGTGAATTAACGAATACTTTTGTTCTTGTGAATGGTTAAAAAAAGTTACTTATCAAGACAAGTATGAAGTATCACGTGATTAAACGTTTAATGACACCAACCTAATGACAATTTGTTTGATTTATTTGTCACCTAACTAGAGACTCTCTCACAGTCAACGCAGCTTATGTGTCATAGTAAGACTTTTTGTCTACTATAGTAGAAAGACGAATTTATAACCCCTTTAGGTTTTTTCTAACACACGCCTCTAATCTCCGCGCACACACACACACCCTCACGAAGAAGAAGAAGACGAAGAAGAATCAATGGCTTCTGTTATCTCTTCCTCTCCTTTTCTATGCAAATCATCCTCCAAGGTTATTCATCTATCCTTCATTTCTTTTCTCTCTCGATTTCACATTTTCTCAATTTCTTATAGGTTTTGTCGATTTTCGCAGAGTGATTTGGGGATTTCTTCGTTTCCTAAATCTTCTCAGATTTCGATTCATCGATGTCAGAAGAAATCGATCTCACGGAAGATTGTTTCCGTTATGGCTCCTCAAAAGGATCGGTCTCCTGGAACTACAGGATCGGTATAAGCTTCTTCTTCTTCTTCTTCTTTCTCTCTCGTTTGATTTTACTTCAATGGTTTTGTGTGTTGGATTTTATCAGGTGAAAACTGGGATGACAATGACGGAGAAGATTCTAGCTAGAGCTTCGGAGAAGTCATTAGTGGTTCCTGGTGATAACATTTGGGTTAATGTTGATGTTCTTATGACTCATGATGTTTGTGGTCCTGGTGCTTTTGGTATCTTCAAGAGAGAGTTTGGTGAAAAAGCCAAGGTACGTATTCTTCTTCTTCTTCTTCTTCTTCTTCTTCTTCTTCTTCTTCTTCTTCTTCTTCTTCTTCTTCTTCTTCTGTAATTATACAAATTGAGAAGAGTTTTGATAGGTTTAGTTTAGGTATTAGTGAATTGGTGATCACAATGGTTGTTTAGTGTAACTTATTGTGATTGTTTACTTACTTGCTGAAGGTTTGGGATCCGGAGAAGATTGTTGTGATTCCGGATCATTATATTTTCACTGCTGATAAGCGTGCAAACCGGAATGTTGACATCATGAGGGAGCATTGCAGGGAACAGAATATTAAGTATTTCTATGATATCACTGACCTTGGAAATTTTAAGGTATGATGGTTTGAATTGATTCTGTTTTGCTTGCATTCGGATGAAGTTTAATGCTTTTTTGTTTGTTTCACTCATCTGTAGGCTAATCCTGACTACAAAGGTGTTTGCCATGTTGCACTTGCACAAGAAGGTCATTGCAGGCCAGGAGAGGTAAAGATCTCTTTCACTGGATATGATTGGCTTTCTTGTGATTGAATATGGATTTGTTTGATTATGTTCGAAATGATGTGTTTTTTCTATTATAGGTTTTGTTAGGAACAGACTCACACACTTGTACTGCTGGAGCATTTGGTCAATTTGCTACAGGGATTGGAAACACTGATGCAGGTTTTGTGTTAGGCACTGGAAAAATCCTCCTTAAGGTTTGTAGAATAGCTGATTCCTTTGATTCTCTATGATATAGTTTTATTCAGTGTGTTAAATGGAAATCAGTGATGCCTGTTTCAACTTGAAAAAGGCTTGTTAGAATAGTTTCCCCCTCTCCAAATTATACTGTAGTGTCTGAAGCTCATATCCTGACTTCGCAGGTTCCACCAACGATGAGGTTTATCTTGGATGGTGAGATGCCTAGTTATTTGCAAGCAAAGGATCTGATTTTACAAGTGAGTGTGATATGTTTTACTGCATTTATTTCCTTTTCCAGCTTCCGTAATCTTTCACAGATAATTTTTTACAGTAGTATGAGGTATATTGAACCTTCTGATGTGTTCTAGTCATATGTCTTCACCTAATTGCATATTACTGTGCAGTCTCTAAATTGATAGTTTACTTATATAGTGATTACTCTTTTGGGATTCTATCTGGCGTCCTTCATCTGGATATTGAACTTGCTTCAAACTTTGTAGATTATTGGTGAAATATCTGTTGCTGGTGCAACTTACAAGACGATGGAGTTCAGTGGTACAACTATCGAAAGTCTGAGTGTAAGAAATCATTCTATATTTCCTACATTATGGGTCCCTTCTCTTATAGAAATAAAAATTAATAGCTGCATATGATGTTATCATTGATTTATAAATGGTTGCTTGAATCTTTTTTGGCTGCTAGATGGAAGAAAGAATGACATTGTGCAACATGGTTGTGGAAGCTGGGGGAAAGAATGGTGTCATCCCTCCTGATGCGACGACATTAAATTATGTTGAGGCATGTATACTGTCTTGTTTTCTTGTAAATCATATGTTTCTTCAAGGATCATTATATTGATGTATGTCTTACTCCTGATCTTATATCTTCTGCAGAATAGGACATCTGTACCATTTGAGCCAGTATATAGTGATGGAAATGCAAGGTACGATCACATGGTACTCTAGAATTTCTAAACAGTGGGCAGAGTAAATATGGACTGCTGGTATCGCTATTTGAATTTTTTGTCTATCTGGAAATAACTCAGTACTCTGGATGTGTAACACAACATGTTTCGAACCTACTCTTCATATGAGTAATACAACTTGATAGAATGGTCACACTCTCTAAGTAAAAAAATTGTATTTTTTGGGCGCAATTTTTGGTTGCGGATTGCCCTCTGTTGGTTATCTCTCCGTTGGCTAACCTTTCTTTTTGTAATTACAGCTTTGTCGCAGATTATAGATTTGACGTGTCAAAGCTGGAGCCTGTGGTGGCTAAGGTGGGTTTACGATTACCAATTTAAACACTGAGTTATTTCTGCCACTTCAGGTTACTTATTTTGTTAATGTCTTTTTTTTCAGCCTCATTCTCCTGACAACCGAGCTCTAGCTAGAGAATGCAAAGACGTGAAAATTGACAGAGTATACATCGGTTCTTGTACTGGTGGGAAGACAGAGGATTTTATGGCTGCAGCTAAACTTTTCCACGCAGCAGTAAGTTCCACTTCTTGTCTGTATCTTAGTACTCATGCTTAGCTCTGTTGTACTTGATTTTGCGGAAGAAACTACAATCGTCAATCTTGCAAAAGGATCTGTTATCTTGTATTAGTATATGATCTGAAGCTAAGACTTCATCAAATTGAAATTGTTCCATTCAGTGATAGTTTTCTTTATTATTTTCTATGTCATGCATAGTTATGTGTTTTGTTTGTCTGGTTGAGTCAGTTTTGCTGGCATGTTGTTGATATTAGGAAAAAGTTATTGATTCTTTCTCTAAGGTTCTTTTCTTTTCTCTATCACCACAATTTGTTTGCGTTAGTCTCATGAAAATCTACTTGTGTTTTATCAGGGAAGAAAGGTCAAAGTTCCAACTTTCCTTGTCCCGGCTACTCAGAAGGTTAGCTCTACATTTCGACATTGTTACTATCTCAAGTGGTTTAATCAAAGAATACAAATACCAAATGCATTGTATCTATCTGGTCATCTTATCAGGTGTGGATGGATGTGTATGCTCTCCCGGTACCTGGAGCAGGTGGAAAGACATGTGCGCAGATCTTTGAAGAAGCTGGCTGTGACACACCAGCCAGCCCTAGCTGTGGTGCTTGCCTTGGTGGCCCAGCAGACACCTACGCTCGCTTGAATGAACCTCAAGTACGTACCCATTACTTACCCTACTTATCCAATTATCTGCACTTCACCTATTCTTGAAAGTGAGACTAACAAAGACGTGTTTTAAAATGTTTGTTACAGGTGTGTGTCTCAACGACAAACAGGAACTTCCCCGGTCGGATGGGACACAAAGAAGGGCAAATTTACTTAGCGTCTCCTTACACTGCTGCAGCCTCGGCTTTAACCGGCCGTGTCGCTGACCCAAGGGAGTTCTTGCAGTAGGCTAATGTAATGGCTTCGTGTGAAAAATCATATGCTATGCATCGACGAAATATTGCTAAATGATGGGGCATTGTGAACTATATGTATGTATTTTCCTTATTTCGCTGTTGGACTTGATAGTTTCAAGCACTATGTCAAACTTTGATGTTTTGAGTTTGAAATAATAAAAGAGAGAAAAAGAGTGAGTTAGATAAGTCAAAAGCTTACATTCTAATATCTCCATGACCCCATTAGTGATTTGATCGCAAAAGTTAATTATTGAAAACTTGGTGAAATTTTGCTATCGAAGATAAATCATGCGGTATCTTCCTTTCTGGTTTGCAAAAGCTAGATATGCGTCATATAACATTGTTATTCACTTATTCTGAAAATTTCTAAAATATATTATAATCAAATAATGTAAGCTAGTAAGTCAATATATTCATTCTCTATGAACTTAAATACTGTTGTATACTTGTATATAGAAGATTAGTACAGTTGAAACATTTGTAGAGAAAGGGAATATATTTGGTATAACAATTCATTGAACTAGCAAAGCTGACAAAAGAGAAATATACAAGTTTAATTAACCCTTAATAATGCTAATAAATAAATAACCCTCAATAATACGTATTTGTTTATATAGATAAATTAGAGAGGTAACAATACAATTGGTGAGGAGCCATTGACTCGAGAAAAGAGTCGATAGAGATGTTTGAAGAGTGACTATTTGCAAGAGACAATAGAATAGACGATGCAAAACAATCGACTCATTAGCCGCAAGTAGAACAAGATTAGCTAATTGGTACAAAATCGACGAAACAAGTCTATCAATACAAAGCGAGTACAATAAAAACCCAAATAATATATTTTTCTCAAATAAAATTATATGATCTTTTGTTATTTTTGTTTTTTTTCTTTTGTTTAAAAAACATAAAAAAATAGAGTATTTTACATCATTTATTTAATACGTAAAAATATTGGATATGTATGAACCCTCTCATAAAGCATACATTATTTTATTTTAAATTAAGTAAAAACTCACTAATGCACACAATGACAAAAACTCATCTAATTGTTTGAATGGTGACCTAAATACGGTTGATGAAGGTCCAGAAAGAACCCGCACCGGTATGACCAGCACATGTAGCCGTTCACAGACATATTTGAATGTCTTGAATTTCAAATACTTAAACCACATATCCAGACTTTGATGGTCCATTCTATGTTTTAACTGGTAGAATTTTCCACCAACTCGTCATGTTACCCAATCGTCCTGTATTTGTTTGAGAATGTTGTGTAATTATTTTCAAAATTCAAATTATCCGTTATCCACCCTTACCAATATTGTTTTGTCCAGATATCTTAAATAGACAATCCTATCGAAAACTTATAGTCAATTGCAGACTAATGTTTTGGAAATATTCAGGATACATTTTTATTTTTGAGAAATACTCTAAAATATCAAACTATTAAGTTTTTGTTTCAAAAGTACCATCATTAGTTTACTTTGCCCATAATACCAAACTTTTTTGTATAAAAATATTTGTTCAACCAAAATGAATTACAATTAAAAGAGAGTTTTTACTTCATTTTAATCTAAATACTGTAGACTAACCTTTAGAATTCTTCAGGATATCTACTTCATAAATCTATTAGTTTTGTAATCATTCTCAGACTATACGTCGGAAAAAAGATTCGGAAGATGTTCTACGTACTAACCAATGAATATTCCTACTCTTTAGCTAGTTCATTAATTTCCCAAAACATTTAGCATTGAAATTGTATGTAGATTGAATAGTTTAAAAGTTTCAACAGCCGGCAATACGTGTTTGAGACGCGTCCCTACCACATTAAAAAACTCTATTCCACAAACTTGTTGAGTTTTTTGGTTGTTTGTTTAACCACAAGTCAGCTTACTATTACGCCTATAAAAGCCACTGGCAAAAGAAGAGTTAAAAACGCATCTAATTAGCCCATCTCTCTCAATTGTCACAATATCACAACACAAAAAAAAAAAAAAAAAAAACACAGCAAAAAATGGATGGTGAGGAACATCAAATAGATGGTGATGAAGTTAATAACCATGAGAACAAGTTGAATGAAAAAAAGGTATGACTTAGTTTTAATCCATTTTTCAGATATTATCGCTAATCTTTCTTCAATTCTATCTACTTCTAAAAGTTAATATTGTGCATATTTAAGTAAAATAACATGTATTTAATTTAGTTCTATTTTATTTTTTTTGTGATTAATTTTTATATAGAGTTCAAAAGAGTCAATCTTTAGGAAAATTGTTTACTTAAGTTCTATTATTTTTTCTTTTTCGAAAGAGGTATTAGTCGAGTTACAAATATAAGTTATTTTCTTGCTACTTAGAAAAAATCAGTAGCCGCCAGCTTGGAAACACATTTAGATGTCATGAATCATGATAATATACAAAAGAGTGAATGAAGTAGTTATTGTAGTAATACTAGATTGGAAAGTGTACTTATCATTCTCAACCATATGTTTGTACAAATTATTGTGTTTATATAGTCATTAAAGTCACATTTCTGAAAACTTTTTTTTGTTGTTGTTGTGGTTGAATATTTGGTTATTTATCAGAAATCATGGGGAAAACTATATCGACCCGACTCTTTCATCATAGAGGCCGGACAAACTCCAACAAATACCGGGCGTCGCTCATTGGTGTGTATCTAAATCTCTCTTGTTTGATAAGAAGATGATCATTAATATAAGATTTGGTGATCGTGAATAATGATGTGTGAAATAGATGAGCTGGAGAACAACGATGAGTTTGGCATTTCAGAGCCTAGGAGTGGTGTATGGAGATATCGGGACATCGCCATTATATGTGTATGCAAGTACTTTCACTGATGGCATCAATGACAAAGATGATGTCGTTGGTGTTCTCTCGCTCATAATCTACACTATTACTCTCGTAGCGCTCCTCAAATACGTTTTCATTGTTCTTCAGGCTAACGATAACGGTGAAGGTACCCTTTTTTTGCTTTTGATCTTTATTTGTTTGTTTATATAAATAATATAATTCGTGTATTAAAAGAAAATGAACAAACAACCTCACTTATTTCCTAAGTAATGAGTCAATTATGAACAAGGGTTGATGGAATAATTAAATTGTAGACTTATCATATACTAGCATTAAAATTGATGAAAATGTATTATAGAAATGCTATAACTTAAAGCAAACAAGAGAAATACACACAAGATGGTCGCCCTTCTTTTGGATCCACATTAGAATTTATTAGATCTATGATGAAGTTCTTTTTTTTTAATGTTTTATTTTTGTCTTTTCGTATAGCTACATTAATTAATAAACGTAGTTATTACTGTTGACTTTTTATTATGTGACGCACGTCCTCCCGAAGAACAATTTTGTACGATGTCGCATGTTGATTGTTGATCATTTTATATAAATCGCATCATTTGATATCGAGTGACGCGATTCACGTGGTCCAATAAACGTAAAAACAAGTCTTGAGTCCTTAAAAGTACACTCCATGGCTCTGAGCCTCTGACTGGTTACATTAATAGAAGAAAAAAAGTTGAGAAAGTGAGAAGTTTATTTTATCTAATATTAAGAAGAACAAGTTTTCTTCAAAAAGAAAAAATTCTTTGATAAAAATAATAAAACTTGTGGGTCCAGAAAAAGTTAGAAGAAATTTTGTTTGTCTACAAAATGCACAAGTCAGAGTTATAGTCTTTTTTTTTCTTTGATATTATAGTATTTTTCATTAGTAATCATGGCAAAGTTATTCATACATAACCATATAAATGATTGCAATATGATTCATTTATTTTGTTTGTGAACAACTACTGGAAAGCCTTTTATATATATATATATATATATATATATATATATAAACTTAATTACTGGATATTTCAGTAATTAAGATATATCAATGTTTAGGTATGATTTTAAAACATTCAACATATATATGTGGTATAACTAAATATGAAATAATTTAATTATGTAAACATAGCTTTTTGTCACTTTGATTCTTATATCAGATTGTTTCTATGATTTGAAATATTAAAAATCAAAGGATTTATTTTGTATTTTATATTATATTTAAAAGTTTCAACCATAATAATAAAATTCTCAATTTATATTTTTAATAAACTTTGAAGTGTTATTATTTTATATATATGTTTAAAATACTATAACTATGAGATTGATCTGGTGATATATTTTCGTATGGAAAAGAGTTGTCATATCCATGTAGTGTTTATGAAAGGTCCAATGACAAATATAAAAAGTTGGCATAAAAGAGACTGAAGATTTAATTAAATGAAAATTTGTTTAAAGATATGTAGTTCATTGTGTGTAAACAAACCAATAAAACTTATTACCCCGAAAAATAACATACATGTTTGTTTTTTGTTGATTAATTAATTAGAAAAGTTACTTTTTTGTCAAGGAATTAGAAAAGTTACTTATGTACAATATTTAAACGCAGGAGGAACATTTGCATTGTACTCACTGATATGTCGGTATGCGAAAATGGGACTAATTCCAAACCAAGAACCAGAAGATGTAGAACTCTCCAACTATACACTTGAACTTCCAACCACACAGCTCAGAAGAGCCCATATGATCAAAGAGAAGCTCGAGAACTCTAAATTCGCTAAGATCATTCTCTTCCTAGTCACTATTATGGGAACTTCCATGGTCATTGGTGATGGAATCCTTACTCCTTCCATCTCAGGTAACTAACCAATCATCTTAAAAATACTATAGACCTTGAGGTATTACCAGGGGTTGTCACAAATTAACTTATTATTTGTAGACATTGTGAAAGTTTTTGTTATAATGGTATATTTGATGTGTTAGACTTTTTCTTTTTCAGAATTATAGACTTAAATTTATATGCATATTTAAACTTTTAAATTGGGACTCTGTTCAAGTGTTACAATTGCACATGCTAAAAGACAGTCATAGGTCCAAACAATTTTCTAGCTGAACTTCTCTCTAGAAACATTTGTATTTGATAACATTCGAACTAACAAATTTGTTGTTGTTTTGTTTCATTTTATTTGGTCCAGTACTTTCAGCAGTAAGTGGAATCAAATCTCTCGGCCAAAGTAAACTCAACAAATTCAAACTAATTTAATATATGCAACAATGTAACGTACGTAAACATAATCTAATGGCATTTGATTGCTAAATGTGCAGACACGGTGGTGGGTGTTTCGGTTGCAATCTTGATTGTTCTATTCGCATTTCAGCGGTTTGGCACCGATAAAGTTGGATTCTCATTCGCCCCGATCATCCTCGTATGGTTCACATTTCTGATCGGAATTGGTCTCTTTAATCTGTTCAAGCATGACATTACCGTCTTAAAGGCACTTAATCCACTCTATATCATTTACTACTTTAGAAGAACTGGTAGACAGGGTTGGATTTCCCTCGGAGGTGTTTTCCTCTGCATCACTGGTGAGAGGCCACATATATTCCATAAACATTTTTTTGTGTGTGTCTTAATTATCAAATTTACTTTTTATGATTGAAATGTAATTTGTTGAACTAGGGACGGAGGCAATGTTTGCTGATCTAGGTCACTTCAGTGTTCGAGCTGTACAGGTTATATTTTTTACATTCCCTAGAGTAGATTAAACACACACACATATAAATAATTTTATTATTAATTCACTAACACAATTTTGCAAACAATAAATGTCGCAGATTAGTTTCTCATGTGTCGCATATCCTGCTTTAGTAACGATATATTGCGGGCAGGCTGCGTACCTAACTAAACATACTTACAATGTGTCAAATACTTTCTACGACTCAATCCCTGGTTAGTTTAACTCAAGTACTATCATTTCAAAATAAAAATGAAAAAAATGACGTGCAATAATGTGATATAACACATAATGCTTTTTAACAGATCCGTTATACTGGCCAACATTTGTGGTAGCGGTGGCAGCATCAATCATCGCGAGCCAAGCTATGATATCGGGCGCCTTTTCAGTCATCTCGCAATCTCTACGTATGGGTTGTTTCCCTCGAGTGAAGGTGGTTCACACCTCGGCTAAGTACGAGGGACAAGTCTATATCCCGGAGATCAACTACTTGCTCATGCTTGCATGCATCGCTGTTACCCTTGCCTTTAGAACTACTGAGAAGATTGGTCACGCTTATGGGATCGCCGTTGTAACCGTCATGGTCATCACAACCTTAATGGTGACTCTCATAATGTTGGTTATCTGGAAGACCAATATAGTGTGGATTGCTATCTTCTTGGTCGTCTTTGGCTCCATAGAGATGTTATACCTATCTTCGGTCATGTACAAGTTTACAAGCGGTGGGTATTTACCACTTACGATAACGGTCGTTTTGATGGCGATGATGGCGATTTGGCAATATGTTCATGTCCTCAAATACCGGTACGAGCTGAGGGAGAAGATCTCTCGTGAAAATGCTATACAAATGGCTACAAGTCCTGACGTAAACCGGGTTCCAGGGATTGGTCTTTTCTACACGGAGCTTGTTAACGGTATAACTCCATTGTTCTCTCACTATATATCAAATCTTTCGTCCGTCCACTCGGTGTTTGTATTGATATCGATCAAGACACTTCCCGTGAACCGAGTGACGTCATCAGAGCGGTTCTTTTTCCGTTACGTGGGGCCAAAGGATTCCGGGATGTTTAGGTGTGTTGTGAGATATGGTTACAAGGAAGACATTGAGGAGCCTGATGAGTTCGAGCGTCATTTTGTTTATTACTTAAAGGAATTCATTCATCACGAGCACTTCATGTCTGGAGGAGGAGGGGAGGTGGACGAGACGGACAAAGAAGAGGAACCAAATGCTGAGACAACAGTTGTGCCTTCGTCTAATTATGTCCCTTCATCGGGGCGGATCGGGTCCGCCCATTCATCTTCGTCAGACAAGATTAGGTCGGGAAGGGTCGTGCAGGTTCAATCCGTGGAGGATCAAACAGAGTTGGTGGAGAAAGCGAGAGAGAAAGGGATGGTTTATCTAATGGGAGAGACCGAGATTACGGCAGAGAAAGAGTCTTCTTTGTTTAAGAAGTTTATAGTGAACCATGCTTACAATTTCTTGAAGAAGAATTGTCGGGAAGGAGACAAAGCACTTGCGATTCCTAGGTCGAAGCTTCTCAAGGTTGGCATGACCTATGAGTTATAAGATTCTCTATTTCGTCTTTGTGTTTCATCATGGTTTAAAATCATTGTGACCTAAATAAAGTGTCTCCATGTTTAGGGGACCCTTGTTTTTGTTTGTTTGTTGTCATAAATAGTTGGTAAATGTGTAAGTCATTATTACCTTTTTTTTTGTGATTGCCAGTTTGTCGATTTTATTGAAAAATAAAAGTTACAGAAGCCCATATTTTTAATGTAAGAGACTAAGAGTATATGGAACAAAGATGTAGGACTGGTTTATTGTTTTTTTTTTTTTTTGTGTGCCCATATTTTAATGTAAGAGTATATATATATTTTAATAATATTATGTGATATTTTCATCCAATATTTCACTGGTATCTTTTTTTTTTTAAGTAACAGCTTTAACATTTGTCATTTATCTAAATAAATATATATTGTCATTTACCAATGTTTTGTATTGTTTTGGTTAATTATGATGGTTTTGTTCTTGCCATTTCGTGTGGTTCAAGTGAAAACAGCAACACACGCACTTGTACGACAGATAATGCCAACGTTGTGAATCTTTGTTAGTTACTTTAGATATTATACTATTCCCACGTTATATTTTTTATTTTTTCGAAGGGATTTAATTGGTTTCATAGAGCAACTACAAAGTATACAGGATTTTCGAAATAGAAATATTGCATAAGCAAAATATGGTCATATATTGAAGATTTATAGAAGTATAGAACAATAGAAGTGAAATATGATATGATTATTTAAAAATTAAAATATTACAAAAGCCATATTTTTTAAATCGGCCTAGGCCTACACGAATCTAAGGACGACATTGAGATGAGGTATCTAAGGACAAAAATTTGTAGACGTTCCAGGTTCAATTCTATTTCGAACAAAGTCGTGTGTGTGTGGCCACTTTAACTTGAGCTTTAGACTATATATTTTACCCCAGATGAGTTTGCTAAAAAAAACTCATACCAAAGAGTCTTCTCATGAATCTCATCACTATATTAGTCGAATTACCGGCAGCAATAGGTGTCTATATAGGAAAAATAATTTTATATAATGTCTTGGTACACAAGCTTGTTTTTTCTTCTGCATCATTGTTAGTTACTTAGGTATTAGGCTAATTAGTTCCACGTTGTAATATTCTAATAAAAAAAATAGCTATAAAACAAAGAAAGAAAAAGAAAGAAGGCAGTACAACTAAAAAATCAGTCACTGAACAAAAAAGAAAAGACATGTTTTTGCTTCTGAAGCCTCTCCTTTCTCTACACGATTTATCTCTTAACCTCCTCTCGGTAATGGTAAGACATCGTCTTTCTTTCTCTATATCTCTCGCTCTCTGTTTTTTCATTACAATGTATATATAATATATTTCTTACAATTTTTTTTCACTGGGATAACTTTTTATTCTTTTGTCCACCATTATGAGAAGTTCCATGGAGAAACTCTTAAAGCATCCGTGGATGGTGTGGGGATAAACATGAGCACTATGTGGAGAGAAACAAGGAATGTATTCATAGTTCCATTGTTCAAGTGTATAGTGGTTATGTGTTTGATCATCTCGCTCTTAGTTTTCGTTGAGAGTGTTTACATGAACCTTGTAGTACTCTATGTCAAGTTGTTTAACCGAAAACCAGAGAAAGTCTACAAATGGGAGGCAATGCAGGAGGATATGGAGCTTGGTCATCAAAATTATCCGATGGTCCTTGTTCAAATCCCAATGTACAACGAACGAGAGGTTCAAGTTTGATTTTGATCTCTCCCTATCTCTTTATAATATTATTCTTTATATATATAATTGACAAGTCAAGTTAATAACAACATATAACTTGTACACAATTACTAAAAGAAAACCCACACGTGATCATAATGTTCCTTTCATACTTCCGTCTTTTAGTGCAAATAACACTGGTCACTCCACAGTAGCTGTTGTCTCATATGTCAACTAGCATATAAGTTGTTTCTTTGATTTTTCAAACTTCTTAAATGTGTGAGAGCTACTTAATATTACGTTGTTATACTAACATAATAGTTTTGACTCGGCAGGTCTTTGAATTATCTATAGGTGCTGCGTGCAGACTAACATGGCCATCGGACCGTCTAATTGTTCAAGTTTTAGATGATTCCACCGATCCAGCAATCATGGTCCGTTCTTAATAAACTCTCAATGGACAGAGTTCGCTAATAAAACTTAATTTAAAATAAGAAACATACCAATAACATGACTTATGACATTGCTGAACATTATTGAGTTGATTTTATACATAATTAGTAATTAAATTTCAGGAACTGGTGAGCATGGAATGTACAAAATGGGCATCAAAAGACATAAATATAAATTATGAGAGGCGAGAGAACAGAAATGGCTACAAGGCTGGAGCTCTTAAGCACGGCATGAGGCACAGTTACGTCAAGCAGTGCCAATATCTTGCCATCTTTGATGCTGATTTCCAGCCCGAGCCCGATTACCTCCAACGCGCTATCCCCTTTCTTATCCACAACCCTGAGGTCGCTCTTGTCCAAGCTCGATGGAGATTTGGTATGTACATATATATATATAACTACTACATAAAAACTTCTAGGGTATTTAAACCAAATCTCGAGTGGTAATAAATAGATAATTTCATGTCCATTATTTAAAATGTTAGATTCAACTCCATTTCCGATTTGTAACATTCTAAAAATAATTGATAATGAAAGTAACAAAATGGCAAATGATCAACCAATCAAGTATATAGAAGATATTTAGTTAACTAGCTATGCTCCTTGCACATTAAATAGTTTTGAGATAAAAACTTAATGTGAATGTGGTTCGTCATATATATGATTCGGTCATGCAGTAAACGCTAACACATGCTTAATGACGAGGATGCAAGAGATGTCTCTGAACTACCATTTCATGGCAGAGCAACAATCTGGATCCACAAGACATGCTTTCTTTGGCTTTAATGGTAAATAAAGCATTACATTAATTAACAAAAGATTAAAAATTCATATTATGGGATTTTATGTATATATGCAGGAACTGCGGGAGTATGGAGAATGGTGGCGATGGAAGAAGCTGGAGGATGGAAGGACCGGACGACGGTAGAGGACATGGACTTGGCCGTTCGTGTTGGTCTTCTCGGTTGGAAATTTATCTTCGTCAATGACCTCGAGGTAATTTTAGTCCTTTTCTTTTAATTTGTAATTTATATGGATTTCTTGTTGTATAAGTTAACATATAATAAACAAATTAGTTTCGATTTCTAGTGTTTCTTTTTTGGTAAAATGTAACGGCAAAGGCTAACCACAACCATATATTATGTGCATTTGCATGTGGCTATCTAAATACAAATGCTTATAATCATTGTAAAACAAGAATAATTGTGGTTGTAGGTTAAAAGCGAGCTACCAAGCCAATTTAAGGCCTTTCGATTCCAACAGCATCGGTGGTCTTGTGGTCCAGCCAATCTTATTAGGAAAATGACGATGGAAATTATTCACAATAAGGTCTTTTTACCATTTACTATATTTCATTTTCAGACACACATTTCCCACGTGCCAACTACATTTTTGTTTGGCTCATCCTTAGCGACAATTTTAAGAGGGGCAAGTTTCTAACCATTGGCAACCAAACAAAATACATAACGACATTTGTTTTTGGCTCATTTATCAATAACTACCTTGAAAAAAATCTTATAAATCACTTATAATTAACTCATATTAATCCAGAATTCAGGTTGGTTGAACCAAGTGACATTGAAATTTTATTTTATATCTAAACGCACATAAGATGCGTATGATATATATATAGTAACCATAAACTAATTAAAAACTTATGATAAGCAGAGAGTGAAGATTTGGAAGAAGTTTTACGTGATCTACAGCTTCTTTTTCCTACGGAAGATCGTAGTCCACTTCTTCACTTATTTCTTTTACTGTGTCATTCTTCCTACAAGTGTCTTCCTTCCCGAAGTAAATATACCGAACTGGTCAACTATATATGTTCCTTCTGTCATCACCCTCTTGAGTGCCATTGCCACTCCAAGGTTAGTACTATACATCCTATAACGACCTCATTTATTCACTCTATATATTACCTTACTTACATTTTTACTATTATTGGCAGATCATTCTACCTCGTGATTTTTTGGGTCTTATTCGAAAATGTAATGGCTATGCACCGGACCAAGGGAACTTTGATTGGCTTATTTGAAGGAGGAAGAGTCAATGAATGGGTTGTCACAGAGAAATTAGGAGATACTCTTAACACTAAGCTACTTCCCCAGAATGGACGACTTCCGAAAAGGTAAATTAATCAAATTAAACGAAAGAAAGAAAATTGAAACATCTTTGACAAAAAAAAAAAAAGTGAAAAAAAAAATTGAAACATTTGAAAAGAAAGAATATCAATTACTTAACATAAAATTTGACGTAATCCGGACTTAGAAGACTCAAACTAGTTAATAGCATTTGTTATTTGTTAAATTTTAAATTCTTAAAATGATATTTGTTTTTTAATCTATTTTACATTATTCAAAATATATATTTGTGATTATTCAGTCATGTGTTATGAACTTCTGATATAGTGATATATTCGCAATAGACTAGCAAAACTCTTTTTTTTTTTGTGTGTAAAAAGGTTAGAATGAGGGATAAATAAAACAATATTTCTGGATACTAATGAGTGAAAGAAAATGTTTTGTTGCAGAGTAAATTTGAAGGAGATGATGATGGGTATATACATATTATGTTGTGCTTGCTACGACTTTGCATTTGGAAATGCATTTTTATATTTGTATCTCTTCATGCAAGCCACTGCTTTTCTCATCTCCGGAGTTGGCTTTGTTGGAACTTAACACGACGACTTATATGAAAATCTTCTATTTGTAATCAAGTATATGTGCAATAAACATACCCATGTGAATCCATTTGTTTAGCATGATGTAATTTGATATGTATAAGTGCTTTGTCCGAATACATTATTTGTTAGTCCAGATATTATTGTTATGGGTAGGTTGTTTGACAACATATATTTAGTTGTCTGACTCATTATATGTTGAGGTGTTGATATGCACAAAACAATGGATTTAAGTCTTTGTATCACTTAGGGGAAATAGGAGAGGAAAACTTGCCACATATGATTACTGATATTGAAGATCAAAAAAAACAAAACTTAAGAAAGGTTATTGTTTCCTTTTTTGATTTATCAGTTTTTTGTTTTGTAAATCTAACTATTTCTCTATTTTCTAATCTTCTTTACATTTTGAGAATGATAATTAAACTTAATCATGGGTTTCTTTACTGGTGCTGGCCTTCTTTTCAATTATTTCTTTGGTTTTAATATCATTCTCAGCGAATCATGTAGGTTTAGGGACTAATGGATATTCCCTGTAAATAAAGTTTCCGGATGACTAATGTAAATTATTATTTACTTGGGTGATCACCTTGAGTAATTCAGTTTAAGTTTTATGGTCTTCACTCTTAAGCTCAATTCGTCTCTATATTCATTTACTCTTGTCTTTTATCATACACTCATAGGTTTAAGGTCTTGTTTTGAGGATGATGTCTTTGTAGACAAGAAGAAGCAGAATATTGTTAAGACTTATCACTTACTTAAGACTCTTGTAAAACTCTTGAAGTCTCCTTAATTTCACTTTTGGAAAATGGTGATGTGACAAGCTGGAGATACGACGTGGCAAATTGGAAAGCTGATGTGTAATATTTTTGATTGGAATAATATTGTTTTTTTGGTTAAAAATAAAACCTACCTGTAAAGTAAGAAAGCAAACTAAAATAAATAAAAATAGTCAATTGCTTCCAGTTCTAAGAACTCCGGTCTGCCGCCGATTTCGTTTCTCTTTCACCGGTTCTCGCCTACCGACGTCTTCCTTCCATTCTTTCTCTCATCTGATAACCAACCTCCACATGTCTCTCTCGTCGGACTCCACCGTTCCTACTGTTTCCACGGTCACCATATCCTACTCAGAGCTCAAGGTCAGATTGAGCCAAGTCCTTCTTCTTATTTGTCTTCTCTGTGTTCTGTTTCGTCTTCTAAACTCTTCCTTATTACAGGAGAGCAACATAGATTTGTCTGCAAGGATTGAAGAAGGATTTGGACCTAATGGACTTGGAATCCTCTCTGTTAAAGATGTATGAATCACTTCCTTTAACCAAAAAGTTTGTTGCTTTGTTCTTAATCTGTCAAATATGTATTAAAGTACATAACTTTATTGTAAATTTGATATTATATAGTTCTTTTCTCATCAAGATTTATGAAAGTTGTCACCTTTATGTGTTTGGGAATAAAGATTTCGACTTTTTGTGTTTTTAGGTTCCTGGATATTCTGCTTTAAGACAGAATCTACTTCAGCTTGCACCTAGGTAAATGATCTTTAGGTATAGCTGATTGATTCAGTTGATAGATTTGATTTTTTTTCAATATGGTTCTCAAGGATTGTTTGATTCCTATGTAAAGGTTAGCTGGTCTTCCTGAAGAGGTGAAGAGGGAGCTTGAAGATCCTCATAGTAGGTGAAAATACGATTCTTTGTTACTTATGATCTTCTTTTTTCATTTTCAAATTCTTACTCTTTTGCTTTGTTTCTTTCTTAGGTATAATTTTGGTTGGAGTCATGGCAAGGAGAAACTTGAATCCGGGAAGCTTGGTGAGCTTATGTAGACTTTGTTTTATTGCTGTAGTGTTGCTTCAGAATTGAAACAAGATTTCATAGTTGGCTAAATAAAGCTTTTCTTTTAACATCTTGTTTGGCTTGGTTACTTATTACTAGATAACTTACATGGACTTATTGAACTATACCATGAAGTTTAAATGTATTTTTTGTGTAGGACTGTATCATATCTCTTGCCTGCTCTGATGAAAGTACTAAATTGAAAGTTCTGGTGTTGTTTGTGCAGACATGCTGAAGGGTTCTTACTATGCTAATCCTCTACAAGATGTACCTACGAGTAATTCATATGAAATACAGCGGTAAGTAATACCAATACCTTTTTTTTGTTTGTTTGTTAAGTCTTTGGCTTATGTAGCATTCTTGTAATGTGTTGAAATATTGACGGCGTAACTGAATTCTTGTATTTCCCAGATACTCTAGTGTAGGTTACTTCGAAATACGGTGTTACGTTTATATGTGTTCTGGTCTGCGTTAAGTGTAACAGACTGCTTCTCTTCTCTATATTCGTTATTTCACCTTCATATTTGTTTCACGATGTAGGTATCCATCGTATTGTGGATCAAATATATGGCCAAGGAATTCTTTACCGGAACTTGAAGGAGGTAACTAGGTGATACTTGCTTTACTTTTGGATGTTGTTAGTTTTCCTAGTCGGATATAATTTGTTGGTGTCTCACCTTTGAGAATAAATACAAGGATCGCATGACTTCCTACTTAAAAGTGCCATAGAATTTGACAATTTCTGGTATCTGCTTGCGTTTGCTACCCTAGCTTTTTTCGTGATGCCCTCTTATTTACAATTTTTCCTCCAGTTTATAACTGAGTATTACTTTTATACATTACAGCTTTCAAAGCTCTTGGTAAACTGATGTTCGAAGTTGGGCTAATGGTAGCTTACCACTGTGATCAATATGGTAAGTAGTTTCATTGCTGTTCGTGAATTTATCTTTGAACATCCTTGATTAGGTGTCCTTAAGATGCTTGCAAAGATAGTTTTGGAATCGAGTGTAAGAAAGCATGATGCACATAGCACATTCGCAGGGATACTATGTGGCTATATGTAGAGTAGCCTAATTATTACTCTTAAAATGACGAATAGTTAGTTTTCTTACTCTCTGAAACCAGTCTCTTTGTTGGATGCTTGCATGGTCTGTGGAGTTTGCATTACCGATGAAGTGTATCAACATGAATCTGGCTATTACTGTTTATTCTCTTTGATCGGACACAAAATGTCATGGTGCTAGAAAATTTAATGGATACATCATTGTCTATTTTCTAAAGCCCTTAACAACCCATGATTTGCAGTGTCAAAGGGTATAAAACAACATGAAAAGCAAAATCTTGAAAAGATACTACTTGGCTCTCGGTGTCACAAAGGACGGCTGCTTTATTATTTCCCTGCACAAGAGAGGTAAAATTAGATGCCGGCCCTTCACAAGCTCTTACTCTGCTTATTTACTTTGTAGTTCAGTCCCTAGCGGCTAATACTTGTTGAACACATGTTAGATATGCTTCTTTAATAGTAGAACTTTCATTTGGGATTGCCTGATATATTGACATATTGTCTTCCATCAGCTCTACGCATGACAACGATTCCATCTCATCTTGGTGTGGATGGCATACAGACCATGGTTCACTCACAGGTGTCCAGTTTTCTTCTCTCTTGCTTTCCTGAGTTGTTGTTGTTCACTTAAAGTTTAGTTGGCTCCTTTTGTTTTGATGGTATGCAAATACATTTAGCGTCTGTGATATGCTGATTAAGTGTATCTTTGTATGTATATCCACAGGTCTTACTCGAGCAATATTTTCTAGAGATTCAGTTGAAGTACCTTGCCCAGATCCTGCTTCTGGCTTATACATACAAACACGATCAGGTCAGATCGTTAAGGTACTGTACTGATCCTTCCTGATGACTGTGCATAGTATGTATAAATGGATCCTATTTGATACCTAACAGTGAAACCAAATTTATTCTGTTATGAATACTTTGTCCAGTCTGCTTTGCTTATGAATAATTTTCTTATGAATTGCTTCCTTTGCATTTTGATTAGGTTGTGTATGGGGAAGATGAAATAGCATACCAAATAGGCGAGACAACATCAATTCTGTCTAGTGGTTATCTTTGTGCTACACCTCATTGTGTTCGGGTAATATTCTTCATACCTTCGCGGATGGTTACATTCTATTGTACTTAGTTTCGGAACTTTGCACCAACACAACCTATAATTTCTTGTTTTTGTGTTCAGGCGCCACAAGGAGAAGAGGCGCGTGGTCTAGAGCGATCGACATTCGCGTTGTTCATGCAACCTGACTGGTATTATTCTGAAACTAAGATAAGTAGATAACTTTTGAAATGATGATAACATTGATAAATTTGTGACGATTTTTTCGTTATACAAAAGTTAATAGCAACGAAAAATGTGAATGTGGTTGTTTTAGGGACCAGAAGCTTACATTCCCAAAAGAAGTTACAATACATGAAGAGTTATGTCTCTCTGATGAAGTCTTGACGTTTGGAGAATATACAGAGAAACTGCTCAACAAATACTATGATACAAAACCTTAGTAGCCTTTTAAGTTATATGTGTAAATGACGATTCCATTGGTGTAAGAAAAATCTCACCAAATTAGTACGTTAGAAGTGAAATTTGGTTTCAGTTTAAACCATATAGAAATTACAGAAGTACAATTATTGGTTTGGATTCTGTTCCATGTACATTACAATGAATTTGGTTCAATGTTATGGGAGAACATACAAATACTACAATGAATATAATCTAGGGGAAAAAACAAAGAACGTATAAAGCCAAAACATTTTTTTTGTCTTATTGTTAAAGACAGCTTTAAAGTGGGCTCTTTGCTTCTCCGAATACTATATAGTTCGGTATGAATTTGGGTTGGACCGGTTGGTTATGAGGTTTGGAATCCGGTTTAGTGGATAGGTTAATTTGTAGTCAAATGGAGACGTCGCTTTCGAGTCCTCATGGACGACTGGATAAGGTAGGACAAAAGTTAGTACTACGTTCAGACAATAGTTTAAGAGACCGACGTGGCAACACGGCTACACGCTTTGAACTCTCTAGTGGCCTTTCGCAGTTCCTAGTAGTTTTTTTGTCAGAATCTTTTCTAGTTCTATTTTTATCACTTCGCTTAGAAGGAAACCATAACCATAAATATGAAGAAAATACAAAAAAAAGACACTGAATATGTCTCTTGTGATATTATTTTCTAGAAGATCTAATGCATGCACTGATGGAGAAAAAGTAGAGAGTGCTATTGATGGAGCCAAATTAAATAGGAAAAGACAATTGTTATACGTATATTATATGGTCCAAAGTCTGCGCTCCGTAAGGTAGAAGAGTCAAATAAGTATGTAACGATCGATTTGATTCTAGATCTTTTATACATAATAAGATTGGATCCACTAGCGTCAAGTACTTCTCATCTTTTCTTTACTTTTTCTTATATAGAATAATATTCATTCGATAATTCGATTAGTCAAAATTATATAATATTACTAATTAGACGCTAACAAAAGTAATACTAATAATTAGATGTTTGATGAAAAGTGAAAACTATGCTAGCATTAGCATGTTTAATAATAAATGTTAATTATTATTATTTTTTCAGTCAAACTAAATGTTTAAGAATTTCCAAATGTATAAAAATATATTTGGTATATTCGTTGAAAATATTGACTAAAATCTAATAAAATTAATAATTTCATATATAATACCAAGTATAATTTCATACATTTGGAAATTCTTATATTTGTAATTTGACTAACAAATAATAATAATTAATATTATTATCAAAGATCTAATTACGAATACTATAGAAAAATGAGAATATGAGATTTAGAATTAGAAATTTGCATCGTTTTGCGCATTTTCACTTTTATATACATGATGAAATATTTGTCACTGCTTCATCACTCTCTAGTCTCTATCCTTTCACTATGCAGTTTTTTTTTTGTGTGTGTTAAGAGTGTAGATGGACAGTAAAAATAAAAAATAAAAAAAAAAGTAAAAAATAAAATTAAATCTACTTGAAATTTTGTGTAAAAAAGATGGGCAATAACGTCATATAAACAATGAATAAAAAACGTGTTGGATAAAGAAAAGGATGAGGAATATTCGCAGAAAGATGAAGAAAGAATCTAGAAGAAGAAACAAACAACATAAACGTACGTAGGTAGGACCACGTAGCAGCCGCGTCCGACATCACACGCTCTCTTCTATAAATATTCTCACATCACTTTTTCTCTCATTCTCAATTCCTTCTTTTTCACATCTACCCAAAATTCCAAAACACCATCGATTTTTTGCTCTCTTGAAATGTGTCTTTTTATGTCCAATTCTTCTCTTCCAACTAAACCGAACCGGAAAACCAGGTTCGGAGATCGGTGTTTACTGATGGCCAAACAGCAACGAACCCGACTTTACATACTTCGACGATGTGTCTCCATGCTGCTTTGCTGGCACGACCACTCTATTTCTGATTAGTTTGCGGTTTCGGTCAGATTCATGAACCGGACGGACCAAGAAGTAGAAATCAGAAGAATGTGATGTCATTTAGAGTTTTTCTTGTTTTCTTTTAGAACTCTTCAAGGAATCTTTTGTAATTGAAGAAGACTCTAAGGATTGGGCCTTTTGGGCCTTTGTACATATTGTGTAAATAACATATGAACTTTTTTTACTCAATGCCCAATTTTGTTTCTTAGTAAAATATTCGAATTGTGTTGTATCAATTTAGATTCGTTAAGAAAGATGAAGAAGTAGTAGGATCACTGGACCACAAACGAAGTTCAAACATTTAGGATTGATATGAGATTTCGTCTATTGGTTAAAGTTCGTGTATATTTTGTTAGGGAAGGAATTATAAGTTCTATCTAAAGGTTTGTATTCTAAGATTTAAATTACAGAAAATGCATACAAATTGTATCACCAAAAATACTGATATGTATCCAAAGAATTTTAACATTTCTCTTCTAAATGCCATTGATATACAAAAGGCCTATTAAGATTTAAGAATGGCCCGTAATCAGATAGCAAAATAAAAAATATTATATATTTCAACTCAGTTGGAAGTATACAGTAAGTGCATTTTCAATATAGCAAAGATTTATTGGTGAAATGAAATCTTAAGAAGATAACAAAAGTACAACAATAAAGAATAAAGACACAAATAAGGAAAATACATGATTGCAATCATGTTACATGTTTACGAAGCCATTCAAGAGTCAATAATAAGGTGTCTTGTAGATGTATGGTGGTGGTGGAGATTTGTAGGTTATCTTCGGAGAAGGAGAATAGTATGGTGGAGGTGGTGGGGAGTTATAGATGTATGGTGGCGGTGGAGATTTGTACTCTACCTTAGGAAAAGGAGAGTAGTAAGGTGGAGGTGGTGGTGAGTTGTATACGTATGGTGGTGGTGGAGATTTGTAGTTTACCGTTGGAGATGGAGAATAGTACGGTGGAGGTGGTGGTGAGTTGTATACATATGGAGGTGGAAGTGAGTTGTATACGTATGGTGGTGGTGGAGACTTATAGTCTACCCTTGGTGAAGGAGAATAATATGTTGGAGGTGGTGGAGAGCTGTAAACATATGGTGGTGGTGGAGACTTATAGTCAATCTTAGGAGAAGGAGAGTAGTATGAGGGAGGTGGGGGAGAGTTGTAGATGTATGGTGGTGGTGGAGATTTGAATTCAACCTTAGGAGAAGGGGAGTACGGGGGAGGTGGTGGAGAGCTGTAGACGTACGGTGGTGGTGGAGATTTGTAGTTAACCTTAGGAGAAGGGGAGTAGTATGGGGGAGGTGGTGGAGAGCTGTAGACATATGGTGCTGGTGGAGATTTGTATCCAACCTTAGGAGAAGGGGAGTAGTATGGAGGAGGTGGTGGAAAACTGTAGACGTATGGTGGTGGTGGAGATTTGTACTCTACCTTAGGAGAAGGGGAGTAGTATGGAGGAGGTGGTGGAGAGCTGTAGACATATGGTGGTGGTGGAGATTTGTAGTCAACCTTAGGAGAAGGGGAGTAGTAAGGGGGAGGTGGTGGGGAGCTGTAGATGTATGGTGGTGGTGGAGAGTTGTAGATTACCTTCGGAGAAGGAGAATAATATGTTAGAGGTGGCAGAGAGCTATAAACGTATGGTGGCGGCGGAGATTTGTACTCTACCTTAGGAGAAGGGGAGTAATATAGTTGAGGTGGTGAGAAGGTGTAGACGGATGGTGGTGGTGGAGACTTGATGTCTAGTTTAGGAAAAGGAAAGTAATATGGTAGAGGTGTCGGGGAATCGTAGACATTTGGCTCTGGGTGTGGTGTGTACTTAGGCTCTTGTCTTCTATATTGTGGTGGTGGGGGTGGGGGTGATTCTGAGAGATAAGGAGAATAGTTTTTAGGTGGATAAGGGGAAGTGTATTGTGGTGTTGAAGAGGGTGAGTCGTATGCTGTCACTATAGCCGCAATGACACTAAAGACCACGACATAAACTAGGCAATGACCAAGCCCTTTCATTCTTAAGGATATCATCTTACCCGTAGCTCCTCTTTTAATCTCCTTTTGTTGTTGCTTTTCTGTTTGTTAATTATGATATAGTTCAACAATGTAACCCTTTATATAAGATCGTTTTGTGTAATAATTAAATTATCTTCTCCATTTGGGTTCGTGTGTGGCACTTACAAATAATTTTGAAGACGTGCTAAGTTGCTTGTTTGAAAAGTAGTGATCGTTCAGGAGGGGATGAATATATGAGATTCTCTTGCAAATTATCAATAAGTTTAAGATATCTTCACATTCTTTTGTCGATTTTTTATAGCAACTTGCTTTAAAGGAACAACAAAAGCCATATGTTGATGATACTTTTGCCATGTACTGGAAAGAATTAAGAGTTCCGGTGAGCCGACAATCCAACGGATTCTCGAAGCATTAAAGTTAAAAGAGTATATTGTTTAATCGTTGGTGAATTTTGCAAATTTTTGTGGATCAAAGGTCTAAACATATATAAAGTAAAATGTAAAGTTAACCATAGATTATCGATACATGGTATTTATATCAAAAGTGTGAAGGCTGCACGGATTAGGTTTTGGGTTATATCCCAAATTATCTCATACTAATATGAGTTTCAGTTGAACGGGATTTTTATGTGAGTCAGTCTTCGTCTAACTCAGGTCATTCTCAATTTATGGGAGGACTCTCGACAAAACCAATAAGAAAATAAAGTCTCTTACTAAACTTCAAAAAAAAATAAAAATTAGGCTCCTTTTATATTAGAAAGAATTTTAAAATTGATGTTTGGACTCATAGCAAAGACTTATATTGCATTTGCATACCCCTAGAGAGGAGACTGGTCTAGTTGAAACTTGGATTGATATCTCAACAAAGCGTTACATTCTAAAAAACTTAGTTGTCCAAGTACTTGTCATACATATGTTAGACACAAATCAATATGTCCATGGTTTAAATACATCATCACTATTACTCTATATAAGGTTTATTTGCATTTTTTTAATAACTTTTTAATACAAGGAAGGTTTTGTTACCTTACCTACGATGGCAGAAAAACATTGATCTTTTGAGTTTCTCTCTAAAATCGAATTCTAGGACGTAACATCGAAAAAAAAATAGATTATTTTATAATATGGAGTAATATGATTTTATCCATTAAAATAATTAACTGAAAAGATGATATCAATTTATCCATTCAGCTCTAAAAAAAATATTGAAACCAAACTTATTAATTTCTCAATTATATAGTATCAAAATATGTCCAATAGATAAAGTCGATCTATTACTATGCCAAGCTTTCCAGATACTAGTTTCGACAATGTTCAATTACGAAATAGAACATGCATTAGGATTTTCATCACTAAACATCATCCATCTAGCCATTTCTTTCTCATCATCACTACTAGGGTTCATATAAACACCTCTATCAATTTCATTTTCTTCATCTTTCGTTATAGGTTCATCGTCCTTTTTTTCCTTTTCCATTTTGACTATCCTTTTACGCATTTTTTCCTCAAGTTCTTTCCACAATTTCTCTTCATCAAAATCGCCAGTGATGACAACTTTTTTGTTTTCTACATCGACCTTACATGTTTTGACCCCTATTCATACACCATTCAATATAAATGATTAAAATAACACATATTTCAAATATATATGAATAATAGTATTATTTTTATTATATACCTTCGAATTTAGAAATAACTTTTCCGATGTCTGCCTCATACTTCTCACTTAGAAATGCTATATGTATTTCAAGTTTTCTTGTACTACAAAAAAAAAAAAAAGAGAGTTAAAACACATGTACCATCTCAAGAAAGTACACTTGAACAAATGTAATAAAAATTATTAAGTTAGAAGTGATCTACCTTGTTTCAGGTTTGTCAATTTTTTCTTCTACTTCAGGAGTCTCATCTTTTTTGTCGACTATATCACCTTCTTCATTCTTCTTTGTAACTGTCTCTTGTTCATTAGCTTCATTTTGAACAACATCTTCTTTCTCAACTTTCTCATTCATCGTCAAGATTTCTGCCTTTTTACCAGTTTTTTTCTTGAGATTTTTCAATAATTTTTCCAAATTAAAATTACCAGTAACCATAACTTTTTGATTTTCCATATCTGTTTTACATGCTTCAACTCCTAGCAATCACATATCATTTAAAATGGTTATCCTCAATAATATATATGATCAGTTCAAACAATATAAATTTCCAAAGCTGTGTGATAAATGTTCACATCATAATATTATATTTTTGCATATAAACTCCACTAAACACACAAATTTTAAAAACAAAGAATATATAAAACAAAATTTTTTAAAATTTTGCAACTATAATGTAAAACTTGAGATAGTAAAACCATACATATAATTTTATATAGTGTCAATTACACCAAAAATATGAAATATAAATATGGATTCAAAAAAAATAATTCTAAGTATAAGTGTTAAGCTATTGTACCAACTACCATGAATGAGATCGATATAGTGTTATCATAAATGTGGACTATAATATACGTTTACCTTCAAATTTGGACATAGCTTTTTTGACATCTTTAACACAATTTTCACAATGCATCCAAATCTTCAACTCGACTTCAATTGAATTGCTAGAAAAATTTTCAAAATAGAAAACACGTATATAGTATCGTAAGAACATAGAAAACACATAACTCTTATTTAATTAACAAAAAAAAACTTATTTCGTCACTCTACTTTTCAGGAATATTTCGTCGTGACCGCTTTGACCAACAACCCATCGCGAACTTATTCTAAATAAAATATACTACTTGTTTAAGAATCTTCTCACCACAAAACCTTTTCAGAAACCTAACACTTTAAATAGAAAATAAGAGTACAAAATTTTAGACATACAACCATAATTTGTTTATATGGAAGTTATATAGAGAATATTTTCTTTAAAACATTAGCACAGATTTTTTTTTATCTTAATACAGATGTCAATATCTAAACATTATGTATTATCTTAACTTTTTTTTTGTATATCTAAACATTTAATCACAATTTAGAGAAATAATCACCTATGGTACTTTATTATTTTACTATTAAATCTTAAATTTTCTCATTTAATTTTTCTTTTCTACTAATATATCTTATTATATTTATTTTTATTTTAATGGTGTTCTTTTATATCATTAAAGACATAAAATCTGTGAAAGTATAAGATATGTGTTAAAATAAACTATATATAGGAAATGGAGAAACATTAATAACACATAAGATTACAAGTTAATTATCCTTTTTCAATAAACAACATTTTAAAGTGTTTTTTTCCAGTCATATTATTTTAGAAAATGTTTACTTAAATATTAATATTTTTTTCTTTATTATTGTTTACTTATGTTAAAAAAAACTCCGATATTAAACCGTTACCGTAGGTACTAATTCTGGATAAAAAGTTAAAAACCAAAATAAAGTTTGATTTCAAATTTTGAATCTTGTAACGGCCAAAGCTTCTTCAATAAACTTCTCCTATATTCTTCTTCTTCTTCTCTGTGTTTCTCAAACTCACAAAGCTCAAACAAAAATGGCTTCTCTTGCTCCCGGAATTCTCTTAAAACTCCTTCAATGCATGAACTCCGGCACTCGCCCCACCGGAGATCACAGATCTGCAATCTTACAAGTCACCGGAATCGTCCCAGCTCTCGCCGGCTCCGATCTATGGCCTAACCAAGGCTTCTACGTCCAAATCTCAGATTCTCTCAATTCCACTTACGTCTCTCTCTCCGAACGCGACACAGATCTAATCCTCAGTAACCGTCTCCAGTTAGGTCAATTCATATACCTCGAACGCTTGGAATTCGCTACTCCAGTCCCACGTGCCGCAGGAATTCGTCCCGTCGCTGGTCGTCATGCCTTCGTCGGAAAACCAGAGCCGTTGATTGCAAGAGTATCTAACGGATCTAAACGAGATTTCGTTATTCAGCCAGTTTCTGATTCTGAGTACTCGTTAGATCCAATCGCTGTTTACTTGAACAATAGAAGAATTGACGACGACGGTGACAGTGATGTGAAACCTAATGTGAGACAAGCGCTTGCTCCGGTGAACCAAAACGAAGAGAATCGTAACCAAATTCGAAATCAGAAACCGAAAACGACTCCACAGAGATTCTCGTCACCAGCATCTTCTAAACGATCAGTCTCATCAGGGAAGAAGAACTGTTCTGGTGCTGTAGCTGTAACGGTGGAGAGAGATCCGTCACCTGTGGTTTCTGGTAAAGGGAGGAGATCTGCGTCTCCGGTGCCGTCAAAATGCGTTGTGCCAAGCTTAGCGGCGGCGCGTGAGGAGAATAGGAAAGTAGCTAGAGAGCCATCGATTGTTGTGCCGTCAAGGTATAGACAGCCATCACCTAATGGAAGGAAGATGAATCCTTCTCCTAGTGGAAGAAGAATGTCGATTTCACCGGGAAGAAGACTTTCTAGTGGTTTAAAGATGACTCCAATGGTTGGAGATTCTTCAGGGAAGAAGAAGATGGCGGTGATTGCAGCCGGAATCTCAAAAGTTTCTGAAGCTTTAGTCGGTTCGTCTGCTAAGAATGGTAATCGGAAAAATTGGGAGGAACCATTAGCAGGTGATGGTAGTGCTAAGAATAAGCCTGATCACCAAGCAATTTTGCGTACTCAGGTACTAAAAACTTTGTTACTCAGTGAGATATAGAAAGTTTGTTTAGTTTGATGAACAAATTAGTGTTCTGGTGAATGAAATTTGAGTTGTTATGTGTGATGGATTGAAATTGATAATGTACAATTGTTGTAGGCTGCTATGACGAGGCGTCTCAGTGATGCAAATAGGAGAAAGAGTGGTTCTTCTTCTTCAGTGTGTGAAGAGAAAGCGAAGTCGTGTTCATCAGAGAGTAGTTTATTAGAAGAAGTCTCAGCCTTTGAAGGACTTGGTATCACTTATCATGAACGGAAATGGACGGATGGTAGTGTTCCACTGGATAGTATCTCTGATGAACTTGCAAAACTTGGAAAGGTTCGAAATAGTGTTTTGTGTTTAAGCTACATTTAGACTAGAGAGTATTCTCATATCGAATTATGGATTATATATCAATTTTCCAGGAGGCTATGAAAAGAAGAGACTTTGCTGCTAAAGCTGCAGCTAGAGCATTGGAGGAAGCTAATGCCAATGAGTGCATCATAAGATGTTTAAGGTAAAACTCTTATACCATCTCATACAAAATTTAAAACTGTGGTAATCAGTCTTGTTTAAGCTTTCATCTGGTTGAATATTTCAGTAAATTCTCCGAACTTTCTTCGGCTTCCAAGGTGGGGAATCCATTGCGAATCATCAACGAGTTTTTGAAAATCTATGAAGATGTCATGAAATACAGTAAGATAGCTTCAGAAAACAGTTTCAGCTTGTCATCTGATCAACAAAACCCAATCTCTCTTTGGGTTGAAGCTGCATTAGCTACTAACCTCGAGGTGGTGTCACTAGTGAAAAGCCATGAATCACCATCGTCTCTGAAGAAATCAATGCCTACTCGTCTCTCTCCTAGACCTTCTAGCAAGACAGGTTTGTTCTTGAAATTGAAACATATTTCCATTACAAACTAACATACATAACAAAAATGCAGAAAAGTAAGTTTCTATCTTTGTGGTTGTTTTCAGACAATATTGTTGGGATGTGGACAGACTTAGATGGCTTGAAGGAAACGGCTAAGTTTGCGGTGAATCTACAATCTGAAATGCAAGTGTGGTTCATTGAGTTCGTGGAAGAATCGTTAGACAACAAAAACGCAGCAAAACGATCTTTAGACGGTAGTTCCATAGCTGCAGTTTTGTCTCAGCTGAAACAAGTTAACGAGTGGCTGGACCGGGTCTCGTCGAACCAAGAAAACAAGATCACAACAATGGACAAGATCGAGCGGCTGAAACGCAAGATCTATGGATTCGTTATCCATCACGTCGGATCTACATATGACAACTCTGCTTCTTCTTGATTTCATCTTTTTTTTTTTGTCTGCAATCACGTTTCAATGCTTTGTAATACAATGGCTCATGTTTTTAAAGATAATCTGCAACGGTTCAAAAAAAGTGCCAATTTATTGAATAGGTTATACAGTAACAAGCTTCTTCAACACATGGCTAAAGATTTGTTTTTATTCATAGAATACTTTGGTGGACAGTTCTTAAACAGAGAAAGCAAAATGAGAATCAGACTTTTAACTCTTCCACTTCTGGACTTAATGGTTTAAACAGAGCTTCCACTTCGTTTTCGTCTACCTCTTCAATGCTTGTCGGGTTCCATTTTGGATTCTGCACAAGATTTTTATCAGAGAGGATCACTTTTGTTTTAATTGAGCTAGAGAGCTAACGATTTGAGTGGCAATGAACAAACCTGATCCTTGTCAATCAAAACTGCTCTAACACCTTCAGCAAAATCACCACGCAGGGCAGATCTTAGTGCAATGCGATACTCAGTTTTCATTACGCCATTAAGCTTCACGAAGAAAGGTTAATATGTAAGGTTAATAGTCTTCTTTGTCTCCTGAAACGAAGAACTATAATGAAGTTCTAAGAGTTGAAAAAACTCACTGTTGCTAATTCGTTTTCGGGTTTACTCTTGGCACATGCAACATTGGAGAAATACTTTTGTGTTAGGTAAAGAGAAAATGGTGCTCCTTTTTCCAAACCTTTGAGTGCCTCATTAGCCCATTCTACAACTGTATCCAAACATTGTCAAAGGTAAGTCAGCGATTTTAGTTTCACTTAGATTCTTAAAGCATAGTTTTGAGATCTATGAGCATTACAACATTCATGAAAAATAATACCTGAAGACTCAGTGCTTTGCTGGTACTTTTTGAGCTCTTCTATTGTTTCCTTAATAGACTTATTTGAGCTAAAGGCTGACTCTATGTGAGGCAAAAGTGATTTGAGATGGGCCTCAGATTCAGGATTGCTGCTGTATTTTGATAAAGTTGCTTGGATGTCTTGATTAGGATCCTCAGAACTGCATCACCAACATGTATGAGTTTACGAGAGATATGCACATGAAATTGTCAGGATTGAGAAAAGGAGATTGAAAATTGCGTACAGGTTAGCTGACAAAATGGCTTCCTTTAATGAAGCTAGCTTTTCAGATGGTACATAATGCGTCCCAAGACCAACGAACAGTGCGTCTGATGGCGCGGAGATCCTTTTACCAGTCAAACCAAGATAAGCACCTGCAGATATTTATACCACAGTAGTAGTTACATATCGTTGAAGGTCTCCAGTAATCTTTACTTTCGCTTCTAAAAACAATAAACAGGCTTCCATCTACATGAATTCCGCTCTATACAAAACTTAAAAAGTACTTAAACAAACAATCATCATTTTCACCAGATTATGAGCATTTTTAGATAGCAACCAACTAGGAATGACCTTTAACTGGTGTTGTTGACCATTTCCTTATTCTTTTCAAAAAGGTAAAACTCTAGCCAGTGTAAAGGATTTGGATATGAACATACCAACAGATCCTCCTCCAGGGCTATGAGCTGCTATATATGAAAACCCGACATCAGGGAACAAGCCAATTCCATTTTCTGGCATGGCAAGAACCGTCCTCTGGAATAGAACAAAAAATATGAAAGAGAGTCAAGAGAGTAATACCAATTATTACCTACATAATAAGTACAGAACAAGGTTTCTTTTGTTTTTGTACCTCTGTTATCACACGGTAGCGACCATGTCCAGAAAGACCAAGACCAAATCCCATTGTTATACCATCCATCAATGAAATATATGGCTTTTTGTACGCAGCAATTGCACATATCAGTGTATACTCTGCTGTAAATACCTAAGGAAGCAAAATATCGAAGTTAAAAAACTACATTTTGGAGGCTATACTCTTAAAAATGCTAAGAGCAAACCATTCAAGAGACAAACGTAAGGAAGTATAAATCAAACCATTCTAGAGAGCTCTTGGAAAGACCAAATTGAAAGAGATCACACACATGCATGTTCATCAAATTAGTACACCATTTAATCTTAACAAGTTTGAAATAATGCTAAATCATCTTTTGAAGTTTGACAAAGCATAATTTATTTTATAAACCTTTTGCACAAGAGGTGTGTTTTTGTCCTTTTGGATTTCTGCAGCAACTCCTTTAATATCCATCCCTGCACACCATTCATATAGATAGTCACTCCAAAACACACTTCCCAAACGAACAAACAATTTCAATTTAAATGAAACAATCTACATAACATAGCTTCCACATAAAAAGAACAAAACTTGCAATTACCTGCACAAAAGGCCCTAGATGTGCTTCCTTCAACGATAACACATTTCACTCTCGGATCAGATTCCCATTCATCAAGAAAGCTTTTATACTTTATATCCATATCTGTAACATCATAATGAAGCTTCTTATAATTATATCTGAGCCTAGCAATCATTTGTTACATCCAACTATTTCAAAGCCAATTCCTTTTAAAAAAATGATTTTGAATTCAGTAAACACTAAAAGGTTCTTACTTTATCAAACCCAAGAAACAAAAATTCAAAAGGGTCACCTAAATTCATGGCGTTGAGAGCTTTGGTTCGATCGAGAGTGATGAGAGCGACACCATTCGGAAAAACATTTCCTTTAACGAAATCATCGACGCCAGCTCCGGCCATCGCTGAGAATTTCCGACGATCGGAGATTGAGAATCTGAGGGTTTGGTGGAATTGAGAAGAGAAGGTTTGTGAGAATTTGGGGAAAAAGATGCGATGAGACAAAGTTTTGATGATGATCATAGTGGTGAAGAAGATACAGTCATCAGCGACGGAGATAGAGATGGTAAGTGAAACACTCTTTCTGCTTCAGAGGTTTCTTTAGACCGTAAAGTCACTTTTGTTGCCTTTGTCTCGGTCCATTTGATTCGAGCGGTTGAGTCCATGTAATTGATTTTAAATTATTTTTATTTGACAGAAAAAAAAAAAACATGTTCGAAAATCAGCATTAAAATAAGAAGATTTTAAGATGATTTATTTAATAGTGAAAATCCTGAATTAATAGCCAATTGGAAACTAATTATAATAACCAATCTAACAAATGGCTTATTCCTTACAACAATATTAAATCGCAATTAACACATATGCGGTTTACAATATTACTTTAGACAATATATATGTCTAACTAGATAAGGATTCGCATATATGTGAGTTTTTGGTTTAAAATTTTCATAATCGGTGAAAAAGTAAAAACTAAAATTATATGAACCACGAATACAAAATCACATCATCAATCTCCAAAGTATTAAATAGTGCACAAAATCTTGAATAATATTTTTCTAATCTATTCTCCATCCTGGAGATTATAGGTGAGGAGATTCAGTGGGGTGAAGAGATTGAGTTAGTCTTTGTTCGTCGACACTGGATCTCGTAATGATTGTTGCGAGATCACAAGTTCACAACTACCTTCAAAAATATTTGTTTATTTCAAAATTTGGTAACTACTTCTCATCGATATTTTTAAATATTTTCAGTTATCAAATTTGTTTTGAGTTTTTTTAAAACTACCCAATTATGTGATAAAAATAAATTAAAAAATTATAAGTAACACTTAGTCGTTGTCTTCTATAATAATCAATTATAATATAGAATACCCCACAATTGTATAAATCATCTTACAATTCGACTTAAATTTTATATCAAATTTTTAACTATTTAAAATTAAATTTAATTATCCAAATTTTAAATTCATATGGCTTAATAAAAACAAAGATCTTCATTTACAAAATATCTATTAAACATATTAAATGAACTAATAAACAAATATCATAAATTTGGACGTGTCTTCATTCGATTTTTAATCAAATTAATCTTATTTACCTAAAATCGTATAAAAAAGGTTCTTAATGTTTACTCAAATCATTTATTTTTAGTTAAATACTAATTAATCTATTTTTCGTAATACAAATCAATATAAAAAAATATCTACCTACTATGTATTAAATTTTGTTTTAGTTTACTAATATTTTTTTATTTGTTTAAAAGAAAAAATAATTATAAAATTATAAATAGGCAAATAGCGTAGATAAGTAAGTCGACTATTGTCTCATTTTGCCGTCAACGAGACAGACCACAGCCGTCGACGTCGTCAACACCGGTCACAAACTTAGATTCCACAAAAATCTAACGCCGTCAATTATTTCCGTCCATCTCCTTCCTCAAATCTCTCTCTCTACTCTTTTAACCCCACAGACCATTCTTAGCTGTACAAAGTCTCTCTCTCTCTCTCTCTGCAAACACTGATTCAACAAAGAAGAATCAAAATCTCCAGAAATTCGATCGTCGTTGAAGATTCGTCTCAGGTTCGTCTACTTTGCTCCGTTTCTCTTCTAAATCTCCTATAGTTTCTGGATCTGTATGTTATTAGTCATGATCGATCTCAACTCTGTGAACCGAACTAGAATTTGTTGTCAAATCTCGTGTTTACGTTAGACTAAGCGAACAAATCTGTAATTCGTATTGTTCAGAACTTGATTTCGCCATTATTGATTCAGAAAACTGATCCTGAGTTCTAAAGTTTGTGTAGTTTCTAGCTTAGTGTTTTGGAATCGAAAATGGCGGGTCGAGTTAAAGAAGACGAGAAGAACGAGAAGATTATTAGGAGTCTTCTTAAACTTCCTGAGAATAAGAGGTGTATAAACTGTAACAGCCTTGTAAGTTTTTTTTTGCTCTTCATTTGATCATTTCCGATAAAAATTTTGAGAGAACTTAACGTTAACGTTTCTTCTTCGATATCATTTACTTAGGGACCACAATATGTTTGCACTACTTTCTGGACTTTTGTTTGTACCAACTGCAGTGGAATACAGTGAGTGTACTTTATCTTCTCATATTCTTGTGTAGATGGTGTTCATTGGAAATGTTGTTTGAGATATGCATATGTATTTTTGAACAGTCGTGAGTTTACACATCGTGTTAAATCGATATCAATGGCGAAATTTACCTCACAAGAAGTTACTGCTTTGAAAGAAGGTGGAAATCAGGTAAACACGCTAAATCTCTCTTCTTTTGATGAGTTTTTTCTCTTGGCATTTGTGATTTAGTATCTTTTGTTTTTGTAACAGCATGCTAAGGATATTTATTTTAAAGGATTGGATCAACAGCGGCAATCAGTGCCTGACGGAAGGTATTACAGTTACAAATCTGTCTTCTTGTTGTGGAGATGGATGTGTTACATTGATTGATTGTGTTTTTTTAATCTGTCAGTAATGTTGAGCGGTTAAGGGACTTCATCAGACATGTGTATGTAAATAAAAGGTATACGAATGAGAAGAATGATGATAAGTCTCCAAGTGAGACACGTAGTTCTAGTGGTTCTCGGAGTCCACCTTATGAAGATGGATATGACCGTCGTTACGGCGACAGATCAAGTCCTGGTGGGAGAAGTCCAGGGTTCGAGACGGGTAGTAGGAATGCTGTTAATAACAGAAAAAGCCCTGCTCGTCCTGAGATCCTGAATGATTGGCGCAGAGAGGATAGGTTTGGGGGTAGAAAAACATCAGAAGAGGGCTCCCAGTCACCTGAGCAAGTAAAAGACTTGGGTTCAGCTAGCCCTCCTGTAGCTCGACCTGTTAGGGAAATTTTGGGTGACAGTGTTATTCCTCTTCGTGTGGGAGAGCCTCCAAAACCCCCTGTCAGTAGAAATACCGATGCTTCAGCACATGCAAAGGTTTTGGCTTCATCTCTTTCAGAGTGCATGAAGGATGTAAAGTATATAAGAACCATTGATGCTCTGCTTATATAATGTTGTTGTAGCACATGCATTCGTTGGTAATACCATCTAAATTCTTAGGGAGGTAAGTAAATGTTGATGTTTTCTGTTGTGTGTTATTTCAGTCAGGTACATCATTGAGTAGTTTAATGTCCACAAATGAGAAGCCACCAGAAGTGAAGCTGGAGACTGCTTTAAGCCTGATTGATTTTGATACTGATTTTGAAACTCCTGCTCCATCTGTTGCAATTCAAGCACCACTATCGACCACATCTCAGCCTGCTCCACAGCCAACAACTTCATCTAATGATAACTGGGCATCTTTCGATGCTGCACCCAGTGCCCCTAGTTTAAATGTATCGCAACCACCACCCAGTGGAAACACACTGGATTCACTTCTCTCCCAGTTGGCAGTGACTTCTTCTGTGCCAGGTCAGGCGTCTACACCATCTAACGGACCTGTGAATCTTGGTCATTCCACGTCACAAATCTTTGCACCCTTTCAGAATGAGCATTCGAGTGAACAGGTGGGCACTTCATTACATTATCTATGAAAACAATTGCATAAAATTCTGCGTCAAAATTGTTATATGGTTATCCTTCTCGGATTTTTGTTACAGCCATGGAACACAGCACTTGCATCTAATGTACAGAGGTCAATGAGTGCACCGTCATTGCAACCTCTTCAAGGAGTCCCTTCTGGTGGCCTGCAGTCTTCTGAAGTTAAACCTTCGGGAAGATCAGAATTACCTGCGGTATTCAATTTATTTTAGCCATTTGGTCTCTCCCATCACTATATCTTACCATGTGTGGGATTGTGATGACATGCTAACCTGTATGCAGGATTTATTCGCTGTAAACTACCCATCATACCATGCACCAGTGCCTGGATGGCAAGCTGGTCCACCTCATGCTATGCACTATGGCATGCAGCAGTATAATAACCCCGTGGTATGGTTTCTCTGATAGATTTCTGAATCCTTAATGAATTTGAGCATCAATTACATCACAGCCGGTTACTTTCTTGTGAATGATTATCTATTTCCTGCAACAGCCGTATCAGAATGTTCCGCAGCCAGGCAAGTCAATGAACCCTTTTGACTTCAGCCCTGGGCCGCCATCACAAACACAAACGGTATGTCCTCTAGCTCATTTGACTTAGCCAGAATCAAAACTTTGTGTGAAAGCAAGCATGTTTTGGAAATTAGCTTTGAGCGAAATAGCTACTTGGCAGCTGAGAATATGTTGGCTTTAGGTCTTAATGAAATACGTACGAAAACTTAGCTTATGTGTTAATTGGTGAAACCCTTTCACATTACTTGGTCAACATCTGCAATTGAACAACTTGACTTACCAAAGTATTTATAAAATGTTCGACTGGTGGATTATGTGTTAAGTGATGTGAAAACCATACAGGAAAATATGTTCCCTTCCATGGCTCCTCTGCAAGGTGCATTACCTCCTTCAGGCATGATGCCTTCTCAAGGAGTACACAATCAATTCAATATACCTTCTCAAGGCTCAGCCCATCCATCTGCAATGCCACCAAGTAAAGCATGCCATTACTTTTTACTTTGTTATTATCTGCTATAGAATGATCTGTTTACTCTTATCTTATGAGTGTTTGATAAACTATTTGCTCCCATTTTTCAGGGTACATGCCTTCTCAAATACCAGGAAGCATGCCACCTAGGTATGGCCTTTTGATTCCTTTAATTCATTAGTACTGATTACTGATTGCTATAAACGTGATCTACCTTTGGTCTCTCAATGATAGTTGGTAGCGAAACCTCTGCTTCTTATTTTACCTTTCCAGAACCATTTCTAAAGTTATAGTCGTTTTTTTTTTTTTTTTGCAGCAATGTAAACCCAATTGGCGACATAAACACGTCATATGACACTCAACAAACATATCAAAATTTTGGAAGCTCGTTTGCTGCTGCAGTTCCTTTGAACCCACCTTCTTTCCAATCAGGAGGAAACCCATTTGGGTAAGAAAGAGCGAGAATATTAGCTCACGAGAGCTATGTTATGCATGAGGATTGCGTTTGTGTTCTAAGGTGTAGTATAAGACTATAAGGAGGTATTAAATCGAATACAAACATGGGTTAAATAGGGTGAACGAGGGAAGGTACGGGCCATGAACCTGAAGAAGAATTGGGTTTGTGAGAGTGTTAGATTACTGTATTTTTTATAAGCATCAAAATGATTTGAAATAGGTTTGATATTTATTCTTTGGTGTTTCTATATTCCATTTCCATTTTGTTGTTTGTCCTTCAGAAAATCTTCAGGCTCCTCCTGTGTTGTATGATTTTGTATAACAGTTTACACATTGACCATAAAGTCTTGTCAAAATTGAATAAGGTAATTTAGAATTGCTTTTATGAGACTAAAATTTGCTGAACTTTCTCTTCCTCTCTCAACTCTCAACGCTCGTTTGTGTATAAATGAAATTTTCAGTGTTTCGCACCCAATTGCTTTATATTAAAACTATGTATTAGAGAGATGTATGTGTTATAATGTGTACACGCTTCATGATTAGAGAACTCTTTAGGGACAGTATTACTAGTGTATAGCTATATTTGTATCCATCTTTCTTTGATCCTAAACAATCTAAGTACAAATATATATTGATTTCACACAGTTCCTCAATCTTAAATCTTCTATTCTATTTTTCGACAAGATCCACAATGCGGAGATGAATTGAGAGGTGACAAAAATCTCTCTGTGGTGATCTCTCATGTTGTTTGTCTACTTTTCAGTACCATTGGAGCCACCAACATCCAAACTGCAACAACATTTATTCAAACATTACAAACTGTATCAAAAACAGGTAATAGAGAGTTTTTATTGTTAACTTACTGTAAACGCCAACCGCGAGCCATTCGTTTACAATCCTTACCCAAGTACTTGTCCACCCAACGTCAATCGTCCACCTAACACAAAAACCTAGCTTAGTTGTTTCTTTTTGGTATATGAATGGTAGTACTTGTTCATCAAGAACTTACTTTTTCATGGAATGGTGAATGTTCCAACCAACAAGTAGCATTGCAAAGTACATTGCTCCAGTAGCAAACACAAAATGAAAGAATCCGTATCCGTAAGGAATTGCATCTTCCTCATGATTCTCATCTTTTCTAAACTGTAAAAGACCACTCACTAGCTATTAGTCAAGTGTCTCTTTTGAAGTTTTGCAACAAAGTTGGCAGAGCTCATAGATAACAAACCTGAAAACATTGTGAATCTACTCCCGTCGAGAATGTCGCTATTACCATTGCAAGCAGTGCAACAACAAAGCTCTGCACAATATCCTTTTTAGTACTTTCTTTACAATCTCAAAATATCCGAAAGGTCATGAAAATATTCTTGGAAAGGTTTGAGATTTGTACTATGATGGTAAGCCAGTCTGTTCTACTAGAACCTTCTGCTTTTCTGTTGCAAGTTTCTCCTACAGGCTCACTGCAAAACAAAATGTTGTAGAGTTGAAAGCTATTACTTCTTGAACCTATAAATAGAGACTACTACTCTCAAGTTGCTCGATATTCAGATGAAACTTGCCTTCGAATGGCGCACCAGCAGATAAACACAACGTAAAGCCCCATAAGCGCTGGAGTCAAGAATCCAGCATTTATCTATTGAAATGCAACAAGAAGAGCATTTTTCAAAAATCACTATTCACATGTGAGGGAAGAATACTATTTAAATGCACATCTTAATTTTTTTACTCACTTTGGGGTGGAGAGAGATACTTGTCATGAGTTGGATGAGGAACAAAGTCCATGTGATGAAAAATATGTTGAGAAGGCATGATGGTTCAGGCACATACCAAATGTACATCAAAATAACCCCTAATATGCACACGGTGTACGCAGTAGTCGCTAGTAGCATTACATGGACATGGCTGCAACATATAAATAAAACTTTATGAGAAAACACAAAGCATTTTGTATGTTTTCCCAGTTACTTAAGGAACAGTCACATGGGGTCTCACCATCTTTCTGCATCTTTTTGTGCTTGGAAACATTCATTGAGCCATGTAATGAAACTAATGATACTAATCAGCTGAATTAGGAGAAAGACCCTATAAAAAAAAAAATAATAAGCTTCCGAGATACAACCATCACATAGTTTCTGAAGTAGGATTAGAAAATAAAACGTACCCTGCACCAAAATGGGCAATCTCCCCTGCCAAGAAAGCAAAGAAAAAGCCATTTTGTCATGCTAACTGAAGTTTGATATCGAAAAACGATGAACCGAAGACGGTGGTTAGCCTTAATCTTACCGTAAAACTGAATAATGGAAGAAGGCAACAAAAAGGGGAAGATGGTTAAGCCAAGCAACATGAAAAGCTTAGCAAACCACCATCCTGAATGCCATTTATCTCTCGATGAATGCGTCTTTGATGTCCCAACGGTTGAAAGAAACATAATGAAATAGAACAACTAGAGAAATAGTTAAAGAAAACATCTCTCTGAAGGCATGAAAATAGTTTGTAGTATTTGACTGATTAAAAGAAAAAAAGGATACAAAACATCCGAAGCTAACTCGTAAAACTCCTTCCGTCCCTAAACAGTCTCCACCTTCTTTACAATTCTTGAATTCTGCAACAATGAATAAACTTATAATCAATCAATTTTCTGAAAAAAATATTGTAAGAAATCCTAGAGACTTAGGTAACCATACTTCTCATTTCGGTCAAGGCGCCTCGGCCATAATCACGCAAGGCCCAAGCAAGCAGATTTGCCAAGAGGAATATTAGACCGTACACATATCTAGCCATCCATGGATTGCAGCCATTACGGAACTGGATAAACCATGAACCGTTCTTGATTCCTTCATAGCCAGTGTTGTCAATGCTTGTACCGGTTTCCATAAGTCCTTAAATCTAGCAGACTCTCTCTTCTTCATGACATTGGAAGATCATATATAGATCCTTGGCAAAAAATACTGTTTAATACTTATAGACACCGACTTTTACTCTTCTAATAATCTAATAGGCTAGTTATATATGTATCTAGATTTTTCTTAATAATGTTCTTCCTTTCTCTAATAAAGAAAAAGAGATTTTTGTTCTCTCGAACGAATGGAACAAGGAGATTTGTCAGTCTCTGGAACCTCTCGGTCCTTGGGAGATTGTTGGTAATGAATAGATGACCGGACTAAACACAAGAAAGACACTCCAGTAGCGTTTAGTTGTCTTCCTTCAGTAGAACAAAGAACCTAAAACAAGAAACCATGAAAATTAAAGCACTTGCATTAGATGAGATGAGAGAAATCATGTATAACATGAGAAACATACGTGTTTTATTCTCTTAATTAATTCACACTTAATTCGTTTCTCAACAGAAAGAATTTGTTATGTATCTTTTTTTTTGTTAAGTAGAACATAACAAAGAATACGTGGAGTGCAAGTTTACCTAACAAAAAACCTTTGTAAGGCATGCTTTTATTGATGTTACTCACATAAACGTCAACGAAATCTCCATTATATAATTTGAATGAAATTGTATAACCATAAGACAAAAATATCAAACTTAAAATTATTGAACTCCAATAGAAAAGGAAGAATCTTTTTGAACAGAGATATCAATAATAAAACTAAGAAGTGGCGAAGAAACTTTATAATTGAGAGAGAAACGAAAGCTTAAAGAAGAGATAAAAAAGGAAACAAATCCTTAGAGATTGTTTTGGGGGATGAATGTATACAAATTGCAAACTAAATGAAACGTGTACGGACGCTATTGGACTAACGAATCTTTATACAAGTGAGCAAATTGTTAATGCTATTCATACACTTTTTGCTTTTTATTTCCTTTTTATACCAGAAATTGAGAAAAGCGAACTTGATTTTTGGAGCTTCACAAGTCCACTTTATGAGACCCGTGGTTAGTGGTTACTTCTCAAACAATTTAATTAGAAAATGATACAACAAAAAAAAGCAAAGGATCAGCTGAAATTTGATATGAAAAAACTATTTTCTATGTTAAAGAATGGAATCGAATTTGACATTTGTAAATAGCTCAGTCGATGTACTAGTTAGTTATTAAAAAGATAAATTCTTCGAAATTAACAAGAGTTTAAAAACCGGCGACAAAGAAAAAAAGAACTAATTTAACATAATGATGGTGATGAAGCAGAATTTAGATAAATTCCAAATTATTATTTTAGTTTCTAAAAACTAAACAACAGCTTTTTTTGTAAAAAACTCAAATTCCCTAAAAATATTTTAATTAGAATAAATATTGAATTATAAGAGAAATAAGATAAAAAATTTGTAGTGGTAATTATTCTAATCCTAAGCTCATCATCAACACTTCACAAGCATGCCCTGGCCCCTGGGGTTGTTGTTCCGATCAATAAAATAAGCTTTTATGTTATAAAAAAAAAAAAACTTAATTGAATTTTGTTATGTAAGTAAAAACTGAAAAGGAAAGAAAACTTATAAATGAAGCATAGAGAAGAATCATGTACCTGGAAGTCTAGCATAGGTTATTACTAAAAAACTACATATATCTACCTTAATCACCCATAAATTAAGGTTTAAATTATGTTAAAGTTACGTCTAATCTGTTGGAAAAGTTAGATAATTAGCAGAAAGCAAAGACAGTGAGAAAAAAAGAAAGGAAAAGTGAGTATTGACTGGTCCCTCTCTGCCTCAAATCTTTTGAAAAACTAATTTAACATTTTGGGGTTTGCAAGAAGAAATTTAGTGTTTGGATTCCAGAAAACGGATGAAAATACAAAACTCGAATCCCCACTTTTATTTTCCCAAGAAACATTTGTGAATCGAAAGATTCTTATGTATGATTATTATTAACAAGTAGTAGTACTCACATGCATGTTACCAAATCTGATAGATCAAGAAAGGTAGAAGCAAAGATAGAAGAGAACCTGTTTTTTTTTTGCTGGTGCAAAAGCTCAAGATCGGATCTGGTGATGTGAAAAATGTTTCTTATTAGAGGTTTTACTTATAAATGAGAAACCCAAAAACGATCAGAGAGAAAATTGTGAAGAAGAAGAAAATGAATGATTTCAGGTTTTGTTGTTTCTTCTGAGTTTGCTCTCTTTTAAAACACTTTCTTTCTTTATATATGTGTTGTGTATGGCATGCGTAGTGTATAAATTGTGAATTTTTTTTTTCTTCTCTTTTATTTATTTATGTTTCCTAATTTGTGAGAATATTCAATAATGAAGATCATCTTTCCATTTTTCTTCCTTTTTTAACAGTTTATTTTGTCTTTTTGATAAAAAGTTAATTTTATTCTTACAAGTTACAATCTTGTTTTGTCGCCAAATTCGTATGATTATTTTTTGCTTTCCCGCCGTTAAGTTTTCTGTCTCCATTCGACGCTATAGTTTCCAACTTTCAAGTAAAACAATGATAAATTTAACCAAAACATTAAAAAAGAATAAACTAATGATAAAAACTTTAATATAAAATATAAACAGGAAATGTTAAATCATAGTTATATTTTTAGAAAACTTTCAAAAAATCGGATCAAAATTAGTTGTGGCAAATCATATCTTATGTAGAATGTTGCGTTCAAATCCAAATCTCATAGAAGCAAATTAGCAAAGAGGAAATTCCATCTTTATTTTTATTTTTCCTTCTTTTTTTTGTCGTCAAACAATTTTTGTAATAGCATCAGTCAGCATTACCATTTATTGAACATGCTACATTTGGGTAAATGCAAACAGATAATACGGAAGATTCTTGTACATAATGGACACAAATGTATATCTTGGAGGATTTGCTGCAGCAAAAATGAAATATCTATCTTGGGTATGAATGAGGGACGTTTGGATTTATAGGCACGTATTAAGTTTGGTGGCATAACAAATTTCAATACTACGATTTCTGTATAGAAAAAAACATTTGATACATGTTAGTTTGAAGCTATTTGATTTCTCACAATTCAAGATATGTGAAAAGAAGAAATTGGACTTCTAATATTTTAGGCCTTAGTCTTTGGGAGTTTTTATGTACCCACCTACTTTGTTTCCGAACGGATTTTGATCCTTGTGTTGTTTCAAGCTCACATGTAACTAAATATGAGGGTGTTAATAATAATAAAAGAAGTCATAATCTCTACTTACTATATTGTTAATAATAATATTATTGGGGTTAAATATCATCTATTAAGTATGGGAAAATTAGTTAAAGTCTTAAAGAAGAACGTTCTTGTTTTAAAGTATGGATAGCTAGATGATATCATGCATGGCAACTAAACATAGAGAGGAGGGAAATGAAAACTCTATTTTGTTGAAAAGAGGAAGAAATGGTAAAAAAAACAAGCCTATTTGGTTGTTAATTTGTCTCTTCTTGAATGTCTTAACTTAATTAGTTCCTGATGACTTCTCAATTATTTCATTTTTATAATGGAAACAACTTTTACATGACTTGTCACTTGACTTTTTTCAACTTTTAGATATGTAAACGCTTCTTACAAGCAAATTATAGGAAGACATGCAAACTAAAGAACCAAATCCAATATTCATAGCTGATCTTTACGTCTATAACGTAATAATCAACATTCGGTCCGGGGTTTAAAAAACAAATGAAAAGAAACTGAACCTCTAACATAGAGTATATATAAACAAATAAAATCATTTACTTGAAGTTGATCGAATACAAATTGATATAGTGATAGAAGCATGTGATCCATGTTTGAATTAATTTCTTCTTTCTTCTTGCATTTTTAGGATATTTTGTTATTTTTCTATGAAATATCAAAGCACAAAAATCAAAGTAAGATTTGACTTTTAGATGTGATAGATAGTACGTTGATTCTGCGGAAGTATAACGCAACCCTCATAGAGTGATATATCAATGGAATGTGGTTCTTCTTTTACTCTTGGTGGTAGCTCATGCCGTTTGTTCTCCATATATGGTCCAATTCCAATATCTTCTTATATATGCCAAATTTACTTAGTCTCCATTCTTTCAAATTCGTAAATTTTAATTTTTGTTTGCGCGCGTAAGTAAAAAGTTCTCAAAAACATCTAGGGTTTTATAAAAATATTTCTATTTTTTTATTGTAAATTATTTTATAAACTGTATATGCAAATCGGTTGTACTAGTACTCTTTTTTGTTTCATTCCGGAAATTTTTTAAATGAGAAATTGCTCATTCCTTCTAACATTAAATACGTGTGAAAAAATTTCTTTGTGAATTGTTGCATGAAAATTTTATGCAATTATAAAGGATTCAGGTGGAAGCCTTTAATTAACAAAAATGTAATGAAGTTTTGTAATTTTCCGATTTTTAAGCTAGTAATTTAGTACTAGCTTAAAATATATTGTAATACCTCAATTTCAGGAATATGGTCTTATATGCAGAAAAATTTAAAACAATATTGATTTGGCCATTTATGTTACCAAAGTGTATTTATTTTTTCGATCAAATGTTTTAAGAAAATTCTACAGTTAAACGTGTTTGGATTAGAGTAGTTTCAGGATGGATGACCTTGCGGAAAGTGATTATCATTAGTTCTTAGCGAGAGTTTAAAGACAATCATACGTGAATTTTATCTGTTGTTGGCCCAATTTTGATAATTCTTTCTCGATTATTGACCTTCTATTTATTCAGCCCAAACCTTAAGCCCACTTGTCCGTCATGCATAAAGCTAAAGCTAATGGTTTCGATTGGTAACCCTACACCATCAGTATGACTGTATGAAGACATAACATTTAAATAACTAATGAAACAAACGGTAAGATATAGTGGTACTAAAAGTGGAACTCTTCATATTCTTTTTTTGTTATCTCTTACCGCAATTTTTTGTACCTTTTCTAATTATTTCCATATTGATTAATGTTCATTCTTTCAGTTCAAATACTTTTACCGCTTTTTATTATTAGTTAAAAGTATGTAAAACCATATAGTTAAGTCCGTACATAATATAATGCGTTGAGATGTATTAAATACTCACATGACATAACCTTATTTTGGATGCAAATGTAAATGAGAGATATTATAAGGAAATCTTAGTCAACCGACTATATCGTGCTTTGGATGGATGTGAGTATGTGACACGATGTGATAATCATACGGGGTATGATATCTCTTGCGGGAGGGGGCATGCACGCCTTGTATATGCATGCGTATCTATAGATCTCCAAATCTTAATCTCTTTGTGGAACGTCATACGTGCTATAAGGATTGTTGTTAGTTACTATAGATCTCCAAATCTTAATCTCTTTGGACCAGAGTCAAAGTGTATTACATATCCTTAACGGCTGTCCAAGGAGGCAAACCAGTTTCACCATGAATGTCAAAGCATTGCGGATTCTTCCTTCGACGTCTTACTGCCCTTGATCTTAAAAGAGGTGTCGTATCAAAATGTGGTCTATTACATTTTGGTCGTTATAAGGAAGATCGGATTGTGAATAATCAGGGCAATGTGGTCAATATTCACACACCATAATGTGAATGAAGATAATGTGTTTAAATTTTTTCTTTGTAATTTATATATAAAACGAATTCAACAAATATTCACGTAATTCAATATACCTTTATAAACATTTTATGATTCTACAATTTTTCATTTTTATCAATCGATTCCATTTTCAAAGTAAAACAACATATTTAGCGCAAATCGAGGTTTTTTATTTCCCATGCTATTAGTTATTAAAGTTTATTTTCTTAGTTTGGTTTGGTCCCAACTATTTTCCTAACACTTTATTTTCCGCGTAAATTCGCGATTGTGACATACATCTTTACATCTACTTTTGTTCTGTCATCGAATCAAAACGGAGCCGTTCCAAGTTGCTTCCTTCTTTTAGGAGTAAATTGTATTTTGCTCTTTTTCTCCAACAAGGCTTCGACGAGTCACTTTCATTTGCAACTGTTTCCAACTTTATATTCAGACAAAACTTACTTTGGACCCAAATCTTACTTCTTTTAAATTTTGTAAGCATATTTGTTTGTTTACACCAATTTGGAAATGGTTAATTTTTTTGTAAAATTAAAGAAGGATATTGATAATGAACAAATAAAATGTATAGCCTAAGCTCTTCGCATATATAAAATACAAAATCTAAAGCGAATAATGTGCTAAGAAATCCAAATAAAAGAGGGAAAAAAATAAAATTAATAGAAAACACAAAAGAGACTCATCCTCTATACAACAAACAACTCTTTAATCAGCCATTTCTTTTTCTTATAATTTCTTTTTTTTTTTCTTTTTGTAAGAATTGACAACGACGTCGTATAGTGTTTCGATCTGTTCGTGTCACGTCAATCGTTTCAGTCTCGTGTTTTCCAAAAGAATCAATAGAACGGCGGTGGTGGAGGAGATGCGTATGATACGCCGATGACCGGTGGTAGTGGTCCTTCATATTCAGGAGATGGCGGTGGTGGGCTTTGGTGGATCACTGGAGGTGGTGGGCTGTGGTGAACCATGGGCGGTGGTGGACTGTGGTGAACTACCGGTGCTGGTGGAGGAGATTCTTCACATGGAGCTGATGGTGGCGGTGGTGGAGAGCTGTAGTGTACTGGAGATGGAGGCGGAGAATGGTAATGGACTTCTGGTGGTGGCGGAGAGCTGTAATGAACCGGCGGTGGCGGAGGTGGAGAGCTGTAATAGACTGGTGGAGGTGGCGGAGAGCTGTAGTAGACTGGCGGTGGAGGCGGAGAGCTATAATGAACGACTGGTGGAGGAGGAGGAGGTGAATACTCTATACACGGTGGAGGTGGTGGTGGTTCTATACAAGGAGGTGGGGGAGGAGGGGAATAGACCGGAGTGGGTGGTGGAGAAGAAACTGGTGTTGGTGGGGGCGGTGGAGACAGATATGGATAAATCGGTGGGGGAGGTGAATGTGGTGGTGGAGGTGAATGCGGCGGCGGTGAAGAATGCGGTGGTGGTGGTGAGCTGTAGTAGTAAGGTTCAGGTGGTGGAGGAGAAAATTGTGGTGGTGGCGGCGAGTGAGGTGGTGGGGGTGGTGGACGGGTGCAATAAACTGGAGTTGGTGCTGGAGAAGGCGGAGGAGGTGGAGAAGAGTATACTGGCGGAGGCGGAGGAGAGTATACCGGCGGAGGAGGTGGAGGCGGTGGTGGTGGTGGGGGAGAGTAGACTGGCGGAGGCGGTGGAGGCGGCGATGGTGGTGGCGGAGAATATACTGGCGGAGGAGGCGGTGGGGGCGGTGGTGGTGGTGGAGGAGAATATACTGGCGGAGGAGGCGGTGGGGGCGGTGGTGGTGGAGGAGAATATACCGGAGGAGGTGGTGGCGGTGGAGGAGGGGGAGAATAAACAGGCGGAGGCGGTGACGGAGGTGGTGGGGAAGTAAGCGTAGGAGGTGTTGAGAAAATTGGCGCAGGTGGAGGCGGAGATGGCAAAGAAGGCGGTGGTAACGGCGTTACAACCGGAGGACGAGGCGACACAGAACGGCCACAACTAAACGATCCACAATTTACCGGCGGACGAGACAAAAACGCTTTACATTGCCCTGGAGACCTCTGAGCAGGTCTTCCCGGCAAACAATTTCTCCGATCATCAAACTCCGGCAACCTCAAACACACAGGCGCTTCTCCGGTAAAGAAATTGTAACTATAAGTGAAATTCTCAAGCTTCGGTAACTGACAAATACTCGCCGGAATCTTCCCCGACAACATATTATGCGCCACATTAAGCTGCTCCACCGAAACCATCTCACCAACACTCTCCGGTAACGGCCCAACAAGTTCATTAAAACTGACGTCAAACACCGTCACGTTCTTTAACCGTCCGATATCAGACGGTAAACAAGAATTAAGACCATTGTTCATGAAGATGATCTCGTTAAGATTCTTCATCTCCACCAAGCTCGATGGTACACAACCATGGAACCGGTTATTCGCCAAAACAATAACCGAAACCGGCGAATCACCAAAATTCTCCGGTAATTCAAACCGGAACCGGTTATGGTTTATGAAAATCGCGTCAAGATCTTTACTAAAAAGCTCTTTCGGTACAGTTCCTTCAAATTCATTAAACCGGAGATCTAAAAACTTCAACGACGGTAATTGCAAGACAACCGTCGGAAACTTCCCAGCGAACCGGTTGTTACTAAGATCAAGCTCGAATAAAAGCTTAAGCCGGTTAAACCGGTGTGGTACAGTACCACAAAACCGGTTTGAATTAACATGAAACAAAGCAAGATCTGATAACAAACCAAGCTCTTCAGGTAAATAACCAGCGATATCTGCGTGATTGAGATCGATTCCGGCGACGGTACGAATCTTCCGATTATCAAGCGCCGGAGAACAGAAAACTCCGGTGTAGTTACAGACATTGGATCCGATCCAATTCGAAGTGAAATTGTTTGGATCAGAGAGAATCGCTTGTTTCCAAGCTTGTAGAGCTATATAAGCATTTCGCAATCTCGGATTCTCGAAGTTTAGAGAAGGATCAACGGTGATTTTGACGCTTCGTTCGGCGAATTCGAGTAATTGACGGCGTTGAATGTGACGGACTTCGTTATCGGAGAGAACGCCGCCGTCAGAGGAGATTGAGAGAGCGTTGGTGAGATTGATGAGGAAGAAGAAGAAGAGGAGGATTTGAATCGTCTTCTTCATGTCAGTGTACAAGACATCTGAGTGAAGTGGCAATGGGGTGAGAATTGGAAGGAGAAGCGAGGGTAAAATGGGAAATGTAGATTGTATAATAATACAATGTTATAAGAGTATTTTTGGGATATGGAGATATGAGGAAGAGAAGGAGGTTTTGTGTTATGTTTGTGTGGAAGGAGAAAGAGGTTGGAATATAAATGAAAGAGAGACAGCTCATTCACAGCTCTCAAGCCTATCTTTTTTTTTTTTCTCAAAATTTGTTCTTTCAAAAATTATAATTATCAAATTAATTATCCTTTACCTATTCCCATATAATCTCTTTGTAGTATTTATAATATAAGTAATTTAGGTGAAGACAATCCGGTTTACGGTTTGGTTTCGGTGTAATTTATTCGGTATTTTGGGTTTACAAAAACTTTGCAATTTGGTTCGGTTTGACATGATTTCGGTTTTAGAAAAACAACTTATTGTATATACAAACATAAGTATTAACCTAGTATTATAGTTACTTCAGAATGATTTATATAATTTTAACATGTATTCATAAATTTTGCTTTATTTTGGTTTCGATTGAACTATTTTTGTATATCGTTTTGACCTTCTTTTGTCTAAGGAATGGGGTTTTCTATATTATTATGAAATGCATGTGATTAGTTGTATGAATATATTTCACCTAAATTAGGACGTATTAATCAAGTTGATTCTATGCAAAAAAAAAAAGAAGATGTCTTCACCGAAAGGTCTTGTGGCCTCACTTTGTTTACTTTTCTCATACATCCCAATCATCTACAGCACATATGATATTCCATTAATATTGTTACGAAAGTTGTAAGAGATTGCCTAAATTTAATGTATTATGTACGACTTATTAATATTGATAGATGCTTTCCTTAAACCATTTGTAGATATTTTAAATAGCAAAAACAACTCGGATTTATGTGACATTCTTCGATTAACAAAATACTAATAAAAAATAAGTTTGCATGTTTATATAAAAGTGGTTATAACAAAAAACGCGCAAAGATTAGGAGGTAAAGGAAGAAAAGGATAATGCCAGCTTTTGGAGAGCTTCTCTTTTGTTCTTTGATGTTGAAATTCGTTTTTAAGAGATTCTACAGAAGCAAACAAAAGCAAAAGTCTTCAAAATAAAGACATCTAATAATTTATTATGAGGTGACATTATTTCGTAACTAATCATGCTTATATTAACAATAATCATACAAAGAAGAAAAGAAGAAGCAGTTGTGTAATGATGAAAAAATAAATTTAAGGGAGAGGTGGTTAAGTGGTCAAGTCGGTGTTTTTCTTGCCGAGTTTCGGCGTATAGGTTGACCGTGAAAACTGCAAAACCATTTTTAATTTGATTTATTGCAATTTGCCCGTTGCCGATGAAATTTGGTGATATCACGAGTTTTTATTTATTTATTTTCCAATCACGAGTTTGTTTATTAAATGTTTATTTCTGTTGGACGATTTTTTTCTTTTTTCTCAGAACTTGTATAACGCGGTTGAGTGTTGGAATTTGCTAAAAGTTGTAATTGTCACTAAAATGGATAGCGTGATCGGTGCAGTGGTTATGGTACCCATCCGATAAACTAACGTCACATGCATAAGCTTTTGTATATGTATGATTATTATTACTAAGGAGACATTGGTGATTGGTGTAGCTTTGATATGTTTTCTCGGAGAGATTATAAGGTTTTCTATTTAAACTCTGTTTATTACACACTCTTTTGGCCAAGCTGTTTATTACATATAGCATTACTCTTTTTTTTTTTTTTTTTTTTTGGCAAAGATAGCATTTCTCTAAGTACAAAAAAATAACAGACTAAGGGAAAATGAAAAGATATTGATGAGTTTTGTTTTTGTCTGAAAAATTATACAACAAAAGTTAAATACAAAGGTCGGCATGATTTTATTTTCCGGAAACTAAGCCGTCAAAACTTTAAACCCTAAAAACTGAACACATATTCATATATTTTCTCTATTGGCGTGTTACGAAAACTAACACATCAAAATTGTTAAACATGTTATTTTTGTAAAAAGTAATAACTCAAGTCTTATTTTACTGAAAAATCTCGTTTATTTAATTTTAACTTGGCGATTACAAGTGAAAAAGAGGTTAGGTCGTCAGTGAACGAGCTAATAAATTAAAAGCTTTGAAAGTTGCGGTCAATCTCTAATGCTTCTTCTACAAATGTGTCAATGAATCCATCGATATGAAACTTTCTTTTCTTTATACGAAAAGGTAATTAACTGCTTATTTGTCAAATATCCTTATTTTATAGATAGTTTGGTTGATCATATATAAAATTTTTTATTTTGTTTAAGTTTATCTTTTTTCCCCCTTTAAGTTCAAGCTTTTCTTTTCTTCTTCTTCGGAAATCGACGTCGAATTTCACAGGTTTAATTAGCGGGGCAATCTCTATTCGTATTGAGCTAATGGGAGAGTGCACAACCTATTTCCAACTAATTATATATTTTAGATATCATTTGAATTTAGACTTGCCAAATTCTTAGAAACTAAATTTACTTATATTAACACCATTTGTATATTAACAACATTTAAAAGTGAAATTCACCTAACCAAGTGAAAAACTCTTGCGACACTCTTTAAGTCTTAACTCTTAACTCTCTATAGGACCGTTTAATTAAAACCCTGAAGCCTAACTAACCTCTAACAAGGGTTTCGCAACAGTAACCAGAAACGCCGCAAAGTCAAAACCTTTATCAGACCCTTTAATTTTCCGGCGATCTTGAAATCGTGGGTCATCTCAGATGAACTCAATTCAACGTTTCTCGTTGACAACACAGCGTGGAAAAAGACTAAGCGTCGTCAAGTCATGTGTACGACATTTCTGCGGAAGAGACGTCGTAATAAAAGACGAAGGAGACTGGTTTTACTCGCCGGAATGGTGGGATCCTCAAGACGGTGGTTACACAGTCTCACGAGCTGTCTCCAATAAAGGAAACGGCGTCGTTTCTGTCGTCGCCCACCCTTCTTCTCTCCCTGTAAGTATCTGTGATGAATCAATCTTTTAAAACCTGAGATTGTTTGATTTGAGAGATGATTTGTCTTTATGTAGAGTAGAGATTCATGGGGAGAAACTGAGAAATGGTTAGAGAAAAGGTATATGGAGATTATTCCAAGAGATACAGAGGAGAAGAATGGGAGGTTTAATGTACTTGGATATCAATGGCGATCGCTTCGGTTTAACGATGATACTAGACAAAGCACTGTGAAAGTTATGGCTGCTTGTAGAACATTGCAACCAAGTTCTGTTTTTTATATGCAACAGCCTCATTGTCTTGCTGTTCCATGTGAGAGTGTCACCTCTTTTATTCCTCTCTTTGTAAAGCTCTCTTAGTCCTGTGTTTCCAAGTTTAAAAGGGTTAAATGATGACTCTCTTGTTGTTTTAGTTGGTCTCTGTGTTATTATTAAGCTGAACTCTTTTTCCTTTGGTGACAGATCTGAAGAGTATGGTTTCAGTTGGATTGACTTCTCTTGCAGCTTCTAAATTTGATATGAGGAGTGTAGCTATTGGGGACAAACAAATGCGTGTGTTATGTATCGGTCACGGTGGAGGAAGTTTACCGTTGTTTATAGCTAAACACATTCTTGGTAGGAACTTTCAATGTACATGTATATCAGTATTTAGAACTTCCATCTGTAATTCTTATGTTAGTTGATGTGTCTTCTAGGTGCTGTTGTTGACATAGTTGAGCTAGACCCACTTGTTATCTCAGAGTCGGTTCGAGCAATGGGCTTTCCTGCATTCTCTGTGATGACAGCAACTGGGAAACGTGTGTTACCAACTCCTGAAATTATTGACCAAGTGATGTGGGGAGGGATCCATGAGAGACTCTCCTTATACGAATCAAAAGCTGAGGATTTCATTCTCAGGAACCAAAGTAATACTTATGACTTGATCTTCATGGATGCTTATGATGGAGCAGACATCTTTCCCCATAGTCTGTGGGATTCCAGTTCTGTGTTTATGAAAGCTCTGAGCAAAACACTTCACCATGAGCATGGAACTCTGGTGGTGAACCTTCACTCTGATGCAGACATCTCTGATATAGACAGATCAAATGAAGGTGTAACAACGGGGAAGTATGTACGGAAAGTTGGTAAAGCCTATAAAAAGGGTTTATTAGAGAATGAGAGGAATGGTCTGGTGTTTGCTTGTGAAGTGCCATGGCTATGTAATGTATCGCTGGTGGTGAGCAGAGGGATGGGGTCAGAGGGAAGAGATAGAGAGAAAACCAAGAGTAATCTAATGAAGACTTCACTAGAAGTGGACCGAGTCCTGCGTCTGCCTTTCTCTTGCTTGGATTATCTGAAAACTGGTCTTGCCATCATATAAATTGATCTCAGGAATTGAGGTATGTCTTAATATATTTTTTGCGCGTATTAGGCAACATGCAACACTATAGGATGCTATAATAAAAACACACCAAACCTTGTGATATGTGTCTTGAATATGATTTACTTGGTGTCAAAGACCCATTTGTTCTACACTTGAGGTTACAATAGAATCATGTTGTGGTTCCATATAATCATACAAGAGTCGTCTCGTCCATTATGTGTAGCTTGAACGCGATAAAGCCATGGTCCTCCAAAGAGAAGTTGATCTTCCTCTTCTTCCATGTTGACTACATAGCATGTAACTTTGTCCTTATAGAAATCTCCGATTGAGACAGGGACTCTACACGTCTCCTCTGCGACTTTATCCTCTCTTCTCGTTGCCATAACCCTAACAGATGGATATTTTTTCAGCGTCTTGAGTTTCAACTGCTTCACTAAACCTTTTGAAATGATGTTGTTTCCGCCGTAGAGGACCAATCTGCAGGCTTCGTCGTTGATAACACATTGTGTGCGGAAAACAAAATCTGGTTTCCAGTCAAAGAAGTTTGTTATTGTATTACTACTACCTTGTTGAGTTTGTTGATCATGATGATGATTGTCTTCTTGATGCAGTAAGATCGCGGAAACCTCGATAGGAGTCATGTTTCTCGCATTCCAATCTGTTGGTTGCGGTCTCCATTGGGAGGACTCATTAGTAGCAGTATCTTCTTGTTGAATTCTTATTAGGGTTTGCTCCATCTCCTCAAACCGTCTTTCGATGTTACTCTCAATATCCAAGGCTTGTATTTTACTGCTTCTGTCTTCGGCCATTGTGTTGCCTGGAGGTTAATCACTTGATTTTGTGCTTTGTGACACAAAATTTTGAAAATTTCCTGAAACCTGAAAGTTTGTAAATCAGCTGATTGTTTGATGTAGTTCATAAGAAAATCTTTTGGAATAATTCCTAAACTATTTTTAAATAGATAACTACGATTAATAAAAAAATAAAATAAAGTACTTGTTTACTTGTGATGTAAAAAAAAAGAGATTTATCATTTTGAATACATAAAAACATTTTTTTACACTATCAGACGAGCAGAGAATGTCAAATATGAATATGCAACACAAGACATAATCATTAAGCCATACAAATTTTATACAATGTTTTATTCATTAACCAAGCCAAAGATAGAGACAAGTGTTGTTGACACGAGGAATCAAGCAGAAGATGGAATAGCGATAAGAGGGAATTTTCGGAAAACAACGAGACCGGTTGCTTCAGTTAGGTCATGTTGAACCCTTTGTGGTTCCACATCCATTCTCCAGTTGAACCGTTTCACGATATTGGCCAATGTCACCCCGATCAATGCCGATGTGAATCCTATCCCAGGACATATCCTTTTTCCCGACCCGAATGGAATAAATTTGAAATCTTGTCCCTGAAAATCCAAGTTTGTGTCTAAATGCCTTTCTGGCTTAAACTCTTCTGCATCTGTCCCCCATGTTGTAGTGTCTCGTTGGATTGCCCAAGCATTGACTATAACCTGTGTTCCCATAATATTTTTGTAATTAATCTCAACTAAAATTGTTAATTAATCGATATAAAATGAGGAAATGTAAATGACCATAAATTACCGGATACTACTTTATTTGATTTGAATCACCATATACACAAATTGGTTTTATGTAAAAAAACCTCAAGATCACCCAATTTTGTAATTTTACTTTCTATCTCCGATAAATGCAGAATAATCTTATGAAGTCAAAAACAATATGCAATACAACTATTTTTTTCTATTGTCAAGTTTTTACAAATTTGATAAGTACTATATCAAATCGAAGTCTTGAATACAAGGAATTCAACTCTACTTTCAGGTATTTAAAAATCAAATATATGTGATATTGAATACGTTTACAATATATGTGTAAGAGCTATAGTACATATTATTTTTGATTTCATAAAATTATTCTGTATTTTTCGGAAGTGATGGGTAAAATTGCTAAAATGAATGACTTTTAAGTTTTTTTGTTGCAGAAAACCCTTTTTATATATATGTAGTTCTCCATTAATTGTACATGCTAAGCCAAATGTGATGAAATAGAAAGTTCATTTCTTATAATATGGTTATCAAATTTATCAGATTAATTTTATATGAAACAAAAAGTTTTGATATAAATTTAAAATAGTTGTTTCTTGTTTTTTTTTTTTTTTTTTTTTTTATAACCGGTGTACGTAGATCATGTTCGAAACACAAACTAATCCTAATTTAGGCTTTACACATGTAAAAGATCGCATATTTCTTGCGTTTTAGCTTTTTATTATTCAATCAACGAACAGACTAATTAATTTGATTGATGATTTAACATGTTCTTTAAAATTATAAATAAAAAATAGAAAAATTATAGAGCTTTAAACCTGTGTGCCTGCAGGAATATTATATCCCTTTAACTTGACATCTTCACTAAGTACTCGTGGAACCAATAGTGGAGCTGGTGGACGCAACCTTAAGGCTTCCTTGATAACAGCTTGTAAATAATTCATTTTCTCAGCTTCTTTCTCCGTTACAAATAAATCTTGTGGTGAACTTGAACGAATCTCTTCTTGGAGTTTCTTCATAACCTTTGGATTTCTCATTAGCTCTGTCATTGCCCATTCAAGAAATGATAGAGTTGTCGCTGTTCCTGCTAAAAACATATCCTGAGGGAAAAAAACATGTAAAACGTCAACGTATGAAAGAAATACAAGCATGCCTAATAACTAGTATTTATACTTACCCATATGATAAGTTTTAAGGCACTTTTCTCAAGCTCGAATTGTCCGGTCTTATCGCTTTGGATCGTTAGTAACTTATCAACCAAGTCGGATCTAGTCTCTTTATCTGCCTCTTCATGCTCTTTCACCACTCTTTCCAGAAACTCATCAAACCTTTTATCTACTACCTCCATTTTATGATCCAGACCGCGTATCCTATCGATCCACGACAAACTAGGAATGTATTCTCCAACAGGAAATTCACCCAAGAGTGCGGCAAATGTCCTTACTATATTCTCCACATCAATTCCATCTTTCTTGCCGCTATATTTTCTTCCTAAGGCAACTCTACATATTATATCGTTTGTCAAAGTCATTAGGATTTGGCTTAGATTTACCGGTGAGGGTGAAGAAGAACAACTCGCTTTTTCCAGCTTTTCAATCATTCGTTTGATCTCTTCTTCTCTTATCTTCTCATACGACCTGACCATTTTATTGTTGAGTAGATTCTGGATGCATATACTCTGCATCCAACGTAGATTCAAAATGTTTTGTTACAAAAAACATTTTGTGGTGACAAAACTACCAACACATAGTTATGAATAAAATGTTCTTCTAGGAAAAATTTACGCAACAAAGAAAAAAGCGAAAAAAAAAACTAGTTGTTCTTTCAACTACCTTCATTTGTCTCCAATATTCACCATAAGGGGCAAAAGCCACATCTCTCCCACCACTCAGAATTTTATCGACCACTTTTGTTTTTGGGCGGTTGGCACAAACAAGATCGTGAGTCTTCATGACGTCATGAGCAACATCGGCGGAGGAGACTATAAGGACTGGTGTACGGCCAAAATGAAGGAGCATGAGTGGTCCATATCGGAGACTGAGGGAACGAAGAGATCGGTGAGTATGGAGGCTGAGCTGGTGGAGGTTTCCGATCACCGGAAGTCGCCAAGGGGACGGTGGTAGATTAAAGTTTTTTGTGGCGGTTCTTTTGAGTATGGATTTTAGCAGAAGTGCAAGGAGGGTAGTTAAGCACAAAGTGATTAATATCATTTCCATTTCTTATTCAATCTCTCATGTAAGTATTTAGTGAATATATGTTATTCTGAAATTTGTGCATTTCTTCTTCCTCTCTACTTTGTAATTTATAGGGTTTTGGATACATTTGTTTTTTCCTTGGCCTTTTTTTTTTCAGACAGAAAAAAACCATGTAGCCAGGCAAAGTCAACAATTCACATCACTATGGATCCTCATGTTGTGGTTCTTATGATATGACACCCTGACTACAACCATTTGTGGTAAACGCATGTTCTCGGACCGTAAATTTCACTTTCGTCTGGTGGCTAATTTGATAAGACTTTTTTTCTATATCTTTTTTTGACCAACAATCACAACACTTAACAATCAAGCCAACGTCCTACGAGCCCTCCACATACTGCTCGATGAACAAAATTTAAAACCAAGTTATAATATTTTTCGCTTGAAGTAGTTTTTTTTTTTAGTTGAATGTAAAACTACATCAGCTATTGTTTACCTTTTTGAAAGGAAATAGAAGGAGTTTGAAGCATAAATCAAATGTTTACTCTCTATTATACCATAGAACCAGGCCCGTCTCTAGGGGGTGGCAGCATGGGCAAAAACCAAGGGTCTATGACAAATTTTGGAAAAAAAAATTAAATAACAAATAGTTTTTAAAAATATGCCCAAAATTTCCTTAGGTAATTGTGATGTATTTCTTATATGTATATCATATTTTCGTTTAAATGGAACAATGTTCGAAGTGAAATAATACGCATAACCACATAAAACAAGCTTAAATATATTATTTATCTATCTAATGATAATGCACGTGTTAATTGATTTATATACTATTAAACAATGACTTTTAGAACTCTAATATTCTTTTTGAAAAAATATTAATATTATGTCACTAATTCTCTTTTTCTGCCAATACTGATATTATGTAAGCACTACTTATCTAAGGAACAAGTTTCTTAATACTAACTAATTCTTTCTCTATATAATTCGGTAATTTGGCATAGTGGCAGATTATTATTATTTTTTCTGACAAGCCGCAGATTATCTTCTATGATATAGTTGCTTGAGAAAATTTACCATCACTCTAAATAAAAAACTTTGTACTCAAATGTTTTCAGTTTGACTTCTAATTTTTTTTTAAAATTAAAGTAAAAAATAATTATTTTCAGATCAAGTTTAGGTATTCCTTCTAGATGAAGACAAAAAAGGAGATATTTCTAATTAACCAATGAAATTCGTACTGCAATTTTTTTTGTTTTCCTGTTGAAATATTCTTAAAAATGTATTGAATAAATATTCATTTCTGAACAATTTCTCTAGGTAATTGTGATGTATGTTCTACTATATGCATATTATACTTTTTAAAATGGAACAATATTGGAAGTGGAAGTTATGCACAACCCAACAAAATAAACTTAAATATATTTTTAATCCATCTAATGGTAATGAACATGCTACTTGATTTAGATAATCTTAATTGACGTGGCTTTACAATACTTTGCTAATAAACATTGACTTATAAAATACTAATAATTGTTTTGCCAAAATATCATTAATTTGTAAGCACTCATAAAGGAATAATTATTTTAAATTGACTACATTTTTCTCTATATTATTTGCCAATTTCTCATAGTGGCAGAATCTTTTCTTCTATAAAGTTGGTGATAAATCTAACAGCAGCTTGTTCAAATCAGTTACCTCAGACCAAGTCATATAAGAAAAACATAATCATATTAGAGGAATTCACAACCATATCAAAGGAAAATAATGACTGTGTATCTAACAAATAACAGTGCAACATCATAAATAGAATCGTACGTCACATCATTATGAGGTATCAAGAGAATATTTACATATAAATTTTAGCCGACAGTAAGGTGGTCAAGAAGTATGCTCCACGATACTAAGTCTAACTGACCTCGATGCACTTATAGAATGTCCATGATATTTGATCTCGATCATTTTACATAATACCATGATATGTAATACATCATATATCCAATGGCACTGTTGACGGGCACGAGTGATAACGAAGTACCGTTCATGATATTAGTCTCCATATAAATTGGTATAATAGCTTATTTGTTTTCCAACGTGTTGATGATTTTAAAGAGCTAAATCTAACATCACTCTATATGTTAAAATCTGTATTTTAGAAGAAAAATTTCCCAATTCGAGTCATTAAGTAAATTATGTTAAATATATCATTTATCTGTCTAATGTTAATGCATGTTTCAATTGAAAATAAAATAAAAAATGAGTTGTCATCGTTATCTAGTAGGTATGTTAATTGATTTGGCATCACTCTATTATACTATTAATAATGACTTATAAAGCACTATTATATCCTTTGCTAAAGTATTGGTAATATTTAATCACCACTAAACTAGGGAATACTTTTTTAAGTTGACCACATATTTTTCTCCATATAATTTGGTATAGTCGCACGTTTTTTTCTAGCATAGGAATCGATAAGTCTTACATGACTCTAACTGTAAAAATGTGTGTGGGAAGAAAATGTATCAATTTGATTAATAAATGAACCCGTAAGAATTTTGTTTTATTTTAGAATAAAATTTACGGTGTTCCAACTAGATGAAAAAAATATGAGTTATATAAGAAGTTAAAAATACAGACCTTATATTGACTCTACTACGTATATGCATATAGTATATATGATGATGTTAGCCTTCTTAAGGAGAAATAATAGGCCAGTTAGAAAATGAAAAACGAGAATTGACCAGTGAAATCATTTTCATATATATATTGTTCACAAATTCCATTTTCGTTATATATGATATTTAATATTACTAATTTTCCTATATTAGACACATTATATACAACGATTATGAATGTATATATATTTAAATATGGTTTTGACACTAATTGAGAAAATGTAACATTATGCTAATATCATTATGTCATTGTGATAGGTCATGATGACTATGATGTCTTAACCCATGGTTTGAGGGTTAAGATGAACGAGATGTGTCAAATAACATATTGATAGTCGTGGTGAGAGAGAGATGTCCCAAACCATCTATTTGAGGGAGTGATGACTAAATTATTGCGAATCAAGAGTTCTAGGATCGTGATGACTGATGACTAAGTTATGATGAACCAAAGGGTTTGAGCGTCACGATAATTAATATATTACAAACCTAGGGTTCTGATATCATTGACCAAGATTTGTCGAATCAAGAGTTTGAGGATCATCGAGATGACCAACATGTGTCAAACCATCAACTTGGGAGTCGAAATAATTGATATCAGAGAGTGATGCTGAGCATGCTACTTGAGGGCTGAATGGTAGAGATAGTGGCCTGATTTTGACGTAGATGTTTGAGGGTCCTAAATATAAATGTTTGAAATCTCTGAAAATTCTAGTAAGAAATATAAAACGATGTAATATTAATGGAAATATATATCACCCAATATCGGTGTGGGAGTGACCATCCTTAGTGAATAATTTGTTTGTTTTTTTTTTGGATCAAAAGTGAATAATTTGTTACTTATGTCTTTTTGTGATGCAGATGAGGATTAGTATGTTGATGTGTGTGCGAGATTACCATTGATGGTCTATTGGTCTTCAAGATTATGATGAACTAATTTATGCATTTTTAGGTTTCACGCCTTTTTTCCACACTGATCGAGTTTTTCGTTGCGAATAAAGTATCGTATTTTCCTAACAAAGCTTCGGAATAAACCTAGATATAAAAATCATTTTGCCATTTATAAAATGTTGTGTATTATCATAGTTACGATGATACAATGTATGCTTTGTCAGTTTAATCAAGTATACAATGTTAGTTGATGTGGCAATTATACTTTCATATTAAACATTGAATTATATAAAGCACTAATATACTTTTTCCAAAGTATATTAATTTTGTGTAAGCACTCCCAATCTAAGAATTTTTTTTAGTTGACTACATTTTTCTCCATATAAATTGATTTTACTTTTCAATATTCTAATTATTAACCCTATTTTATTATCCACTTGTTTATCTAAAAAACACTATTTCATTAGTATATATTTTAGTTTTTCCCACACTGCTTCTTTAACTCTCTAAACTCTATTTCTCTCGCTCTCTATCTCTCTCAAACACTATGGAATCCCAAACAAAGTTCGATTATGAAAGTCTTGCGTTCACAAAGTTGTCTCACTCTCAATGGACTGATTACTTCCTCTCTGTTCCCATCGATGATTCGGTGAGACAATATAATATACTAGAAATATATATTAACTACAGTCTATGTAGATAAATGACATAAAATATAAAGATTATTACTTTTTCGTTTCTTTCTTAAATATATAAGTTTGCCCGTAAAAAAGACTTAAGTAATTAAGACATGCAAAATATTTTCGACTCTGTAGGAGTTAGACGCTATTACAAGAGAGATTGACATAATCAAGCCTGAAGTTAGGAAGCTCCTATCTTCCAAAGGTGATGATGAGACATCAAAGAGGAAAGTGCTTTTGATCCAATCGCTTCTTAGCCTTGGCCTCGCATTTCATTTTGAAAATGAAATCAAAGATATATTAGAAGATGCTTTTCGAAGGATAGATGATATAACTGGTGATGAAAATGACTTGTCTACAATCTCCATCATGTTCCGCGTTTTCAGAACATACGGACACAATTTACCATCAAGTAAGACACTTTTTTTTCTTTTTATTCGTGTATTTTAAATTACTTACAACGTCAAATCTATTTACCATAACCGCATAATTTTACAACATATATAGGTTCATTTTTAAGAAGTGGAAGATATAGTCATAACAAATTTACGAATTTATTTTTGTCACCGATTACTTGCAAAACCATATAACGATTACCAATAGATTATTTTTTTTTCCTTCTTAATTCCTAACGACGAGGTCACTGACGGTTTACACGCCGGTTGGAGAAAAACTTAAGAAATAGGAAATAGATCATTTTACAAAGACAAGAAAACAAAAATTATAAAAGGAGGTTTGTTATGTTGCTATAAACTATATGTATATAAAAAAACTTAATTTCATGGTTAGTACAAAATTGATTTGTAATCTTTCGCATCTCCTATTAGTAATGCATAGATCTCTTCTCGTGTTAGGTGTATTCAAGAGATTTACAGGGGATGATGGGAAGTTTGAGCGATCTCTCACGGAAGATGCTAAAGGAATACTTAGCTTGTATGAAGCGGCACACTTGGGAACAACGACAGATTATATATTGGACGAAGCGTTGGAGTTTACATCGAGCCACTTGAAGTCTTTATTGGTAGGCGGGATGTGCCGGCCTCATATCTTAAGGCTTATAAGAAACACACTTTATTTACCTCAACGTTGGAACATGGAAGCAGTAATTGCAAGGGAATACATTTCGTTCTACGAACAAGAAGAAGATCACGATAAGATGCTACTCAGATTAGCTAAGCTCAATTTCAAGTTATTGCAGCTGCATTACATCAAAGAACTGAAAACTTTTATCAAGTAGGATCGCGTATATTCATTGTCGATTTTTTTGTGAACTTTCATAACAATATTGAATAATTCTCTTCTTTATTTTTTTGGGGTTTTTGTGTATGCTCTTTTTGAAGATGGTGGATGGAGCTAGGCCTTACATCTAAGTGGCCAAGTCAATTTAGAGAGAGGATCGTGGAGGCTTGGCTAGCTGGATTGATGATGTATTTCGAACCACAATTTTCTGGTGGAAGGGTTATTGCAGCTAAGTTTAACTACCTCCTTACCATTTTAGATGACGCTTGCGATCACTATTTCTCTATTCCTGAGCTTACAAGGCTCGTAGATTGTGTGGAAAGGTACATAGGCTAACTTTCTACCTCTACATTTTCAACTTATTTCTTGAGTCTTGGTTAATTTATTTATCTTTTCTTCTCCTAGATTAGTTTAATTTGCATAATCATAAACTTTATTGAGTATATATATACGTATCTCCAAGATGATTCATGAGAGTCTATTTTTCATATGTTCGAGTCAATTTCCTTGTTACACTATTTCCATTAGTAACGTTTTGAATATCTTTTGATCAGAAAAGATTTCCCTCTACAAATAATTTTGTCTCAAACCATGTTTTTTTGTTCTCTTGGCTGGGTTAATGTAATAAACAATGACTTGTGATATTAGCGTTGGTATAGATAATGGAGTTTCCATGTAACTTTTTTTTGTTGATTATAGAAAACTACTTTGAGAATACCTTATGAAGATACAATACCTTTTTGATGATTAAATTTTGTGAAATAACAATCGATAAACCAATAACACAATCATCATTTATTTCAATGACAAAATGAGTTACTTTCATAAAACTTGAATAACGCAAGATTTTTATTGACTTTACGAGATCATATTGATCCAATGATTCTATATTACTAAAGATTTTGGAATACTTTGGCCAAAATAAATAACCTAATAACACCATAATTTAGTAGAGTTTTGGAAATCTTAAATGACTAACAGCAGAATCTTTTCAACATTTAAATTTTAATTACTATATCTAAATACAAAAACCAATAATTTTTTTTTCTATAAGAAGCTATTGCATTTTATATATGGAAATATATTTTCTTTTGATCTCAAATGGCAAACATATAAATAAACAAATAATAAAGGGAATATCAGTATTTCATCCACCCAGAAAAATGTATGCATAGCACTTTCCATGAAATTAGGTTTGTGGGATGTTGTTGACAAAAAAATATTCGTAAAAATAAACATGTGTAGATGGAATCATGATGGCATTCACACACTAGAAGATATATCGCGAATTATCTTCAAACTTGCGTTGGATGTTTTCGACGATATCGGAAGAGGAGTGAGGTCTAAAGGATGTTCCTACTACTTGAAGGAGATGTTAGAAGAGGTAATTAATATAAACCATTTTTTCAGTTAATAGAAGAAAACAAAAACACACACACATCAGTATTGATCACAACACATATATAGCTTGTAATAATATACTTATATGTTTTTGAGTAAACAGCTCAAGATACTTGTGAGAGCAAACCTTGATCTTGTCAAATGGGCACGAGGAAATCAGCTGCCTAGCTTCGAAGAACATGTAGAGGTTGGTGGGATAGCACTTACCACATATGCAACGTTAATGTACTCTTTTGTTGGAATGGGAGAGGCTGTCGGGAAGGAAGCTTATGAGTGGGTAAGATCGAGACCAAGACTAATCAAATCTCTAGCTGCAAAGGGTCGTCTGATGGACGATATAACTGATTTCGAGGTAAAAATAATTAATCTTTTCTTTGATTTGCTTTTATTTGTTTTCTAACTTAGGCGTTTGGTATATGTTAGAGCGACATGAGTAATGGGTTTGCTGCAAATGCGATCAACTATTATATGAAGCAATTCGTAGTTACCAAAGAAGAAGCTATTCTAGAGTGTCAAAAAATGGTCGTAGACATCAATAAGATAGTAAATGAGGAGCTACTAAAAACAACCACCGTGCCACGTCGAGTTCTCAAGCAAGCCCTCAATTTTGGACGCTTATTGGAAGTCCTCTACACCAAGTCCGATGATATATACAATTGTAGTGAAGGAAAATTGAAGGAGTATATAGTCACCTTACTCATAGATCCCATACATCTTTGAAGAGTTTGGATTTGCATGGTTAATGAATCAATAAGAAGATATGTTTGTGTTGCTTACAGTAAATGCAACGATATTTTAACATTTCAGTAACAGAGAATGTCAAATACATATGTAAGACAAGACATCAATAAACCATACAAATTTACAATGTTTTATTCATTAAGCAAGCCCAAGAGAGAGACAAGTGTTGACACGAGGAATCAAGCAGAAGATGGAATAGCAATAAGAGGGAATTTGCGGAAAACCACGAGACCGGTTGCTTCGGTTAGGTCATGTTGAACCCTTTGTGGTTCCACATCCATTCTCCAGTTGAACCGTTTCACGATATTGGCCAATGTCACCCCGATCAATGCCGATGTGAATCCTATCCCAGGACATATCCTTTTTCCCGATCCGAATGGAATAAATTTGAAATCTTGTCCCTGAAAATCCAAAATAGAGTCTAAATGCCTTTCTGGCCTAAACTCTTCTGCATCTATCCCCCATGTTGTAGTATCTCGTTGGATTGCCCAAGCATTGATTATAACCTGTGTTCCCATGATAGGTTTGTCACTAATATCTAAGAAATGACCATAACACATATATGCATATTATTTATTTACATTATAAAACTATTTATAATTTTAAAAGTAAGTATAAGATTGCTCCTATAATTGCATTTGATAATTAAATATGTTATAAATTATAAAGTATATATGTAACTAAAGATTTGATAAAGATTTAACCTGTGTTCCTGCAGGAATATTGTATCCCTTTAACGTGACATCTTCACTAAATACTCGTGGAACCATTAGTGGAGCAGGAGGACGCAACCGTAAAGCCTCCTTAATAACTGCTTGCAAATAATCCATCTTCTCAGCTTCTTTCTCCGTTACAAATAAACCTTGTCGTGAACTCGAACGAATCTCTTCTTGGAGTTTCTTCATGACCTTAGGATTTCTCATAAGCTCTGTCATTGCCCATTCAAGAAACGAGAGACTTGTTGCCGTTCCCGCTAAAAACATATCCTAAAAAGGAAAGAAAAAAAAAAGTAAACGTCAATAGAAAATTATAGAAGCATGCCTAACATATAACTAGTTTTTATACTTACCCATATTATAAGTTTTAAGGCACTCTTATCACTTTGGATCGTTAGTAACGTATCAACCAAGTCCGATCTGGTGTCTTTATTGGCATCTTCATGTTCTTTTACGACTCTTTCCAAAAACTCATCAAATCTTTTATCTACTTCCTCCATTTTATGATCCTGACCGCGGATTTTATCGATCCACGACAAACTAGGAATGTATTCGCCGATAGGAAATTCACCCACGAGTGCGGAAAATGCCCTAACTATGTTCTCAACATCAATTCCATCTTCCTTGCTGCTATATTTTCTTCCCAAGGCAGCTCTACATATTATATCGTTTGTCAAAGTCATAAAGAGTTGGCTTAGATTTACTGGTGAGGGAGGAGAACAAGAACTCGCATTTTCCACTTTTTCTATCATTAGTTTTATCTCGTCTTCTCTTATCTTCTTGTAAGACCGGACCATTTTGTTGCTGAGTAGATTCTGAATGCAAATACTCTGCATCCAACATATATGTTTAGATCATAAAATACTCCTCATAAGTCATAACCCCATCCCATATTAATGATCAAAATTAATTGAATTTACCAAATCACGATAAGGAAAATTGAGGAAAATAACTAATAGTTTATAGGAAAATAGTTATCAATAAAATGTTCTTGTAGGAAAATATTATAAGTCAAAAAAGAAAAGAAAAAAGGAGAAAACAAAAACTAGTTGAACTTTTGAAGTACCTTCATTTGTTTCCAATATTCTCCGTAAGGGGCAAAAGCCACATCTCTGCCACCTCTCAAAATTTTATCAATCACTTTTGTTTTTGGGCGGTTGGCACAAATAACATCGTACGTCTTCAAGATGTCATGAGCAACGTCGGCTGAGGAGACTATAAGGACTGGTGTGCGGCCGAAATGAAGGAGCATGAGTGGTCCATATCGGAGACTTAGGGAACGGAGAGAACGGTGAGTATTGAGGCTGAGCTGGTGGAGGTTTCCGATCACGGGAAGTCGCCATGGAGATGGTGGTAGGTTAAGATTGTTCGTGGTGGTTCTTTTGAGGATGGATTTAAGGAGAAGAAGTGCAAGGAGCGTTGTTAAGCACAAAGTGACTAATATTATTTCCATTTCTAATTCAATCTCTCATGTAAAGTATTTAGTGAATATATATGTTATTTTGATTTGTAACTTATAAGATTTATGATCCTAGCCTTCTATTTTTGTATGCTTATGAGCAGAACCGTCTTTTAACACGTGCGAGTAGAACCGTCTTTTGTTTGTGGAGGTGAAAAACTGAAAATTAGCATTAATCATGACGAGAGAGAAATATTCTATAGAAAGACTTGCATAAAAATTGATAGCATAGATAAATAAATCACCAAAAGGGTTTACTATTACTAGATCAAGAATCGTTCACTGATGATTACATATTATCCAAAGTCGGCGAGCAAGCCATTAGGTCGATTGTTGACGTCGCCGTCGCCAATAACCTCCCTGATGAGAAGTCTTTTTGATCCAGTTTTCACAGTGTCATATGTTTTGAATTAAGATTTTGATAAACATGATTCAAAATGTGTTAAAAGTCTTGCAACGGTAATTATTTATTTGTTCCAAGTGTGAGGAGAATAACAATCTAAAGATACATGCCAAATATGAACTAACGATAAATTTGACGAAGAACTCTCAACTATGAAATAAAACCGACATTATACCAAAACATGCATATTTAAGTACGTTTTGTATTGGATACTTTTATACATAAACCGACAAGTCCTAAAACTCGAAAATGTGAATCCAAACCCAACCAAAATCCGGGTTGGATATCTTCACAATATTCAACTATGAAATAACATGTTTATTTGATTCTTAAAAATAGTTGATGATAAGTATATCTCGTGTTAAGTCTCTAGCTAACACGGAACACTCTAGCAAAAGATGACTTTGATTGGTTTCTACCCTATGCGTATCACTGAATTTTCAAAAGAATCCACTAATATTCAATTATCAGGTAGAAATGGAAGTGGAGGCAGGTACAATCAACCAATAACTCAGATATATATCCATTAATCGTAATGCACGTGTTTGTTAAAGAGATAGAAAACCACTATGTGCTTGATGTATTGTGACCTTTACCACGTAAACCATGCTATAATTTAGCTGAGATGTTGCAGGTTTGTATTATTAGATTGAAATTCAATGATTGAATTATATAGTATTAATATTTTATGACAAAAAGGGTAATAATAAGTTTTTGGTGGAAGTATTAAAGTGTATGATTCGACACCATTTGGTATAGTTAACTATCTGTCAAAGAGATTTGTATGTGGAAAAACTATTTTCATTTTAAAGTGATTTGCAAAGCAAGAAATAACAGGATCTACGAAAACGTGGATATAGACCCACTAGAAGTACTGTGCTTAGCGGCAAATAACGCACAAATGTAGCAGTTAGCTAAGTCGAATTTTATATTAGAAATCATATGATTTTTAGATTTAGAAACTCGAATTAGAGTTTGAGATATTACACATGACTCAATTTATTCGGGATATCGATATTTCGTGTATGATTCATGAAAAAGAAGTGATAAGTTTACAAGAATATGATAGTTTTGTACGTTATCATCTTAAATGTATTTTGAGGAAATTCGAAGTGACAAAATATGCCTTTTTTTTTATCACAGAAATAATATCTATGGTTTAAACAAATCCTAGGTTATAAAACTAGGTTATAAATAAAACAATTAAAATTTTCAAAATCACAAATGTATTAAACGTATAAAGAAAGTTGATATGATCAAAATTTGCTTTACTCCTTTTGCTTCTTTGCATTAATCAAAAATATCAAAGAGAGTATACAAGATTTGTAGCATGGAAAGTTTTCTCACAAAACTGCAAAAGTTTTTTATTTTATATTTTTAACTCCTACAAAAAAAAAAAGATGGCATTTTTATGGAAACTTCTTTCACTTGATTAACACTACATACTATTCTCGTAAGATGATACACGTTTTGGCTAAGAGACCAACCATGTGCCACATCATAGACACATTGCGAACGTAAATATTTATAATCATATACATATAAAATTACAGCAATAGAATGCTAATTTTCGGGCGTATAAACAAAGTTATTAAGAACATGTACTCGTGCTTAATCCATGATGATATATTTTTCTTGAGATTGTAATGAAGGTCTTGTCTTTTTGCGCAGATTTTATCTCTTCAGTGTTGATCATATCAAACAGGACATGTTGAGTGATCTCTTTATTATTTTCATCATTTTGAAGTGGTAGAATCTGTCTTTTTTTGTTTAATAATCTTCTGTTTTGTGACATCTATTCTCTTTGATGTCTTCATATCGTGAGTCGGTCAGTGAACCTTTGTCTTTTTTTTTTTCTTAGTTAACGCCATTTGGTAACGTATTGGTTTATCGAGATATATATTATGTTCCTTGTTCTTCTTTCTTATTCTTACTTTTATATTTTTTTTTATTATTTTTACTTTTTAATTTATTTATTATTATCTTTCATCTTTATTTTGTTCACATATACATACATTTCATTTATTTAATTGTGGTCGAACATACAAATTTTCGCTTTATGGATTGGATCATTAATAATATCGTTTTCACTAATCTTGTAATAATCCTGACTCTGATCTAAATATCAAAGCGAAGGATGTCAATACAGCATACCGTTAGTTAGAGTAGGTACTAAAGATAAAGATTTAGATTAGTGAGGATCATCTATCAAAAATCAGAAACTTTGTGAAGAACAACTAATGAATGACCGAACCGTTGGTACGAGAACTAAAAGAAAACGGAAGAAAGATCAAGCAGAGCTATTGTAGGGAATCATTTTAAAGTGTACTATAATACACAAATATCGATAACTCAATTGGTAAGACTCTCACCAGTTCGAGTGATACTTGAGAAGGTCGATATAAAATGTTATAGTCCTGACCTAATGTGGGCATAGATCTACAACCTATTAGTCATTCACAAAAAAAAAAAGGCCAAAAGAAAAGAGTTATCAAGGTAGTGAAATTTTGTAAGGAGAGACTTATTGCATGCCAACGATATATATTAGTCATTACTAAAATAAAAAGTGATCTGACTAATCAACCTTGAGCTGGAAAAGTCAGAATGAGATAAGAAAGGATAAAGGAAGTTGGTCATCACAATAATTAGAATTTACTCGATGGAATTTGAATTTGGGACATAACACGAGGGATTGGCCGAGGAAAACTACATTTTATCGAGACATCAACGTTGATTTTGTACGCTACGATCATTTACCATGAAGTATGCAAAATGTGGCCGAGAAATTCTCGAGTAAGCTGTCTGATCAATCGCTGAGAGGTTGGTCCATCGCTTCATGTAAGCTGTCTTGCTGGTTTATCCGCATTTTATGGTTGGTTCATCCGCATTTAATGGCTAGAAAGCTGCCTCGCTCGACCAAGCAGGTGGGTAAGGCGGACAGTTTCCTACTTATGATTGTGGTAAACTTACCTGGCAGCATATATATGCTTCCTCGTAAATTAACTGATGTTAGTCGCATTGTTAAGCAACTATATATAGTGATGAATCGCTGCCATTTGCAAACTAGCCAGGAATCTATTGTGTCCAAGCTATTGTCTTAGCAGTTTCTCATTTTCTAGATTCACTAGAAATCTTTTGGCCTACAATTTTGGTTTGCTTCTAGAAGTTATAATATAAATATAGATTTTTCAAAATTTCAAAAACTAAACTGTTATACGAAAACGTTATTCTTTCCGACTAATTTCAATGTATTCAAAAACCAGAAAAACAATTTGTAGTGGTTGGTATCTTTATGAACAAAGAAATATTCAAATTAACTCTAATAAGCTTATGAAAAATCATAGATACGAAAAGCATTCTGTCAATTATTAATCATTCCGTATTATTATAGTAATGATTCCATATTATAATATTCTAATTATTATCTCTATATATTATTCATTTATTTATTTTATATTTTAGGTTTACCCACACTTCTCCTCACCTTCAACTCTCTAACTCTCTTTCTCTCCCTCTCTCAAACACTATGGAATCCCAAACAACGTTTAAGTATGAAAGTCTTGCGTTCACAAAGTTGTCTCACTGTCAATGGACTGATTACTTCCTCTCTGTTCCCATCGATGAATCGGTAAGACATTTATACTACTTATATATATTCTCTATAGGATATTGACATGAATATATACACAAAGATTTGTTATGTATTTCTTTATATATAAAGTTTCCGGGCAAAAAGGTAATAGCAATAAATGATGAACTTTACATGAAACAAATCATTGACTATATATGTATAAACCTAATAGGAACTAGATGTTATTACAAGAGAGATTGACATACTCAAGCCGGAAGTTATGGAGCTCCTATCTTCCCAGGGTGACGATGAGACATCGAAGAGGAAAGTGCTTTTGATTCAATTGCTTCTTAGTCTTGGTCTCGCATTTCATTTTGAAAATGAGATCAAAAATATACTAGAACATGCTTTTCGAAAGATAGATGATATAACTGGTGATGAAAAGGACTTGTCTACAATCTCCATCATGTTCCGTGTCTTTAGAACATACGGACACAATTTACCATCAAGTAAGACAATTGTTTAGTCGGTGGCAACAAATCTAAGAATGTTTTTATCATTTTATTTTGTAACAGATTACCTGCAATACCATCACAATTAGCAATAGATTTCGACTAAAGGACTTTTTTTTCTTGTTATGTAACGTTCATAGGTTTTTTTTAATATTATAATTCGTCCTTCTTAATTACTATGGGTGAATTAAATTTATATACTAAGAAGAAGTAGAAATTAAGAAAGTAGGAGAGATAATTTAAAAATTAGGTAAGTATGAAAGAGAAAGAAAATATAAACCAAAAGTATCCTTCATATTTGGATTAATTACAAAATTGCCATAGCTACAATATGGTTATTATACGGATAATACTGTTCATTTTGATACGTTAATATGCCGATTACACATCCTAAACAATATAATATCGCGATAAGTTTACAAAAGTCGGAATAATATTTGTATTAACATGGTAAAATATTTGATAAATGGATAATATATATATTAACGTGTAATTTATACAATGTATATTTAAATCTATCGTGTTAAAAAACTGTTATCAGCTAACTTATAAAGTAACCTTTTTATTTACTCCGATAATTTATTGTTTTACCGATAACTTATATATTATCATACTTATTTACGATATAAACAAATTACCAGCTATTGAACCAATGATTTGATTTCAAAGATTGTATAATTATGGGAAGATGATAACATTATTATTAAAAGGTAACAAAATATTTAACGTCAAGAGCAAATAGGGTATAAGGGTATTTTTATGATAGAGAGAAGGTCCAACATTAATTTTTTCTGATACTTAATTTTGTAATCTTCTATGTATACATAGTGCAATTTCTCAATTACTATCGACTATTTCACCGACAGTTTACTCGCCATGTAGGAAAAAAAAACCTTAAACATATAAATTATGAAGTACAACATTTCATTATAACAAGAAAACAAAGTTTACTCGCTGTTTGAATTTTTCTTACATATATAGAAAGTTTCATTAAAACACAAATAGGAGAAAACTAAAATTTCAACTTTTGTAATTAGGTCTATATTAAAATTTTGAAAAAGCAGACTTTAAAACTACGAACTAGTTAATGAGCTGATGTAGCTACAAATTATATGTATATAATAAAATTTTGTAACAAAAATATTAATTACCAAAATTGATTTGTAATCTTTCGCATCTTCTAATAGTAATGCATAGATCTCTTTCTCGTGTAAGGTGTATTCAAGAGATTTACAGGGGATGATGGGAAGTTTCAGCAATCTCTTACGGAAGATGCTAAAGGAATACTTAGCTTGTATGAAGCGGCACACTTGGGAACAACGACAGATTATATATTGGACGAAGCGTTGAAGTTTACATCGAGCCACTTGAAGTCTTTATTGGCAGGAGGGACGTGCCGGCCTCATATCTTAAGGCTTATAAGAAACACACTTTATTTACCTCAACGTTGGAATATGGAAGCAGTAATTGCAAGGGAATACATTTCGTTCTATGAACAAGAAGAAGATCACGATAAGATGCTACTCAGATTAGCCAAGCTCAATTTCAAGTTATTGCAGCTGCATTACATTAAAGAACTGAAATCTTTTATCAAGTAGGGTCACGGTCTACTCATTGTTGATTTTTATGAAATTTCATAACTCTATTAATATTGTATGGTACTTTTCATTTCTTGTTTTTTTTTCTTTTTTTTTTTGAAGATGGTGGATGGAGCTAGGCCTTACATCTAAGTGGCCTAGTCAATTTAGAGAGAGGATCGTGGAGGCTTGGCTAGCTGGATTGATGATGTATTTCGAACCACAATTTTCGGGTGGAAGGGTTATTGCAGCTAAGTTTAACTACCTCCTTACCATTTTAGATGACGCGTGCGATCATTATTTCTCTATTCATGAGCTTACAAGACTCGTAGCTTGTGTGGAAAGGTACATCACCTAACTTTTAACCTCTACTATTTTTGAACTCGTTTCTTGATGCTTGGTGAATTATCATTTTGCTGTATCAGTATTTTATCCACATAAATATGTACACAAATTCATTTTTTGAAAAACAGTTTTGTGGGATTTTCTTGACAAACAAATAAATGATTTGTTAAAATGAAATATATGTAGATGGAGTCCT